>NC_050573.1:172548733-174046229 GCF_011100635.1 Trichosurus vulpecula
CCTAACTGTTTTTTCTCTGTGTCCTCTTCAACCTCTTCCTGACCCCTTAGGGGGAATATTACCCCCAGATTTTGTCCTTGGCCCTCTTCTTCATACTCTCTATCACTGTAATCTATTTCACCCATGGATTCAACCTCCATGCAGATAACACCTAAATTCCTATTTACCTCCCCTCTGACCTATGAATCTGCATCCCTACCTGCTTACAGATAAGATTGATATTCCTTAGGCATAGCTCCGAATAACAAGAAGATACAGTGGCTCCTCATGGCCCCTAAGATACAAACTCCTGTGTTTTGCGTTTAAAGCCCTTCACAATCTGGCTCAAGCCTACTTTTCTGCATTCCTGCCCCTCAAACCGTGTAGGCTCCAGTCAAACTAGCTCATTTGCTGTTCCCCACATAAGACATTCAAGTTCCCATCTCTGTACCATTGCACAAATTGTGCTCATGTCTGGAATAAGGCCCCTTCTCACCTCCTCTTCTGAAACCCCTAGCTCCCCTCGAGAGTCCGTTCCTGATTCTCCAAGTTGTCAGTGTTACTTGGGGGCCTAAATCTTTGGATTTCTTTTGTGTTTGGAAGGAAGTAGTCCTTGAAAGCCCAGAATCTAGTTTATCACAGAAAAAGGAGACCTGCAACTAGGTGTTAGACTAACCATAAAAAATGTGGAGCCACCACCAGGAGGTCTCTTAATGAAATGCAAATTAGTCTCATGAATGAAACAGAAAGGAAACCATGGAAGAAGATAAAGAATTATAGGTCACACTTCAAGGTGACCTTCAAAAGTCAGTTCCTGGAGTCTAAGAGACAGGCTTAAAAAGGAACCCAACTCCTGACAGGATGCTCAGAAGAAGCAGGAAGCTGGGTTCCTCTTTAAGGCTGTCTCCTAGACTTGGTCAGCTGCCTCAGACTGTACCAGTATTGGCCTATGCAGAACCAAACAAGCCTTTTTACCTACATACACATGCCAGCGTAGAAGGTCTGGGAGCAATCCTATACAAAGAAAGTAATGGTCACCAGAAACCAGTGGCATTTACCAACAAAGGGTTGAGAGATGACAGCAAGACACATTATCCAATGAATATGCGAGAGTTCTTGGCTAAAAAGTGGGGTCTCCCTGGGGCCTAAGTCACTATACAGGACTTTGTGTATGCACATGGAAGGTAGTTGCAAGTGAGGATTGCAAATCTAATGACATATTCCGACCAGTGATAAGTTAGATGCTGTCTGCCAAAGACAGGTAGCAGCACATACAGAGGCAGCTAGGTGGGGTTATGGATGGAGAACTGGGCCTGGAGTCAGGAAGACCTGAGTTCAAATGTGGCCTTGGATACTTAATAGCTCTGTGGCTCTGAGCAAGTCACTTAATCTCTACTTCCTCAACTATAAAGTGGAGATTATAATAGCAACTCTCTTATAACACTGTTGCAAGGATCAAATGAGATAATATTTGTAAAGAGCTTTTGTTCTGTGAAGTTTGGATTCAGTTAAAGGGCTGCACTTGAGGCCATATGTGGCCTCAAGGCCTCAGCTTCCCTACCCCTGCCTTAGCATAATGCCTGTCACATAGTAGGTGCTTTATAAATGTTTATTCCCCTCCCCTGCCTTCCCCTATCAGCCGTAGGAGATTAATACAGATGCCGATGCTCTGGTCTGTGTCACACCAAAACTGTGGTAAGAACTAAGGAAGAATGAAGGCTATATGCATCAGCCAGAGAACTGAACTGCAAATGGCAGTACAGTGGAAAATATGAGACCTCCACCACATAGTATGCCTACAGCATATAAGAATCTTGTTTCATTGGGTCAATCTTCTGTGCCTCAGTAGTATGGAAATGACTGGCAGGGAAAGTAGAGGTCTATAATACAAATAATTAACATAGAACTGCATAAATTATAGATCATAATAATAAGGAACTACTGATGACTTGTTGAGTTCGTTATCCTCAAAGGTATCATGCTTGATTTTTTCCTTCTATATGCCTTCCTATTACCCTTTCTTTTCCCCTTTTCTATTCTACGCATAGAATACTACTTTTACACATTATTGTACCTTAAACAGCGTAGGCTCCAGTCAAACTAGTCCATTTGCTGTTCCCCACATATGACATTCAAGCTCCCATCTCTGTACCATTGCACAGATTGTGCTCATGTCCGGAATAAGGCCCCTCCTCACCTCCTCTTCTGAAACCCCTAGCTCCCTTCAAGTGTCCCCTACTAAAAGAGTCCATTCCTGATTTTCTAAGTTGTCAGCATTACTGGGGGCCTAAATCTTTGGATTTCTTTTGTGTATGGAAGGAAGTAGTCCTTGAAAGCCCAGGACCTACCTTATCACAGAAAAAGGAGACCTGCAACTAGGTGTTAGACAAACCACAAGAGATGTGGAAAGAGGCCCACTTGAACCAGAGGGTCTGAAAATTAAGCTTTAAGACCCTGGGAGGGAACAGAGTCTGGGGGTTGGTACAAGAAGCTGGATAGGGAGACCAATGACTAGAAAACTAAGGGTAAGAACTATGGGTGGGGAATTGTTTTCCTCAAGAGAGTAGGAACCTGACCTTGAGTCTTAGGGGCAATGGACTCTAAATGTCCAAAATACAGAGCAAGTAAATGCTAATAACGACAGCAAGAAAACTCTCCCAGTTCTCATTTCCTAGGAGGGATGTTGGGGGTGGGGGGAGGGGAAGGAGCAAAAGTGGGGAAGGTGGTGGCAGTGTTGGATTTGGACTTTGGAAGTAATGGTTTGTTTTTTTTTAAGTAATTGCTAGAGTCTCTTGCAAGTTAATAAATAAAATTGTTCAATGCGCTCCCAGGACTATCCCATCTAACCTCTTACATACAAAGGAAAAGGTCATAAATGATGGTAATAATATTACTAGCATAAACATAGGTGTTAGCCAAGAAACTTCTTTACAAGGAAGTTCACAAAAGAAGGTGATTAGTGTTGCACTTACTTTACATTTTAAAGGACAAAGAATCTTTCTGAGATATGAGCATAGGAAGCCAGTATTTGGACTTGAGCTGCTAATTATTAATACCATGGCCAGGCTACGCTGAAATGGTTTTTGTTGTTGCTTTTATGACTCATTGTTTCCTCAGTATGGGTACCCCCTTTGGTGATGCAGACCACTGTCCTTTCATACATTAGTCTTCATGAATTGATGGTCCCTCCTCTAGTGATGAGCATGAAATCATAGAGGGGACCAGGAGAGCCTGGGATGAGGGGTAAGGCCAGCTCTAACCCTGAGGGGAAGGGAAAAGTACAAAGGTAATGTTAGTATGTAGAAACATACCCCAGCATTCTATGCAAACTCACAAGGATGAACCCTGAATTTAACTGGGCTTTTTCTCCAAAAACAAACCAGCAGACATTTGTGTCACAGAATTTCATAGTACTTAAGAAATGAGATGCTCCCACACTTAGGAGGATTGAAGCATGGGAAAGTAACCATTAGACAAGCAGCAGAACCAGGAGAGAGTAATGTCACAAAAACCTGGAGGAACGAGAATATCTGGGGGAGAGCATGGAAATTCTCCTCCTTTCTGTAAAATAATAATAATAATAATTGGCACATTTGCCTTTCTCTAGTCCTGAGAAACCTCTCCCCTTCTCCACAACCTTTCAAAGATCAGCAGTGAGATCTCAGCATCTGCCAATTAGTTCATCTGGATCAGGTGACTTGAACGCATCCAAATCAGCCAGGTCATCTCTTACTTTCTCATGCCTTCATTTATTCAACAAGCATTTATTAAATGTCTGCTATGTGCCAGGCACTGGGATTCCTAAAGAAAAAATGGAGCCTTTCTACTCTCAGGGAGTTTATATTCATTCTACCAGAGAGAAACCACACCTACAAGACAAAGCTTTTAAAGCTTAAAATTGCACTAAGACTTTTGGACACCCTGTATATAGAAAGTATTGGGAAGAAAGAAAATCATAGCCCTGAAAGCAAGGGAGAGGAGGGATCTAGAAAGGACACCTGTACAAGACAGCACATGATCTGACCTTTGAAGGAAGATAAGGATTCTAAGAAACAGAGGAGAAGAAGAAGACATATATTTGAGCAAAGGCAGAGTATATGGAAGATGGAATGTTTTGAACGGCCTTCATCAAACAGGCCAGCTCATCTGGACAATGCATGAGAGGGAGATATGAGAAATCAGTCAGGAAAAATAATTTGAAGCAAGATTGTGAAGGATTTTAAATGCTAAATAAAGGAGTTTGTATTTTAGCCTACAGGCAATTGGAAGCATCTCCTTACTTATTTTGGATATTGACCCCATATTAGCCATTTTTGTTTCATCTCATTCAGAAAACAGAAGCAAGATGAGGGGAAAAGTTCAGCCTCCTCTTTGTTCTCAATTATTGTTCCATTCACCCCAAGCAGCCATCCTGCCATCCTATCTTTTCTTTGATCCTTCCGTTTTCCCCCAAGAGAGCTAAAAACAAATACAAATAATACAAATATCTCTCTGTCTGTCTCTCTCTGTCTCTCTGTCTCTCTCTCTCTCTCCCTGTCCTCCAACTGATGCCATCCAACTAGGGGACTTCAATATGCATACTCATGTTGCTTCAAATACCCTAACTTCCCAGATCCCTCAACTCCTGTGCCATACTCTTTTACTACACCTCAGCTGCACATAAGGATGGTTATCACTTGGATTTGGTCATTATCCACCTTCCATTTTCAAGAACTCTATAATTCCTTTAACCCTTCATAATCTTTCATGATCTCTCTCCTAGTGCCATACTACTTCTAATTCTATTCTTTATCCTTACTGTGAGCTCTAGTCCCTCCTCTCCTCAGTACTTTCCCAGTCCATCACCCCTACTATACTTCCCTCCCTTCCAGGTGTTGATCCCGTGGTGAACCTATTCAATGGTACATGATCCTCTACTTTTTTAGGTGGGGGAGGCAATCAGAGTTAAGTGACTTGCCCAAGGTCACACAGCTAACAAGTGTCTAAGGTCCACATTTGAACTCATTACCTCTTGATTCCAGGACAAGTACTCTACCCGCCACTCCACCTAGCAGTCCCAATTCTCAACTTTCAAATCCTTTCTTTTCCTAGCTTACTGTCAAACTTTTCCAAATCCAAACTACAGATTTTCCCAGTCACATATCTCCAACTGCATATGACAATTATCTCAGCATTTCTCAGCTGGCTACTTTCCTGGCCTTCATTACTGTCTCCAGGAACTCTTTTTCCTGCAAAATCTAATCAGCTTTGAAATTTATACTGGTCAATACCCCCTGCTCTTTGCCATGTCCTCCCTCTGACTGAAAAAGGTGAAGGGCAGACATAGGAGTCCTCTTTCCAGATCTTCCACTTAAGGAGGGGGCCCAGGGCAACACCCAGCAGCAGGACTTCAAAATGGAAGTCAAAATGCCCCTATCCTGGATATCTTCTTCCTGCCCTCCTCCCCAGTACTTTTCAGATTATTTTTATGTGTTGTTTTGCCCACTACATTGTAAGCACCTTGAGGGCAGGGGCTGCCTCTTTTTCTTATTTGTATCCCCAGCGCTTAGCACAGTGCACAGTGCCTAGTACAAAGTAGGTGCTTAAGAAATGTTTACTGATTAACTGATTCACTATTCACCCACACTAGAAATCTCATTTAATTGGTGAATGCCCTGTGAATCTATTTCAGTCTCTTTGGTTAAATTCTTTTTTTCCTCCTTACCAGAATTATCTCTCTGTGTTTTTAAAACTTCACTCTTGAGACCTTCCTATTCTTCCTAGGGATATAGAATTTTTAACTATAGGATCCTACCTATCCTTCCTCTGAACTTAATAAAATCTCTTCCTCCTTAGTAGGACAAAGTCTTTGAAAAACCAGGGTCATTCCCATACTGATATGAGTCATAATGTTGTTTGTCCTTCATTTTCAAAGCAGACTAATGACATTACAAGATGATGTCTTGACTTGAGAGTGAATTGGATCTAAGTGAGGCACCGTTGTACAAAGCCTTCGCGCGTGCACGCATGTGTATGTGTGTGTGTGTGTGTGTGTGTGTGTCTGTGTGTCTGTGTCTGTGAGTCCCACAGTCATCAAAATCCTGTGGCAAGACAAAAGTCAGGATGACTAGCAATGGCCCAGGATGCAGTGGATGACCTATTGGTGTCTCATATCTCTAACCAAACTCTAAGCGCTCCACATTAAGCTCTAAGTATTTCAGCGTTTTCATGCCCATTGGAACAAATTATTCTTATCCACCCATTCCACTGGAGGAAGTCTTCACATGCTTGGAATATTCATACTTCTAACTCACCAATGGGTTTGAAGCCCATTGGTTACCCTCAACCTGATTTGCCCCATCTGCTGAGATGATTTTACCAGGGTACGACTGCTGCCCGTCCTACAGCTTCTTGGAGCCACATTAAAGTTAAATGAACAGCCCTGAAAAGGATTCACACCAGGGGTGTTAGTCCAACCTGAACACCACACATACCCCATTGTAATAGGATATTAGTAAAAGAATTTTTTAAAACCATAGTTTATATATTATAGACCCACATTTTATATATATGTATATACATGCATATATATACTCATGCATTTATTATAATATATGATATGTATTATATAATAGATATGTATAATGTATGTGTTATATATTATATATAATACATACATATATTGTTATATATGATATGATATATCACAATAATCTGGATTTACATAGAATACTATAGGTCCATAAGATAATGTGGTTTTTTTATCCTTTCCACTGCATCCTCCTTGCTGCCTTACCACCTTCCCACCCACTCAATACATTCACAAGCTCATATATATATATATATATATATATATATATGTATATGTATATGCATTTACACATACAAGGTCAAAGCCATGTATCACTTAAAAAAACTGGTCATTTCATAATTAAATCAGGTAGTTCATTTCTAAAAGAATGATCAATAAATTGGGGAGGGGGAGGGCCTTATCTTCCTACAAGATCTAATCAACTCTGAAAATCACACCGCCTCCCCTGGGGAAGGGAGGAAGGAGAACAGTTAGATAGATAGCCTCAACTACAATGTCTCCCACAATGCCAAACATCCCATTCAAAAGGTATGCTTGGTTTGAGTTACTCAAGAATCCAAAGGCTGACGTGGTTAACTTGACTTTGTTTTTTCTGATCTAATACCAAATTGATGTGCAACAGTTACAGATTCAAAGTAGTGCCACAACGTTGAAGGAACTAGGGGCCTCAGAAGAACAAGAAAGTAATGCTAGAGTTCTCTCAAATTTGAGATTTCCTCCAACTTCTGACCCTCCTGGGAAATAACTCACATGTGCTTAGTCACTACCAGTACCTTAGCTAAGCTGGAAAAGGACCCTGCTGTGTTGGTCCATACTTCCATCCTTTCTGTGGTTAATATCCCCGATGCTATTGTTTTTTGTATCTTCTGAAGGCTAGGAAACTTTGGTGCTAGGAAACACTGAGTTCATAAAATGCTGATGGATAATTAGTCACCAGATTCCACTAAACAGTATAGTGCAATCATTCCAATAATTGCAGTGTGTAACTGGATGTATAGTTTCCTGGTTCCACTTTTAAGTGGCCAAAATGCTCCTAGGTAAAAATTATCTTATGAGATTCCCAAGGGTCCTTCAGGAAGTTGACTAGAACTTTCAAAGAAAATGAATGCTCCAGAGGAGAATTCTTCACTTTTAAATGCCCGCTTAGCTCCCATAACACAGTCATGATTCTTGATCACTATAGTTGTGTAATGAGGAATGTGTGCAGAGCACTTCTGATAGCATTTCTCTTCATGGAGGATGTAGGGAAAGCTGCTTCCAGGACAGTCATGATAATGTATGATGGAAGGGCCTTTGGAGAAACACTGGAGCAAACGTAAACAATTTGTTACTGATTTGGGTTGGCTAACCATAAGCTAACTAGAAGGCTCTTTGATCAGATATGGAGATATTAAAAAAGGACTAGCAACCAGAGTCTGGGCTATTCTCTTTGTGCTCAATTGACTTGACTCCATCACTGATGGTTCCTGGTGATAGACAATATTGTGAAGGGAGAACCCTTGGGCCATCACCTTTTCAAGGCCAACATGTGGCCCCTTGGAAACAGGCCACCCTTTGCCTCTGCATTTGCTCTTTTCTATTTTAGGTAAAGGGATTGGAGACTCTAATCTCTTGAGATTCCAGAGGTCAGAAGAGTCAGAGGACAGCCCCTGAGTATCTCAGCATCTCAGAATCTCAGTTCTGTAGCCAGCCCAGAAATGATGCCCTGAGAAGCAAGGAGTGACCTTTAGGACTCAACCCACTCATAACTAAGATGAGGACTCATCCAGTAGCAGGAACGCCACCATTCAATGAGAACTGGGTGCAATGAAGACATGTAATAGCTGTGCCAAGATTAATCCCACTCTCTGCAGAGACTGAAGAGGTATAGGGGAGAATGTATCCCTGAGGTATTGGGGGAAGATTTTGTACTTAAATATACTTTTGTAAAAGTTAATTACTGTTAAGTAGAACTGGGGGCATCTAACTGTAGGGAGAATATACTAGTGGAAGCTAGATCCAACGGCACTAGAGAAGAAATTGGGCACCCCCTAAACCCTGAGAAGATAACCGGTCTCACTGTGGGAGAACATGAGCTATGCTCTAACCTCAATACAGTTGAGTCAAGCTGTTAATGACCTGTGGGCCAGAATGCATTCTAGTTCTAATTGTCCTATCTCTAACACCCCTATTAGATTCAAGGTGTTTGGCAAATAGCCCAAATGGCCAGATAACAGAAAGTTCTAGAGTTCCCTAGGGGTGCGAAATGAATATGGATTCTCTGTTTTTCTAAGAGTTTCTCCTCTACAAACTCTTACCTTGTCATTCCGGTCAGAGAAGCAATATGGGTTATTAAAGTGCTGGAAGTGGAGTCAGGAAGAGCTGGGTTTTGAAACCCACTTGAAAAAAATTAGCTGTGTGACCCTGGTCAAGTCACTTAACCATCATCTGTAAAATGGGAATAATGATATTTGGAGCAGTTACCTTACTGGGCTGTTGTGAGGATAAAATGAGATGAAAGAGAAAGAGAGAGAGAGAGAGAAACTTTATAAATCTTAAAGTCCTATGTCAATTATTCCTTTAAACCTAGAATACCTTATAACCTTTTTTCCATCATACCTAAGATAACCTTTGATTTGCACCTCATTTATGAACCTAGGTATTTGTTAGGATAAGGTTGAAATCACTTTACTTAGCCCTGATATATTTATCAATTGTTTCCTAGGTCTGAACAAAGCTTGGACACCTCCTCGTTGTCTGAGGGACTCAGTCATGCGCTCTCGGGCCTGTAGAAACCAGAAGGTAGTTCAGATCCTGAGATTCAGGTGTCCAGCAGAGAGCCACCCCTGAGAAGGAATTACTTGGAGGGAAAGGGAAGCGGATACCTCAGACTTGGGCTGAGGTCTGCTCCCCACTTGGCCAGTGAAGGACCATTCCCTGGGTCTAGCACAGGAATGGAGAACTTGGGCCCTCAAGGCCACATGTGACCCTCTTGGTCCTCAAGTGCAACAAATTGTTCTGTGAAGTTTGGATTCAGTCAAAGGGTCATACTTGAGGACCTAGATTTGGCCTTGAGGCAGAAGGTTCCCCACCCCTGGTCTAGCACAATGTCTTGTATAATAGTAAGTACTTAATACTTGCTGAAGTTGAAACTGATCAGATTGCTGATCCCCCAATACAAAGGTTCTCTGTCTTTCTAATTCAGGGCATTTTCTAAAAGGTAGAGCTAATATAAAAAGGAGAATAGGATTATGAGGTTTGGGAACGTATTCAAATGAGAGATTAATGTCACTCCTACGCTGTGTAAAGTACCTGAAATCATGGAACCCTGGATGAGGCATCTAGAACTGGGTCTTCAACCAGCCAGGTATAATTTTAACTGGGGAAGAGAATATAGAGGTTGTGCTCTGATGTAGTCCTGAGTCCTCATTGTACCTACTAAAGAAGACATTGTCCTGAAATTGATAGTATCTCCTTAATAAGGTACAAATTCTTTGCATTGTCTTGGGTTGCCCCCATTGATAACACACAGAGGATGACTGTCATACACTTAAATTACACCTTAGTACTCAACCATTAAAAGAGAGAGCAAAGGTACAGACGAGAGAAATGAACCACAATTGGGAGGTGGGATACAGAGAACTTGGTCAGACACATGAGGCCCTTGTCCCCTAAAGAAAACCTGCATAGTCATCTCTAGTGCAGCAAGAGAGTTCACTGACCAGGTTAGAACTGGATTCAAGGCATAATAAGAGACAGAATCACAACATGGAGAGGCCAGCCCAAGCCTTGATCTTCACTGGTACCATCACTTTGTTGTTCGGTCATTTTTCAGTCATGACCCAGGCTTTATGACCCCATTTGGGATTTTCTTGGCAAAGATTCTGGAGTGGTTTGCCATTGCCTTCTCCAGCTCATTTTACAGGAGAGGAAACTGAGGCAAACAGAGTTAAGTCCCATCACTTAAGTGGTCTGAATAGGTCAAGGGGAGATGAGCCTTATCAGAGAAGAGGGCCACTTGACTCTCTCACTACCCAAGAAGAAATACAAGGGAACACTAAGGAAATACAAAAGTAGGACTGTTGTTGATTATTTATGGGTTCAGCTGTGAGTCATAAAGAAAAAATTTTTCTGCTCTGTATTCAATAGTTGATTAGGCAGAATCCTTACGTAAGAACTGGGGACCCCTTTCCTTTTTTTTAAACAAATATAGGGACCCAATCTACATTCTAATGATCCCAGAGTGGAGGCACAAGCCTCCACAAAGTTATTATTTGAGTAAAAGCACTACTTGTTAAGCAGATAATAGAGGATAATCTCATTTAGATCAGGTTGGACTCAATGCCCTCTGAGTTTCCTTCCAATGTGATATTCTATGATTATTAAGAGTGACCCCTAAGACTGAACATAGCTCATATTAACCCTGAGCTTCAGTTCTGGGACACAGATTAGAGGACAAAGCGTAGATTTATACATTTTTTTTATTTGTGCAAAAAGTCTGTTATCTCTGTTTATAAAACATTACATCTTTTAAAAGATTAAATTAAATAAACTAAATAAAGACAGGACTTTTATCTTTAGTTGATTCTTGTCTATTTAGAATTTACCTCTGATTTCTTTTTTTTTTAACCAGGCCTGTGAGTTCATTGTTATAGGAACTCCTGATAATCAAATTCTCTCTACCAATGCAAGTCAGCACCTACTCTACAAATTAGTCTTAAAGAATTATCTAGCAAATTGAGAGTGACTATTGAGTGATTTGCCCAAGGTCCCATGGCCTGCAGGTGTCAGAGGTGGGATGCAAACCCAGGTTCTTTCTGTTTCTAATGCTACCTCTCTAATCATTAAGTCGCACTCCCTCTGGTAATTCTGGATATTCCATAAATATCTGATGATTTCATACACCCCCCAAAAAAAAATTTCAAATCTGCTGTAGAGTATTTTTCTTCTGTTTAAGTAAGATAAAGTAACCATTATCGCAGAGCCACTTCATTTGGTGGATGACTGTCTTAGAGGAAAGGAGGTCCCAAGTCTAAGGACCTGCTATGACCTTGCAAGAAGACTTAATTCCCAGCATTGCACTTTTACAAATTCCTATCTAGTAGGAAACTTGGCCTCCCAGGCTCTATAGTATGCTAACAAGCCTAGGAACATTCCAGTTCCTGTTCTCTCACATACAGCTTGAGAACCAAAAAATAAAACCCCAGCAATTTTTACTTCTAACCTCCAAGATAGGGCCAGTCCCTTATGCTAAGTACTGGAATTATTTTTTCCTTTTCTGAAATGTTGGTCTTTTCCCAACCCTGAAAAAAGGCTTGTCAATGACAGCCAGCACCTGAGACTGGAATTTCTAGTGCTTGAGGCAAATACCTTTGGTCTCTAACCAGATCGCAAGGCTGCATAAAGACACTAGACCTAGCCCTTCCCCCAAAAAACCTTTTTTTTTCCCCTTGAAGATGAAGTCTGTGTTCAGTTTTCTTTGCAAACAAATCACTTTGCATATGCAACAGTTCCCTCCAAAAGGAAGTTGTTGGTCTAGGGTTTTTTTTAATGTGGAGAGAGAGGGGAAGACTAAACCCTCCTCTCTTCCAAACTTTCCTATTTCTATCGAAGGCAACTCCACCTAGGCAATGTCTCAGGTTTGTGATCTTGGCATTATCCTAGACTCCTTACTCTCCCTCACCCCACATATCCAATCAGGTACCAAATCTCGCCATTTCTATCGTCACATCTCTCCTATCCAAGTCCCTCTTTCCACTCATACGGCAGCTACCACCTTAGTTGGGACAGTCACCTCCTTACTTAGATTACAGCAAATGTCTACCAATTGGTTTCCTTGCCTCAAGTCTCTTCCACCAACCCAGTCCATCCAAACACTGCCACCATTGTAATTTTACTTAAATGCAGATCTAACCATGTGATACTCTACTCAACCAACTCTAGTGACATAAGTGGTACAGTAGAAGGAACACTGGGCCTGGAGTCAGGAAGACCTGAGTTCAAATCTAGTCTCAGATACAAAGCTGTATGACCCTGGGCAAGTCATTTAACCTCTATTTACCTCAGTTTCCTCAACTATAAAATGTGAGTGATAACAGCAGCTACCTTGAAGGATTGTTGCGAAGATAATATTAAAATATTTAATGCCTAGCACATAAATGCATATTTCCTACCCCCTTCATAACATGTACTGTTACATACTATCCCCACACTAATTGCTTTTAGGATAAAATATAAACTCTTCTATTTAGCTGTGAAAATGCCACACAGCCTGGCCCCAACCTATCTTTCCAACTTCTTTGGTTATTATTTCCCTTCCACAATCTGTGATCCAGACAAACTAGCCTTCCTTCCCTGTTCCTCACTCATGACATTCCATCTCCACTGTCCATTACCTACCCCTGGACCATACTAACTCCTTACCTCTGGCTCATAAGAGTCTCTTTCTTTATCTAAGATGGAGCTCAGGAACCATACATGAAGCCTTTCCTACTTACCCCCTACCACTCATGCCCGCCCTCCCAAAGTATCTTATATTTAACTATTTGTATATACTTGTATTTATCTACTTTATATTTATGCTATATATATATTTTTAAATGTACTGGTTGTCTCCCTCATTAGAATGTGCACTCTTTGTGAGTAAGGATTATTTTACTCTTTATACTTGAATCCCTAGTGCCTAGTACTGTGCCTGGCACAAAGCAGCTGCTTAATAAGTACTAGTTGATTGATTAATGATTTCTAGTCAGTTCACATAGACAGTGAAAGGATTTTTAAAACTTAACAAGATTGGAAGCAACGCTGATCTTGGGTGTAAAGTAGTGGTGGGTGGGTAATCTTGGGTGTAGAAGAAGTAGTGTGTCTTGAAAAAATCTTATACCCCTGAATCTATATGCTAAACTGCTACCCTCTAAATATGAAGAAGTTTCAGAAGAAGGCTTCCAAGCATGTAGGTTGCATCCTCTGTAGAGGATCTCTAGAAAGACATGGAAACCCAATGATCCTACTACTAGGCATGTAACTCTAAGGACATCAAAGATGGAGGCAAAGTTCTCATATACACAATAATATTTGCACAAGCTCTTTTTTGTAGATATAAAGACCAAAAAGGTAGGGGGCTGACTATAGTTGGGGAATGGTTAAACAAACTGAGGTAAATACATAGAATAGATTATTATTGTACTGTAAGAAATGACGACTGAAGGGAAACTTGTCTGAACTGATACAATACAAAGCAAGCAGAACCAGGAGGACAATTGACAAGATGATCTCAGAACATTCAAACACTTCAGAATACTGAGCTCATAATGGTTTCAGAGGCCTAACCACGACATTGCCACTTGTCAGAGGGGCGATAGACTCTAAGTGCAGAATGAGATGGGCATTTTTAGGCATGGAAATACTTTTGCTTGACTGAACTTATTTGTTACTAGGGTGGACTCTATTGAGAAGGGGGAGCATTAAGAAATGACAATAATTTTTTTAAAGACCATCTACATAAAACATTTAAAAAGGGAAAAGTAAAGAAGGCAGATGAACAAGACTTTCACTGGATGGAGAAGATGGAGAATCTGTGATCTGCACAGGCTTGAGAAAGTGAGTACCCAGACTAATGAGATGATCACAGAGCTATCCATGTGTCACTGCTAATAAGCCAATGAGTTTTCCCAACCCATCCTGGAAAAAAGTATCATTATTCTCCTTTCTGTCTCTTTCAAAGTTATTTTATCCTTCTGTCCATCATACTGGCTACCCTAAAGAGGACTATCTGCCACTTTCCTAGTAATGATGGATCACATAGAGCCTTCTGACCTTTAAGCATTGTTAAAGGGATGAAGTCATTTGTATATAATTTACAATCTATCTCCTTTAGCATAGCCAATTCCATAAGAAATTTTCATTCTAAATGCTTTTAAGAGAATTTTTTTCTAGTTCAAAACTCACTAAGGGATATGATACCTAACAAAAAGTAATGATCAATCTTGAATCCAGAAAAGAGGTGAGGAAATATACCTCTCCCTTTTTTAAAAAATAAGTTGATTTATTTATTTTTAGTTTTCAACATTCACTTCCCTAGTTTTAAATTTTCTCCCCCTCCCTTCCCTCCCCCTCCCCAAGACGGCATGCAATCTGATATAGGCTCTACATATACATTCCTATTAAACGTATTTTCACATTAGTCATGTTGTACAGAAGAATTAGAACAAATTACCTTCCCTTCTTCTTAGAGATTTTGGGGACTATGGGTACAGAATGTAACATGTACTGTCAGACACTATCAAGATGCCCATTGGTTTTGCTTAGCTATTTTTAAAAAATTATTATTCCAAAGGAAGACTTACTGGGATGGGGTTGCGAAAGGACAAGAACAGTATATATGGAAATGGCTATGATAGAAAAACAAAAAGCCACAATTAAATTCTTTTTAAAATAATACATACAAGTGGCATTCATAAAAATTACTGATGAAATGCAACGTCTCAAGAGGAGGACTGAACTATGAATAAGAAGATCGGGGCTCTGGTCCCTCTGTCAATTAACTGCCAAATAAATTGTGCCTATAAACTCAAATAGAAGTTCAAATATATGTTATATATGAACTACAGAACATAAAATGAGATCTTATAAATTTCACAGATTCACTTTCAATACAAATACATAGAAACACACACACACACACACACACACACACATTTAGACCTGTGATTTCATTGGTTTAAGGAACTCTCAGTATAGAAATTCCTTCCACCCACACAGTACTCCCTGTGACAGTCTTACAGAGTTGCCTAGGCCATTGTGATTTAAGTGATTTGCTCATTCTACATTTGTTTTGTTCTAGACCTGTGGTTTCATTGATACAGGGAGCTCCCAGTAAGGAAACACCTTTGAAACAATGTAAGTAGCAAATCATCAGCAACTTAAAGTCTTACAGTAACACAGTGTTCATGATAAAACAGCCAGTGTGTGTCAGGACTTAAACCCAGGTCATCCTGACCCCAAGGCTAGGTGTGTATCCATTCTATCATGCTGCCTCTCTGCCTCTCTGTGCTCCGCACATGGGCAGACACACACACACACACACACACACACACACACACACCCCTATAGATATAGAGGACGGGAAACACCCCAATTGCAATGCATAATCAGAGTTTTATACAAGAAAGATTTGCTGGGAAAATACAGCCTATATTTGCACCAAGATGTTACCTTGAGCAAGTAGTCTGCCCCTCCAGCCCTTAGTCTTCTAATGAGTAAAAGTTGGAGTAAATCTTTAAGGTGTCTTCCAGCTTTAATATCTTATGATCCCTAGATTCTATTGTACTCATAGTAAATATATATGTAATATACATACATATTATCCTATCTTTTATATATATACCTATAAATATATGTGCTATCTTTTCCTCTTTCCCAAATAAAATAGGAGCATCTCTACCAATTTATTCTTTTTTTAAAAAAATTATGATACACAATGAATTGGTTGATAAATTGTAAGTATAATCAGGGCTTGTACAAAGGAAAGATTCGAATACAGGTCCTCCTTTCAAGATACTAATAAGGACCACAAAAGAATGCTTTAGTCCTCTAACCTGACCACTCCGAATCATTAACCTTGGAGTCACCTTTAAAAGTTTCTTCCCTAAACATCTACATCCTCATTATTAAAAGATCAGACTAGAGATATTTATCCTGTACATTCATTTATGGCAGACTGACCCAACCTTAAAACCAGAGCTGCATCATAGGTGCACTGCTGACTATGCACCCTGTCTCCAACTCACTCATTCCTTCCTGCACGCCTACTCAGACTTCAACCAAATTAGTTAAGTACAGAGGGGAACAGAGTATAGAAGCCTGAATTTGTCTCTTGACATATACTAGCTGTCCTTTAATCTTTCTAAATTTCAGTTTACTTATTTATAAAGTGATAGGGCTGGACTATGTGACCTCTGAGATTCCTTCCAGCTTTAAATTATTGTTCCTATGATGTTAGCTTAACCATACACACACACACACACACACACACACACACACACACACACACACTGTTAGGATGTCCATAAGTGGAGCCACCTTGTAATGAAGTCCATTGCATGATATAATGGGAAGAGCCTTAAATACTGAGTCAAGAGACCTGAGCTCCATTTAGCAGTCATTGTAAATTTGACACAGTGTCAATTTCTCTAAGACTTAAGGATCCTAGCATATTTTTTCTCTTAGATGGGTTCTAAGAGGAACACACATTATGCAGATTCATGCGTTATGGTGAAGTTCTGGCGTATACTGCTTCCAGGGCCACTAACTACAACCCCTGTCACCTTGGGCAAGACGCATCACTGCCTTGGGCATCAGTTTCCTGTTTCATGAGAGGAGAGGGTTGGACCAGATGGCCTCAAAGGTTGGTTTTAGATCTAAGTCTATGATTCCACAAACCTATGATTTGATGGCCCAAAGAAAAAAATTCTTCATTCTTCTTAAAGTAAACTACTTTGGTGGAAATCTGTTATTTAAATCTAAACAATGAATAAATAGACATTTATCACAGACAGAAAATTAAGATTTCTTTAAAGATGAAAGAATCCATCCCTGGGCAGCAGTTAGGATAGATGGCACTTTTGTATTATGTGAATTCTTATAAAGGCTTTTTTTGTTTGTAGGGTACCCAAAGTATAATCTGATGGAGCCAATACCTTCCTCAACTCAGTAGCTACTGGATAGGCTTCTGCTGGCTACAAATGCAGTAGAAAGAACACTGGATTTGGAATCAGAGGACCTACTTTGAATCTCAATTCAATATGTACTTTCTCTGTGACCTCGAACAACTAGGTGGCATATAGTGAAAAGCTTGCTGGAGTCAATCCATAATAATAAGACTAATAATTACTATAGCTAACATTTATGTAGTGCTTATTATATGCCAGGGCCTCACAACAACCCTGGAAGGTAAGTGCTGTTATTATCCTCATTTTACAGATGAGGAAACTGAGGCAAACAGAGGTGAAGTGACTTGCCCAGAGTCACACAGCCAGCAAGTGTTTGAAGCAGGATTTGAACTCAAGTCTTCCTGACTCCAGGAAGACCTGTGTTCAAATCCTACCTCAGAAATTTATTAGTTGTGTGACTCTAGGGGAGTCACTTAACCTCTCTGTAAAATGAGAGAGTTGGAATAGATGATGATGCCGGTCCCTCCCAACTCCAAATTTATGATCCTTTAGTCAAGGCCATTTCCTCATATCCAGGCCATTAAGGGCAGGCATAAAAACTTTAGATTTCAATCTGTTTGAACATCATGGATCCCAAGAGAGCTAAAGGCAGCACTGGCTTCTAACACACTTTAAACATTGAACCATAGACTTTTCTTCCCACAGTGCTTTGTGCCTTGGTCTCTAGAACAAAGTAAAATTAATTGCTTTTCTGGCCAACAACTAGAATTCCCATTTGGTTTCCCAATGCTTGAAATGAATGGTGTTCATAATCCTTATAACAAAAATGCTCTGCTATTAGTTAAAGTACAAATTTGTGTCTCCCAGATCCCACGTCACCCCTTGACACGGCAGGAGACAGTAAGGAAGAAGACCAAACATACAGAAGAAGAACAACTCCCCTGTAAAAAGCATCTATTCAGTCTCCTAGCTTTGAAAGCTTCTCTCCTTATATAGCAATAAAAAGAAAGCCAGATTCAGAAAAGCAACTTCCCCGATAATTAGAAAGTTTTGCCTCTCTTACCTGTTGGTAATGTGGTCTTATCTGAAGTGGTTCAGGGGGTCCAAAAAGCCAAATTAGAAGAGGAAAGAAAAAAAAACCCAAACAGGCCAATTGTAACCAGAGGAGGGAGAGCTGAGAAAAGGGACACAGAGAGACAAAGTTAGTTCTTCGATTGTCAAGTTTAAACAAGACCAAAGTATCTGACTTCAAAAGGGTCTCTGCAAAGCTAAAGAAACAGGCTGGGTGTGGAGGAGAATAAAAATTCTGGACCATTAACGAAAAAGAAGAATTTCAAAATGGGATGTAAGTGAGTCTCAAAATGTTTTCTAGAACTCATCATATCTTACCATATCAAGACTGACAACTTGGGTTTGCAGTTCTGTCAAGAGCATCAGGAATATTAAAGCATTAGCTTTAAAATTCTAACTGTTGCCCTGGCAAGCAACCCAGGAGCAATCCCCCACTCTCCTTAGGGATTCCAGCCACATTATAGATTAGGACCATTTAGGGTACAACTGACAACAGAGTGAAGTCTATATAAAAAAATCAAAATGCATTTTTATGAGAATTAATCATACAATGAGTCTATGCTAAAAGGTCCTTTCCTCCTTCCTTCTTTCCCTCCCTTCTTCTACCAATCAAACAATGGCAGTTATGTATAGTAAGTTGTAAAAAGTATTCATATGGAATGTTATTAATAAATATCTTGCTTTACCAGAGCAGCTTTGCATCGCAGATTTCTGAAGTCTTATTTCTATTCACAATATTGAATTATTGAGAAACAAATTATTGATTTTCCAATTATTGGGGAATATCTGAGGGAAGAAATTATCTCCGCTTGACAAAGATAAAATACTGAAGTACAGAGAGGTCATAGGATTATAGACTTATAGATATAGACCTAGAAAGAATCTCAAAGGCTATCAAGTCCAATCCCCTCATTTTACAGATGAGGCCCAAAAAGGTTGAATGATTCACCCAAGGTCACACATTAGTCAGTACAGCAATGGCCTTGAGCCCAGGCTTCTAGACTATTGCACCACAAAGAACTATCTACAAAGTTGACCATCTCTTGTCTGTTCCCATTATTACCAAAGTTACTATAGTGATAGGGTCATCAATCTGAAGATGGAAGGGACCTTAGAGACCATCTAAGCCAGCTCCCTCATTTCATAGATGAAGAAACTGAGGCCCGGACAGGTTAAATGACTTCTCCAAGGCAGTAAAATGGCAGAGGCAAGACTTAAACCCAGGTCCTCTAACTTCAAATCTAGTATTTTTATCTACTATACCACTCTGCCTCAAGGGTTTAGATTTGATTTTCACCTGTACTCTGTATTCTAGGGGCCCCTAGGTGGTACAGTGGATAGAATCCTGGGCCTGGAATCAGGAAGCCCTGAGTTCAAATCTGGCCTCAGACACTTACTAGCTGTGTGACCCTGGGCAAATCATTCAACCCTGTTTGTCTCAATTTCCTCATCTATAAAATGAGTTTGAAAAGGAAATGGCAAAGCACTCCAGTATCTTTGCCAAGAAAATTGAAAAAGTGGTCATAAAGAGTTGGACATGGCTGAACAACTGCGTTCTAGAGAATATGGCTTATCATTTTCCCCTAGTCTTATCATAAAAGGCTTTCATCTTTGTTTGCGGTTGCATTGGACCACCATGACACCCCAAGGAGGGAGAATGAGGGGTCTTTCTATTCCCTTCCTTCACCTAACATCTAACATCTCTGCCCTGTCACCCCAACTTGATGCCTGGCACCAGAAGATACAGCCAAGTCAAATGCAAGACAAAGCCACAACCATAGCAACTGAACACACTTTAGGACGTCAGAAGACCTAGGATCTCATCAGTGTAGGTACTTTGTTCCCCTTGAGAAAATCTCAGCCCATCCATACCGTGCTATCCTGTGAGATGTCTGTCACTATTTTTCTGAAAATCGTCTGGAGAGTCTCTACCCAAAGCACTGTGGGTCTTTGTCAGCTTCTTTAAATACACCAATATTTAAAAATACAGACAACTCAACTGATGAGACTACTGACCACCACACACTAGACCAACCACCCAAAACAAAGGATGACTAACCACATTTGCCCTTCAGGAAGATCCTAGGCATCATCTCACACTAGCATGTAATGAAAGGAGACAAGAGGTATACCAGATCATAGATTAAGAGATTAAAGGGATTTTGGAGGTCTTGTTCACCCCTCTTATTTTCCAGGTGAAAAGAACAGAGGCCTAGACCAGTTAAGTAATTTACCTAAGGTCATGTAGATAATATGGAAGAACCAGGGTTTGAACCCAGGTTCTTTGTCTCCAATTCCAGCTTACTTTCCACTGCATTAAGCCATTTTCATTTCCTTTACATACAAAGAAACTACAATCAGGCCCATAACTCCCAGCTTTTGTCTACCACTTAATTATAAAAGGACAAGAACTGGGCCCCTTTAACTTGCATCTTCTTCTTGCTTTCTCTATTCCTAAGGGCAACCAGATAATGAGCAATCCTGTGAGGAGTTAAAATTTGCCAGGCATCTGGGTAAGTTTCCTGATAGCTATGAACAGGATGATAAACACTCCAAGGACAGCAGGCACAACATAGCCTGTAACTATTTAATGCATCTTTTGCCCTAGTCCTTGAGGCTGGGGTACTCAGTCAGAACCATTCTGAATCATGGTTTGCCACATATTAGAGACGACAGACAGAAGCCTAATGGCAAACTGGTGAGAATGAAATTTTCCAGCCATATGAAAGGATTCAGAATCACGAGTGTAGCTGCCTTTAAAAGTGGATCAGTCTTCCCAGACCTATCCACATATCTCTGATGAGCTGCTGCACCAAGGAAACGTCCTCTCAGGATAATACTCTATACTCACAGTCCCTCATTCTCCTATACTCAGATGCTATACATGGAAAAGTAGATGAGTTCCCTTCAAAACAAAGTCACTCATGAAAGAAAAAGGTACTAACTGGGTCATGGTAGCCTTGTAGTTTATCCCTTTCACTCTGCAAGATCCGCCCTTTTCCAAAGAACCTTGGATGACAGAGAAAAGAAAAGGATTTTGTAACGGAGGTCAGTGATACATACTCTGTTCATAAACAGAGCCCCTTGCTTTTTGACATTCACCATTCACCCCTGTTGGTGGAAGCTGCTCATCCCTCTTTGGAGATTTACTCTGAGTATGTTATAGAATAATTATTATTAACATCACCATGATGAGCTTTTTTGCTGGTCTTTTGCTGTCTCATGATGCACACCCAGGTATTAGGAAAGGTGGACTATTGACTCACAGTAAGTGTGGAAACAAGATGTTTTCCAAATTTCTGTTAGCCGGCTGCCAAGCAGTGGGCCCCTCCTCCCCATTAATAGCATCCTGATTGGAGGGGAACAGTGGAGCACTGGCAAGACCCAAGAAGATAAAAACACAGGAAAAAATGCTGATGTTTTTCTCTCATCCAGCATGGGAAAGAAGAGTGAGCAGAAGTGGACAAGAGTAGTTGTTTGCTAAGTGGGGCAGGAGAAGGTTAGGGTAGGAAGAGGAAAGAGGGAAATGCCAATCATGACACCAAAAGCCTACTAGAAATTGGCTTCCCAGAGTTGAAGAAGGCACTCAACTCTACTCTCCTTTTATAATTTCAGAGTTGGGGTTTTTGTTTTTTTGGTTTGGGGGTTTGTTTGGGTTTTTTTGTGCCATTTCTACTTAACTAATCCAAAAAAAAAAAAAAAAGCAAAGTCAGAAATACTGTTGACCTAAGACTTAGAAACAGATAAGATGAATAGGGTTAAAATCCAGGAATGTTTTTCACATAGAGCTCAGATTCCCCAATAGTCCGGCTAACAAGCAAGCAGAGTATTTGACAGATATGGCCTTTCCTTCCAGCTTCTCCCCAGACTACCCTGCCATGTCCAAATCTACCTCTTACCTAAAGATGCTGAGGGATCTACGGCATCAACATGTCCACCTCAGGCAGGCTAACCAATCCCTCAGATAATAATGTACAGACTAGGATAGCAACACCTTTTCCTCTGTCCTCATGCCTCCCAAACAAAATCAAACTAAACTCCTTTAAAGCAAATCTGATTGTGAGAGCCAATAGTAGAAAAGTCCATTACTTAAATATGCATATACACACACTCATACTCAAAATTAAGAATGAGGCCACAAACATGGCTCACATATCTAAAAAAATGTCAGTGTCTCTGCTGGGGGCATGTTTGTCTTATTACTTTCCTCAGATCCTTAAAAAAGTTTGCACTAAATTAAATCATAGATTTAGAACTAGAAGGAATCCTCTGAGGTCATCTCGTCCCTCAACTAAGACTTAGAGAGATTTCGTAACCTGCCTAAAATTACAAAGCAAGAGTCAGTAGTAGTGGTGGGATGCTTCAACTTAAATCCATTGAAGTCACCTGGTGTTTGCACTTTGTCCTGACACCCTCTAAAAGATCTTGAAATTTTAGTAAGTTCCCCCCTATCCTCTTGACTTGATAGTGCTGGGGGAAATGTAGGAGCTGGTAAGAGATGGAGACAATGGCCACAAAGCAGAAGGAAATACTGCCCACTAAAACCAAGTGTTTGGCTTACAGCTCTGAAATAAAGGTCTCATTTCTCTCTTAGGCCTGGATCTTTGCTGCTCATGTTAAGCTGGAACATGTCTCAATACTGGGTGTTTGTGGGTGCTAGCTAATCCTTCCAACTGATTCACACCGTTATTAAGCTGGCTACTTGGCCAAGAAGGAGAATCCTCCAGGTCTTGGCACTCTGGGTAAAGGCTAGAGCAGAGTACAAACTCAACTCACCCAGACACGTCACAATGGTCTGATTTCCTAACCTCATTTCTGCCTCAAAGTGCTCCACTGTTTCCAGGGGAGAAGAGGAGGACCTGAAGACAGAAGCAGGTCTATAGAATACATTCATTTCTCCAAGGGAACAGCCATTTCCTTTATCCGTTCACACCCTGTTTTAATAAACTAGAACTAACCCACTAAGGCAGTTGACATCACTCACCAGCCCTGGGCTGAGTGTGCAGGTTGGTGCATGTGGCTGACATCAGGCCTGTAGTCTGGGGAAAGCTGTGGTGTAAAGTAGATATCCTGTTTCCCATGCACATGATACCAGTTGCATCAGTGGGTTAAAGTTCAGAGGCAGCCAGGTAACAACCTTCAAGGTGATAAGCTATACTTTTCCTGGAAGATAACTATAACAGGAGCCACCAGTAAGTTCCTGTACCTCTGCCTTCATCAGTTCCTATACTTTTGCCTTAATTAAAGCCTCTTTAAGCAGTCCTTCTGGTACTGATCATCAATTAAAAATGGATTAACTGAATTATAATGGTTTTTCCAGAGTAAACAATGAGAACAGTGCAGTATTTTCCAATACACTGCTGAAACTGTCTAGCTTATTTTTAGTAAGAGAAATCATCAGTCCCAAATGATGTGAGGTGAAGGCTAGTACATGGGTGGAGAGTTTCTTTTAGGATGGGTAGGCTTGATTGTGAGCAGCTGGGAATAGGGGATCAGATTTTTAGCTCTACCAAGACAGAACTTGTGAAAGGCTGATTCAATAGGTGGCACTCTTCCCTCTGAGTCAGTCCTGAATACCATGTCCTGACATGGAAGAGTGGGGTGCTGAGATCTCCTAAGGGTGCTGTCTGTCTTCCCGATGAAATGTGGATCTAACCTAGCTTTTTAAGGAGTCCTTGGCATTTGTCCATAAGGGCACTTGAGGAAAATTCCTGCTAGGTTACAATAACTAATTAAAATTTCTCAGGGAAGTTATGATTGGAAATCCAAATCAATAAATATTTACTGAGTGCCTACTGTATGCAAGACATGCTATGGATGAGATAAAGATGTTTCAGGCACAGTCCCCATCTTCAAGGGGTTTGTAGTATAGTCAGCAAGGCAAAGTATAAAATATTTGAAAAACTATGAGGTGATAGAGTTTTAAAAATTTTAAATGTCACAGAGAGTAAATTGTTGAATGAGGGATATCAAAAGAGTGGTATAAATGCAGAGGAGGGTAAGATCAATGAAGGAAAGTCTGGGAAGCTTCATGGAGGAGGGGAAGGAATGTCATCTGGGCTTTCAAGAACGAGTAGAACTTGGAAGCAAAGGGAAAGATAGATTTCCACTGTCAAGAACTATAGTTCATTAAAATTGGTTTCTACCATTAAATTGATTTCTACATTTAAAACTGATTTCTGCCATTCACTTCAGATTGAGGTGGTTCCATTCCAATGATCTCTGATTATACTCAGAGCTACTAGTTGTATTTAGCATATCTCATGGAGAATATAGATTTTATTTGTGAGCCCCACTTAATTTTTTATCGCCTAACTTGGTGATAAAAGTCAAGTGGATGAATGGCATTTTAAATACCAAGAAATGCTCAAAGACAAGCAAAATAAACACTAAATTTGCCTCCCCTGTGATGATCTGAAGAAAGTTTGAAAGCAGAAAAGCCAATTACCTCAAGACTGAAAAGGGCAGGGGAAGGGGAAATTAGCAGGTTATCATCCTCTGAGACACAAAAATTATCTCTGGGGCAAACAAACTATAGCTATAAAAATGGGAAAACAGGAAGGCAAAGAACCTATGTGCTGCCCTTGGCAGCACCCTTTCAAGAACTGGGAGTGACCATAGAGCGTAGATTAGGTCAGCAGCTTCCACAGAGCCTAAATACATAAATTCATCACAAGCCATATTTTCTATAATACTACATGGGCTCAGACAACTGTACAGAGGGGAAGCAGATGGACATGCCATGTTAGTTTCCCTTCCCAGAAAGAAAGGGTCCCCACAGAGAAGAGAAACTCATACATAGCAGAGAACACCCCAGAGACTCCAGACCACCACAGTTTTAATGCTTCCCTACTTCGAAGTTCCCACCCAAGTCCTCTTACTTCCCTTACCCGATGGCATGCTGTATTCATAGAACTGCAAAGGGCCTGGTAAAAAGATCAGTTCCATTGCTTCTCTCCCATTAAATACACTGGCTGAGTGCAACCTCCCTGTGGATAGAAATTCCTAGGCACTTTTCTCAAGGCACAAATAACCATGCCTGCTCCCTCTGTATTTCTGCTGTGCTGCCTTCCCCAATGTGCTAACAGTTACCTAAACATAAAAAGGCATCAGAAAACCCAACCAACTAAACTCTTATTTCACACATCAGTCTAGACCAGGAGTTAAGAAAGTTAACAGTGAAGCAAATGTGTGTAAAACTAACAAAACAATTAAGTTGAGGGAGAGGAGTGGGAAATAGTTACCCTCAAAACTAAGTTCTTTTAACCTTCCATTTATGCAATCAGAAAATCACAAATGGAAAAATGGCAACAGCATGCCACTGGAAGTCCCAGATAAGAAATGATGACACATACCTCCATTCTCTCTGCATGGAGGTAGGGAGTGATACTAGGATAGAATACTGTATACCTTATCAGAAGAGGGTGGCAAATGACTGATGGGAAGACTAAAGGCATCAATTAAGCTTATTTCCTAATAAATGCATAAATCTCTCATAGAGTAAAAACAAATTCCATGCCAGGACTATAGACATAATTCATGCCAAATTAATGACAGCACATTTCCAGTCTTGTGCCACAAGCATTTAAGTGTCTACTATGTGCATAGGCCCCCAGCTTGGCCAACCAGCTCTGTCAACTAATCTATATACTGCCAGAAAGAATGCCTGAGGCATGGGCATGCACATAAATGGGTACATGTGCGTGCGCGCACACACACACACATACACACACACACACACACACACACACACACCACTGCACAACCAGTAGTGGAATGTCCTTTACCCCAACTGAAGAGACAGAAAATTCAGTAAACAAAGAGGAAAAGGACTCAAGATAAGGAAGTCCAGCCACTGATACAATAAAAATGTAACATGCATAGAGCACCAACAACAGAAAACATTCTCAGGAGAAGGGAGTTAATCAAAACACAATGGACCTCCCCTTTCAGCACACATGGGGATTTTGTGTTCTATTTGCCACAGGATCAAGGGGGCTGTGTCAAAAGCTTGAGTGTTGAGAGTCTCAAGGTTACTGCTGATCCCAAGCAGTTCACAGGGGAGCCAAACCATCCAAGTTCTAGGAAGAGGAAAACACTGACACCAGGAAGGCTGGCAAGTCTCCCCTCAAGAATCTGCTCCCAGTTGCTAGCTACTGCTGACAATTAAAACCAATCACTTTAACCAAAGCAGGTACCTCAGGCTGAATATTTCTGTTATATTAACATAACAGTACATTAAAATACAATACCACTTTAAGACCAGAGGCTGTTAAAGGCTTGTGTACATATAATCATACAGTCCTCAGAGACTTATAACCCACAAGCAGGATTGTGTAAGGGCAGCAGGGCTACATATACATACTGGAGAAAATCCCAGTGTCTCAAATAGCAGTGGAAGCTGCTTGAATGGTAGCAACTGCTACTTCTGTTACATGGACATACACACAGAGGCAAACACATATCACACACACACACACACACACACACACACACCACTTGTGCAACCAGTAGGGGAATGTCCTTTACCCCAGCTGAAAAGGCTTTGTCCCCTCTCCCCAGCATTGCCAAAGCTGATTTTAGCTCCTTCCCTTCAACCTTGTACACTTCCTTCCAGGATGCTACAAGCCTGACATCAACCCTTCTCTCTCTGGCTCTATCTTTCATTTTCTTGTGGTGGAACTGGACCTTACCTGCTCCCATCTCTGTAGTCCTAAACAGCATCACCAACGTATTATCCCTGGTTCTTCCCACTTCTATACTAAATGCTCAGCCCACTCTTTTTTTTTAAACAATCATTTCTTTTTTCCTCTCTCTCCCTCTTCCCACCCTGAACAATTAAAAAAGAAAAAGAAAACTCTGATAACTAATATGCACAGCCAGACAAAACAAGCCACCATATAAGCCACTTCAAAAAGTATATGCCTCATTTTGCATTCTGAGTCCATCACCTTTCTGGCAGAAGGTTGGTAATACACTTTATGTTTGGTCCTATTAAATTGGGATTGTCATCGCATTGATCAGAGTTCCAAAGGCTTTCAAAGTTGTTTTTCTTCATAATGTTACTGTCATCATACAAAATCTTCTCCTAGTTAGACGTTCTTCACTTAGAACTAGTTCACAAAAACGCTCCCAGTTTTCTGAGAAATTGCTCATTTTGTCACTTCATACAGTGCAATGATATTTGATTGCATCCATGCACCGTGATTTGTTTAGCCATTCTCCAATACATGGGCACCCTCTTAATATCCAGCTTGGGGCTACTATGAAAAGAGCTGTCATAAATACTTCTGCACATGTGGTTCCTTTTCCTCGTTCTTTGATCGCTTGGTATACGGGCATTGCAGTAGCATCAATAGGTCAAAGGGTATGCAGTTTAAAAGCTTTTTGGTCAGCCCATTCTTGCTTCTCCCTCTGCTCTCTGTGGGAGACAGAGATTGAAGCAGGACACAGTGGTGACCAGATAAGTGGTGAATTGGAATAAAAGGTTGAAGAACCAAGAGGCTCTGTCTACAAACCCACTGTAAAGTATTTAAATAATTATCCCAATGATTTGAGGATGATTTGAGGAAAGGGATCCCTCCATTCTACTTTGGCTCCAGGAAAAAATGGTTTCAGAAGCTAAAATATCTAGAAATTTATTGCCATTATCACATTGGTCTACAGATATAACCTACATAAGTGAATATTGGTATGGTTTTGTCTCTCTTTTAGCTGAAGTGAGGGGCAGGGGAGAGTAATACAGAACTCAAAGGGCCAAGGCTGAATGATGGAAAGTTCTTGGGAAATAAACAAGTAGGACCTATTTGTTCTTACCAAATAATGAATTCCAGCTTCCTGGACTGCTCATTGGTCCTTCAGTATTGTGAACTGAAAACAAGTTCTCTCTGGAAGTTTAACTTAATCTGGGCTTAGTTGAGCTTATGCTTAGGCTATGAGGTTTCAGTGGTTGGTAGACACAGAATGTGATGAGGTGCCAGGTATAAAATACTGTCTTGATTACCAGCAACTCCTTCTCTTCTGGTAGCCTGCAGTTTACTAGCTATGAACTTATAGAGAAAATAGACAGAGGTCCCAGTCAATAAGTGATCAAGAGATAGAAAGAGTTTTGAGTAGAAAGGCAAATGATCAACTAATACACCATACTCAATATCACTAATAGTAAGAAAAAATCAAAATAAAACAATTCTGAGGTTTTACCTCATACCCAACACATTGGCGAAGATCATAAAGAGGAACAATTGGTAATAGTGGAGGGTCTATGGGAAGGCATGCATATTAATACTCTATTGATAAAGCTGTGAATTCTGGAACTGTTCTGGAAAACTATTGCTGGAAAGTGGATAAATTGCTCATACTCTGAGCCAGCAATGCTACTACTAAGCGTATATCCCAAGTGAGTCAGAGAAAGAGGGATAGCTTCAATATATTCAATTTTATTCAAAAAAAACTTATTGAGCACCTACTGTGTCCCAGATACCATGCTATGCAAAAACAAAAACAAAACCATTCTTCCCCTCAAGGAGATTACTTTCTAATAGGGGTAAACAATATAAACACTGATGGGGACAACAAATAAATATAACTAATGTATACATACATATATAAGTTTATATTATATACTATATATGTAGATATATGTAGATGATAGATAGATAGATAGATAGATAGATAGACACACAAAGTATTTCAGGAAGGGTACTAGCAATTGTGGGAATCATTAAAAGCCTTTTCTTTTTTTGTGATTGGTTTTTTTTTGGAGGGGGGAAGGCAGGGCAATTGGGGTTAAGTGATTTGCCCAAGGTCACACAGTTGGAAGTGTGTCAAGTGTCTGAGGCTGCATTTGAACTCAGGTCCTCCCGACTCCAGGCCCTGACTCCAGTAAAAGCCTTTTCTTAGGAGATTGCATATGAGCCTTTAATAGAATTTTAACAGAAACTTTAATAGAACTAACCTTCAAGAAAACCTTTAATGGAACTAACAATTCCAGGTGGTAGTGTAGAGGTGAGGAAGGCATGTATTCCAGGCTTAGTGACCTCTTGGACAAAAGTGGAGAGATGAGAGATGTGTACATGGAGCTTCAAGTAGTTCAGTTTACCTGGAACATAGAGTCCTTGAGGGGAAATAATATGAAATTAAATCTGCAAATATAAGTTGGAATAAGATTGTAAAAATGTTTAAATGATAAACAGGGGTTTATGATGTGTTTATGATAAATGATAAAGTTTAAAAGATAAACAGGGGAAATTGCATTTTATCCTATTGGTAACAAGGAACTCCTCAAGCAGGACAGCACACTATGGGAATATCAATCTGATAGCTGTGTGGAAAGTAGACTAGCAAACAAACAAGAAAAAAGAAGGACTGGAGGCAAGAAGAAGAATGAAGAAACTGAACTCTGTCAGGTGAGAGATGAGGAAGACCTGAATTAAGGTGGTTGCTGTGAGTGGAGAAAAGGGAACAGATGGAAAGATGCGTAGAGGCACAATTAACAAGACTGGAAACTAACTGATTATGAAATGAGAATAAATGAGGAATCAAGGATGACTCCTAGGTTGCAAACTAGAAGGCTAGTGATGCCCTTGACATAAATAGAGAAGTGAGGAGGAGGAATGGTTTTAGGAAGAAAGAAATGAGTTCTGTTTTGACATAGTAAGTTTGGACAGCAGGCAGTTAGCGATGCTGAATTGGAATTCAAGAGAGAGAGGAAGGCAGATTTTACTTAGGTGGCACAGTGGATAGAGTCCAAGGGGCTTGAGTCAGAAAGATTTAACTTCTTGAGTTCAAACCTGGCCTCAGACACTTAATAGCTGTGTGACCTCGGGGAAGTCACCTCACCCTGTTTGCCTCAGTTTCCTCATCTGTAAAATGAGGTGGAGAAGAAAATGGCAAACCACTCCAGTATGTTCACCAAGGAAATGGGGTCACAAAGAATCAGACATGAGTGAAAACTACTGAGCAACTTAAAAATAATAGTGAATTCCACATGAACTAATAAATATCTAATGAAGCATAGAGAAGAAAGGGGATCTCAGTACAGAGTCCTGGAGAACACCTGCATGTAGCAGGTAGGACACAGATGATGATTCATGAGCCGAGAAGGATTAGAAGAGAACCAAGAGAGAATTGTCATGAAACCTCAATGAAGAGAGAAAATATGGCAGGAGAAATTTCTCAATAACATCAGATACTGGAGAGAGGTCAAGGAGAATGAGAGCTTTCAAAAGGCCATTGGATTTAGCAATTAAGAAATCATTGGTGACCTTGGAGAAAGCAGTTTCAGTTGATTGGTGAAATCACGAACTGTATTGCAAGGGCTTAAGAAATAACTGGGAAGTGAGGAAGTCGAGACAATGAACGTAGACAGCTTTTTCTAAGACTTTTGCTGTGAAAGGGAAGAGATAAAGGATAACATAGGAGAGGAGAAGACAGGATAGGAAAGATCTCGGATAGCTTGAAGGGATGGTAGAGACAAGTGCAGGTTTTTTAAAGACAAGGGAGATTTGTATATGTTTATAGAAGATAGGGAGGATTCTTTTGGGGGTGGGATATTTGGAAATGATAGCAATGTTTTTTAAAAAGTTAATAAAACATTTTAATATTTTTTAAACTAAAGGAGGAGTCCCGGCTGTACCAGGTTCTTGCTATCAAACCTATTGTTACATTAGTGTTCATCTCCCAGTCACGGAGGGTTCAAGTAGTCCAAGATCGGATAAGGAGCGAATCGGCTTTTCAAGACAGTGAAGTCATGTTGACCTTCTGGGAAGCACCAAAAGACCTAACCCTTCCATAGCAAGTTGGAGAGGGAATTGTGAGTGGTGACCAGCTCAGGATCTCTCTGTCCTTGGATGGATCCATTTTACCACATCTGACTATTGACTTGTGCTTTAGGGTTGAAGAAAATGGGGAAGATGGAGAGAAGCATAGCAAGTATGTGTCTGAGGTAAGAGAAAACCTGAAGGAGACTTATCAACTAGCCAGTTTCAGCCCAGGAAAAATCTTACTGGAAATATGATGTTCTCTTTTGTTGCCAAGATCATCACCCAGATGATAGTTCTGCTTGAAACCATAGTGTTCAGGTACCTTGGGCCAGATCTAACTCAGGCCAATTCAGTGGTTCAGAATTGGGATTGGAATGCAATGAGACATTCTTGGATTATAAAATGAAATCAAAAACAATTTTATTTTCAACACTATTTTAAGAGAACAATTCTTAGCTAAATTCAAATAAAACACTACTCCCCTCCATTTCCAAATTCATTGTAGTGCAACACTAGGGTCTGGGAGAAATAGTGCAGGCAGGCCAACATCTAACCCTCTCTACCCCAGAAAATGTTTGACAGGGTTTGAAAGCATAATTCCATGTGAACTAATAAATAAGTAGTGACACAGTAAGTTTATGATGTCTATGGACAGCAGGCAGTTAGTGATGCTAAACCAGAATTCAAGAGAGAGATGAAGGCTCCATATGTAGATTTTACTTAGGTGGCACAGTGGATAGAGGAAATCAGTATACCCATGACACACTTTAAAGTTAGTCTGCATCACTAACATTTTCTCTCTCACTCTTTAAAGTTTAGACAATTGACAAAATGATAACTCAAGCTTTGGACATGTAAATGCTCACCCTGGAAATTTAACTGGTGACTCTCGGAACCAGAGTGAGCTGATTCCAGCACACTCCTGCATTCCAGGGAAAGGGAATTCTGATAAAAACTGCCAGAGCACCAATTCCAATAGGTCAGGTCTTTATGCCTCAGGGGCAAGGAGGCCAAATCAGTCATTTAAGGCCTAGTTCCCTCAGGCCAGCCAATCCCAAAGAAAGATTCTCAGCCCCCTGGAAGGGAAACCAGCCCAGCCTACATAAAACAGGTGTCACTCCCACCAGTATGGAATGTACCAGATAGACAATGGAGATGGAAGTCCACTCCGTATAAAGACCCAGCAATTTGCTTGCTTACAAATAGTCCCAGACTGAGCCAATGTGTGAATTCATTTTTGTTCGACTATGCACATTTGTTACACGGTTTTTTTTTTCCTTTTTCTTAATTTTTGGGGGCTGAAGTTTCAAAAGAAGACAGTAGTAATACTGACTAGTAATAGGGTTATCAAAAATAGAAAAAGAAAAGAAATGAAAGGTAACTGAATCATTTTTTAATGCACTGAAGAGAATACAAATAAAAGATAAGCAAGGCAGTTTTGAAAGTTATATATGGTGAATTTATTATACTCTTACTTTGTATATGGAAATACTCATTTTGTCTAGTGTTTTTAAAGTTCAGAATAAATTGTTTTTAATAGCCTCCAGAAAATAGTCAGAGATACTGCATCAAAACCTCATACTGACTATTGGGAATTGGTGAGACCTTCCGAAGAGATAGCGTGATTGATGGTGAACTAAGTGGACTCTGAGTAGAGGGACTGTCAGAGCTTGATAATAGCTCATCAGATGATTGTGAGGGAGGCAGAATTGCGCAATGGTACCTACCAAAAAATCAAGGAACTCCACTAACTCTAATCCAACCACAGATGAACCTCTCTACAGACAACAGGGAAAGACTGAACCCAGAAGCGACTCTTTGTACAGTCTAATGCTCCAGTCACAGAAGTTCCTGGGAGACAAAGAGTAGTTACAGGATACCATGCTCGCCAGCCTCCACCACCCACATGTTCAAGATCTGGTTTGCAGGCTGACACAGTCAACCCCAGACCCACCTGAGGCTCCCAGGGAACTGAGGTTATACACAGGAGTCTGACAGCCATTCATCAGTTTTGGATTGGAACTCTAGACCAAGGAGGGTCTGGCAGGATTGCCAGGATTATTTGGCTAGTGAATAAAAATAATTATAATAATTCAAGAAAATGGGACACTAGCCAAACATATTCACTGATGGATGTTGGTGTTTTCCCACATTGTGCATTTTGCTACAGAACCATGTCTTGATATAACCACTGTTGGTATGAATGTGTGAAAATGATGCTTTATATTATACTCCTAAAATATACTTCTGGGACATATATCCTAGTATATAGTAGGCAATGTTTTAGCATGTGACCTATATGTGGCTATGGTATGTGACTCTATTATATATAACCGTGTATTTACTGGTAACTACAATTCCCAGGTTACCAGCTATGGTAGACCTGAACCCCTGTTAATGTTCAAATCATTTAAGAACCATATGCCATATGAACTCTGATAAGATTCTTTTGTAGCAGGGAAAGCACTTGAGAGGCCAATACTTGAGCCTCCCCAAGTCACTAGAGAGCTATACAGAATTGACTTTATGGACAAATACACAAAAAAGCACACTGGTCGATTTGCTAGAAATAGCAACTGTTCAGGTAGGGGAGGGGGGAGAATGAGAAGGTAGTGAAGTTGGCCCCCTCAACCCAGCCAAAGATGTAATCGCAAAAAGCAAGAAGCAAATAACCAGATGTTAAACTAAATTTAAAGACTTTCTATAGGCCCTGCATTCCTTTTATAAAGGGAAGTTCCTTAATTGAATCATAAAGGCTAATTGCCATTGGTAAATTAAAGATAAGCCACACCCTTCATTGTCCTTAAAATGCTAGCTTATCAACCCTACAATTCAAAATGCTGGAACCAGAAGTTTAGGAAGAATCCAGCACCTAAAAGGGAATGGATTTGTCCCCGCACCAGGGGCCATGATGTTCTGCAGCTACTAACTCACTTCTTAGAAAGTCAGCCCATTTGAGAGGGTTTGAGAGAATACTGAGAAACACCCAGCAGAGAGCAGAGAGACACAGTCTCTTTGTGAAGATACTGACGCGGAAAAGAGTAGCATTCCAGGCAGGAAGTAGATTCAAGGAGCAAGACTTCCAACAAAAGAGAAGAGTTTATGGATTCAAGAGAGCACTAGCTCTGGAAGTCAAGGTCCATGGGAGCCCAAGTGAACAACCCACTCAGCAGAGGCACTACATGTTCAGAGAACACATATCCAAGGAGACTCATACCTTTGGCTCCCTTAAAGGACAGCAAGGTGACTCAGTAGATAGAGCTCTAGGCCTGAAGTCAGGAAGACCTGAGTTCAAATCTGGCCTCAGATACTTACTAGTTGTGTGACCCTGGGCAAGTCACTTCACCCTGTTTGCCTCGGTTTCCTCATCTGTAACACTAGGTTAATAATAATACCTACTTTCCAGGGTTGTTGTGAGGATCAAATGAGATAATTGTAAAGCCCTTAGCAAAGTACCTGGCACATCAATGTTAGGTTTTATTAACTATTATTATTTGGATGGAGAGTTAGACCTGACAGAGTGCTATTCGCCTATTTACCCATGTTGTCTCTGCCATTAGAAAGAAAGATCCTCGAGGGAAGGGGCTACTTTGGTTTCTTCTCTGTATCCTTATCATTGAGCTGAGTGCCTGACACATAGTAAGCTCTCAATAAAATGATGATTGGTTGACTGACTGGTGGGAAATAATCACATTGAGAACACAGTGAGAAGAAGATACACTACTATTCAAAGAGGGTCAGAGGGAAGAACAAGTAATAAGGAGGAGGGAATTTATTGGAAGCCGTCCACCTAACTTCCAAAAATAGTGAATGTGGGAGGGCTGGCTGCTCGGAATCAGAGACCAAGAAAGACTTGGTTTAGGCATCTAGGAGCCTCAGCCACTGGAAGAGATAGTCCTCAAAGCATTTCTGTCAGGGCTAAGGAGAGATACTGTTGTCGATAGCAGCCTATTGACAAAGAGGGACCTTTGTTGCCAGATGAGAACTTTGAAGCCATCTGGTCCATTTTGCAGATAAGGAAACTGATTCCCAGAGAGGTGAAGCAACTTACCTAGAGCCATACAGCTAGCAAGTAACAGAAGTCAAAGGATATGAAGAAACAATTTTCCAAAGAATTGCAAATACATGAGAACGTGGTCCAGATCACTAATAATAAGAAGAGTACAAATTACAATGAGGCTGAAGTTTTATCTGACAACATGCAAGTTGGCAAAGATGGTTGGTAGGCTGGTGGATTGTTCTCCTTATTTATCCAAGACGACGTCACTATGTTAGAGTCAAGTTGCAGTGTGTCCCACTGTGCCTTATTAGACCAAAAGGAGCTTGGGACGCTCCACCATAGGTCAAGCACAAAGAGTCTACATGAACATTTAGGTTGGATTCTCTAAATGTTCGCATCTTGCGTTTATTTTAAGTTACTTCAATTCTGCTTTCTTAGAGCCCAGCATCTTCTTTGATGAGGGTACGCCATGCTAAGCAAAGATGACAACAGATAGGAACAGTCAATATTGTGGGGGGGCTGTGGGAAGAAAGGCACACTGATACACTGTTGGTGGAGCTGCGGAGTGACCCAGTTGTTCTTAAAGTCAATTTGGAATTTGAAGACAGAAGCAAAGATCCAAATGTACAAAGTTATTTGTGTTCTTGCAAATACCTAGGAACAAAATGTGTGGATGCCCATTAGTTGGGGAATAGCTAAAAAAAAAAAAAAACTATGCATGTAAATTAATAAAATATCTTTTTGTGACAAGAAATTCAGAGGAATGTGGATTGATGCAGAGAAAATAAGCAGGATCAAGAATATGAATAATATATAGATTATAATGACTACAGCAACATAAAGGAAAAGATCACTAAATAGGTGTCAAACTCAGAATAATTGAGCTAATGAGTGTCCTGGAGAACAGAAGAGGAAATATACCTCCCTTGTCATGGCAAATAGCCATGGGGCTCCTGGGACAGAATGTTGTATACACTGTCAGATGTGGTTGCTCTATTATATGTTTTTATTTAATTGCTTTGTTAACAAGAAAGTGTTCAGTCTAGAAGGGTGGGAGAGATTTGAAATTACTGTAATATAAAAATAGGGGGTATCAATAAAACCTATCAAAAATTGAATCCCAGACAATCAGAGCTGGAAGGGACCATATTGGTCATCTAGTTCATTTTAAGTAAGAAAACTTAAGGCTAAGGACAGGGGTGGGGAACCTGCGGCCTCAAGGCCACATGTGGCTTTCTAGGTTCTCAGGTGCGACCTTTTGATTGAGACCAAGTTTCATAGAACAAATCCTTTTATTAAGGGGATTTATTCGGTGAAGTTTGGATTCAGACTTGCTCATAGGTATAAAGCTAGGAAATGCTACACAGCCAGGGTTCAAATCCAGCCCCCTTGACTATAAGCCTAGAACCATTTATGCTACACCACATCTCCTCACAACTCAAAATAATTATCCAATCTAATTGTTCTGGTCAGAATTAATTATTCACAACACACCTAATGTGAGACTCGAGCCATTTACATGTATGGTAGGAGAAAGCGTCTCAATATGGGACCAAATCAGATTGAAGTTTGTTAATAATGTACAGAGTAGTAGGGATAAATCAGCCCATAGCCAATGCCAGCCATATCACCACCTCCACCAGGCTGACTAAGGCCTTGTTTAGCCTTCTGGTTTAATTATCAGTGGAATTAGAAGATTCCTCAACACTGACAGCAGCACCAGTACCAGTTATTTGAAAATGGCCCCTCCCCCGCTTCTTGGAGGAGAGGGTGACCCCTCTGCATCTCTGGCTGTTTGCTTCTGTGTCATCCCAGGGGGCATATATGTATCAGTGGCTTTTAGAAAGATAGGAGCTTAGGCAAGGGTAGGGAACCTTTGGCGTGGAGGCCACATGTAGCCCTCTAGGTCCTCAAGTGTGGCCCTTTGATTGAATCCAAACTTCACAGAACAAATCCCCTTAATAAAACAATTTGTTCTGTAAAACTTGGACTCAGTCAAAAGGCCACACCCAAGGACCTAGAAGGCCACATGTGACCTCAAGGCCAAAGGTTCCCCACCCCTGGGAGACTGTCAATGCATCCAAATCAAAATACATCATTACCTAGCTGTTATGTCGCTGCCAGCAGATACAGAAGATATGTGAGGGAATGGGTTATTTTCATGTTCTACCCACTCTATGTGGTACCTTCATCATTTGACATCCAAAAACTATGCAGCCCGCTAGGAAAATTCAAGCAGGCTAACCAGAAAGCATTGCAAATAGTATGAGAAAAATGTAGCGAGATTTTGGCCCCCTTTCCACTCAATGGGGAGCATCATAGATTTAGTGGAGATCACAGAGAGTAGTTATAAGGTAATAATAATAATAATAATAGTCAATATTTATGTAGTGCTTACTATGTGCCAGGCACTGTGCTAAGAGCTTTACAAATATTATCTAGTTTGATCCTCGCAACAACCCTGGGAGGCAGGTGCTATTATTATCCCCATGTCACAGATGAGGAACCTGAAGCAAATAGAACTTAAGTGACTTGCCCAGGATCACACGGTTAGTGTATGTCACATTTGAACTCAGGAATTCCTGAGCTCCAGGATCAGTGCTCTCTCCACTGCTCCTACCTCGCTGCCAATTCATGGCACAAAAATCCAAGAGAGTCAGCAATAAAACCCCATATCCTTAGGGCAGCTATGTGGTACAATGGATAAAGCACTGGCCCTGGAGTCAGGATGACCTGAGATTGAATCTGGCCTTAGTCACTTATTAGCTGTGTGACCCTGGGCAAGTCACTTCACTCTGCGTCACTTCCTCATCTGTAAAATGAGCCGGAGAAGGAAATGTCAAACCACTACAGTATCTTTGTGAAGAAAACCCCAGATGGGATCACTAAGAGTCAGGCAACAATGGAAAGGACCCAGCAAGAATAACATGAATGATCAAAATACAGATAAGGAACAAGGTATGCTGGAGTTTCTGAGGCAGAGGCAAATTTGACTTCATGAACATCACTGAAATCTGGCGGGATTGAATCCATGACTAGAACATACGAATATGGAAGAACGTGCCTCAGTTCTAAAGCAACAGGATAGTAAAAAAAAAAAGGAAGGGAGAATGGAGAGGCACTGTAGGAAGATATAATAATCTACATTATGTATTAATAAAAATATATGACATAATAATGAGAGGAAACCCAGGAACCACAGGAGGAAAGCATCATAGAAAGTATTTGAAGGAAAAGCAAGAGAGACTGAAAGGGAAGTGATAGCATCATCAGAACATACTATCAACCACATAGACAAAAAGAAGAAATAGACAAGGAGTCTGGGAAATTCTAGTACAGAGATGGGACAGTAGTGACAGGGAACTTTAAATATCTGACATCAGCTGGAGTTCTCTTACTTGGTAAAAAGCAGAGCAACTAATCATTCTTGGCTTGATTTAATGATAACTTCATTTTTCAAAAAGTAGAGGCAAGCCTAAATTCAAATCCAGCCTAGGACACTTACTAACTGTGCGACCCTGAGCAAGTCGCTTAACCTCTCTTTGCGTTAATCCACTGGAGAAGGAAATGGCAAACCACTCCAATATCTTTGCCAAGAAAACCTCACGAACAGTATGGTCCATGAGGTCACGAAGAGTTGGACGCTACTGAATAACTCATAAACAGCAACAACAGAGGAAGCTATTCTACACTGGATTGTCACCAACCAGAAAGAGCCAGCTGCTGCAACAAAAATGAGGGACACCCTCAAAAACTCAACAAACTTGGCATACTCCAAAGGGTTAAAACCCGGCAATACCATTGCCGAACCTATAACCTGAAAAGACCAAAGAAAGAGGAAGAGGGCCCATATGTACCAAAATATTTAGAGCAGCTTTTTTTGCGGTGACAAAGAATTGGAAGCTAAGGGACATAGCTGAATAAATGATGGTATATGAATGGAAAAAAATACTACTGAGCTGTAAGAAATGATGAAAGGGATCATTTTAGAGAAACTTGGGAAAACTTGGAAGAAATGATGTAGAGTGAAGTAAGCAGAACCGGGAGAATAAATTCCACAATAACAACACCACTGTAAAAATAAACAACTTTGAATGATTTAAGAACTCTGATCAATTTAATAACCAATTGTGATTCTGGAGGACAAATGAGGAAACACGCTACCTACCTGCTGACAGATAGATAACGGACTTAACATGCAGAGCAAGAGATATGTTCTTTTGACAACCAATGAAGAAATTAATTTTACCTGACTACATGTATTTCTTACAAGAGATTCATTTTTGTTTTCCCTTCAACTGAGGGAGGAGGAATGTGGACCAAAAAAAAAAAAATCTATTTTTGTTGAATTTTTAAAATTACTTTTTTTAAATGATTGGCACCTTGGGGGAGGGAGAGTGACTGTTCTATATTAGAATTCGTGATAGAGAAGAAAATCACGTGCTTGTGCCAGCTAAGAGGCCAAGACACCCTGTCAAGTAATGATATGAAATAAAAATCCTTTTTACTAAATTAAAAAAAAGAGAGAGAAGAAAAGTCAGGCGTAGTCTGACATTGACATGTACCCTAGCTATTGGGAGAGAAGATTTCAGATAAAGGGATAAATAGGTAGGATCCCATGACCTAAAATTCTACTGCAAAAGGCATTCCTGGAAGGATGGGAATCTCTAAAGAATAACATTCTGAAGATACCAACTGCAATACCTCTGCTAATGAATATGGAGGCGAGTTTCTAGGCAAGGATTGCCCTGGTTCTCACAACCATTCACTGATGAGGCCTTTATTTTGGCACTAAAGATGTCTCCTCCATGGGGGATGACTTCTCTCTGGCTTTGGCTTCTAGGTACCTACTGAAATCACATTAAAGGTGATCGATGTATTCCTTGTCAATTCAAACCCACTGAGCTACACCCTTGGATTTGGTCTTTAAAAGATTCAGGTGGAGATAACCAGAGCTGAGAGACTCAAGAAAGAGAAAGGCTACAAAATCTCAGATTCGGTTCCCTGGAAATGAAGCCTGTATATCAGTGCAGCTCCACCAAGTAATCACATGGCCTCAGGACAAGAGAACATATAGTTCCAGAGGTGGCAGCAGAAAAAGAGAGTAGTGAAGAGAAGAGCTATAATGGGCTACATCTTTTAGGGAGAAAAGGAAGAGTTCCTGAATAATGCCAAATCTGTGGACCAAGGGGAAGAATTCTGGAATCGAGCAACACGTCCAGAACCAAGGGGTAGTGTAAGATAGTGCTAAAATATGAATGCACAACTCATAGCTTACCAGTAAGTAGCACTACAAGGTATATGGACTACAGAGATCCCAGGAGGGAGGGAGGAGTCGGGGAAGAGGAAAGATTTTTGCTCTCAAAGGAGGTTAACCTGACTGGCTGGCTCTTTTTCCTTTACTGTTGAACTGCTTGACTCTCATTTTGATTCCATTTTCCCTGCCAAGAAGAATGACCTTTGACCAGGGAAGGGCAGAACCAAAATGGTTAAATAGGAATTGAAACCCAAGATACATAGAGAGTTAGTAAGAGAAAACTTAGCAATCCTTGATGAATTCAAGTTGCCAGGCCTGTATTCCCTCAGAATACCGAAAGAACAGGTAAAAGGAATCGCTGAGCCATGGCCAGTATAATTTCTGAAAAATCATGGGGAATGGGAAAGGTGCCACAGAACCAGGGTAGGGCAAATGTTCCAATTTTCTAAAAAGGTAAGTGAGTAGAGTGTGTAAACTACAGGTCGGTGAGTTCGACTTTTGATTCCTGGAAACATTTTAGAACATATTATCGAAGGGAGCACGAGTGAATGTTAGAGAAGGAATTAGTGGTAACAAAGAGACAGCAATCAAGCCTAGATCATGCCAAACAAAACTCATTTCCTCTAAAAAAAAAGGGGGGGGTGCTACTAGATTAGTAGATCAAGGGAATGTTCCAAATATAGGTTGCTCAGATTTTAACAAAGAATTTGAGAAAATTCTCTCTTCCTATTCTGATGGACAAGATAAGGACAGGAGCTTGATGTTAGTAGTAATTTAATGGACTCACAATTTGTTGACCTCTGACCCAGAGCATATCCATTAATAACTTTATGTCAATTGGGAAGGTCTCTAGTGGAGTACCCCAGGGTCCTGGCATAATAGCATAGATTTTTAAAAGTGGTAGGAACCACAGAGGTCACCTAATCTAACCTCCTCAAAAATGAAAACCCAAAAGGTTAAATGAGTTTTTTTCCCAGTAACATAAGCTAGAAAGTCATAGAGCTGATATTTAGAGGCAGGTCCTCTGCCTCCAAACCCAACATTCTTTCTATCATAATATGTCTGAGACATATCAGGTTCCAGAAGAACTCTTTATGTGTGAGGTGGAGAAGGGAGGAAGGAAATATCAGGCCTGAACAAGTATAGAACTGGCTGGCCACAGAAGATCCCAGATCAAACTATACTCTCAACTATCCTCAGAGTGATTTGAACTCCCAGAGAGGAAACCAAGAACTAACCCTATTTCTCCACAGTCCTTTAGCTTAGAAATAACCAGAGCCCATCCTGCTATATATCCCTTTCTGCCCCTAGCTGTTGAGAAAAATCAGGCTCCTTCTAGAACCTGCCTCTATTTAAAAGGGTTAGCTAGAACCAGAATTAGCACACAGATATTTCAAACATACTACATTATACCTGGTAGGTCCATTACGTGCCTAGAAATTCATAATCCCATCACACATCTATACACTCTCTAACAATCACAAATCCATTCTATCTTAAAATTTTCTTTTGTCTGGCAAGGTAACTATAGTTCAACTGAATTTACAAGCTCAAGCAGAAATATACTTATAAAATAAATCAGGAAGCATTTACTGAGCACCTACTATGTGCCATACATTATGCTAGGCACTAGGGATTCAAAGACAAAAGTCAAAGTCTCTGGCATTAAGAAGTTTATATTCTATCAGGGACAACATATACAGAGGTATAACCTGGATACCCCATATGGGTATGCCTTGGAGAGTCGGTCAGGTAGGAATGCTGACATGAAACCATTACCCAGAGTGCCCCAAAATTCCAGGAATTTTGACCTTAGGGGAATTTTCTTCTGCTGAGAAGCCACATGGCCAAGATACATAAAAGTGACACAAAGAGGCGGAAGAGAAAAAAAGTCTTTGAGCCATACTGGTCTCCCATTCTTCTTCCAAGGAGGAAGGTAATTCATGAAGGCAGTTTAGAAAAGCAGGAGGAGTTGCAATCTGGTGGGCCAGTGAGAGTTAACTGGAGTGGAGATCTGACCAGGGACCAGCAATAACTATAGTTGGTCAGACTCCTAGAATCTGGATGCAGACCCTTGGTTTCTCTCCTCTTCCCTGGAGCACTCCAGGGAGTACTATTGCCCATATCCCTGACTTATTATTTCATTTCTCATTCCCTTTCCTACAGGTGAGCAGGAGGGATGAGGAAACAGGAAAGGATTCAGCACCTCTCCCTCCCTCCAACCATCACAACATGCAATTGGAAACCATGTTCACTTTTAATGCTTATCTATCTGTGCGGCTCTGCTTTTTAAATATAGCCATTAACAGTTTTGTATCCAAGCCCATAAGTTTGAGGCTTGGGTCTGAGAGACTAGATGTCACACAAGTACCAAGTGACAGGGCCAAGATTCAAATACTGATCCTCCAAATTCAGATCTAGGCATCTTTCCACTGTACCAGGCTGCTACCCTGTTGTGATATGTAATTCTTTATTGGCTTGGAGTATCTACAGCAAAAACTAAAACAAACAAACAAAAAGCAACTAAGGTTAAAAAAAAACCAAGGGCTAAGTCACCTCACCACATTTTGTAATCTTGGACATTACCGCTGTTTTCCTTCTTAATCCCTTCTTCCAGGGGTGTGACCTCTTGCCATTATAAAATTTTCAGTGTGAACATTTATACCTCAAAAAAATCATCAAACACTATACATTAGGGCTTGATTTATTGTTTTGTTGATTTCTATATGTAAGAGAGTGATGAAGAAAATGTTAAGAATGCAGATTTAACTTAAAAGTGTGTCTAGCTTCCTTTTTTTTTTTTGAGAGGAAGGCAGATTGCTAAATATTTACCAGCACATGGCTCTCTTCTTCTCAGGTCTCCTCCTCCATCCCTGACATTCTTCCATTTTTGTTTCCCACCCCAGAAGCTCTAAAGAATTTTTTAAAATAACATTTTAAATGGAGCAGCTAAGGTTTTAGCATGATCCTTGCATACATCTTTAAAAAAAAAATCCTTTGCCCAGGATAGCTCTTCTGCTATTACTACTATCACCCACTACCCTTCCCCCAGACTTTACTTCTTAGTCCCTGACTGTCGCCAGGCCCTTAACAGGGCCCTGATCTTTTCTGATTCTGATTTTCTGAATATAGAGATTCACGGAGCTGAAATAAACAAACAAACACCATGGTAGCACTAAAAACCCAGAACAGAAGGTAGAAGGCCCATTACTCTTCATTATTGGCCTGAAGAGATGGAATTTCAGTCGGGATGGGGAAAGTGATCATACTTCAACAAAGAAAGAGATGGAGAGCGGAAAAAGGCCCAGGCTACATCATCCCTCATGGTATGAGTTACGAAGACTAAATAAAAACAAGATGCCTGGGTAGTTGTTAGGAGATGATCCTGACAGATCATAAGGACTGCTTTCTTCCTTAGGTCTCCAAGACCTTCCTGGATGATGGTACCCTGTCATAGTCACCCCTTGCTGACCCTAAGCATTTGCAACTGTGCATACTATGGAAACTTATGAGGGAAACACTCAAAATAAAACAGAGAGGAAAAAAGAAAGGGGAAAAAAAATGAAACAAGCCATGGAACTGTGCCCCAGCATCTTTGGTCACAAAGTAATGAAACCCATACAGAGGTATTTAGTTCATCATTTCCTAGGCGGAGAAGTCAGGTCTATAGGGATTCCTGGTCAAGGGGTTCTCTTTTCCATTAATTTGTCATAACCCCTTATTTGGAACTAACCTAAGCACCACCATAGATCACTGGCTAACACAGAAGTTACATCAGCCGAAGCCACCAAGCTCCGGGTGCAGGGCAGGGAAAGGGGGAACAGTTTCAGGGCTCACCCCTGAAAGAACAGCAATTGTTCTGCATTCTCAGCACTTCTCCTTGACTGTCCAATGTTTCCAGCTACAATGCACAATACACTTTGGCAGGAAGGAAGACAGCATGAAAAACTATATTGAGCAGCATTTATAATGTAAGCAGCTTGTGAACTTCCTCTTTAAAAATACAGTAAAATCAGTACTCTACATGCTGCTTGCTAGTGCTGTGTTACCCCTTCAATAACTTTAAAAAAAAAGATGCAAGCACATATACATACAGGTAAAACATATGGATAATGAATTAATGGACTTTTATTATTGAGCAAGCAAAGAGAAAAGATATGGTTTTCTGCACTCTTCTCCAGAATCTGGGACCCATTTTTAGAAATTATGTATTTCCACTTTTATAGCATTACACAGGCTAAAGGTAAAAAGTTCAAATCCACACCTCTGCCTCTTAGAATCACTTGATTTCTTCAAAATTCAACTTAGATGCTTCCTCCTATAGCTAGCCCTAGCAGATCACCCAAGTGGCTAGTGCTCTCCCCCAAGATTATTCTGTAGTTCCTTTTTTTTTTTTAGTAATTTAATACTTTATTTTCCCCAATTACATGTAAAAACAATTTTTAACATTCTATGAGTTCCAAATGTGTACTTCCTTTGTACAAGAAGCAGTATGGCATAATAGAGAGGCAGACCTGCCTCTCGTACACAGAAGCTATTTGATCTGGAGCAAGTCACTTAATTGTCAATTCTCTAGGCAACTCCCTAAAATTCTGTCTTCAGCATAGGGATTTCCATCACCCAAGGAATTTCTGATATCAATGAAATCAGAGGTCCAGTCCATAGCTCTATTTACTTTGTATTTATTTTGGTTTGATTTATCTGTGTATATGTTCTGCTCTTGACTTTGACAGAAATTCCAAAAGGTCCCCAATATACACACTGGATGGATTCTCTGAGGCAAATTTTATGGGAGAACTTGGATAATTTTTGTCGTTGTTAAGTCGTTTCAGTCGTGTCTGATTCTTCATGACCCCACTTGGGGTTTTCTTGGCAAAGATGCTGGAGTAGTTTGACATTTCCTTCTCCAGTCCATTTTATACCTGTGGAAACTGAGGCAAACAAGATTAAGTGACTTGCCCAGGGTCACCCAGCTAGTAAGTGTCTGAGACCAGATTTGAACTCATGAAAATGAGTCTTTCTGATTCCAACATCTTATGAGAGGACAAAAGAGAAATACTCCCACAAAATGCACAGGCACAGGTGGGGTTGCAGTCTGCATCAGTGGAAGGGATATCCACACTTTCGAGATGACAAATTCATTTGATCATTGGACTATCTGCCATCCATCCTTCTCCCCAACAGAACAGAAACTCCTTGAGAGCAGGGACTGTTTTGCTTCTGTTTCTATTATCCCAGCACCTAATCCAGTGTCTAGGATACAGTAGGCATTTAATAAATGCTTATTGAATGAATAAATGCCTATGACACCGATTCTGTGATGAGGTGTTTAGTGATCAACATATCATTTAATAAACGAATCACCTAAACCTTTGGGGACTAGTTTCCTTCATCTGGAAACTCAATTTAATTCAACAAACGTTCACCGATCATCTACAATGTGCAAAGCACAGTGCTAGATGCTAGAGATACAAAGAAAAAAAAAGATTCACAGTTCCCAAGGACCTGGTATTTTACCAGTAGCAGCCTTTCAAGAGATCCAAAGCCTACTTTGTTATGCAATCTATCTGTGATCTCTTCAGCATAGACACTAGACAGGACAGTTTATCATGCCTACTTCCTCATACAGTGCAACTCTTATCCATGTCCTTCTTTTCCAGGGTACAGAGGTGAGCAGAATGAACCTAATCCAAAGACCATGAACAAAGGGCAAACCTACTGGATCATCCTACACTGACAGCAGAAATAAAATGCCCACTCACTCACTGAAGCCAGGTTTTTAATCATCATTTAGGATTTACTGATCTCCTATCATCTGCTAGATGCTGCTTCTCTGGCTCTCTCCACGTCCTAGCTTGAAGTCCTACCTTCTGTAGGAGGCCTTTCCAGATCCTCCTAATGCCAGTGCCTTCCCTCTGCTGATTATTTCCAATTTATCCTGTATATAATTTATTAGACAGTTTGCACTCTGTGTCCCCCATTAGATTGTGAGTTCCTTGAGAGCAGGGACCATTTTTTACCTTTCTTTAAATCTCTAGCATTTAGCACAGTGTCTGGCACATAGCAGGCACTTAATAAATGTTTATTGAATGAATGACATATTCAAATATTGATTTGCATAAATATATTATATGCAGTATGAGTGATAGAATAGTATAGGTTAATATAAATCAAGTCATATTCGGCTACTTATAATATTCCACCGAAGTTTTCATCTAAAGTACAGAGCTGACCCTGAGTTCGTGAAGACTGTGCCAGCACTGCAGAAGCTCTGGCAAGTCCTATAGCAAACTGGAAGGACTTCAAATGTGGACCAATTAACAAGCATTTTATTAAGTGCTACTCACTATGTGCCATGCACCATGTAAGTACTTTTACTACACGAAAAGAAGCAAAAAACAGTCTTTTACCTTCAAGGAGCTTATATTCTAACCAGGAAAAACATTCCTACAAAAAAGCAGTTAGGTGGTACGATGAATAGTGTACTGGACCTGGAGTCAGGAAGATGAGTTCAAATCCTACTCCAGACACTTACTAGCTGGGTGACCCTGGACAAGTCTCTTACCCTCAAACTGATTCATTTTCCTCAGCAGTAAAATGAGAATAATAGAACATGTGTCCCAGAGTTGTTGAGAGAATGAAATGAGATAATATTTGTAAAGTACTTTTCAAACCTTAAAGCACTATATAAATGTTCACTGTTATTGTGCTAGCTATTACATAAATCGGTGCATAGACGATACGCAGAGTAGATGGAGGTTGATGTTAGTGGGGTGAGCATCAGTACCTGGGGTGGATAAGGAAAGGCCCCTTTGCCACAGGTGGCATTTGAGGTGAGAGCTGAAGGAAGACTGGGATTCTAGGGAACAGAGAAGAGGAAGGAGAGTGTTTTGGGTATAGTCTATTCAAAAGGCCTGAGGTGGCAGGTGGAGTGTCATGAGGAACAGCCAGACAAACAGGCTGGACCATAGAGGATATAAAGCAGAGTGATGTATAAGAAGATTGGAAAGATGGGGGGGGGGCGCCAGCTGTGAATAGCTTTAAATGCCAAACAAATTAGTTTTTATTTGACGTAAGAGGTAAGAAGGAGCCACTGGAGTTTACTGAGTAGGGAGGCAACATGGTCATATCTATACAGTTAAGTCCAGAGAGTCTCATCACCAAAAAGCTTGGCCTCAGGGTGATGTAATATATTTCATCTACAGCAACTCTTTTTTTAAAATTTTATTTATTTTATTCTGATCTTAAGAAACAAAATAAGCATTTCTATAACATAGTAGAATGATTGTACATGAAACTACTAATCTATTATGTGCAACTTGCTATTCCTTATAAATATACAATAAAGTTATCATGTAAATTTCTTTTTTTTCTTTTTTTCTTCCTCCCCCCCTACCCTAGAGATGGCTACATTAGAGATATACACACACACACACACACACACACACATACACATATATATGTACATATACTTCTATTTATCAGTTCTTTCTCTGGATACAAATAGTCTTCCTTCATATGTTCTTTGTAGCTAATTTGGCTATTTATAATAGTCAAAATGACTTAGTTGCTACCAAAGCACCAAGGGATATGATCTGCACTGGTGGAGGAACTGACCAGTAATGAAATCCCAGATTCTTGGAGTATTTCAAACATACTGTCCCAAAGAAGATAAAGCACCTCCCCTCCTTCTTTGTAGCAATTGGAGTCAAGAAGTGGGAACATTAAATAGAATATCAGACTCAGTTGCTGTATTTGTTAGTTTTGCTGATTTACTTTCTACACACACACACAAACATTCACACATACACACACACACACACACACATGCACATACCCCCTTCTTTTTTTGGATTCTTTTTTTAAAGGGAATGACTTGTTATATATTTAGAAATAAATATGAAATGAAAACAATTTTTTAAATAAATAAAAAGTTCAATTTTTTATTTCGAAAAATACATATACAATTACCTGCTTTAAGCAAATCTAATATGTGAAGATCCCAAAGAGATGAATTAGAAAACTATAGGACCTTAGAGCTAGAAGGGACTATAGAGGTGAAGTAGTACAATTTCCTGATTTTTAAGATAAGGAAACTTACTTACCCAAGGTTGTGTAGGTAGTAATAAACTGAGCCAGGATCCAAATCCAGCTCTTTTTCCATTGTATCACACGGCCTCCCAAATGACTGTTCACATTGCAAAAGGACAACCAACTTTTCAAAAGGATGCACTGTCATTCTAGTTAAAGAACAATCGTAATAATAGCAATCATTTATATAGTGCTTTAAGGCTTTCAATCTCATTTGATTCTCACAACCACCCTGCAAGGTAGGTGCTAAACCCCTTTTACAGACGAGGAAACTGAGGCAGACAGAGGTTAAGTGACTTCCTAGGGTCATACACAATCAGTAACTAGTAAGTATCTTAGATAGGATTTAAATGCAGTTCTTCCTGACTCCCAGTCCAGCAATACCACCAAGGTATGTTTTAATAATTCCAATTTGTTTGGGGTCACTTGTCTTTTCTGGGCATCAGTTTCCTGGCTTAAACCCAATTCACCCTGGATGTCATTGACTAGACAACAATATGTCCTTTCCCAAGCACCAAGTAGTTATTTTTTGGGCCCTCCAGGCTGGGAGTGAATATAAAATACTAATTATTTCACTTTTGTCCAGCAAGCCTGAGGGTCTTCCCCTCCCAGTTTGATTTATTTTTTTTTTATGCAAGGGTCCATCCCTTGACTCACTTCTTCAACAGGCTTGGTGTTGCCTCACTCAAAGTAAGAACCTGAAAAGGCCTTAGCTTAAAAGGGCCAAGGTCTCCCATTGCATCCTAGGCCATCTCCAGTCATCCTGATCAATATCTGGCCACTGGACCCAGATGGCTCTGGAGGAGAAAGTGAGGCTGGTGACCTTGCTCAGTCCTCCCTCACTCAAAGTCAATCACAAGTCATGTTATAACCTCCCTAACGTCATGGTCCTCTTCCAGAATGAAGGACAAACCACAAAACAAACACACACACACAATTTCACCAGATTCTTCCCACCAGTCACTCCACAGAAGATATGGTACCTTCATTATTGCTCATTTATTTTAAGTCTTTTCAGTCAATCTCACTTACCCACTTGGGGAGCTAATGAGAGATGGGAATTGTTTACTGAGAATAGCTTAGATCTCAGTGACCTTACACATGTCCTTCTCCCAAGGTTGGAAAAACACAAAACAAATAGTTTATAAATTTCTAGGAACATCAGGCTAATGTTTTCTCCATTGTCCATCAAGTGCACAAGACCCTGTACAAAGAGAACACAGAGCTTTGCTTTTCTGGTTGGCCTCTTGATTTAAGATTTTCCAAACCAAGGGAGTTCCTGTGAGCAGGCTCTTCCAGGCTGGGGAGATGGTATAAATTTCCCCTCCCCAAGAACAGTATTGTGTAATTGTGTAATTCCACATTGTGGAAACAATGTGCCCGAAGCATTAATGATTCGACAAACCATGGAAAAGAGTGGACCCTCCAAGCAGGCAAATCCAGCAGTTTTGAGAATTTTTTGTTTTTTCTCTAGTCTGGCCTAAAACAAGTATGGTAAGTGTTAAAGGACAGGGACATAAGTATCATCCAGTGGATATATGAATTTGCTGTCTTTTACTGCTCCAGAAATATTTTGTTCCTCCCTCCTTCCCCACCCCCAAGAGTAGATAAATTCACTCAGAGATTAAAAATGCAGTTGGTGCCTATGGTAAATAAAACATGGAAAACTCATAAATCAGGTATTCACAACTCAGAGGATCCCTAGAATTACATTTTAAACCGTGTTAGCAGCAGGTCAGGGGTAGCCACAGGGCTGGGTTAGCCAGGAGGTACTAGGACTGGGAATCTGGCCAGATAACCAGGGCAGAATGCATACTAGGGATCACAGCCAGGGGAGAGGTCATACAGAACGGAGTAGCCTGTAAGAGCTGCAAAGGATCTCTGGGGTCATTACTGTCATCACTAACGATAGGGTTTTCAATAGTTATGTAAAACTTTCCATCTTGCAGAGGGCTTTACATACAGAGCCTTTGTCACGACCCTGTGAGGTAGGCATTATAAACATTATTACACCCATTTTATAGAGGAAGAAACCAACATTCAGAAAAGTTTGGTGTGATACAACTAGTGTCATGCATGAGCCCAGCTACTCCTCCATGTACACACTAGCTCACTGGTCCAACAGCCATTTCATAAAGAAATGTGGTATAAGGCTGTGTCCAAAACTATGCCACCCCATTTTAGCCTTAATATTGTATTTAGATGAGAACATGTTTCAATCAATCAAATAGACCTTTGAATCGAAATAAAATCACACAAGACGCATTCAGACAGTCGTGTTCAGATTGGCCATACCCCATAGATCATCTGTAAATTACCAAGGGAGCTGAGAAAGGAGAGAATTCCAGAAGTTGCCGCAAATACGGCTTGCCAGTACATCCCTGAGGAGGAATCACCTAGGGAGGGAGGGAAAGAGAGGTCTCAGCAGTGGGAATAAGTTGAGATAAGGATCATCAGAGCTTCAATGGACTGAAGTGTTACGCAATTACTGAGAATACTAAGAATAAGGCCAAAGCCAAGACTTCAGAGTTTTAAAGCAAAGTGAGAGATCCTGGTAAAGTAAGGGTACCCAGTCTGGATAGGTGGATCAGGATCAGCATCCAAACATCCAAATAAGATAAGGCCATAGGCAGATGTATGATCAGGCTGGGGGAGTCACCATCTAAAGACATTTAACTGCTAGGTGACTATGAGCAAGTGACTCTACTTCTCTGAGACATAATTTCTTTATCTGCAAAATGAAGATGATAACACTGGCACTACTTGCCCCAGAGGACTGTTGTGAGGAAATTACTTTGTAAACCTTAAGAAGCTATATAAATATAAGTTATTATATAATGTTATTATTGATAAATGTTAATAATTAATTATGTTAATTATTAATGTTAATAATGTAATGTAATTATTATTATTATAGTGACAATCCAGACTAGTGTCATAGGCAGAGACACAGAGTGTACAGCCAAAAGTTGGTGGCCCCACAGCCCAGTATGGCCAGGAAGCATGGTCAGAATATATACATTAGAGTATATAGCATAGAAAATACAGTAGTATTAGTTTAAATGTTAAGGTCAAAGCTGAGTAGAAAGATCGAGGCAGAAGTATAATCTAAGCATATGGTGAAGTTGGCAGCTGAGCTTCACAGAGAGACATAAACAGCCATACCTTAAGGCTGACCCAGGGATGTACTTCTTTGCTCCAGTGGACCTCCAATGGCCCTGCACCATGGCCCATATATCTATTTATGGGATTCCATCTCTACTACCTCCCCAGGCTACCATTCTCCCCACCCCCAACACACATACACATACACATACACTCACTCACTCTTGCAGTGAGCCTCTCTCCTGAGGTCTATTGGTAGGACCACTACATGCTACAGCCTGGAGTAGAGGGAGAAGATTAACATCAATTCTTTTCCACTCCCTCCCAAATACCGTATTCCCTACCAACTGGGACCTCTCTATTCTCTGACCCCTCCTAAGGGTTTGTAGGTCTAGGGAGTGGGCCACCTGCCTTGTGGCAAAACTGTCCCTGACTGGGGCGAATTGAACTTTGCACCCTGTTCACAATTAAGATTACAGTTAATAGATGGTTATGGCCATCTCTGAGCACTGGCATGTGATGGGATCATAAGGTAGTATTCCAAAGATTTCTGGCACTATAAGTAAGCTCTTCCCTAGCCTTGCTCCACTTTGTACTCTCCCCCCATATTGGACCCACCCAGGGCCATCCTTGGTGTGTCCCTGAGGCCCTATCTCCCCATTATAGGGCCTTGGGTCCTGAGGAGGTCTCTCTCTGAGGTCCCTCCCCAAGGCTTTGTCACAACCTAGGAAGAGCAGGAGCCAAGGAAAGCCCATCCAGGAACCTTCCCTCCCCTTCTCCAGGCTGCTCACAGTGGCTTAGATTCCAATGGGCTCCCAAGGGCCCAGAAGGAACAGGCCACAGAGAATCATTCCCTTCCCACACCCAGTCCCCATTCTCTAGTTCCCACCAGGTCAGATGCTCCTTCCTGGCTGAATGCTGACCCTCCCTTCCATCCCTCCTCCCAGTGGAGGTAAACTAGAATCCTTTGCTACTGTAATCTTCAGTCCTGAAACAACAACCAACAACCCCCTTCACAAAACAGACAGGAGACATGACTGCTCATATTGCTTGGATCAACAGGAAGTCACCAACTATAATCCTTGCAGTAAGATAGGGTACAGCAATGTTTTATCATCTATCCTCTCACTAAGCCTTCCAGACTCCTAGGCATTGCACCTATAAACGCCTGGACTTTGTCTTCTGCCCTACTCTTATATCTAAAGGATCATAGGGCCCTTCTAGTCAGCCTGCAGCTGAACCCTCCCATATTTGTAGACTCCCTGAATTAGGATATGAGTTCCTTAGGAACAAGGTGTATCTTGCTTTCTATTTTTGTGCCAAGCACCTGGCATCTAGTAAGTGCTTAATAAATGCTTTCCCATTCCATTAATCTCACTACACCTGTGCTTGCCCCAAGTCCTCAAAATGTTAACAATGGCTCTGGGCATGAGCAAGGGAGAAATTTGAGTGTAAGGTCAGGGTTCGAGCTTAGTATAAGAGAACAGGATTGGTTTGGAGTGCTAACAGAACACTAAAAACGTTGTCTCAGGATACAACAAGCAATAAAATCTACACATTAGCACAGCCAGAGTACGATTGGATAAAACGCATCTGCTCTCTGCCCTTGTGTTAAGTGCCCTTCTTGGTGTGGGTGGATAAAGACTAGCAGGTGTGGACTGTTCTCAGAGGTGAGGTTCTGCTGGGGGTGGTGATTGTAGCAAAGGTTTAAGATCTCTGGGGAGTCCTTACAATTCAAACTGAAGAGGCCTACGATTAGAAGGAAAGCAGAAAACTGGGGGAAATGTTTTACTGCAAGTTTCTCTGATAAAGGCCTCATTTCTCAACTATATAGAGAACTAAGTCGAATTTATAAGAATATGAGTCATTTTCCAACTGACAAATGGTCAAAGGATACGAACAGGCAATTTTCAGAAGTCAAAGCTATCTATAGTCATATGAAAAAATGCTCTAAATCACTATTGATTAGAGAAAGACAAATCAAACCAACTCTGAGGTACCACTTCATAGCTGCCAGATTAGCCAACATGGCAAAAAAGGAAAATGACAAATGTTGGAAGGGATGTGGAAAAATTGGGACACTAATGCACTGTTGGTGTAGTTATGAACCAATCCAATCATTCTGGAGAACGATTTGGAACTATGCCAAAAGGGCTTTAAAACTAAACATACACTTTGACCCAGCAATACCACTACTGGGTCTGTATCCCAAAGAGATTTTTAAAAAAGGAAAAGGAAAGGAAAAGCACCTAAATGCACAAAAATATTTACAGTAGTTCTTTTTGTGGTGGCAAACAATTGGAAATTGAGGGAATGCCCATCAACTGAGGAATCGCTGAACCAGTTGTGGTATATGATCGTGATTGAATACTATTGTGCTATAAGAAATGACAAGCCTGTGGATTTCAGAAAAACCTGGGAAGATTTATATGACCTGATGCAAACTGAAGTACTCAGAACCAAGAGAATACTGTAGACAGTAACAGCAATATTGTATAATAATCAGCTGTTAACGAAGTAGCTAGTCTCATCAACACAATGATCTAAGACAATTCCAAAGGACTCATGAGAAATTCTGTCCACCTCCAGAGAAAGAATTGTCAGAGTCTGAATGCAGATTGAAGCATACTTTTTTTTAAACTTCACTTTTCTTAGGTTTGTTTTTGGTTGGGGGGGAGGAGACATTGTTTTTTGTTTTGTTTTGGTCTGTGTTTTCTTTTGCAACATAGCTAATATGGAAATGTTTTGCATGACTACACATGTATAATCTATATAATGCTATCTACACCAATCTATTTCAATGCCACATCAAAGGCAATTGCTTGCATTCTCGGGGGTTCAGGGGAGAGGGAAGGAGGGAGAGAATTTGGAGCTCAAAATTAAAAAAAAATGTTAAAAAATTGTTTTTACATGTAATTGGAAAAAAATAAACTATAAGATTTTTTTTAAAAAAACCCAAAGGGGCCTGAAATGAAATCTCTAAAACATTAGTCAGAACTCAAAGGAATTCAAATAAAAAAAAAGCCCAACTCAACAATAACTGGTCTCTTCTTAATTTTAATACTTGAAGGATCTGTGGTTTAATCAGTATGGGTATTTCCCCTTCCTTCAACACAAATAGGTGTGAGGGTCCTAAAGAGTAGCTGTGGCTGGAAACTTTAAATCACCCAGCAGCCAACCTGTTAATGAGCCTCTCTTAATAGAGCTAGGTTGGTTATTGGATCAATCAATCAATCAACATTTATAAGGGACCTACTATGTACCAGGTACCACGCTACAAAGAGGCAAAAGACAGTTCCTGGCCTGAAGGAACTGATATTCTAATGCAGGAGACAACTATGTTTGCTATCTACACGATAAATAAGAAATAATTAACAGAAGAAAGGCACTAGAATAAAGAGAAATTGGGAAAGGTTTGTAAAGGATGGAATTTTAGTTGAGGCTTGGAGCCAGGAAGTCAGTAGGTAGAGTTGAGGAGGGAGAGCTTTCCAGGCAAATTCTAGTCATGAGGGACAGCTAGAGAAAATGCCTAGAGCTAAGAGATGGAAAATCTTGATTGTGGAACCACCAGGAGTACCTGTGAGGGAGTAAAGTATAAGGAGACTGGAAAGGTAGGAGGGGACAAAGTTATGAAGGATCATAGGTTTAGATCTGGGAGGGACCTTAGAAGCCATCAGATCAAACCAACCTATTTTACAGATGAGGAAACTGAGTTTCAGAGAAGGTGGAGTTACTTACCCAAAGTCATACTTGTAAGTGTCCAAAGTGGATGTTGAACCCAGGTATTCTGGGCTGGGCCAATCCTCTAATAGTTTAGGTTTAATATTGGCCAAAAAAAAAGATACCTGTAGATCATTCAACAGTTAATGAAAAGAGGGTTATTAAGCTATAGAGGGAGAAGGCTATTCTGAACATGGAGAGGCAACTGAAAACAATGCCAGTTAATTCAGCCAAATGAATCTCCCTTGCATGAGTTAACCATTGTTATATGCCAGCCAAGGTTCAGAGTGCCCTTTAGCTCCTCATGGCTGCTTTGTACTCCTTGACCAAGAAATGATGTCACCAGCCTGACCCAGCCTTTGGTCCCCTGAACCAACCAAGACTCAAGGATGGTCTTACTACCTTTTAAGGAAAAACTAACCTTCCATGGAAGGAGGAGCCAGAATATTGCTCCTGCCACATCAGGGCTTCCTGACCCCAAGCGTACAATGCTGCCTTGCAGCTGTGATCCAGAGACCTATAGGACACCACTGGGCTCACAATTGCCTTTCCACCCTGGTAGGACCTTCCAGAGCTTGCACAACACCAGAACGGTCTTCAAGACCTTCTAGATGAAAGTCTGTCAAGATGGGCCATGGAGGGGCAGCTAGGTGGTGCCGTGAGTAGAGCACTGGCCCTGGAGTCAGGAGGAGCTGAGTTCAAATGTGGCCTTAGATACTTGACACACTTTTACTACCTGTGTGACCTTGGGCAAGTCACTTAACCCCAATGGCCCTGCCTTCCCCCCTAAAAAAAAGATGGGCCATGAGTAGGACTTAAATGGAAGTTTTCCTCATTCTAGATATAGAAAAAAATTCAACATCATTCAGGTGAACTATATAAATAAAAGCCATGTTGTATATGGGGGGGCATTCAACTTACTGTTTTGTGTTCAGGCTAGGTTTTATTTTCACTATGTGCAATAACACCTCAGTTATCTGGGGGACCATTACCCAGCAATCTTAAGTGTCTAGAACACAGTAAAAACACACACACATACACATACAGAAAAAAAAACACTCAGAAATAAGAAAAAAAAAAGGTCTTTGAGTACTCTGAATTGATATCACAAAACCCCAGCCCAAGTAAATCTCACACTTTTCCCATAGGAGAGTTCCTCGGGCCTTAACTCAGATCCTATTTACTCTATGCATAATTCTAACAAGTTTCATCCTCTGGTTCTCAAGTCAGCCCTAGATTCTAATCTAAGCAGCACATTAGAAGATATTGCGGGTTGGGGGTAGAGCAAGAAGGGAGGGTACTCCTAGGGGCAGAAGACCTGACACTAGCAAAAACTGACAGTTGATAGCTTAAGAGCATGAAAGGTCAAAAAAGTCTCAAGCACTCCCAAGGACTAGTATTCTGAGATTATTTAATGTAGAGGCAAAGCTTCCACACTTCACTATATCCTGAGAGATTCACTGTATGGTAACAGAGGGAAGTATTCCATAGTAAAGCCAAGCACAAGAGCAGATGTTCGTAATTATGACCTTGAGTCATCAAGTAAAATTGTGTTCAGTGCACTCTGCTATTCACCCCAAATAGTTACCATTTTTAAAACTTCTGGTGCTTGTGGTTAGTTTCAGTTATCTGGAAAATTAAGCTGTATGACCTTGGGCAAATAATTTTAACCTCTCAGTGACTATGATGACCATAAATTGCAAAGCAGATGCTGAGCAACATGAGTAGAAGGAGTGCCCCCATGGAGAGTTCTCTACACCCAGGGGTGTGCTGGAACCAGCTCAGACCGGCTCAAGAATCTATTGTTAAATTTTCAGGGTGAGCCTTTATACCTTGGATACCAGCAAATGCTACAAATCAGGGCTCAACTTGTTTTGTTGATTGTCTAGACTTAGGAAAGTGATGGAGAAAATGATGAGGATGCAGATTAATCTTTTTTTTTTTTTGGTAAGCAATCAGGGATAAGTGACTTGCCCAGGGTCACATAGTTAGTAAGGGCCCAAGGGCACAGATGAATCTTAAAAGTGTGTCTGGCTTACCTTTTTTTTTTCCTGGAGAGATGGTTGTTAAACATTTCACATTACACCGCTGCCTATATTCATGACATCAAGGATTCAAACCAAAGAAAAAAATTAATTCATCCCATTCCCCAACAATGCTAGAAAAATGAGTGATAGCTATAAAAACAATTGTACTACTGACCAAGTCCACTACAAAAATCCAAATCAAGTCATTAAGATGACTGAAATAACCAGAACATAGCTTGCTTTGTAAATATGTGTTTGCGTGTTGTCACTCCCATTAGATAGTAAGCTCCTTGAGGGCAGGGCCTGTCTTTTGCCTCTTCTTGTATACTCAGTGCTTAGCACTGTGCCTGGCATATAGTAGGCATTTAATAAATGTTTATTGATCGATTATTGAACAATAGGGTAAGTGTCAGAATAGAGATACAAGGTGCTACAAGCTTATATTCAGATCATTTAATTAATTAGCATTTATTTATTTATGTGCCAGGCACTGTGCTAAGGTACAAAAGGAGGCAAAAGACAACCCTGCCCTCAAGGAGCTTTTCTAACTGGAGAGAGAACATGCAAACAAATATTTACAATGCAAACTATACAGGAGACAAATAGGAAACAATTAACAGAAGGAAGACAACTAGAATTAAGACAGGTTGGAGAAGGCTTCCTATAAGAAGTGGGTTTTTAATTGAGACTTAAAGGAAGTCAGAGAGATTAGGAGTCTGGGAGTGCATCTAATTAGATATATGACCAAAGGATCAATAAAGATCTGAGGTGGAATTTTAACTAGGTTTGAAGGATGGATAGAGTTTCAACAAATGAAGACTGAAGAGCTATGTCTTCAAGGTGGCAGGCACAATATGAACAAAGGCTCAAAGGCAAGAAAACACTAGGTCTGTTCAAAACCAGAAATAAAAAATCCATAGAACATAGAGGATATGTAAAGGAGACGGTATTGGAAAGATAATATCGATGTCATGTTTATTTATTGCTTTACCATTTATAGAATGATTTCCCCCAAAATAACCTGATGGGTAGGCAGTACAGATATCTATCCCCATTTAACAGATAAGGAAATCGACAAAGATAGAGGTTAAAGATCATATAACTTGTGTTAGAGCCAGAAATCACAAAATGGTCAATATTAGATCTGGAAGGAAACTTTGAGATTGTCAAATCCAGTCCCAGTAAAGTAAAGAGATTTATTCAAGTTCACACAGCTAGTAAGTGCTGAATGCGGCCAGGTCTTAGACATCAAAGGGTCTTCCGATTTCAGACCCAACATCTTCCCACAACACCGCTCTGCATCTGATTGCTGTACAACTTATTAAATTGGTTACCAGCTCAATTTCTGCTGTCCCATTCCCAGCTAGGATCTAATGTTTTGAGCAGCTTGGGAATTATGGATTTGATTTGTTAGCCATTATGGATATCAGAACTTATATAGATCAATAAACTCTTGTTGATGACTAGACTACTATTTAATAAATTATAATTCCCAGGTACTCAAAAAGAATGAAAAGACAAAATCCAAAGTCCTTGGAATGGCATTCAAGGACCTTCAAAATCAACTCCCAACTAATCTAGACTCCTCTAACCTAATAGTCCATTACTCTCCAGCACAGGGGTAGTGAACTTGTGCCCTCAAGGCCACATGTGGCCTTCTAGGTCCTCAGGTGCAGTCTTTTGACTAAGTCCAAGTTTTACAGAACAAGTTATTTTATTAAGCAGATTTGTTCTGTGAAGTTTGGATTCAGTCAAAGGGCCACACTTGAGGACCTAGAGGGGCTACATGTGGCCTGGAGGCCACAGGTTCACCACCCCTGCTCCAGCACAAAGTATTAACTAAAACTAGCCTAGTTATCATCTCCAGAATAAGCCATAAATTCCCACCTCTATACTTTTGTCTTTGCTGTGTGACACCCTTAGAAAGACTTTCCCTTTCTTCTCCATCTATCTAATTCCTATCTAACTTTCTGAGTCTAGCTCAAGGCCAGACAGCTAAGATGAGCAGGAGGATACAGAGAGAGATACAGTCCAAGTGTACAAATCAGAGCTTTATATGCAGACACCCAGGCCAAGAAGAAAAATGCAAGTAAAATCATGACCTGAGTACTAAAGTAAGTGGGGTAGGGAAATGAGGAGCAAGGAGTTGGGGAAGGGTCAGTGCAAATAATCAAGGGTTGCCTTTTGCCCTGGGGCCCTATTCATGCTTTTATTGCTAAATAACATCTCCCTTATGAAAGCAATCTAGTCTAGTTAACAGGCATTCTGACTTGTAAGTGGGGAAAATAGTTTTCAGAATCATCCCTCATGAAATAACATGCTTAAGATGCTTTTAGTAAATATAGCAGCAAAAACAGGAAATAGGGCAATGTTAAAGGAAGCCTCTTTCCCCTAGGAGTCAGCTTCCATCTGTCATGTTCCACTGCCCACACTGCCGCTAGGCACATGTATGTCCTGCTATAAATAAGGCATTCTGCCAGGAAGCTCCAGCCAGCACAGAAGCCAGCAGTCCACTTATTGAAAGGTATAAGGCAGAGTAGCACATTATAAAATTTGGAACCTTTATTTTCTGTGGATGCTGCTTGTTTGCTTCTAGTCAATTTGGGATATTGTTATAAATTCTACAACCAAGTCTGTGTGCTTTCATTTTTCCTTGATGGTTAAAGCTAGTGTTCCCCTCTCCTAGCTCACCTTAGTGCTGTCAGCAGCACGCCCCACCAAAGTTGCACTTCCAAGAATGAGTCTCTGGGCCTTTGGCCTTGGAAGTGAAGCAGCAAATACTGGGGGAAGGTAAAGAACTTCCCCAAAGATGACGCTCCTAAGACCATCAACCTCACCACCTTCTTGGGCTACAAGGCTAAAATGACCTACATTCTAGAAAGGGATAGGCTTGGCTCTAAGGTGAACAAGAAGTAAATGGTCAAGGTGGTCGCCTTTAAGGAGATAATCCCATGTTCTTTGTAGGCTTTGGGGGCTATAGATAAAGCCTCATAAACTTTGTACATAACCTTCATAAACTCTTGTTAATGACTAGACCACAATGGCCATGTGCAAAGCCCCCAATGTGTCTGTGATTTTGCTGAGCACATCAGCGATGAGTATAAGAGGCAGTTCTATAAGAACTGGCACAAATTCAAGATGGAGGCCTTCACTAATCCCTGCAAGAAGTAGCAGGACAGTGATGACAGGAAGCAGCCGTACAAAGACTTCAACAACATGAAGAAGTACTGCCGTGTTATCTGGACCATCGCCCATGCCCAAATATGTCTGTTCCCTTTGAGGCAGAAGTGTCTCACCCAATGGAGATCCAAGTGAATGGCTGCATGGTGTGGCTGAGCAATTGCACTGGGCCCAAGAGAAAACGGAGCAGTAGGTGACCATGTCCACTAGGTTTAGGCAGGATGAGATGATTGATGTTACTGGGGTGACTGATGGCAAAGACATCACCAGCTGCTGGCACACAAAGAAACTGTCCCCATAAAACCCACCAAGGCCAATGTAAGGTGGCATTATCAGAGGTTGGCATCCTACCCATGTGCATTGTCTATGGTCCAGATTGGGCAGAAGGACTACTACCACCACCATGCTGAGATTACTAGGGAGAGCAAATCAAGGATGTTAAATTGATAAAAAGAATGCATGTCCCAATTATGGGCTATCTGAAAACCCTCTGGGAGGATCTGTCCACTGTGGCAATGGGAACAGTAACTTCATCATGCTAAATTGTTGTATTATTGACACCAAGAAGTATATTCTTACCCTATGAAAGTCCCTCTTAGTACAAGAGAAGCATCATACTCTGGCAAAGATTAACTTAAAATTTATTAAATTTGGCCATGGCCTCTTCTAGACTGTGGAGGAAAAGAAAGCTTTCATGGGAACACTCAAGAAGGGTCTCCATTGCTAAAGAACAGACAGCTTAAGGTTTCCAAGCCAACTGGGATCTGGTTGACTCTCAATAAAATTGAAATTATTTTGACAATAAAATAAAATAGCATTAGAATTTCTTACCATTGGCACAGCAATAAAAATAACTCACACTTCTATCATACACTAACATGTATAATTGCTTCTATAACGTAAGTAGTGTAAAGGCTATTATCCCCACTTCACAGATGAGGAAACTGAAGCTCAACTTGCCTAAGCTCCCACAGTATCAAGGCTGGGACTTGAATCAAGGTCTCCTGACTCCAAATTCACTGTTTTTCCCACTATGTGAAGATGAATACAATAGCAATACAAAACATTATACCAATATGAAAAGTCCCATGCCTTGACTAACCGTCCCTGGAGTTAAAAGCTAAATCTTTATATAATCAGCTTATGAAGGTGAAAATTATTTTAACAAATGAGCCAATCCCTGAAGAAGATATGAAGAAGTTCTTCATTCTTTTTGGTTGAGGTAGGAGACCATGGATGCAAAATGTTATATACATTGTCAAATGTGGCCAGTGTGTTGGGTAGTTTTGCCTAACTGTTTTTCTTTCTTACAAGGGAAAGCTTAATTGGCAGGGATGGGAGGGGAGGATATCCAGAAATGTAATGATGTAAAATACAAAGGAGACTAATAAAACTGACTTTTTAAAAAAAACATAGCCAAGCAACTGCCTTATTCTATTCAAGTCTTCCCTATGTGACCAAACCCCTTTCTCTGAACCTTTCCTACCCTTATAAAACCCTTACTTAGCTTGTGTTCCATATGTATATTCAACGACCTGCTTTCTGCAAGTTAATCTGATAAATTAATCCTTCAATTTTGTTATCCCTCCTGCATAGAATCATAAAATCGTAAATATTTGGTAGAATCTTAAACAGTTATCTGGTTCAGTCTCTAATCGAGGCAAGAATCCCATCTACAACATACCCGATAAGGGGCAGTCTAACCCCTGCTTAAATACCCATAATAATTGGGAAGTCACTGCCTCCAAATTAATCAACCAACAAGTAGCTACCATGTACCATCCCCAGTGCTAGGCATCGGGGAATACAAAGACAAAAGTGACATAGTCCCTGCCCTCAGGCAACTCAATGTTCTATCAGGAAAAACAACATATACACATATTAGTAGACACAAAATTTTTATGTAGCATTCCCTCTGGGAGTTACTTCCCTAATTCATACTCATAATGGTGGGGTCAGTTCCCACAGTAGTGACTATTACCCCAAGGACGCAAGGCACTCTCTGAGTCCACATTTCTAAAACTAGAGCTCACATGCCCCTATGGGCACATTTACATTTAATAGTCATCCAGTACATACAATTAGCTCAAAGTAGAGGCATTCGCTAAGGCCATAAAACACTCCCCCTATTAACTTGGGGCAAACACAAATATACACAGCATCAGGTGGAAGAATGAGAACATATAGAGAGTATAGTAGTAGTGAGGCACACATGTAGAGAACACGTGGGGCCTCCAGCACTATAGGATCCTGATGTTCTTTCTCTTCTCCTGATGTCCTCATAGTGTTCCCCAATTTCTGGTCAAGCCATTTAACTAGGCTCCCTTAATCTTCTCTTTTCCAATACTTGACTCTCAACTACCAGGGCTAATATTCCCTTGAATTCATAGCTGATGCTATTCTCTGCCCCCCTTGCCAGGGGTCATATATTCCTTGGGCCACCTCTATTGATTATTCTCTTGAGCCTGCTCTTTGATGAGCACCAACTGGGTGAATCCAGTCAAACTCCAGTCAAACACAAATAAGTGTTTGAGACAGGATTTTAACTCATGTATTTGGTGAACATGGTAGGAGGGGAGAGAAATAAGGGGTGGAAAGGCAAATTCATTCTTCCTGCTACTTACACACTGCACTCTGGTAGAGGGTAAAAGTAAAAGAAGATCTCCTCTTTTTGAGAAGGTTCTTCCTCCATACCTTCTTCCTGATTTGTCTCCAGAGCCAGCAAACTAGCTTTTTAAAGGTAACTGAAGCATGGCTGGACTTCAGTAGGTTAATGACAACTTGCCCTTCTCATTCTATCATGTGATTAAAGATTTGTTTACACCTTGTAAAGGGCTAACAAAGAGTTTAAACCCTTTTTTACACTTAGTTTAAAACCTCAAGACTTCCTTGCCTCTGTCATCTGCCCCGACTCCAAGTGAGTAAAATCTACTGGGTTGGAGTGGGAGGAACGAGCAAAAATGATTGATCAGATTGACCTGAACAACTCCCCACACATATACATATTAACTACCGGGAAATTTTGGAGACTGAATGAAGCACTAGTAGCTGGAGGGAGGAAGCATGAAAGTCTTCATGTAGAAGGTAGTACTTGAGCACATGACCTTGGAAGAGGTCATATATTCTAGGGATGAGGAACAACAGAGACACAGACAGGAAACAGGGACTCACCTATGGGTGGAAGAGCTAGAATACTAATTTGGTTAGAACGTAGAGGCTGTGAAGAGGAGTAAAATATAATAAGGTTGGATAGGTAAGTTGGAGCCACATTCATAAATTTCATTAAATGTTAAACAGAGGAGCTTGTATTTAATCCTAGAGGTAATGGACAGCTGACTAGGTGGTACAGTAGGTAGTGTGCTGACTTGGAGACAGAAAGATCTGAATTTAAATCCTGTCTCAAACACTTATTTGTTTTGTGATCCTTCATCTATAAAATGGGCTTAGTAATAGCACCTGAAAAGATCTTAGCTTAAAAGGGACAGGGTCTCCCAATGCATCCTGGGCCATCTCCAGTAATCCTGATGAATGTCTGGCCACTGAATCCAGACGTCTCTGGGGGAGAAAGTTAGGCTGGTGACCTTGCACAGCCCTCCCTCACTCAAATCAAAGTCAACTGAAAGTCATGTCATCATCTCCCTGATGTCATGGTCCTCTTCAAGAACAAAGGACAAATACAACAACAACCAACCAACACAACAACAACACAATCTCCCAGAGTTGTTGTGAAGATCAAATAAGATAACATGTAAATCAGTTTGCAGGCCTTAAAAGGATTTTTTAAATGCTAGCTTATTATTATCAATAGGAAGACACTGGAGTTTATTGAGTAGAGAAATGGCATAGTCAGTCAGATCTGTGCTTTAAGGAAATCACTTGGGAAATTTCTGTGAAAATGTTTCTTCATAACAGAGAAGTCTGAATTATTATGGTATTAAAAGATGACATATGTTGATACTATAAAATACCATACATATATTTTATGCATTTCTGAGTTTCTAAACTTTTTTTGTGTTGTCTTCTAGCCTTCACATGTTGTCTGTGGCTTCAACAAAACTCCCCAAAAATTCCCATTTAATTTTTTATGCTGACCTGTGTTTCAACAATCTGGCTAGCAGCTGATGTGGCGGTGAAAGACCAACACAAGCCTAACAACAAGCACACTGCCAAAGGCCAGGTTCGTTTGATCTGCTTTACTAAGGAAAGCACCGTTAAGGGGTTAACGAGCTTACTTTAATTCAGCATACAAATACCATTCACTTAGTTCAGGGGAAAAAGCCAGCACCCTGAACTATAGAGCAAATACAAACAAATTACAAACATTGACAGACAGACCAAATACAACTCATAGTTACCAACATCTAAGTTCAGCCCGGGAGCTCATAACAAAGGCTGGCCCAAAGTCACATGCACCACCATGGCTGTGGTAAGAGCTCCGGAAAATAGAAAGCCAACCCCTGGTTTTATATCTTTTTCAGGGTCAAGGGTGAGTCACACATGTGACCTAAAATTGTCACAAAGAGGTGACTTAAACCCACGTGGTCTAAAAACCTCCAATGTCCCAAACATGTCTCTCAAACCCATGTGTAAACTAGGCCCTCCCCTGAGGCAAGGAGGTCACGAAGGACTCCCAATCTAATCAAGGAAACAAAGGCCAAACTCTTCAAGGGCACTTGGTTGAACTGAGTGCTAAGAGCCCATTTTGTTTGCCAACACAACCTGCTATATATTGAAACCACAATGGGGAGAGTCATGTTGTGGAAGGAATAACTGTCGATATATGGGGTGAGGGAGAATGAGGAGTTGAAGATGTCCCTGAGGTTCTAAACTTGGATGACTGGAAAGATAGTGGTACCCTAAACAGAATTAGAGAAATTCAGAAAAAGGGTAGGTTTGGAAGTGAAGGGAAAGGGAAATGAGTTCTGTTTTGGAATTGCTATTAGGGAATACAAGATGAATTTGAAATGTCTATGGGACATTCCATCGGAAACATCCAATATGCAGTCGGAAATGAAGGCCTAAAGCTCACAAGAAGACTAAAACTGCACATATAGACCTGTAAGTCATCTGCAAAGAAGTCATCTGATAAGGTCTCCAAGTGAGAGAGTGTAGAGAGAGAAGAAACAAGACCTAGGACAGAACCTTAGGGTCTTAGCGTACACCCATAGTTTAGGGCTGATGCTAAAGCAAAAGAACCTGAGGAGAAATCAAACAGACAAATGAACCAAGTAGAGAACCAAGAGAAATCAAACAGGCAAATGAACCAAAGGCAGATGAAACCATTTTTGGATACTTCTCTTTTTTTTTCTTATATTGAGTTAAAATCTGACTTCCTATCACTTCTACCCATTGGTTCAATCCTGTCTTTTACACCACATAAAATAGTCTGATTTTGCTTCTATGTAAATTCTTTTGCTTCAGAAACCCATAAAACAAAGAAAAATGATGTAATGTCTTTCTGGTCCCCTTTAGATAGTGGTAAAGTAACAAACAGAAAAAGCAGTGCAGGGCTAAGAACGATAAGGTTTTTAGATTATATAAACATTCATATTACCGTTGATACTTTAAATATGAAGTCTTTCTCCCAAAAAACCATCAGAGTTGGTATACCAAGCCAGGAACTGAACTATATCAATATTGACATTCTTGCTACAAGTGAGACCATAAGAAGGCACAATGAAATTAAAGAAAGACAGCTCCCTGGCTCTCCTTAGAAAAGTAAATAAAATGGGGACAGAATTTATTTCATTGTTCACTTTAAGGCAACCACAAACATTATTTCATGGGACACTTGGTCATCTTGACTTGCAGGGATCATGAAAAGAATAACCAAAAGATCACTATAATGACAACAGTGTTTTAGCCATCAGTGATGCTCAGAAGGACCATAAATGGGATGGAGCAACCAGCTTTTCCCCTTGGAAGCTGACTTCAGAAGGTGCTGACAGCATCTGTAGTCCTTCAGCAGCATAAAAACAATGGACCTTAGCACCTAGTTAGCAAGAATAATTAAAAATAGGAAGCTACCAGATGGCCTGCTTCCTCCCCCTAGGGGCTACACCCCAGTAAGCTGCTCTCCAGCCAACCTTGCACTTCCCCCCACAATCCCAGCAGCAGTCTGATGGGTCCCAGTCTCTTCTCTCATCCCAAATGAATTTGTCTTTAAAAAAAACCTCAAATTTCATGCCACTTGCCCCAGACACAAAAATTGCTAATTATTGCTCTGATACTCAATGGCTATGTTAATAAAGGTGATGGGGTGGGGAAGGAAAAGAAGAGAATACAATGAAAAATACAGTTTAGAATTAAGAAATGATAGGCGCTAAATGCTCATAAAATACACAGAAGCATGATGCCTGTATGTTTTTGTTATATACCAGCTGTATGACATACTGGCACCTCTGATACATATTATCTGTGTGATTCTGGGCAAGTAAGTCATTAGACTCTATCTGGTCATTATCATACTCTAGACAACTCTCTAAAACTATAGTTTGCCAAGAAGGTAGCAATCTGCTTTAGTAAATGACATTTCTCATTTGGGAATTCCCTATATCAATAAATCACAGGCCCAATCCAAATCTCAATCTCTTATCATCACAATAGTGAGTCCACTGAAAACTCTGGCTCTAGATATCCTTATTTTTCCCAAGTTCAATATGGGCTGTTTAATTTTTTTAATTAAAATTGTTTTAAATAGAAGAGGATTTACCATTACTAGATTTCAATTATATTTCAAAAATAATGACTAGCAAAACTGTCTAGGACTGGATTTTAAAAAATGGAAAAATAGATGAGTGAGATGAGATAAGCAAAATCAAAAGCAAGAAATTCAAGAACATAAATGTCTGGAAAAGAGAATCTTCACTTCAAGAACTGGGAACCAATTCAGCAGAAAACATGTTTATGTCAGTACCTTACACTATGTATCACAATAAACTCTAAATGGATAAAAGATCTAAACATAAAAAGTTTCACCATAAAAAGGAACAAAAATGGAAGTTTATGCCTTTCACTATGATTTGATAAGAATTCATAACTAGATAATGAGGAAAAGGAAATGATAAAGGATGAGATAGAGAAATTTAATTATATAAAATTAAAAGTCTTTCACACAAAATTGGTGCTGACAGAAGAGAAAATTCAAAATGGGGAAAAATCTTTGCATAAATATATAGAAAATCTATAAAAGTAAACAATAGACAAATGGTCAAACAATATAAACAATGACTTCAAAAAAGAAATATTAACTATCAATAACCATACGAATTCTTTTCAAAATCTCCAATAATCACAGAAACTTAAATTAAAACAACTTTGATATATCATCTCATCAAACTGGAAAAAATAGGGAAGTTCAAAGGCTTTGGGTAGACAGGCATAATAATTATTATCGATAGAGTTGTGGATTGGCCCCAATATTTTAGAGGGGAAAAATGGAATTCTGAAAGAAAAGTTACTAACTTACTTGTAATCCTTGACCCAGAGATCCTACTGCTAGGTAATATGTAGGAAGTTAAAGATAACGAGAAAAGAGCTACTTACTGAAAAACATTCGTAGCAATATTATTTTTAATATCAAGCATCTGGTAACAAAATAGGGACCCAAGGATTAAAAAATCCCTGAATGAATCGTAGTATATGAATGTAATGAAATATTATTGTACTCTAATTTCTAAAAGTATGGGAAGACACATAAAATAATGATGCAAACCCAGCTGATAAATGTTCAAATGACATGAATAGTATTCTTTTTTTCTTTTTAAATGTATAAATACAGAGTAAAAAAAGCAGAGCCAAAAATCATATACAAAATTATTACAAAAACTAAACAAAAACAACACAAATTAACAAAATTTGGGCCAAAGACAATGGAAAATGTTGACACTAAATGATTAAAGTTAAAACATACTTCCTACCTTCCCATATTTGGAGTCAGAAGACCTGGGTTTAAATCTCAGCTCTGTTATTTACTAGCTATATGACCTTGGGCAAGTCACATAGCTTCCTTATCTATAAAAGGAGAAGTTGGGACTTGATGACTTTTGAGGTCCCTCCCAGCTCTAAATCTATGATCCTATGTACAACAGAAATAAAAAGTAACACGCAACTATAAGTCATAACCACCCTGTTTGACAGTTATATTTTAGTGGAATGTACTTTGTTTGAATGCTGTTGAATAGTCTCTGCTGGGTCAAATCAAAATGCTTCAACAAAAGGTATTTTAAAAAAATATGTAGGGGCAAGCGAAGCCTTTTGAGATCTTTCATCACACCACATAAACACCTGCCTATTTTGCCTATGCACAAGACATGACCTGGCAAGTAGGCCAGGGTATTGCTGTGGGAAAATGTTATTTTCAACTAATGGCTCTAAAATGGTATTAATTTTTAAAAATTAATTCAAAAAGCTTAGGATGATTGATTTACCAGAACCCATTTATACACTTTAGTATTTGCCTTTAATTCTGACCTGGCTTTCACAGGACTTTGTATTCAATGTTGTTGTTCACTCGGTTTTCAGTCATATCTGACTCTTCATGACCCCATTTGGGGTTTTCTTGGCAAAGATACTGGGGTGGTTTGCCATTTCTTCTCCAGCTCATTTTACAGATAAGGAAATGAGGCAAACAGGGTTAAGTGACTTACTCAGAGTCACACAGCTACAAAGTGTCTGAGGCCAGATTTGAACTCAGGAAGATGAGTTTTCCTGACTCCAGGCCCAGTGCTCTATCTATTGTGCCATTGTCAATGCATTTAGAACACGCTATAATCTCTGATGTTAGGAAAATATGCAAGGAGGACAGCCACGATTAATCTTTCTTGGATGATTTTGAAGAAGAGGCAATCCTAGAAGTAATTAGATCTGAAAACATAATGGACAGTAATATTCCCTCAACAATGGCACACCACATCAACAGCACACTATTTCTAACTTTTCCAGGGCTTCATCATGAGAAAGCCTTGGTATAGTGGCCAGAACACTGAGCTTAAAAGTCAGGAAAACATGGGTTCAAATACACTTCTGAAAATTGCTAGCTATATAACATAGTTAAGTTATTTAACCCAAGAATAAAATTTCTCATCTGTAAAGTGGGTGTCACAATATCCGTCATTGGAAAATGCTATCCACATCCAGAGAAAGAATTATGGAGTCTGAATGCAGATCAAGGCATACTCTTTGCTCTCTCTTTTTTGTTTTGTTTTATTTTGCTTCTCCTTTCTCGTGGTTCATTCCATTGGTTATAATTCTTCTTCGCAACATGACTAATGTGAAAATATGTTTAATGTGAATGTATATGTAGAGCCTATATCAGATTGGGTACCATCTTAGGGAGGGGCAAGGAGAGGGAAGGAGAGAAAATTTGGAACTCAAAAGCTTGTACTGAATGTTGTAAAGTAAAAATAAATGAATAAATTTTTTTTAAAAAATAATATATATCATCATCTTATAAGCTATTGCATGCCTCAAACTAGATACTCTCTGCAATCTTGAGGTAAACCTCTGACAGATGCTACCATGCTAGAAACCATCAAATACAGTCTTGGCAACTAAATATATGTGTGTATCCAAGCTAAGTTTAGAAAGGCTCCCTACCAGATTGCTAGAGACATGTTGATAAATATTTAGCCATGGTACATCATTAAACCCTGTTCTGAGAGTTGTGGGGGGTTTGGTTTAGATATATGCAAAGGGTACCCAAACACAAATGGTATTACAGATTCTTAAAGTCTTGAATTATTGTATGCTGCCTCAAAATTGTTCTCTAAAATCTGTGAATTAATCAACAAATAACAATGAAACACCTGCTATGTGCCAGATACTCTGCTCGATACTACTGATACAAAGACAAAAATGATACAGTATCTGCCCTTGAGGTGCTTACACTCTAGCAAGTGGGCACCTATAGAGAAAAATATGTATGTATATATAGGTTTATACAAAAGATACACGACAATTTTGGCAGGAAAGACTTCTTATAGAAAGGAGGTGGTGCCTGTGAAGTCTTGAAAGCAGGGATTCATGAGGCAAAAATGTGGACGAAGTTCATTCTAGTGAGGCATACAAGTGGGCGATGTAGTGTCACCTGTGGTGAAGGATAAGACAGCCATTTTGCCTGGACTATAGTCTGTGCAAAAGGGAGGAATGTGTGCTCTAACTGGAAAGACAAGTTGAAGTCAGATTGTGAAGGGTTTAAAATGCCAGACAAAGGAGTTTTTATTTGACGCTACGGTCAATAGAGAGACACTGGAGTTTCCTAAGATACTTACATGGTTAGACGTGTGCTTTATAACAAAAGACTATGGCAGTTATGTAAAGGATGGATTGGATTGGGGAAAGACCTGAGGCAATGAGACCAATTTCAATCCTGTGAAACAAACAAAAAGTAGAGATTAAACAGCATAAAAACTATGAGAACGTGTATCCCAGAAACCAAGGGGAAAAAGGATATCAAGAAAGTGGTAGTAGCCAACAATGGCAAATTTAGCAGAGAGGTCAAGGAGAATGAGAAATGAAAAAAGGGTCATTGGATTTAGCAATAAGGAGCTCACAGTGACTTTGGAAAGAGCAATTGAAGTGGAGCTATGTAAATTACAAGGGACTTAAATGTGAGTGGGAATAGTGAGGATGTGGAAAGAATGAATATAGGCTTTTCTTTCTTGACATTTAGAAATAAGGAGGAAGAGCAGTATAGGATAATAGTTTGGAGGGATAACAGGCTCAGGAGTTTGGGGGTTTTTTTAGGACAGATGAGAACTGAGCATGTTTGTAGGAAGAGGAGAAAGAGCTACTGAATGTGAAATAGAAAGTAGATGGCCAAGTGAACAAAGTCCCAGAGTAGATAAGAGAGGATGGAATCAAGGTCACAGGTTGAAGGGTTAGCTTTGACAAGAACGAAGACCTGAAACAGGAAAGATGAGGGACTTCATACATGAAGACAAAGAAACTTTGAGATGTGGAGGAGGGGAGTTGAGGTAAAACATTATAGATGGCCTCAATCTTTTTTTTTCTTTTTTTTATGACACTGGAGCCAAAGTCATTTGAAAAGAATGGAGAAAGTATGTAATACTATTGTAGTAAATGTTGATCCAGCCCTGTGACTTCTAGGTGTGGGGCACTTCTGGTATGGATACTCTCTCCATCAATAAAGACTGGTAACTCCCCTGTAGTATATATAGCCTACAGATACTTGCCTAGCTCACTGAGAAATTTAATGACTTCCCCATAATCATAAAGCCATATGTGTCAGACACAAGGTATGAATCCAAGTCTTCCTGACTACTCTAAAAACAACCCTCAACCCACTGTGCCTTACTGGGTCTCAAGAGATGAATAAAAAGATCACAATGAAGCCCAGGTGAAAACAGAAAACATACATTTGTAGTAGACCCCATTAACACAGAATTAGTACTTTCTCCATCAGGACTCAAGGAGAAACAAAAGAGGTAAGTGATTGAGGTTCCTCAGGGCTGCCTGCAAATGCCAGAAAGATAAAATATTCTGGAGGAGCTGGAAGAATGACAATGGATTGGCCAACCACTGAGTGGGGAGGGCAGTAAAACTAAAACAAAGTAGGTAAGGGAAGAATCAAATGACTTCCAGTCATGTAGAAGGCAATGAATAGACTTAGAAGAGTAAGAAAGTAGAAGAGGGGAAAGGATAATGATGGTAACGATATAAAAATTTTAATTTACATTATTGGAGCTATAACAGATACAGGTTTGCATATTGTCTTCCCGGTGAGATTGTGAGCTCCCTGAGGCTGTGTTTGCCTCCCTTCATTGGTAAGTATTTATTAAGCTCCTACTGTGTGAGGAGCTGACAATTTAATGGAGGAGACAACAGGAAAACAACGATGTGCAAAAGCTACATGCGGGATTAAAAGGAAGTAATCAACAGAGGGAAAGCACTAGAGTTAACTGGGAAAGGCTTCCAGTAGAAGGTGAGATTTTAGCTGAGACATGAAGGAAGACAGAGAAGTCAGGAGACAAAGATGAGGAGGGGGAACATACCAGGCATGGGAGATAGTTAAACAGAAATCCCTGGAGCCCACAGCTGGAGTGTCTTGTTCAAGGAACAGCAGGGAAGTCAGTGTCACTGGATTGAGGAGTCCATGGTGGGGTGTGGAGGGAGGGTGATAGGAATAGTATAAGGCGTAAGATAGAAAAGGTTGGGTAGAGAGAGCAAGGGAATAGATTACCAAGGGCTTTGAAAGCCAAAGAAGATTTATACTGGAGGTAATAGGGAGCCACTGAAGTTTATTGAGTTGGGGAGGAGGATATAGTGACATGGTCAAACCTATGTTTTAAGAAAATTCTTTTGACAGCTGAATAGAGGATGAGACTTGAAGTAGGGGAGAGATTTAAAGAAGGCAGACCCACCAGCAGGCTATTGCAATAGTCCAAATGTTGCAAAGGTAAAATCAACAGGCCCTGGCAACATATTGGATATGAGCAGTGAGAGATAGTAGAGAGTCAAGGATGGCACCCAAGGGACTGGGCAGATGATGCCCTCGACAGTAACAGGGAAGTTTAGGAAGAGGGAGGGTTTGGGAAGAAAGATGAGTTCAGTTTTGGATGTGTTGAGTTTAAGATGTATCCTGGACAGTTCCTGGCACACAGGCACTTAATAAATGTTTATTGATTGACAAAAACTCAATTTCCTTATCTGGAAGATAAAGTGGTTGGATTAGATGGACTCTAAGGCCGTTTCTTGCTCTACATCTATGATTCTCTGATACATTTTCCTATGTTCTCCACATGTGTCATATTGGAGACAGAGCACGGCGGTCAGAGAACATGGTTTCAAATCCTGTTTCTGATTAACTGCGACCTAGGACAAGCCATTTTATTTTCCCAGGCTTCAGTTTTCTCTTTTGTAAAATAAAAGGGCTGGACTAGATTAGATGGCCTGTGAGATCCCTTCGAACTTTAGATCTATGATAATATGTTCATCTTTCCTTATGGCACAATAATATACCTTCATATACCAGAATTCATTCAGCCATTTCCCAACTGATGGGCACCAACTTTATTTCCAGTTTTCTGTTATCACAAAAAAATGTGTGTTATGAATGTTTAGATACATATAGGCCTTTTCTTTCTGTCCTTGACCTCTTTGGGGTATATGCCCAGTCAAAAAGTACAAATAATTTAGTTCTTTTTCTCAAATAATTTCAGAACAGTTAACCTGTCTATACACATCTACACCAGCGGTGTATTAGCATGCTCATCTTGCCGCAGTCTCTTCAAAACTATTTATGTTTCTTAACATCTTTCAGGTGATCTTTTTAGAAGTCCATGGTGAATGGATAGTCTGTAATTTCCCTGACTTGTTGTCAGTTATTTCCCATACAATATAAAACAGTTCTCTGTGGGAGAGTTGTTAGTGTTTGGGGCATTCTCATTTTAAATATCTCAGCAGAAGGTGCTCCTACCAAGGCTTTCCCCATAAAGTTGCTTGGCAGCTTAATACTGAAACCCTGTAACTGGCTGTTTTGTACATCTGCCAAAAAATTAAACACAACAGACCAAAGGTTGGTTACTGCCTGAGGTATCTCTCTTTGCCCAACAAGGGTTTCTGTGGGGGTTCTACACATCTAAAAGTGGGGAAAGCACTGAAACATTAGATATCTCATTTTCCTAATTTTGCCATTTTCAGTTCACAAGTAACATATATGAACTGATGCAAAATGAAGTGAGCAGAACCAGGAGAACATTGTACACAGTAACTACAACACCGTATAATGATCAACTGTGAATGACATAGCTATTCTCAGCAATACAATGATCTAAGACAATTCCAAAGGACTCATGATGAAAAAGCGCTATCCACATCCAGAAAAAGAACTAATGGAGTCTGAATGCATATTGAAGCATGTATTTTTTATTCATGGTTTTTTCCCTTTGGGTCTGTGTCTTCTTTCACAATGTGACTAATATGGTAATATGTTTTGCTAAATTGAACATATATAACCTATAACAAATTGCTTACCTCAGGAAGATAAGGGAGTCAGAAAGAAAATCTGGAACTTGAAATTTAAAAAAATAAAAAGGATGTTAAAAATTATCTTTACATGTATCAGGGAAAATATTATTTTTTTAAAAAGAATATTTCTAGTTGAAAGAAATATATAGAGGATGCTATAAGCACCATGTAAGAATAATTCACACTATTTTGAGTAATGAATGCTATTTGTACACATGATGCCCTGGAAATAGCAATTATTAGAAATCATCAGGTAAAGTAGGTTGGGATATTGCAAAAATAATTCCCTGGAAATAAAAGGGTTCTTCTCCACCAAATGAACAGGAAGTACTCACATGTTCCCACCATATATGTTTCTGTATTTGGAGTGGGATGAATGATGATGCTTAGGGTCCAGGGGTGGGGAACCTGCAGCCTCAAGGCCACATGTGGTCTTCTAGGTCCTTGAGTTCAGCCTGTTGAGTCCAAGTTTACAGAACAAATCCTTTTATTAAGGAGATTTGTTCTATGAAGTTTGGATTCAGTCAAAGGGCCACACTTGAGGACCTAGAGGTTCCCTATCCTTGATCCAGACTGTACACCACTGACCCCTTAACCTGTGTAGCTTTGTGCCAGTTTTTCAAGTATTACACATTTTATCCTTTCAGTACAACGTACTGAATGCACAATGTGTTTAATTAGGAAGCAGAAAGTCATTTGTCCTAAAAGGCAGCATGACCCCAAATGTCTGGCAAGTTAGAAGTATATAACTTTTAATACCAAAGAGAGGCAATTTGGGGGTAAAAACTGCCTGATTCTTTAAAACTTAATGAGTCTATCACACACCTGTGATGCAAATGTTTAGGATCACAGAGCAGCGACATAGAACATTGGGAAGGGAAGCTCATCTTGAAGATAAAAGACCAAGATTCTAGTCCCACTTTTTTTTTTGGAGGGGAAAAGGCAGGGCATTTGGGGTTAAGTGACTTGCCCAAGGTCACACAGCTAGGAAGCATGTCAAGTGTCTGAGGTCGAATTTGAACTCAGGTCCTCCTGACTCCAGGGCCAGTGCTCTACTCACTGGGCCACTTAGCTGCCCCTAGTCCCACTTTTCTGAATCTCAGTTTCCTCCTCTGGAAAGTAGGGCTAATAATGCCAACTTTGAAATCAGGAAGACCCAGATTTAAGAGCCACCCAGAGGTGGTATTCATATGGACTATATGACCCTAGACAAGCCATTTACATCCTCAGTGCTTGAGTCAACTATCGAATACTATTAATTGCACACTACACACACACACACACACACACACACACACACACACACACACACACAGAGCTAGGTGGCACAATGGATAGAGGGTAGAGCAGGGCCTAGAATCAGGAAGACATGAGTTCAAATCCAGCCTCAGACACTTACTAGCTGGGTGACCCTGAGCAAGTCACTTAACCCTACCAGCCTCAGTTTTCTCACCTGTAAGATGAGCTAGAGAAGGAAATGGCACATCCACTCTAGTATCATTGCCAATAAAACTCCAAATGGGGTTATGAAGACTCGGACACAACTGAATTGACTGAATAAATATCATATATAATATATAAATAGCAGATACTAATTGGTAGAGAGAGTTCCCTCTAGTAATGAAACTATCAGTGTAATCCAAAAAATTTTAAAAAGTCATTAGGAGAGTCAGGAAACTGAGAATCAACCTGGGTCATGGAGTCAAGAAGACTGGGTCATTTCCTGTCCTTTACATATAAAGTGTGTGACCTTGGGCAAGTCTACCTATAACATCTAAGTACCCCTAGGTAACTATTTTTAAAAAAATACTTTTCCCAGGTAACTCCTTAAAACTTTAACTTATAAATGATTTGCTAATGTGTATCAGTGGAGGGCACTTTCCACACCAGGACTTCCATACACTGATGAAATAGTGAATTACAGTCTCAACATGTATTAGGAGTTTTTTAAAAAAAAAAGTTGAAGTAACTCTAGAAGAGTCTTAGTTATAGATGAGTTCCTAAACTGAGTGAATGGAGGGAGCCTCCACACTAATGAAATCACATGCCCAGACCAAGATTATTGAGAGAGAAGCACTTTATAAACTAAGCACTTTATAACTGTGAGCTATAATTATAGATTCATAATCTGAGGGTTCATAATCTAAGAGATTCATAATCTAAGACATTTGGGGTCACGCTGCCTTTTAGGAATAATTACTACAGCATCTCTGAAAGAGGGTCATTCACTGCTTGAATATTTGTAGTGACAGGAAACTCATTACTTCACAAAACCCTCATTCCATTGTTAGACATCTCTAACTATAGCTGTTTGGTTTTTTTTTCTTCAATTGAGTATGTTTAAGTAACTTCTGCCCAGTGATTTTAGTCCTGCCCACCTGGAACCACAAAGAATAAGTTCAATTCTTGTCCTACACGACAAACTTTCACTTCAGCTCTGCCCTCACACCCTCTCCCCTATCTAAATCAGTTTTGACCAAGTCTTGTTAATTTTACTTCGACATCTCATATCTGCCCCCTCCTCTCTGTTCACACCATAACCATCTTCACCTGAATCCATGCATATGAGATACTGCTCCCGTCAAATGAAATTATGGACTTGGTTCCTCAACTTCTCATTTTTGAAAATCTTACCATAGGGTGAGGAGTAGCTTATAACTTGTATCTGTTGTCAATCTTTACCTAGAAAATTGGCAAGCAGTCTACAAAATCCACCCGTATAACCTACTTTAAACTTTAATATCTTCAAACTTCACTAAGTCTTTGGGGAAATCCTATATGTAATATTCCCCTATTTTATATCTGCTCTCAATCCTTGTTCTGGCTATCAGCACATTGGATGACTCATCCTAACAGTCTTATTCCATGAGTACCTTGCCCTTCCTGGTCCAACAAACACTCCTACATGACTCCTACATAGAAACATTAATCCTCTCTATGGAGGAAAATAATTTGAAGGAATGCAAATAATTACAAATTTCCAAAACACTATAGAAAAGATCAGTCAAGCATCTGGGCATTTGATTTACATAATAATGAATATTTGCATATTTAGAACTATTCAAGAGGGTTGAGAATAGCAATTCTGCTCCCACTCCTCCCTTCCCCCACTTCCCTCCCTATCATTCAGGCAAACAACTCTTATAGAGATGTCTAGATGTCCATCATTTGGCAACTGAGTCTGAAGGTGCTGCAACACCCACCTTCTTAGTAGCCACATCTACTAAACACCCAAAAAAGAAAGTTCTCAACACAAAAGTCCTTAGCACTATCAAATAGGTCAATATCAGAAATGAGTTTTACCAACGGGAATGACATTCAAGAAGAGATATGAGTTTACCTGGCAGCCTAAAGACTATGGGGCCTTTCCATCTGACTTGCAACTAAAACCTCCTATATATGTTGTTTTCCCCATTAGAATGTGGGCTCCTTAAGAGCAAGACTGGCTCTCTTGACTACTTATATTCTCCTAGCTCTTAGCATGATGTTTTGCCCATAGTAAGTGGTTAGTAATTTTTTTGTTTTGTTTCCTGAATCTCTGAAATCTCTGAAGTAATTTTTTTTATTCATTTATTCAGCTAAGCAATCAAACTTCTTGGCCTCATAGAGACATTGTCACAGAAACAGAGATAAATCTGAGTACATCAGTTTCTTCATCTATAAAATGGGGGCACTAGATTAGATAACCCCTAAGTTCCTTTCCAGTTTGAAAATTTTATTTACATACAGTGATCAAAGTCTTTCCTACATTCAGGTCCCAACTCGAAATCCAAGGCTGCAATCACTAGGCTGTTTTGTTTTTGTTTTTTTTAATATGAAACCAGTTTCGTCTTCATAAATTATGTTATGATTTAGACAACCAGATAGAGCAGGAAGTTCCAAATTTAAAATCTGTCATGGGGCGGTGGTATATACTTTAGAAAGAAATGAAATGTTTCACCTTTGAGTTTCTACATTGGGTCACATTTACTCTAGTTAAACTAGTGAGTAGTACTTGAACAAATATACCAGACACCTTCCAGTTCAATGATCTGTAGAACACAAATTACCAAACAGACGGTGGTATTCATACCCATGCAATAGTTAATCAACCACAGACATATAAGCTGCTGTTATAAAATCAGTTAAGAGCTGCGATAATGTGGTCTCATTTCTTTTCTCAAGTTGAAACTAAAGTAGTAAAAAAACAAACAAAAGATGTTTGACTAAATTTGTATGAATCCATTTGCCTCAGTTAGTCAGCCCTGATCAATAAGTGTTATGTGCCAAGCACTGTGCTAAGTGCTGGGGATACAGAGAAAGGCAAAAGACAGTCCCTGTTTTTTAGGAACCAATTACCAGGACAATTAATTAATTGTTGTTCATCCTTTGTTTTTTGGAAGAGGACCAATGACATCACAGAGTGATGGTTTGACTTGCTCGTGAATTGGATTTAAATGAGGCAGAGCTGCAGGAAGTCATCAGCCTTGCTCTCTCCTCCTGAGTCATCAAAGTCCAGGGGCAGGACAGAAGTCAAGATGACTGGCGATGGCCCAGGGTGTAGTGGATGACCTTGTGGTCTCAGAGGTCTGACCAAGCTCTAAATGTTCCACATCGCCTACTTCAGTCACCTTCATGGCTGTTGGAACAAATTGTTCTCATCTGCTATTCTGCCAAAGAAAGTCTTGAGGTAGACATTCCACTAACTCACCAACGGGTCTGAGGCCTGTCTGTTACCCTCAACCAGGTTTAATAGTTAGTTTTGCTTGGGTGTGGCTACTACCCATGCTACAGCTTCTTGGAACCATGAGTGAGAGTTGGCTGGCAGGGTAGGACACCAAAGGTAGATAAGCAGCCCTGAAAAGGACTCAGCAGGCCCTCACACCAGAGGTGCTCATCTTCCATGAACACCCCATACACCCCAGCATTAATAAATACTTACTGACCGTCTATTATGTGCAAACTACTAAAAGTCACAAGAAGTAGGTCTCTAGGCATGTACAAGAAAATAGAGCACATTGCCTTTATAGTATCTCTCACTGTGCCAAGAAGGAATATTAAATCACAGAATCCTAGAATGTTAGGCCTAGAAGACACAACAGAGATCATGTAGGATCATAGATCTAGAGAAGAAAAGGACTTTGGAGGTTTTCTGGTCCAACCATCTCATCAAGGCAGCTAATGGTGTAGTAGAAAGAGGAGTGGGCCTAGAGTTAGGAAGACCCGAATTCATTTAACCTCTGTGTGCCTCAGTATTCTCAACTGCAAAATGGGGATAAAATAGCATCTACCTCACAGCGTTCTTGTGAGGATCAAAAAACATATTTGTAAAATGTGCTTAGCAGAGTACTTGGCATATAGGAGGTGCCATATTAGTATTATTCCTCCCAATTCCTTCATTTCACAGCTTAGCTGAGGCACAAGACAGTTAAGTGACCTGACCAAGTTCATACAGATAATATAACCCCCACATTTTAAAGATAAAGAAAAGGAGTCTCAGAAACATGAAGTACATTGCTCAAAGTTATTTGTACCATATAATCAGGGTGGGACTCTTGCTGGTAAGGCCTCCCTATCCTCCCCAAAAGTATCTCCGAAATAACCTTCTAGGGTCAATTAAATTAAAACCTTTATATAAGAACCTATTTTAAAAAAACAAGCAAACAAAAAAAAAAAAAACCAATTCCTGATATCAAGGAGTTTACATTCTATCCAGGAAGTGATCTAAAATTTCAATTCCTAGAGAATGCTCTCATATCCAACACCTCATCTCCCACCCTAGTTCTAGGCCTTAGCTGTTCTTGCCTAGGTTATAGCAATAACTTCTTAACTGGTGTTTGTATCTCTAGTCCATTCCACCTCCAATCTGTCCTCCACACTCATGCACAAATAATCTTAATGTACTGATTTGGTCATTCATCTACTCAAAAAACTTCAGTGGCGCTCCATTACCTATTAAGAATAAAGTATAAATTTCTGCTATAGGATTCAAAGAGGAGGAAACTTCCTCCAGCAACATCTCCTATGTATCCAAAGGGCTTGGTCTAGGAATTTTCAGCTTGCCCTTCTAACACTGCTTCAAGTTGCTGCCATCTTTAGCACGTACAATTCCTTCCCCACGATTCTTTCTTCTCCTGGGGCCATAGGGTTCCTTCTCTCCAATGTTCTCCAGTTGGGCTTGGCCTGTGTGTGTGTGTGTGTGTGTGTGTGTGTGCACGCGTGTGTGTAGGAAGGGAGCTCCGGAAACTGAAGTCTATGCTGCTTCAGATTGCTACTTTCTTAATCTATCTCAGCTCTGGATTCTCTCAACTTTCTCCAGTTCTGGGTCTTTTAAAGATGAAGCCTAAAGCAATGGGACTCTTAATGTGACGACACCCTTTAAGGACACATTATCTGACCAGAACAAAGGCTTCCTCTTTTAACTTTGTTAACTTTGACCCCTCCTCCTGGTCACACCCTCCATATTATTATTATCTATAAGATGGGGAGTGGGGAGCTAAGAGAGACAGTCTAATACTTAATTAGATTATTTTCCCAGAGAATAGTTTGTTGGTGCAGGACTCTGAGAGAATGTGGCACAGGAAAATCACAGTTTGACGGAAGTCAGAAAAGCTTCAGAACTTGAGCCACTGCACAGAGAGGGCAATCAAATTAAGATTTCTAATGAGATGCTTTAGACAATCAGGTGACAGTATGAGGGTACTAGGTACTGAGAGAAGGCAGCACCAGACAGAATGAGAGGGGCTGAAAAGGGAAGTGGGGAATGAAACCAATGAATTTTGCTTGTTACACAACTTCCCACCCCACCCCACCCCACCCCCCAGGGAAATGCCTTCCCTATGGTATATAGTATTTCGTATTTTTATATTTTGTATCTAAGAGTATTTTGTATTTTGTTTCTCTAGTCTATCCCACCTCCAATCTGTCCTCCACACTCATGCACAAATAATCTTAATGTGTTGGTTTGATGATTCATCTACTCAAATAACTTCAGTGGCTCCCCATTACCTACTGAATAAAGTAAAAATTTCTGCTAAAGTAATAGGACTCTTTTTGTATCTAAGAGTGATACTTCAGAGATGTTCTGAAATAACAAGCCTACACTTAACCAGTGAACCATTTCTTAAATGTAACTTAAACAACAAATTTTTTAAGATGCTATGTCATGGGGGAATATTTATACTTGTCCCCAAATGATGATTAATTTACACCTAGAGTCACATACCTAAGCAAAAGCTTTAACTTTTCATATAGAGTAATATAAACAATACCAATACAATATAAACAATACCAAAACAATACAGATTTAGAGGTGTAAGAAATCTTAGAGGCCTTTTGGTCCAATAACAGATGAGGAAACTGAGGCTCATTAAGATTTGTTCAGGATTACATGGGTAAATAGATAACATAGAAATTAGTCAAAGGAAATACCTTATACAAATATCACCTGCTCTTTCTATCACATTCTATGATATAGTGTTTGCCAATAAGGAAGTTCTAAAGATTTTTTGAGGCAAGATTTCCCATATCAAATGAGATCATTTTGATAAAGTGCTTTGTAACTTCTAAAACGCTACATAAATGTCTGAGATTATTAAATAGCTATTTGGTGATAGCTCTTGGTGAGGTATTTGGAGTGTTCCAGGAGGACTAGCACTTCTAGTGTGAGGTCTTGCTGAGCTCATCTACCTTTGACGTCCACCTGCCACCTAACTCTCACTATTGGCTCCAAGAAGCTGTAACATGTACAGCAGCCACACCTGGTAAAACCAATGGGCTAAACCAGGTTGAGGATAACCAATAGACCTCAATCCCAAAGGTGAGTTGGGGGAATGTCTACCCCAAGCATATCAAGATTTTCCCCGGCAGATTGAGCAGATGAGAACAATTTGTTCCAACGGCCATGAAGGTGGCAGAAGCAGGTGCTATGGAATGTTTAGAGCTTGGTCAGACATTAAAGATGCCAAGGTCATCCACTACATCCTGGGCCATTGCCAGTCATCTTTACTTTTGCCTTCCCACTGGACTTCAATGACTCAGGAAGAGAGAGGCTGACAAGATTTACCCAATTCACTTGAAAGTGACATCATTCTGTGGTGTCACTGGTTCTCTTCAAAAATGAAGGAAGAACAATAATACATGTAAGGTATATATTGCTCATTTATGATATGTTTATCCATATGGGATACATGGATAACCTAAAAGAGTCTGGAATCATGTTTGTTTCTCTCTCAAAAACAAATAGAGAATGTCCCTCCTTTCCAAAGCTCTCTCACCAATTCTACCTCTCCCATGGTCACACAGTCATGTTATCATGCTCTCCACCAATAAGGAGAGTCTTGTACAAATTGATGCTGTCCTGAAACCTGGGTTACATAAACGATGCATACAGTAGTCATCTAGCTTCCTCTAGCTGCAACTTCTCTCCTCTAGCATGAAAATAAATAATAGATTTGGGGTTTTGTGTGTCATACTTTGGCCTTCTACCTGGGCCATGGCTGAAGTGAATCCTTCTTTAATACTAGAGGAAGATAATGTTTCACTATCTTTATTATCCAAAATGGATTGGAAAATCTGAATTATTCACCAGGTGGAATTCTACTAGAACCCCCAACCCAGCAGCTTTGTCAGTTTCTTTCAACTCATGCACTAGATAGCATTCCTAAAAGTCTGTGGTATCCCTGCTAGCCACATGAGAGTAATCAGCCTGAAAGTGCCTAGACTGCTCTTCCCACCATAAGTTCATGCTTTGATAGCAGACTGAAATCATTCTATTAGATGTAACAGGATGGTACTCAAAATATTAAAATATGAAATCTATTTTCTTTAAATTGCTTATAAGACCTGATCTCCTTTGGCCTTCTGTCCCTCAATTCTCAGCCCCCTATATTTACAGGGCTCAGAGACTTAGCATTCTGTGATAATCTAGTTTATTGTATATATTGTATCTAGAACAAAATGGACAGGAAATTACCAAGAAGTCCTACATGGAGTCATTCACCTTCAGCTACCTCCTAAACCTCCTCCTAGTTGCCCTCCCAGATCTTTGGGTTGTTTCTGTTTGTCCTTCCTTCTCAAAGAGGACCATGACATCAGGAAGATGATGCCATGACTTGGAAGTAAATTGAATTTAAGTGAGAGAGGACTGGTACAAAGTCACCAGCCTCACTCTCTTCTCTGGAGTCATCTGGATCCAGTGGCAAGATATAGATCAGGAGAACTGGAGATGGCCCTGGATACTGTGGGAGACCTTGGCCTTTTTAAGTTAAGATCTTTCCCAGGTCTCAGTTTGACTGAGGCAACCCCCATTCAGTGATTAAGACTCAGTAAGACATGAAGCAAAGAATGGCCTCTTTCACCTAGTTTAAAAAAAAATTGGGGGAGGGGAAGATCCTCAGGATTTCTGGCAAAAACAGAAATAATTGCTATTTACATTCACTCTGAGCCATCAGGACCCAAACAATGATGAAGTAGGGCTTGAGCTGGGACCTACTGTTGGCCAATTAATATGAGCCAGAGTGATTTGGGTTTAAGGCATGGTCCTTAAAAAAGAAAAAAAAGTTGCCTATAAACCCCAAGATATCTTGGGAGGCTTCAAGGGATCAAAATTTACATTCCTTTGGGCAGAGCACCCACAGGCAAGGGTATGATACCCTATGTGGACAGAAGAAGAGGAAGGAGGGAGAGAGGGAGGGAGGGAAGGAAGGAAGGAAGGAAGGAAGGAAGGAAGGAAGGAAGGAAGGAAGGAAGGAAGGAAGGAAGGAATTACATTGCCCACCTGAAACTGGCCAATTAGGTCCCCAGTGGGGCAGCTCCTACTTTCTCAAAGAGAACCATGGTATCATAAAGATGATGCCAAAACTTGCAAGTGAATTAGATGTGGTTAGAGGAATTCCTAACCATATGCACTCATGGTTCAGAAGAAAGGAATAAAGGGAAGAGATGTCCATACCTCATCTCAGGATTATGGACTAGAAATAAGGGAAAGTAGGAAAAATGGAGGTAGAAAATAATTTTCCCCAGTTCAACAACACAATGGGATGGAATCCACAATTAGATTGTGAGCTCCTTGAGGGCAGGGACTGTCTTTTGCCTTTCTTTGTATCTTCCCCCACCCCTCCAGCATTTAGAATAGTGAGTGGTGCGTAGCTACTCAATAAATGATTATTGAATGAGTGACTGACAATAGCTGACAATCTCAGCAACACAGTTTTGTCTTTCATTACTGCCTCTTGTTCTCCCACTCTCTGAGGATGCTATAGCTTTAGGGCAGGGTTTATTGTGTTCTTTGTATTTCCTCCTATGTTCTCAATGACTAGTTGCTTGCATCTCTGGCAACAGCAACCACTGCTGCCACAGTACGTGATTACTTTCCTTCTCGTGGAAGCTTGGAAGCTTCTGAGTCTGATGTCATAATAAAGAAAACAAGAAGTAAATCCTGAACATAGCAGCATAGAGATCTCCTGCCCCAAATTGTACTTAGGGTATGACATTTTGGCATCCCCTCTCTGTAATAGAAAGGGATGAAATAGTTTCATTTGCAATAGTGAGTCTCACAATTTCTGTTCCATCTGTCTCCTTCTAGAGAAATTTTCTGTGCCTTTGTTTTTCTACAGAGATAAAAAGGACATGCAAAAGCTCTAGCAACATACCTTCTCCCAGACAAAGATTTTGCATTCCCTGGAAAAATGATTTGATGTACACATGAACATTTACAACTAAGCAGAATAAGCATCAATATTTAATACACCTAGGGTCATTATCTCAACATAATAGATAATCTTCCTATGGTTCCATTCATATCTTAGCCAGATGAAAGTTGCATGAAATAAACATAACATAATGCAAAGCATTACTTCACAACCTGATTCAAAGACTAGTTGTCTAAACTGGACATGTGCATACACAGTGATGGTAATGAATGAAATGGGAGAGGGGAAAAGCCATCAATGCATCCCTAACAGGCAAATGTAGCAATAATACATATCATTAATTCATAAATAAATCAGTCAATAAGCATTTATTAAGCGCATACTATGTGCCAGGCTCTATACTAAGAGCTGAGGATACAAAAAGAGATTCAAGAAGTTCACAATTTAATGCAGGAGGCAACAAGCAAATAAATAAGTAGAAACAAGCTATGTTGTTCAGTAGTTTTTCAGTCATGTCCAACTCTTGGTGACCACATTTAGGGTTTTCTTGGCAAAATACTGGAGTGGTTTGCCATTTCCTTCTCCAGCTCACTTTACAGATGAGGAAACTGAGGCAGACAGGGTTAGGTGACTTGCCCAGAATCAACCAGCTAGTAAATGTCTGGGGCCAAATTTGAACACGGGAAGATAAGTCTTCCTGACTCCAGGCCTGGCACTCTATCCACTGCACCACCTGGCTATCCCTGAAACAAGTTATATATAGGATAAATAAGAAATAATTAAGAGAGGGAAGGCACTAGAATTGAAAGAGGTTAGGAAAGACTTCTCATAGAAGATGGGCTTTTAATTGGGACGTTAAGGAAGCCAATGGAAGCCAGGAGATAGAGATATGGGAGCATGCCAGACATAGGGAACAGCCAGAGAAAATGCTTGGATCCAAGAGATGGAATATCTTGTTCAAGCAAGAGCCAGGAGGCCGGTGTCACTGGATCAAAGAGTACATGGCAGGGAATCATGTTTAATAAGACTGGAAAAGTGGGGGCTGGGGAGTAAGTTATAAAGGGCTTTGAATGCCAAACTGAGGATTTTGTATTTAATCCTGGAGAGGATAGGGAGCCACCAAAGTTTATTGAGTAGGAGGGTGACATGGTCAAACCTGTACTTTAGGAAAATCATTTTGGTGGCTGAGTGGAAAAGGGACTGGAGTGGGGAGAGACTTGGGTTGGCCCGTTAGCAGGCTATTGCAGTAATCCAAGCATGAGGAGATAAGGGTCTGCCCCACAGTGTTGGCCGTATCAGGGGACAGAAGGGAGCATATTTAAGAGATGTTGCAAATGTGAAATCAACAGGCAATAGTTTGGATATGGAATATGGAAGACAGCAATCAGTCAGGGGTGACAATAAGGTTGCCAGCATGGGGGATTAGGAAGACGGTGGTGATCTCAACAGTAATAGGGAAGTTTGGAGGGGAGGACAATTTAAGGGAAAAGATAATTACTTCACTTTTGGACAATGCTATGTTTAGGATGTCTGTCAGACGTCCAGCTGGAGATGTCTGAACGGTAGTTGGAGATGCAAAACTGGAAATCGCAAAGAGGATAGGCAGGTTCGAAAATCATCAGAATAGAGATAATAATGAAATCCATGGAAACTGAAGAGATCACCAAGTGTAGTATAGAGGGAGAAAAGAGGACAGCCTAGGTCAGACCCTGGTGGGACACCCATGGTTAGAGGACAAATGACATACCTAGCAAAAATGGGAAAATCAATTGAGGTATGGATAAATATAGTATATGAAATATGGTACATTGTGTAATTGAATATTATCCCATTAGAAGAAATTATGGAAGGGATGGTTTTAAAAAACAACTTAGGAAGACTTGTATGAAATGATGCAAAATATAAGAAGCAGGAGAAAAATTTATACAGGAACAACAACGTTGTAAAAAACACACACACACACACACACACACACACACACCTTGAAAAGACTTAAGAACTCTGATCAATGTAATCAACAGCTAAGACTTCAGAGGATCTATTGATGATTAAACGTGCTACCTTCTTCCTGACAGAAGGGTGACAGACAAAAGGTACAAAAGAGACATTAATTTTTGGCCATGACAAATGGTTTTGTTGTGCTTGATTATACTTATTACAAGCACTGTGTTTTTATATTTTTGGTTGGGGAGGGTTAAACGGGGGGAAAGAAGGAGTTGGAGACAGTGTTGCCCAAAAAAGAAGAAGAAAAAGAAAAGAAGACCATTGAAGCATTTTTAAATGCATAAAAGAGAACAGAAGAAAGTTCAGAAGGAAACACAGATAAGCAGGATAGTTTTGAAGGTGACATGTCAAATTTATTATATGCCTTAATAAACAAGCAGTATGTAATAAGTTAGTCATTTCAAATATGGTCTTATTTTTTCTGTCCTACTTTGTACATAGAAATGTTCTTATTTCGGTGTGTTAAATTCAGAATTTAAAAAATAATAAAGAGAAAATGTAAGAGATATAAAAATGAGAAAACTTAAAATTTGTCAGAAAAAATAGACATAATTGAGAACTAACTGATCACAATATAATTACAATGACCAATTTTGGCCCCAGTAAGGAGATAAAAAAATGCATTTTCCTCTCTTCTCTGAAGAAGCTGGGGAGTACTATGAATAAAGAAGGGTAGCTAGGTGGTGCAGTGGGTAGAGCACTTGGCCTGGAGTCAGGAAGCCTTGAGTTCAAATCCAGCCTCAGATATTTATGACCCCGGGCAGGTCGCTTAACCCTGTTTGCCTCAATTTCCTCACCTGTAAAATAAGCTAGAAGAGGAAATGGTAAATCACTCCAGTATCTTTGCCAAGAAAACTCTAGTCAGACACCATTGAAAACAATTCAACCAATGAAGGAAGGACATTACATATACTAGCAGACATGGTTGCTGTGTTGGTTATTTTTACCAAAATGGTTTTCCCCACTTCTTTTTCTTTTTTGTACTTAGTTATAAGAAAAGGCTCTCTGGATAGGGGAAGGGAAATGTATATTTGAGAATATATCCCAGGTTTTGTTCAAGACTGAACTCAAATTCTACCTCCAAAAGGAAGCCATCCCCTATCCTCCAGATGTTAGTTGCCTTTCTGTCCGAGATTACCTTCTATCTGTATATCTCTTGTAAATACCTAGTTATTTTCACATTTGTCTACCCTATCAGAATGTGAGCTCCCTGAAGGCAAAGACTGTTTTGGCCTTTCTTTGTATCCCACGCATTTATTATAGAGCCTGGTACATAGCAAGCATTGGTTCACTGATTGAATGAATGAAGACAATGCTAAATAAACATACGTGTATATACAACATACACACATACGTATATGTATAATATATGATTTTTAAAAAAATATACATCACTGACGCTACTTATGAACAGAAAAAAAGCTGGTAATATAGTGAAAATATAGGACAACAGATGGACAGCCGAAGGCTACGTCAAAATGACCAGGAAAAGGCCTCTAGCATATTCAGTGGATCCTCAAGGATTTATGGAAACACATGGATAAGAATCACAGAAGATGAAAAAGCGTGGAAAGCCTGTAATTCTCATCTTCTGTGAAAATCTGTCTGTGAAGCACCCGTACTGATAAAATGATGGATTCATAGGGTGGAACCATCAAAGAGTAGAAAGCAGTTAGCTAGCAAAAGTAATAGTTAGCATTTACCTAGTGCTTTAAGGTTTGCCAAGCACTTTACAAATTGCACTTTATTTGATCCTCAGAACAACCCTAGGAGGTAAATGTTATTATTATCCCTATTTTACAGAGGAGGAAACTGAGACTGATAGAAGTTAAGTGGCTTGTCTGAGATTACACAGCTAAATAAGCAAATGAGGTGGGATTGAATGGAGGTCTTCCTGACTCCAGGTCCAGTGCTCTACCCCCACGTGCCACCAGGCTGCTTTCAGTTAGCAAATAACCCTGTATTTTCATAAATTGGTCTTGCTAAAAGTGAGGCGAATCTACATAACGAAGTGGCTGATGCCAAGTAAGTTCTCAGAATCCCGAGCCCTGTTCCCTAAGCCATAGTAACTCCCTCTTTGGTCCTATCTATTGTTCGTATTGTTTTTTCTTCCCCGTCATTCGTTCCTAGACGTCCCCAATGAGGAAATGGGGGAAGAGGCATGGGGCATGCAGGAGTTTGCAGCATTCACAAACCTGGGATCACAGCCAGGTCCATCTCTTTCTCGCTGTCTCTGAGCTGGGGTGGTAGACACAGTTGTGATCCACACAGATGAAAATCAGGATCATCGAAAAAGTACGAAAGGAAAAAGTAACTTTTGAGAAAGCCATGCGGAATACAAGTTTCAGGCCTGCTGAGGGTGATATCTAGAGATCAGAGGGATTCTAATCTACGGGAGCCTTCCTGGTAAGCAAGCTAGTAAACCACAGGAAAGGGGAGGGAAGGAGGAAGGATAACTTTGTCCTTCTGAACAAGAGAGACACAGTTCAGTTTAGGGTCAGAACTAGGAAAGACAGGGGCACCTACCTGAAACGTTAAAAAGGGAGAGATGGTGCTTCTACCTCATGAGAGAGAACATAAATGGAGAAACAAAAAAACAAGGCTTAGAGGTATTAGATGCTGTACAAAAACATGTGGCAACACCATAGCTTCTGTTTGGCACAGAAACAAACGTGATTATTGATGGATTAAGGCAGGATCTTGTGAATGGCAGGAGCCAGGCTCCACCCTGAGCGAAGCCTCCACATCTGTCCTTGCAGGAGGTCCTAATTTGCGTGGGCAGCTCCTCTGACTTAGTGCTGCTGATCTAATGCCAAAGGGCAGATCCCTGAGAAAGGAGACATCTATCCTAGCCAAAGCCTACAAGTGTAGGGCTTAAAAGTTGAGAAACCAGCCAGGAGGTGGAAAAAAAAGAAAGAGAAAAAAGAGGGTTCATTTAGGCCCCAGTGATTAGAAAGGCCTGAGAACCTTTTGTCTCAGCCCAATCTGACTGAAAAATGTTAAGTGATGCTCCAAAAGGGGGTGCAGAGGGGGAGCAGGAAGAAGAGCTGGCCAAACTGCAAGTCAATATGAAAAGTAACAACAAGAAAAATAAGACTTTTAAGCTGCCAACAATTTTTGGAAGAGTGTTTCAGCGATGTTGAATTTTAATTTTTTGTAATTACAGGAACAGAATGGGCAACAGGTAGGCTACTTAGTGAATATATCATGGTACAGAAGAAAGATGCTTAGATCTTAAGTCAAACACGAGTTTGACAACAAGTTCAAATTATGGCTCAGCCATTTGCTACCTTGATCAATAATCAATCTGAGCCTCAGTTATCTTGCCTATAAAAAGAGGCTTCAAAGATCCCTCCCAGACATAAATCTCTTCTCCTATAAACAACATCCAATGTAAGTATCCATCATGATCTGGAACACTCTGTTCCCCGAGTCACTTCTGCAAGCTCCACAGAGCCAGATCTTTATAACTTTGGCTTATATTGTCTATGGGGCAGTACTGGCACAAAGGCATGCTGCTACATAAATAAGAATCTATCTTTTTCACTTGCTTTCTCCCTCAAAATCCAGTGCTACTATAAACTTTTTTTGAGGGGAGGAGTATTTGTAACTCCAAAATCCACAAATTGTACTCCACCATCCCACACTATGCATGTAACCCAACTTCTGGAAAAAGGCAGTAGGCTAACCAGTGGATGTTTTTCAAGGAGATGGAGAAAATCATCAGTGAGAATAGAGAAAGGCAGTATTCAGCTGGCTCCAGTTTTTCCCTATTACTAGTTTTTGTAGGTTTACTATTCTCTACTAAACAGTGTTAGTTAGAGGAAATAAACATCTCCCATCCCCCAGAAGGAAGGATGATGGTACCTCATTAACTTTACCAGCCTCTCAATCCAGCAACACGATAATAAAAGGGTAATTGGTAGTAATGCCCGGGGGAAAAATAAGACAAAAAAAAACCACCCTAAAAGACAAAATCAAAAAAGCTGAAACTTGGAGATATTAAAGGCTACATATATATCCTTTTTTTGGTGAAAATTTTTATTTTTTTTTGAAATTACATGTAAAAACAAATTTTAACTTTCATTTTTAATTTTGAGTTTTAAATTCTCTCCCTCTTTGCCTCTCTTCCCTCCTCCCTGAGATAGCGAGTAATTAGATATAGATTAGACATGTGCAGTCACGCAAAACATATTTATATATTAACCATGTTGCAAAAGAAAACAAACAAAAACAAAGAAAAAGAAAGTTTAAAAAAAGTATGCTTCAATCTGCATTAAGACTCCATCAGTTCTTTCTCTGGAGATAAATAGCATTTTTCATCTTAAGTTCTTCAGAATTGTCTTGGATCATTGCATTTCTGAGAATAGCTAAGTTATTCACAGTGGTTCACAGTTGCTGTTACTGTGCACAATATTCTCCTAGAACTGCTCACTTCGCTTTGCATCAGTTCAGCTATACACATACACACACACACACACACACACACACTTCTTTATTTATAGTATTTTATTTTTTCCAATTACATGTAAAGACAATTTTTAATATTTTTTAAATAAAATTTTGAGTTCCAAAATTTCTCTTTCCTTCCCTCCCCTCCTTCCTCCCTAAGACAGTAAATAATTTGATATAGGTTATATATGTGCAATCATGTAAAACATATTTCCATATTGTTTTGAAAGAAGAAATAAAACAAAATGAAAAACTAGCAAAAAAGTGAAAATATTACTACATACATATTCTTAAATAATGCTTAAAGCTTAAACTATGTTGATTGTCTTTTTTTTTAATTTTGCACTTAACATGATGAAATAGGTAAATGCAAATGACTGCTATGTCTAGGGAAGATTTTTGTGCAAAGTGATTGCTAATCCATCTCACTTTTATACAGTGAGACAATAAAAGTTTATTTAAGCAGTAGATTTTAAACACTCAAGGAAGTTTGTCCTCACTAATCATTCAATCAATAACTATCTATCAAGCATCTACTCTGTGTCAGGCCCTGTGCTAAACACTGGGGATTAAAAAAAAAAAAGAAAGCATAAGACCCTGCTGACCAGGAGCTCACAGTCTGAAGAGATGATATGTAAACACTGGAAATGCAAAGACAGAAATGAAGGTGTCTCTGCCCACAAGGAGCTTATATTCTATGGGAAGAAATTGTGTGTGTGTGTGTGTGTGTGTGTGTGTGTACACAGAAGACTGGAAAAGGCTAGGGAGCTTGCTTCTAGAAAGGTATAATAATATACAACAGAAGTGCCATGCTCCCTGATTTGGAACGTGTGCAGACATTCTGTAACTGGTTCTGGTCTGCTAACCAGGTGGTACAGAATAGCCTTTTTGATTTGCTATGGAGTTAGAACTGGGGTGGATTTTTAAAAATCAACACTATTTGGTGAGGGTCAGTCTCTTGGCAAAGACTCTTTCCAAACTTTCTGGCATTAGGGAAGAAGGATACATCTGCTGAAGAACTCTGGGTAGGAGAGAAGACCCATGTCTTCTCTCATCCAGAGCCAAGAGTACATGGCCCTGTTGCTGTTTCTGTTTCTGAGGTGTTCATTCTTTCCTGCTTCTCATGAAGGAAGTTAGAGATAACTATGATTTAGTGAGCTTCAAAAGTTCAGGAATATAAGCTACCTGGAAGTCTGAGAATATTAGACTATCTGGGTCTTGCGACCAGTCAGACTACCATCAAGGTTCAAAGTAAGATGTTCAGGACCTACCCCAGTGGTAGCTGAGACTCAGACTCATCCAATGGCGATGCCATATTTAGACATAAAGTGGGACCAAGGCTACGTAGAATGTGTGTGAATTCTGAACCCATTCTCCCCCAAAATGGAGACAGAATAAAAGAGAGTATTGTCACTCCTCCCCCCAAACACACCTGCTCAGGTATTGGTAGGAAGAAGAGAAATTCTTGCTTTATCTGCAATGTAAATATCTCCTTCTAAAAGCTAATCAGAATTAATTGGATAAATGGAACTGGGCCCTTAACTGTGGGAGGAACATATCAAAATGGAGACTCAAGCCAATAGCATTTGAGAAAAGTACCTCCAACTTCTCTGGGGTATCCTTAGAACACTAAAAGGAAGATGTAACTGACATTGATCCATCACTATATAAATATATACAAAAAATATACTCAATAGATACAAGCTAATTTGGTAAGGAGAAAGTGGAAGCTGAGGGAATCAGTAAAGACTTGATGGAGAAGGTGATTCTTGAGATAAGCCTTGAAGAAAACTAGATTCTAAAGTATGGAGGTGAGGAGAAAGTGCATGACAGGCATGAGAGACAGCCTGTGTAAAGGCATGAGAGTGGAAGAGTAAATGTTGAGTGTAAGGAACAGCAAGGCAGCTACTCTGATATGTTTTATAACATTTTTTCCTTGCCATATCATGCCTGACACAACATTTCTATCTACTTTATTTTTCCTACCATTCTTCAGGTTACTTGTAATTTTAACTCTCCTAAGACTATGGTAATCTATTTTTTGTGCTGCTTAGAAAAAAGGAGCTCAATTGGTGGAAAAGACTAGGTACATAACATACAAAAGCAAACAAACACGAAAGATAAACCCAAAGACCCCATTTACTTGGCTAAGGACTAAAACTGCCATGAAAATTGAACAGCACTTTGTCAGAAATTAGGTTTAGGCTAACATCTCACACCACACATCAAGATAAGCTCCAAATGGACATACGACTTTGATATAAAAATTCACATCATAAACAAACATATCTATAGATATGGGAAGAGTTCATGACTGAACAAGCAATAAGATCACACACACAAGACAAAATGGACAATTTTCATTACATAAAATTAAAATTTTTTTTTGCACAAATCTAATGTAGTAAAAACTAGAAGGGAAATATGTCATTAAGAAAAAAATCTTTGCAACTAGTATCTCATATAAAGGTCTCATTTCCAAGATACATAAGGAATTGATTCAAATTTATAAGACTAAGAACCATTCCCCAAGAGGTAAGTATATGAACAGATAGTTTTCAAAGGAAGAAATCTAAGCTTTCAACAATCCGATGATAAAAATGTTCTAAATTACTAATAATTAGAGAAATTCAAATTAAAGCAACTTTGAGGTTCCACCTCACACTCATCAGACTGGCAAAGACAACAAAAGAGTAAGTTGGAAAGGCTGTGGGAAAACAGGTACATTAATGCTGTTCTGGAAAGCAATTTGGAGCTAAGCCCAGAAAGTTACCAAATTGTGCATACCCTTTGACCAGCTTTACCACTACGAGGCCTATGCCCCAATGAAATCAAACAAAGAAGAAAAGGATCTATGTATACAAAAATATTTATAACAGTTCTTTCTGTGGCAGCCAAAAATTGGAAACTAAGGGACTGTTCTCTTATTTGGGCATGACTAAACAAATTGTGGTTATATTACTGTAATGGAATATTATTGTACCATAAGAAAAGATAGAATGGACAGTTTCAGAGGGAACCAGAAAGACTTTTATGAACTGATGAAGGCAAGGTAGGTAGAATAGGAAAATATTTTATATGATGATAACAGCATTAAAGAGTAAAATAACACGAAAGATTTTAGAATTCTGATCACTGTAACAATAAACCATGAATCCAAAAGAATGAAGATTCATCTCCATACCCACTCACCTCTATGTCAAGTACTATGTAGACATGTATTAAGGAATTTGGTTTTTAGATGTGCTTATTTATTTTTAATTTGCTGGGGAGGGGGGAGGGAGTGAAAGAAACTTATTAATTTTTAAAATGCTTGTTATTTGACAAAAAAAAAGGAGAGAGAATGAGAGCTAGTGGCATAGAGAGAGAGAGAGAGAGAGAGAGATACACAAATATGAACAAATTCAATGAGCTACCAAGCCAGCCACATATGGTCTGGGCAATACACATTTTTTCATGTACTTGGTTTGTCTAGAGTTTGTAATTAAATTCATAATTTTCACATAACAATGGATTTTACTGAATGGGCTGCTAAGTATACCAGGGTTCCCTGCAACTAGTACAACTACCACTCTAAATAGTCGCCTTTGAAAAAAATTATTTTTTTTTACTCTGTTTAGGACATCTTCCATGACAATGGGAAACACCTTAGGTGAACACTGACCTACCCGACCAAAAAAAAAAAAAGTTATATATCTATGGTAGAATCTTGTCAAAGGAACTCTTTAACAACTCACAAAGAAGAATTTTTTTTTCTTATCTTGTGAGAACTGCATATAGTCAGAAAGCAATTATTATGCACCAGCTAATACGGTGCTAGGTAAAGTAGGAAAAATAAAAGACACTGTCCTGCTCTGAAGGAGCTCACAATCTGGATGAGAAGAGAAAAAAATATGGTTGTGAAACAACAAGGAAACAATCCGGGACAGAAACATAATTTCTAAGCTGTGTGCTAAAAATAATAGGTGTATTATGAACTCCAAAGAAAGGATAGGGAGATCAGCATTGGATAGAATCATTAAGGAATCCCAGCCCTAACTCCTCAATTTTTTTCTTCTTTCCCTTCTTCCTTATTTCTTCTGACAAAGAAAAAACTGGATGTAGTTACAGTGATCACAAATCCCAGATTTTTCAAGGGCAGATTCAATTTCAAGAAAAGAAAGTATATGAAATTTTGCAAAATGATTATCTTTTGTCAGGTGATGAGTCCCAATTTGGAGGTTGGAAAATGTGATCATTGTAACTACTATGAGAATGTAGGCAACTCAGTGTATTATGAGAGTCCCTGCCAAACGATAAAGAAGAGAAAAGAAAAAAAAAAAAGTTCAACACTATAAAGGCAGAAAAAAACAAATGACTCCACCTTCTTTTCGCCTTCTATAAAATTTCCTGTGTAAAATAAAGTTGGAAGGTGGTCATCATTTATCCCCCTCTAATCAACTGATGTATTAAGCAATTCTTTTTGAAAGACTTACTTCGAGGTTTGTTGTGAGATCAAATGAGAGAATGGATGTAAATAACTTTGCAAACTCTTTGTCGTTATCATTCAGCCATGTCTGACTCTTTGTGCAAACCAGGCCCTTCTATCCTCCACTATCTCTTGAAGTCTATCCAAGCTCATATTTGTTCTTTCTATGACATTATATATCCATCTCATTCTCTGCCATCCCCTTCTCTTTTTCCCTTCAATCTTTCCCGACATCAGGGTCTTTTCCAATGAGTCCCATCTTCTCATTCTGTGGCTAAAGTATTTAAGCTTCAGCTTCAGTATTTGACCTTCCAGTGAATAACCTGAATTAATTTCTTTGAGTATTGACTAATTTGACATTCTTGCTCTCTAAAGGACTCTCAGAAGTTTTCTCTAGCACCGCAATTCAAAAGTATTTATTCTTCAGTGCTCAGCCTTCCTTATGTTTCAACAATCTGGCTAGCAGCTGTTGTGGGGGTGAAAGACCAACACAAACCCAACAACAAGCTCGCTGCCAGCATACTGCAAAAGCCCAGGTTCTTTTGATCTGCTTCACTAAGAAAAGCAACATTAAGGGGTTAACAAGCTTACTTTAATTCAGCATACAAATACCATTCACTTAATTCAGGGGAAAAAGCCAGCACCCTGAACTTCAGAGCAAAATACAAACAAATTACAAACATCGACAGACAGACCAAATACAATTCATAGTTACCAACATCTAAATTCAGCCCGGGAGCTCAGAACAAGGGCTGGCCCAGAGTCACACATGCTACCACAGCTGTGGGTAAGAGCTCCAGAAAAGAGAAAGCCAGCCCCTGGTTTTATATCTTTTTCAGGGTCAAGGGTGAGTCACACATGTGACTCACCCACATGACCTAAGATCATCACAAAGAGGCAACTTAAACCCACTTGGTCTAAAAGCCTCTGATGTCCCAAACATGTCACTCAAACCCATGTGTAAACTAGGACCTCCCCTGAGGCAAGGAGGTAACCAAGGACCCCTAATCTAATCAAGGAAACAAAGGCCAAACTCTTCAAGGGCACTTGGTTGAACTCAGTGCTAAGAGCCCATTTTGTTTGCCAACACACCCTATAGTCCAATTCTCACAATCATACATTGTTCCTGGAAAAACCATATCTTCAAAGAGCTGTATAAGTGTCAGCAACTATTTGTATTATCATAAACTGCCTTGGGTATTGTTTGAAAATATTTTAAATAATTAGAAAAGTGCTGAGGAGTTTTTCACTTCTAATCCTTCATTTTTTTAAATTTTCAATTTCTGTAGAAATTGAACTCTTCCCTGTTAAAAAAAAAAATGCTACAGAGAATTTTCCAGGAAAAAATTTCCCTTTGCAATTATTTAAAACACACAGACATATGCGCGCACGCACACACACACACACACACATATTATGAAAAATAATAAAGAAAAAGCAAGGGCATGGGTGAAGGGGATAACATAAAATGAATCAGCATGAATTGTCTCCTGGGTCACTACAGGGAGAGAGAGACAGAGACAGAGAGACAGAGACAGACAGAGAGACAGACACAAAGACAGAGAGACAGACAGACAAACAGAGAGAGACAGAGACAGAGAGATGGAGAGAGACAGAGACAGAGAGAGAGGGAGATCTAAAGAAGAGAATTATGCAATTTGAGTGGCTCCTTAGCTCAGGGATTCCTAGACCTAGTTTTGGGATACTTCAGGATATCCATGATTATCTCAAAGAGTATTTCAAAATGATAAAAATTATCACACCAAAATTAAATTATCATAATATTTAAAGAAATAAAAATAGGTTGTATCAGCATGGTGCATCAGAAAGAGTGCTAGATTTGAGGTCAGAGTTCAAATCCCAACTCTGCCTCTTACTACCTGTGTCATCTTGGACAAGACCTTGAGTAAATCACTCAACCTCTCTGGGCCTTAATGTCATCTGTAAAAATCAGGGGATAAGACTAAATGATCTCTAAGGTCCCTTCCAAGTCTAAATCTGTGGTTATAGGATTCCTTGGAGAAAGGGAACCATTAAAATCAAAGAAAAGGCAGTAAATATTCTATTAAAACTTTATAAAGCTTAAGAAAGACTGCCTTAGGCTAACTCTGGCTCCTTTTATAGCTATTCTTAGTCAAGTGAAGTCAAGGAGCATGTATTAGGCACCTACCCTGTGCAAAGCACACCCAGAGGATACAAAGTGCCTCTTGCCTTCAAGGAGCTCATAATCTAATGAATGCTGCCCACTTAGGAAAATGGCATCTCCCCGTACTACTACCACAACTACAGGATATTGCAAGAGGTTATTGACATTGAGAAAAGACCCAAAAATGCAACAATAATAATAATAATAACAGGGATAGAGACTGGACCTGTGATTTCATTAGTAAATAAACTCCTTCTACCAAAGCAGATCAGCACTTTCTCTCCATGTTACAATGTCAGAGAATTCCCTAAAGCAGTGGTTCTTAAACTTTTCCAGTAGGAGGGCCCTTCAGTTTAAACAAAACTTGGGCAGAATCTTTGCAGTCAAATCCTCTTAAATTATTATTTTAAATGTCTATTAACAAATAACATATGGTTCATAAAAAAAAAAAAACCATGGGGTGTTTCAGGTCTCCTTGCAGCACAGTTTGAGAAACTCAGACTGAGGAGTAAGAAGTGAATGAAGTGCCTCAGCCAGAGTCTGTATCAGAAGAGATATCTGAAACCCACATCTTCCCATCTCTGAAAGCAGGCTGCTGATGTTCCTATTAACTCTTTAAAGTTTATAAAGCTCTTTACACATATTCTCTCATAAAAGCACAATTTGCGATAACAAAAAAGATAGAAATAAAACAAACTGAGGCATAGTTGTAACAGGATATGACTGTGTCATGAGGAATGAATATGAAATCCTCAGAGAAAGATGGGAAAATGTATATGAAGTAAGGAAGCAGAGACAAAAGGATAATTTACCAGAAGAGAATAAACATTTGTATGTTGTTGTCAAGTCGTTTTTCAGTCGTGTCAAACTCTTTGTGACACCATTTCAAGTTTTCTTGCAAAGATACTGGGGTGGCTTGCCATTTCCTTCTCCAGCTCATTTTACAGATGAGGAAACTGAGGCAAACAGGGTTAAGTGACTTGCCCAGGATCACACAGCTAGTAAGTGTCTGAGACTAGATTATAATTCAGGAAGATGTCTTCTTTACTCCAGGCCCAGCACTCTACCCACTGCACTAAACATTTGCATAGTGCCTACTATGTGCCAGGAACTGTGCTAAGCTCTTTACAAATATTATTTGATTTTCCCAACAACCCTGTGATACAGGTGCTGTTATTATCCCCTTTTTACAGTTGAGGAAACTAAGGCAAATAGAGGTTGAGTGAATCACCCCGGGTCACAGAGGTGACAAGTTTCTCAGTCTAGATTTTAACTTAGGTCTTCCAATTCCAGGCCCAGAGCTTTATCCACTGACCATCTAGTTGCCTCTGATCAGTCAGTCACGAAATATTTATTAATCGCCTAATATATGCTAGGCACTGTGATTGCTGAAACAATCCTCTTTGCATGGCCAGAGGTAATTTCTAACTAGAAAGAGAGCAGAACACAGATATTTTTAATTTAATGTAGCACTGTCACCTCTCAAAACTGCCCCAAACAATCTCAAACTATAAAGGGTATGCTGATACATAGTTAGCAAATGAGAGAAGATACAGGACACACTTTTTTAAATTTTTTATTTCATTAAATATTTCCCAATTACATGTAAAAAAATTTGACCATCATTTTTTAAAGATTTTGAGTCATGACACACTTTGAAGTTTAATCTGCATTATTACCATTTTCTCCATCAGTTTCTTAAGTCTAGCCAATCAATAAAGCAATAGATCAAGCCCCAATTTGTACTTTGCCAATTTCTGAGCTGTAAATGCTCACACTGAAAATTGAACAATCAGCTATTATACATAATGAGCTTTCCATGTCAGAGAATAAAAACAATAGCTAACTAAGATTTGCAAAGGGCTTTTAGATATATTATGTCATTTAGTCCTTACAACCACACTATGAGGCAGGTTTCTCCTACTTTATTGATGGAGAAATTGAGGCTGAAAGAGGTTGTCCAGGGTCACACACATCTAGTAAGCATCTGAGGTAGGATTCGAACTTGGTACCTCAATCTCTCTACTATGCCACATAGCATCCTCTAAGAGAAAAGTAGCCTGCAAAGACAGATGACAGATGTCTGATAGACCAGCTGATCTCTAGGTTCCATTACAGGTCTAATATGCTATGTAGATTGAAAGAACTGGGAAATGCACCTGCATCTGGCAAGGAGTGATGATGATCCCATTACAATTTTTCTGACCATTAAAACCTCTACTCCCAATGTCTCTTAACTCTTATTTTCTTGTACTGGTCATTCAAAAAACATTTATTAAGTGCCTACTATGTCCCAGATACTGTACTAAGTACTGGAGATACAATGAAAAGTAAAAGGCTGTCTCTGATCTCATGTTGGGAATGGGGGGCACAGGGTGGGGGTAAGTTGACAGGACAATATGCAAACAACAACATGCAAAAAAGCTACATACAGAATATATTGTAAATAATCAACAGAAAGAAGGTACTAGAATTAAGGGGGATTGGAAAAGGCTTTGTGCAGAAGGTGGGATTTTGGTTGGGATTCAAAGGAAGTCAAGGAGGTCGGTATTTAGATCCAAGGAGACAGAGCATTCCAGGCATGAGGGACAGCTTGAGAAAATGCCCAGAGCAGAGAGAGAGTGTGTCTTGTTTGAGGAATAGCCTTGGGGCCAGTGACACTGGATTGAAGAGTACATAAAGAGGTATAAGGTATAAGAAGACTGGAATAGTGTTATTCCCCTGCCCCCAAGACAGAACAGCTGGCTGGAGGCTTGATAGAATAGCATTTCTCCTCTTCCCTGGAAGGAACCAGTCTAGTGTTTGACGGAATGGTATTTCTTCTCTTCCAGGACAGAGCAGGAGATCAGATAAGAGACCTAACCTTCTGGAATGGTATCCTCTTTTCCTACCCCCAGACTGGTAGATGATGGAATAGCATTTTCCTTCCTTCTGAAGTAGGCTGAACGCCAGGCAGGAGACTTGAAACAATGGAAAGGCAGTTCTTGCCCCACTGGGGAGGCTGGAGATTAGGCAAGAAATCCTGGATAATGGGATAATGTATTTCCCCCTCACCGCAAAGGCAGGAGAGTGGCTCGAGATGGAATGGCATTCCCCTCTTCCCATGGAAGTTTGGAGAACAGAGCACTATGTCAGGATGCCTCTTTTTAAGGCAATTTACTTGCTTACACAAAAAGTCACTACCAAGTTACTTCTAAGATAAGTTCTAGGAAAGTTCCTAAGAATTTATCCTAGGAATTACAGTAAGTTCCCTGTATTGAGGCAGTCAGTATTTACCAGGTGCCCATTTGGTGCATAGCACTGTGCCATGGGGAAATAGAAAGGAAATCTATTATCAGGGGCTTTTCCTTAAGTAGCTCATAACTTAGGGTGAGAAACAGGACAAAACTCATGAAAAAGGCATAAAAATACCTATCAAGAAAATGCATAAAGAAAATGGAAACTAATGGCATTATAATTGAAATAGCTCACATTTCTACATTGTGAAAAAGGGTTTTCCTTTCTACAACTCCATGAGTTAGGTTGTACAAGTATTATTATCCCCATCTTACAGATGAGGTAACTGAGACTTGGAGAGATTAAGTAACTTGCCTAAAGTCACATGGTTGGTAAATATCACAGGTGGATTCAAACCCAGATTTTATGACTCCAAGTCCAGAATACTCCAAGTTCTCTACATCATGTTCCATAAAGGTTCATAAACAAGCAAGAGGAATAAAAATGACGGTTAGATTTCTTTAAAGTGACATAATTTGACCTGAGAAGGAGAAGTAAGAAAGAAAAGTAGACAGAGTAAGGGGATAAAGGAAAGCTAATGTTTGCCTATATTCAAGACAGCAGAAATGATGGTGTACATGGCAGAAATTACAGCCAGAGAGCCCAAATCATATCATCATTAAAAATAGTATGAGTACGCATTGAGTTGTCAATGTAGTAGAGACAGAACCTTGCTTGAAATAATAATTTATAATAACAGTGACTCTTTGATCCCAACTATTTCAAAACACCATTTAGACATTAATTAAATGTTGCAACAGTGCAGCAGGGAAAAATTATGCCCCTTCACTTAGAAGGCAGGGAAACTGAGGTACAAAGTTAAGGGAATGTCTAAGAGTTACAGAATGAGTCAGCAGCCTAACCAGGAAACAGAGGCCAGGAGTCTTAACTTGCTGGTTTCCTCCATAAATATTGGAGTACATTTCCTTCCCCTTAGAATAGGTCCTATCATGGTATTTCTCTGAGATAGAGGCAACAGCTCTGAAGGATAAAAGGTATATAAGTTTAGGTCAACTAAGTTGGATTAAAAAGAAATAATTCATATTCACCTTAGATGTATGACCTTGATCATCATGTTGCATAATCTCTTCTTTTTAAATCAAATTTTATTTTATTTTTACATAATCCATTAACCCTAGTTTCCTCATCTACAAAATAAAGAGCTGACCAGTCAAACAGATTTTATACACAACACACAGAAGTAAACAAATTTAGAACTAGCCAAAAACTCCAACTACTGGGATGAGGACTCACTATGCAACACAAACTGCTAGAGAAATTGGAAAGAAATCTGGCAGAATTTAGGTAGGGACCAGTATTTCATACCTTACACCAAAATAAGCTTCAAATGGATACATGAGCTAGATATAAAGAGCCACATAATAAAGAAGTTAGAAGAAAGAAAAAAATACCTTTCCCAACCCTGGATAAAGGAAGAGTTCATGACCAAATAAGGGACAGGGAGGACCACAAAAGACAAAATAGATAATTTTTAATACATAAAATTGAAAACTTTTTACATTAACAAAATCAATGCAGTTAACATTAGAATGGAAATAGTCAATTGGGAAACTATCTTTGCAGCAATTTTCTCTGATAAAAGTCTGAGAATCCAGGGCAGGTAGATGGTACAGTGAGTAGAACACTGGCCTTGGAGTCAGGAGGACCTGAGTTCAAATTCAGCCTCAGATACTTGACCCACTTCCTAGCTATGTGACCTTGGGCAAGTCACTTAACCCCAATTGCCCTGCCTTCCCCCCTCCAAAAACAAAATAAAACAAAACAAATAAAAGTCTGAGAATCCAAGCGTATGGGTAATTAGAGTGGGACTTTTTTACTGTTTTCTCTTTGAGAATGCTAAAGTAATCAAGTGCCTTTGATTAAGTTTTACTAGGTGCTAAGCCAGGCCCACACCCTTTTGCTGATTAGGTATGAAGCCTTCAGGCCCTGAACAGGGTATATAAACTGAGAGGTTAGTGTTTTGTTTGGGGCTCTCACTCACTGGAAGAGTGATGGTGTGGAGACCCTGGGTAGTCATTGTTAAGAGCCCCCTGGCTTTGAAAAAACCCAGATGTTGGTGATTTCCTGGTAACTATGTATCTGATGTCTTGATCAGACAAACCCTGTATGTTGAATTGTGTTATTTATTTATTGTTTATGCTGTATTTGTTTGTATTGTATCTGTTTGTAATTTCTATTTGTATTTGCTCTGAAGTTCAGGGTGCTGGCTTTTCCCCGTGAACTAAGTAAATGATATATGTATGTTTGATTAAAGTGAGATTAACCCCTTAAAGTTGCTTTCCTTAGAAAAGCAGATCAAAGAACCTGTGCTAGCAGCTCTTGTTGGGTCTTTCACCCCCACAGCAGCTGCTAGCAACATTGTTGTTACACCAAGATAACTGATTCAAGTATATTAGAAAAAGAATGATTCCTTAATAGATAGAAGGCTAAAGGATACAAAGAGGCATTTCTCAAAAGAAGAGAGTCAAGTAATCAGTAGCTACATGAAATAATGTTCCAGATCAATAATAGTCAGAAAAATTACAATTAATACAACCCTAAGTTTCTACTTCATACCAATCAGATTAGCAAAAATGACCAGAAAAGAAAGAAAATGTCAGTTGTTTGAGGAGCTTCAGGAAATTAATGAATTATTGGTAGAATTGTGAACTGTGATAGATATATAGATATATATAGATATATAGATATGTGTGTGTGTGTGTGTGTGTGTCTTTCTATTTGATAAGAAATACTGTGAAAACTGGAAAAGAGTCTGGCAGAAATGAGGCTAAGACCAACATTTTATACCATATTCCATAATAAATTCAAAATGGATATGTGACCTGAATAGTAGAAATCATACCTCAAAAGTTAGGAGAAAAGCAGATCATCTATGTTTCACAGCTTGACCAAACAAGGGATAAAGGCAATTACAAAAGATAAAATAGGTAATTTTGATTGTGCATATTCAAAAAGCTTATGCATGAACAAAAGTGATGCTTCTAGGAGAAGGAAAGTGGTTACTTGGGGAAAAAGTTTCTATATCAAATATCTCTTATAAGGGTCTTATATCCAAGATACATACATTCATATCATATTATACATACACACATACACACGTGCACACACACACACACACGCACACACGCACACACACACACACACACACACACACACACACACACACCAGGTTCTCAAAAGTCTTAGTGCTTTTTTAATTTCTCATAATTTAAAAGATTTTTGAGCCATGTCTGTATCTGTATGTGTGTATAGATACAACTAATATTTATGTATAACAGAAAAGCCTAAAGCCATTCCCCAATGGATAAGTGGTGAAAGGATATCAACAAACAACTCTCAAAAGAAGAATTATAAACTATGAATGACCATATCAAAACATGGGCCAAATCACTACCCATAAGAGAAATGCAAATGAAAATAATCCTGAGGTTTCACCTCGCACCCAGCAAAAGAGAAAAGATGACAAAAAATAAGACTAGTCAGTGTTTGAGGAGCTGTTTTGGCAGGTTGTGGAAAGACAGGCACACTAATGTACTGCTAGCAGACCTGAGAATTGTTTTGACCATTGTGGAAAGCAATTCGGAATTATGCAAATAAAATTATCACAATGTCCATACCATTTGATGCAGAGATTCCATTGCTTAACATATATCCTAAGGATACTATTGAAAAAAAAAAGAATTCCCTGTATACTAAAATATTTATAGCAGCACTTTTTAATGGGCAAAGTAGATGACCATTAATAGGAAAATTGCTACACTATGGAACATGAATATGACTGTGCTGTAAGAAACAATTAATATGGTGACTATAGAAGCAGGATAAGACATATGAACTGTTGAAAAGTAGAGTAAGCAGAACCAGGAAAACAACATATACAATAACTACCACAAGGTAAAACTACAAAACAATTAAAACTGAATGTTGTAAAATTACAAAGAATACACTGGGCCCCAAAGAAGAGATTACAAAAGAAATACCCCACTCTTTGCAGAGGTAAGCATCCACTTTGGAGAGGTGGGGAGAAGCACTATCTTTAATCCTTCATTAGTTCATTGATTAGGGGCATTCTGATACCCTTGCCCTTCTATGTAGATGTTTTTTATGAGTTGAGGTAATTTTTAAAAATTATCACTTCTTGACTACCTACCTAGTGATGGCCTCAGATAACAGACATACAGCCCATAGCTTGGCCAGCATATGAACTTTGATAGGACTTTCTAGCTTTGTGAGGTTGTGCTCCACTGACATGTTTCCTGGGGTAGGACACATAGAATTTGGAGAAGCTTTTCTATGGTTAGACAGCATTTTTCCTAGTTTCCAGCTATAATCGTGATTGCTATCTGACCCTAGGCAATGGAATTATCAACACCTTGATCAAGTTAAGTAGCCAACTCCTTCTTCTGTAACTGCCCAGGTACCTATGTGACTATCTAGGTTGCACATAAAAGGGATTGCCCCACTTAGGTTCACTGAAGCCTCTATCTAGATTGATTCTATGACAATAGACAAGGATGTCTCCTAGAGTTGTTAATGGAGCTACCCTGCTTATGAGTTTTCCTTCTTTAATCTTTGATCTCCATCACCTTTAATAAAAGTTCCTATTGCTACCATGTTTTGATTCTCACTATCCTGGGGCTACTCTGATTTGTATTTAGGCTCTCTATGGGCTGCACACAGTCACTTTCACACCAGGATGAGGTTAGGAGAGTACATATCCAACCATTTAGGGGGACTTATGAATGAGTTTAGGTTCTGGTAGGGTAGCTCAATTGCTATGGTATTGTCACTGCAGCAACTCTACATGTGCTATGCTTGCAGAATGTCTTTGCTACTCCCTTTCCCTTTCATTGTTAGGTTCCTTCTGAAATGTGTGGTGCATGGAGAGCCTACCAACAAAGTATTCTATGGCTCAGCAACTATGGCCTCTTTTTTTCCTCGGTGCTTTTTCTAGACTCATATACATGAATTAAATTAATCTAGGAGTATCTCAAGTATATTTGGTCTTGGGTTTATATATACCTATTCACACACACACATATGTACATACATAAACACACATACACATATGTATGTGTGTGTGCATGTGTGTGGGTATATATATATACATATATATGTGTGTGTGTGTATATATATAATTTTTTTTTGGAACAGTGAACATATAACACTAGCTCCCCATCCCTGCTTCTCTTGGCTCTAGCTCCCAATCCATCCCAACTTCACAAAATGTCTCATGTCTAAAAAGGGAAATGTCTCTTTTTCTTATCCCTCTGTCTGTACATTAAGTAAAACACATTAAATACCTTGGGTTTTTGTTGGCCAACAAGTTTATCACACTTCAAAGGCTTAGAGGTAAAAGTGAAAATTTTTAAAAGATTGAAGATTCCAGATACTCAACTGTTTTTCATGTGGCCTAGCAAGCACACATAGAAATAGGGAGTAAAAACAGGCATATAACCCATGAGAACATTTGGCTCCCTCTTGGGGAGAGGGAAAAGGAAGGGAAGAGGGTGTCACTGTTCCATGACCTGGATCAGCAGTGCAGATTTCACCCAGTCCATAATTCATGATCATACTGGCCCCAGATCAGGAATCACTGCTCCACTCATATAAATAAGCATGACTCCCAGCATCTCCAAATAGCAACTTTTCACCAACCATTCCCAATGACTCCTCTCTGGCATCTTCCTCCTTCTTACCACAAGCCTCTTCAACTTCAAGGTCAGAGTTAGGGGGGAACATGACACTAGAGGAGAATGCTGAATAAACCTACCTACCCTACACAACAGGACAGATACATGAGTTCCTCAAGCCTCCCAAGTCACTGCTCTGATATGCATGACCAAAATGAGAGTTATATACATATTTAAGAAATATTTCTCTTTTTTAGCTTTTATTTATTATTTTATTTTTCTCCAGTTCCATGTAAAAATAATTTTTAACATTTGTTTTTAACTCTTTGAGTTCCAAATTCTCTCTCTTCCTCCCTTCCCACCCCCACCCGCATTGAGAAGGCAAGCAGTTCTATATAGGTTTATACATGTGTAGTCATGCAAAACATATTGATAATAGTCATGTTGTGAAAGAAAACATAGACAAGAAAAAAACTCGAGAAAAACAAAGTTTAAAAAAGTATGCTTCAATTTGTATTCAGACACCAACAGCTCTTTCTCTGGGGATGGATAGCATTTTCATCATAAGTCCTTCAGAGTTGTCTTGGGTCATTGTATTACTGAGAATAGCTAACTCATTCAGAGCCGATCAACTTACAATATTGCTGTTACTTTGTACACAGCACGTTTCACTTTGTATCAGCCCATGCAAGGATTGTCAGGTTTTTCTGAGAGCATCCTGCTCATCATTTCTTATAGTGCAATAGTGTTCCATCATAATCACATACCACAACTTGCTCAGCTATTCCCCAATTGATGAGCATCCCCTCAACTCCTAATTCTTTACTCCCAGAAAAGAGCTGCTATAAATACTTCCATACACATAGGTCCTTCTCCTTTTTGTTTTTTATCTCTTTTGGGATACAGACCTAGTGGTGGTATTGCTAGGTCAAAGGGTATGCAAGGTTTTATAGCCCTTTGGGCATAATTCCAAATTGCTTTAAGAAATATTTCTAAGAGTAACTTCAGGTAGCTGTCTGTTACATCAGATTCTTCAAAAAAAAAAAAACTGAACCTTTAAGAGCTGAAGATATGTTTTAAGTTTCTGATTTACCTCTTCCCTTTCCCTTTGACATACTTAAAAAACCTCGTATGTAGCTAATCTCTTTAGAAATTTCAGGAAGGTGGTTTTCAACTATTGTGTTGGAAGCAAGAGACATAGAAAGAGGGCATCTTTACAGCATAACTAATCTTCCCATAGATATGAACTTTTTGTTACTCTTTTTGTCAATTTATTTCTAAATTTGAACTCATCCCTAGAAAAACCAGGATATTAGCTGTGCCTTGTTGGGAATGATGCCTCATGTCACAGAATCACAGAATGTCAGAGCAGGAAGACACTTAAGTAAGCAAACACTTACACCAATCAATGCTCTTACTTGACAGATGCAAAAAACAAAATCTTGCCTGACAACCTTACTGTGAAAAAGGGATGTTTCTAGCTGCTTCCAAGTAATAATAAAAACTCTGAGGACTACCAGGAATACTTCAAGCCAGACATGTGAGAGGCTGTCTCTTGCCTTGCTTAGAACAAGATTATTTCCTCATCTAGAATAAGTAGAAAAGGATGGTGTGCTTAGGTTTATTTCACCCAGACATAGAGAGCTCTTCCTCCTACAAGTACTGGGAAAGCACACCGTTAACAAATCAAGCCTCAGTCTAGTCCATCACAGAGTCTCAATATATCAAGTACTATGGAGGGCCTCTTTGTGGCTAGGAGAATTTGGTGTGTTGCTGTTTTTGTTATAAAGATTTATAGAGCCTGTTTATAATACTGTATTCTTAATTGTACGGTTAATATATTTAAAACACATGTGGTTACTGCAGCTCTGCTTCTATTTTGAATGGCATAGTGAGTTTTCCCTGTCTATTCACAGAAGCACCTACATCTGGAAACTATCATAATATCCAAAAGACAACACAACGAGTATGGCTAATTAAAAGGCATAGACACCAATTTGACCATAAGCAAAATCCCTGTATTTCACCATGGTGGGCCAAATAAGTTACACTGGGATTAGTGACACCTTGTTTTTCCTATACTTCTATGGAGACAAGCCTAGGTATGGACTGCCTGAATGAATAAGAAAAGCATTTATTAAGTACTTACTGATGCCAAGCACTATGCTATCATGGGAGGGATTTCATAACATACACAAAACTTATTTTTCAGACTGAACAAATCTTCATATGCTCAGATGTCTGAAAGTACTTTGCATCTTACTTAATTTTTAAAATTAGAGGATGCTTTTGAGCTTTCTGCCTCTTCTCATATCATGATTATACCTTGAGAGTTTTTTATCTTTTTGATTAAAAAAATCCAACTTCCCCATCATAGAATTCAGTATTATTGTTTCCTCTTAGCCTGTCTAGCATGCAAAATAACCATCTCTGGTAGGTAAGTAGTTTAAGATATTAAGTGGTGACAGGGGTCATTTTATGCACTGATGAGACCCATCTTATCATTCAACTATCAGAACTGGAAGTTCCAGGCACAGATTCTTTGCCACCTACCTACTCACACTTACCTAATTTACCTCTCATTGCCCCAAGTCAAGTAAAGGTTTCACAATCTCTGGTCAGTACAGTAGCCTTCAGTAAGGTCTGAAACACCTGGGATCTCACTGCACATTGGAACCTTTTACAGTAAGACAAACTCTGGGTGGTGCTGGGCAGAAACCAGCGTTGTCTAGAGTTTTTTTAGAAAGCTTTTGTTGTAGATTGAGTGTCTTTACTTTCTTAGTTCTTCCTGCTCTGGAGGTATACCCCGCCTTTCACATTGTATTTATGTTTACAGTTCAAAAGATATATAAATAGGATGCCTTTCTCAAAGAATTTTCATTTTTGGATCAATATAGGTAACAGCAAATGACATCACTGCTAAACATGGTTCCAATATGAGTGACTAAATGAATGAAAAAGTATTTATTAAATGTTTACTCTGTGATAAGTGTAATGTTAATATGAAGGAAGATATTCTGATCTTCATGACCATAAGTTATATTTTGTGTTGTTTTTTAAGTTTTTTTGGGAGGAGGGGCTCATTAAAAATTAGGGGGTAGGATATCAAGGCAGGAAGAATTTGAGGATTCTTGTTTGCCAAAAAATCTTCTGCATCATGAAGTACCAATTCTCCTTGCTGTGAGAAATACATAGATACACTATAATCCAAACTACCTAGTTACATGAAAAAATCACTAATAATTAGAGAAATGAAAAGTAAAGCATTCTGAAGTTCTACATCACATCCATCAGATGGTAAAGTTGACAATAAAGGAAAACGGCAAATATTGGAGGGGCTGTGGGAAAAAAGAACCACTGATGGTACTGTGCTGTGAATTGCTTCAGCTATTCTAAAAGGCAATTTGGAATTATGTTCCAAAAGTTACTAAACTGTATATGCCCTTTGACCCAGAAATACCTCTACTAAGCCTGTATCCCAAAGAGATCAAAGAGAGAAGAAGAAATCTTACATGTACAAAAATATCTACAGCAGCTTTTTTGCAGTGGCAATGAACTGGAAAATAAAGGGATGCCCATCAATTGGGAATGGCTGAGCAAATTATGGTTTGTGAACATAAATATTATTGCTATAAGACATGAAGAAAGAGACAGCTTCAGAGAAATCTGAGAAGACTTGTATGAACTGATGCAAGTGAAATGAATGGAACCAGGAGAACAATTTTTATTATAATATTGCAAAAAAAATTCTGAAAGACTCAAGAACTTCAGTCATCACAATGATCAAAGAGAATTCCAGAGGATTGATAATGAAGAATGCTGCTGACCTCATGACAGAGAAGCGAGGGATTAATATGAGACACATACTTGCGGCCAATATGGCAATTTGTTTTGCTTGATTATGCTTATTGGTTTTAGGTGTTTTTTTTAAATTCTTTTTTTCTTTCCAAAGGGAGAAGGAGAAGTTGAGAAGGAATAAACATAAATGCTTAACAACTGAAAACAACTACAATTTTTTGAAAATTTTAAAAATTAAAGATATGTACAGATGATGGAAGTAAATGAAAGAGTATCTATGTAAGAACATGGTACATCGGAATACCCTACTATAGGTAGCAGTTAATGTAGGTAACTCGAATATTGTATCACCAGGGCCTAGCAGGAAGTCTCACACAAAGCAGATGTTTAATGAATGCTTGTTGAATGAAAAGAATAAATAAATATACTATAGGCTCACATTTTAAAAGGCAAAAGTTAATGCAAATTAAAGCTAGAACAAAATATTTCTACCTCTGCCCATCCCAACTATGGCCAGTCTCTCATATAGATCATGTGATGATAACTTAAACATTGGCAAGGATAGCCTTATTTACATTTTAAGCACTGATGTCATGAGCCAGCCTTAGCCTAAAAACCTAGAGTGCTCTACCATTAGATTGCCTTAACAGATGCTTAATAAATGCTCATTGATATCCACCTTACAGGTCATTTCTAGATTCTATAGTCACAGTATGTTTGAAAAGGCTAAGCTTCAGAAAGCTAAAATGAACAAAGATCTTTTAGTGATCATTTGCCTGACAATGGAAAGGAAGACAGAAGATTTAACCAGTCTGTTTTCTAAGTCTGGTGCTCCTTTTGAAATGCGGTAGAAGTCACTCCTTTTTTAAAAAGTGAATGTTATGGGTAGGGAGAGGAGAGGGGAGAGAGAGGCAGAGAATTTGGGATTCAAAATAAAGTTTATCAGGAAAAAAGTAGATATTATCTTTTACAGTTTAATGAAAATCTATTTTATCTTTCTTCTATTTTGCCCTTCCACTGAAAAGAAAAGAAAATAAAAGTAAAACCAACCCTCTAAATATATATGCATAGTTAAGCAAAACAGATTCCTACACTTGTCCAAAAATGTGTGTCTCATTCTGCATCTTTACATCTCTGCAGGGCAGGTAGTATGCTCCATCATTGGTCCTCTGGAGTGGTAGTCAGTCATTGCATTGGTTTTTTTTTTTTTTTTGCCTTTTTCAATGTTTTATTTCCCCTTTATAAAAAAAAAGTATACTCAGTTTTCAATGACTCTGTCACTCCTACCATAAAATCATACTTTGTAACAATAAATAATGCCATGCCAAACAGATCAGCACATTAGCCATGTCTGAAAATGTATGCCTGGTTCTATCGTCAAGGGTATGCTGGTAAAAATTTAACAACTAGATCTCAGGGAAAAAATGTAGGTAGGATACACTTTTAAGTTCAATCTGTGTCATCAACATTTTTTCTGTCAGTTTCTTAAGTCTAGACAATTAACAAAAGAAGCAATCAAGCCCTGGTTTGCCGATTTTTGAGTTGTAAAGGCTCAAATTGAAAATTTAATAGTCTGCTCTCTGCAGTCTAACCTCTCGAAGGAGAGGTAGGAGGCAGGCCTCTAAAGTCACAAGTGGACACTGAATTGAACTCTGAATCTCTCATAGATCTGAGGTCTTTCAATGCTGACCCCTTAGCTTTCCCAGACAGAAGCATTCACGCAGTGGTCAGTGGCTGGGCTTCTTATCCAGCCTCCCTATCTCTCTGTAGTTCTCTGGACTCTGTGACATTGCCCCCAGGAGTCACCTGTTTCATTACCTCCAGGTTTCACTCTTTGGGACTTTCCCACTGGGCCCCAGGAACCTTGTCATTCTGCAAAATCACATCAGCTGTGGAACTCACCTCCTCAGTAGCTTCTGCCCCTGGGGCCCTCCCTCCTTCCAATGGGAAGGCAGAGACCTCTCCTTGCAAGAACCTCCACAAGAAGGGAGCCCAGGTCAATCATCTCTACAATTTCCACCCAGTTGCACTCCTCTGGACATCTCCATCATGACTCTCCTTTTTTTTTTCCTGTTTACCTTTCTATGCCTCTCTTGAGTCTTGTATTTGAAGATCAAATTTTCTGTTGAGCTCTGGTCTTTTCATCAGGAAGGTTTGGGAGTTCTCTATTTCTTTGAATGTCCATCTCCTCCCCTGAAAGATGAAACTCAATTTTGCTGGGTAGTTAGTTGATCCTTGGTTGTAAACCATGCTCCTTTGCCTTATGGAATATCATATTCCAAGCTGTCCAAACTTTTAATGTAGAAGCTGCAAGGTCCCATGTAATCCTGACTGTGATTCCAGTATATTTAAATGATTTTCTTTCTGGCTGTTTGCAGTATTTTCTCTTTGACCTGGTAATTTTGGAATTTGGCTATAACATTCCTTGGAGCTTTCAATTTGGGATCTCTTTCAGGAAGTGATCCATTGATTCTTTTGGTGACTATTTTACCTTCTGGTTCTAGGACCTCGAGGCAGTTTTCCTTATTGATTTCCTGAAAGATGCTGTCCAGGCTCTTTTTTTTCATCTTGCTTTTCAGGTAGACCAATAATTCCTCTATTGTCTCCCCTGGATCTGTTTTCCAGGTCACTTGTTTAACCAATGAGGTATTTTACATTTTCTTCTATTTTTTCATTATTTTGTTTAAGTTTGGCTGATTGGGCTTCCACTTGCCCAATTCTAATTTTTAATGAATTGTTTTCTTCTACTAGATTTTGTACCTTCTTTTCAATTTGGCCCATTTTACCTTTTACGGAGTTCTTCATTTCAGTGAGTTTTTGTGCCTCCTTTTCCATTTAGCCAATTCTACTTTTTAAGGAGTTGTTTTATTCAGTGTACTTTTTTTCCAATTGGCCAATTGCATTTTTTAAGGACTTGTTTTCTACAGTCAATTTTTGTCCTTCTTTTTCCAAGCTATTAACTCTCTCTTACATACCTCTCATTTCTTTTCCTCCACCTCTCTTATTTGTCTTTTAAAATCCTTCTTGAGCTCTTCCGAGAAGGCTTTTGGGGCTTGAGACCAGTTCCCTTGAGGTTTCGGATGTGGGTATATTGACAATGTTGTCCTCTTCTAAATTTGTGCCTTGATCTTCCCTATCCCCATAAGAAACTAGGGTCGTTGTCTATTTCTGCTTCTCACTCATGGTGTTTGCCTATTTCCTGGCTTTTAAAATTGAGCTCTCCTGCTGGAGTGCAGGAGGCACTGACTCAAACTTCTTGTGCTGGGTGCCTGGGACCTGGTCACTGGCTGGGGCTTCGGTGTGAGGGTGGGGCCTCAGGTACTGGCAGTTGGAGGCTGTAGGGGTCTGGCAGCCTACCTGGTGCTCAGCCGGGGTCAGCAACACTGGAGCTGTGTTGGAGCGGGGGCGGGGGGGGGGGGGGGGGGGCCAGGGGTGAGGTGTCGAGGGAGTCTGACCCCTGGTGGATGCCTGCTCACCTGGGTTTCTTTAAAGCATTTAAATGTTTGGCTGCTGGAGGATGTCTGCCATCCTGGAGCTGTGCCTCCTGGAGTTGTGCTTCCTAGAGCTGTACTGAAGCACCGGGAGATTTAGCTGCTGGTGTTTGGTCCACCTGGTGGTTTTCCCAGCTGGTATCTACCTGTTTTCTCCTGCCTGTAATAAGACACTTGGTTGGTGGGGAGGGGGAGGAGGGCAGTGGTCCTGTGTTGGCTATTGCCTGCTCTACCACCCTGGGGCTCAGGATCTCTTCGTGGTTTGTTGAGGTGAGGCTTGCCACTGGCTTCCTGGGTCACCTCCTGTCCTGTACTGTTCCCCCTCCCCCAGAGAGGGGCCTTTCCTGTTAATCCCCCAAACTTCCTGGGCTACAAGACTCCTGCACCCCATCTTTCTGCTGGCTCAGCTTTTCCAGAATTTTTCCTGGGGTGATATTTTCTGGGCTTTCAGAGGTCAATAAGGGAGGGTAAGGGCCACTTACTTCTTACTCCACCATCTTGGCTCCCAGAAATGGTGCATTGGTCTTTCAAAGCTGTTTGTCTTAAAATGTTATTGCATCATTTTTTCTGGTTCTACTCACTTTATCAGTATCAGCTCATACAAGACTTCCCAAGTTTCTCTGAAATCATCTCTTCTCATTACATTCACAGACCATATTTTTTTTAGCCATTCCTGAAATGATGGGCACTCACTTGTTTTCAATTCTTTGCCACTACAAAAAGCTGCTATAAATAATTTTGTACATATAAGTCTGTTTCGTTTTTCTTTGATTTCTTTGGGGCATGGGCCTAGTAATGGTATCTCTGGGTCAAAGGTATAGTTTAAAAAGTCACTCCTTTCTAAGAGTCCATAGTTTTAAGTAGATAGGACTGGAAGCCGGGTAATCTGTGACCATACATCATCATAAGGGACTCCTCTCTACCCCAACAACAATAGAAACCAACCCCACAAATAAGTTTGGGTAAACTTTAATGATCTTCCAAGGCAGATAAGATGCACCCTCCCTCCCTCCCCACCCCCATTACATAAATCCTTACCACTGGCAGACATGAGGAAGCAACATTTGCTTGAGGGCTGGGGGCAGGGATTGTATCACACGTCAGAACCAGCAGCAGCAGCTGTGGTTTCTGAAGCTGGGGCATCAGCGAGGCAGCAGTCCCATAGGCATGGACTCCTCTGGTGTCAGGTAGCAAACACCCAGGCACAGTCCCAGGAGCAAGCTTGCATTGCACTAGGCTATAGGTAAATTTACTTCACAGGATACAGTCAAAGGAGAAAGGTGAGGGAGAGGAGAGTAGGCAGCAGAGCAGGGTACAAGCCCCTCCTAATCCTCTCCTACCTCAGCAGCATCAGCTTGTGGAAATGTGAGGGCTTAGCTAAAAGCTATGAGCATGCCCTGAGAACTGGCTCCCTGCCAACAGCATAGACAGAAACCAAGATCTCCCAGAAAACTAAGACAAGGATGCCTTTGCAGGCCTCAGGCCTAAAATAACTGCCTGAGAGATCCGAGCTTATCCCCCTCTACCTTTTAGCGCAACTTTGTAACGTACAGCAATCTCTGTAAGACCGTATAGTGGAAATAACCCTGCTGTCCAGGTCAAAAGATTTCATTCTAAGTTCTGGTTGCCTGTGTAACTCTGATCTATCTGTGTCTGCTCGCTAAACCTCATTTCCCTCATTTGGAAAATACAGGACTATTGCAGAATGTGAGCTCTCACAAGTATGGTAAAGGAGGGTGATAAGGGTGAATGAGCTCTGACTTTGAAGACAATCTGTCTTCCAGGCCTGACTCTGCTAATTACTAATTGTGTGTCCTCTCTAGAACTCAGTTTCCTCATCTGTAAAATGACCTCTGAGTCCCCTTTCAGCCCTAAATCGATGATCCTTTGTTAAGGAGGGACTCCCTGTTTTTTGTTTTTTCTTTATATTTTCCAGAGGTTGGCACAGTGCCAAGGAGAAGGTGCTTGGGAAATGCTAGTTAAATTGACTATATTGTAGAGAAAATATTTTTGAACCTCTAAAACCTATAGGAATGTGAGTTATTCATCTAAGTAGGTAGAATGAGTATTTTTCCCCTGTTCTGTGTTAAACACCAAAGTTTACAAAGCAAAATGACTAAAAATACTTTGGGGTTTTTTTTGTAATGTCCAAAGTGAAAAGTATTTTGAACTGCAAATTCACAAAATTGTGAATTTTTTAGTTGTGAAGAAGTGGATGGATATTACCCTTTTTCCTTGGCAAGTTAGTCTCTTGTCAGTTGTACATTGATTTGTTATCACTACACATGTCCCAGGTAGTAGTCTCAGATGGTCTCAAAATAGTACAGACACACATTGCTGATAAGATCCCAGTGGTCAGAATGTAATGTCACACCATCTATGACATAACCTCCAGAATGATCACTGCTACTCTTTGCTCTGGAATCTATAAAACATTTATTTTTTTTAAAAGGAAAAGTATTTAGTTGATGCTTACCCTGTATCTGCTTTCCTTGAAGTTGGTAAAATTTCCACTCCCATAAATAAGCAATATGGTAACCCCCAGGCATTCCATTTTTTTTTCCTTTAGCAAAACATCACCACAGTGACTTTCTGATAGTAATTAAAAAGGTGTTTTTTTCCCCCTTGAAGAATTTGCCAGCATTTTACTATGTATAGAGCATACAGGAGAAGCTTTCTTTACAACTGAGGCTTAAAAGCACCTGCAGCCCCAAGGACACAAAATACACCATTAATTTGTGTGCCACAGTGCTCTAAAACTTGTCTGCCAGGACTTGTAGGAACTGATGCAAAGCAAAGTGAAACCAGGAGAATAATTCCCACAGTAGCAAAAACACTGTAAAGAAAACCTACTTTGAAAGACTTAAGAACTCTGATCAGTGCAATGATCAGCCACAAATAGAGAGTATCAATGATGAATCAAGCTACTCATTTCACATGATAGAGTAATGTTCCATCACATTCATATAACATAATTTGTTCAACCATTCAACTGATGGACACTGACTTTGTTTTTCACATTTTGCTACCATAAAAAAATGGCTATAAATATTTTGTACATATGGGTCCTTTTCCTCTTTCTCTGATCTCTTTGGGGTATAGACCTACTGGGGAAATAGATCCCTGGTGATGTTCTTGGCATGGTCCCAAGCTGCTTTCCAGAATGGTGGCACCAATTCACAAGCTCCACTAATAATGTCCTAGTGCACCTATCTTCCTGGATACCCTTCAAAAAACTGACATCTTCCCTTTTTGGTAATTATTGCCAATCTGATGGGTTTTTATTTTTCATTTCTATAGTTATTGATTTAGAACATGTATTCATATAGCTACCAATAGATTGGCTTTCTTTCTTTGAGAACTACCTGTTCATACCTTTTGACCATTTCTCAATTGGGCAATAACTCTTGTTCTTATCTACTTGAATTTTCATATGCCTTGAATTCTCAAGCTTTTATTAAAGAAAATTGCTGCAGAGATATTTTCCTAATTGTTAGTGTAAAAACTTTTCAGTTTAAATCCCAACTAAAACCATACCTTCTATAAGAAGCTTTCCCTAACCCTTTAGTTCCAGTGCTTTCTCTCTTTTAATTATTTCCTATTTGTTCTGAATATAGCTTGCTCTGCATTGTCTCCCCCATTCAACTGTAAGTTCCTTCAGGGCAGGGACTGCCTTTTGTCCCATGTTTAGACAGTACCTGGCCCATAGTAGATGTTAAATAAATGTTTATTTAATTGAATATATTAAAGATTGTCCATTTTGTCTTCTGTGATCTTTTCTATCACTTATTTGGTCATAAACTCTTCCCAAGGCCAGAGTTGTGAAAAGTAGTTTCTTCCTTGTTCCTCTAATTTATGATGTGACTTTTTACATCTAAGTCATGTATCCATTTAGAACTATTTTTGCCAGACACTATACTACATTGTTCACTTGTTTCTGTTTAGTGTGTATTCAATCTTTATTTCTTTAAGGAACAATATGTAATTGAATCCATACAGATATTGAGTGTGCTTTAGTAGACTGACTTTCAAATATTTTAATCATTTTGTAGTTATTTTATGGGACTTCCCTCTCTATTACTGACTTCCGTGTTTTGTTATTATTAAATAGATATATTTGTTTTTGTGGGCTTATTTTGTCAGCTGCAATTTTGCAGAAGTATTAATAGTCTCAATTATTTTCTTTGTTGATTTATTAAGATTTTCTAACTGAGCCATCATGTATGTCATCAGCAAAGAGGCATAGTATGGCCTACTCTTTGCCTACCTTTATGCCTTTAATTTCTCTCTGGTTTTATTGCTATACATCTATATATTAATCAGCTTTTGTTATGAAGACACACATAGTGAAAAGAGAACTGGAGTCAGGAGATTTAGGTTTTAAGCCTAATTTTTTGCCACTAACTGGCTATGACATAAGTTATTCGACCATTCTAGACTTTTCTTTCCTCACCAGAATAATGAGAGAGCTGAACTAAATGAAGTCCTAAAATGGATATGATTTGTAGTTATTTAATTTTGTGTTCAGAAGTTTATGTTACCTGGGTGCTGATACAGTCTGCAAAGATAATTCAAGCAGGATAACTGATCCACATACTGCCTCCCATCTTTGTTAAGATTCACAGAATTGGAGAGTTGGGAAAGAACTCAGTTGTCATCTAGTCAGACCTGTCTGAAAAGAATCTCCATTGTGACATATCTGAGAAGTGATCATTCAGTCTCTGCTTGAAGACCTACAGGGAGAAGGAACCCACCACTTCTTGAGTCATCCCATTCTCCTTTTAGACTCAAATGCATCTTCAATGTCATTGATTTGGGAGTTCTCCCCATTGATGTAAATCATAACCCTTCCATTCGTTGTGACCCTTGTCCATGATTTCTCCTATTCACTTCACACGCTGGAGACCTTTCTCACTTTCTCCTGACATCCTGAGGATGCCATGGAGCATTCTGACTGTTTGTTAGTCTTCCTTCGCCCTCACCACACGACTAGCCCATTTTCTCTTCCAATCATACATTTCCTTGATGACATCTTTTACTCCTGTCTTTCTTTGAAGTTCCTCATGTGTTAGATGGTGTGCCTGCCCTGTTCATGCCCACCATGCCCCTCTCCATTGCCTTCTGTGTAACGTTTGTTTTTGATTCTTCAAATACATATAAAATTTGAAGAATAAAAATATGTGTTTATGTGTATAAGTATATAGATATAGATGTGTACTTTACTTTTGTACAGCTCTAAAAAACTAATGAGAATCAGAGAATCCTTCCATTGATGCCTTTCCTACTTCAGATGCCACCATCTTCTGCATATTTTTTTCTATATTTCTCTTTTTTTCAAACTGAAGGAACAGGCATAGGCATAGCCTCTCACTTTCTCCCCCCACTTACTCACACTCCTTATTATTCTTTAAAAAAAAAAATTCTGCATCAGTCTTTTGGGGATCTTATACACAGAATATTTAAAGTAACATGGTCATTGAGAGGTCATTTTAGAACCACTGTGGATAACTCAATAAGGCACTATTGCCACTGTCTAGCTCCATAAATATATTCATGCATATAGAAGAACCATGTAATAGCCGCTATATGATCAAGAAGTTTAATTTCCTAATTTGTATTAAATAACACACTGGAATCCACATCCCCTAAATTTGCTTCTTTCCTCTTCAATTTCTACAATGAGATTTTTAACACTTCCTTTATTAAATATGGAATAACACCAGTTCAGGTCCTCATGACCTTTTTCTGGGACTATTGCGATGTCCTCCTAATTGATCTACCTGCCTCCAGTCTCTGCTCTCTCCTTCATCTTTCATATTGTTTCCCTCCTAATTTTATGAATACACAATAAGAATAATAGCTTACTTTTATATAGTGCTTTTAGATCTGCAAAATGCTTAACAAATATCATCTCCCTTTTAAAATAGATTTTATTGATATCATTTGGTTTTACATTACTTACATTTCCCAATGTGTCTCTCCCTAGGTAATGACATTCACTTGGATAGGCAGACTACTGAATTAGTCTGCTAGCATTTCTAATCAGAGAAATAGTGGGATATTGTGGAATAAACACTATATTTGGAGTTACAGGACCTGAATCTGAATCCTCTCTCTGTTGCCTACTACCCAGTGTTAAACTGGGGAAGTCAGCTGACACTTCTAGACCTCCATTTTCTCATCTATAAAATTAAGAGGTTCAACTAAATTAAGAACTCATCCTGTTCTAAATCGAGAATACCATGATCTTAGATAAACATTGCAAATGGACAGTGACCTGGGTCCAGAATAGGTCAGAGAACCTGAACAGGGAGAAGTGGGCTGGCTCACACTGGGGAAATTGTGTAATACTTTCAGATTTCCTAAAATGCTCCTTGCCACTTTGGTTGTTCCAACTCTCTGTGACTCCATTTGGAGTTTTCTTGGCAAAGATATTGGAGTAGTTTTCCATTTCCTTCTCCAGCTCATTTTACAGATGAGGAAATTGAGGCCAACAGGGTTAAGTGACTTGCCCGGGGTCACAGAGCTAGTAAGTATTTGAGGCCACATTTGAACTCAGGAATATGAGTCTTCCTGACTCCAGGCCTAGCACTCTATTAACTTCATCACCTAGCTACCCCTATTCCTTGCCACTAAGGCCCGCCTTTTTAATACTGATATTTTCCTAGTAATGCTATATAACTTTAAATCAGAGAACACCCCAATCTCAAAAGATTCTAAGGGCAATTGCAAGATACACAGTGGATAGAAGTATGCTCCGGTGTGTTATCACGTGTACATGAGAAATAGTAAAGAGACACAATCAGGGCCTGTATAACTAGAAAAAGAGGTGGGCAAGTCATGTGGATATAGAGACTGTTCAAACATCATTGTCCTGGTACCCATGAATTATAAAAAGACTGAGAGGAAGGGCTCCAGTACTTGGAGAGATCTTTTATGAAGGATTTATGGAAAGATATGGACAAGAATTGCATAGGATAGGAAGGTATGACTGAGTTGTGATCCATACTGATGGATCATACCCACACTGATACAAAATCATGGAGCCATTGAAGTATCAAAGCATAAATATACATGTCTTATACCCCTACACATACTACTGTTAGCGTAATTTCCTTGAAAGCAAAGACTGTGTTATTTCCTGTTTATATCACTAAAGCTTAGCATTTGTTCTAATAGGTTTGTTGATAGGTTTGTTGATGTTTCCTCAATGGGTCACTTTTTTATTCAGTATCACTGCATCTTGGTTAAAAACTACTTAAATTCTATTTTACAAATTCATGATTCCTTGTTAAACTCATTTGGTTTTGAAGTGATTTATCCATGATTCAATTGGCCAATTCTTAAATTCAATTCAGCAAATATTTAATAACTTTCTACTATGAACAAAGTACTATTCTAGGTGCTAGGGAAGCTAAGACAAAACTCAATTCACGAGAATTTTTTGAGCATATACTATGTGCCGGGTGTTGTTTCAAAAATTAAATACTCTCTGCCTTCAAGGAACTTACATTCTAATTGCGAATACACATAGGTACACATATAAGTAAATACAAAGTATATACAGTGAATGAAATGTTGATTTAGGGAAACAGTTAGAAGGCCAGTCTGAAACAAAGTGCACCCAGAGGAATTAAATGAAATAAGGTGGGAAAGATAGGTGAAAGCCAGACTCTGGAGAGTCTTAAATGACTGGGTTAAGGATTCTGTATTTTGCCCTAAAGGTAACTGAAAGCCACTGAAGATTTGGGAGAGGTAGCATAGGGATGGGAAGAAGAGAAATAACATGATCAGGTATGTATTTTAATAATATCCATTCGACATCTATGGGGGGGATGGATTGGGGAGGGGAATAACTGGAAGCAGGTGGACCAATTAAAAGGCTGTTGAAATAGTTCAGAAAGAGGTAAGGAGAGCTTGAACTAGAGTCGAGGTGGTATGAGTGGAGATTTTGTGGAGGTAGAGTAAAGATTTGCCAGCTCAATGGATGTGGGGAAAGGAAAGAATCATGTGTGACTCCAAAGGTGGGAACCTAGGTGACTAGAAAAATAGGGAAATCACCAACAGAATAGGGAACCGTAGAGGAGGGGTGGATATTGAGGGAAACCAGTTCTATTTCAGATGCTTGGATTTCAGATATTGATGGGACCTTCAAGTGGTAAAGTCTAATTGATGAGATTAGGACTGGATATGTAGATTTGGGAATCATCTGCCTAGAGATCGAACCCTTGGATAAGATTAGGTCTAGATAATGTAGGTTTGGGAAACATCTGCACAGAGATGATCTTTGAACCTAGGAAGCTATTTGGGTCACCAAGGGAATGTAGAAATAAAAGGGATCTAGGAGGGAAACTGGGAGGAGGGGGATGTTGCATGTTCCTGGGGTGCCTCTTCTCCCTGCCCCTATCATAAGACCATAGTTATAGAATTGGAAAAGAACTCAGAGGTCATTTAGCCCAACCCAAAGTCATACCAATAGCAAGGAGTTTAATTTGCTTTCACTTGTATGAATGAGATGAATGGAGGAATCCACTTTTATGGATGTTGCACATTGAAACAAATCCACACTGTTTAATCATTAAAAGAAACTCCAAGTCCACACCAGAATGTCTAGGAACATTCAATGACCTTATATATCTAGTTAAAATAATCTAGTGCAAAATCAAATTATTAAGAGAGTGACAAGTTTAACCTCAACAAAGGGTATATACTTTCACTAGAAGCAATTGCATCATGCACTTCAGTGGCTCAATTTCAGAACATTCATGTTTTAAACTCACATTTCACAGCAAAGGTTGTGATCTGAGAGAAAACATCAATAAATTCTGTGAAGGGGTTGGATTAAAATGATGAGATGGGGTGGGGGGAGGGTTTGATTAATTTGCTTCAGGAAGAAAGGTGGAGTTGGAGGTTATATCTCTTTATGTAAATGTAAGAAGGTCCTTCAGGCCAGCGGGTAAGCCTCTAGCTTGGAAGCATCCTGATTTAGTGACTCAGCTGACCTATGTTCCAATGTTGCCTGTGCTACTAAGAGGCTGCTGCAAGAATGTCTGTGGGCCTCAGATTTCCTCATCTGTAAAATTAAGGAGGTTCGACCAGGTGCTCCAAGAAGGCCCTTTCTACCTCTACGTTTCTGGCAGTCATAAGGGTCAGAAATAAATCCTTAGGCAAGTTCTTTTCCAAGCCCACATGCAACCCTTGTGTGGAACTGCTGGATGTTTCCCTACGGTCCACCAATTCCCTAGCTATGCTTACCCCAAAGGCTTTGTCTTAATCAAGAAGCATTAAATGCTAGGCGCTGGGGGCACTAGTATAAAGAATGAAACCATCCCTACTCACAAGGAGCGTATGTTTCTGAAATGGCCGGATGCTTCTGAATAAAATCCTGCTTAGGAGTGGCATCTTCCAGGAAAAAAGGGCCAAGGATTTTAAAGGGCTTTCCAGGTTGGGCTGGGCCTGCCCAGTGCCTCTTACAGTCAGAGACAGCTTGGCCTTTGTCCCTCCAAGAGTGGGGGCTGTCAGGGGCACCTTTACACACACTTTTACCCACACACTGGGCTGCTATCTCCAGCCTACACTCGGGGTAGCTCTTACACAACCAAGCCCTCTTCCCAGGGCCTGCCGGCCTGCCTCTCCGGTTAAAAAATGTTGTCCTCCCGCGGGAGCAGAGCTCGGGGGAGTATCCCATCGGAGGGGTGAAACCACAAGGTGAAGGAGGGGCGGGGGAACGGGGAGTGCAAACCCATCTAACTCCAGGGAGGAAGGGAGGGGTGGGAGGGAGGAGAAGGGGGGAAGCGGGCCGCCGAAGTTGCTGGGGAAGAAAAACTTGTGAAAACTCGGCTGCTTTTTCCTGAGGGCGCTGCATCCGCCCCTGGTGATGCTGGCAGCCTGGGAACAGCAGCTCTACTCGGCTGTCTCCTTATTTATCCACAAGTGCAGTTTCCATGACTCCCCACACCCCCCCCCCTTCCCTAGCTCACCCTAAGCCCAAGCAGCCAGCTGCCCCCCGCCCCTGCACCAGCCGCGGGCAGCCCCCAGCTCGTAGACTAGGCGTGTGCACCCGACCACAGGCCCCAGGCGCAATGGGGTGGGGGGAAGGTAGTTAAAAGGGGAGAGGATGGGGCGGGGGAGAGGGGTGTTTTCCAAACACTAACACGCGCGTGCGTCCGTGCTCGTGCAGCTGCCTCTGCCCTTTTCTCTCGCATCCCTCCCCCCCTCCCCTCTAGACACTGAGCCCAGCTCCTGGTGGTACCCAGGTTTCCCGGGGGGTTGTATGCGGGGCTTGGATCAGAGGAGCGGGCGGGGCGCTGGCGATATTCAAGGGAAAAAAATTGCTGAGTTGCTTCGCCTGTAAAGAAGTTACAGCTGCAAAGGAGGAGGTTTCCCTCCCCCTTCCTGGACTCTTAATCTCTGAGCACACACACCCAGTATCACCGCCCCCCACTACCACCCCCCATCTCCTGCCTGCACTACTCACTACCTGACCTCTCGCCTCATCGGCTCTCTCTGCACCGCAGTACCACCCCCCCACCCCCGACCCGGCTTCCCGAGGGAGCTACGGTCCCCTGCTGCCCCGCACCCTGCTAGAGCAGTCGGGAGAAGGCGGTCAGAGCCCCGGGTGACCCGCCCGGCCTCGGCACCGAGCGCCGCAGCATCCCCTGCCAGGCGCCTGCCGGGCAAAACCGCACGGCCTGCGAGCCTTGATGAGCAAAGGTTTCCACTGCTGCAGGGGGTGGGGGCAGCGGGGGAAGGCTGGGGCTGTTATCCTATCTTCCCCGACTTCTTCCCCAGAGCTTCCCTCTCCCCCCTCCGCCACCCCCCGGGGTGTTCTGAGATCCACTCAACTTTTAACTCGCTGCTTTGCTCGGACTCTTTCGAACTTTGCAAAACTGAGCAGCCCGCCTTTCTCCCTCTTCCCGGGTTACCAAGTAAAATGGGGTTTGCAGAACTTGCCAGCATTTTCCATCCCCTCTGGGGACGGTGCATGGAGAGGAGGGAGGTGGAGGGAACTGGGGTGGGGGAAGGAAGGTTGGGGGTTGATATTGCAAACAGGTGCTCGGCCGTCGGTCCATGTGACTGGGGAAAGGGGCAGCCACAAAAAGGAGTTGTAGAGGCAGTCGTGGCTGGCAAGGGCTGATTTCTCGAGGCTGCTACCACTTAAGAAACTTTGCAGCAGCTTTCTGTTGCTTATTGGCTGCCGGCTATTCGGGAGGGTGCATTTGCATGTTGCTAAACCGAGGCTGCCGATGCCCTTGCTGGCCACACTGTTCTTTCACCGAAGTGGGAGGAGGAGGAGGGAGCAGGAGGGAAGAGGAAGAGGAGGAGGGAGGGGATGCGGAAAGTGGGTCAGGAATGTAACTAGACTCTGCCGCCCCCCCCCCCCGGCTGCAGACGGAGGCGGCGCTGCCTTAGCTATGGAAAGCAAGCAATTTGCTGTTGATGTTCCCCAGTATTATCGGTTGACGGTTACCAGGGGATCCTGAAGGATGTGTTTCCCTGTGACCCTTTGAGAAGAAAACTTAGTTGCCTCAGTAACCAAGTTTGGCTTGGATGCAATGATGCAGTAAATATTATAGGTGAACCTTGGTGATGGAGGAGGCCACAGTTGCATTAAGCTGTAGATTAACTTTCAGCATTCCTGAATTCACGCATAAAAAGCATTGGGGAATTGGAGGATGAATAGTTAGTTGGGGTGGGGTGGGGGAGTGTTTTTGTTTGGTTTTCTGGTGTCCCAGAAAGCATATATTATACGTTTTGCATTTGAGTTTAAACTAAGGGAATCCAGGCCTGAGCTAACATAAACTCAGTAAAAGTTTTTCAATAAGATGCTGATTTGTTGCTAAGGAAATTTAAGTGGGAGTAGGGAGGAAGCAACAAAGATACCTTACTTCTATCTCCAGGAGGAGGAGGAGGAGGAGGGTCTAGTGAATCTTTCACCCTTCGGGAAGGTCTGAAAATGTGAAAAACAAAAGACAAAAACATGAAAGGCACACTTTGAAAAGTTTCTTGCTTTTAGTATCACAATCACAATGACAAAAGTAACATTGCTTCCTCCAGGAGTATGGTCCCATGGAAATTCCTGCTAAAGCAATAAGCTATAATCATGGCTGAAAAGGACTAGGCCTTGAATGCTAGTGAGTCAATGCCATATAAGTTAAAACTTTAGGAGCCATGGGAAAAACCAAAAGTAGATGGGTTCTGTGCCCCAAAACTTACTTTTGCATTCTTCATTTCTTTTGTTCAATCAGCCTTAGTCACAGGATGCAAGACAGTGCTTCCCAACTGAGACTGGATGGGCAGTGAAGCAGCAAAACTCTGAAGAAATGTATAACTGCTACAGTTTTATTCAAAAATCAAATCAGAGAGAGGCAAGGAGGAGGGAGACAGGGAAAAGGAAAATGCCTCCCCAAACCTTAGATCAGCATTTTCTGAGTTGTTTATTTTCCACAATGTAAATAATAGTTTTATAAGCAAATTCTGATCCTAGGGAATATTTTCCCCACTCAAATAACAATGTAAAATTCTTTATGTCTCCTGGAAATATGAGGTACAGCAGTTTTAAAATATGCTTAATTTCTTCTCTATTTTGCTACGAAACTTCCCTGATACCCCTTTATCTCAGGGACATTCTGTATATCCATGAATTCAATCAATATATTTCACACCCTGCTCTGTACTGTAACTAAATTAATTGAGAAAATACTACCATATTACAGTTAGATGAGAAAGTCTGAGATACTTTTGCTGCCCATAGAATAAATTTAAATGTCTGTTTACAAAGACTATATGAATCCTATCTATAGATAGAGGTAAGCTGAATTTTAAAAAGAAAAAAGATGTTACTCCTGGAAGTTAACTTATAAACAAAATCATATTTTAAATAAATAAGAGGAGTTTGCTATTTAAGTTATTCTGTGGTGAATTTTATGCTGAAGAGAATAATCACATAGTTTTTGAAAAACACTAGCTAGCTGACCTCATGAGCCTTTTGTTGCTTCATTTTTAAAATGGGGGCAATGGTACCTTAACTTCCTTAACTCAGCATGCTTGACTGAATTTTTCAGTTAATTTCAACAAACATTAGGGGCTAGAGACACTAAGGTTTTTTAAAAACAACAGTCAGAAGGAAAAGAGTTCCTGCCCTCAAGGGGTTTACATTGTCCTAAATTTCTTCCACCTAGAATCTGACCATATTTGATTTAAAAAAAAAAATCTAGTTTCATATATCAGTTTTGCTTAAGGTAGAGGGCAGAGAGTTGAAAACTGATATATGTAAATTTAATTAATTGAATGGTGATGTTTATTGTCTTGTCACAGCCATACTATATATAAGATCTTGTCTGAACATTTTAAAAGCTTAATTTTATCTTTTCATGATTGTGGATTTTTCTGGACTGCTAAGAAATTTGACTTCTTATAAGATTCTTCACCACCAATATTTGGGCTCCAACAAAATTGTGACTAGTAAAATAAAATGAAGACCATAAAAGGTATAAAATGAAGGGACAAACCTTCTCTTACCCTCCAAAAGTTTTCCATCTTGAATTCTTAAATACTTACTTAAATATCTCACTTTAGATGATCCAATAATGGAAAATTCAAATATACAGAATCACAGAATTTTAGCATTAGAAGACATTTCTGAAGCTAACTAGTCCAATTCATCACTAAAAAAGAGTCTTCACTATAACGTAGCTGACAAGTAATGGTCTAGTTCTAGCTGCTATTCGAAGATCTCCAATAAGGGGGAACCTACCACCTCCTACTTTTAGACAGCTCTAAATGTCGCTCCTAAATTTACCTTTTTGCAACTGTTTCAAATTGCTCTTGGAACAAAATCTCATCTCTCTTCCAGCATGAAACCTCAGTAATTTGAGAGACACTTAGTAGGATCTTTCTCCTAAATCTCTTCTCCAAATTAAAAAGCTCTACCAAAAGCCCTTTAACATGCCATGTCCTGAATTCTCTCTAGTTTATCAATGTCCAAACAAGCTACAAAACAGATTGTTAAGAGGCAATCATTGATTGTCACAGAATTCCTATATTCAACAACCTAGTTTGTGTTAAAAAAAAAAAAAGTGATTTGATTTACAAGAATTTGATTGCCACATGTTTACATTTTCAGGAATGCATGGATTCTCACCTAGCCTTTAAAGTTCAACTCAAAGGCTACCTCCTCCAACCAGTCAGTCAACAAGCATTAAGTACCTACTGTGTGCAGGAACCTTTCCCTGATCCCAGAAATCATTAATCCCCTTTCCTAGAATGGAATGTATCATCTGCTTCTAGATTTCCTGTACACAGGATTCTTATCTGATCTAAATCTAAATCTTTACAACACCTAGAACAGTGCCCTGTACACAGAGTTCAGTAAATTTGATTAAAAGAGATATGCCAGCATACTATATTTTCACAAAAATAAACTTAGGGAACAATTGTCACAAAAACCATGCACGTTCATAATCATTCATTCAGTAGCTATTCAATACATACTTGTTGAGTGAATGGACAAATTCTTTAAATATTTCTTGATTGTGTGAATAGTACTGTAGGGGAAACATTGAAGCATAATACTCAGACTGGATCCTATGGACTTAATAGTCTAGTTCAGAAGACAAGACATACTACACTCATAAAAAAAAATTTTAACAACGCAGCTAGAGAATAGTAAAATATAACCACATGAGAGATGCCAAAACGTTATATGACTGCCCAATTAATAGTACTGTGTAGCCAATAAGGACTTTTGTAGTTCATGGGAGGTAGCAGTTAGGATGAATTGGAGTGGATGACACAGAATTCACAAATTTAGAGCTAGAAGGGACAGTCATCTACTCCAATCCCCTCATTTCCAAAGGAAAGTGAGATATATCAAGGTTAAGTGACTCACCTACAGTCCCAAATGGCAGAGCTGGGATTGAAACTCAGGTCTCTTAACTCCAAATCCAGCACTCATTTCATTATCCTACACTAAACACTTACCGATTTTTACATTGGTTTCTAGAAATGACCTTTATTCTAAAGCCCTGCTGTAATGCCCTGCCCTGTTGTGGAAGCAAATCTAGGTACTCTTTGAGTTACAAGCCCCAGCAGATCCTTCGAGGTTAGAAAGGGTCTGGGGCATACAGAACGTATCATATCTAGCCTATCTAAATTCGGAAAGACTCACTATGATAAGGTTGGCTGCAGTGGGGCTGAATTTTTTCTCTAGATCAAATAAGAAAGCCAGTCAGATGAGGTATAGAGGGGTTACAGTCTGTTTAGGTAAAGGAAATTGGTAAACATAAAAATGCACCACTATTTCCTAGTCACCTGGTTTCCAAACTTCATAATTATATTTAACTCTTCTATCTTCCTCATCCTACATATACATCCTACATCCTTAAGTCAGTCAGCAGGCGTTCATGAGGTGCCAGCTATATACCAAGCATTGTGCTAAGTGATAGGGATACAAATACAACATCGACACAGTCCCAGCCTTAAGAAGTTTATGGTCTAACAGATGAAACAACATGTACAGGTATAGGCATTTACAAGATACGTACAAAAGTAAATATGAGATAACTTCAATGGGGAATGCACTAGCTGGTTTGGGCAACAGGAATGGCCTCCGGCAAAAGGTGGTGCTTAAGACTGCATCTTGAAGGAAACCAGAGATTGCAAGGGTAAAAGTTAAGGAGGGAAAGTATTCCAAGCATGGGAGACAGCCCAAAGGAGATGGAGTTTCCTGGGTAAGCAATCGGGCAAGTGTGGAGGCTGAACCATGGGTATGTGATGGGGACGAATATCTAAGAAAACCATAATGATAGGAGGACACACGAAGTGAAGATCTCTGAATGCCAAACACAAGAGTTTATGCTAAAGATAATAGGGAGCCCCTGGAGTTTACTAAGTAGGGGTAGGTTGAAATTATCAGGTCTACACTACAGGAAAATCACTTTGGCGGCTACGGGGAGGATGGATTGGAAGAGAGAGAGATGACATGGAGAGACACCAGTTAGAAGAGTATCACAATAATCCAAGTTTGAGGACCTGAACTGAATAGAGAGAGAGGTATGTCAATTTTTCTTTTATAACTTCTCCCTAGTATATCCCTTCTATTCCAATCATTTGCCAAGTAGTTCGTGCCATTATCACTTCAGGCCTAGATTATTAAAATAGGTTTCTAAATGGTCTCCCAGTCTTTGGTTTCCCTGAGCAATTACTCAGTTGGGATCAGGAAGAACTGAGTTCAAATCCAGCCTCTGACACTAACTAGCTGTGTTCTCCTGGGCAAGTCACTTAACCTCTGTTTGCCTCAGTTTCTTCATCTATTAAATGGAAATAATAATAACCCCACCTTCCAGTGTTGTTTTAAGGATCAGATGGGGTAATGTTTGTCAAGTACTTAGCACAGTGAGAAGGCACTTAGCAAATACTTGTTTCCTTCCTTTCTCTAATCTGTCAGATTAATCTTCCTAATATTTTGCTTTCCTCATCGATAATGCCCTCTCCTTCAAAACCTTCAGTGGTTCCAAAGTTATCTGTGTGTTGATGTCTTAGCCTGGCATGTAACACCCTCCACACATTGGCCTCAACCTACCTCTTAGACCTATCTCCCGCCACTTTCTTATTGGAAACCTCCCCCTAGGATGGCCCCTCTTCTCTTTTTTACATATCAAAACCTGTTTCCCTTCCAAAGCCTCCCTTGAGTTCTACTGCTCCCTTAAAGGCTTTCTTAATGATTGTATCTAGTCTAGCCTCCTGGTTATCTACTGACCATTCCTTAGATTCTCCCTATGAATATTTCCTTAGATCCTCTCTGTCTTCTTCTGATCCAAATCCTACTTATTCTAGAAAGCCCAACTCAGATCCCAGCTTTAAAAGGAACCTGTCCCTAACCAAGAGAATTCATCACCATGCAGCCAACCTTATCTTATAATGAGCCTTTCCAAACTTAGCTAGGCTAGTTCTGGGATAAGAGATCTATATTCTGTATTCCCCTTATCCTTTCCAACTTGGTAGGTCCTGCTGGAGCGTATGGACTCAGAGAATGCAAAGTGACATCCACATCTGGATGAGTTGTTACAGCAGGCCTTCAGTAAAGAAGATTTATAGAAGATTTATTTATAAAAGTAAATTTTATAAATTGTAATTTTTTATAGATTTATATTAATAAAAGATTTATATAAATTGGTAACAAAATTAGGAGTTGGACAGTTCCATTTTAAACATACAGATTTTGAGGTGATGCTAGGCTGTATAAGTGAAAATACCCAGTACATAGCTGGAGATACAAGATCAGAACAATTCATAGTAATTCCAGCTGTCATACTGAAGTGTCATACTTAATATGTGTGACCATGAGCAAAGAACTTAAAACTTTGGGGCTTCAGTGTTCTTATCTGGAAGATAGGGGTAATAATATTCACACAATCTAATTGACAGGGCTGTTCCAAAATTAGAAGTAATGATTTGAAGGAGGTGCAGATGGGGAGGCAAACAGATATAATGGGAATAAAGGGAAATTTGGATTTAAGTATCAAGAGACTTGAGTTCAATTCTTAGCTTTTAACAGCACCTTAATTTAAAGTGTTAAGGGCAATTACACTTAGAAATAACAGAGCTCAGCACCTAGTTAACAGAAATAACAGTTCAAATAAGAAACTTCCAGGGATGGATGGGATGAGCTCCTCTAAGCCCCACCCTGCCTTCCCTGCCCTGCCCGATCTTTGACTGAGGGCTCATTTAGTTCCATTTGCCCTAGGCATGCCCTAGTCCTTGACCTAGACCTTCAGAAATTTAATTACCCTGGCTGTGATAATTAGTAGGTATGTGACCGTGAGCAAATCACCTAAACTCTAAACCTCAGTTTTCTTATCTGTAAGATGGGAAAAAATAATATTTGTACCATCTACCTTGCATAGCTGTGGTATAGTACTTTACTTAAAGTACTTTGTCAACTTTAATGTGCTGTATAAAAGTGAAATCGTACTATCGTGAATGCCCTATGGGTTGAAAGAGAGCAAGGAACTCTAATAAGACATCATTTCAAAATATACTTTCTACAATTCTCCCACTTCTACGTGAAACAGGCAAAAACCTCAAGCATTTGCCAATTATTGCTGGCACTGGGGTAAAGGAGTGTTAGATTTTGGCCCCAAACTCCTGCATTCTGCACTAGCTCAATTGCTCACTGGCAAGTCATTAAACCTCAGTTTCCTCAACTGTAAAATGGTTTAACAACAACTCACTGTGTTGCTGTGAGCATCAAATAAGTTCTTATACATGAAAGCGACTTATAACCATAAGATGCTATCTAAATATCAGCTTCGGGGCAGCTAGGTGGCGCAGTGAATAGAGTACCCGCCCTGGAGTCAGGAGGACCTGAGTTCAAATGTGGCCTCAGACACTTGACACATGTACTAGCTCTGTGACCTTGGGCAAGTCACTTAACCCCAATTGCCCTGCCAAAAGCAAAAACAAAAAATAAATATTAGCTTTGTGATTGGCAAGCTAGCTCAAGAGATACAGAGCTTTTGGAAATCTATCTGGTATGCCCTCCTTATCCATTTGTCCTAGGAATCCAAAAAGGGTGTGATCTGAGAATTCTTGTAGGTAGAGGGACAGATAATCCCAGTCCTGGCTTCATCGTGGTTTTTATTTCTTATATTTATTTTGTTGTGCAAACACAGATGAACACTGCTTGAAGTTCCTCTGTGTCCTGCCAGCCAGTGCCTTCCAGATGTTAACAGCATTTACATGCAGTGGATATGACAGGAGCCTTCTGCCCCGCTGGGTAGATGTGGGCTTAGAAGCTTTGTGTACCATATTTAACCACTCAAACAATAATGTACTTCAGGTATTCTAGAGGTGATGCAATAACTCTGGCTTGATTAAATCACTTCCTGTACCTTTGGATGCTCAGCCTCCTTGAGAGGTATTTGGCATTGTTCACAGGAGGTGGCATATTTAGTTCATCTACTTCTAGTTAGGTTGTTTAAGGCAATTGACAGTATTCCTCAAGGAAACAATGGACGGAGGAATGAAGATATGGACCAAAACCTTAGCTCTTATAACCACAAGTCATATTTTGGAGGCAAGTGAATAATCCAAGACGTAGGTTAAGGTTTTTAAAGGGCAATGACTATCAGACTTCTCCAAACAAGCCCAATTCAGTTCAACAAGCATTTATTAAGCACCAGCATCCACCAAGCAATGGGCAACTTCTACCTGTATGTGCTAAGTGCTGGGCTAAGCAGGAAAGATGAAAAAAAGAAAAGAAAAAATGTCCTTGTCCTTAAGGAGCTTATATTCTGCTGGAGGAGAAACATCTTCATAGATAAATAAATACAAAATACATACTAAGTAAATGCAAAATCATTTGGAGAGGAGGAAGGAAAGTGCTATCAACTGGGAAGGATCCAGAATAGCCTAGTGTAGGAGATGGTATTTAGGCTGAGCCTGGCATGGAGTTGAGGACTGACAGGGCCAGAGATGAGGAAGGAAAGCATTCCAAATATGGGGGTCTTGGGACCAGTAAATAGGCCATTTTGTTTAGAATGCAGAGTGTGCAGGGTCGGGGTGGGGAGGGGGTAATAAGAAATAAGTCTGGAAACTTAGGTTTGAGTCAATTTGTAAAGGGCTTTAAATTCCTAGAGCAGGGGTTCTTAACACAGGTCTACTTTCTAACTTTAGCTCTTTCTCCAAGTATTGGGCACTATAATAGGCTCTAGAGACTGAATAAAGAATAAGACAAAATCGTTGCCTTCATGGAGCTTACAGCTTAAAAGAGATGACAAATACATGAGTCTTACAAGGAATAATGTGAAAATGAATCGAGATGTACAAAGTGTTGAAGAGGATCAAAGATCTTCTGGAAATTACTTCCAGTTTGGGGCACTGGGGAAGACCTTGGGGATGACTTTTGAGCTGGGCCTTGAAGGATGGGTAGGAATTGGATATAAGAAGGGGAAGTAACATTACAGGCAGAGGAAAGTATGAGCAAAGCTAGAAGTGGGAAGGCACACCCAGTGTTTGGGGAACAGCAATGAGTCCCGTTTGACTGAAGCATTGATTATTTAAAGGGAGGTAATGGGCAGTATTAAAACATTGACTTCTTCTAAACAGCCTTACTTGATCCCCCAGGCCCAGCACAAACGAAAGACTTTTTTGCTCTTGGAACTCATACAGCACTTTGTTTTGTAGGTCTCTAAGATCCTCACATATTGTTTTGTATTCGATTTGTCTGTATATGCATCATGGCCCCTATTACATTATGAACTCTATGATGATAAGGATTGTGTCTTCTCTAAACTTTGGATCTCCCCAGAGCCTAGCACGGTGCTAATGTTTGTTGAACTGAAGTCAGTATGTAAAGTTAGGCCAAAGCCAAATTACAGAGGGGCTTGAACATCAAACATAAGAAGTCTGAATATTTATTCAGTAAATAAGAAGAAGCCTTTGAAGGCATTCGAAGAAGGTAAAAAATGATCAGAACTGAATTTGAGCAAAATTAATCAGACCTAGTATATAGTATGGATTGAGAGAGAAGGAGTATGAGGAGGGAGAAAGGAAGTGGCAGGAGAGATAAGGAGTACCTGAACTAAGGGAATATGTAAGTCACCTGGCAGAAACAATAGAAGAAAAGGTCATAAAGATCAGAGATTTAGAGCTGGAAGGTATCTCAAATATCATCGACTCCAACCCCCTCATTTTACAGATGAGGAAACGGAGAACCCCACGAATTAAGTGACTAAGTCAGATTTAAACCTAGAACTTCACGATTTTAATCTAGAGACTTTTCTACTCCACCACAAGAAAAATGCTCTAAATCGACAACGAAGACTTTCTAAATCTATTGCAATGTAGAAGATAGTATCATAAAATTAAAGATTTTTTTATATGGAATTTTCAGCTAGAGAAAAACAATACTATATGCCAGCACTCTGAAGCAACCTAAGATTTAATTTATTTTTACATACTGAATAACTCATTTTCAAACTCACTGCAGTTTGGATTCAGTCACTTGCAATACCCACAAAACAGGTTTAAAGGTAGACAGTCTAACAGGATGTAAGAATACTGTTCCAGAAAAACTGTTCACTCATGTGTTACGGGAAAGATCTCTTCACTAGTTTCTAACGACTTGGGATGATTAAACAACCCCAAGTTTTAAAATTGCCATCCCTTTGACAAACTTCTAGGGTAATTCTGAATTTATCCTATTCAAAACTGCTTTGTCGAACTCTTGCTTATCGGTCTTGAAAAGATGTGTTAAAACCAGTTTGACAACTTTTTTTTTTCATAATGCTGTGTGCTAAAGGGCCTTGAGAAAACAGTTTTGAAACAATATCAGTGTTGGAACTGAAACTGAACACTGTTTTAAATAAGAAGAATGTTCATCACGCATGTTTCTCCAAGTTTAGTAATATCCAGCAGACAAACTGAAGAATTTCATTATGGAAGTTCATAATCTTCACTCTTCAGGAGGAGAACTGACCTTAGGCACAGGTATTTTATCTTTGCAAGTAAGAACATGAGGAGATTTCAATCCTGGTACAGTAATTCTGTATTTGTATTCCCTCCCACCCCTTTCCAATGCAGCCTTAGTGAATGAATTTATTAGATTCTCTCTCGGAAAAGGTCTTATGCAAATTCTAACTACCTGTACAACTCTACTAATTTGAATGCTCTGGAATAGAATGGGATTGCAGTATTCCTAACAAGATACCATACACAGGACAAACTTTGAAAGCTGGTTTTTGCTTAAGTGAGAAACAACAGCCTTGTCTCTAGGATTATTTTTTTGATATGTGATCAGAATAGGCCCAACCTTATTTTTTTTTTAAAGTGCTTCAAACAGGATTGCCCAAGCAAAGAAGAGCTATTAATTTTGCAGATTCATAAAAATATCGGATTGAGAGGGATCTTGGAAATCAGCCCACACTGCTCATCTTAAAGGGAAAGAAACGAAGGTGTAATGAGGTTAGATGACTTGAACAAGGTCGCATAGCTCATTAGTAGCATCATCAGTACTATATTGCTACACAGCCAGAACTTGAGGGAATGGATTTTTAGGGTATGTTAGAGAGAAGGAAGGGAGCTTGGGAAAATTTTTAAAGAAAAGGCCACCCCAAGTCTAGCATGCCTTAAGTTTCTTTATAGTCTCCCTTCAAATCTCTAATGGTTTGTTCCAGAAAAGAAAAAGTATGTGTGTGTGTGTGTGCGTGTGCGCGCGTGTGTGTACTGTGTATAAACTTTTTAGAGGTCAAAGACAAATCACAAAAGAATATTTTTTAGAGAAAAAATAGATGATGATGAGCTGAGAAAAGATACTCTTTCATCTCACATTTGCTCTGTGTAAATTTATTGTATTGTACAAAGCTGTACCCCTCTTTGTTTTGTCAGGACTGTCTTTAACCAAATCCTCTGTCTGTCCCTTCAAATGTCTGCCCATCCCTCAAGCTCACTCATGCTGTGCTCTGATTACCTTGGTCCTTAGCCAGCCTCATAACATTTGACACATTTCTGCCCAGGCAATATATTTGATTCTTGATGTTCAGCAGCTAATATTTTTATTATTTCCTGTCACTCTTGCTTACGATGGATGCCTGTGGAGGTGGGAGCATGGAAGAAAAAGTGATTTAAAATAAGACTTTGAAAATGTTTTTGAAAAGAATATTTAAAGATGGACTTGTGTGTTATCTAGGACTTGTAAAGCTGATTAAAAATTTACAATTCCAGGGTTTTGGTAAAACAAAGGTATCTTAATGTTAAGAAAGTCCTTATGGTTCCAGTGAAGTAGAGCTGAGTATCTATGATGTTAGCGCAATACCTAGGGAGGACCTAAGAACTATGGTACTGGATGCTATGAAAATACCTATACAAACTTAGGCTAGATGTATGAAATAGTTGAGAGTCAGCCTGATGTAGAGAGTCAGAGAGACCTGGGTTCAAATCCTACCTCCCTTCAACTTTGTACAAATCTGAGTCTTTGGCAACTTCCAAAGACTTAGTGTTACTAAATTATAGAAAGGTTGAAATTGAGGGACTAATGAAATAGTTATGGAAGATGGAGGATATTTCCCTTATAAAAGGGAAAGCTTCATAGCAGAGACTAAAAAATATTATTCTTAAATTCTTGTGATGTTGCCTGTGCTAGAACTCAGACCCATGATTTTCACATCTGCTTATCCAGCCCTACCTCTCCACTGACCTCCATGTCTCATTTCTTTAGACACTTTGAACTGGATGTCTGGTAGGCATCTTAAACTTAACATGTCCAAAACCATACTCATTATTTTTCTCCCAAAACCTTCCCCCCTTCTAAACTTCCTATTACTATCAGGGGTACCACCATCCTCCCTTTGAGCCCTTTAGGCTCAAAACCTAGGTGGTATTTTCAGTTCTTCTCTCTCCCTCCCTGCCTTCCATAGCCAGTCCCTTGCCAAAGCCTATCAATTTCACCTTTACAACATCTCTTGAACATCCCACCTTCTCTGATAATGCTACCACCCTGGCTCAGACCCTCATCTCACACCTGGATTATTGCAATAGCCTGATTGCCAGTTGGTCTGCCTGCCACAAGTCTCTCTCCGCTCAATGCCAGGTCTGACTGTGTCATCCCTCTCCCCACTCCACCCCTTACATACTCAGTAAATTTCACTAGTTCCCTATCACTTCCAGAATTAAATATAAAATCATCTACTTGACATTCAAAGCCCCTCCTCCCCACCCCATCTGCTTTCCAGGCTTGTTACACCCTACAACCCTTGTCTTCTCCAGGCACTGGCATCCATGCTATTCCTCAAATAGCACACTTTGGTCATTTTTTCTGGCTGTCTCTCATACCTGAAATGCTCTCCCTCCTTAACTCTTTCTCCTGGTTTCCCAGCTAAAATGCCATTTTCTACCAGAAAACTTTCCAAATCCCTTTTAGTTCTACTGTCTTCCCTTTGATGATTATTTCCTGTTGATCTTGAATATAGCTTGTTCACACTATGGTTAAATGTTGTCTCCCCTATTAGATTATAAGCTCCTTGAAGGCAATGTCTGTCTTTTGCATGTTTTTGTATCCCTGGTGCTTAGCACAGTACCTGGCACATAGGAAGTGCTTAATAAAGATGCTTATTGACTGACCGACTGATTTCCCCAGTCTCATAATTCCCCACTCATAATTCACCAGTACTTTTTCTTCCTTTCCAACGGTCAGCTCACAAATTACTGCATCAACCACTAGGTGCCAGGGGTCTAGGAAGCCAGATGGAGAGGTAGGGAGAGTATACTTTTATTAGAATGTTCTAGTCTATTTCACTGTCTAGAGTAGAGATTCTTTACTTCTTTTGTGTTGTACCCCTTTGGCAGTCTGGTAAAATCTATGGACTCCTCAGAATAACGTGTTAAAATAGACAAAAATAGTAGGAATCCAAAGGAAACCAAAGATGAATAAAAACCAAAGGTGTATTTTTTTTCCCCATCGAAGTTCACTGATCCTTTGAAATTTATCCAGGGACCTTGAGTTAAGACACTCTGTCCAAGAGCCTGATGCTTACAGTAAATTAGTGGCTTAGAAATTTTTTTAAGCTTTCCTAGAAGCAATGTATCATGGAAAGAGCCTTAGATTAGAAGTCAGGTCCTGGGTTTGAATTATGACTCTCTTACTTGGACAAATCTTTTTATCTCTGTGGGCCTCAATTATTCTTATCTGTGAAATATGAAAGTTATATTAGGTGATCTTTAAAGTTTCTTCTAGCCCTGAAAAGGTAATTTCATTTGTTTACAAAAGTGTGAAGTTGTACTTCTTGTGGGTTTCTTTACTTTTGCATTTTTTTTTGTATCCCTGCCTTGTGAGGTATACCAGTTCAGAATGCACAGAACCATATGTTTTGAAGAGAAACCCTGAGAACATACATACGTGTATAGGTCATTGGTATACTTTGCAAGGTAGGTGCTATGTTTTGTTTGGTCCTGGCTTATTTCATCCCAGGGTGGAAACTCCCTCCACCTGAGGTTCATTAGGCAATTCAGTGTATAACTTTTAGTCTTAGAGTTGCCTAGGGCATTGAGAGATTAAGTGACTTGTCCAGGTCAAATACGTACAATATGTCAGGGACAGGACTTTAGGTCTTCCTGTCTCCAAAACCAGCCCTCTTGCTCTCTCATGCATAGACACATTCTTTTTGTTGAGACATTTCTCATTAAGGTACTTCAGCACTTATGTGATAGAACCTCCCAATTAAGTTCCATGCTAAACCTGCTTTAAGCCAGATCTAACAAAAACTTGATGATTTTTGAGGCCTCCCAGCCCTTTAACATTCTATAGGTCCACGAATAATGTTACATGAAGTTTTTAGTTTCTTCTAATAAAAGACTGAGGAGGTACTAACATTTTTCATTTGAAGTTTTTAAAACACATTCAACTTAAGGAAAAGTTTATCCCTACAGGAAATTGTTTTTTTGTTCATTATAAAGTAGTTGCTATATCCAAAGAGATAAATTGCAGAAGAAGTAACTGGTATTGTTTTAAAATGATAAATTAGCTTCTGTGGTATGGAGTCATTCTGTTGAATGGCCCAGTAAGCAGAACTGAATTTTGGGGGAGGTAGTTTGTTTTTCATATTTTCCTGATTTTAGAGCTTCTGTTTAAAGATCCAAAAGTGAACTTTGAAAAAAAAAAAGAATTCTCAGTATTACAAAAACATAATACTTACCTTATAGGTCCTATAATTGCCAGCTCTCATCAAGCCTATGACATCACTATCCTAGTACATCCTGGTGTGTTACTTGGATAGCATCCACACTGACAGAAGTTTTCCAAATAAAACATTTGTTTCAGTAAACAAGTGTTTTATCCAGAAGCCCAAGTAGAGAATTTTAAAACCAGGGTTTATTTTGTCAGCCAACCTTTGGTTCAGTCTTTACAGCTATAGAAGTAACTAAGATCTAAGAAGCTTCCTGGTATAAAGCACAAAAAGGATTTTCTAAAACCAAATGGCTGAGCAAAAAAAAAAAAAACAACAACAACAAAACTCCTTTGTTTGCCAGGCCCCACGATCTTGGACATTTGGGGAAATAGCCCATACTTTTTGCAAGATCCAGTTTGCCAATGCAGATTGGTATAGAAAGTCTCAGATTTTGATGGAAACTTTAAAAAAAATTAAAGTGAAATATTAAGTAAGAGAATAAATTGTTGATAAAGTAACATTGAGGGGCTATGTTGTTTTAAATTTACAAATAAATGAAAACCTTTCAAATATATGAATATACAACATCATCTGGCATCTGGCTGGCCTAGAGCTTTCACATCTTTCCTTATCATTTGCATGCCATCCAACTCCTTCCCACTGAGCAGTGCAACTTGATACCAAGGCTTGTTAGCAAACTCCATCTTCTACCTCTCAACAAGGCAGAAGGAAAAATCCCACATTGACTAGCTGTTTCTGCTTTCCCTTAGCTGGGATTCCTCTGTCATCACTGGTATTGTTGTCTTCACTGGAGCCAAAAGTGAAAGTTGAGTGCCACACAGACACCAAAGTAGATGAGCAGCCCTGAAAAGGACTCGGCAAGCTCTCATACCAGAGGTGCTAGTCCTCCATGAACACTCCATATACCCTAGGTGTAGCATGCATAGCAGCCATACCCTGTAAACCATCTCAGTCTATGGGCTAAGGCAGGTTGAGGGTAACTGATAGGCTTTAAAAACCCATTGACAAGTTAGGGGGATGTCTACCCCAAGCATGTGACGACTTCCCCTGGTGGAATGGGAAGCTGAAGCAGGAGCTGTGGAGCACTTAGAGCTGGCTCAGGCATCAAAGACACCAAAGTTATCCCCTGCATCCCGGGCCACTGACAGTCATCCTGAATTTTGTCTTGCCACTGGACTTCAATAACTTGGGAAGAGCAAGTGAGGCTGATGATTTTGCGCAACTCTGCCTCACTTAAATCACCCTGTGATGTCACTGGTCCCTTTGAGCAGAAGACCAAACAACATGTGTTTTCTATCAATATTCATTATATTATCTATCAAAATATAACTTAGGACTTTGTAAAATTTAAATTTGTGGGCTTGAGCCTTGGCTAGTTTTTTTCTTATAAAACAACAAAAACACAAGTGAGTTTCCTATGTAGAGTCTATGGCACTTTCTTAATTTCAGTCAATTTTGTTTTATATTGCCTTGTTAATTCATAGAATCAAATCTAGAAGAGAGCCTTAATAGATTATCTAGTTCAGGACCTTTTAACCTTTTTAATTTCATGGACCACTTTTGTGGCCTAGTGAAACCTTTGAACCCCTTCTCAGAATGTTTTTAAATGCATAAACTAAAATACGTAGAACTGAAAAGAAAACCAATGATGTTAAAATTTTTCCCCATCCAAGTTCACAGACCTCCTGAAAACTTTCTGTGGACCTCTGGTTAAGAACCTCTAACCTAGTTCAAATCCCTTATTTTCCACCTGAGGAAACTTGAGGTCCATAGGTGAAGTAGCTTGCCCTAGGTAATACAGATAGTAAGTGGCAGCGGTGGAATTTGAACTCAGAGCCACTAACTCCAAACCCAGTATTCTTTCCACTACACTGCACTACCTCCCTCTTTATTGCCCTTCTTACCACTGCACTCTGCTGCCTTCTTTGTGTTTTGTATCATCATACATTCAGGACACTTGACCCTGGCCAGTAGGGTGCCATCCATCATAGCTGTTCCTATGTTTTAGTTGTGGTGATTATTTTACACATTTTATGTGACTTAAAACTGCATGCTTATTTCCACTGACTTCTGTTGTTGAAACTTCTCTAAAACAAAACAAAACGAAAACAAGCATTTTGACTGTTTCTCTCATTACTCATTTGGATTGTTTTACCCAAAGGCTGTCATAATGCTGAATCAAATAAGATCATTTTGTCAATTAGTTTTAGCTTCCTAATGATAATCACAGCAGGTTATTATTTGTTATTGATTTACTACCCATAAGGTGCTAGATGGCCTCACAGAAGCCCTTTTCCTATTATTTCTCAGTTTCCACTCTGGGATCCACAACCTTTAAGACTATATCAACAGGCATTTATTAAGGTGTCACAGACTGTGCTGGGGGTGTATGGAAAGGCAAAACCACAAAGAACACTCCTTGCCCTCAAGGAATTTAAATGCAATGGAGAAGACAACATGAACCTGATGAGGTACATTCAAGGTAGATATGATGTTGCTGTTTGTCCTTCATTCTCAAAGAAGACCATGACTTCAGGAAGGTGAGGCCACGACTTGCAAGTGAATTGGATTTAAGTGAGGTAGGACTGTGCAAAGTCACCAGCCTCACTTTCTCCTCTGGAGCCATCTGGATACTGTGGCAAGATATAGATAGGGATACGCAGACAACCTTAGAGTGGCTCTAGCAACTGGAAAAGTGGGCTAAGAGCCACAGAAGGTACTATCTAAGCTAACCTTTAAAGGAAACCAGGGATGCACTAAGGTGACCTGCACTCAACCAAAGTAGGTTTTCTCTGATATAAAGATGAAATGTAGCTTTGACGATATAACTTTAACAGCCCAGGGCTGATTCCAAGAAGTTATAATGACAGATCTGTTACATCACATTTCCTCTCTCAGCTTGGCCATTTAAAATTAATTTCTACATAAATAGCCTTTAGTTTCAGTACTTTAACTTTCAAACTGCCAAGTGATAAGGTTTATCACTTGTGTCAGCAGGACAAGGACTCGAAGCACTTACTGAGTTTGCTTTGAATTGCTAGAGGGAGCAACTCAAATCGAAACCATTCAAAACCAATGCGTTGTTTATGGTTTTCACCCCAAACCATAAATCCTTCTCTAGGAGGAAAAGGGGAATCACCCAAAATTGAGCCCAGTTTTATAATGATATTCTAAGGCCTAAGGTGTAGGCAAATGTGGGCCCAGATTTCCTGTTGATAATCAAATAAGTCCTAAAAGTAAATAATACATAGTAAAACAAATCCATTTCTGTGTACTGGTTAGGCCACTGCACCATACCTGGTGATACTGAAGATGTATCAAGCTTTGTGGTGAAGGATAATCAGTCTACCGGTTAGATATTTAAAAATCAACTCACATTTAATGGGTAGATTGTAAAAGAAATAAAGGCAAAATTATCACCCCCTCATCAGGTCTTACTGTACTTGGGGAAGAGAGCAAATGATGGGTATATGATGATATACATATGTACATGTATATACACATACACATATCTTCCTTCCTCTCTATGCCTAAATGCCCATTTGTCCCCCAAATACCTTCTTATACATTAAGCCGTTCCTGATTTCTCAGTCTATAATGACCTTCCCCTGACTTCATATAATGGACCTATAATGTAATATTGTGAATTGTAGTTATCTATAATTGCAACTTATCCTAGTACAGGATAGTCCATGTTCAGGGACTACGTCCTATCTAAACTATCTTCCCAGGTACCTATCAATGCTTTGTACATAGTAGGAACTTAGTAAATATTTATTAAACAAATGGAACAAAAGTTCTCACTAAAATATGGCAAAAGAGCTTTGAAAACTGTATGTATTTACTACGTAGCTTTTTTAAAAAAGTGAACAGTCTGAAACAGAAATTCATGATTATATATAGAATCCTCTCTTTATGTTGTGATGTGTACATGGAAATGTTCTTTTTTGTCTTTTTGTATTTAAGTTCAAATGAATGAATGAAATATAGTAAAAGGATTCATACCTAGCCCTGCTAAGAAATATACAGGTAACAATTTTCATGTTAAGTTAGTAATAAGATGCAAAATGCTTTGGCATTTTTGAAAATAACTTCTTCCTTCTCTGCTATGTCTACTAATGTAAAGCAAGTCATGTACAAGCAACAGATAAGACTAGTATATCAGTTAAAATATCCTTCCTACTGTTCCTCCAAAAGCAAAATTTTTCAGAAGGCATTAGCTTACCTTTTATTAACTACAGAAAAACTAGCCTCCACCAGACTTGGTACCCTTCACTTTCCCTCCCAACTTAATAAAGAGGCCACTTATAAAATGCATATGTCTTTGATGTATGATGTTCTATGATATATTATGTGTTGGCCTATGTGACTTGTCATTCATTCACTCACATGTTGATTCATTCACTCATCCAGTCACTCAGCAAACTCCTGTGTGTCCACTGCATTTGATACTTCAGAGATATCAAAAAAACTAGAAAACAAGCTCTCAGCATTGCAGTATGGCTGAGGCAAAAACACAGATGTATGAAACACTGTAGAATTCTGAGATCCTTATTTGGAAGTCGATGATATGCAGATGAAAGGACTTTGCAAACTTTTCTGCCTCCTCTTTTTCTCCCTATTTTCTTAAATTTTTTTTAAAAATATTTTTTTAAATTCATAGAATAAATTATGGAATAAAACAAGCATTTCCATAATATACTATAATAAAAAGATGCACATGAAACTATGAATCTACTATGTATAATGTGCTATTCCTTTTAAATATACAACAAAATTATCATGTAAATTCCTTTTTCCTTTTTTTTACTTCCCTTCATCCCCCCACCTCTGCCCTAGAGATGACCACCATTAGACACAAATACATGTAAAGCTATTCTATATATACTTCTATTTATAGGTCTTTTGCTGGATGCAGATAGCATCTCCCCATTTTGAAAGTTTTGATCTATACAAACTATAAAGATCAAGCAGCTGTTCTTGCTATTTTTTTTTCCCAAGAAAGCACTGCCACCTTTCTAGTACAAACTTAGAAAGCCCAGTCATCAAGATCACTGTTTGGTGTCTGGAGAGACCTTTTAATGGCAAGCAAAATGGAAGTGATCATGCTCTGTCAGTGATTTCCCAGTAACTTTTTTTTCTAACCTGGCCTACTACCAAAGACCAGGTTTAAACCCTTGGCTTGCTTCCTATTTATCTTCCTATTTAAGCCTCTCCAGGGAAGTGAACCAAAGGTCAGCCCTCGAGAAAGCCAAAGAATTCTACTGCCACTAGATCAGTACACACTGCTATTTAACCCTGTAAACATTCAAACACCTAACTTGACATCCTTAAAAAATAACTTAGCTTTTAACCTGGAGATCTCCTGGTAGGGACATGCCCCAAGGACTTGAACTCAAAAAAGCATGCTAGGATTGGAGCAAATAGAGAAATAACTCATTACTATGAACATCAATGGGAGGAACTTACCCATAAAATGGAAGAGGACATCAGAATGCATTAGACATCATACTCCAACAATGTACTGTTTATGTGAAATATATCTGAAACATAAAGATTCACACAGACTTAAAATAAAAGTCCTGAGCAAGATCTTTTATGCTTCAGATGAACTAAAAAAAAAAAAAGTAGGTGTACGTATGTTGATTTCAGATAAGGCAGCAATAAAACTCTACACAATAAAAATATATATAATTATGAGTACCACGTGAAATTTTAAAACATTATAACATGTCAATATCAATTCTACACGTTTGTGTAAATATGAGTACACTAAATGGCATATCATTGAAATATTTAAAGAAAGGTTAATCAATTTTCAAGGGGAAATAGACAATAAATTTATATTAGTGGGGGAGCTTAATATATCCCATTGAGACCTAGAGAAATCTAACAAAAATATAAACAAGAAAGAAGTTAAGGACCTAAATAAAACTTGAGAAAAGATATATGTAAAATTCTCTAGCAGTTACTGAATGGTTAAAAAGGAAGGGGTGCATTTTACAAATTTCTCAATTGGGAATATCATTTTTATAAAAACTGGCTATTATTGGGGCAAAAAATCTCACAAAAATACAGAAAAGCAAAAATACTAAGTATATAATTTATTGATTATAAGGCAATAAAAATTTTATTCACTATAGAGCCTTTGAAGAAAAGGATTAAACATCAATTAAAGACTAAATAATTTAACCCTAAAGAATTGGTGGATGAAAGGACAAAGCATAGATAAATAGAAAACATCATAAAAGAAAATGGAAACAATGACAACTATGAAAATATATGGTATTCAGTTAAAACAGCACTTAGGGAAAGATTTATTTCTCTAAATGCTTTCAGCAAAGAAAGAGAACATAAACAGATCAATATATTGGGTATGCAACCTAAAAAAAAAAACCTAGATAAACAATAACATTTTTAAAATCAAACACTAAAGTAGAAATTCTGAGTGTCAAATAAAAGATTTGACAAAACTGAAACAAAAAATCCCATTTAATTGATAAATAAAACAAGGAGTTTGGGTATAGAGAAACTAATAAGGTATGTAGAGTTGTATTTTTTAAAAGAGAGGAAAATTAAATTGTTAGTGTGAAAAAAGGAGAAAACAATTGAATATGAAATACAGGAAACTATCAGAAATTTTTTTTGTCCAATTATATGGCAAAAATCACTTATTATGAAATGGATGAATATTTGCAAAAATATAAAATACTTAGATTAACAAAAGAAAACAGATTGTTTAAATAACCTGATATAAAAAAATTAAACAATGAAAGAGCTACCAAAGAGGGATTAAAAAAATACCCAGGACTAGATGGATGCATGACTTACATAGTCAAATAAGAGGAACGAGGAAGAAAATGCCTCTCACAACTATGGGTAGAGAAGAGTTCATGGCCAAACATGGGATAGAGAGGACCAAGGAAGATTAAATGGATAATTCTGATAACATAAAATAAAAATATTTTTTGTACAAACCAAACCAAAGCAATAGTGTTAAAATTATAAGAGAACTGGGATGGGGGCAGAATCTTTGAAGCAATTTTTCTCTGATTAAAGTCTCTCTCCTTATCTGATAAAGTTATCATCTCAGGATATTTAAAGAACTAACTCAAATTTTTAAGAACATTTTATATGAACCCTTCTCCAATTGATAAATGATCAAAAGATGTGAACAGAGTTTTCAAAAGAAGAAATGCAATATCAATTGCCATATAAAAATGTCCCAAATTACTAACAGAAATGCAAATCAAAGCAAATCTCAAGTTCCACCTCACACCATCATATTGGGAAAGATAACAAGAAAGAAAAGTGGCAGTTGTTGAAGGAAATTAGGCACACAAAATCTCTAGCACTGAAACTACAACTTGGTCCAGCCATCCTGGAAAGGAATTTGGAGTATGCCCTCCAAAAACATACTGTACACATACCCTTTGACCAAGCAAACCACTAGTAACCTACACCTAAAAGGGATTAAAGAAAGAGGAAGCACACTCATATGCACAAAAGTATAGCAGGTCTTTTTGTTATAACAAAGAACTGAAAACAAAGGAGGTACTCATAAGTTGGGGGAATGTTGAATAAATTATGGCATATAAATGCAGTGGAATACTATTGCACAACAAGAAATAGCCAAAAAGGAGGTGTCTGAGAAAACTGGGAAGAACTCTGAAGAGATGCAGTGTGAAGTGAGTAGAACCAGGAGAAAAACTTATACAATATTATAAATGACATTAAAAGACCTAAGAAATATAATCAGTGCAATAACCAATCATAATTCCACAGACATGGTGAGGAAGCACACTACCTGCCTCATGACTGAGAGGCAACAGACTCAAGACAAAATAGAAGTCATACAACTTTGGACATTACTGATGGAATTAATTTTGCTTTACTGTGCATATTTGTTACAAGGTTTTGTTTCTCCCCATTCCCACCATGGAAATAGGGTATTAGGGAGAGTGAAGCTAAAAAAAAAAAGGGAGGGAAAGAAAAGGAAAAAGATTCACTGAACATTTTTTAATAAACATAAAAAGTGGGAATAGTATTTCCAGACTCAAAACAATATAATAAAATAGCAAGCATCAATAGCATTTGATGGAGTAACATAACTAAAGAAGAATCAAAAATACTGAAGTAAATAATTGGGCAGAAATTAGGCTTAGACCAGGCCTGCACAACACATGGCTCCACAAAAGATTTCAGGCGGCCCACCACTGGCACACCCTATCCTGTCTGTCATGTGACCCGTGGCAACTAAACATTGTCAGTCTGTCTCTAGTTACCTTTACTTGGAAAGTGAGCCACTGAAAACCTATCTTCAGCCCAAAGAAGTTTAGCTTGTTTTAATTTTGGCCCCTACCTACTTCCAAGTTGTGCAGGTTTGTTTTAGACCAATGGTTCCCATTTAGTGGTTCATGAACCCACTGGAGTTTTGAATAATAGTCCAAGGAATTTGTGCTAAAAAAATTCTTTAACAGTCCCTTATGCAGTAAATAAATGCTCATTTATGTTACAGATATATTTTCATCTGTGACAATAAGCATGTTTAAAACATTATAGGTCTGTTTTTGCAGCAATTTGAAACCACCATGATCACATGCAGAACAATTTTGGCATTCATTCAATGATTATATAAAAACCTGACTTTTTCTTACTGAGCACAATGTGTCCTTGCAGTTTCTCAACCTTTCATCAAATTGTTTCCAAACCTTTGTTTGATGTTGAGCATAAACCAATTCCCAAGGGATGGTCAGACATATACATACCCTCATTTGCATTTTGTACAATGCATCACAGTAACTCCCCTGCTCCCCTCCAGTACACTGTTCATACCTCATCAACTGTATAATCATATGATTAAAATGTTATGAACATTTGGATTCTTACAGTAAAAAACTATGTATGCTGTAGTATGAAAACTATGATAATTGGAGATATGCATTATAAGCTATCTTGAAGCCATCATAGACCATCACAAATGTTATACAGAAACAAAATTTATACTGTCTCTCATTGCAGAATTAAGCCTGTTTCTAATTTAAAATTATTCTCCCCTCATGTTGGGCAGGTAGGTGATTCAGTGAATAGAGTACTAGGCCTACCCTCAGGAAGACTCGTCTTACTGAGTTCATATTTGGTCTCAGACATTTACTAGCTCGGCGACTGTGGATAAGTCACTTAACCCTCTTGGCCTCAATTTCCTCATCTGTAAAATAAGCTGGAGAAGGAAATGGCAAACCACTCCATCATCTTTGCCAAGAAAATCCATTTGGGACCATGAAGTCAAGCACAACTGAAATGACTGAACCCAATAATACCTCATGTTCTTTTTCTTCCATCTGGTGGATTTTCAAGTGAACTGGTTAGAAACATCAGTCATTTGTACAATAGAATTTCTGTGAAAGTGTAGCTGGTGGGAGAGGATTCTGGGAAGATGGTGGAGTAGGTCAGAAAACTCCAAGCTCTCAAGATTTTCCCCCACAAAAGAGTTAAAGTAGCACCTTAGGGCAAACAAAGTGTGGGTGGAGACAAGGAATAGGTGCACAACCAGGATCTTCCTGGGACAGTTTGAGAAGATCTGAAGAAAAATCTTAGGACCTGGTTTGGTCTCTGCAAGGAGTAAACACCTCCAGGCTAGGTTCTGTTTTAACAACAAGCCAGCAAGCTGCTTAAATAACTAGTGGCAAGCCCTGGGATTAGCTGGTTTGAGAAGCTGCCTCAGCCCCAACCACTGGAACTTTTTACCCCGAATCATGAGGGGAGTCGGGCATTTGAGCCCAGGAAGATTGAGGGAGCTTCTGCTGATGAGAAACGCCAGACCCAGCTGTGCTGCAAAGAGCAGTGGGGGCAAGAAGGAACCAGCATACGCCCAGTGAGTGCAGAAGCAGTGGGGCAGAAAGCCCCTGGCTGTGGGCACTTACCGGAGGTTGGAGGTTTGGCTTTGGTTCCAGGCTAGAGGTGAGAACTGAAGATCTGGGGCAAGAGGCACTGTTTCCCATACCCCAGGGCTAGAGGTGATTACAAAAATCAAGTTACAAAGGAAAAAAATGCACAGGCAAAGGAGAAAGAATCCAACCATAGAAAGCTATTAGGAATAGAGATGACCAAGGTTCATTTTCAGAGGAGGATAATGAAGTAAAGAAACTCCCAGAGAGCAATGTCAAATAGTCACTTGCCCAAAAAGAATTTATAGAAGGTCTTAAAAAAGACTTTAAAAATCAAATGACAGAGATGGAGGAAAAACTAAAATAAATAAATAAAAAGAATCCAAGAAAAACAAGCAGTTTATGAAAGGAAAGTCAACCAATTAGAAAAGGAGATCCAGAATCTTAAGGAGGAAAATGACACCTTGAAAATTAGAATTGGGTAAAGTGAAACTACAAGAGATCCAGAAATAATTAAAACATGAATAATGAAAAAATAGAAGAGAATGCGGAACATAAGAAAAACGAAAAATTTGGAGAATAGATCAAGAAGAGAAAATATAAAGATAATCAGAGTAACTGAAAGTTATGATCAAAAACAAAATCTTGATACAATAATACAAGAAATAGTTAAAGAAAATTGTCCTGAAGCATTAGAACAAGGCAGGGAAGTAGAAATAGAAAAAATTCATCAAACACCAATTGAAAGAGATTCTATGAGGAAAACTCATAGAAATATAATAGTTAAGTTCCAAAACAGAGTAAATTATTAAAAGCATCAAGATTAAAACAATTTAAATATGATGGTTAGAATGACATAAGACCTAGCAGCAGAGACATCAAAGGACTTCAGGTCTTAGAACAAATATATGGAAGAGCAAAAGACCTGGGGCTCTGGCCGAAAATGTCATACCCTTCAAATTTAAGTATTATCTTGAATGAAAAAAAGTGGACATATGACAAACCTTCAGACTTTCAAGACTTTGTTAAAAAATCCTCAACTTAATAGAAGATTTGACGTAGGAGAACCGAGAGAAACATAAGGCACATACCAAAGACTGACTGTAAGGGATTCATAAGGACAGACTGTTTACCTTTTATGTAATATAAAATACAAAATGTATGTCTAAGATTCTTATTAATAATTGTCATAAGAAAGAGAGGGATAAACCTGACTATGACTTGAATTTAAAAAGTAAAACCATTTAGAAATAGCTAAAAAGAGTACCTATTTTATACAAAAGATGTGCAAGAGAAAAGGATACAGAGGATTTAGATGAGGGAGGAGGCCTGGTAGTTCTGGTAACCTACTTTCATTGGGAATGGGCCTAAGAGGGAACAATACATATATATTTAGAAGAGTATAAAAGTCTTCTAAATTTATAAGAAATAAAATGGTAGGGGTATAGTGAAGGAGGAGAAGACAAGGGAAGGATTAGGATAAGGGAGGGATTTTTAGAGGGGAGAATGAGGGAAGAAGTAAAGGGTGTTTAGATTAATGGGAATGGGAGGATAGAGGAGGGATCCTTGGAGGGGGAAAGGCAAGTAATAGGAGGGCAGGGTAGTTGGTGGAGGAGCAGGGTAGGCAAGCAATAGGAGGGTGATGTAGCGGGTAGAAGTGGAGGAGGCAGGAGGGATAGGAAACAAGAGATAGATACAAACATAAAAATAAAGATCAGGAGTATATCTGGGAAAGTATATGTGTGTATACACATGTATATATGTATAACCATATGTATATATCTGTATGTGTATGTATAAATGAAGAAACATATCTAAACTATATTGTAGCCTTCGGTGGGGGGGGGAGGGGAAAAAAGAACAAAGTTAAAAAGTGCACAGCAGAGAACAGAAGAAAGCACAAGGAAGCAAGGAAAAGATGGACAACTCTTGACACAAGGTGTATTATTTATCATACAGGCTTTCTTGAAAATTTATTGTTACATATTTTGAATCTTCTCTTACGTTCTGCTATGCAAGTGACAAGCTTTTTTTTTCTTTCTTACTTCATATTTAAGTTCCAATATTTAAGCTTATGATGATGTGTTTGTTTCTTTTCTCTCCTCTGTATTTGTGTTCTGGTAAAATTTTTAAAAAATTAAAATAAAAAAAGTATAGCTGGTGTGCCAGTGGTAGAAGAGAAGTCCCATCTGAAGAGATTATTTCCTTACAAAGTTTAGTTTTTATACATACAAATATTGTTTAAAATGAAGCATTATATGCAATTAAATTTTAAATATATTTACCATTTAATACTGGGCATGTAATTAGACAATAGAAAAGTAAATAGTTTATATTGCAACTAGTTCCTTTTTTGTTGATTTCTTCAATGGCTAAAATTTTTAAAAATTAATTTCCATCTCTTACCAAGAGAGCTTATAAAATTATCCTACCATTTTCTACCATATTTGTATAAACAAGAATTTTCTCTTTATTCTCTTTATTCTCATTTTAACTCTATGTGTAACCACATTTAAGACTGTACTTGTCTCATGTTGAGCAAATACTGCTAATCTTTGTTCAAATAAAAACATCCAACATCAAAATTAAGTTTACATGTGATTATTTATTATGGTAAGCATCTTCTACATTATAACTTAATTTTTATTAAAAATGTTCTTTACATTAAAAAAATTTTCTAAAATAAAGAAGTTAATATAAATTCTTACAGGTCTTGCTGGATTGCTACTTTTAATTTTGATAAAAGTATTTGTAATTGTTTTCAGAATTTTATGCTGAGTTTTCATAACTATATGTAGAATAATGTTTTCATTTTATAATTACATTACATAATGTAAATTTTAATTTGTGGTTGTGGGGAGCAAAAGTTAACATTGTAGTTATTGTAATCACTTAATGAATAAATCTAAAATAATGTTATGAGTAGTATATCAAACTAAACTGGGGATTTACAACACTTTTTTGTTGAAAGGGGTTCATAATACATACATAATACGTAATACAGGTCATCACTGGCTTAGACCAACATTTTACATCTTATGATACAATGAATTCAAAATGGATATATGATCTGAATAACAGATCATACTATTAAAAAAAATTAGATCATGTGCCTTTAGCCACGGGTAGATGAATTTTTTAACCGACCAATGTAATACAGGCGATCCCAAATGATAACATAAATAATCTTAGTTGTAAGGAATAAAAAAGCTTTTTGCACAGACAAAATTAATGCAGCTAGAAAGAGAAAGGAAGCAGTTGATTGAGGAAAGAAACTTTGTATTAAATATCTCTGAGAGGGTTTGATATTCAAGATGTACTAGAAACTAACAGAAATATAACAACAACAATAATAACCACCATTTTTATAGCACATTAAGTTTTGCAAAGCCCTTTATGTTATTCCTTTTGATCAATAATATATAATACCTAGTAGTGGTACTGCTGGGTGAAAAGGTATGCAGTTTTATAGCTCTTTGGGCATAGTGCTAGATTGCTCTCCAGAATAATTGGATCAGTTCCTAACCCCACCAAGAGTGCACTAGTGTACCAAATTTTTCATATTCCTTCCAACATTTGTCAATTTTCTATTCTGTCATAGTAGCCAGTCTGATAGGTGTGAAGTGGTACTTCAAAGTTTTTTTAATTTGTATTTCTCTAATCAATAGTGATTTAGAGCATTTTTTTATGTGACTATTGATAGTTTTGGTTTCTTCTGAAAACTGGCTGTTTGTATCCTTTGACTATTTATCATTGGGGAATGACTTGTATTCTTATTAATTTGGCTCATTTCTCTATATATTTGAGAAATTAGGCCTTTATCAGAGAAACTCACTGTAAATTCCTGCCCCCCACCCCAGTTTCCTTCATTCCTTCTAATCTTGGCTGCAGTGGTTTCATTTATGCAGCACCTCTTCAATTTAACGTCATCAAAATTATCCATTTTATATACCATGTCTTCTATCTCATGTTTGGTCATAAATTCTTCCCTTATCCATAGATCTGACAGGTAAAGTATCCAATGTTCCCCTAATTTGCTTATGATATCACCCTTTATTTCTAAATCATGTGCCCATTTTGACCTTATTTTGGTATATGGTGTCAGATGTTGGTCTATACCTAGTTTCTGCCAAAATGCTTTCCAGTTTTCCCAGCAATTTTTGCTAAATGGTAAGGTTTTGCCCCCAAAACTTGGATCTTTGCATTTATTAAATACTAGAGTACTATGGTCATTTACTACTGTGTATTGTCTACCCAATCTATTCCACTGATCCACCATTCTATTTCTTAGCCAGTACCAAATTGTTTTAATAATTAATGCTTTGTAATACAGTTTGAGATCTGATACTGCTAGTCCATCTTACTTCATATTTTTTATTGACTCTTTTGATATTCTTGACCTTGTGTTCTGCCAGATGAATTTTGTTATTATTTTTTCTAGCTCTATAAAATAAATTTTTGGTAGCATACCCCTTGATCCAGTAATACCACTAGTAGGTCTGTATCTCAAAGAGATTTTTAAAAAAGGAAAAGGAAAAGCACCAGTATGTACCAAAAGTATTTATAGCAGCTCTTTTTGTGGTGGCAAAGAATTGGAAATTGAGTGGATGTCCATCAATTGAGGAATGGCTGAACAAGTTGTGGCATATGAATGTGATAGAATGCTATTGTGCTATAAGAAATTATGAGCAGGAAGTTTTCAGAAAAACCTGGGAAGACTTACACTAACAGATGCAAAATGCCATGAGCAGAGCCAGGAGATCATTGTACACGGTAACAGCAATATTGTATCAATTGTGAATGACTTAACTATTCTCAGTAAAACAATGATCCAAGACAATTCTGAAGGACTTATGAAAAATGCTATCTACCTCCAGAGAAAGAACTGATGCAGTCTAAATGCAGATCAAAACTTTTTTTGGCTATATATTTTTTTCTTTTTTGGTCTGTATTCTCTTTTGCAACATGGCTAATATGGAAATATGGTTTGTATGACTGCATATGTATCATCTATATCAAAGTGCTTGTCTTCTCAGGGAGAGGAAAAAGGGGAGGGACTGAATTTGGAACTCAATAATTATTTTTCAAAATGTTAAAAATTCTCTTTACATGTAACTGAGGAAAATAAATGAAAACATATAGACACACACATGCACATGCGCACATGCACACATACACACACACATATACAATCCATTCCCCAATAGAGAAGTAGTCAAAGAATATGAACAAAAATTCTCAGAAAAAGAATTGCAAACTTTTAATAATCATATGAAAAATGCTTCAAATCACTAATAACAGAAATGAAAACCCAAAAATCTTTGAAGTTTCACATCATTCCCAGCAAATTGGCATTGATGACAAAGGACAGAAATAGTGCAAGAGTTGTAGAGAGACAGGCATACTAACATTGTTTATGGAACTGTCAATGGATACAATCATGCTGTAAAGCAGTTTGGAATTATGCAAATAAAGTGACTAAAATATCCATGTCTTTTGACCCAGAGATTCCACTGCTAGGCAATGACCAAAGAAAGTCACTGATAAAAAGAAAGGCTCGATATGACTAAAGTATTTATAGTAGCTTTTTTATGATAGAAAAAAATCAGAGGATAAATACCAATTGATTAAGGAGTTACTAGAGAAATTGTGATACATGAATGTAATGAAATATTTCTTTTCTGTAAACATGGTACACACAGAGAAGTTTAGAAAGATTTATATGAACTGATGCAAAGTGAAGTAAGTAGAGTCAGGAAGACGACACACAATGACTACATTATAAATGGAAAGAGCCACCTCGAGCAATGAAAAATGAATATTGTGAAATTATAAGGAATTAGTTTGGTCACAAAGAAAAGATACTAGAAGACACCTTCCCCTACATCTTTGTAGAAGATGGAGTCCATGGTTGACATTATGCTGTGTATGATATTTTTATGCATTGATTTGTTTAATTGTTTTATTCTATTTCTTTGCAAAAAAAAAATCTTGTAAGTTAAGAGTCTCTGGGAATGGGACGGGGAGGGGTACAAGAGGAAATCTAGGTGATAGTAAAACAAAAAGTATCAATAAAAAAAATTTTAAGTGCATAGGAAAGAAGAGAAAGCCTGAAAGAATTACAGATAAGCAGATAAGCTTGGAAAGTTTAATTCCTACCTTAAAAAAAAAAAAAACTAAGTTGTATATAAGGGAGCCACAGTTTCAAATACTCTTTTTCTCTTCTACTATCTATATGGAAATACCCATTCTATTTGGTGTTTATTAAGTTCAGAGGGTTTTAAAGACACCAAAGACCTAGGTTTTAAGTCCGAACTTCTTCAATTATTAGCTATATTACTGTGGACAAGTCATTTAACCTCTCTGAGTCTTGGTCTTCTTTGCAAAATGGGACTGGTTAAGACTTGTATTATTAATTCATAGGGCTGTTTAGCAGAAAAAAAATAAGATAATGTATTTTAGTTAATAATAACTCACATTTATAGAATGCTTAACTATTCAGGAAAGACATTTTCCTCAAACGATAAAGCAATAAAGCACTATATAAATGTAATATTATTATTTAGTAAACTGATTAGAAGTAGGCATTGCAGGCACAGGACACTGCTTGAGGAAAGACTGAGAGTCAATACCATAAATTTATACTACAGAGTAAACTCCAAATTTGATAACTGGGAGTCAAAAAATAGGAAATTGTTTAAATCATCAGAACCCCCAACAGGCATTAAACTTTGATCTGGTGCAGGTGTTCTTAGCCTTTTTTGTGTCCTGAACCTCTTTGGCAAAATAATGAAGCTTATGGACATGTTATTAAAATAACATTTATGGCCCACATTTATAATTGAAAGAAATGATAAATTTCAGTTAGAGATTAGTGAAAATAAAGATTTTTTTTTCCCCAATGAAGTTCCCTGAAATCTCCCTACTAGTCTGTGGTCCCCAAGTTAAGTAACTCTGACTTAGGACAATAGACTCGTAAACTGAAGTTATAAAGAACCAATAGGCTTTTTATTGTAGGGCAGGTAGAAAATCTAGGCCTATACCAGGGGTGGGGAACCTGTGACCTGGAGGCCCCATGTGACCCTCTAGGTCCTCAAGTGCAGCCCTTTGACTGAATCTTCCACTCCCACTGCAAACACCCAGTTCCCAGTCCTTTTATCTTTTATGTACGTGTGTGTGTGTATATATATGCGTGTATATACACGCATATATATACACACACACACACATATCACAGCTTGGTACCATTAGTATTAGCCATGTGGCTAAAGTCAGGAGTAATTTTCAGTGGGCACAGCAATACCCACTCAGATATCACAGAATGTCAATTTTATTTCATTTGCTATCTATAGCTTAAAGTTTACATAGTTCTGATATTTATGTGTAAGCACAGTATCTTGCAGATATCTCTTGAATGAGAGTACACACAAAAAGACAAATGATAAGAAAACACAGGTCAGTGCTGAAGCTCAAAAGTCAGGTGTTGCTTTGCAAACTAAAACCAACCCTAAACATTGGAAAATAGTGTGGCTATTTTATGATCATCAAAAAAGGTTTACTTGATACCTTTTATTAAGCGATATGCAAAGTAGGCCTAGTTCTCCTATTCTCTAAAACACTGATTGGATACAGACCTATAAATATGCATTCACTATAGATTATGGCAGAGAAGAGACAACTATGCACAAACAGAAATAAAGTGAGATTTAAAATTCAATATTTACAGAATGAACAAAGGTTGACCTATGCAATCCATTTTCAAGAATTTGGAATTTACAGAACTGGGGAGGTGTTGGTGGCTAGGGCATTGCACGTGGCTAAGAATCCCTGGCTACTCTTAACCTTGAGTAATTTCTTTTCCTTGTCTCAACATTAATTTACTCATCTGTAAAATAAGGACAATAATTCTTACAGAGGCAACATTGAGTAGTGACTCGAGAACTGCCTTCAGAGTCAAGAACAGGAGTGGGGAACCTGCTGCCTCAAGGCCAGATAGGGCCCTTTAGGTCCTCAAGTGGGGCCCTTTGACTGAATCCAAACTTCATAGAACAAATCCCCTTAGGACTGGAGTCAGTCAAAGGGCCCCGCTTGAGGACCTAGAGGGCCACATATGGCCTCAAGTTCCCCACCCCTGGTCAAGAATCAAGCAACAGGTGTTTTAATGTCTACTATGTGTCAGACACTGTGTTAGGCACTGGGGCTATAAGTACAAAGAACGAAACAATCCTACTCACAGGGACCTAATGAAAGAGACAAGTGTATATAAAAAGATATACAGCATAAACATGAATATTAATAAATACAAATATATACAAGGTAGTTTGCAAGGGAGTACAGGCATTAGCAGTTTAGCTAGAGCTGAAAGGGCTTCATGCTGCCTGAGGAGAAAAGAAGAGAGTGCATTCCAGGGATAAGGGATGGCCACAGTGAAGGGGTGGAGGCAGGTGTGTCTGCCTCTGAAAAATACTGTGACCCTGAGGAAATCACAAAACCTCCCAATGTCCCTGGAACCTCTTTAGGACACTATGCTAAAGAAGTGCTAATATACATTAGTAGAGGATATTTATCACCGGGAACTCTCTACAATGATGGAATATCAGGTCCTATCTAAAAATTCTTAAACCACCTAGGTTCGATGTGAGGAAAACCATTTGTAAACTTGCAATCTCTATGAGAATGTGAATAGCTATTATTTCCATAGCATGGAGATTTCTCAACAGAGTAGTAGTTAAATTTTAAAGAACTGTTTGTATAATTTGAGAGCCATTTTGCCCCTCTTTCTCCTCATTTTCCTCACTAAGAAAACCTACTACAATACAGTGGGAAATCCTAGCCTCCCCAAGAAATGAGTTATTGGAGAATCCAGAGATGTCCTTTCTCGCTCCCCTCCTAAACTGGCTTTCTACAGAAAGGGCTCAGACTTCCTATAGGAATGTCTCCTGGATTAGGAGTTAAGATACCTGTGTTAAAATCTTCACTACACTCCAATGACCTCGGACAAGTCACTTTTTCACTCTTGACTCCGATTTCTTCATCTGTCAAATGAGAGAATTGAATTTGCTTTTAAACGCTAACATTTTAAAAGATTATGAAGTCAAATTGCTTGGTAGAATCAGGGTGAAGAAGAAGACATTCAGAATATTTTTACCCTCATTCTGGTGCCACTGGTGACATTTATACCTGGCCAGAAGTAGAAGAGAGGAATTAAAATATCCCAAACAAGAACGATTTGAAGGTCTATTTCTCCTCTGCCTCAAGGTTACTACTGATCCTTCAACTCTAATCCCCAGGCCTCAGCCGATGATAAACTATTGGAAACTTTCTCTCTCTTTTAGGCACATCTAGGGGCTTCTAGAGGCTTCTGCAGAATCAGGCCAGGTAGACAAAATGTTTCCTGGGGGCAAGAATATATGTGTAGTAAGAGATGGAAGGACCTAGTACTATTAAGTCATCTTTCTGAGATAATGACATGATTTTGCCTTGCTTAAAGGCATTCATGAACTCTCCCTTTAAAAATTTCTTAGTAAAGACTTTTCCAGGAAGAGAAATGGGTCCAAATCCTAATAGCATCACTCACATTTATTTAGGGATCTCAGCAAAACACTTTCCTCACAATAACATCGAGGGATAGTAGTTATCATTAGACCCATTTTACAAATAAAGAAACTGGGGCTAAGAGGAATTCATTGATTTGTCTTTTATCATTGAGCCTGGAACCCAAGTTATTTTACTCCAAGCTCAGAGCTCTTTCCACCACACTAGACTATGAAAATAGTTTATATTTGAATGGCAACTTATGCTTTTACAAAGCAGACAACCAATCCTTGGAAACAACCCTATAGAGTCAGTAGTATGACTATTGTCATCCCCATTTCATATATAGGAAAACGTGAAGCTTAGGGATATGAAGTGACTTAACTAGGACCATGTACCTAGTCAGTGACAGATCTAGAATTTGAACCTTGATCTTCTTACTCCAAACACCATCTTCTTTTCACTACATATAGCACATCGCTTGTCCCCATCATATGTTACAATCCTCCGTCTATAATGTAGGTAGGTAGAATGAGACCTAAGCAGACAGTGATGGTGATGTAACTGTCATACCAGAGTAGGGATCTGCCACCACAAAAGCACCTAGTTGAATCTAAGTGATTTTATCTACAAAGTAGTTGGCAAAACTCCAAGCACATAAAAGTTTGAGGTTGGGAAATGTGAAGAGCTCCGGTTAACCAAGCTGCCCCGTTATCCAAAAGAGTCCATCAGGTGAGGAGTGAGCCTTGGCTGATAAATTGATGGACACCAGTTTCTAAAAAGACAAAACTGTCTTGGCCCACCCCTCTGTTAATGCTGAGGTCTCCCACTGCTCTTCTTACGTTGTAAGAGCAGAAGCTTGTTCTATCTCTCTCTCTCTCTCTCTCTCTCTCTCTCTCTCTCTCTCTCTCTCTCTCTCTCTCTCTCACAGAGACATCCTATCAAGGCTTCAACTAGTTGTTTTCAAAGGTTACTGAGGCATGTCTAGAGAAACCTAAATAAGAAGCCAATAAAGTTTGCCAATTCAATTGATGAAAGATATAGTAGGCACTTCTACATGCAAAACAGCATGGTGTGCTGGGCTTAGAGACAGGGAGACCAGAGTGCAAATACAGTACCTGCAATCTCTGTCTGTGTAGTTATGTGATCCTGGGCAAGTCACAATTTCCTTCTTTTTTTTTTTTTACATCACTACATACTCATGGAATAAAACAAGCATTTCTATAACATAGTACAATAAAAAAGATGATTGTACATGAAACTGCAAATCTGCTAAACACAACTTGCCATTCCTTTCAAATATACAACAAAGTTATCATGTAAATTTCTAACATTTTTTTTCTATCCTCCACCTACCTTGACTTAGAGATCACTAATTTTTTACCTTCCTCTCACCTTGCCCTAGAGATAGCTACCATTATACGCAAATGGGCATATATATGTAAAATTGTTCTATACATACTTCTATTTATCATTTCTTTCTCTGGATGCAGATAGTGTCTTTCTTCATATGTTCTTTATAGTTAATTTTGGTATTTGACTATTATAAATACCAAAATTAACTATAAAGAACATATGAAGAAAGACACTATCTTAAGACAATATTGCCCTTACTGTTAGGATTTCTATGTGCCTCTAACAACTTCCCTGGGAATAAGGTGTGGAAGGTTGGAATCTCAGTGTAGAGAGCTATCCACAATAAGGAAATCATAGGTCTTCTGATGAATTGTGCTGGGAATACAAAAACAAAAATGACAGTCTCTGCCCTCAAGAAGTTTATATCCTACCTTAGGGATACGGACTTCCTGGAATTAGTTGTGAATTGTTTGCTACTGGTATACCCCTACTTCCCCTTTAAGGACATGGCTAGTTAGAACCATAGCTCAAAGTGCTTGCTGACTCAGGAGTAAACTCAGTACACCAAAGAACCCAGCTCTTCGAGGACTCCTAAGACCCATCCTGGAGAAGGCTTGAAAACGAAAGAATTGGAAACAGGTTTCCCTAAGTTTTTCTTTTTGTTTTTAAGGCAAATATCCTCATACAGATCTCCTGGTCTTAGGAAAAGGGAAAGGCCTCCCTACTGGCCCTTAAATGAGGTGACTTCCTAGTATTTCAAGATTTGAAGCATTCACTCTAGGTGAAGCAACACAATGAAGAACCAATCTTTTACGGCAGAACATGCAGGAAGGAGTAGTCATTTGGGATGTATTAAGGTTCCCAAAGCACAGTTTTTACTCTAGTCCCAAGTCAGAATTGGAGTTCAGGATTTCCCTGGTGAAAAACAATCCCATTAAACGGTCAACCAATCCTTCTCTCCACTACAGGGTACTGGCTGCAACTCCACGTTCTTGCATTCTCCTAAATCTACCTACTGGCTTCTCTTTAGAACACGTATTTAAACATCCACATCGAAGCATCCGGCAGCAAATCTCTTGCCCAATTTACCAACCTCAATTTGACCTTTGTCCTGTGTGTAAGCGTGGTGCTTACATCCCATTAGCAGGGCAGACGGGAAAACAAAATACCTCCATGCGGGTGAATACTTTTCTTTTGCACTCCACAACTGTTTCCCGTTTACGCTCGACCACAGCTAAAAAGAGAATCTTCAAACTTGGCAAGGTTGGGGGTTTCCCCCCATCGCCATAGGTTGAGTGTCTTTTTTTTTCCCCTTAGTTGTCTTGCATTTGGGGGGAGGGGAGAGGATGGTAAATGTACAGTGAGTGAAGAGTTGGGGGAGTGAGAGTGAAACGGGTGCCCCTTTTTTCCAACATAGGAACCCTTGCAACTACCCTCTTCCTTTGTCTCATCTAAAATTTCCGAAGCCCTCTTTCCTTCCGTTATCAAGGTACACACAGCCACACACACACAGAGCGATGCAGCTGAGAGCGTAGAGCTAGCTGCCTCAGTGCTAGCTGAACTAGGTTTCCGCCCATGTGACACAGCCCATTAGATTTATTTGCACGTGTTAACCACCATAGTCCCTTCTAAGGGAGTTAAAAATCAGTTCGTTAATTCACTTTGGAAATAAGTTAGGTAGATTTAGAGGGATTTCCCATGATTGGTGTGAATTCTGGATTTCAATAAACTTCTGGTGTGGTCACGCCACTTTCTCTCATTGCTGTTATGCCAAGCTACGATTTATAGCATTTACAATACAGCTAGCTTCCTTGTTGCGTCTAAACCCTACCCTCGCTCCTAAGCACACCACTCCCTACCACCTACTTATAAAGCCAAGGAGGAACGCAAGCTATGGCGGAGATGGGAAAGGAAGAGAGGAGAACAAATAGAAAAGAAAAGAAAGAGGGGAAGGTGATGGACTTTTGCCTCAGGCTCTTTGTTGGTAGGAGAAAGCAGGGTCATTTAAAGGTTCAGTTTCTCTATTCCTAAACCCACTAACATCTGCGACTGACAGATTTGGAAGGACCAGGAAAAATCACAATAAAATTGCACTTCCTAAAAACATAGGACGCTGGGTAAGCGTTAGACATCATGTCATTAGACTAAGCGTTATGCTTCTCTGCATTTTGATTGAGACTAGTGCAAAGTGCTTTGCTTTCAGACAGGTGCTGTCTGATCTAAACTAGTACACTGAGAGGTGGCACAACCAGTTAGAATTAGCATCCAACACGTTCAGAGTTTGAAACGTGTCATCAATGAATCTTTCGTTTTCAATGACTTCTTCCTGAAAGAATAGGAACTCTAATCTTTGGCTATCTGATCTCAGGCACCACATCTAACAGGGCTCACATCAGGGAATTTTTTTTCCACCCTTTTAACGTCTCTACCTCTTTTTTTTTATTATTAATCAAAAAAGCTTTGTGTGAATGCAATGCACGACATACATATATTTTTTTTAAATCTATAGAAAGTGAAAATAGTTGGTTATACTTTCATCTTAAAAGGCTTGCAAGTCATTTAAACGTTTGGTCCTTCAGGGGAAAAATATAGTCTTAAAGGTATCTGGCTTCCGAGGTTTTCTTTGTCCTCCGAAAGGCCAGATTATGTAAAGATGCTACACTGGATCTCTTTCATCTTCCACTCTCCGGCTAAACTCTTTAGCTAGTCCAAATAACCGGCTTCTTCCCTGAGAAGAGGGTAGTAACATACTGAGTCTGAGCTATTCTCTTGTAAATCTCTCTGGGTAGCTGAATAATCAACTCTGTCTAGCTTGGCGTCTGCAACTACTCTCCCCTAGCCTGAGAACAAGGGTAGCAAATTGCTCTTTTTCTGCCGGGCTCTCTTGCTACAAAATGCAGTAGGTGGGCAAAGAGCATGAAGAGGACAGATAACTCTAGAGGGCCACAGGGCTAGACTCGAACGAAAAGAATTGTGCTTGCACCTTTGTGTTTGAAACAATAATGGTGGAGTTGAATAGGGCCTTGGGGCATTGACTTAGAGATGCAGGTGACTACTTAGACTAGTTGCAAATTAACAATTGGCTCCTGGGTGTAGTTAAATTATGCCCTTAAAATAGTCCCTGAAAGTTGAGTTCTGGCTGTTGAAACCCACACTTTCAGCTGACTTTTTAGTTGGCCCTCATTTTTAACTCAAATTCAGAGCAGAATAAGTGCATCATTTTTAGTTTGATGGGATGACTACCTACGAGATAACTACCAGGAGATAAAAGAACTTTCCATTCAATTCAAAAAAACATTGATTAAGTAGCTATTATTATTCTCTAGAAAGGTATTGTGCTCTCACCTCTCACTGAAGCTTCAAAGACAAAAGTAATCACTCCCTGCCCTCAAGGAGCACTCCTCCGTAATGAATTACTCTTGAGTTCCTTAGGCTGAGACCTTCCAGCGTGGTTAGGCAGTCCATAAGACTTACTAAAATGAGGAACTGAAGCTAGGGGGATTGCTATTAATTTCCCCAAAAGCCTACATCATTTTAAGATTCTAGGAGCAATAATTTCCTACCTGCTCTCATGTTCGGGTATTTTTCCTTATCATCTTCTTGGATTTGAGTCACATGAAACAAACAAGCATCTATGTTTGTAACCACAAATGGAGGGTGGAGTAATAATTGTGAGTCTAGATACATCCCACTTTTGTACTAATCATAGAAGCTTACATTCGAAAACAAAACTATATTGGCTGCTTATGGCTAGGCCTTTCGCCATTAATAGGCAATGGGATCCTTTTAATGATGCCAAAAGAGTGAATTATATAACAAAGGATCACAACACTTCCCACTGGCATGTCTGTATGTTTGTGGGGGAAGGAGGGAAGAACCAATGTACTTACTAATTTACTTCCTGAATTCTAGGCAATTCAATTCAGTTAAGTAGTTTCTAGGTGCTAGGCCAGGGTTTTTAATCTGAGGTCCCATGGTTTTCAAAATATTTCGAAGAATAGTTTTCTAACTATATCCATGAACTTGGATGGAGGGAAAAATGACATCTTGAGTTTCACCAACCTCAACTGAAATTTAGCCTTTTCTTTAGGTACTTTGAAACGTTTTGAGCAGTGTGAATAGGTTTCATCACACTGCCAAAGGTGTCCAGGATATTGAGAACCCTTGAGTTAGGCACTAAGCTAGATACACAAAGACAAAAAAAGAAACTGTCTCTGCCTTTGAGAAACTTATATCCTACTGGACTTCAATGGACTTATTTTTATCTTCTGAAGCTATAGTGTGACAAATCTGTTATTCTTCTAGAACTCTGAGGTAACAGGGTGGGGTTGAGATGCCCTTTTAACTTAATTCTGGAGAACATGGTTGGTACAGCAAGATTTGTCAGCCTACCTAGAAATATACACATATTTTACATGTATGTACGTATATACATATATGTATATATACACACAAATATCTTTACTACACTACTGACATCATTTTATTCAAATCAATATTTTAATTGGTAAATGACATGGTTTGATTTGTGTTTTTTTTGTTTACCCTCCACAAAGCCTTACTATGCTATCTCATCTGGCATAGGTGAAAGTCCTTGAAGGCCATACTGGCACACTGTAAGCTCTGGAAGATGCTCATATACTGCACAGGTGCAGTCCCAGTGACAGATGGAGACAGATGTCTGAGGACTAACCTAAAACTATCACACAACTTGATGCAATATAGAAGTTGAGAAGTTCTATGAAGAATTTAGCCAAATCAAATTCCAAACCAAGTCAACAATATATTTTTTTTCATATTCATGTAGACATAGAGCATGGAGGATCTTCCAATTTAGTCTCCCAGCTTCAAACCCAAAGTTCTTTTTCACTGTACTCCGTAGTCTTTGATTCTTGGTGACTTCAATGTGAAGGCAGACACAGGGGAAAATGGCAGAATGCTGGAAAATATGGTTCATGTTTAAGAAACAAAAGATGCCAAAGGCTATATACACAGAAGCCTCATGTTAATATATCTTGGGAATTTCCTTCAGGAAGAAAATATGGAGGCTCTGGATGTGGCAAGCAACAAATAATATCACATAAAATTAAACTGACTACATTTTAACAGCCAGGAAACAACTGGTTTACTAATGTGGGATTCACTTTTTAATTGTTGTTTGGTCATTTTCAGTCCTGTCCAACTTTTCATTATCTGCTTTGGTATTTTTTTGGTTTGCCACTTCCTTCTCCAGCTCATTTTACAGATGAAGATACTGAGGCAAACAGGATGAAGTCACAGAACCAGCAAGTGTCTGAGGCTGGATTTGAACTCAGGAAGAGAAGTCTATCTGACACTAGGCTTGGCACTCTATCCACTGTGTCCTATTTTCTAATTAACTGTATATAGCCAGATCATTGACTGTATTACAAACATCAAAATTAACACTAACTTTCTCACCACAAGTGAGAAAATATGTTAGATAATTAAAAGACTTCCAACCTAACCTGTTTAAGAAGCTATAGAAGCAGAAAATATAGAAATATATAAAAGACATTGATACAGACTATCACTTCTTCCTATAGCAACTTTTGACACAAGAAGGCCCCGAAAGCCTAGAAATTGCTTAGCCAGCAAATAGTCTCTTTGCTAGGTAGTCTATATGATACCCAAAGGCAATACTGTGTTAGAATTTAAACCAAATTCATACCAAATTTATTATTATTGTAACAAAAACTTTTGTGTCTAAAATTGGAAGGACAACTAACAAAAAAAATATAAAAGATATGTCAAGATTTCAGTCACAAACTATTTTTCCCATCAATAAAAGAGTCACCAGATTTAGACTTACAATCCCTAAATTGTCACATGAAGAAAGAGAAAAGTCATGAATAAGACAAAAATGGGAAGAACAGCTGGATCAGATCAAGTATATACAAAGGACATGAATACTAGAGACAGCACAGTTTGGAGGGAGTTGGCAGAGTGATTCTCATGATATCTGAAAGAGGAGAAGATACCAAAAGCTTGGGGGAAAAAATCACAGATGTTATTACCACTGAGAAAAAATCAGTAACTGCAACAGATATGCCTCCTTTCCAATCTTTATAAAATCTTTATGAGAATAATCCATGCAGATTGATCTCTGATGAGGTCATGAGAAGGCTTTCTTGTCTACGGAAGATGTCGGCTTTGGCATCACACAATTTACTGAAAGGTACAAGGACTACAAGATCACACTGTGTTTATTGTATAGCGACTATAAAAACATTTCATTCAGTCGAGCAAGATGCTGTATTAAAGGATCTGCCCCAACAAGAGGTCTCCCATGCATATGTTAAAATTGTAAAAGGTGCTTTGAGAGATGCAACCAAGAGAGATAACTTTTGTTTGATGATCTTTTGATATCATGAGACATAAAATAGAATTTCAAGTCCATAAGCATTTAAATGCCTATCCTGTGCCAGGCACTATTCTAGGCACTGGTGGTACAAAGATAAAAATGTAACAATCCCTATCTTCAAGGGGAATGAGCATGGGGAGGGGGTGTGGGAGAGGTTAATAGATACACAGAGAAGTAGATGTTAGTATATACAAAGTAACTACTGCTAGGTGGCTCAGTGAAGAGTGCTGGGCCTGGACACAGGAAGACTCATCTTGCTGGGTTCAAATCTGGCCTCAGACAATTACTAGCTGTGTGACTCTGGGCAAGTCACTTAACCTTGTTTGTCTCAGTTTCCTCATCTGTAAAATGAGTTTGAGAAGGAAATGGCAAAACATTCCAGTATCTTTGCCAAGGAAATCCCAAATCAGGTGACAAAGAGTCCGACACAACTGAAAATTACTGAACAGCAACAAAAACTACAAATTAATTTCAAGTGTGGGGTACAGGAAAGTAATAATAACTGGGGGAGGGAGGAATCAAAAGACCTCATGTAAAAGGGCACACTTAAATTAAGTATCAGATGGAGCTAAGGATTCCCAAAAAGTGGAGGTAAGGAGAGAGAGAGAATTACAGGAAGGAGGGAAGGCCTGTGTAAAGGCATGAGAGAAATGGTGGAATGTCAGGTACAAGAAACAATAAACAAGTAGGCAGGTTTGGCTGAAATGCATGAGGGGGTATAATATGAATTCAGTCTGGAAAAATATGTTGGAGTCAGACTGTGAAGGGATCTAAATGCCAAACATATTTCATTTATTTATTAAATTATTAATTAATTAATAATTTAAGTTAATTTAAAATAATTAAATTAGTAATTAAATAAATTTTACTTATTTATTATGTTTTATTCTAGGGGCCACTGAAGTTTCTTGAGCTGGGAATAACATGGTCAGACCTATATTTTAGGTCTATCAATTTAACAGATTAGAGGATGGATTGGAAAGGGGAAAGATTAGAGGCAGAGGACAATTAGTAGGCTAATGCTATGGTTCTGGCTAAAGATGGTCACATAGATGACATAAGGTTCTATTGGAGTACTTAAGTATGATTTGTATTAGATGACTTGGAAATATTGAGATTCAGTCCCACATGACCCTTCCTTATGAAGTTCTTTGGAATTTTTCAACATAGGGATCAAAAAATATGGAATTATAAAACGGAAAAGGAAATAGTTGGTGTACTAGAAAATCCCAAATTATAGCATTAGTGCCATAGCACTGGACCAGTACTATAAATGTATGGCACTGTTATACTCTAGCATTACTGTGACTAGAAAGGCCCAATCCCTCATGTACTCAGACCATGATTTCTCCTAAACAACTGGTTCCTATAATTAGATACTTGCTATGTATGTGACTACGACTGAGCCTCAGCATCCTCACTTGTAAAATAGGAATAGTATTTTGTCCTACCTACTTCACGGAAGTACGTGAGAAAAATCCTTTCTAAACTTCAAAGCATTATAGGAATAGGAATAGTTGTTATCATCATTGGCTATCACAGGAAGAGCACCTTGGGCTGTGGAGGAAGATCTTTCAAAGTGACCTGTACAGTTGATTTTTCTTAGAATTTGTGTATCCCAATATCATTTTGGGATAAAATGTATAGTGACTTTTCTTTTATCATTCTTACATCAAGAAGAAGACCAGTGACATCATGGAGTGATGTCTTGACTTGCTTTTGAATTGGATTTAAGTGAAGCAGAGTTGCACAAAGAGCGTTGCACTCTCTCTCCCAGAGTCGTCGAAGTCTGGTGGCCAGACGTAAGTCAAGACAACCAGTAATGGTGCTTGATTCAGTGGATGACACGGATGCCCTTGACGTCTGACTAAGTGTTCCACAGTGTTTTCTTCAGCTGCCTTCATGACAGCTGGAACTTCTCATCCAATTATTCTGCCAGGAGAAGTTTCACATACTTGGGGTAGACATCCCCTTTCCTCAATGAAGGGTTTGAGGCCTATTGCTTACTCTCAGCCTGGTTTGGTCTGTCTGCTGAGGTGCAGCCACTGGACATGCTATACTTCTTAAAGCCACAGGTAAGAGTTGAGTGAGAGGTGGACACCAAAGGTGGTTGAGTAGCCTTGAAAAGGGCTTGGCAAGCCCTTTTCGCCAGAGGTGCTAGTCGTCCTGGAACAACTCCATATCAATGATGTGATAATTGGTATAAAGTACATGTAAGACACATTCATATATTCATCTCTTAGATGCTTCCTTTGCCATTTGAACTGTAGGGGTATTTTGGGAATAAGTTTAAAGAAAAATTCATGTGAAGCTGATTGTACCTTATAAAATTAGGAAAATTGATGTTTATTGATGTGAATATTTCTTCCATTTTTCAGGGAGACAATTAAAGTTTATTGTGATTCTATCTAGTCTTGAGCTCATTATCTTCTTTCCTAACTAGAACTAAATATGGCATCCAAATTAAGGAGGGATTTGAACAAAAACTTATTATTCACTTGTACAGGGATGACATCAATCTTTATAATTCCACTAAGAAACACATTGAACACCTCCTTCATGAGATCAACTCTTTCTCTAATGATATCAAAATACCATTTGGATTTGTTAAATATGAAGACATTAATGTATGCCTAGGAAAAACAAAGACTGAAATTTTTTAACTTAAATCCAGGTCAAATTGATTCAGTGGAAAAAGATTTTTCTTAGAAATATGTTGGTCTCCTCCAAGTAAGACACATTAAGTATAAAGCAACAAGGAGAAATCATGGACTAAATGTGTTAGGAGACTTATTGGCATCCTGAAAACAGGTTTAAAGCGATTAACACTTATGCAACACCTTTCTTAATGTATGTTTTTGGAGCCGCAAAATAAACCACAACAGATTTGGGAAGCATCCTATCAAAAACCACTGTAGCATTAGCAATATTAACATGTAGTAATAATAGGTCTTTTGTTACAAAGTAAATTGTAAAAAGATTAATACTTTCTGACTAAAAATGAGCAAGAGAGTTGCTAAATATCCTTAGAACACAAGAAAAACAGGTCAAAAAACTAGAGAGCTGTTTTTTTTGAAGTCATGCAAAATACATTTCCATATTAGCCATGTTACAAAGGAAAACAGAAAAACCCAAGAAAAATAAAGTTAAAAAAATATGTTTCAATCTGCATTCAGAATTCATCAGTTTTTTGAAATTGGATAGCATTTTTCTGCATGCATCCTTTGGAATGGTCTCGTATCATTCATTGTCTTGATCCAAGTAGCTGAATTTCACAGTTGCTCATCCTTATAATATTGCTGTTTCTGTGTACAATGTTTAGAGAGCTATTTTCGAAACAAGCATATGTCATTTAACAAAGCAGTAGGGAAGGCTGATATGAATTGAATTTGTTGAGTATACTAAAAGTGGTTCATTTCTGGGTGGATATGATGAAATGACGAAGATCCAAAAATGGAATCCAGAGGTTCTCTCCATGGGCAACATCTGCATAAATTCAGTCAACAAAATATAGAAGGGTCCATCAAATGGTTATGTCCTGGAGATTTGAGAGTAGAAATGGAAGGGTTTACTGTGGCATTTTAGGGCTAGGTCATCCCCACCAGAAAGTACAGAAAGGTTATACTTAAAGAGCCTAGACCTAATAATCAATATGGATTATGCAACAAAATGATAAATTTAAGAGATTTTGCCTTACCCCTGGTCACATGGCTACTAAATGTTTGAAGACTGAAAACCATTAGATGTGGGTTTCACCACTTAACTGCGAATAGGGTAAGTCATTCGTTCTTACCGAGCTGCAGTTTCTTCATCTGTAAAATCATGATAATAGTTAAACCACCTAGTTCACAGGACTGTTGCACTGATCAATTAAACTCATTTTATACAAGTGCTTTGTAGATGATAAAGCACAATGGAAATATTATTAATAATGATAGTTTAAGATTCCATATCATCTCATTCTAAAAGTCATTCTTGTTCACTTTTTTTTCTGTTACAGATTCAGGTTTTAATTCATTCCATTTGAGGAAAAATACAGATCTAGCTAGAGAGATGAAAAAGGAATGCCCACTCCTTGGATTGTGTAGCATTCACTTTAGTTTTAAATTGTATCACACAAGTTATCTCAAATTAAGTCAACAATCATTTATTAATCATTTACTATGTTACAGGCAATGTGCTAAGCCCTGGGAGAACACAAATACAAGTAGAAAGACAGTCCCTTCCCTCAAGAAGCTTACATTCTAATGTGGGAAGACTGCACATAAAAGGAAGCTGAAAAGGGAAGGAAGTAGGGAATAGAAGGCATGACAGAGAAAGAAGTTCTGAGTTTGGAGAAGAGCCAGGAGAGGAATGTAGATGTGTCTTCCAATAACAATTTGAGGTTTAGAACCAATCAATCAATCAACATTTATTAAATACCTACTATGTGCTAAGTACAGAGTGGATAGAGTACCAGACCTGAAGTCAGGAAGACTCATCTTCTTGAGTTCAAATCTGGCCTCAGACACTTACTAGCTGTGTGATGCTGGGCAAGTCACTTCACCCTATTTGCCTCAGTTTCTTCATTTGTAAAATGAGCATGAGAAGGAAATGGCAAACCACTCTAGTATCTTTGCCAAGAAAACCTCAAAAGAGGTCATGAAGAGTTGAATAGAACACAACAACAAAGGTGCCAGGCACTGTGCTAAGCATTTTCTCTCACAATGATCCTGTAAAGTAATGGTGTGAGCATTATTATTCTGGTTTTACATAGGAGGAAACCGAAAGGTGACTTGGCCTCGGATAATACAACAGGCAAGTGTCAAAGTCCCGCCTTTAAGTCCAGCATGCTTTCCTTTATACTGATTGTCTTTAGATTCTTAGATTCCATTTGAATCCAACTAATCCAACTAATTCCATTAGATTCCAACTGAACTCAAGACAGAATGTGAACCATAGGAAGCATATAGCAAGATAGGCTTCTATTTACTATTGCTGTGGAGAGAGTTTTGTTTTTTTTTTTTTAAAGTATAAGATTTCACTGTTCCAGAGACATGGTATTCATGTTTAGCTTATACAGCTTATGTATATTACAGCATACATTAAAAGTGATCCTGCCTTGAAACATTCTAATTAGGACTAGAAACTGTTAAAAAATGAGAAATTCTCTAATTTTAAATGAAAACTTGAAAGGAAAATGTGAAAGAAATGGGAGCATCAGTATTGTTTTTATATAAACCCTCACTGTAGCATGTCCAAGGTGGGCTCTTCAGGCATTTTGATTTATCAGCATTAGAATGGTTATAGGGGAAAGTGCCTATGTACTTACTCAGTGTGAAGTAAGCAGAAACTGGAGAACAATGGCCTCAATGACTACAATGATGTACGTGAGAACAACATAAAAAGACAGCCAGACTTGGATTATATTGACCAGCTTTGGTCCCAGAAAACAGATAATGAAATACACTTATCTTGCTGTTCAACGGTGTCCAACTCTTCATGACCCCGTCTGGGGTTTTCTTGGCAAAGATACTAGAATGGTTTGCCATTTCCTTCTCCAGCTCATTTTACAAACGAGAAAATGAGGCAAACAGGGTTAAATGACTTGCCCAGGGTCACATAGCTATTAAGTGTCTGAGGCTGAATTTGAACTGCAGGCCCAGCACTCTATCCACGTACTGCCTACCTGCCCCACATGCTTATGCTCTAAAATTAGAGAATAGGATCATTAGATTTAGAGCCAAAGGAGAATACAGAGATCCTCTAGTTTAACCCTCTCATTTTACAGGTGAGGAACTAAGGCCCAGAGGAAAGGCTTTCACCTCAGTAACACAAGGTGCTAAGAGGCAGAGCCAGGGGTTGGAAACCAGGTTTTTTAACCCCAAATCCATCACTCCCTCCACTGTGTCATGCTGTCAATCCCCTTTACATCTTTAATATTCTGACATTACTTAAGGTTCCTTGTGAAATGACTCTGACTAGCCCCTCTGGCAGCTAGTTCCATTTTTTTTTTTGTTATCTCTAACTCTTAAGAAGTTTTTCCTTACATCAAACCTAAATTTGGTCACATATAATTTCCATGCATTGTTCTTAGCTCCACCCCCAGGTCCAAGCAGAAAGTAGAAGCAGAAAAAGTTTAAAACCTCTTCCATATCAAAACTCAAATGTTTGGCAATCATTATCATATCCTTCTCCTCCCAGCCTCCACATCTTCTCTAGGCCAAATATTATAGTTACTACAACTGATCTTTGAATGTCAAGTTTTCAAGTCCTCTCTTCTAGACCTATTTTCTGGATATCCTTGTTTGTCCCTGTCCCACCATCCCACTTCCTCATTTTCTCCAGCTGAAATGAAAGTGAAACCTAGGCATTTAATGTTCACTCTGCTGATTGCCAGTGATATATTTTTCATCCAAAGACAAAAAACACTAATAAGCTCAGAATTTTTAATGACCAGGATTTATTTATTTTCTTTTTAAATGTTTTGATGCTCAACTTTTCTTTCCATCAGTGTCACTTCCTAAAGAATATTCCCCCAAATTCTCCTTGGAAGATATGAGTACAAGCAAGCAAAAACAAATCAATACATTGTGTTTGAAACTATATCCCTCGTTCTGCACTTCTATTTCTACCACTACTATGCGAGAGGCAGAAGACATGCTTCACTCTCAGTACTCTGAAGACACATTTGGCCATTGCACTGAGGAAAGTTCTGAAGTTTTTCCAGTAATGTTTTCCTTTATATTATGGGGTTCATCACTTAAATTGTTTGCCTCATCCTGCTTACTTTATTTTGCATCAGTTTATACAAATCTTCCCAAATTTCTCTGGATTCTTTGTATTGGTCATTTTTTATGGTACAATGATATTCATTCATATGCCATAGTTTGTTCAGTCATTTCCTAGTCAATGGACACCCACTTTACTTCTAGTTGTTTTCTGTATAGTAGAATAAAAATACTGCAGTACAAAAAGTGATGCTACAAATATTTTTGTATGTATAAGAGCAAGGTCTTTTTCACGGACACTCATGACTCATAGCAGATCTGTGAATCATAGTAGTGTTTCCCTTGACCACAGCATCAGGCTACTCCATCTTCAGGGTTAAAAAGTAAAGCTTGTGCTCCCTGATCCTTTTAGCTAGAAACCCAGAAACACAGGGCTCACACAGTTCTATGAACAAGATAATAGTGAGTCAAGAACATCTAGAAAAAGACAGATCCCTCTTTACCCTACTCTTAGCTGAGAATACCACCTTAGAAAGAATATTTGTCCCTGGATCAATATATTACCGTTGCATATTCAAAGATAGGCACATATCTTCATATGTTATTTATGTTGTCTAGCTATAGCTTGGTTCATGGACAAGGAGACATTTTTTCACCCTATGCTCCAATCAACCTAATCAATAAAGAAATTTCTGGAAAGGCTAGGTTTTTAGATAATGAAATATGCTTTGTCTCTTGTTTGTCTCAATTTCTTTGATCTTAATGTGCTCTTAGAAAAATCTCTTAGGCCAATTTACTTTTATTTTATGCACAGTTTTAACTAACTTGACTACTTCTTTCCTAAACCCTCAAGAGATTAGAAGCAAGGAAATCAGAAGTGGAAAAAGGGGCTTATTGCCTACAGGGAGGCTCATGGAGAGTGGTGTAAAATGATAGCTGATAGTGATGGAAGAGACATAGAATCTCTTAAAAGGATACAAAAAAGTCAAAAAGCACAACAGCTTGTGTATACCCACCTGTTCTGTGAAGGCATCATTGTATTCCAGCAAAGTATAATAACTAATTATAATGGTGACCCTGAGTCACCAAGAAAAGCTTAAATCATGTTAAGTGTATTCTGTTTAAGAAGTCTAGGGAGTATGTGATACATTTTTTGGTAAAAGAGTTGTTTCTAAAATAGCTATTTTTTAAAATGGTTTGGTGTTTATTTGGGGAACTCAACTGTGCAGGAGAACTTTTCCCCCAAGGATCCTAGATAGGAGAGATTCTACAGTATTTCAAATAGTAGGACATATGTGACCGTAAAAGGAAGTAGGCTACTAACAGTTACATGGGAAGAATGAACACTAACACAAGTGGAATTAAAAGAACAAGAGGAACGGACTAGTTTGGTGGATTCATTATGGAGAAATTATGGTAAAAACCAAAACCAAAAAACTCAGGGATGAAATAATGGCTCTTTCAAGGTAGTGCCATTTTAAAAAATCAGCAATGTTATAAATGCACATCAAGTAACGCATCTTTGGATGTACTTGGTTACCTAAGAAGGATACAATTTAATTGGCTAAATTACCAGGGTGAGATTGTGAAAACCCTGACACGTATTATCCCTAAAAGTTGCTGCCAGCCTATCTTTCTCTTGGCTCCCAGCCTGCTTCCCTCATTCCTCTTATACACACTTATTTTCCTTCGGGGAAGACCCTCTCCCTGCTACTTCCTTCATAGTCTCATCCCTATCAAATTTAGCCTAGAACCTAGGGCTCTTACTAATCCCTTCCCTTTAGCCTGGTAGAACCCTTGTTCTATTATAAACAAATTCCTGTTTAGCCTTGACCTTTGCCACAAAGGCATCCACATTTTAGCCAAAATATATGGCTCTTGCCTAAAGGCACCACTTCCCTTCCAAGTTTTTCCAGTGGAATTAGGTTTCTCTCCAACTCCCTTTGGAAGACTGGGAAGAAAATATTTTCTAGAACCCATCTTTCTCACCAAACCTTCCCCATTTCTACATTTCCCTATTATGGTCAGGGGTTAGTATCAACATCCTCCCAGTGACCCAGGTCTTCAACCTTGTAGTCACTCTCATTCTCTTTTACTCTATGTATCTTACCTGTTGCCATATTTTTTTCACATACTTTCACAACATTTCTCCCATATGTCCCTTCTCTCTAGTCACACAACTTCAATGCTGCTTTAGGGATTATTACAATAGCCTCCTATCTGATCTCTCCACTGCAAGTCTTTCCGATTCTAGTCTATCCTCCACACAGCTGCCAAAGCAATTTTCCTAAAATCCAGGTCTTTTCCATTTCACAACCCTTTACTCAGTAATCCCAAGTGTATCCCTATTACCTCCAGGCTCAAAAATAAAGGTTTTTATTTAGTATTTAAAATTCCTTGTAAGCAGGCCCTTTCCCATCTTTCCAGGCTTCATAACACTTTTCTCCTTTGTATATACTTTACAATCCAAGTACTAACCCTTCCAATGCTTGGTATACTCTCTTTTTACTTCTGCTTCTTCGGATCCCTGGTGCCCTTCTGTAGGAAGCCTCTCCCCCATCAGTGCTAAAGCTTTCCCCTTTAAGGATAACAGCTCTCGCCACCAACCCCCAGGCCAATATATATATGAGGGGGTGTGTGTGTGTGTGTGTGTGTGTGTGTGTGTGTGTGTGTGTGTACCTCCCATCAGAATGTACTTCTCTGCAGGCAGGGGCTCTTTATGCCTTTCCTTATATCTCCAAGTGCTTATTCTGGTATTATAAGTCTATAGTAAGCACCTAGTAACTGCTTGTTGATTGATTGAACAACACCAATCAAGTAATCAACAAGCAGTTATCAGGCACTCACTAGGTGCTTTCTAAGGTAAGTATAAGTACTGTGCTAGCCCTGGGGCTCGTAAGTACTAAGAATAAAACAATTCTTAGCTCTGGAAAGGAATCTACATTGGTTTGGGGGAGACTATAAGCATGTATACAGCCGGTCCTACTATATAAGGCTTGTTTGGGGGAGGAAAAAACCCCGTAATTTTCTTGAATTCGTTCCAACTCGGTTGATAAATTAGTGACTTCATTCCTGAGAAACCATGAGAACAAAGGAAACTGTACCAGTTCACAGTAACTCAAAGGCTGCAACCCTTTTGATGCCCTCTTCCACAAGCAAATTTCAAATCTTTTTCAAGGTAAGGCACCATATTGTTTGGATATCTTCTGGTACTGTAGGAGCTATGGGTAAGAGGAGGGCTCGTCTTGTATTCAGGAACTCCACCTGCCTCCACTTTCACCAAAGCCACCTGAGGCAGGGTGATTGTCCCAAGTCCCAGAGAAGCTGCCCTCTTGCCAATAACCAGCTGTTGAATTTGCCAGTCCAGGCCCAGCAACAGCCCAAGACTGGCTGAGACTGCTGCTATTTATTGTAGTTTTAGGAATTCTTTAATTATTTAACATATATCAAACTGTGCTACTATTTTTTATTAGGTTTATATTCTTTATATGTCACTGCTGAAGTTTTTGAGTATTATATCCCAACTCTATTTTCCCCATAAGCCCTGTGGTTTTTATTGTATAGTGAGGTGATTTTTAAGAATGCATACGTTGAGTTATAGCAGAACTTACTGTATAAAGAAAGAACAAAAATTTATTAAATGCCTCCTGTGTATCAGGCACTGTGCTAAGCCTTTACAAAAATTAGCTAATTTGATCCTCACAACAACTCTGGGAGGTTGGTGGTATTACTATCCCATCTTACAGATGAGGTCACACAGATTGTAGGTGTCTGAGGCCTGACTTGAATTCATATCTTCCTGACTCCAGACCCAGCACTCTATCCAATGTGCCAAATATACACAGCATACATAGAAAGTGAATAAACACAAAGCAGTTAAATACAAGGAAGTTTGGGAAGGAGAGTGTTAGCCATTGGGAGGAGCAGAAAAAGACTTCAGGCAGGTGTTGGTCCTTCATTTTTGAAGAGGACTAGTGGCATCAGTATTGTTTCTCTTTCACCCTCTACTGATCCTCACTGAAATGCTCCTCCACTATGTTCCCTAATCCTCTGCTTTATGGATTTCCTCCAGTATGGTATATTGTGGTTGTTTGCCCTTTGTTTTTGAAGAAGATGGGGTGATGTCTTGACTTGTGTCCATGAACTGGATTTCAGTGAGGCAGAGTTTCACAAAGTCCTCAGCCTCACACTCCCTTTCTGAGTCATTGAAGTCTAGTCACAAGACAAAAGTCTCTATCCACTTCACTCAACTGGCCCATATAATTATGAGTTAGCATCCCTGTTCCACATGACTGACAATGGCCCGGGATGCAGTAGGTGACCTTGGCTTCTTAGAAATCTGGCCAAGCTCTAAGCACTCCACAGCACCTTCATGGCCATTGGAATAAATTGTTCTCATCCACCTATCCTGACAGGGGGATGTCTTCACGTGCTTGAGGTCGATATCCCCTAACATATCCTAATATATCATATACTAATAGTAGCTTCTCTCTATCTTTGTCCAGTGGCTCTGTTACATCTAAGATCACATACAATCTCCTCTGTTTGGGACTTAACAACTTGGCCAGCCAAATAGTCTTCTTGTTTTCCCTGAAACATATTCTATCTTCTATCTTTTTACATAAGCTGTCCCTGGTGTCTAGAATATACTTCTTCAAATTAACTTCATACCATTGACTCATTATTTGATTTATTGATATTAACATATGATTTATTTGACGATGGAGTCAGGTCATTCAAGAAGCATTTATTAAGTGACTATTACGTACAAGACATTGTGCTGAGTGCTGGGGATACAAAGAAAGGCAAAAACAGTCCCTGACCTCAAGGAAATTACAATCTAATGGGGAAGGAGACTACATGGGAACAACTATGTACAGGATAAAAAGGAGGTAATCTCAAAGAAATACTGACATTAAAGAGGAATTAAAGTCACATTCAGAAAGCTTTACCACATGCTATGTATGTGGCCTTGGGTAAGTTATGTCAGCTTTCTAAATTCCAATTTTGTTATCTGTCAATGGAGAAAGCATTTATTAAACCTTTAAGCACTAATAATAGCCAACATTTACATAGTGCTTACTGTGCTAAAAACACTTTGTACAAAACACTATCTCATTTGATCTTCACAACAACCCTGGGAGGTAGGCACCATTTTTATCCCCATTTAACAGTTGAAGAAACTGAGGCAAACAGAGGTAAGTGGGTAGAAAGTATCTGAGGCTCGATTTGAACTCAGGTTATGATTCCAGGTTCAGTGCTCTATCTATCTATCTTCACTCAACTGGCCCATATGATTATGAGTTAGCATCCCTCTTCCACATGATAACCCTTTAAGGACAGTTATGTTGCTCTTAAGTCTTTTCTTCCTGGGCCAAATATCCCCAGTTGTTTCAATTGAAGGGTATGATTATCATCCTAATACTGTAGCCAATTAAGTGCTACTCTTCCTTATTAGACTGTAAATGTCAAGAGGTCAAGGATTTGTATCTCCTTATAGTGCTCTGAACACAGCAGTTACTTCAAAATCCTTGTTGAATTAACTGAGTGAATGATTTTCTCACCTCAGAATCCTACTTGTCCTCTTGCTTGCTAATTACTTCAAGGATTAGTCATTTTGTTAGGGCAGGTTTTCTTTCCATCAACAGAGTGGAAACCCATCAAATATCTGGTAGATGATCTTTGAATGTTGCTCTGGCCACAGTTTTTATCGTCTTGCAACCATCCTTGCATTGAACTTCCCCAAACTGAGCTAGGCTGGTCCTTGGTTGACAAATGCCAGGCCCATTCTTAAAGTGTTTTGAGCCAGAGCTTGACCTTCAATGGCATAGTCCTTTGAGAGGGCAGGGTCCCCATCATGCAGAGAGGTAGGACTTTAGTGCTGACTTTAGCCCCCACCTGGAGCAAGTTACAGACTGGTCATGATAATTCTGGCTGTACTCCATCTAAGGCAGAATAGAACAGAACCATCCCCACTCTAATTTTGGATGCTGTCTCTGTTAAGGCTCAGCCTAAGATGTCATTAGCCATTTTGGATACTTCATCATACTATTATTTAGTAAGCCTCTTAGATTTGTTTCCACTTGGATTGTTAGGCAGTCAGGCTTTCCTTATCCCCTACTTATACAATTTATTTTTTGAACCCAATGATAAGACTTTACATTTATGTTACTAAATGTCATCTTATTAGATTTGGCATATTACGCTAACCTCTTGAGGTCTTTTTTGATTCTGATTTAACAATTTATTAGTTATCAACTTTTTGTCAAAAACACGAATTTTATTTTCTCCTCAAGCTCTGTATTCCCCCAAATCTATTCCAGTATCCCTTCTTACTTTCAGAGGATGAGCTTCTTAATTTATTAAGGGCAAGGCAGCCAGACATACCTGAAGACCCTATTACTGGGTTGGCTGAGACTCAGGCTCGTAGATTGCTTGAGTTCTGGAGTTCTGAATTGTGGTGTTAAAGCTGATCAGATGTTCATGTTAAGTCTGGCAGTAATATGAAAACACTCTCCCAACCACCTTCCCACCCTCACTCCCCTCAGTGGAGGACCATCAGGCTGCCTAAGGAGGGGTGAATTGTCCCAGGTTGGAAAGGTAGAGCAAGTCAAAGCTTCAGTGGTGATAAGTATTGGGATTGGCCCTGTGAGTCACTGCTGTACTTCTGGCTTGGGGGAAAGAGGGATACCCACTCCAAAACAAACAAACAAAACAGAACAAGACAGTTTTGCTCAAGTTCCTTGATCTACCCAGTTTTCTACCTTAAAATGTCTCTCTCTTCACCCATTTTCTTCCTTTCCTCTTGTCTAAGAGAGTACTGTTATTTTTCATGACCTGTGAACCAACTGTCAATAGAATTTTCTTGGCAAAGATACTTGGAGTAGTTTGCCATTTCCCTCTCCAGTTTTAAGCAGGCAGAGGTTAAGTGACTTGCCCAGGGTCACTGAGCTAGTGTCTGAGGTCAAATCTGAACACTGGTCTTTCTGAATCCAGGCCCAGCGTTCTGTCCACTGCGCCACCTAGCTGCTCATCTAAGAGTAAAGTGTCCTTTCTTGCTGGGGGTAGGGAAGGTGTCGAAGTCTCTCACTGTTTGTTCACTTGTCCCTTTCCCTCTGTTATAAACATGTTCATATGACTCTCCCTCAACCTTGCTACTCATCAAGCTATCATTCAACATGTCCTTTCCTTCACTGCCAGACCTCTTGAAAGAATAGTCTCTCCTTTCTTAACCATCCACTTCTTAAACATTTTATAATGGGGCTTTTGTCCCCTCTTTCTCCAGCACTCAAATAAAATTATACTCTTGAATGTTACCTGATAACATCCCATTCTGTCAAACCCAACACTCTTTTCTCATCCTTTTTGTTGTAGCATGATACTACTGGAACTACCTATTACCTCATCCTTCAAAACTCTCTCCTTGGTTTCAATTCAGTTCGATCTGATAAAACATTTAGTGAGTACCTTGCTATTTGCAAAGGCACTGATGCTCACCTAGGGATACAAAGGCAAAACATATGGCTGGTTCCTTTCAGTTCCATCCCCACTGTTGTTTGGCAACACTCCTGTAGCCTGGTCCTTTCTCTAAAAAGTCATACTCCAGTGAAACATAATTCAATAAACATATAATCACTTACTATGTACAAGGCACTGTGCCACAAGCCAAGGAGTTACAGAAAAAACAACACTTGCCCTCAAGGGGTTTACATTCCACTAAAACATCTGTTACTTGTCATGCCACCCCTACTTCAACCATTCAAGTTCAGGCCCTACTCATCTCACACTTACACTTTCATAGTCTAACTGTAATCAAGTCTACTTGCCTCCCATTTATCCCTTATGCCACTTCCAAATTATTCTTCCTAAAGCACAGCTCTAATCATGGCACTATACTGTTTTTAAAAAAAAATGAGTTGAGTTACATGACCACTGAAGTCACTTTCTGCTTTAAATCCATGATCCAATGTTCCTTCGACTCCTCCTGCCCATAGTCACACAGTTATACTGTTGAAGGCAGGATGTGAACTCATGCCTTTCCACTACGACACACTGTGTTCTAAATCATCTAGCCTAGCCCTTCATCTTAAAGATGAAGAACTGAGCCCCAGAGAGGTAAACTGACTTAGCAATAGACATATATGTAGAAAATGCTAGACCTGAGATTTCAGCTTATCTTCTCATTCTAAATCCATATTCTTGCCATGTCTCTTAAAAACAGTTTGTTGTTTGAATAATGAATTTTTTTTTTCAGAAATAGTCATATTTAGAAGCATTTTTTTTTAAATTTAAATACACAAAGTACAACTCCAATCCATCTACCACTCGGCTGCCAACATGCTTTTCTTAAACTGTCTGACTAGTTAACTACTCCCCTTTACCCAGTCTCCCTCCTCAACAAATTCTAGTGGCTTCTTATTACCTTCGGGGTTGAACATAAAATCAGGTTGGGAATTTAAAGCCATTTACATCCTATCCTCTTCCTACCTTTCCATTCTTCTTACATTACTTCTACTTCCCAGCTTTCTCAGCTTCCTTCAAAACTAAGCTCAAATTCCACATTCTAAAGACTTTCCGCATCCTCTCTCCCCCTCCCCTACCCCCAGTCTCTTTCTTCTAAGATTATCATTCATTTACACTCTATAGATCTTGTATGTACATAGTTATTTGCATATTGTTTCCTCCCTTAGAGTGGGAGTTCCTTGAGAATAGGGACTATGTTTTGGCCTTTCTTTGAATCCCCATTGCTAAGCACAGTGCCCCATACACAGTAAACACTTAATAAATGCTTGTTGACTCACTGACTGATAACTAATTTCATATGCAACTAAATTGTCTAGTTAATAAAAATCATGTCCAGTTATGTTAGGAGCCTAATAGTGACTTTTTTTTTTTACTAAGGGTATTCTGAGGTTCTAAAGTCACCTCTAACATGGCTATTGCAGGAATATGTTTTGCTTAACTATGCATAGTTGTTACAAGGATTTTGTTTTTCTTTTTCCAATTGGGGGAGAGTTAGAGGAAGAGAAAATACATTTTTGTTAATTGAAAAAAACTTAAGCCACAAAAAATAAAGTCACCCTTATGATTACTTAATGCCCTCATTTTTCATAAATTGCTTACAGAGGTTTAGGGGAGACTGCAGAAGAAACTATCAACAGCTCTACGAAGAAAGGCCATTCCAAGAGGAAAGAGACAAGACTAGAGCCCACTAGGAACTATAGTAACTTCTCATACTCCCTGTCATTGTAGCTAGCCAGGGTACATCATGGTGAGGAGCTGGAGCTCGGAAGCACACTCGGAAGTAACCTGGCTTCTCACTGAAGTTGAAACAGGAGCCTTCTGAGAGCAACAGATATTACACGGGGCTTTCCTGATGCAGTGGGGAGTAAATGGATGACATAGCACCATTCAGTTCCATCTAAGATTGCTGACATAAAGGCCAGTCTGCATTAATCATCATCTATGTTCTTTTACTACCTTACAGGAGGGTTGAGATGGGCCAGGAGGTAGCACATTCCATTCAGTAAACATTTATCAAAGCAAAGCGCTGTGCCAGGTAGGGGCTGAGAATTTAAAGACCAAAGCAAAAAAAGTCTCTACCCTCAGGTAACTTACACTCTGGTGGGAGATATAATATGTAGCCAGATAAATTAATACAAAATAATTTGAGGAGAGAAAAAGAACCCTAATGGCTAGGGCAGCATGATACACTGGAAAGAACACTAGCTTTAAAGTCAGAGGGTGTTGGTTCAAATAACCTTTCTGACACTTATTACATATGTGTGGCCTTGGGTAAATTACTTTTCCTCTGTGGGACTTGTTTTGTCCTGTGTAAAACAAGAGGAGCTGTACCAGATAGACTTTGAGGTCTATTGAAGCTCTAAATCAATGGGGGAACCAGGAAAGGCTTCTTGTAGGTGGTGGCACCTAACCTGAAGGAAGCTAGGAAATCAATTAAGTGGCAGAGGAGAGTCAGGGAGAGAATTCCAGGCACTGAGACTGGAGATGGAAATGTCAGGTTCAGTTTGGCTGGAACATAGAGCACACTAAGGAGAGTAAGATGAAAAATCTGGAAAGGGAGTTGGGAGCCAGATTATGAAAGGCTTTAAATACCAGATTGAGGAGTTTCATCTTTGTAACAAAGGCAATAGAGAATCCCTTTAAGATTTTTGAGTTGGGGAGTGACATAGTGAGATCAGTGATTGAGATATGTTAATAAATAATTAATAGTTGAGGTGAGAGATGATGAAAGGCTAAAAATAAAGCCATGTGAACAGATTAAATAAGGTGATGGTAGCAAGAGAGGTGGTTGAGGTAGAATTGTCAAGATTTGTTACTCATTAGATACGAGGAGAGAAGTGGAAGAATCAGGGATGAATTGAGGTTGTGAAACGGTATGATTAGAAAGGTGGTGGTACCCTTACCAGAAACATGGAAGTTTAGGAGACAAGTGGACTTAGGGGAAAAGATGCCGCCCTCCATTTTGCACATGTTGAATACGAGTAGTCTACAAGATATTCAGTGATGTCCAATAGGCAGCTAACAATGTGAGACTAGAGGTCAGAAGAGAGATTAAGTGTATATAATATACAGGTTTAAGAATCATCTGTATAGTAAGGATTACTAGACATGTGAATTTATGATATCTCACCAAGAGAAACTATATAAGATAGGCAGGAGCCTAATATGCAGCCCAAGGGGATACATCTCCTCCCCATCCCATAGCGGGAGGAAGTTAGATTTTGATCCAGCCAAGGAAGACTGAGGAGTGGTTAAACAAGATGAAATATAGGAGAAAGCAGCATCACTGACTCCAAAGAAGGAGAGAGAATATGGTGGGAGCTCATGGTTAACAACATCGCCAGTTGCACACAGTTCAAGCTATTAGCTATTAGGCAGAGTAAGGACTGAGAAAAGACCATCAGAGATCATTGTTAATCTTGGAGAGAGCAGTTTCAGTCAAGTGTTGGGAGTATGAAGGCAGATTGCAAGGGTTTGGGGAAGAAAGCAATTAGGAGAGAAAATGGAGGGGATGTCGTTGCAAAAGGGAGGTCAAAAACATGCTTACAGGGATTTTAACCCTGGTTTACCCTGGTTTTTGCTCCCCAGCCATCTACTCCAGTCTGAATATTATTTTCCTGTGCTGTGAGCTGACAGGAAGTGTCAAGTTAAAAGAGAGTCAGACAGTACCCTCAGAAAGCAAATTCATCTGGGAACTTCCTCCCACTTTGAGGTGTGGTGGGAGGGCCTACTGGAGGTGAATTAACTTGAAGTAGGAGTGGAGTGGTGCTAATATTCCTTTATCAACTGTTCCATCACCTACTAACTCTTCCTGGATTAAGATGGTGAGGAGGATGTCCGAAGCAGGAACTGCTAGGGGGTTGGGATTGATGGTTGGGAATTGATGAAAACATCCAGATAGTTGCCCAAGATGAGACCGCAAATGAGATGACACATAAAATCGCTCTGGAAACCTTCAGGTGCTTTGTAAATGTTAGCTGTTATTAAGGAGGAAGCAATAGCAGCAGGTGGCATGAGAAGTTTCAATAGACAGCTAACTTTCTCTGGATGTTCCAAAGTGTTGTTTCTTCCAGAAAGGCACCAGAAATAAGAAGCATCCCTAAGCCTTCTTCCCCTTTCACCCAGTTAAAAATAAACCAAAGGTTGAAATAGCGTGAAAGATGAGGGGAAAACACAGTAAAAGCTCCATGATTCCTAGGGGCTTGGAAAGCAAAAGCCACTCGCGTGCCTGCAGTGGCCGCAGAGAAGGTCGTAGAGTTTGCAAGGAGGGAAGCTGATTTGGATCAGCTTCAGCTGCTGCTGCTGCTACTACTCCCTTCCCCAACAGCAGGGCAGCCCCTCCCCCGTCCAGGCAGCACCAAACTCACCAACCTACCCCTTGCCCCTTCCAGGAGTGAAAACACAAAGCTGGGGTGTGCACGTACGTATGTTTGTGTGTGTGTGTGTATGTGTGTGTGTGAGTGGGGAGAACAACACGGGAAAAATTTCCCCGAAAGATGACGGTTGCTTCTGTAAAGTACTAGTTGGGGAGAGGTAGGAAGTAGTGGCACATCGAAATAGGAGGGTAGCCCAGCTGAAGGATACCCGGAGTGGAAAGAGGACAACCTTTAGTAGCGGCAGAGTAGCAGAGGCAGCAGCAGCAGCAGCAGCTCAGTAACACGTCCCCAGGAGACTAGCAGGAGCAACACGTGATGTGTCGACTTATCAGGGTGAGAGAGGGAGAGTCACTGAGTGAGAGAGGGAGAGTGAGTGAGGGCAAAGAAGAGGGGAGAGGAAGGGGTGGAGGGATCGACCCCTAAAAACGACTTTGGGACGAGGTGGGGTTGTCTCCGATGCTTTGCCCATCTTCCTCCTTCTGGGAGAAGAGGAAGAAGGGAAGTTATTGTGGAGTTGATGAACTTTGCACATCCAGAAACGCCATTTTGATTCCTTTTCCGGAACAACTTTGCATCTCTCCTTTTTTTTTCCTCTCACTCTCTCTCTCTCGCTAAAGCCCATCAGTCACCATTAAATCATGTCTCGGCGCAAACAGCTCTGCCCAGTAGAGTCGCTAACCGTGAGTACAAGAATGTGGTTCTGTCTAGCTTTAACTCAATCGCAAAGATGTGTCTGCTGCCTGAATTGAGAGCGCTCCTTTGGAGAATTTGGGGGATAAGTGGCTTGTAGTTTCAAAAAGTTGATTAGTGACTTTCAATGTTCTGCCTTCACCTTTAACCAAAAACTGCGCGCTGTGCGTTCTTCCCCCTAAAGTTTGGTTGGCAGTGATGATGATGAGTTTGTGCAGCCTTTTTCCCTTCTGCTCCTCCTCCTCCTCCTCCTCCCCCCTCCCCTTCCTTTGCTCCTTTTCCCTTCCCTGTTGCTGACTCTCCACCAACCAGCTCCCTGAGAGTAGCAGCAGCAGCAGCAGCAGCAGCAGCAGCAGCAGCACCACCACCACCACCACCACCACCACCACCACCACTACCACCAGCACCACCACCAGCACCAGCACCACCACCAGCGTTTTGCCTGCAGGACCTGATGCTCATCCATATTAAACCGTCTGAGCTCAGGAATCCGGCCAGATCATCTCCTCCTTCTCCTGCTGCAAAGTTTATTTTTAACCAGCAACCACCAGAACTTGGATGGTGCGCGGAGGACTGCCAGCAAGAAACATCTCTTTTAAACGCCACTCTCCATCTTCCGCCCACCCTCCTCCAACTTTTTTTCTTCTTTCCTGAAAGGGGAGGGGAAACTTTTTTCCCTTCCTTCCCCCCTTTACATATTTGAAAGTCATTCTCGAGAGCTTTTTAAAATTTTTTTTTCTTAAATGTTCGAAAAGTTGAGATGAAGACGGCTGCTTTAAGGTACTGAGGGCTTTGAGTTCGGTCTGACTTGTTCCCTTTTCGGTGTTTCTCGGGTCGGTGGAAGCATCCGTCTCTGCCTTTCGCATTCGTACTTTGATCTCTCTGTCTATGTATGTCTCCGTCTCTCCCTCCCCCGCCTCCCCGAAGTGGGGGTGTGCGTGTGTGCTCGTACGCCAGCCCCCCCCCCTTCTTCAAGTCTCTAGCGATCTTTTCCGTGTTTTAAAAGTTTAACAGTCCCAAGCCGTACAACTTAGAACACGGACTTAGTTGGTTTTGAGGGGGGAGATGGAATCCACTTTATTCGGGGAGTACTTTAAAAAAAAAACAAACTTATTTTCCATTTGCTTGGTGCCTGAGGGAAGCGATTGTGTTGGGAGCCCATCTCTTGAGTGTGAGTTGTGAGTGTGTAACATACATTACGGGGAGGAAGAACCACACCACGCACACGCACACACGCAACATCACGAGTACAGGAAGACGCCGGAGGAGCATCTGAAACCGGGAGACTTGTTGAGATAGATGATCCTGGCTCCCGGGAGGGGGGGGAGGAAGAGGAAGAAGAGGGAGGAGGGGAGGACTCGTAGAACTTTTGCCCTGCGCCCGCTGGACCAGCCGGGAAGCGTGGGCTCCTCATCTCACCTTCCTCCTCGCATCCATTACTTACTCTACGTTGCCCAGTCGGGAGTTCGCGTTTAGGGGGAGGGCGATGGATGGCGGGGGCGGGATGGAGGGGGGGAGGAGGAGGAGGTGAGCCGGGGGAGGGCTATTGCTAATTGAACGTGGCAAGATGCCTTTTGATCTCCGCATCCACCCCGCCACAACCACGAAAGTTTTCCTGGCGTCTTCCTCGTCTGCCTACCCCCCCCCCCCCCCCGGTCCGCCTCGCCCTCTCCTCCCCCCCCCCCCACCTCTCCCCCACCCCCACCCCTTGGTCTCTTAGGAAACTGCGACCTTAATGGTTGCTAAGAAGCAGGGGAGGTCCTTCCCGTCCCCAGGCCACCCCCCCTGCCCCCACCCCACCCCTCCCTCTCTCCCTCCCTCCCTGTGGATCAGCACTTTTTTCCCCCTCTGGATGGGGTCGCGAGGAGGATGTAGTTCCTCCGTCCGTCGGCCCGGGAACGCTCGCCCTGTCCGGTTCGGCTGTGAGTACCAGCGGCCCAAGCCCGTGCCCTCCGCGCGGCCAACTTCTCTTCGGGTGTGTGTTACTTTTTTTGGCCATGGAGAGCTGGGGGTGGGGTGGGAATGCGGCACCGCTCCGATCTTCCAGGGATGCAGCGCCGGACTCTCGGGACAAGCCCAGTTTGTTGTCAGGCAGAACCACGGAGGTGGTGGACTCGGTGATGTCCAGTTGGTGCCCGGAAAACTTTTTTTGTGTGTGCCCTCGGGGAAGGTGTGTGTGTGTGTGTGTACAAGCCAGGAAGATTCCACTTTGTTTGCTCTGAGTGGACCTAACTAGTGGACCGGGATCCTGTGAGTCCTTTGGTTGCTGTTGGCGTAGACCAGGGTTGGGTTCTGCAATGCATCCTTGATGGGTTATAAAAAGAGGAGGAGAGAATTTCTCCTTGCTCAGCAGATTTGTCCTCCCTTGCTCTTACTGGTTAGGAGATAGAACGTGAGCCCAGATCCGGACGAGCAGTTCACATTCCATTACGAAATTCTACACGGCTTCAGAGGCAGCAGCAGCAGCAGCACACAACTCATGCACTTTTGGAGAGTTTGGGGAAGGGGAGGGGGAAGGATGAGGAAGAGGAAGAGTACATATCTTTTAAAAAGCAGGCTGAAAACTTTTCTCATCCGTGGAAAAATGATCCTTCATCTTTGCCTTTGAGTTTAAAGTTTTCGAGCCTCTCAGAAAGTAATGGAAATAAAGTTTGTTTCTTGGATGGATGATGCTGGAAGAGGCAAGGAGGAGAGTCTTGAGATGATTTCAGCAAATACTTAAGATGTATAACAGTATTTGTTCAGGTTTGCCCTATAGATTCTGTTCAGGAATTACTGTTACTGTTCAGGAATTTATCCTGAAATTGTTGCAACTAATGTCTTAATCAGAGATGGAAGAGGGAACTACTTTCATCAAATATTTTTCTTTTCAGGGACCTTCAAAAGCATCCTCTAGATGTGATTACTAAAAAAAAAAAATAAGTCAAAGACATAATTTGATAAGGTTCTGAAGTTACAGGTCTTGGCTAAAAGCTATGATTTTAAAATACTTAGTTCCTGCTATTCCTTGGAGACTCCCACAGAGGTTTTGGTTGAATGACTTTAAAGGATGCTTAAAGTAATTCATGCTTAAGTGAGCCATGATAATTTTAGAGTCTTTAGTTTTTCAACTTTTTATGACTTTACACAAAGTCCTAAAATGCAGTCTTTAAAATAAGCTAATTTTTAATCGATAACAGAATGGATAGACACCAATTCTTTAACCAAAGGGATATTCACAACTTTGCGCTTTAAGGTTTATTGATGCTCACAAGTAATTGTCTTCCTTGGTACAATTTAGATTCCATTTTGGAGTTTCTCTTATTTTAAAAAGGCATATTGATGAACTGGAATGTCATCACTTAATCCATTTAAAAGTAGTTAATGCTTTCAATTATTCTTTAGTATAAAGATGACCCACCCTCTTATTTTCAGTTCCACATCTTGGGTTGTTTAGAAAACTTTAATCAGCCACATTGTCTCCCATCATTGAAAAGGTATGCCCTTTTTGTTTCTTAAAATTTGGTTGTCTCTGAAAAAGAAATTTTTTTTTGCATTTTTTCTTTTTAAGAGGTAAGTCAATGGGAGATGCTTCTGTTGTTTACTATATTATGAAAAAATAATGTCTTACCACATTGTTTTAGATTTTTTTTACATAACTTTCTTCTCATCAGAGCTTCAGAATGGAAGTTGTTTAACAGAGAAGTTTGTGTACTGTGTGGTGGAGTGTGTCAGCTTGACTCAGTTGGTCCAGGTGGTGCAACCCTTCCTAAAAGTTTGCACCATCAACCAAGTGATCTTTTCTTCGGCTGGTCTTTATTTTGGATTTTAAGGTCACACTGAGACCTAATATTTAGATGTCTGTATCCAGTCCAGTTAGAAAGTTCTAAGACAAAAACCCAGCTGATGCACCTTTCTTCCCCCCATTTGCTGTGATGGTATGTGAATTGCCATTTTAGAAGTTCTTTTTGCAAGGTTTTCATCTAATGTAATATCCTAGTTAACAAAGTTTTTCATCTTCCCAGTTTTTTTTTTTGAAGGACTCTGGATGACCCTGTTGGTAATATAAATTTAAGGCATTAGAATTGTTGTAAAGCCCTAAAAGAAAGAGAAATGTGTGTAAATGTCATACAGAGTGGTCAAAACATGGTCACTGGAGACTCGAAGAGGTGAACCGTTTGATGGTTCTATTCATTATCCTTTTTAAAAGTAGGTGGTGCTTAGAAGGTCGTAGGATAAGTGTTGCTAAGCAGCTAAACAGAAGGATGCTAAAATTAACCCAGCATTTTTGTCAGAGCATTCCCTCTTTTGATAATATTTATTACATTTAATTTCTGCACTCGGTTTAATTTTTGAAATAAGGGAGAAAAGGCTATTCATTTTTTGCAGTCATTACATGAAAATAGCCTTTTCCCTTTTCTAACTACCTAATTGATGTTTATTGCTCTCTGACCATAGGAGAGGTGTCAGATGGCAGACTCTTCAGACAGACTCCTTGAATAGAGAGAGATATTTCTAAAGTGTTGGGTTCATGTGTGTAATAGCATCCTATTTCATATAGTAGTAGGTTATTTTATTTAGGACTTTGACATAAGCCATAAAGTGATGTCTTATTAAACAAAAGATAAGGTTTGCATTCAAAAGGAAAAAATGCAATATAGTATCAATATGGGTGCTGTCTCTGCTGATAATCTCCCCTTTAACTGTGATAATCATTCATTCTCTAAGATTAGGTCCGCAGAATGGCTTTCCCTGTCTCCTCCTTCCACCCTTCTCCCCCCTCCCAATTTTTCACTTTATTCAGAACAAAGGTTCAAAGATAACTTTTCACATCTGATTTTTTAAGAGTAGTTATAATAGTCTAAATATACCTTTCAAATAAGAACTTAGATCTGGGGTGGGAAAATTTGGCAAGGGTTACTGCCAAAGGTTAAATTCCACTTAAAAAGTCCTTGGTAGATGAAATGTGGAATCTAATAGAAGCCAGAGTTGATAGCCAGCATCATTTCTTGGTTGAAAGGTAAGCCTACATCATTGGGTGGTGAAGTTGCTTAAAATATAAACTTTTCTTAATAGGACAAGCTCTTTGCATATCAAGTAAAATTCATTAACAGTTTTGATTTCTAGATGTAGGTAAGAGTTGAATTATATGGAACTTAGAGTCTTGGGACTTAATTCTAAAAGAGACTAGATTTGTTTTCACACCTATAGAAATTTCTCCTTGTGGAGAAATCTCCCACAAACTTTCCCTCCGTTTCCCCCCACTGTGAGAGGAAAATTCTCTGGCTCTATTTTCTTTTTCTTTTTTTTCTCTGGCTCTATTTTCATTAACTCCTGAAGGGGGAATGAATTCAGTTACCTAGGCTGGGGGTACAAAGACCAGCCTGAGAGCAGTACCTACCCTGCCCTCAAGGAGCCCTTAGTCTGAGAATTTCTGGTGGGAATGTTTTTCTTTTTTATTTGCAATCCAATAGATGCAAGTTAAGACAATTGAGTTCATCTGTCTCATTTTAGGTTACCTTTAGCATGTAAATATTTCTCTTCTAGTCACTCACCCTTGGGAGTTTACACTTACTTGGCCATCTTCTTTATGAGTTCTTGCATTGGACCTAGAGAATGAGATGAGAGAGAAAGTAAATCTGTTCCCCTTGGCAACCTTCATTTTGGCAAATCTTGTTTTTGATGCTACTTCTCTCTGCTGGGTAATCAATCAAGGTGGTTCCCGGTGAATAGGTGCTTCAGACAAAAGAAGTAGGAATTGGGTGGAGATTGTTTGTTCTGTGGGATTCAGACTAGTAATGCTAGGAGAATTTGAAGGCCTAGAGACTTGGGTAGCTGAATATTTCTGGAAGGATTCACCAGCAGACTACTCTCTAGGGTGGGTGGTACTGATAGGGGCGGAGAAAGCAAATTGAAACACCCCCCACAGGCATTGTCAGACTTTTGAACACCCCAGAGAAAAAAGTCACAGGAGGGGTAACCAGATAAAGCCCTTATTCACTGCTGTGTATTTATATTTTCATCTTAGTTTGTTTAGCATTCCATGACTTTTTACAATGGAATAGAAAAGCTATTAAATGGTGTAGTTCTTTAAAAGGATTCCTTTTTAATTTGATCACTCACTACCATGTACTGGGAAGATTCAGTAAAGTAATCCTATCATGTGTTTTAATAGGCCCCTTTCATTTTGACACATTCTAATACCGTCTCACTCCGAGGTAGGGCCGCCAGCATTTTACAGGTGTGTCAAAGGTCCATCAGAACCAGGGTCCTTGAGCCCTGGCCCAGTTTTAACCTTGACTGCTAGTGCTGCAGACTGTACACAGACTTTTCAGAAAATCAGCTTTGATATGAGTACATGAAACCTAGGGATTAAAACTTTTCTAGTGACTTCAGGTTCTTTTGAAAGTCATTCTATAGTTGAATTAGATATAGGCCATTTCTTTTTTAACTTCAGTCTTTCCCATCACTTTTTTTACTTATGAGTATATACAGCAGCACAGTGTATATGAAAGTTTTAAAGGGGTACCATTTCTTGATATCCGTATCTAGATAGGGTGTGTGTGTGTGTTCGTGTGTGTTCATGTTCTCGTGTTCATTCCCATTCAGGAGGCTTTTCAGCTCCCCATTTGTCTATTTCCGTAAGCAAAAGCTGCCCCTAGTGTTTTTTGGTCCAAATTGGGGGAACTCCAATATTCCTCATTAATTGAATGCTGGAGCACAAACATAATTTTGGCAGGCAGTTGCTAATGAGAGACTCACTTAGGTATTTTATTTTGAGAAAACGGGAGTCAGTGTCTGACCTAACATTCCAAAAGGTGGTCCACAGGTGAGGTTTTTTTTTTTTTTAAACTTAACAAACATTGATACTGTATTTGGCATCTCGCTTCATCGTTTTGCACATAATATATTTAGTAGAAGCCTGGAAGTTTTAGAGTATTGCAACGATGAACAATTTTTTTTTAAGCCCTTGAGTGACACTGTCATTCCCACGAGTTAAGAGACCAAGGAGAAAGGAGGAAGATGAGAAGGAAGTAGATGCGTGGGGAGGGTGTGAATAAGTAACATTTACATGTTTTATGTCACTTGAGCCTCACTAAGACTAAGAGAAGTAGGCAGCTAGGGGGCGCAGTGCAAAGAACACTGGGCCTGGAGTCTTAAAGACTTGAGTTCAAATGCAACTTCAGACACTAGCTGTGTAACTCGGAGCAACCCACTTACCCTCTGTTTGCCTCACTTTCCTCATCTATAAAATGGAGATAATAACCCTTCCAGGGCTCAAATGTGATACCATATGTAAAGCACTTGGCACAGTGTCTGGCACACAGTAGATGCTATATGAACGTAGCTGTTATTGCCGAAGGTTATTACCTCCATTTTATAGATGAAGAAGCTCAGGCTCACCCATTTTCCCACAGTAAGTGTGTGAAGAGGTGTCATTTGAACCCCAGATTTTCTGTCTTCAAATCCATCCTACGACTCTGGCAATGGGTAACTGGCGGAAAGTAGCAGTCGATCCCCACCTATAATTGGTGACACCACTTGCCACAGGCCTGTTGTGTAGAAGTGTGATTTTCTATACTGAGCTGCTGCCTCGGCTCTTACTTAAGAGTTACTTTAAAAAAAAAGTAATAAAAACAGTCATTCGTTTTAGCAAGCCAAACTAGAAGAAGCAGCTTTTTCCTACTTATTCAAACCAGTGATAGACAAGTTTAAAGCTATCCCATTAACCAGTCTGAGAACCTCATGATAACTGCTACTTGATCTGTAAAATCTAGAATAATATAATATTCTAAGACAGAAATTAGTAGAGGGCTTGAAGGAGCTACAGGTTATGTGTGAAAGATGTAAATGTGGCTCAGAAGTCATTGTCTGATTGGGTTTAAACATTAGGAGGCTATATATCTGTCTAGATGTTGATAAAGGAGTTTTAAATTATGGGATTAGGGACTGGACCTGTGATTTCATTTATAGGAAATTATAGAAAGGTTAAAATAAGAGTTTTACTGGATGGGTTTTTTTTTTAATTAAAAAGGAAAATTTTACACTGTGTCTAATTACCTTGAGAGTTGTCACACTATGGTCTTTCCTAATTAGAGCCATGTTTCATTGCTCTCTGTTTGAAGTTTACATAAATTGGGAGAGATGGGCAGGCAGATCAAAGGCAGTGCATTTCTAGCTTCCAGTGTGTGTGCCCATTTGCTAGGCGTACAGTTTTATTTCATTAATGGTAGGAGTTAATAGGAGTCTTGACCTGCGCACAATTTGACTTCTCTCTGCTTAGCTCACTGTCTGGATTTTTTTAAAAATTCAAAACTACTGGCATATGCCTTATTTTACTCATTATATAATCTAAGTGGATGTAGATAATTTTTATAAATTGAGTTATCTTAAGAATCCAGGTGGAATTTCTCAAAGGATTTTATGCTGACTCTCTTGAAAACAAGCAATTTTTTTTAATTAAACTTTTTTTTGTTCAGGTTTTTATGTCAGTTTCTTAAATTTAGACTGATTAGAAAAAGGAAAGATGGTTTAAAGTGGCAGTGGGTAGTTAACTATATATAATAATAGTTATGAATGGTATGTAGTGTGAAATAAATTTTCATATACTGCTTGAATTGTAAGGAACTGTAGAGATAAATTTGAGAATATGTTGCTAACATTAACTGATTTTATTCATTATTCAGCCATTAACTATACTTTGGGCTCAGCAGTATGCAACTAGCTACAATTACATTGAAAAGTAATTTTCTGGTATAGAAAACTTAACTGCTTAAGGAAAACTACATCAATTTTGTACTGATGTGGAAAAGGGATTTCTAAACAAGTCATACTTCTGGCCTAGGGGGCGGGGGGGGGGGGGTGAGGGGGGTGGGAATTTGGCTGCATAAATAATGCCCATGGTTTATGGATATGATTAGATTTCAGAGTAAATATACTCAGCCATGTTTAAGAGTTGTAATAACTCATTTGTAAATGGCACGACAACCCTTTAATAGAGGTAATGGAAATATTATTATTCTTTACAGATAAGAAAACTGAGACACTGCATGGTAAAGCAACTTTTCTCAGCTTTTATAATAAGTTTTTCAAAGTAGTATCTTGTCAGTCAAAATCAACTTACTAATTATTGACTATGTGCCAGGCACTGTACTCTAGGCACTGAGGATATAAAAAAAGACAATAACAAACCTTTTTTCAAAAGCTCTTATTTTTATGTACTCCTTACTACATCAGCAGTGTCTTTAACTGTATGTACTGCCTGCTAAGGGACCACCCCAGACAGGTTTCCTGGTTTGAGATTTGATTAAAACTAATTTGACAATCTTTTTTTTTTCTTCCAATTTTGTAAACTAAACACAAGCTAAGGGAAGCTTCAAACATATGCTTCTGATTTAGGTTATATTCAAGTCATCAAAAAGATGATTTTGAGAATCATTTGATATTCAAGAAGCTTTTTTAGGGATTTTATAATTCCATTCTCCTTTGTGATAGAAAATTATCCATTATCCATTCTGCTTCATTATGAAAAATTATCAGACAACTCAAACATTGACATTAAGTCATAGGTTCAGTGATCATAACTTGTTCTTGAATGTGGGCAACCTCTTCCCTGATTCTTGGCTCTCATTATCACTGATTGCCCACAGCTAGTATAGTATAGTGTGTGCAGTCCCTTCTAGGATCTTACATATTTCATGTGTTAGAACTGTTTTATCATTTTGATTAACTTTAACTTGAGGTGTTGAAAATTAGTCCTATGATCACTTTTGATCATAAACCTAAGGTTGAATAGAGCATGAACATAATTTATTTATGGGAGAGGAAATGAATTATTTGCCACCTGTAGATAGAAAATAAATTGCACAAATAACCATGTAAGATTATTATTTTGAATAATTTTCAGGTGAAGCATAAAACCAGTTTTATCAAGTTAGGGGCTTAATCAGCTTTCAGGAAGCTTAGCTGCTGGCTTGCAAGTGATTGTGTTTCAAAGCAGTTATGAAGCAGAAGGTTAAGGTAATTTTCTACATACTCAATATGCAGGTTTTTTGGCCAAATTATCCTTAAAATTTGTATATTTACTCTGTAATTACCCCAATTGAAAGTTGCCCTAACCTTGAACCATGGTATCAAGAATTCTAGCATTTCAGACAAATCATAGACTTAGGGTATTGGCCGGAAAGGACAATAGATTTCCTGTAGCCCACCCTCCTCATTTGACAAGTGAGGAAACTGAGGCTCAGAGAGGTTAAACCTGGTCATTAAAAGTTTTTGGGTGGCAGAAATGAAATGAAAGTTGGCCAGGTCAATGGACTCCTTTTTCCATTACATTAGATTCTTGACCTCTAATATTCTTACATTCTTTTTGCAGTTTTGATTTGCTTTATTTAAAGCAATTTTTCCCCCATTTCCATCACTGCGTGAGGCAAGGCATAACCAGTAGTCAGCTCGTGTGCTCCCTTGGTTAACCTTGCGATGTCAGGAGGAAGGAAAGCTCTCCAGTTCTTATGGGACGACACTGACAAGAGCCCCTCGGAATGGGCAGGCAGAAGTCTAAGTTGTGATCCCCATACTGACAAGATCATACAGATCCCTTTGAATACTGGAGAGCTTGCTTTATTTGTAGCAAGCCAAACCTACCGGTATCTGCCTTAGAGTGTCAGATATAATTCTCATATTTGCATAGTGCTTTATGGTTTACCAAGTACTTTCCTCAAAACAACCCTATGGAGTAGGTGGTTATAAGTATTATTATCCCCAGTTTACAGATAAGTAAATAGGCCCAGTCACACAGCCTGCAATCAGAGCTGGAAAAGGAGCACAAGCCCTCTGACCAAGCAAAATGCAATTTTCACTACACCCTGTGGTGAATCCACCTCCCTCTCATAAAATAAAGCTTCTTGAGGGTAGAGACTTTGGATTTTTTTCCCCTTTGTAACCTTAGCATTTAGCACAGTGCCCAGAGCGTAGGAGGGATTTAATAAACCTCATTGTTCTATGTGTTGGGTACCTTAGCTTCAGGGTAATGATTGTGGTGCTGATCCGAATAAAGTAGTCTAGTAGTGTCTTCAAAGATACAACCCTGGTGCAAAGATACTCCTTTAGAAATTGTCTGGTGAAGGTACCATTGGAATGTGGATAGTGTGGAACTTGGGGTCTGGAAGACCTAGACCTAGGTTTGAATTTTGTTTTGGACTCTAGCTGTGTGATCCTAACTAGGTCACTTAACCTCTCTGTGGCTCACTTTCCTCATCTGCAAAATAAAGGGGTTGAACCTGAAGACCTCTAAAGCAATGTACTTGGTTTTCATTTAGAAAGCATGAAATTTTCTGAATTCTCTACGTGTTTGCAATCAATTGGTGATACAAAGACAAAAGTGAGATAATTAAATCATCCCCAGTGAAGTTGAGTAATTACCTCCTATTAAATGTAAGGAAACCATTAGGTGGTCTCAGGAATACATTTTAGTGATGCCTCCTGATCTGGTTGGGGTAATGTTGCTTCTTAAGACTTTTATGACTCACCTTAATCTCAGAAGAGCTTGAAGCATGCCCAGATGAATGACCTATGCTTTATGGGATCAGCTGACTCAGGTAAACCTCATCTTTCATTTGGACCCCAGATAGTGTTGGGATTTGTCCAAGTTGGGGAGAAAGCAATTAGCTCCCTTTCCATATAAAAGCCATTTTTATATAGATAGAAAACTTGGGACATGAATTACACCAGAAAGTATAAGCTAGAGCTTACAGTATCAAATTGTTTTCTGTTTTGAGTATATATTTGATGAGTCAAATCAAGAAACTTGGGCAAAGCCATTCACTCATTTCAATCCTGTTCTCCTCTCTCCCACTGCCACCCCACCCCACTCTGTGGCTCAACAAGATGGCACTATGAAAAGAGAATTCTTTGAACAGATTTTTAGGTAATTCAACCCCCCCACCCCCATTAAATGAAGTGCTACGCTGGTATTCAGGATATCCTAGAATGTTCTTATTTAACATTCCAACTAAAAATACGCTAGTTCTCACCTGACCCTGCTGTTCTGGAATTCTTTTTAAAGGTGGGGGGGGCTGGTTTGGGCCCCTGTGAGATAGTTAATATGCCAGAAAAATCATGTTGAATGAATTATGACCCATAACATGGTGCCTGTTTTGTGTACTTTGTAATGACAGAACAGTGCTCTGTACTTCAGACTCATCCTTAGCTTATTAGTGCTGGATAGTGATGCTAAAAAACTTTGTTGGTTAATTTTTAAAATTTCTCAAAGTTTATTTTTCCACTGACTTTTAGTACTTTTTTTTTTAATATATTAAAGTGCATATGAGCCAGTGTGGCCTAGAGCTCTGCTCTGTGATGAGTGCCATTGACTTATACTGACTTTGTGACTTTGGACAAGTCACTTAACATTTTCATTGCCCTGTGCAGCTGTCTTAGAACTATAAGGTACTCATCAGTATTGGTAGAGGAAGTTAAGAAAAGTATGAGCCTGGCCAAATTTCAAGGTATTGACTGCTCTGGGTTGTTTTCTGTTAGTTTGTTTTGTTTTTAGTTTTTGGGTTTTTTTTTTTTTTGGTATGATGGTATCTTTTACTTGCTCCTGGAATAAGTACTAAATTTGGAGTCATGGGGCCATAGGCTCATAGACAGAATGGGAAGATCCCTCAGAGGACATCTGGTCCAGCTCCCTCATTCTATAGTTAGGGAATCTGAGGCCCAAGGACCTTCATTTACTTGTTCTGCAGGCAGTACCTCCAGCCTGCTATTTATCCATGTGACTTAGGGCAAGTCACTTTGACTGTGGCAGAGTTGAATTAGATGATCTCTAAAACCCTTTTCAGGTCTAGTGACTTGGCTAACTTCTACAGGAAGTACCTAAAAGGCCTGTGGTGTATATTGTTGGAGCTTAAAAATACAGAAAAATTCAGAATAGAAGTTATGAAGTAAACTAATAGAATGGTGATTTTTATTAAGTGTTGAGCCAGGTTTAAAAAGAGTACAGTGGTAGTAAAGATGAAAGAAAGGTCAAAGTTTGCTTGCTTAAGGTAAGTTGTCCTTTTCCCCAAAAGTCCTTCCCAAATTGCTAAAAAGTATGGTATTGTGACACATGCTGTTGAAACTGCTTTACTCTTAGAAAATGGATGCTCTGCTGGAGATTAAGTGTACTAACATGTTTGATCTTGTTGGCTGTAATAAGCACTGAGAACAGGAATGGGTCACTCCCCCTCCCACATCCCCCCAAGATCTCCATGTAGATTTGAATGAAGATGTTTGACAGGTCTGTTCCTCAGATAATTCTCTGTTCTGAAAAATAGGCAAATTGTTTGCTTTTTTTTTTTTTAAACAAAAAGTGGGGGTGGTATGTGCTGCACCAGGGATTGGTCAAATTACTAATGGTTAGAAAGTAATTCCGAAGGGGGCATAGATCTCATTTCTGTTACTGTTACCTTTACGGTAAATAAGATCCTGGAAGTGATAACACCTTGGTCTTCAGAAGGTCCATTGTGGTGAGTGCAATGCCTAGAGTCTGGACTTCAAGATTACAGGCATACTTGCCCCTCCCCTTCTTTTTTTGTTTAATAGGCAAAAATTTGATTTCTATGTAACTCTCAAACTGAAAAATCACATGCTCATGGTTTTTCTGTTTGTTTCTCCTTTTTTATGATAAATGTGCCCCCCTTTTTTTTCCTAAATTTTTATGCCAATAACTGATATGAATAGTAGGGTTCAGTCAGGCAGTTCAAAGAGACAAGAAAATAGAAAATAAAGTGTTAATATCTAGGACTGATAGTTGAGGTCTATGAGCCTAAGCCTAGCTCCATTACCAAATCCCAAATACAGAAGAAATGCAAACATGACAGTTATCTACAATTTGAGGTAACTTGTAGCAATCCCTATGCACCATATGGTATGGTTTAAGAATTTTTTAAATTGATATCTTTTGTTTTTAGAAAATCAGCTACATTTTTATTAAAGTTTTTCACTCTTCCTTCTTTCCCTGAGAGCTTAAAAAAGGAATTGTAAAGAGTGAGAAATGGTTTTTGTATTGAAAAAGTCTTAACATATGCAGGGTTTCACATCCATAGTTCCCATAGAAGGACAGGGAGGTGCCTCTTCTCATAGCTTTTTTGGGGGGCTATGTTAGGTCTTTATAATTTCTGAAGCACTTAGTTTTGGTTTTTTATTGTTTCCCATTTATATTGTGTAGTGATTGCATCTTGTTTTCCTACTTTGCAACAGTGCATAGGAGTTTTTCTTGCTTTTCTGTATTCATCATACACATTATTTCTTACAGAATAGAAATGTTCCACTGTGTTTTTGTGCCACAATTTTTTAGCTATTCTCCAGTTGATAGCATCTACTTTGTTTCCAGTTTTTTGGAGCCACAGAAAGCAGTTACAAATATTTTAGTGTATATGGGACCTTTCCCTTTTTTTGTCATTGACTTCTTTGGGGTTGAGGAAGAGGGTAATATGCCTAGCACTGAAATCTCTGGATCAGAGGGTGTGAACATATTAGTCACTTTCTTTGCATAATTGCAAATAGATTTCTGAAATGGTTGGGCCATTGGCATTTGGTAAATTATTAAAATAATTGTTATACCCTTTTGTCAAGAAGCTCTTGGAGGGTGAGGACTAAGTCCCTTTTTATTGCTTTAAAGTAATTTCTATCATTTTTTACCATGGGAACAATTCACAAATGGATTCATTCAACATATAGTTATGGTATCACTCACTGAGCAAAATGTTGAAGAAATGTGACACTTTTGTCCTACAGGAGCTTTAGTTGGGGAGTCACCATGCACACATGAAAATTATAGCAAACAGTGAATGTGATTTTGGTGTCAGAGTAAGTGGTAGAGAGAAAAGGGAGAAAATTTGAAATCTTTATCTCTCCCCCTAAATTTTCCTCCCTCCACTTATTATTGTTGAAAGCAGCACCCACATCCTCCCAGTCCCATAGGCTCACAAAATAGTCTTCCTGGAATCCTCACCATCTCATCCCCCCAGTTCACTCTGTTGCCAAGGCCTTTGCAGCATCTTTCATTTGCCACCCTCCCTAACCCCCCACCCCCCACACACACTGCCACCACCTGGTTTAGGCCCTCTTTGCCTCAAGCCCTGATTACTACAATAGCCTGCTGGAGGGCCTAACCACTTCAAGTCTCTTCCTACACCAATCCATTCTCCATTTAGCCACCAAAGTAATTTTCCTAAAGTGCAGGTCCCATGTCACACGCACCCCACCCCTCAACTTAGTAAACTCCAGTGGCTTCCTGTAACCTCCAAAATTCTAGGTTCCAAAGTACTTTAGCCTGACCTCTTCTTACAATTTCTAGTCTTCTTACACCTTACTCTCCACCATGTATTTTTGAATTCAGTAACACTGGCTTCCTAGCTGTTCCATGAACAAGACACTCCATCTCACATTCTATCTCTCAACTTTGGGCATTTTTTTCTGGCTGTCTCCCATGCCTGGAATGCTCTCCCTCATCATCTCTGTTCTGTTTATCTTCTGGCTTCCTTCAAATCTCAAGTAAAAAAATCCCATTTTACAGGAAGCTTTTCCTAACCTTAATTTTAATGTCTTCCCCCTTTTTACTATTTCCTACTTACTGTTCTCCTCCCCATCCCCATTGGATTGTGACCTTCTTAAGAGCAGGGACTGCCTTGCCTCTTTTTGTATCCCCAGTGCCTCACACAAAGTAAGCGCTTAATAAATGTTTATTGTCTGACAAATCAACATGGGTAAGATTTGGGTTGGAGGAATGTAGGAGCAACCAGATAGCAAAGATTTCGGAATAAGCATGGTGTGGTCAGGGGACCCAGACAGGGATTGTACATTAGTAGTGGAAGATAAAGAGTTGGGAGTGGGCCAGATTATAGAGGGCCTTCATTTTATTTATTTTTGGCCTTAATTTTTCTTGGTGATGTAATGTGCAAGTACCCATAAAGTGTGGGCAGCACATTTTCATTAGAAAGGCCAAGGAGATGATGAAATAATCTGGCATAAATTCCTATCCCATTGGTCCCTCTGACATAGAATGGGAGGCTTATTAATCAAAAGGGAGGAATGGATTATTCATCCTTTAATTCCTTTTCATTAATATCAGGTGAATTATCTTTGGTTTCTACTTGTGAGTTTTAGGTTTTAGGCAGTTTCTTGAAAAAATTACTGAAGCTTCCAGAGTTCCATTACAAAGGAATTAAATAGTCCCTTAAAATCTGAGGATCTGAAAGCAATTAGAGTTGGAAGAATTCGGAGAAGGGAAACGGTTTTGCTGTGTGCCCAATGTTGTTAAGGTGTTTGAAACATTAATTTTATTTTATGCTTAAAAATTAAACCCAAATATTTCTCTAGTAACAGATTGACTTGTTATCTATAGTAGCAGTAGTAGGAATGCTCTGGAAATTAGTAACGAGGAAATAGAGAATCTAATTGGTAGTCTACATTTGCATAATATTTGCACATAGTATGTGCCTAATCAATATTTGTTGAATGAAATACAACTTTTAGGAATAGTGAATGTTAGAGGTCATTCAATCTTTTCTTCCCTCCTCCCTTCCCATTTCAAAGATGAGTGAGTTTTACACAAGAAGCTAAGTGGTTTGCCCAAGGTCATACAACTGAGTTAATTGGAACAACTGAATCTCTCTTCTGGTTCTTAGGCCTGTACTCTGATTCTTTACTTGTCCTTACTTTCAAAATTAGGAATTGACCTTTTTAAAAATGTCTTTTTTCTTGTTTAGCTTGTGGAAGGATCCCTGTAAAGAGCAGCAGGGCAGAAAGGACATCCTGTCTTCCTAGAAACTGTAGGAAGGGGGTTGTCAGTGGGCCACTTTCCTGCCACTTTGTTATGTCTCCTAACTTGGAGTAGGGGTGGCACCTGAGTACCCAGCCCATTTCCCAGTTCCTTTTTCTAATAGGATTGCTCCCAAGGATTATTTTGAAATGAGTAATAAACAACCAGTATGTGATATTCAGTTATGCCTGTCCTCTTTTTTTCAAGACCATTTATTTATTTTAAACATTTGCTTTTTTTAATTAGCAAAAGTCTTTTTCTTCTCACTCCTCTCCCCATCGGGGGCAAAAAAGATAGAAAAAACTATTTGTCACAAATAGGCATAATCAGGCAAAACAGATTCCCTCACTCCCACATTGGCGATGTCTCAGAGTCCATCACCTCTTGGTCAAGGGATGGATGTCTTGCTTTATCATAGCTGCTCTGGAGGGGTTGTTCGTGGAATTGAGTTTGCCCAGAGTCCTTAAGCCTTTCCAATTTGTCTTTTCAGTGCTTTTATGTTTTTCCTCCAGATTCTACTCTCTTTTCTATGCTTCAGTTCTGGCAAGTCTTCCCAGGTTTCTCTCTGAAATCATCCCCTTGTTTTTTGTATAGCACAATGGTGTTGTTATACATAGACATTATAGTTTGTTTAACCATTCCTCAATTGATGGGCCATCTCTTTTCAGTGCTTGTCAGTGTGGTCAGTTTTAGCAATAGAATAGCAAAGTAGAAAGAAAATTGGACGGAGTGGGCAACAAGGAAGGTCTTAGCCTGGCTTTGTATCTGAGCAAGTCCTCATCTGTCTGATACCTGTTCTAGTTGGCTCACCATGAGCTTCAGATGAGGCAATATGTGTGTAAGTTCAGGCAGTTTAACTTCTTTAGTAGATCAGATAGTGTTTTGCACAAAAATATGTGTACTTGAAAACTTAGGCGCTTGATTAATTGATTTTTTTAAACTAATCAATTTTTAACTAATTTTCCCCCTTTTCCCTGAAGATATTCTAATGCTAGAAAGTGTGGCTGTAGGTAGGTTGTCTGAAGACAGCATAAGAGCAGTTGGAAGGTGGGAACACTTATTTCCAGTTGCTCCTAAGTGGACTTTGGAGGCTTGAGGCTGCTGTCTCTGACAGTTGTAGCCTGCCAGGTCCCAATGTTGAGATGACTCACTTTTCCCGCAGGTAACTTGACATAGCATTCAGTAGTCTGTAAATCTGAAATTCATTGGAAATCTCCAAAACTCATTTTAGCCTCTACTGCCACCAAGCTTTCTAAAAAAATTTTTAAATTTGATTTTCTTTTTTTCTTTTTTTAGCCCACCTTTTGTTCAGTGGCAAAATGCTTTAAAGAATGGGCATCAGAAACAAGGGCCCAAGGATGACTGGATGTTAGCTTATAAATAATTGATTCTTTGTTTGATGGCCATATAGCCCAATTCTCAACCTGCCCTTGTTTTTATGGCATGCTAGGAGCCTTGGCTTGTTAACTAGGATCTGCCCATCCCATTTCTGGCCTATTTGTTTCCTTCCTCTATCTCATGTTCTTTCCTCCTTCCTCTCCCCTATGGTTCTAACTTTGAGGTAAAATCAAAGAGGAACCTCTGTCGCTTGCCACAAAACCTACATTTGTTCTTTGCATTTGGATGCTGCCTCTATAATTTCATTTGCCCTTCTACTCAGCCCAGACCTCATATGACCAGCCATTTCAACATTATCCTCACTTAATATTTTAGAATCTGCCCCTCCCCCCTTTGACTTATTCTGCTTTGTAAATCCAATTCCAGGTAACTTTTCCTGCTGTTTGCGGCTTGCCTCTGGAGAGGCCTTGAAAATGTGCTGATTGGATCTACTCTAAATTCTTTCTGTCTAATTTCAGTTGTAGTTAGTAATACTTTCATTGAGCTCTTTCTGATTTCCTGTGGCACAGTGGGTATTCTAAAACTTTCCCTTTGGCCCTTAGCTACCTCCCCCTCCTTGATTTTCCTCAGCAGATTAGTGCCTCCTTTACTGAGGAGGTCTGACAACATGCACTCTCATCTTCCCACCTATCTTAAATTTATTTTTTGCGTTTTTGCTTTTCTCTTCCTTGCCTCTTGTTTTTGAGAAAGAACTGTCCATCTTCCTGATCAAGGCTTACCCGCCCTGGACCTTGATTCTTGATCTCATTTACAATGACTCCTTCTCCCCTTCTCTCTACAAGCTCTTTCCTCTCTCCCTGCTTTTTCTTCCTCTGCCTAGAATTAGGACCACAGAGCTTCTAGTTATCTATATTCCCAATGTCTCTACTTTTTCTTTACTCACTTATTCTTTAACAGTTTATCTTTCAATCCCATTCTTCTACTGAAACTTTTCAGCTGGTCGTTAGTGACCTCCTAAAATCATTAAATCAGTTGATTTTCCATTCTTCATCCTCCTAAGTTCTGCAGGTTTTTTGGGCATTTGACACAGTTGCCCATCCTCTCCTTCATAGGATTTAGAGCTGGAGGAGAAGTAAGAGGTCGTCTGGTCCAGTCCCTTCAATTTACAGAAAGGTAAAGTGACTCCAAATCCAGTAATTGTTCTCATACGCTCGGCTGCCTTTTAACTATTCTCTTGACTTCTGTAACAATAGAATCCTACCTCTTTGGCCATTCCTCTTTGTCCTTTTATAGGTTCTCTTCTTGACTGCTCTTAAAAAAAAAGCACCCCCAAGAATTGTTTCTGCTCCAGGGCCTCCCCTAAACTGATCTCATATATTCACAGGGTTTCTATTATGTTTTCAGAGGTCTTCAAATTTGTATGCAGCTCTGACCTTTCTTCCTAAGCTCTTATAATACATGTCCAACCATCTGTTTGATGTCTTCAACGGGTTGTCCTGTGGCAGCCTCGAACTCATCTTGTGCAAAACCTAGCTCTTCATTCCCCTTCTCCCCACCAAAGAAAAACTGATTCTCCTAACTCCTTTCTCTTTTAATGGTCACCTAGTTATCGGTGCTCGAAACCTTAGAGTCATCTGTGTCTCTTTCTTTTCCTTTCCCCTTCTTCTTTGGTTCTGCTTCTGGAACGTTACTCACATGAATCCATTCCCTTGCATTCCTGATGCTAAGTGTAGCCAAATTAATCTTCCTAAAGTACAGCTTGAATCATGTTACTTTCTTGTATGCAAAACCTTTCTTGAATGATTCTGCCATTGCTTATTGAATCTTTAAACCCTTCATCCAGACATCCAGGCTCTCTGTAGTCTGGTCATAACCTGCCTTTCTAACTTTATTACCAGTTACTCTTCAACATGTGTTTTATGCCCCAGCCAGCTGACCTACTTAATATTTCTTAAACATGCCTAGTGCTTTCCTACCTGCTTACACGGCTCACTCTACCTTGGAATGGGTGTCCTCTCTCTGCCCATAATCTTCACCCATTCACATTGCCATCCCCCTCATTCAGTTATCACATCCTTCTTGTCCTGTCTTTAGATGTTAGCTCCTTCATGAAGCCTTGGCTGAGGTCTTCCTTGTTTACAATCCAGCTTTGTGACCTTGGGCAATTCACTGAATTTCTCTGAGCTTTAGTTTTCTCTAGATGATCTGGAAGATTCATTCCAAACCATAAACTTCTTGGGGGGATGTGATCTCTTCCTGCTTCAGACTCCTGTTTGCACTTCTGGCAATGTAGATTGTATATAATGTGAATGTCTCTCCTCTCATCCTCTTCTAAATTGTAAGCTTCTTTAGGGCAGGGATTACTTTGCTTGTCTTTATTTTCTCTGTGACAAGGCATCTAGTTGGTGCCTTCCACATAGTGGGTAGTCAAAGTATGTTAACTGAATAGAATAAAATTATCAAAGCTTTGTCCCTTTTTTTTTTAAGAAAGGAAAAAAACTGCCTTTTCATATGTTATTCATTAAGATTCTTCATTTTTTAAAATGCTTTTTGTTTGCTCCAGAATAATTAACTTATTCCTTCATTTGGTGATGTGCTGTGCCAAAGCTACAAGAAAATGATAAATCTTAAGTCTAATTCACCCTTCACCTTCTGTTGTGTTAACCCTAGGTAGTAAAATGAGCATAAATCATTACTGACCTTGGACAAATGGACACATCTCTGGTTTTGGCAAAGTTTTGAATGAATCAAATGTATATTTCCTATGTTTAGTACTGTAGAATTTAATTACACTTTAAATGTATTTTATACTTTTTTTGGCAACTGATTTACCTTAATTTTGTTTTGGATAGGTTAAAGTAAATTTACATCCTATCTGTTGACAGGGAAAGCATGGGATGCTTTAGATTAGGATTAAAAATATTCTATGAATTGTCCACAGTCAGATAGTTGAGAATTGACTTCATTCTGATGGAAGGAGGAGTTCATTTAACAAATTCTTTCTCTAACATCTTTATCTTGGAGAGATGAGGTTGAAAAGTTTAAAAAAATGTACTTAACATTCTTATTAATGAGTTGGATAGGGGACATAAATGGTGTGCTTTTCAAATATGCATATAACAAATGTTGAGAAACAACATTAGTCTAAGATTAAATAAGAGAATAACAGATTAGAACCTTGGGACAAGTCAAATAAGATAATTATTTTATTTTTATTTTTAAAAAATAATTTTTACTGATTAAAAAAAAATACCTACATTTCCCACTTAGCTTCCCAGAACACCATAGACTTAAACTTAATAGCCACAAATGTAAAATCCTGTTGATTTGTTCAGTTGAACTGACTCTTCAGGACCCCATTCGGGTTTTTTTTTTTTCAAAGACACTAGAGTGGTTTGCCATTTCCTTCTCCAGCTCATTTTACAGATGAGGAAACTGAGGCAAACAGGATTAAGTGACTTGCCCATGGTCACACAGCTAGTGTCTGAGGGCAGATTTGAACTCAGGAAGATGAGTTCCTGACTCTAGGCCTGGCACTCTATCCACTGAGCCACCTAGCTAGCGTTTATGTAAAATGCTAATAAATGTTAGGTATTATACACTAATCAGAATTTCTTCAGTAGCAAAAAGTACTGTGTTTGAAAGTTGTTGACTCAAAATAAGAAAATGTTTATAGATAAACACTGTTGCAGGGAGATAACTCCTATTTTTCTTATAACATCATTCTTTTGGACTCTAGTTTCTTTATTTTGACTCCTGTATCCACATGTGGCTTCATAATTTCAGCTAGTGTGTTTCTGTGTTAGAGAAAAGAAGGCAAATATATAACAAATGTCAGATATAAATATAAGAGCAACAATTTGAGCAGATGAATTCTTTAACACACACCCCCCCACCCCCGCCACGTCATTCACCTGTTGAATCAACCAGGATTCTAAAATGAATTTTGCTCTATGTAAACAATCTGTAGCATAATAAACCTTTTTTTCTTTTTAGTTAATTTAGTTAATTTTTAGTTAATTTAGTTAACTTTAGAAAGAGTGTTGAATTTGGGTTAAGAGATGGAAAGAACTATAGCCTGGAAGTTGAGAGTAAAAACCTATTTTTAAATTCTTACATAGCCATTAGTTGTGTGACTAGAAGCAATTCACTTTACCACTCTACACTACAGTTTCCTCTTCTATAAGATGAGATAGTCATACCACATGATCCTCAGGTTATTTGTTAAATGCCTGCTATGTGTTAGGAGCTGGAGATACAAATATAAAACTGTGGCAACCCCTTTCAGCTCTAAAATTCAGTGGTAATATGAGCCCTAATACTAAGTCTGACATTGACCAGAAGCTGTGTGAACATTTCAAATCCCATGTCTCTATCTGTAAAATGGGTATCTCATCTTATGCTTATTAAGGATGTAGTGATGCTTGTACAAAGCACTATAATCAATAAAATATACTGATGATTAAAGTTACTATATAAGAAATAAGTTTGGATTTGTTAGCATATTCTAAATTATAAAATTTTCTTTAAGGCAAGGTAGTTAAAAAGAAAGGAATTGTGAATTATACCCAACTTGAATGAACTTGTGCCCAGAGTTCATAGTTGGTATTGATTCAGATAAGGTATGAAATACGTTGTACTTGTAATTAACTGATTAACATTAAATGCTCACTACGTACAGAGAACTATACTAGGATTGGAGGTGGTCTGAAAGGCCTTGCAGTCTAGAAGTGGGTTAGGGAGGTTAAGACTCAGATGTACAAATACACAGTGTTGTATAGCAAAAAACAAAGTGAGGTTCAGAGGGGAGGCTGTCACTTGTGGTATGTGGGAGAGTAGGTAGGATGAGATCAAGGAAGGGCTCTTAGATGTTGATAGTGTGTGAATGGGACTTTAAAGCGTAAACCCAAACTGGAGAAGGGGGTAGGATATCGTAGGCATAAGGAGTAGAGACAGAAAACAATGATGATAGTTATCATTTATGTAGTACTATGTGCCCGCCCTTTTGCTATATGCTTTACAGATACTTTTCCCATTTCATCCCATTTTATAGTTGAAGAAACTGGAGCAAACAGGTTAAATGATTTGACCAGGGTCAGACAGCTAGTACGTTGCTTGAAGTCAAATAGGAACTGAGGTCTTTTCGATTCCAGGCCCAGTACTCTATCCTCCTAGCTGCCTCCTAAGAATAGGGTATACTCAGAGAGAAGACGATCCGGTTTGGTTGGATCATAGGGATTTTAGAGGGGAGTGTTAGGAAGACAAATCTTTCCAATAAATTTCCAATTTATGTATCGATTAAATAAATATAGGAAAAATTGGGGGTACTGGAGCTAAGATTTAGGAGGACTGGGAGAGACCTCTTATAGAGGGGTGGGACTTTAGCTGAGACTTGGAGAAAGCCAGGAGCTGAAGTTGAGGAGATGGTTCCATCTATGGGGGACAGCCAGTAAAAGTGCTAGGGATTAGAGGATGGAGTGCACTGGTCAAAAGGAGGAGCAGTTTTGGGGGGAAAAATAGTTCAGGTTTGGGGTATGTTAAGCTTGAGGTCTCTGTGGGTAGAGATGATCTGTAGGCACTTGGGAGTTAATGATCTTTAGCTCAGAAGAAATGTCAAGGCTTCTCAGGGTACAAATTTGGGAGTCATCTGAATACCATTGAAACATTGAGAATATTTAATAATAACATTCATTTTAGTCATCTGTGTTTTATTTACCAGTATAGACTATAAGCTTTGTAAGTACAGGGATTGTAGCATTATCTAAATCTCTCCCAGGACTTTGCACATTGTTCAATGCTGTCTGTGCACTAAAAGTAGTGAATGGATGGATAGTTGTGTAGCTCACATTTGGCTGGCATGCTGAATGACTTCTAAGGTCCTTTCTAGCTCTGATACTGTGTAAAATGATCTTTTGAGGGGAGTGTGTATGTATGTGGTTTTTTAAATTATTTTCTATTTGTTGGACCTTGACAAACAACAACCTTTCTTTATAGCAAAAAGAAAAGAAGAAGCAGATTATATATATGGTGCTTTGAATCTTATTTAGAGATTGGTTTTGGAGGTATATTTTTAAAATAGAGGCATAGTGGACAGACAGCTGTCCAGGAAACCAGGATAGCTGGGTTCCAGCCCCATAGTGGCTCTGTGACCCAGGCCAAGTCATTTACTTAGCTTTTCAGTTCTCTAGGCAACTTTGAGACTATTAGGTTGCAGAAAAGTTCTAACCTGCATTAATAGAGGGAATGTCTTTACCTGGGAATCCCTTATGAATGAAAAACAGGTCTAGACCCAATTCTTTATGATTTTTTTAAACAGATTGTTTTATTTCACACTTCAGTAGACTTTGCAAAAACATGAAGTATTTGTACTTTGTAATCTTTAATATGGTAAAATAGGGTGGGTAAATACCAGTAATCTTCAACTCTGTATTACTAAACTGGATACTGAAAGCATTGGGACTGAAGGTAAAGGGAATTCATATCCCAGACAGGCAAGGAAATATTGATATAAAGAGAAAATTAGTATTTTTCTATTAAGTGGTAGGTCCAGTTCATGATGTGGTATTTCACAAAGCTTTTCCAAGTTTCATACTCGTTTCAAGGATTCCAAAGTTATTTTGTAACTAATTCTAGTCTGGGGAAAGGAAAAGAGATAAAAGCAGCACTCCATTAGAGCCCTTATTTTGGGGGGGCCCTTTGTGCAGTATATTCTTTTCAATGGGACTGAGTTCAGACTGATACCATGCCAAAATTGAGGCTTTCTTTAGCCCTTAAAATTTCATTGCTTTGCCTGGTGCTTGAAATAATTGCTTGCTTCTTCTAATACTCCTAAGATTTTTTGGGGAAATTGCAACTTCTTTTCACTTTTGCAATCGGGATATTGCAATAAATAACTGAGCTCTTCCTATAAAAGATGCTGGTGGGGAGGAATGAATGGACATTATGCATAAAGTTTTCTTTGAAATGTTTAAGCCTTTCTTGCATTACAAAATAATTTATAGAACATAAATATCACAGGATTGTGAGTTGAAATATAGCTAAGTAAATTTTCAGCACATCAAACATCCAAATAATTTCTAATTTTCCAAAAAAATTAATTTCTAAAATTCAGATGTTAAAGAGTGCTTCAATCTTAACTAGATGGCAAAAAGACTCTTTATTAAAACTTTTTTCTTAAGCTGCTTTGAAAATGTAAAGATGTATATAGCTTCATATCCTCGTTGATGTGAAGGAACACTTGAAAAAACAAAACTTTACAGTAATAGTGAGAAAAAAAGATAAACTAGGAGTGGCACCTGGGGTCTCCTACTTCTGTCACTTCCTTTTCCAAAGGGTGTAGCCTTATGTGAGCTTACAGAAGATGAGAGAAAACTGCTAAGTTTAGTGGTACCACCAATCATTCTGGATCTCTTCTTGGCCATGGGAGGCAGGGCATGGTTGAGGGTGGGGAGTTCACTTTACCCACAGTGTCTACGCACACAGAAAGAGAGCGGAGTTACTTTCAAAACATGGGCAAGAACCGTTAGCAGGAACTTTGGGGAGGGTGTATGATAACGTGCATACCCATTAGGGAGAGGCACTGTTCTGGGCAGGCAAATGGCTGCTGTGCCACCGTGGAGGAGCCATGGAGGATGCAAGAGAGGGGCCGGTTCTTCCTCTCCTGACTAAGCACTTAGATCAGCTGACAGTACTGAGAGCAAGAATTTTCGATTGCTCCTGGAAAGTGGGAGTGGTTGTGAGAGGGAGTTTGGAAGGAGGGAAGAAGGAAGAAGATCGAGCAAAGGCAAGAGAAGATTGATGGGCAGGGATTGTGTGGCCAACTTCCTTTAGTAACCTCAGTTGTAGTTCAGAGAGAAACTTCGCTTTTTAAAAATCTGGATTACTTTGGCAGGGATTGAATGCATGTGGTGATTTTTAATGTAAATATGCAATATGCATAATATGTATGTAGTCTTAAGTGTTTGAGGCAGATTAAACCTAGAAGCCAACCTGTCTATGTGGTACGCTCGGTTCATAGTAGCTTACTATCAGAATTTTTGTTGTATTTTTTAAAAATCACATTTTAAAAACCTACATTTTTGTTCAACATTCCTTAGAAACAGCATCTTGTAAGGTGGAGATGAAATCCTTAACTTCTGCTGGTTTTGTGCCACCTCCATTCCACAGCCCTGCACACTTTTGACCTTTCACACTATTCCTGAACCTGGACTCGAATGCTCACTTCCTAGCCTTCCCACCTCTCCTTCAGTTCCACATGCTTTACCCATTCATTCCCTGTCTCAAGTCAAATCGTTGAAGTTTTCTTCTCTCCTCAGGCCCTCCACTTTGCAGTCATTACTTTCCCTTTTTCATCAACTCTCTGTGCAGATTGTTGGCAAATCTCTGTCTTGGGAGCCCTACCTCATCTCGCTCCTGAACTTTAGACTTTGAATCTTTAACTGCCCGCTCTACAGGACCTTCTCCTGCGTATTCATAGTGTCCTCAAATTTAAAATGGCCCAAATCAACCTGATCTTAGAATGAAAACTCCTTCATAGTTGGAATTGTTTCTTTTTTTTGTATCCAAAGTTCCTGGCAACATAGTAGACCCTAAGTAAACACTTGGTGGATTTCTCCAAAAACTTGTTCTTCTTCTTGACTTCGTTTCTGCTCATGGTATCCCTGCCCCCATCCAATATTCTATGTTTATAACCTTAGTGTGCCCGTTTTTGAGTCTTTTCCTCTTTCTTCACCTTCCACATCCTGGCTCTCCTTCATCTTCATGCTCGCCATCTGACAGGATTCTAATCTATCCTGTCTATCTGGTTCTGAGACCCACCCCCCACCCCTGCCTTTATCCTGTATTTATCTGTTTGAACATAATTGTTTGCATGTCTCCCCCCATTAGATTGTGAGCTCCTTGAGAACAGGTATTGCCTTTTACCTGTCTTCAGTGCTCAGCCTGTACCTGGCACATTGAAGGGGTTAATAAGTATCTATCTATCTACTGACAGGCATCACTCTGCCCTGTGCTGTAGTTTTAGGACTTAGGAACCTACTGTTCCCCACCTACCTCTCTCATTAATTTTCTGTGTGTCATTTGCCTGCTGGATTATAAGCTCCCTGAGGGTAGGGATCATGTGTTCTTTGAACTCTCTTCCTCAGCCTGGCATTCTGCTGCATATAGTAGGGAGTAACTACCTAAGATACCATGTTCAATGAGGTGGGTTTTTTTTTATGGGTAAATATCAATAAGTAAGCTAATTCCTTTTTCTGATTGCTACTCAGTTACTAGTGCCTTTATGAAGTACTGATTATTTTAGTGATATCAGACTGTTGGATTTTCAGCTTCTATCTATCACCATCATCAGAGTCCCTTTACATTTCCAAAGACAATTGAAATAACTGTTCAGTTCCTTTGAAAGTAGTTCTCACTTATTTGTGCCCTCACTTATTTGTGCCTACTCTCAGAAGGGCATAGTAATGTTAATTGTTCTATGGTCATTGCAAAAGAATATTAGTTAATTGAACTTTTATACTCCAGTCAGATGGCATTAATTTACTCATTCTTTGTGCTGTATAGCTAAGGGAATTTAAAGACCTGCTTTTTAAAGACAGTCACATTCCCAAGGAAGCTCTATGTTGGACCCTATTGATTAAAAATTTGTTCCTTGGTCTGGAGATAAAATAAAAATACCAAGTATTGTATTCCTTAAAATTGACACCCAGTTGTTCTCCAGATGATTAAGTTGGGCCTAGCTTTTTTTTTTTTTTAAAGGAGTGTGAAGGACATCTCAGGCACACACCTAATAAGTAAAAGGAGGAAATTAGTACTTAAACTCAATATAAATGTACTCTGATTTGATGACTATCAGATGCATTTGCTTTGGGGGGGATTTTTCAATTTTTTTCTTTTTAGTTAGTGTGGATTACCTTTTCCAAACACACACATACTCTTCCATCCAGAATTTCTTCTTAAAATTTGTACTGTTTTCCCCCTTCTCCAAAAATGACTAGCTTTTGTTAGTATCCAGAAGATAAACAGTCAGTAGTTATCATTTCTAAAGGTCAAGAAAAGTAGTTTCTTATACGTTCATCTGCCTACCACATTTCTCTACTAAAAACAGGTTTAGAAAATTAGACTCGTTCTCCATTTTCACACCCTCTGGTTTCTAGAGTCAGATTTCTTCATTGGCATCAAAAGTTCTTAAGTAGCACAGAATGCCAAGCAGTATAAGTAAATTTTAAGCTAGAATATAATAGTATGATAAAAAAAAAGATGATTTTCTACATGTAGAAAAGATGAAATGAACTTTAAAATTTAAATTTTTTTTTCACATTTAAGGGTTTAGCAGCATTTCCATGCTGCTGGAAAAGGCAAAACCAATTGGTTGGTATGGTGCACCTTTTGCAAGAGGTGTGTAAAATAATGGATGGTTCGAAAAGATTATTTCTCACTAAGTATAGTCTTATTTGACCTTAAGCCTTATGAGCTTTGTCTCTGGTTTCCAGCCAGGGGCTTTCACTATGAAAGCACATCATTTTTAGTGCTGAACTATTTTTTGACACACTGAATGAATGCAATATGTTAACACTCCTGTAAGTCCCAGAATTGCTTGGCTGCCCCTTGCCCTGCCTGCCTGGTACTGGCTGAAAAGGTACCATTGTTTGTTCTGCAAACACTGGGTGATGTTTGTTTCCAAGGTGACTGTGGTTCTATTGCTGCCGTTTAAGCAAGGGGGGATGGGGAGGGAGAAAGTTGGCTTTAAACACCTGAGAGCATCCTGTTCTGACTAAAGAGTATGTGTGTTTGGGGAAGTTGGAGGGTTTTAAAAAAAACTTAGGTGATGTGAATTGGAGAAAGATGAGTACTTTGAAAATAGGAAGAGAAGACATTTTATCAGTAAGTCTAAACCATGGGCTCTGAATATATGATGCGCTCCAAATGAAATGTATTTAAGAAAAATTAAGATGAAAGAACTGTTAGAAATTGATATGCAGGTTTTCTGTTTAAAAAATGAGATTCAGGTGATGAAACGTTTTAGGGAAGCAATAGCTGTGAAGTATTAAATTCTAATTTTTATTAGAGATAAAGGTTATTTTGTATCTAGATGACCTGTACGCAAATATTTAAATGAAATAAAAGGTCTAGAAGTATTAGTAAATTAGGTAATAAGAACATTTAGCTGTGTCATTTTTTAATAATTTCAGGGAAATTATTACGAAGAGTTTAAGATAGCATCAAATTTATTCAGCTCACCACTACAGAAAAAGCCCAACTCAGGGTGTAGTTGGAATTCAAAGGTTTAAATTGTTGAATCATTTTTTAGGCAAAGTAAATAAGTGGCCCCAGAAATCATTCACAGGAAATAGATGATTCTGTTTATTTTTACAGTGGTGATACGTTTTCTTTTCCCTCAGCTTCTAATACTCTCATTTGGTCAGTGAAGAAATTTAATTACAAAATAAAATTTCTTCTCACTCCCCCCCCCCCTCCATTTTTTTATTGGACATGGATGCTGTTAACAGAACTTTGCCTTTTCGGTCCTATCAGGTTTAGTACAGTTCATGCGCAGGTTTCAGTAAACATTAACTACTTTTATCAGGGCTTGCAGTATGCTGAATGGTTAGCAAAGAGAATGTTCTGAGAGACACAGATGAAAATGAAGTCCAAGGTCAAAGGGATGATAGAATTTTAAAAAAATTAACATCAGGGAGGCCACAAGTTATATATTTTAGGATTTTTTTTTTTACACTATACAGGTGTAATTGAGAATTGTCCCAGAATTTGAGGGTAAATTAGTTCCAGTGCTACATCTTACATAACAAATAGTGAAATGGTGTTATTTGAAAACACATTGTCTTTTCTTTTTGCACCACATTTTTATTCAGGGCTAGATTGAAAGGTTTGCATTCTCAGCAAAGAGATAATGTTAAGTCAAGCAGTGTGGTTTATGGAAAGAATGCTGAATTTGAGGTTTTAGAGACCTTGGTTTGAATCCTGGCTCTGCCATGTTGGGCAAATCACTTAATGGCTTTCTCTGTACCTAGAGGCAATTGGACTAGAATGAGTTCTAAGGTCTCTTCTAGATATAAAATCTAAGTTCCTAATGATTACTTTTAAAATTTTTTAGGGGACATGGGGGCAAAGATTTCCTTTCCCCCTTCTCAAAGATTATTTGGATTAGTATGTAATAGCTGGTTTTTATCATTCCTTGAGTTAGCATATTAAATTGTTGGTTTTGAGATACAGGAAAATTTTGTATTGAGTACAACTTAAGCCTGTTTACCCTGAAATCATTTAATATTCTAACATCTTAAAAGGAAGAATAGAAATTATTGGCATTCTTTGTGTTTCAATCCCAAAAATTTCTTCATTTTTCTAGTCTTCTTGGTTACATTTTTAAAATGCTCTTCCATATTTGATCTTGCCTTTAAAATGAAACAGATTGGTTAATTAAGAATTACCACCTTGTGCAACTTTTAAAAGGCACCCTTTCCATCAGAGCCCACAGTAGGCTCTAGAAAGAGGAAAAGAAATGAAATCAATACTTGGCACTTGCCGAAAGTTGGATCTCTCCAGACCTAGTGCCACTTGCAAGTCTGCCTTAAGTACTATTAGCAAACAACTGAGAAGTTTAAATTTGTTGAGGAAGGAGAGAAAATATTTGTTCTTTCAAAAAGCCCTGCTATTTAATTAGATTGGTTATTTAAGTCATTGAATTTTATTCCATTTAGCCATATAGTCTATTTGACCATCCTAAGGCATAGGTCCCTTCTCCTCCCCCCACATATATTTAAAATATCATGTGTGTATGTGTGAATTTGTTGAGTTTTAGATAGAAAATACTTAGGCAGCCAGGGGGCATATTCAGTAAAGGGTTGGCTCCCTCACTCAGCCTGCGTATCATTTATCCCGAGAGTCTTTGGGGAGGGGCAAAAGGAGAAAGGGAAGGAAGGGACAGAGGAAGGAGGTGGAGGTTAACTTTTGTTAACTGGGCACACTCCAATCCTGAGAGAAGGGGAGGGCACATCATAGGTACAGCTTGCTTTCATATAACTAACTGCAAACCCATGTATTGTAATATGAAACCAGAAGGTTTGAGGTTTAGGCTTTTCATTTGCTGTTCCTATTCCCTTTCCTTTGGTATAGTGGGGTGAAGGAAGAGCTACAGAGATAAACTGCAGATGTCAGCTGAAGTTCTCCATGGCTAAAGTTTCTCGTCCACCAGTACAGCAGGATCGCCTCCGAGCTTCCCTCTCCTGGTGGTGCGCTCTCTCTTCACCCCTCCTGTCTCTGTCCCCTCCCTCCTTCCCTCCCTCATGATGGATAACACCTTCTGCTGTAACAGAGAGCTGCTGTCAGTCAGTGGAGTGAGAGTTAGGCTGAACAGCTGGGTGGAGGTGGCTGATTGGTTCCCCAGCACCACATGGGAAGGGGAGAGAAGGCTACTGCTGCGACAGTTGGCTAATGTTCTTTCCTTGTACTTTGGCCTGCATCTTCATGCCTGGAGCTCCATAGAGGGAAGGAGGGAGGAGCTGGGGAGGAAGAGAGATTAGTTAGAAAGGCAGTATCCCAGCCATTTAATGGGACTGAGCTCTTCAGTTGTTACCTACCCTGTAGTACAACTGAATAAAACTAGCACTTGCTACCAAAGTAAAGCCTTAATAAAGAGTCAAGCATCCTTTTTTTAAGCGCTTTCAGGGTCCCTCCTGTCCTTATTTGGCTAGGTTTTAGTTGGGCCTTGGAAGGGAGGGGGAGTTTTGCAGCAGGAGCACTAAAACTATTGGTTTTGAATATTTTTGTTTTGTTCTTTGATATTTGACCCACTTATCTTTGGGTCAGTTTTAAACGTTCAGGAGCCTTGCCTTTGGAAGAGCTTGCCTACTTCCACTTGTATTTATTTTTCAAGATGATCAGAAATTTCTCCCCCAGAAATGTTGCAATATTTGATTTGACTGATAGCTACATTTTGACAAGATCAGGTTTTAGTTAAAACAAAATGATTTGTGAAGCAGTAAAACAACCCTGAAAACAACAGCAAAAATTCCCAAGATGGACAAGTTGTAATCGTGCAACAGAAAAGGCATTTGTGCAGGAGAACGTGAAAGGGAGGAGTACCTTCTTGGTAGTTGGTCTGGGAAGCCCCCACCTGACTGGAAGTTAGGTCGGCCCCTCCTGTGCTGCTGCCTCCCTTCCTGGGAACTTGGGGGTGATGATTATTCCTTTTACTCAAAGGCTGTTTTCCCTTCCATAAGGGCAAGTGATAGTGACCTGCCTTGTGGGGGTCGGGTGAGGCAGGGCTCATTGGTTTCTACACCTTGGTTTTTGTCACAGCCACAGCTTTACATTTTGGTGAGTCTCTAGGAAAGTGGAGTTCTCCATTCAAGAATGGGCCACATATTCTTGAGCTATTTCCACACAGCCAGCCTTCTGCTGCAGAATGAAGCGCTGATAAGCTTTTCAGCTGGGATGTAATTTCTTGATATGTTCCGTACTTTTTAAACTATCCAAGTACCACAGGTTGTAGCTCAGTAAATAGTATTGTGACTCTGAACGTCTGCCTATTATAGTGCCTGTTCTGTCTACTTTCTTTATTCAAATGCAGCCTATGTGGCCCAGGTTTTGGCTCTTGGGCAGTCACAGCAGTTCCCCTAGAGTTGAGAACCAGACACCTGTGTAGAGAGAACCCTGGAGCTTTTAGATCCTCATTTACAGGTGTACCAGGGAGTCTAGACTACACGGAATGATCTTCTTGCTTTGACTGTTGGTCAGTAGGACTATGACATCCCCACTAGGGGAGGCTTTAAGAAAATTCTGCTGCCAGGGGCCCATGTGGTACAGTGGCAGGAGAACTGGTTCCAATCCTGAGTTCCAATCCCAAGACTGCCACTTATCACTTGTGTGACTTTGGGTAACTTCTGTGCCTTACTTTCCTGATCTTATAAAATGATGGTTTTTAAGGTCCCTTTCAGCTTTAAATCTGTGATTCTATGGTCTACAGGGAATTATTTTTAACAGAAGGTGGTTTTTAACACATAGCCTCTCCCCTCTCCTTATTTCTTATATACTCCAGAGGTGTTTAGTACCTTTCATTTGGCCTGCATTGAATGTAATACTTGGAAAAACTAAAATGCTTTTTTCATAGGAATCAGAGCTCCTAGAGGTGGCAGGCTCTTCAACATCCTGACCTCTAACCCACTAACTTTGAGGGGGAAATTCTTGGGTCTTAGAGGCAATCAAGACAAAGGAAAGTTAAATTACTTGTCCATGGTCTCAGAGGTAATTCATTGTAGAATTCCAGTCGAGGTGTACCTGCTCCACTCCACTGCCAGTTCTCTTTTCACTGTCCCATGAGCATTCAAAACTTAGGAGCTGCAAGTTGGTACTTTTGATCCACTTGGGATTTTTAAGGCATGGTGAAATATGAAGGTCTACACAAAGGTTACAGAATGACATCCAACCTAGGAATTAACTAGTAATGTAGATCTGAACTTTAACTTTTCTGTGAGCTAAGGTGGTATGGTACCTGTGGTAGAACCCTACCAGGTCCTTTTACAGTGGCAGGAGAGTAAATGCCACTAATTAATAATTTATGTAGTGGAAGCTCTTATGGGATTGTCTGGGATGATACATAGCTGGTACCAGATGTTCCTTTTGTTAGTGGGTTACTAACTGAAGTGATGCCATGGGCAGACTCTGGAGTAGTATCACTTATGAGATCTAAGGCTATGGATCTCTCTGTGCTGAGGATTTGTTTCAAAATAAAATGGGGATTTTTCTCTTCGGTCCCACTCACATGATTTCTTACAATGTTATCTTGAATAGAGATGTTTATTACTCAGTCATCATTAGGTCCATCTCATGTAAGAGGAAGCTGGTTGGTACGCCATGCCAGTATTGTATTTCCTTTTATTAACATCTTTTTACTCACCATTTTTTTTTCCCATAGTGACAGCTCCTGCCTGAAAAGTCAGCCCTTTTTCTCTCTCCTCGACTGCCAAACAACAAAAAAGTCAGCCGCTCATCATTTCATTTGCAGACGTTTACAACCTCTGAACAGAAGCTTTTGCAGTTTATGAATGCACCATTTGTTGCTTGGGGCACAACTGTTGGATATAACTGGCTGCAGCAACCCACTCTGCTGGTTGGGCCCCACGTGCATCATGACAGACTTCTGCATAGGCCGGATTTTTGTTCTAAATGGCACCATTTTATCCCTACTAGAGTCTCCCTTTTTACCTCATTTACATTTTTTCAGATGTATATTTCAAAAAAAAAAAAGAAAGAAAGAAAAGAAAAAATGAAAGGAAGAAATTGAGTTTACTCTCAACTGTTACTGTAGATGTTATAAACAAATAGGGATTTCTTTTCTCTTCCCACTCCTTCACCCACCCAAGGGAAATGGCTGCTGTAGTTGCTTAACTCTACATACATTCCTAGTGATTATCGTGAAGTCTCTGTTGCTTCTTGATTTTGAAAACTTAAGATTGTGGAGAAATTGGTGTGTTTTTTTTTTAAATAGATATATTTGCCCAGATCAGTACCATAACTCTGTAGCCTCATCCCCAAACCAGCCACAAACACATTGTGCAACATCATTTATCATTTCAGGGAAAAAGTCAAAGTCGAGTCATGTAACATTGCTCTGTGGATTAATAGGACACCATCCTTAAGAATAATTTAGATTTCACCCTTATTTCTGTTTGAAATGAAATTGTAGCTAAAAAGTGATGTGTTTTTAATTTCCCTGCCCCCCCCCCTTGTATTCAGTTGCTATCTCCTCAGAAACCCCTTTCACTTTTGTTTATTAACAGTATAGAACACATTGACATCTTTCTTTTTTTTTCTTCTGCTGTACCTTTCTTTCACCAACTGGGGCACAATTGTTCCAATAACTTTCAGACCTTATTCTGACTCAGGGCCTGATTTCTGTGAACATAGCAGTAAGACTCCCTAAAGCAAGTCACTGGACATCCAGCACTTCCAGATAGGAAATGGACTCATTTGTTAAAGATGAAGATTTTTTTGAGATGCATTTTAAAAATGGGTGTTTCGGTTTCAAGGAATACATGTTTATTATTTTTCCCCTTTCAAAATAGTGATGGGAAAGATTGATAAAAGGCACTAGGCTCCAAGTTCCAGTTGCTTCATTGTCTCCCACAGGCTGTTGTGGTAAAATTTTTTGGGAAAGCTGTTAATCCTTTGAGTTCTTCTCTTCTCTCTGTCTTCTTTTTTCCCCTCTCCTCTTCTCCCTCTTTCTCTCCTCTCATTGTCTCGTCAGTGGGAAAATGTGATTTTATTTCCAAAAGAAAGCTTAAAAGTCTGTCCTACAACCTTAAAAAATGTTTGTAAAAACCCAAGCAACAGAAACTTGGGGATTCTCATGTTTTGTGCCTCCATGTGCAAGTTAGCTTGCAGGCCATCTCTTGACTTCTGTTGGAATATATTTTACATACATGACACTTCCTCATGTTGAGGTTTGGAAATTGACAGGTGTGCTTTGGCTTTGTATGCCCTCATTTTGGATTTTCTTGTCCTCTTACCATTGCTCCTTTATTGCTGTACTCTCAATTAATGTCTGTTGATTAAAATGGCCGCTGAAAACTTTTTCCACCCGTTTAGAAACTGCTTTTCCTGTATCAAAACAACCAGTATGCCCTGATTGATGCTTCTGTTGCGAAGCAGGTAAACTTCAGGCCTGCGTGCTATCCCTCTATTAACCCTGTAGCCGCCTAGAGTGAAGCTAAAAGGCACCGTAGCTCTTGGGCATGTCGGGGTACTAATGTTTTTTGGCGAGCTGAAGATTAGAAGTAGCTTGAGTTCTTTGTTAGTTGAACAAATCTTTATTTATTCCTATTTTTGGAGCTGGGGTGGGGTGAGCTGGCTAGAAGATGCCGAGAACTGGGGTGGGGGTGGGGTGGTAATGTGACAGTGAGCGATGGCCATCCCAAGCACTTGATAGTGACTGAAGATCCAATACCATATAATAAAGATGCTGTGTGTCTGATTCCAATCTCTGATTGTCTTAGCTATTATCTCTGCAGTTTCTTTCTTCAAGTCTGTTGGCAATTAGGGTGTGACTGGGGGGGGGGGAGCAAGAAAAAGGAAGGGGTTGTTTGCATCCATTTGCCAGAAAGGAGTTAAACAGAACATACCACAGAACAGGTTAGGCAAGACTGTTAAACCCTATGATGAAGCTTTTCGTTTGCCAGGCTTTAAGGCATCTTCACTAGACTGCATTACCCTCACCCCTCCTTGCCTCTACAACCTCCTTTACATTTCACCCTACTTCACTCTCCCATTTTCTCTTTACTCCCTCCCCCATGAATTATTTTCCTTTTAAGAAATTGAATTGTGAAGATGGAGAGTTTGAATGTGGAGTAAGTGAATTGCTCCAACACCTGCCTATTAAGAAACTGATGATGTACAGATCTGTGTTTCTGAATTCATGTGAAATAGGCAATATTCAGCGGTAACATTCTTAGCTGTGCATTCATGCCCTCTATGGGGCTTCTCTGTGAATGGCTATTAGAGGAAAAAAGGGGAGAGAAGTTTGTGCACCGAAGAAAGTGTCTGTGTGTTGAGAACTGGAAGGTAGCATGAGCCATTGTGGAGTTAGGAATATTTAAATGTCCAATGTAGTTTTTTTGAGGTATTTGTAGTTACTTGGCTCTTGGCACAGATACCATTTATGAGGACCAATTCAGCCATTCAGAAGTACTAAGACTGAACAGATCATTTCTTCTGCAACTTATTTGTGTCTGATCATTCAATAAACATACCATATATAGTAATGTTTGTGTTCACCATATAACATGCATTGCAGGCAATCTTTTGTAATGTACAGATTCCTTGGCCCTTAGGCTGTGTCCGTGTAGTGCATAAATACTGTGTAAGGTTTCAAAGATTTTCTTTGGGGAAGTGTTTTCTTTTTCCTCTCTCTTTCGAGTCATCCCCCCCCACCCCCCCCCTTACAGCTTCATACCATGTGAGACAATTTTTTTTTTTTTGGTCCTCTGGCAGTGTGAAGGCTGAAGAGTTGTCTTGTTCTTTTTGATGCCTTTAACATCATAGAATTATTCAGTTTAATGGTTTCTAGAATTTGGCCTGTTAAGTCCCTTTTAGCTGGATGGGAGTGAACTCTTGTCTATAAAGTCTTGGTGGCTGAATGGAGAATTCTGTGCCCACCCCCGGTGCTCACATGTTATAGCCCTTCACCCTTGGATTGTGAGGACGAGTGAAATGGCTCTCTGTAAAACTGATGTCAGTGATTCTCCACCTGTTGGCAAGGCTGGTTGGTGGAGGGGGGAGGGAGAGGAAAGATAGTAAATAACAAGAAAAAAGGCAGTTTTCTCTGTCCCTGAGATACCAAAGGGTGTGGTGTCCTCATCTTGTGGGTGGTGGTATACCACTCTTGATAAGGAACCTTTGTTTTCTCTTTAAATGGACATTGACTGCAATTTCTTCTAAGACCATTTACAGATGTGTAATTTGGCTTATGAAGAGAAAGGTAGTTTGCTACTGTGGGATGTTTGGGTATTATGTAAAGGGACAGGCCCAGCATTTCCTCTAACTTGTCTCCTCTCATTGGCCTAATCAGAGTGAATTATATCTGACTGTATGACAGTTAATTGGACCATCATTCCTTTTCCTAAGCTGATAAGCCCATCTCTGTCTGCCCTGATCAGGCCTCTTTGTTTGAGGAGTTACTAATGCTGGAGGAGAACGCTGTATTGAAATACGGTGATTTTTTAGTGCGTCTTTTTTTAAAAAACAACTTTATATAATTGGATCTCTCTATTCCCTACTACTGTTAAAGATTTAACTTATCAAAACTGTAGTGAAACAAAGAATATGATGCAGTAATTCACAAGACTTGAGTGTAGAGCATCTTAACTTCAGACAGAGTGTTTTAGGTAGTCTCAGGGTCTTTCCAGGAGAATAAGCTATCATTGAATATATAGTGAGATATCCTTGAATGTAAATCAGTCTTTTGAGAAGGTATAATTTCATTTAGGATAATAACATCATAATAATAGTTCCCAGTCATATAGCACTTAAAGTGCTTTTCCTACTGCAGAGCTGGGAGATGAATAGTACAAGTAGTTATATCCCCCCATTTTATAGTTGAAGAAATTGAAGCTTAGAGTGGTGTCAAGGTCACACAGCTTTTAAGTATCAACTAGGATTGGAAACAGCAATTTATTAGCTTGTACCCTGCTTGCCCAAAATAATTACATTAATATCTTACTTATCCCGATTTATCAGACAGTCTCTGCCATCTGGAACACAGCTGAAATCCAGAGGAAGTAAAAAAATATCTCTGAGCAGTTACAGTAGCTAGAACAGAACTTGTATGGTAAGCTCCAGAATTTTACCTCCAAAGAGTCCCTTTCACTTAGAGCGCATGTACTTGTACTTTACATACAGCTTCAATAGTCATAGTCCATAGGTTTCCCTGGCCATAGCAGATGAAAAGCGAGAAGGTTGGCAGAAGGTAGAGAAAGGCAAAGTAATATTGCTGCCAGCCTCAATTAAACTACATGATATTAAATGAGGGCAGAACTCTAGAAAGTGAGAACATAGTAGGCCTACACACCTCAGTAAGATTCAATCCCACAAATGTTGAGTTAACATCTACTTTGTATATTATAGAAAGCACTGTGCTAAGTCGTGGTTCTGAAAGGCTGGTTCATTCTCCTATGGTAAGTGATAGTAATAGGATGCTCATAATAATGACCCTGAGTCATCAAGAAGGATTCCATCTTACTCTGTTTAAAGAGTAAAATATATTTTAGAAAGATTACCATCCCAAATGGTTAAAATGAAGCTCTTCAGCTATTTAAAGTATACTTATGCCCTATTCTCCGATGCCCAGTTAAACATAGGTATTGTTATATTGCAGTATTCTTTCAGCCATTTATAGGATCAGAGACTTTACAGCTTGAAGGAATCTTATTTTTCTGGTGAAGAAACTAAAGCTTGGAGGACTTCCCTGTGCCAAAGGGGGAGGGGCGGTGGAGACGGATGGTGCAGAGGCTGAGCTGGACAGGGCAGGGATATCGGTGGTAGTGGTAGAGCCTGAATACAGTGTATAGTTTACACTTCTTTGAGGTATATACTAGGCCAGAAATTCTAGGAAGTAGATTATTTCACTCTTATTTATGTAAGCCAAAGGGAGTTATTCATTAACAAGTTTGAAGGTTGTTTGTCTGTAGTCTTCAACCATTCATTAGTATTTAGGACAAATTAAACAAAAGAGAATGACTTCTTAATGGACTAGATTTTTTAAACCTGGGAAATTAAAAATATCATAAGATATTTAATACTCTGGGTGGAACACAGGTGCTTTGCAAATTATACAGAGAATATGTGTGACCTGGTCCTTGCCTGTGGGGAATTTCAACAGTAAACATTAAACTAACAAATGCCAGAAAAGGGAGGGGACGTTTTCTCCCATCTTACAGATTCTGTTGGAATTTTTTTTCTCCTCTTTACTCCAGTGTTCATGATACACACTTCAGAGAACAAATCATGCTGGGAACCACCAGTAGCAAGGAAGAAACTAGTTTATGTTGCTTGGAATGGTCTCTAGTAGAGATTAGTTGCCCTCTGTAATCATTAGTACTTAGACTAGGTAAGCCATCTGAAAAAGTATGACCTGAGTCTGAGAGAGGGAAAACTCATTTGAACCTTGCAGAATCTCAGAGTTGTAGAAAATATTGGAAGCCATGTACTCCAACTTATGCTAATGTATGGGAATCCTCTACATCTCTTCTGCTTCTCCCCACCCCACCTAGCAGTCATCCAGTCTTTTCTTGAAGACCTTTAGTGAACAAAGGATATCTGCCTCCTGAAGCAGCTCATTTTACTTTTTGATATTTTTAATTATTAAAAAGTTTTTCTATATGTCAAGCTTAAGTCAGCCCATCTACAATTTGTATTGCTGCTAGGTCTGTCCTCTGCTTAAGCACAATAAAATGTCTTAATTCCTCTAACCTGTGATAGCCCTTCTGATGCTTGAAGATAGCTATTCTGTACCCATCCCCCTCCAGCTTTCTCTTCTGTGTATTGGCATTTGTGTAGCACTATTATATGTCAGACACTATTCACTAAGCACTTCACAAATATTAACTTATTTGATGCTCACAACAACGCTGGGAGGCAGGTGCTAATATTCCCATTTTACAGGTGAGAACACTGAGGCAAACAAAGATTAAGTGACTTGCCTGAGGTAACCTGTCTGTGACTGGATTTGAACTCAATTTCTTCAAAGAATCATCATCTAAAACAATCTCTTGATGCCTTACCTTCTTGGTTTTCATCGTGTGGATACTCCTACAGCTTGTCAGTGTCCCTTCTAAAATAATGGTACCCAGAAGTGAATACAGTATACTCCAGAGGTAATGTGGTCTCAGCAGGGGACACTGGATGTTTTCTCATGGTTTGTAAAACAAGTTCTTCTGAGTAGGGGTAGCTCCCATTTAACAGAAACTGATGTAGTCACTTAATGCCAAGTCATATTGGTAGTTCTCAGACTACCTTTAAGAAGTCCATATTTTTAGACATTGTTACAGAAATTCTGGTTCTGAAAACAATAAGAGGTCAGATAGAATTACAGGTAAAACCCTCCTGATTCCTGAGGACTTGGTTTTGAGTATAAGTGCCAAATGGACCATTACTGGGTCTGAGTTGTAAAAATCGAAGCCATTGATAATTACTCATCGCTTGGTATATAGTAGAGCAGTGAAGCTTGGAGGCAGACAAATTCGAATACATTCTGGAGATTAGGTAATATAGGGCAAGCAGTATTCCCATTTTATGGTTATGCTCGTTGTCATTTAAATATTAGGGCCAGAACCAGAATTTGGGTCTCTAGGCCCTTTTTGAGCTGATTCACATTCAAAACATTCTAACTTTATCTGCTTTTTAAAGTGTTGTCTCTTTTAAGAATTTTTATTTTCTCAAGGGTATAATTTATCATTCCAAAAATTGTATACATAGATGTGCTATGATGTAATCATCATAAGAATAAGTTTAACTTAAAGTTTTAAATTACTGGATCAAGTAGGATTTATTTCTCAGGTCCAGTGGCGCTCTTCTGGAAAGAGTCACTTTTGAAATTTTGTGAAAACAGCACGGTGCATGTTGTGGGTGGAAGGAGTAGTGTGGTAGGACAGGAGTTGGGAAGACCTTCAGAGATAGGGGATTTATAAATTGAATAAATTGAAATTTGGTTATTTTCTATCTGCTTGTTAGAATTGGGTAATGGCATTTGGGAAGCAGTGGCTTCTATTTGTGAGGCAAGTGGAAAGCATCCTGAAAAATTGTGTGTGTGTGTGTGTGTGTGTGAGAGAGAGAGAGAGAGAGAGAGAGAGAGAGAGAGAGAGAGAGAGAGTTTTATGGGATGGGGGTATGTAGAAGAGTAACTTGTACATGTTTTCATTCAGTCTTGTGCTGCAGTTGTATTTGATAACCTGTGGAAATGACCTGGAGTTTATTTTTATTGTAGCTCAGTTTAAGTTGGTGTTCTTATAACATCTGCTGTATAGGTAGAGAGAGCCACAAGGACAACTGTCAAGAGAGGTTGGCACGGGGAGGTGGGGAGCGGGGAAGGAAGGACTCCTACATGGGTTTGAACAGCTGCTGGCCTCCCTGCATCATGGGTGCAATGAGCTTATCTGCCTTATTGAAAGCCAACTGGGGAGGGGGGTGGAGGAAGGAGTGTGACTTTAGTTAAAGTGACTTTAAAATCGGCTGACCCGTCATTTTGGAGCTAGGCCTCACATTTAACGAAGATTATTATATATTAACTTCATTGTTACTATTAGACTTTTGTTTTTCCCATTTCTTCTTGGTATTATTGTTGTTGGTCTTTAACAATTGGCCAGATAACTTCTGGCCAATTCACATATTCGTACTGGAGGGGAAAGAGCAGTGAGATTAGAGAGAAAAGGGAAAGAAGATGGTTACGTTTGAGGTTGATGAGAATTGGAAATGTTATTTGATGGTTTCAGCCAGGATTTCAAGGAATACATTGACAATGACTGCTTTTATTGGAGGGATTACAGCAGTCATATGATCCATGTGCTTGCCCCTTGGGGACAGTAAGGACTGGCTGCCTGTGTTCTGAGAGAGAGCTGAAAAGGAGATGGTTCAAAGAAGGATGTGTTGCTTCTGGACTTCCTTTGATAAGGAAATAGGGCTGAGCATGCGTATATATTTTACAGAGCAGGGAGAGACATGACACATGAATCACCCAAGATTTGTTTGGGTGCATGTTGGTAGAGGTTAAGGGAGCAGCAAATAGTTGGTGATGCCCAAAAGATGGAACCTCAGTGATACAGGGGCGGCTGTTCCTTATTATAACAGAGCATAGGGATAAGTAAAGTTTCTCTCTGTAAGCTCAGGGGAGGGAGGGAAGGGAGAAGAAAGCTTATAGATCAGGTATGGAGAACCTGTTACCTCCAGGTCCTTGTTTGGGGCCTTTTAACTGAGGCCAAGTTTTACAGAACAAATCCATTTATTAAAGGGGATTTGTTCTGTGAAGTTTGGATTCAGTTAAAGGGCCTCACTTGAGGACCTAGAGGGCCGCATGTGGCCTTGAGACAGCAGCTTCTCTCCCCACCCCTGTTATATAGATAGTCAGTCTCGGTTGTGGATAGAGAACTGAGCAGTTGTTTTGGAACGCTCTCTTTAGCCCTTGAAAATAAATGACTGCCAGGTGGACAGTCTGTAGCACTGTGCAGAAGGAGACCTAAACCATAAAAGGCTTTGGGCAAAACTGGAGGGAGTAAAGCAGGTTTTAGTTGTATAAAGCATAGCACTTGGGAGTCTTTGGGGATCCTAGAATGGTTTGAGTCTCTCTTTTTTCATATTAATGTTTCCCAAACAAGAACAAGAGTAGTAGGCTGATCAAATTTGTAAACACAACATTTGCAGAGATAAGTAAATAAAGGTTAATTTGGAGAGTGAAGAGCACTAAATAGGAGAGATCAGGAAAGGCTTTTCCTGTAGGAGGTTTCAAAAGATTCTACACTGGGAGTACTGAATTTCAGTTGAGGACAAGGAACTGCTAGTAGGCCAGTCCAGGTAGAGTATGAAGGGTAATAGATGCCTCGTATGTATAGCCTTCATTTAATAGGGATAGGGAATGGGCCTGTGAGTTCGTTCATTGAGAGGTTGTTTTACAGCTTGTCTTAATTTTTCAAGGGGCTTAATATTTTAAACTTGGGCTGTCTCATGAGCAAGAAAAAAAAGGAATTTTTAAGTCTTCACCTCTGATTGTTGAAGAGAATGTAGAAAGAAAGGAGAAAGATACCCATGTTTTTTGTAGGATTTTTTTTTTGGAGAATGAAAAATGGAGAAGATTAAGATTCCACTATTTTTTTAAGCTATGTTACCTTTTTTTGTCATGTAGCAGAAGCACCAAAGGTGATGGAATGTGACACACCTGGTGATTTTAAGGAGGTTCAGAAGACTGTGAACTTGAGCTTGTAGTAAAGCAGGGTCCTGTCACCTCATCTCTCATCCCTCCTTTTCTAAAGGAACTCAAGAGGTGAGGGGTACCTGAGCCTCAAGCTTAGGAGGCACTTTAAAAGCCTGTACATGTATATAAACAGGGAGATAGAGATCTTGAACTGTCCTAGATGGAAAGTGATAGGCAGAACTCCATCCCCAGAAGACTAATAGAACCCCTAGTATGTCCATCCACAGAGCCTTCCTTTCTTCTTATATGGGCTAGTCTGTTATAGTACAAAAGCTTTCTATGCATTCCTAATCAAAATGTGAATGAGTTGACTTCAGGTTTAATTTGTATAGCTTTTTTAAAAGAGGAAAAAGAAATTGATGTCCACATTCCCTCCACCTTCTCTTCTTCTCCAGTGGAGGGAGAATAGAGTCTGCTGTTTGCTTTCTCACACTTTCTCAGCAAGTTACTTTCATGTTAAAGCATAGTCTTTTCCTAGGATAAAAGTAGTGATCTTGGTATAGTCTTGTATTGAAACCTTTATTCCATCACCAAGAGGAAAACTAAAGCAAACCTAAGCCATTTCCCAACTTTGGAGAGGAACCAATGACAAAATAAATAAAAACCGTCCATATCATGATCCTCCCCAAAGCTGTGACAGCCATCTGTCTTGTCTGTTGCTTCACTTGGAGTCCCGGCATGAGAGGGTGATGTATTTGACTTTACTTACTCCATGGGTTTCTTGATATGAAACTTTTTGGTTTTTACAGTCTGCCGCTCTTGTATTTTTTGCCACTTATTATGTATTTCTTATTAATATATTTATCTTGGTGAATAACTTTGATGCAGAATTATCATTTTACAGTGAAGAATTTTTCTTTTCAGAAAAACCTAGATGCTAGATGGCAAGACAAAGAAAACTGCTCTAGAGAAAAGAATGAAAGTAAGGCAGAATACTTTCTAGTTTGTTGCATCTTTAGGCATTGTTCATAATCAAATGCCTGGGACATGTTATTTGGGTATCTTTGGAGTGAGAGTTTAGCTTTGTCACTGACTGCTGTGTGATTTTGGGTCTCACTTTCTTCTCATGTAAAACGAAGGGGTTGTAAGAGATTTCCAAGGCTCCTTCTGGCTCTGATCTTCTATGATTGAGTTGTTTTCTCCAGCAGTTTAGTAGAGATGAGGTTTGCACCTCAGCCATCCACTTTCTCACTCAGGCTCAAGATGACTCAGGGAGGGGGTTGGGGTAAGGAAGAATTAGTCAGGAGCCAAGGAATACAAAGTTAACTGCCCCACTGGGGGGATCTTGCTGTATAACCAATTAAACTGATTGTCTAGCTTGACGAGAACTGGTTTTCTCACGCACAATACAGAAAAGACCAGGCTTAGGAGCAATTGTCAATCCTTTAAAAATTTTAGACTGTATTTGGAGTGCTATGTGGTTCGTCCATTTCAGTTCACGTTTACACTACACTTACTGCCAGCTTTATTTGTTGGTGGTTTATGGATGTGTAGTGGGCTAATGGCAGAATATTTGCCTTGGATGCATGCATGGTCATGAAGCAGTTGTTGTTAAAAATATACAATAATCGCATTGTTGGTAAATGGCGAAGGGTGTGGAGTGAATAAAGAGATAATGTGAGGTGGTTTTCAGTAGCAAGGAGTTCATTTAGACTAAAAATCTTCCCAGTTAAATGGGCGTACAAATTTGATGCCTGTGAAGAATAATAAATAATATATGCCACTATTACTGTCTTGATTCTTTCTCTTCCTTTCTCTTGTCCTCTCGCCTGTCTGTCTATATATCTGGTTCTAGAGAAGTTTGGAGGGTCTCTAGGGACTCAAATAGTAAATGAGATACATATTTGTCCTTTGAAGAAATTGAAAGTATCCTCCCCCCAAAAAAATCATAAAATTCAGACAAAGAAAAGAAACTTGTTGCAGAGTAGAGACAAGCAGTATTTTTCTGAGCTTCTTAACTTCTTTAAATGGATGAAAATTATTGTCCAAGTGATAAACAGAAGTACTTTTCAAAATAATTTTAGTTTCTTGAAAACTTAAAATATTTTTTTCCATTTTAATGTTATTTTGGGGTCTTTTTTCCCCTGGTCTTTTAGGTGGGTTTTATTTGTTGTTGTTTAGTTCCACTTTCCTGGCTCCGTGCATCTGCTCCTTTGTCTCCTGTTCGCAGCAGACTAGAACTGAGACAGCTTCTTGGCAGTTATGCCCTGGATAGTACCAGCTTTGACTTTAGGTTTAGGAGGTAGAGGATAAAGATAGCATCAGCCCTTTTAGTTCTCTTGTTGGCTGGGAACAGCTGTTAAGCTTTGTATAGCTCTGAACGTAACATTTCATTCCAGAAAAGGATGAATTGCTGAAATTTTTATTTTCATTTCCTGCCAACCAGAGCCAGCTAAGGCACATACATATACGTCTACATTTTGTATCCATAATTCTCATTTCAGAAGGTAATACTTGCATTAGATAGTAGTCAGTTTAAAAGAAAATGGAGAATTGCATTAGTGAGTTGTCTAGTCAATTCTGCTCCCTTAGTTCCCATCCCATTTACTCTACATGATTTAATTTGCTTAGGAACACTAGCAGATAATTGAAATACATTTTGATGCAAATCTGAGCAAAAGAAAATAAAGATGTGACCTTAAAAGAGCAACGTAATACATTAATTGAATCAAATTGCCTCTTTATGCATATTTACTTTGACCAGCTGACTCTGTGAGAAAGTCCTGTAATTGTTTGTAAATTCAGCATGGCTTAGTCAATCAGGAATCTCAGGGAGGAAAAATACTCTTTAAATTGAGTTTGTTTTCCCCAGTCTCTCTCCAACTTATTGAAACTAGGTATACTATTCACTCCAAGTGGATGCCCTTACCTACATTGCCTGCCCAATCATTTAACAAACATTTATTAAACAAGGGTCTAAGGATATAATATGCTTCTTCCACATTGTAGGTACTTAATAATGTTTATTGACTGATTGATATAATCCTTATTCTAAAGGTGCTTGCATTCTTTTGGGAAGATAATATTTACATCGGGAGGGAGGCTATCAGAAGTTGGGAGAATCAGGATAGGCTTTGTGTAGAAGATTTTGCTTGCATTTTGAGGTGTGAGGCAAGAGGTAAGAAAGGAATATATTCCAGGAATGGGGGACAGGATGGCCCAGGCAAAGTCATGGAGATAAGCTGTGTGTAGGAAACAGAGAAGGTTGGACAGTTGGATGTAGGACGCAGAGTGACCTATCAGGAGACTGGGTTGTGTAGGACTTGGAGACAAAGGGGAGCCATTAGGTTTTATTGAGTATGAGAATGACATAGATTAGATCTCTATAAAGAAAATCACTTTGGCAGTAGTGTGTAGGTTGTACTGGAGTATGGAGAGGCTTGACAAGTATGGATTAGGACATCATTTTAATAGCCCCAAGAGTTGTGAGGGGGGCCTGTGATAAGGTTGTATGGCTGTGTTTGAATAGAGAAGGAAACTCATGTGTAGTAGATGTAGAAAAAACAGGATTTGTCATCTGACTGAATATGGAGTGTGAAACGAGCATGGAGGATTAGGCTGAAAAATTACCTGTGAGGTTAAAAGAAGGGTGGTGACCTCAGAACAAGGAAGTTTGGGTTTGGGGGTGGGGGGAAAAGTTTTCTTTGGGATGTCAGGTTCAAAATGGAGAGAGTAGGCAGCTGTTATTCCATACTGGGAGCTCAGGAGAGAGAGACTAGGGCTAGATATATTTGTTAATCATCTAGTTAAAGATAGTCATTAAACTTTTGGGAGGTAATAGAAAGAGAAGGCCCCAGGACAGAGCCTTGGCACATATTAACCATTTAAAATGTATATGCCTATTCCAGCCAAAACACATTCCAGGAGACCATCTTTAGTTAAATCACAAACCGTATTCTTTTTCAAGCTCCATTCTTTCTCCTGTTGCTTGAGTAGGATGTTGTACATATGGCCTATAGTACTCCTAGTGCTGTCCAAACCAGATTAAAATGTAATTGGGAATTATTTAACAAAAAAAATACAACAGAGCATAGATAATATTAACATCTGGTTTTCTAATTTCGGCAAGGATCCTTATGTGCAGTAAGGGTACAGTGGACTGTTTTCTAATTTGAGTTTGACACCACTGTACCAAAAGGACCTCTTACTCCTCTTTGTTTGACTTCTGGCATATTTCCCCAACTTACTCTAGACCAGAGGTTCTTAACCTTGAGTCTTATGAATTAAGGTTTTAAAAAATCTATGTATTTTGATAACTATAATTAGCTTCCTTTGTAATCCCATGTGTTTCATTTTGTGCATTTATAAATATTCCAAGGAAGATGTGTAATTCGTGTAGCTTTGTTTGATGCCAAATTGGGGTGGGGTCCATGACATTGTAAAATAAGAATTAAAAACCATTCTCCTCCCCCATGCCTGGAGTTAATTCTCCCTTTCCCCCTTAACTCTCCACAGATAATTTATAGATAGACCAGGGCAAAATTCCACTTTTGACATCCCTCCCTAGAAATTTGCCCAAGTCCTTCTCTAGGTCTTCATTTCTACCTATATCTTCCTTTTAAAGCTCTGCTCTGGGCTACTTCTTGGAACACCTTCCCTGAACCTTCTTAATTTTCTTTGTACTATACTTATATACTATATATTGAACTGGCCAAGTTCAGTATGAGCTCTTTGAAGGCCTGAGGGAATGTTTTATTTGAATATTACTGTCTTAAATAGCCTTTAACCAGTAGTAGACACTTAATAAATGTTGGATTTAATTGAATCAGTTGAAATTAGTTTCTGTTCCCTTCTGCTTAAACAATGTATCTCCTTCACCTCAGCATATCCCCCTTTCTCTGTCTATCCCCAGAGGAACAAGTTACTTTCTTCCTCAAAGAACACTTTCACCTTTAGCATAAACCCATCCAGTTGCATTTAGAACTTCTTAGGACTGGCATCCACACCCTTCTGCTTGTGGCTTCTCCCTCTTCCCTCCTTCCTTCTCCCACACAGGACCTCCCTAGCCTCCCCAATTGCCTGTTTTTACACCCTGGCCTTTCTTTCCTGAGATGTCTTTGTCTTTTCTTCTCCTTTTCACTGTTATCACCTCATACCTGGATACAGTAATGGTCTCCTAGGAGGTCTCCTTGTCCCCCACTCCCGTGCCACATCTCACTATCAGGCTAATTTTGATAAAGCCTTCGTTTCATATTATCCATTCTCTTACCATGATGACTATTAGTCTAGAGTCTGTGTAAATCTGGTCCCATCTATTCAGCCATCCTTTCCCCTCTCTTCATCACCTAATCATACTCCTTAATGTCCTTCATCTATAGCAGATGAATTAAAGAACTTTGTTTTTTTCTTTCACCCCTCAAAACTGCATCATTGCCTACTCTTTCATCCTTAACCTTTGCTTTACCAAAGAGTCTGTGGTTTTTGTTTGTTCCCCACCCCCTAGACACTTTGGTCAGAATGTCCCTCGGAAATCCCAGTTTCTTGTAAGATGGAACTGAGTCTTTCCGGATAGCTGCTACCACATCTAGATTTCTAGCAGTCTAGAAATGTTTTGTACCACATGTAGAGTTTGAAAAGGGCACTGGTTTTGCTGTTAGTTTGGGTTTAAATCCCAGTTCTGTTTTTATTCTACTATGTGATTTTAAGCAAGTCACTTACTATCTTACCATTGTGTCATTGAGGTGGGTTGGACTAGCTGATCTAAGGAGAGGGAGTAGATCTGTGATTTTATTGGTTGCCAGCAAAGAACTCCCTCTACCAATGTGAGTTAGCACCTTCTCTTTGGTATATAATCTTAGAAAGTTGCCTGAGAGATTCCGTGAGGCCCTGAGAAGGTTAAATGATTTACCCAGGTTTTATGGAGCCAGTAAGTGTCAGAGGTGGGACTTGAACTCCCAGCATTTCCTGGTTCTAAGGCCTACTAGCCATGCTCCTGCCTTCATGATTAAGATAAGCCAAATTGGTGCTGGTGTTTGGTAGGTAGGGGTGGGCATGGCAGGGATGACTAAGGTTGGGCGGAGAGATCAGGATGGCTTAGGCACAGCCTCATGTCAGTTACTTGCGTGTTATTTCCCTTTGTACTTTGAAACTCTTGCATAGGACTGAGTAAGTATATGAAGAATTGCAGGAAGTTAATTACCTCCAGAAATCTTCTAGTACATCCCTATGCCTTCAGGTAGGACCACACCCAAATCCTTGTTTTTGCCTTAGGCTTTTAAAACTTTAATAAAGACTTGTGGTCCAGAAACCTGAAGTTCAGGTGTACTGGAATAACTCAGAACCTAGGTCAAGGCCACCTAAATTACATTTTTTATCCTGTTGAATGCTGGCTAAATTTATATAATAAACTCTTTGTATCAAGATGTTTGTCTTTAAAATCTTACAAGTTATAGTCTTTTGTGGCTGTGTGACTTTTTTGTAAGTTGTCTATAAAAAGAGTTACTTTTCCCCACATCACATTTTCTAATAGGTTTTCTAAGCAAAATTTAATTTACGAAAGCATCCAGAGAATATGTACAGATAAATGCTTATACATATTCAGTGTTAACACTAAGCAACTCATTTATCCATCTCCTTCAGACTATTCCATCTATTTGTCTCTCTTGCAACTTAAAAATCTCTCCCATTCCACCAGAAATCCCTTTTTTCTTTGTTCGAGTGCCTGCCTCTTAGCCTCAACTTTTCCTTAGACTTACAACTGCCCTGAATTGCCTTGTCACCTGGATTATTCCAGTGAGTCATCCGCACACTTGCTGGCTCTGTGACCCTAGGCAAGTCATTTAAACCCTCCCTCTCCCCCAGCCTTAGTTTTCTTTATCTGAATAAAGAGAATAATAATGTTCTTTTCTTGTAAGGAAAACACTTTAGTGAAGAGTAGTGACTTGCTGTTGTACTCTATGCTAGATCCCTTTGCAGGCTGACATCTACCGTTAGCATTTTCTTTGACTTCTTTTTTCTACCTGTTATGTGCCATGTTGTCTCCCCCATTAGATTTGAGCTTCTTGAGAGCAGGGACTGTCTTTTATCCCTAGCACTTACCACAGCCCTTGGCACATAGTAGGCCCTTAATCAGTGCTTATTGACTGATTAGTCTTTGCTTGAATATGACCAGTAAGATGAAGCCCACTACCTAGTGATGCATTTCAATTTTGGATAGCTCTAGTAGGAAAAAAATCTCCATAACTTTGATCTCATTATTCCTGGTGCCTCCCTCTTGGGCCAGACAGAGAAAGTTTGATCCCTCCCGTTTAGGTCAGGCTGCTCTCCATTTTGCTTATGAACTGTCAGTTGATATCTAGAAGGCAGTTTTTAGGTATATAAGGACACTGGTTTTGGCGTAGCTAATTTTTCAGATTTTTAAGAAACAGTTTATATACCTCTTTTTGTCTGAATTTTAATCATGGGGTGGATGGGGTGTTGAAACCAGTGTTGCAGCACTATGTGTGCCAGGGTTCATGGGGGTGGGGAAAGGGAGAGGGGGAGAGGAGGAAGAATTCACTTTCCTTCTAGAATTGAAATGGAGCCCTCTGAAATGCCTTGGGAAAGTTTCTTTAGGCATATTCGCTGAAACATCCTTGTGTGAGTGCCTTGGATGCAGTTGTTTCAAGGTCTTCTGTTTTCTTTGTCTGAATAACCTGTTAGAAGCTCTAGAACAATCTGTTCTAACTCTGTGGCTGGGAGGAAATTGAGGATGCTAAAGGCTGCTGTTTGGCTGTAGGGCTAGACTGGTTAGCTAGTTCCTGTTTTTTGTCTGGCCCACTGGGCGAGAGATTGACTGGTAAACACAAGGGGTCCCTTCTTTTCAAAAGAAATTTATTATTTATTTTTTGTGTTCTTTTGTTTTGAAATCTGAGATCCAAATTTTCTTTCTCTGTCCCATCCTTCCTCCTCCACCAATTGAGAAGGCAAGCATAATGATATCAATACACGTGAAATCATGCAAAACAAATGTACATATTAGTCACATCACAAAAAAATTAAAAAGCAAGGAAGTTAAGCTTCATTTTGCACTCAGAGTTCATCGGGTTCTCTCTCTGGAGGTAGATAGCATTTTTTCATCCTGAGTCCTTTGGAATTGTTTTGGATAATTGTGGCCTAGTCTTTCACAGTTTGAATTTGCTTTTCTAATCAGTAGTGATTTAGAACATTTTTTATATGAGTATTGATAGCTTGGATTTCTTCTGAAAACTTCATATCCTTTGACCATTTATCAATTGGGGAATGGATCCTATTTTTATAAATTTGACTAAGTTCCCTCTATATTTGAGAAATAGGGCCTTTATCAGAGAAAGCTTGCTATAAGAATTTTTGTACTTTTTAAGCAAAACCTCATTTCCTTGATTATAACTGTGTGTGTCTTTCTGTTTCAAGTTAACATATCCTTTTAATGTGGAAGCTGCTAAATCTTGTGTGATCCTGTGATTTGAATATTTGAATTGCTTCTAGAAATTCTATTTTCTTATTAACCTGGAAGCTTGAGCATTTGGCTGTAATATTCCTTGGAGTTTTTGTTTTGGGATCTCTCTCAGGAGGTGATTGGATTCTTTCCTGTTCTATTTTACCCTCTGGATCTAAGATACTGGTGCAGTTTTCATTGGTAATTTCTTGTGTAGGTTCTTTTTTTGGTCATGGCTTCCCACATGGCTTTCCATTGGTCCCATTCTGCTTTTTAAGGAGTTTTTCAGTGAATTTTTGTGCTTTAGGCCAGTTCTGTTTTTTAAGGTGTTTTTTTTTTTGTGCCTGTCTTTTTTTTTTTTTTCAAACCAAACTGTTAGTTCTCTTTTCATTTTCTTGCATCACTTGTTTCTTTCTCCAATTTTTCCTCTACCACTCTTCCAGGAGTTCTTTTGGGCTTGGGTTCATTTAGCATTTTTCCTTGAAGTTTTGCTTGTAGGTGTTTTAAGGTCATTGTCTTCTGGGTTTGTGTCTTGGTCTTCTCTGCCACTGTAGTCACTTCTTATGGTCAAGCCTTTTTTATGTTGTTGTTTGTTCATTTTCCCAGCCTATTTCTTGACTTTGAATTTTTATGTTAAAATTGGGCTCTTCTTGGAGCACTGTTCCAAGGTTCAAGTTCTCTCATGCTGCTGTTTGTTTTTTGTGATGCAGAGAAAGAGGTGATTACTGATCTTCTGGTCTCTATCCTGGTCTTTGCCCAGGAAGGGTCCCTGCTCCCCTGAGGCAGCAAACTCCTAACACTCCTTTTGGTTCTGGAACTGTGACCAGTGGCCCTGCTCTCCTGCAGCCACAAGCACTGGTGCTCTTCTTAGCTTTATGACGGTGACCAGGTCCCCTGCTCTCTTGTAATCTACCGCAAGCATGTGTCTCTGCCAGTAGAGTCACCAATTAACACCAGCAGTACCCAGTGCCAGCAAAGGGTCTGCTGTAATTTTTTTCTGACCAGTTGTCCAACCCCCTTACCATCTCTGTGCTGAGAACTCCCAAAGCCTGCTACTGTTGATGTCACCACCAGGTGCATGCACTCTGGACAGGACAGGCCTCTACACTGGTGTCACAGACTTATCACTCACCTCCTTCTAAGTTGTCTGAGGCTAAAAATGTCTCACTCTGACCTTTTGTTGGCTCTGCTGCTCCAAAATTTGATTTGAGGCATTAAGTTGTTTGGAGGGAAATGTTGGCAAAGTTCAGCCCAATTGCTGCTGCCTTCAGTCCTCCACCTTAACAGGTTGAGGAGGGAGAAAAGAGCCTTCTCTTCCCAGGTGGCCTTGTCAGATGTTCTTTAAGAGAAGAGAAACTAGTCAAGGAGCAATCTCAGTAATGGAACTAAGGTAGAACAAAGCCTGGGTGTAAAGCTGTTATGAATTTCTTGGCGCACAAAGTAGTTTTCATAGCTAATGTTGCACCGTTTTTTAATGTCTTCTCTATGCCTTCCCTTTCCTCCCTCCCATTTAGCTGCCTTTCCTCTGCCATAGACATCTTAGAACTGGGAGGAACCATGGAGGTCATTTGGTCCATGAGGTTAAGGAGTGAGCCTAAGCTTTATTCCTTTTTCCTTCTTCATTTTAATGTTCCTGATTCCAAGAAAATGAACTGTAGTATTGTTTTAAAGTCATTTTGTTTAAAAAAAAAAAAGAATCTCATTCCCCAGATACCTGCCCATGTAATTCTGTAGGAAATACTCAGGTTTTCAGTTTAACCTCCTCCAAAGGAAGAAATAATGGTAATAGTCAAATCTACTCAGATTTATATTGTACTTTTAAGTTGTGCAAAGAGCCTTTCTCACAACACCCCTGGGGGCGGGGTGGGGGGGGGGGTAGATAAGGAAACTGAACTGTTCTGAGGTGGATTTCAGCCTAGGTCACCTGACTCTGAGATCCAGCATTCTATCTACTACACCATGTGACCTTGAAAGAAAGTCAGTCAGATACCTTGTGTGCTGATGTGTGGTGAATTTAATGTTTGTTCTGTTTACTGTACAGCTAACGGATGCTGCACAGCCTTCTCATTGGGCTTTTTAAATGCATTAGTAAGGTGACCATTACTGTTCACTGCCCATCGGGCCCTCAGCATTTGGCTTGGCTGAAGGAGGTGGATAGTCAGACCCACCTTTAAAGAGATATGCAGATAAAGTAAAGCATCACCGCCCTTTTTGGTGTAGAAAAGCACACAAACTACTCTTTTCTATTCCATTGGTTTTCAAACATTAACTTAATTTTTAGTCATTATACACTTAAATTTAATTTGATAACTTGTATGACGATAATATTTGTATGGAAAACAAAACGTAGGTGAACCTGAAAAATGTTACCCTTCTTAGAGCATCAAAAGCCCCTCCCATACTGAAGCGGGGCATAGTACATCGGACTTTGGAGATCTTTAAAGTACACGTTGAAATGAATGCTGGGTAGGTATTGCTTGGGCTTTGGTCCAAGGCTCTCAGGCAAGTAATATTTAAACAAGTTGAATAGCCCCTGTAGGCAAGCAGCAGGAAATCTAGACCTCAGTCAGCTTCAGGGTGTTGCATGGTCAGCTAAAGATAAAAGGGTAGTCTGTTGCAGCTGGGGTCCCCGAGTAGCACTGGGTGGCAGACTGTTAAGGAAAGATAAAAGGAGTGGAGATGGTCTCAGGGAACAACAGTATGTCCTTTCTGTAACATAGCTTCAAGTGATAGGAGACAGTTGGACACCATAATTCTGTGGTGCTTAATTCTATGAGGCTTAAGTACATTGAAGGACTTGAAGATTCATTAGTGCTGGGGGAGGATGAGTTGTGTTTTTGTTTTGTTTTAAACACAGGCTATGATAGAGTTTTGATAATGTTGATAATCGATGGCACAGGTCAAATGCTTGACTTGAATTTAACTTATATTGGCTATTGCTTGCCAGTGGACATCAGCTGGGGCTTGGAAATCTTTGCTCGTTCTGTGGAGGTTTTCACTGTCATAGTATTTGACCTATAGCAGAGGATGGGGCTGAACGAGAATAAAATTTAATTGGGAAATATTTAACAACATAAGTGAAAATACAGTACAATATAGATAATGTTAGTTTGTGGTTTTTAAGTCCACATATGTGGCCACTAGGGATAATTTTCTATTTCTCTTTGAGTTGGGCATTTCTGAAAAGTCTGAGGCAGTCATTGCCACTTCATAAAGGGTTTATTGGTTTCTTGCTCAGCCTTTTGTGTGCACTGCTGCAAGGATAGGTGCCACTTCCTTGATGTCTTAAGGCGGTGGTGAGTCATAAGTTTGTTTCTGATGGCAGATTGAGTTGTCCTTCAGGTGTAAGATAGTTTAAGGGAAGGCACCTGAAAGATTGGTGTTTTTCTTTCCTCTTTTCTTTGTGATTGGAAAGTAGGAGATGAGCAAGTACCGATAAAAACCTTGAGAAGAAAGGAAGAGTCCATATTTAAAGATTTTTCCAATTTTAGCCACGGCAGCTAGGTTCCTTACTATGCCTGGAGTCAGGAAGGTCCAAGTTCAAATTCAGTCTCAGACAACTTACTAGGTTTCTGACCCTGGGCAAGTCACTTAACCTCTTTGGCTTTAGTTTCCTGATCTGTAAAGTGGGGATAATACATACCTACCTCCCAGGGTGGTTGTGACAGTCAAATGAGATAATTGTAAAATGCTTAACAAGGGGCCTGGCACATAGTAAACACTCTATAGGAGTTAGCTATTCTTGTTATTATTTTCAACACCACTTCTGTGCTCGAGCCAGGATTGTGAGTGCTGATCAGCATAAATGAACAAATGCTCATTTTAGCATATTCCTCAGACACTGGCTTTTATCATTTACTGTGAAGGAGGGAAATATAGGCCTTTTGTACTAGAGAGAAAATGAAGCAATTAGACACCCCGGGGAATGAAGTATTAAGGTATAAAGCAGAGCCAAGAGAGACTGTGTGCCTCTGATTTACTTTAGTAGTGTGATAATCCTCACAATGACTCCGTCCCTTAGAGATGTATCTCTGGTATTAAAACTTATTATATGAGAAGGGTAAAAATTGGCGGTGGAATGGAACTTTTTTTTGCTCTTCAGTTGCCAGCATTAAGGTGGTGGGTCTTGGACAACTTGCTACCCACTCTGATGGACTATCTCCAGCTTTTGTCTTACCAGTTTTACTCTGAGAAAATCATTGAATATTTACTGCTGTTTTATATTAGCTTATTTTAATAGTTGTTTTCACCTACGTATCTCAAGTAATTTCTATCCCCCTCTTCCCTCTCAAAGATGTACCATAGATAGGATTAAAGGCATTTCAGTATATAAAGGTCAGCTCACTAACCATTGGTCTAGTAGTAGACTGCTGGGTGACTCGGTAGATAGAGCACCTAGGTCTGGAGTCAGGAAGATCTGAGTTAAAATCCAATTTCAGCCATTAGCTGTTACCTTGGGTAGGTCACTTAAACTTCTGTCTGCCTCAGTTAATATAATAGCATCTCCTTCCAAGGCTTATTGTGAGGATCAATGAGATAATGTTTGTTGAACTTCCTGGCACATAATAGGCTTGTGTTTCCTTTCCTTTTCTTGTTGAGTCATTTCAGTTGTGTCTGACTCTTCATGACCCCATTTGGGTTTTGCTTTTTATTTTTGTTAAAAGTACTGGCGTGATTTGCCGTTTCCTTCGACAGCTCATTTTACAGATGAGCAAACCAAGGCATGCAGGGTGAAGTGACTTGCCCAAGGTCATCCAGTTAGTAAGTGTCTGAGGCTGAATTTGAATTCAGGTCTTTCTGACTCCAGGCCCAGCACTCTGCACTGTGCCACCTGGCTGCCCTAGATGTCTTTTTTCCCTATTGCTTTAAATCCAGTGAACCTGTAACTAACAGTTAAAACATCACCATTTGAGAAGGGAAGGCATCATTGACTAATACCTCACCACCTCATTGTATTCTGTATGTGCACAGTCTGATGCTAAGAATCTCGAAGCTCAGTTTTAATTCTTTATGATTTGGTTTGTTCTGGCTAAAACCCTGCATTCCACGAGAATGTGATGCCTAGAACCCAAGCCAACCACCTCTGTTTGGGAATTCCTTGGTTCTCACTCGTCTTGAGCCTAGTTTTAGCAAATGTAGGGAAGAAATGTAGAAACTTTCTTTTCCCAGCTATAACCCAAGTATCAGTACAGTCGAGGGGCCAGTTCCTACAGCTCTGTGCGGAGTTGTTGCTGAGAATCACCTAAAGCTGTCTGCTCCCTACTCTTGATGTTCTCCTCCTTGTCTTCCAGGGACTCACTGGAAGGCAGTCAGTATGACTGAACATAGTTATATACCCTTTCTTATAGCAGCCAGCAAAGCACTCTGCTGCCATTTAGTTTACAATTTTGGAAAGCCTTGCTTCTGAAACTTAAGGTTACTCAGTAGTTAAGTAGTCAGTTGGAATGGAAAGGTTACTCAGTAGTTAAGTAGTCAGTTGGAATGGAAAGGATGGTACATAGGAGTGTTGGAAATCATAGCCGACTTTTGTGTAGTTTTAAGGCTTTCAAAGGAATTTACATTCAGCATGTTATTCTCTCCTCACAGCAGCCCTGTGAGGGTAGGTAGCAGCTAATTATGCCTGTTTTATAGGTGTGACAACATGGGAAAGAGCTATAGTTGTGGAGTCAAAAGACCAGGGTTCAGATTCTGCCTCTGATGATTCTGCCTACTGAGTCTCAGTTTTCTGATTGGCAAAAGGAGGGCTCCGCTCCCTTCCAGGGCTAGATCTATGATTCTTTGAGGTCCAGAGAAAATAACACACACAACTAGTTAGATCGAGAGGTAAGATTTGATCCCAAGTTTCTTTTGACTTGTCTTCAGCAAAATGACACAAAAGGAAAATTATCTACTTTATTTAGCAAGTGATGTGCAATAATTTACCTTTCTGTGATTAAGTAAACTTTAAGTTTAATTTGGACTAAGTGTAATATATTTAAGACTAATGGAGCTTTATTTCCTGCAAGTGATAACAGCTTTGTAAGGGTGCCAGCAGCTGCTGTGTTTATTACTCTTGCCTTGGGGTGAGAGGACTGCTCATCGATCAAGTTTTTAATCAGCTGTATGACCTTGGGTAAGCCACATAACTGATCTAGGCCTCTATTTTCCTTATCTACAAAATGGGAATATAATATCATGTGCACTACCTACCTTGCCAGGTTTCAGTGAAGAAAATGCTTTGTCAGTCTTATAGTGTTAAACATTGTGTGTGTTTATCACAAACCAAATTTTATAAACTGATGTGAAATTAGGATTAGAATTTTCTTGTGTGAGAGATTGCCATTTTCATGAGAAGGTGTTTGATAAAGATAGTTATGTAGATTTACTTTCTTTTGAACTCTGGGTGAAAGATAACAAAAGCAAACTTTTGGTTATGTGATGGAGCTGGAGGAAGGAGGTCTCAAGGCTAGATGGCTGTTGAAGCCATGGAGCATGATTCCCAAATATACTAGCTCACTTATATTGTCCTTCCCCATGTAACTGAGGTTCAGGGCCTCTTCAGCCCTTCAGTAAACATCCAGGCAGGAGTAGCCTGGAGCAACAGTGGCCGGGTTTTACAGTTTGGATCTATCCTAATGCATTCCTGTTGACTTCATTTCTTCTACAAATTGAGAGGTTGTAGGTCTTAGCCTAAGAGTTTCAGCTTTAAATGTAAGAGCATCATTTCCTAGCATCCTCCATAGGTTATTCTTCTCCCCTCCTCCCCCCCTTTAAAAAAGGAGTGTCAGCTTTCACCACATTTGCTCCCTTCCTATCCCAATCTCCTTTGATTGGAATGGTATGGGAAAATTCAGGTGTTCCCTGAAGCACAAGATGATGATGATGACAGCGGGGTGTAATGGCCAGGTAACTGGGAAGTCTTTAAGAAAAGAGAAGTTGCTGAGGGAGAAAGGTTCTCTTTGATAGCTAAAAAGCAGTGGGGGCTATGTCTTCCTGTGGTGCATTTTAAACAAATGGCTGCCATGTGGCAGCTGTCTCTGCCTTCCTGATTCTGGCAGTAGTTAAATCCTGTCCATAAGACGTGCTCCCTGGAGAAGAGCATTGAGAATGGGAGTAAACTTTTTCTTTTCCTTAAATTAAAACTTTTTTTTTAAACAATTAGTGCTCAGAATTTCCTTTCTTCCAAGAAAGAGGGACCTGAAAGAAGAAGGAATGGGAGAATTGAATTTGTGTTTTTTAAAGGGCAAATTATTATTAATATTTTTAAAATAAGACCTAAAGTTTTTTCTAGCTCTAAATCTATGATTCTGTAACTGTGGAGGATAAATTTAGGCAAGAATCTAGTGCTGTGTTTTATACAGCACTAAGCAAATCTACCCCACTGGCCAAATAGTATGACAATTGAAATAAGCCTAACAAAGGAATTTTTCTTCATTTCCTTAAATTCTTTTTTTTTTTTTTAGGAAGCTGCCTTATTGCATGGTTCAAAAAGATGACACCAATATGTGGTAAAAATCTCATTGCACTAGGGTATTTTGTTTTCTCTTAATGTTTTAAGGTCCCAAGTTTGTAGAATTCTGAAATTTCGTCATTATCGTACAATGTTCTATCCTATATTATAGTGAAGCTGTCCATTTGAGGGCACATCCAAATGTAAAAAGTAGTTGGTAAGAGCCACATTTATTTACTTCTCACTCTTTGTTTGTGTGTGTGTTTTCCCCGTAAAGCTGACATGTGTTTTATATAAGTCATAGTCTATTCTTGGATTGTGTTTAAGTTGAAAAAGAATTTTGCTAGCAAAAAAATCTTAAGGGAAAACTTTTTTTTTTCTTTTGCTTATTTACTGCTCACTAAAGATACCTTATATCAACAGAGGGTGCAAAGAGAGAAGTTGAACACCTTTCTGGGAAAGGGAGGGATCTTCTGTGTTGAGGGCTACCAGAATCTTAGTCTTGCAGAAATTGGGAGAATTGTTGTATAGCACCCTCTAAGGAGCTGTTCTGTGACTCACAGCAAAGCATGCTAATACCATTTTGCTTAGAGTTGCTCACAGTCTTGGGAGATCTGTTGGGTAGTGAAGGTCATGACCAGGGCAGCCCCTGGGATCCATACAAAAGACCAGCCAGAGTGGTTTTGCTTCCTGTACGCATAACTTTATAGGCAGGCAGGACCTACCCAGCCTAAATTTCATATCTGACTTGTCCGTGTTCCTGAGGAAGTAGCAAATGAGCCCTAGATCGGTTTGAACATTTTCTTTGCTTTTTAAGAACCAAAGTATACATTGTACACAGTAAGAATTGATAACTTGTTCGTAGGATTTGGGTCTGGGACCTTAGTGACCATCTATCCTGCCTTTCATAGGAGAAAACTGTTTCAAGTCTTACACCCTGAGGAAAAGTTTTCAGCAATACCGCCTGATTTTAAATCATTTTAATTTCATGAACTCATTTTTTGTGGGGGGGGGGGGGAGAGTAGAAATTAAGGTTTCATAACTTGCAGTTAGCTTGGGTGTATTGGGCTAATTACTGCACGCATTACATTCATTTTTCTAGCTTTTGGCTTCCGTGCATCATCAGTTTTGATAGTGTTCTCTGACGCTCATGTGTTATCCTGCCTGAATCAAGTCCATGTGGATTCACTGCTCAAATCCATTTATAAGACCAGTTTTTTCTTAGATGAAGAAGCTACTCAGAGCACATGGCTCAGCTTCCATTCAGAGCTTCCGGCTAACTAGTTACCAGCAGGAAAGACAGACTTTGGGGGTACCTTTTGACTTTCTTTGCTTAGTAGTTTTTTTGGAAAAAGGTAACTGAAATCCATTGCTTATCCTGGATTGCTTTTCCATCAAACTTCAGTATTTTTTGCCAAATTTTTTTGGTGCTGTCTAGATAATTTTCTTTTATTTAGGTCTAAGAACTTTGTTGTTTGTTCAGTTTCAGTCCTGTGCTCTAAGTCACTACTGATTTTGTTGTTCCTGTTCCCTTGTGACCAACTCTTTGTGGCCCTGTTTGGGGTTTTCTTAGCAAAGATGCTGGAGTAGTTTGCCATTTCCGGCTCAATTTACAGATGAGGAAACTGAGGGAAACACAGTTAAGTGACACTCCGTGGTCGTATAGCTATTAAGTGTCTGAGGCCAGATGGGAAGGTTGTTGATTCCTGGCCCAGCACTATATTCAGTGTGCTACCTAGCTGCCCAAGGATTATGGGAGACAGTAAAGAAAAGGAAGAGGCTGAAACATGAGCCACTAAGGATTGGACACTGAATAACTAGAAGGGCAAAAGTATATCTGTGGATCCCGAGGAACTGGGCTATTTGAGTTCTTGCATTGAGGATGTAGTGGAATCTAGAAGAGAACCAAGTGGTGACTATTGCATATACTAGTAGTGGAGGCCATACCTGTATACACATAGAAATCTGTGCTTTCCTCCTTGCTTTCAAAATGGACATTTTCTTCTCCTTTGTAACGGCTCTGGGAATAGATGCATCTTCCATCTTTTTCCAAGTTGTCTCTTCTCTCCTACTGGGCCCAGAGCCAGAATTGGCTAAAGAGCCAACTCATCGTGCCTGGGATTGTGAAGTACTCACTCATTTGGTGAAAGGCCCTGCATGTCATTGGGAAGATCTGGTTTACTATGGAGTCCATGCCAGCCTAAAAAGGGGGAGGGGGTGGAGGAGGAGGATGGGTGGGTGTGGCTTTAATGGATTGCTTCTCAGTCCAAGGAATAGACTGGTCTTGAAGCCAAGAAACACATCAACTTCCTGGAACTTAAGCCATCATCACAGCTGTCTTAGCCTTCAGAGCACACGCAAGGCAGTACTTATTAGGACAGACAGTGTTGCTGTTGTGCCCTCTGTTAACAAGCTGAGGGAGAGCATAGGCCTTGCCATATTGGATTAGATAAAGGACCCATCTTTTCTGACTTTCTGCTCACAAACTAGCAGCCAGTTCCCATTAAGCTTTGTGCAAGGCAAAGATTTCAAATGTTTCCTTGCTTTCCTTTGTAAACTGCCTATGGTCTTCAGTCTTAGCATCAAGTATGTTTTTACCCCTTTTCTTAAGCTCCCAGTACTCCGTGTTGAGACCATTTTAAAATCTGAATTCCTCTTGCCTGAATTAGTCCACCTTTAGGCTGTGCATCCAATCAGTTCAGTGGTATGTTGCAAACCCTTAAACCTGCTCAAGTCTCTCAGGGCCTCTGGCAGTATTCAAGGTCTGGGGCTACACAAAACTACCCTAAACTTTGGGCTTCTTGAAAGCATTTAGATTCTATAACTTAGTCCTTGGGGATTCCTCAGAAGTGGGTTTGTTCCCGGCTCCTTTTGTTTTATCTGTTATCTCTCAGGGTTATCTGGTCTGTCTGGATGGACCACTCTCCTTAATCTTCTCTCTCTGGCCTTACCAATGATTGTTCTCTTATCTTTTCTAGGTGGGGACGTCCTTGGTAGGAGGGGAGGGACCATCCAGATGTCTTTATCTTCACTTTACTAACCTACATCAAGGACTCAGCTCTTTCAGTTAGGCTTTTTGGACTCTTATGGGAGAGAAGCCTTAGGAGGATTCATTTATCCTTCATTTGAGAAAAGGGGGAGATCGTCTTGAATTTCTTCTTGGTGCTACCTGTTTTGTAACCTGCAACACTTTAGTTTGAAATTTTTAAATCAATAGATTCCAAAGGAAACACTGAAGTTTACCCAGATCTCAGTTTTTAGGTAATGCTGGGACTTAAACTAAGGTCAAACCTTTTATATGAAGGATCAAATGGCAATCCCATCTTGGACATAAATCTTTGGCCTCAGAGGAATGCCTACTTTAAATTACCTTGAATATCTGATCTTAGTTATTAAAATGTGAAATAAGGCTTCTCCTAATTCCCTTTCTAAAATATTCTGTGTGATAGCTTTCACAGCCAAAAAGACATTCTAGTCTACAGTGTAAAGTATACATAAAGCAGATCTTTAATTTTGGGCCAGTCTTTTACTCATCATGGAGGATTTGACTAGATCACCATTTTATGTCAGACGAATTAAACTAGCCGGAGGAGGATAGTTTCTTTCTCTTCTATGATTTACATCTTTTAATCTCATTTTGCTGAAATAAAGCTTATTTTGAGTTTTAGTGATTTGTTCCACACATTAATGCTAACATTGTTGTGCTAATATTAACTACTACCCTACACCCCACAACTTCAGACAAGAAACATCCCTTTACCATTCTAGTTTTTTTTTTTCCTGGTATTTCGGATCTGTGGCTTGTTGTCTAGCCATTAGAGCTTACAACCTTTCTATACCTGTCATCCTATGCAGTTTTTTTAGTCTTTGTAAATTCTCAGGCAGAGGATTTAGGATTTTGAGATTGCAAGGGGTAAAGTTGAATGATTTCATGATTTTCTGCCTTTCCATTATGGCTGTTACTGGGGTTTTAAGAAATGAAAATATAATAGGCTCTTCTGAAGTCTTAATTAACATCCCTTTCCCTTCCCCAAATCAATCTTCCACTCGTTAAAAAGTGAAATGGAAACCTAGACTGACTTTGAGTGCCTTCTACTTCTATTTTGTTTGACCTTAGGCATTGTTCCTTGGTTTGGATGGGTGGGGTTGATGGTCTGAAAGGGACATCTTGTTATCTAGTTTTGAGATTGAGGTGGAGCCCTTTGTAAATTGTCTGATGGCATCTTGAGTGTTGGCATGCGCCTTGTAAAGGAGATTGTGAAGTTGAGGTCCCCATACATCTTCCTGAGAATAAGGTGTGAATGTGTGTAAGTGTGACTGGTCCTTTTGACCCTTCTTTATTCCTCCCTGGTTGTATCAAAATACCGTGGGCCGTCTTCAAAAGGAAGGTTAGAGATAATGGAGAAAGAACATTTGTAAACATTAGGAGCCAGGAGAGGACTTGGAGTATACAGAATTATGGAGCTAGGATCGTTGACAAGATCTAAATCCTATCATTCCTATCTTGTACTTCCCTTATCTGGACTTGATCATGGAACTCATTTCTGGCTCTAATATTTTATTTTTAGTAGGCATGCAAGAAATGTGAATGTATAGAATTCAGGGTGGTAAATATTGATGGGCTTGGGGCTGAGTAGATTTCCTTGAGGTTTTTTTAAGGAGACAACAAACATTGTTAGACAGTTGTTATTTAGTGAATCATATGAGAATTCCACCGGTTTTTGAGCTGAGGAAGGTCTTTTCAGCTCAGTACAGTTCAGTCCCTTTTCCTTTCACCAAGAGGGGAGATGAAGAAATGATGAACTTGCTTTTTCTTGATCCTAAGCCTGGCCTTATACCACAAATTCAAATTAACTGTCAGCAGAGAAAAAGACAGGGAAGAGAAATTTGTGTTTGGATGCTATAGACTGATTCTTTAAAGTCTGGTTTGCAAGTCTTTTAATTTTTGAGGACATTAAGGCAACCATTTGTTCCAAATAGTGTTTTTGGTAGTTTAAAGATTTTAAAAAATAGCTTCTTTTAATGGTGTTTTAAATTCTTTAGTAACGAATAGTTTCTGCATATTATGCTTTCCTATTCTTTAGCATCATTGTTTTCTTCCTAGACTAGAAAGTATTAATTTCATAATAATCTTTTTGTATGTTCTGCTATCGTTAACCCCTCTCCCTCACTACATCTTGTCTTTTTGAGGAAATTATAATAATTTCCTTAAACAGCTTTTCTATGATTTCCTCCTTGTTTTCCCCTTTCTTTCTCCTTCCCTTTTGGGCTGATTTATATTCTTTTTTTATTTGACCCCATTCATAGCTATCTCACTCTCTTACCTCTTTTTGATGCCCCTCCTGCCATATGGATTTTTTACCCACACAAGATGCCAGTTACTAATGTCTCAGTTGTTTAGTCTTGTCCAACTTAGAGTTTTCTTGGTGTACTAAAGTGACTTGTCCAGGGTTACCCAGCTTGTAAGTGTCTGAAGCTCAGGAAGATTTATCTTCCTGATTCTAGGCCTAGCATTATCCACTGTGCCCCACTTGTATCTTAGTCCAAGGTGTAATGGTTCTCTTCCTTGCTGGTGCTAGAAGGCTGAATTCAAGCTAATTTTTAGCATGTAATCTGGCTTTTGGTAGTGAAAACCCTGCTGAGAAAGGCCAGTGGTCTGTCTGAGTAACAATATTTTTTATTCTTTTCTTATAGGTTGCCCTTTCTCTGTGCTCCAACCTTTGTGGCATTGAGGTGTGACACTGTCCATCAGCTCCTCTCCTACTGCATCCAGCTAGTGTTAGCTCTTCAGTGAGGTTGGCTGGTTCAATCAAAAGCAAGAAGATAAAAGGTTGGTTAAACATATTTTGTTTTTATTTTCATAGTTTAGAATGTTAGAAACCTGTTCCTAGTCTCTGATCTACTCCGCCATACATACCACACAATTGTAACTATTCCTAAACCTCTTTGCTTTTGCAGGTTGGGAGGTTCAGAGACAATTAACCTTCCTCCACCCCCCCACAATGAGCAGCACTCAGAATGCCTCACCCAAATCCAGGCCATTGTAACAAACATGTAAACATGGGGTCAAAGGCTCTTGTGATTTAGAGCTGAAAGGAGCCTGCTGATTCTCACACCTTTTGGCAGTCTGGGTGAAGATTACCTTGTCAGAATGACTTTTTACAGCATCTAATCCAAAATACATGAGGTTATAGAGGGAATAAATTTTCTCAAAATATTGTCTAAATAATCTCTAAAAAGGCTCTAAATGGGATCCCCCACCCCTCATACAGAACCTCAGGGACTAAAGGGACTTGCCCAAGGCATCACCACTATTCATTGGCACTAAGTCCAATATTCTTTCCATCCACAGCAGCATGTGTTAATTTTGACAAAGATGATCATTTATTTTCAAATCCGGTTGGGGAATTTGATCTGAATACATATAATTATAGACACCCTTTTGCTTCATGGGGGTTATGGGGAGGTTCATGTTGCAGATGTGGCTGGTTAGGGAAATGAAGTGAATAGGAATAGAATGACATAGATTGCAAACACTTTGACTGGCAATGTGAATACTTTTCATATCCAGTAAAAAATTCTATCCCCAGTGTTGGTTTCCATAGGCTGGTGGAGTTTTGTTTGTTTGTTTTTGTTTTCTACTTCATTAACAGAAGAAAAAAGAGTTAGTCAACACGAAGAAACTTTATTCTGGTCCAATTAGTGCATGGTTGCTGCTTAAACGTTAAGGTGGTTTGTTTTTTTTTTCCTTTTACCTTAGAACAATGAACTGCTTTATAATGTACATCAGGTTCTTTTTTTCACTTCTTGCTTGTGCTGTGTATTGTGTACTTCTTCCTATCTGTCCCAGAGGGAGAGCTCATGTACAAGACAGTCGAACAAACTGGAATAAAAACTTGTCATAGCTCCAAGGGCTTGGTGCTTTGCAGCAGCTTCTCCGTGATGAGTCAAAGCACTCCAGAGAAGCCAGCCTCTTTTCCTCTTTCTGAACAACGTAGCTGAGCTTCTCATTTTGTTTTATTACTCATATGTTTTCAAGTCCAAGAGATAAGAGGATGCTCTAACTAAAAATGGCCCTTTCTTTACATTTTAAAGTAATGCAGATTGTCTTGCCTTTAGCAAACCAAAGAATCACACTTTGTACATTATCCCAAAGGAGGAAATCGATTTAGCAAATGTCTTCCTGTTCAGACTGAATGGGAAATAACAAATTTTTGTGGGGTTTTTTGTCTTTATTCTCTTTTGGTTAAACCCTTGTAACTTTTGTAGCATTTTTGTTAGCAAGTTGGTTAACTATGTTAACTGTCTCTAGGTATTTTGTGTGAGATACTTAGCTAGCTTGCAAGTTTAGCTTTCATTTTCGTTAATTTGAAAGTGTATACATGAATGCAGTTTAATATTATGTCTTTCCTTTTAAAGTGGCCTTTTGCCTTACCCCCATCTTTCATCCCTTGCTTCACGGTAGAATTTGAATTTTTTTTTTGTTAACTCCTATAGCTTTAGCTATCTACTGTAATATATTTGCACATTTTAGGAAGACTTCTATCAGGACTTTTTTGCAACTCATTCTAATTTTTGTATGTAAAGTAGGTAAATGAGAACATAATGACTTAGCTCTTCCCCCGTAACTATTTCTTCCTTTGCTTCTTTTCCAGTATTAGTGGTTCTGAGAGTGAGGAAGAAACTGAGATAAACAAATACATTAGCCTGCCACTTTCAGTGGAAGGTAGCTTTCAAAGAAGAAAATCTTGTCGTACATCAGTTGGAGAAGATGAAGGTAATTGTTTTGATAGTAAGAGTGTTTGACTAAAATAGGTTAACTGGACCTCATCTACGGTGTCTTCCTTTCATGGAATCGCTCTTTCCAATAGAAGACTCTGGATTAGCTTCCAGACTCTTCACTGTGTTTCCTCATCCATGTATATTTTTCAGTTGGCATTTTCAAGATTTAATCAATGAAGGTAGCTTACCTTCTCTTCATGCTTCTTACCCTAATTGTGAACATTTAGTTTCAGTGGGGCCTTGCTTATGTCAAGCCCAGATTCTGAATTTTGCATACCATACATTAGGACTGTGGGAACCCATTAAATTAAGGTAATGGTCCAAGAATCCATGTGGATGTCAAGATTGTCGTTTTTATCTTTATTTAACTTTGATGATATATGCAGTTTGATTCAACATAGCAAATGAGCAAATATTCATTCTTTGAGCTGAATGAATAGTGTTTTACATATATGCATTGTAAGTGTAATCTGATGCTATTGATTAGTAAAACAAATTCATTAAAATTTATTAAGAAAATTTCATTAGCTTTTTGTTGCCAAATATTTTATCCATTAAGTTACTACAGGTGTATATACGTATGGGGAAATGGTTTGACATCACAAAATGTTGGCTCTTGCTATTCTACAACTCATTACAGGTGACTTGTCACAGATGTATAGGTGATATGTCACAGATGAGTTAGATTCTCATTCTTAGGCTACTAACCTGATTTTATTGCGGCAGTGAAATTAATGACAAGTCTGGCAGAGTTGTCTCAGGTCTGTCTTTAGGTCCAAGAGCTTAGTGATTTTTATTGTTGTCACTACTTTACCCAGCTCTTTGGCCCAACTGTTGAAGAGAGTGAAGAAAGCCACCCTGCTCTTTGTAGAAGCCCTCAAAACAACCACTTTCGACTTCCACGAGGCTTCTCAACTTTTTGCCTTTCCCTGCAAACATCTCCTGAAATTCCCAGTCTCAGAAAGAATAAATGTTCACTTCTTGGTCTTCTCTTTGCCTAACATTCTTTTATGTTACATTTCCTTTCTTTAGATCCAGCAAAAAGAAGCCTCAGCTTAAACTGTAGCCCTATGACGTCAAAGTCACCCATCAGCTTAGAAGGTTCAGATTTATCTTCCATCAATACCATGATGTCCGCAGTAATGAGTGTGGGGAAGATTGCAGAGAATGGCGGCAACTCACAGGCCATCAAATCCCCAACAAAGTCATCAGGACCGAATCGGATTGGCAGGAGGAACCAGGTAAATGATGATAAATGTACCTCTGAAGTCTGGTAAGTCCAGCCTGTGAGTCAGAGTGAATGTCATTGATTCAGATCTTTGGGGAATTAGTACCACTTTAATCATGTAACTACATAACTGTGAATGAACACATCTCACAGTCTTGTCACTTTTCTCTTAGAGAGTAAACCTCCGTTCCTGTAGTATAAATATTGCTGACCAGTGCAATATGCCTTTTATCTAAATATTAGTTCCATTAGGAGCCCAGAGGTCGTTCTCCCTTCTTCTAAAGCGTTCAGTGCTTGTGATGTGATTCCATGTTGTTCTATCTCCTTACTTACAGTTGGTTATTGAGCTCTTTCAAGGCAACCACCTTTTTGTTCTATAGTGTCTAGAGAAAAACCATGATGTCTCTGTGTGCAGTAGATCAAGGGAAGCTGGAGGGAATAAGTGGGCCGGGATTACAAAGGATTCTGGTGGTATAAAAATAAATTAGGAAATGAGAGGAATCCTTGGTTTGTATGCAAATGGAGCACTTTGGACAATATTTATATTTAAAGCAATCATGCTCTCAAATCTTTTATTCCAATGGCTCCCAGCATCGTTGTCTAATGTAAGTGAGGTAGTAGCAGTAGTGAGTGAATGATCCTTATTCCTTCCTTGCCCCTTTTTGTGTCACCAAGCACCCTGACACAAAATGATCTCTACATTTGTCCAGGCAGATAGATAGAAAGCCTGCTTTTAAAAATATGTACAGATGGGGGGCCGCTAGGTGGCACAGTGAGTAGAGCACCAGCCCTGGAGTCAGGAGGACCTGAGTTCAAATGTGGCCTCAGACCCTTGACACATGTACTAGCTGTGTGACCTTGGGCAAGTCACTTAACCCCAATTGCCCTGGCATGCGGGCCCCCCCCCCCCCCCCAAATACCTGCAGATGGAAGGAGAGGCTCCAGAAATTCTCTAGCTGCAATTTGTGACATACTCATTAAAAACAAATAATAACCTTTTAATATCCTGATCTCAAAACTACTATTTAAATAAAGCTAGGTTTCAAAAGTCATTGAACACCTTTTCCTAAGTTCTAGAGCTAGAAGGAACCTTAGAGATGATCTAGTCCAATCTCCTTTTACAGATAGGGAAACTGAAAGCGAGAGAAGCTAAATGTCTTGCTTAAGGTGAGCCAAGCTTTGATCTTGTGTTGTCCAACTCTAAACTTCATGTTCTTTCCACTGCACTACAATATTTCTGTGGCTTCTCAAACCAGAGGAGTATTGATTTGTTCTCTTAATAGGTAATTGGTTGTTTACATTTGTTCTTCATTGAAATGGCGTGTTCCTCTGTAAAGGTCTTTGCTTTGGACATGCTTTGCTGGGTGTTTCTTGGGGAATTTAGGATAAGGGGTCCTCATTCATACCTGTGACCTCCCTCCTGGGATGTCACAACATAGTATCGAGAGAAAAAATGGCTGATGTTACTTCAGGGACTATGATATCGTAGAACACAGTTTGTCTTTTTGGGTGTCTTGTCTGCTTGTTCAGTTGTTTTTCAGTCATGTCCAATTCTTCGTGACCCCATTTAGTGTTTTCTTGACAAAGATATTGGAGTATTTTGCTATTTCCTTCTCCAGCTCATTTTACAGATGAAGGAACTGAGGCAAACGGGGCTAAATGACTTGCCCACGGTCACACAGTTAGCGTCTGAGGGCAGATTTGAAGTCAGGAAGATAAGTGTCTTGTCTGTACTTCCCTTTGTTTGGCTACTTGGGAGCTGATTTGGGATTCCTGGATCATTGGATTAGAAAAGATAGTTAATTTGATAGAGGAAGGAAGAACCTTTCTGCCGTGCCCTCCCACCCCCACCCCCCCAATAGAGAAGAGATTAAAAAGGAAAGCAGTCACCCCTACTCCCCAGACCACTTCATTCCCATTCAAACCCTTCTCTGTTTTGTCAGCCCAAAAAAGAGAGGTCAGAGAGGTGGGGGAGAAGGAAGGGGAGGGCAAAAGAAGGTTCTTTTTAGTCACCACTTTCTTAATAACAGCCAGCCTTTCCAACTGCGGGTGAGAGAGTTCTAGCTTTCTTCTGAGGCCTGTAGAGTTCACTGAAGTGTTTCATAGGCACACCATTTTAAGTGGCCAGCATCAACCACAACGTGATAGTTTAGCTCCAGATCCCTCCCTTGTTGATAAATGCAGGGGAGAGCCAGTGGAGCATGTTCTTGCTTTAATTCCCATTCTGCTGCTGTGCCCAGACTTTTCCTACGTGATGTTTTTGTCTTTTTTTTTTTTAAGGGAAGGTTGTATTAGGATTGCAATGAGGGTCTTTTCTTCCCCATTCTCCCCCAAGAAAAAAGGGAGTCCCAGAGATGAAAAGGAACCCTGGGATAAATCTTCTAAGTGCTCTCACAGACTTCCAGAACAGATTAGCCTCTAGCTGAATGCCTAACAAGGGTGTCAGATTGCTTCATTATGGAATAGTGAGTTATCAAATTAGCTGCTAATTTTATCTTTCAACTCAGGAAGTGTTCCTTTCACCAACTGGACTCCAGTAGCTAGATTTTAAATTCTTCATCAATGCCTTTTCAACACTAGTGATGCTCACCATTTCTGGCTATATGAGGGTAGAACAGAGAGTCCAGTGGGTCAATGAAACTGATTCCCTCCAAGCCATATTTGATTTGGTTGACCTGCATTATGGTACGTAGTACACTAGTGCTCGAGACCAGAGAAAGTTTGGGTGTCAGTTAATAATAAACCCCAGGGTCAATGCCAGTCAACTCCATGATGTCCGATCTCTGCTTCAGGGTGAACTAGTAATTCTTCCGTTGTGTTAATTTATCTCTTCAGAGGGTGGACCAGCTAAAATCCTGATTGGAATTGCATTTATATATAAGTGTGTATACATATATATTTTATACCTACAAAAGCCTGATAATTATGTAGAAATCCCTGGATTGATACCTTACTGTCAGGACCATTTCTGAGATTTTTCTCATGGCTTATTGTATTTTTTATGTCCTGTGGTCTGTTTTGTGCTCCAAAACCACCTTGATTCTCATTCCTTAGAACAATTGTTGTCATTTGTAGCCTAAGAAAATTCTGGTGTTATATGGGAAAGGTTTGTTTAACTTCCTTCCCGATGATAAGTGTCACTCATTTTTTTACAGGAGGATGACTCAAACAGTATTATTTTGGGGGGTGGGGATGTTAACATTAATTTGTATGGGGAAAGGTTGGACTATTAATGACTATCCATCATTAGAAGAGTCTTAGGAAAGAATTTTTATTCATCATTTTTCTATATGTATAAAATCAAGCACAAATCTTTTGAAGGCTCTTTTCTTATGTCTTTGGGGCTGCTCCTCCTTCACTGACATAGGTAGGTGGCTTGTGGGAGAGTGGAAATGGGGGTGGGGAAGAGGGGAGATCTCTGATTTCATTGAGAATTCCCAGAGGCTTCTCCCTTATCAATGAAGGGTTAGCACCTGCAGAGCCTAGAGAGTTTTGGGGGTCACTGAGAAGTTTACTTATGTGCAATGCTCTCCCCCATTCTTAAAAACATAAATGGTTCTCCTGGCCCACACCTAACTTTCTGCACTCATTGGGCATTCATTATACACTGTGATCTGATCAAACTGGCCTCCTTACTAATGACTCTTACTCGTGGACACTTCATCTCTCACATCTGCCTTTGCACTGGCCATTTATACAGACTCTTCATAGAGTCCCTTTTCTTTTAACATATATCATCTTCTGCCTGGAGCCTTTTTTTCTTGATTCCTCTAACTGCTAATCTACCCTTCCCCCCAAGTACCAGGTATTAATTACTTGGTATATATTTTTTATTCACTTTATATTTAGGCTGTATGTTTTAAATTATATTTTTATTTCTATCTTTACATCATTGTTCCTTGTATCCCACCTGTCCCTGATGCATTTTATTATGCACTTTTTGTCTCCACCATTAGTTTAATAGTGAAGTGATCTAGAGTGTTCAGAGATCTGAGCTTGGAGTTGGGAAGACACGAGTTGAATCCTCCCTTAGATACTAGCTGTGTGACATTGGGCAAGTCACTTAAACTCTGTCCCAGTTTCTTCAACTCTAAAATGCAGCAAATAAAATAGTATCTGTGAATCAAATGAGATATCTGAGAAGCCCTCAGGACAGTATCATGCATGGTGTAGGCACAGAATAGGCACTGTATAGATACTATTATTAATATTATTATCATTGTTATGTCAGTTCCTTGGAAGTTTCATTTTTTTCTTTGTTTATGGGGTCTGGCACATAGTAGCTGTTTAGTAAATACACATACTTGTTAATTTAAATTGAGCATTTTCATTGTGTTAAGCACTGTGATAGAAACTGGGGGTGCAAAAGCAAGTAGCTCCTTGTCTGCAGGCAGCTTACAATCTATTAGGGGAGACAAACATCGATATATACAAAGTGAATACAAAGGAGGAGGGAGCAGAGGAGAGAGGCCGAAGGCACTGAAGCAATCACAAAAGCCTTCTTATGGAGGAGGCAGCATTCTGGGGCAGATCTCCAGACAGAGACTCACTGTCAGCCCTCTGAAGTGAGGATAATCATTCTGAAGCCTTTCCAGTGTTTTCTGAAGGGGCGATATTTTGAGCTCCTTCTACATGTTTATCTTGATACTGAATGCTGCTTCAGTCTTAGGAGGGGCCCTTGAAGCAGTGGACAATGCCCTGGATGGAGAATTAACAGGCTTGTGTTGTTTCTTAGCTCTGTCTCTGACTTACTGCTCATCTTGATCAGTCACTTTATCAGTCACATTAAATAGGTTACATAACAGAGATTTAACATTTCACCTCCTTTTCTGTCAATTATGTATATAACGTACTCATTTTGGATGGTGTTAATATCAAAATTTCAATTTAAACAAAACTAGCAGCTGTCGTATTTGTTAGGATTAGTTGTGTTTTCATACAGGAATGGTGCTGAATAAATAAACCTAAGTTACTCTCTTTTTGTTCTTGTCTTTATAGGAAACTAAAGAGGAAAAGTCTTCCTATACTTGTCCCTTGTGTGAAAAGATTTGCACAACTCAGCATCAGCTAACTATGCACATTCGTCAGGTATGCCAGGCTTTTGGTTCTCTTCTTCGTCAAATGAAGTGGGAAGTGTCACATTTGTAATTTGATTATGTTTCATTTAATTTGAGGTTAAGGAATGTTTTGGGGTATCCTCTGGTTTTATCTGTTAATTCATTTTGTTTTCTTTGGGAAAATCCCAAATTGCCTCTTTTGCTTTTTCATTTTCCTGAAAGTGGTAGAAATCACTGTATTCCAGAAAGCCATCATTGTTGACAGAAATCCCTAGGATGGGAATAACCATCTTTGTATTAATTTTGTGACTTAGAGGCACTTAGCTCAGAACAGTAACAGGAATGTTTTGCTTCTTTTAGAGAAATCTGGCTTATCTGGCCTAACTTTTTAGTATAGGAGGATTGATAGGTGCTGTGGAAGAGAGCAGTTTTGTGTTTTTGGTTTTTTTTTTTTTTTTGAATTGTGGGTCTCCTAAGTAGTCAAAGCTTTTGGCCTCCAATTTGGATGTAAATGTTTCCTCTTTAAAGAAAAGTTTGAGGAAAATATTCTAGCCCATGTACAGTATCACTTCCTCTTCACCAGCAGTATCGAGTTGTAAAGAGACAGTATCTAATTGAGGTTAAGCTGGAGGCTGACATAAAGCAACCACTATGATTGTAAAGGCCCAATTCTACTATCTGATGGGTAGAGACTCCCATCTGCATCTGAAGATCCAAATATGATCTATTGACTTAAACACATACAGTCTGCAGGAAGAGAGAGAATCATAAATTATCCTTTCTCTCGGTATTGTAGTAAAAGCAGTTTTCAACATGGAAATTTAGGAGGTGGTGGGGAAACATTTGGGGAAAAAAGCTGGCAAAAGCCCATCCCTTTAGAGCCAAAATATATGTCCATCCAAGGTCCTAACCTGCTTGTTTTGACAGCAGCAAAATCCACCAAACACAAGAAACGTGGAGCGTAAAAGAGCGTTGGGAGTAGTGTAGACTATAATGTTTGGGGGAGTTGCTTTATTAAACTTTGTTTTTATAATGGTTCCTTGAATGTTGACAGTGATTTAGAATGACTTTAATAAGACCATTGCTTTCTTTAGCATAACACAGACACTGGAGGGACAGACCATTCCTGTAGCATCTGTGGAAAGTCTCTGAGCTCCGCAAGCTCCTTGGATCGCCACATGCTGGTACATTCTGGTGAAAGGCCTTACAAATGTTCGGTTTGTGGACAGTCCTTTACGACCAATGGAAATATGCACAGGTGAGTCTTGAGCTGGACTGGGCGGCTACCTGGCTTCTGCAAGGAGTAGGAAGAGTGAATTTTCTCCTAGCTCCCCAAAGAAGCATGAGGCATGTTCTCTCCCTGGAGAAAGAAGTCTTTAGCTATTTACCTTGACAATATTCTTGACCGTCCTCTGCTAGTATTTTCGAACACAGACGCGATCACACACACACACTAAGGACTTCATCTAACCTGGAGTATGTGGGCTCAGTCTTTAGCTCTTCAAAGCTCTTCAGAGCTCAAATAGAAGAGGCATTCCAGTTGTGCCATTTGAATTTTCTTTGTGAGGGTGCCAGTGGTGGGCTGCTTATCAGAAAGTGTAGCTCTAAGTATGAATACTTTCTTTTTTTTAATCCTCCCTTTTGCCTTTTAAGTATTCGTGTATACCCATTAGATTCTCTTCGAACTCTTTCCTTGCCAAGTATTTCCAGGCCCTTTCAGTAAATGGTTAACTGGCATAGTTAGTATTGGGGCAATAGAACAGGGTGAAGTAAAGAAAAGGAAAAATATCTTGGCCACACGTCAGAAAAGCACTTCCTGATAGTGTGATCTATCAGATTGCCGCCTGGAAAGTGGGAGTGAACAGTGTGAGGGAATGTTAAGATGATGTGGGACAGACCGCTTGAAAATAGAATTTAAAGCATAATCTCCATGGATTCTTAGGTGCAGACATTCACTTTTGGTTTTTTATTTTGTTTGGTTTTAATGAGCCTGATCTCATTCTTAAAAGGTAATTTCTTTTCTCATTCTAAACACCATTGAGAGAGATTTATTTTTGGTGCACAGAAGTAATCTGATCATGCCACCAGCTCTCTTCTGTGATGTTCCCTAGTCTCTTTCTCTTTGTCAGAATTTGAATAATCTGCCAGAAGTCACAGAGCTTTTGGGCCGTGTCTGAGGCCATATTTGAACTATTTTGCTGTACCAAATCAAATTAAGGCACAGTGTGATCTTGTATAGCTTTCTTTGGTCAGTTATGTGACTATAAAGTGGTCTGCTGCAGAATGTCATTTTCATGTCTGCCTGTTCCATTCTCATACTTTTATCTAGAATACCCTCAATGATTGATTTTGGTATCAAATAATTTTGTAGTGGGCATGTTGATTGGTGATTGATAGTCTTTTTTTCCCCCTATCTTATAAGCCTTGCAATGAGATGACCAAGTATCTCATGAAATATCTTTCTTATTGCCCTTGGTTGAACAATAAAACCAACTTCATTCTCCACCTACTTTATTTGCCTCTTCCAAAAGAAATTCAGCCATCTTTTTATTTATCTGCAACTTTCTTTTTTGTCTTCTGGTTTCATTCATACCAGTAAATACTTATTTCTCCTCTATTCTGTATTTTCTTTGCTAAACTACTAATCAGGTAGCATTTACTACGTGCCTACTACTGTGTGTTAGGCATTGTGCTAAGCTTTAACAATTCTCTAAAGATTTATAGGTAGTCTAAAAACTTTCTGATTATTAGTTCTTTTTTTGCACACTCCCCCCCCTTTTTTTTTTTTGCCACTGTCATAGTCAACATAAACATAGCTCTGCTCCACTGAGGTCCGTTGTAAGATTTTCTTTGTATCATGATTAGCCTAGCCATGCCCAAAGAACTCATCACTGAGAGGCCACCGTGTTCTATGATGATCCTCTTCATCCTTGGAAAGCAAGGACCATAATCGAAGCCATATTATATTATGATGATGATCATGCTCATTATTATCATTATAACTGGTCAGATGTTGTGCTCCTGTAACCTAGTCTTTGAGACATAATGACATGGCAGAGTAGAGTTTTGTGGTGATGACATCTTTTCATATCTTTTATATAGTCATCAGGTTTTCAAAGCTTTTTTTTTTTTTACAGTAGACCTGTTCGGTAGGTAAAATAATTTTTTCAGTAAAATTAATGGTCAAAGCTTACTTAGGAATTTTGAGAAAAATGTGCCAGATTGATTTATTTTGATGGCAAAGATTGTGAAACTTCTGGTTGCTCAAGGTCCCTGTCCATATTTTGCTGAGAAGAGCCAGAGCTTCCATAATGAACTCAGAGAATTTCATCTCAGGTATCCTTAGAGGGCTTCAAAACCTTTTAATAAGCTAGGTGTCAGTGCAGAATTTCAGTTCTAGATACTGTTTCTCTTCGTTTATTTTTACCCAGGTTAACTATCGGTCCTTAGTGTCCACAGTGGTGTGAGACTTCATTTTAGACATTTCTTGGGAGATGGTAGTTGTGGGCACTTGATTTTCATTTTGTTTTATATTTATTTGGGGGCCCTTTTCATACAGTTTTCTTTCCTGGTATTTTCTGTCTTCTTTCACTGATTAGTGAGGGCTTTAAAGTGTAGAATCTGCCTTCGGAAGGACCTTGTTATATCTTGACTTCTTTTTACATAGCTAGATTGATTTTTCATCAAAGAAGGTGCTTCTTCAATGATGGAGATTGCTAGTCCATCCTAACATTCTTATCCTGTTTGACTCTTGCCTGTGATCTTCCATAAATTTCTCTTAAGGGGTTTCCACAATGTTCTGGGGACCCTTTGTAAATCTCTAGAGATTACCTGGGCACTGGTGGAGCTCATGGACTGGCCAACGGATCCTTTCTCTATGGGACTGGTCCACTTCCTTTTCCAATCCCACCTCTTTTGCATCTATTATTATGTGCATCTGCTACATGCTGGATTCTGCTTATGCACCAGTGCATGCAACATAACCTGAAAAACAATTCCCTTACACTATTAGTCAAATAAATTTCTCTCCAAACATCACTGTATCTAGAAAAAAGCCTGATAGACCATAATTAGATTTAAAGTAAGTCGAGTTGGGTCCTAAAGACATCAGCATCATTAAAGACTTCCACTAATTTTTTTTTAACACCTTTGTATTTTGACTTTGGGCCTTCAGAAACATCATGGCCCGCAAAGAACACGTGGCTGAGAGCTCTTGGGTTCTAGGTTCTTTCCAGCTCTAAGAATTAATAACTTTTATTATTCTGTTTTGCAAGTACCACCATGGAACTGAGCCGAGTTCTCTAGACCTAGTCAGCCCCAGTTCACGCAATGCGCTATCTCTTCATCCATCTTGGCCATCTTGATGTTGGTCATGCCGTGACACGTATATTCTCCCTTTCCATCTCCTACTTTGGTCTGCTAAGTTCATGTCAATAAGCTGCCCTTCATGCTACTTCACCAGCCTTGTGGTTCTCTTCCCTTACCCCCTTTGAATGAATGCTCCTTAGGGTAAGGACTGTCTGTCTCCCTTTGTCCATGTGTTATCTAGCACAGTGCCTGCACATAGCAGGTACTCAGTAAAGACATGACATTCATTCATATCCTGTTGTTCAGTATTTCCTCTGGTCTTCTGCATGTCAGTGTCCTGTCCTGGTAAGATCAGTTGATGAAGTCCCTAAAAGGCCTCATTATTTATAACTTACCATAATATTTTTGGAAAATGAACTATTTTCAGTTGCCTTTTTGATACTTTAGCAGTTACTTGTCCCACAGAGTAAAGCATTTGTATGTACATCTCTCATTCATTGCTCATTGTTGTGTATAAGATTTTTTTTTTTTGAGGAAAAACACAATGACTTGATTGCAAATTCATAGTCAGAAGATCATAGATTTAAAACTGGGCAACATTAGAGGTCATCTGGGTCAACCTCTTCATTTTATAAAAAGCTTTGCCTGTTTTGGAACTCAAAATTAAAAAAGAAAATGAATGTTAAAAGTTTTCTTTACATATAATTAGGGAAAAGATAAAATGTTATTTAAAAAGAAAGAAAGAATTGCCTAAAGTTCACGATCTCTTTCACCCATGTTTCCTCTTACGTGGGCACTCTTTGGTAGATGCTAGTTTAGCCTAATTATAAATGAGGAACAGCTCAGCACATAATCAGACATGGTGAAATGATCTAAAATCAAGTTCCAGGTTACCAAATGAAATTTTTTCAGTGAGGTGGAATCCGTTTTCATGGTTTTTGTTTAGCGTTTATGCAGCACCCAATTTATTATACTTGATTCTACTCTAATAAAGAAATTTATTGGTTAGATCTGTAAAAATGATGTCCTTTGCTAGGATACCTCGTGGCATTTGTAAGTTAAAATACATTTCACAACAATAAAAACAGCAGCCACATTTTAATGAATGAATACTTGAGTGGATGAGCCTTTGTTATGTTTTGATGCAAAACAAGGAATGGTATTTTAGAAAACTTGGTCACTTTAGATGTGCCTCTGTAGGAAAGAAAAGAAAATTTAGCAAAAAAAAATTGTAGGGAAAAGTATTAGATTTATTACTGAGTCCTGGTGCAGTTTTAATAGCTGCCACTTCCCTGTCTGCGGATTCTGAGGCTTCGTAAATCCTGCAACCAAAGTCTTGCTAATCTCATCATTTGGTTCCAGGGCAGGAGAGTGAGTTTGCAATCAAGTACAAATCCATATATCATGAATACAGTAGCACCAATTTCTGGTTTCCAAGAGTTCTTTATCAGTTACTCCCACATAAATTTTTTAAAAATATATATTTAATGATACTGGTCTTCCAAAACAAACTTGAGAAACTGAGCTTTGGTAAATGACTTTGGTAAAAGTCATTTCAAGGGAAAAGTACAGCAGCGTCCAATTTGGAAATATTTTTAATTCACAGAACTCCTGAGACTGTGCTAGGCAATAGGCCCATCAAGAGACAGCAACACAAAAGAGACAGGCAACTCGGCATAAATCTTTTAGATGGTGTCTTCTTTCAGATATTTTTATAGGGTGGAGAGAGAAATAGTAGTTTATATTCATCTTTTCCCCCTTTAAAAAATGAGACTTAGGAGCTGAGGGTGGGAAGGGGGAGATAAAACCAATCTAGAGAAATGGTCAGGATGTTGGCAGTAGCAGTCAACCACAACCAACATCTCAGTTTTATTCTCTGTGGAAGAAAGACTTGTTCTCTTTCTCACTGTTTCATCAGAAGGGAATAAAGAGGAAGGAAGAATGTCTTGGAACTGCTAATTATTTAGTAGCTACTGAGGCCTCTAAGGGTGCACGTAGATGATGAGAGTGGGGAGGAGCAGTGACTTAGGTGTTCAGAGGAAGTATCTGCTATGCAACACTGTTTGATGATAACTATGACTTTGAGAGTCTGCTTTGAGCACACCCACCTCCTACCGAATGCACAGAACTGGCCAAATCTGAAACTGAACTGCCTTCATCGTGTCGATGAACAGTGGCATCCTCAGGATGTAGGAGCAGCCGAGGAGGATCATTGCAAAGGGAAGTGGATAGTCATTCCTTGCCCTCAATCCCCATAGTGTGTAAGGGCCTTGTGAGCTCATATTATGGTAATACCAAGTTTCTGACTACAAGTGAGGACAGCCCGTAACTTGTTATGGTACTCGGTGTTTCTGAAGGGTGGAGATGACCACCGAACAGTCCCCGGCAGTTGCATCTTGAAACAAGAGTCTCTTAATCATCAGGTGCCTGATTCACTTACCATATGTTTCTGAGGGAATGAATCAGGTCTAGCCACAAGGGGAAAAACATTCCTGCTTATAAAAAGAAAAAAAAGGTGGTGGGTCATTTAACAGGGCTGCCCCATTTATGTAGTTGATTTTTCTCAAAGTGAGGAGGTGGGGGAGAGAATCTATGGCAACTTTAAAAGAATTTAATTTCTAGATATAGTAAAACTCAAGTAAGTGGATTTTGTTTCCTTGTGTTATTCTTTAAAAAGAGACAAATCACCCCAAAAAGCGATGTCTTAGTTCTCACTAAATAATGCTAAGGACACACACATACATCACACAGGAAATTAACTTCATTTACAGAACTATGTTATGTTCATTGAGCAAATTCTGGTTGATCAGAGTTTTATGTGTCTACACAAATAAGTTAATAGTAATTTCAGTGCGTGACACTGTGCCTGGTAAGAGAGTGGGCTTTCAGTTAGTGTTTGTTGATTTGATTTAATTTAATTTCAGGATAATGACCTTGAGGCAATGTAACTGACAGTCCGCTGAGACAATCAGAACCAATACCAAAACCAGAACCCAAACCCAATACCATAAAGTTAGGAACCTATGAGGGTTTATCGAGTTTGACCACAAGGGAGCCTCACCTGCATGGGGTGGAGACTCCTCAAAGGAACAAAAGGACAAAGCTTATATAGTTTTTCATTTAGGCTGGAGATGAATTAGGTATAGGATACCTTAGGATTGGACAAGGCTGTTGCTGGGGGCTAGTAGGGTAGGAATAGGGAGGGCAGTATCCTTTGATGGGACAGACCTGTTGCTAGGGATGAGTAACAGCAAAGGCTGTTCTTCACCTTAGCTATCTTTTTTAACCCTTTCCTGATGGATAGGACCACCTTTGTTGTTTGAGCAATAAGGGGGAAGGGGCTGCAATACAAGCAGGGTCAAGGGCAAGATAGAGGAACTACGGACAAAATGGAGTTGCTTTAGCTTTCTCTGCTACCCACTCTATGTACTGACACATTTTTTGTGACACAAGGATGGGAATCCCATGTATTTTTCTGGTTAGCAATTGGATCATACTAGTGAATCTGGTCGTAGCATATCTGATAACTAGTTCTCCCTGAAGAGAATAGAAATTTCTTTTCCATAGTTCCATAGTTATGGTGCTTTTTCAAGATGCTCAAATTGCCTGGTATCTGTAGTTATAAAAGCTGTGAGGCTTAGAATACTTGTATGTACTTGTATACCAAGTACACTGACATAATGTATATTTCGACCCAAAGGAATCGTTGGTTAAGGGCTGGAAAGGATCATAGAGGCCACCTAGTCAACCCCATTTGTTTTAGGTTGTAAGCAGGTAGTAAGTGGCACAGATGAGTTTGAATCCTAGACCCTCTGACTCCCTAATGCAGCACTCATTCCATTGTACTTTGGTGCTTTCTATGTTGGGGTTTTGCTTTTTTCGGGGGGGGGGGTATTATTTGCCTTTTAAAAAAACATTTAGGTTTTTAGAAGTTTTCAGAGAAATGAAACAGTTAAAACATATGTTTCAGTAGTTTCAGCTTGGTAAGACCAAGGAATTTAAAGTTTATTAACCTCTGCACTTCCACAAAGTAGACCCCTCTTCTTACCAGGTATTCTCAGTGTGTTTGCAGTGGGCAAACCCAGTGCCCTGAATCTGAATTCCCTTTTCTTGCCCATAGGGGTCCTCATTATTTTACTGGAGCGTGACTGTGACCTGACTTGTGTGACCTTGCCAAGGGGTCAGACCGTTTCCATCATCAGATGTTATTCCAACATCCCTTTCAGAGCGTGATACTTTAGAATAATCCTTCCTTCCAAAATATAGATATGTTACCCGTATTCATTGAGGGCTGGAAGATGGATTAGATGAGAATTTTAAAGTGTTTTTTCCCCTAATGAAATGCTTTACCATTAGTAATATCTAAACGTTTTATGTTAGTTGCCAGTTGCTGTAGTTGGTCCGTTTTTATGTTCGAATGATCTGCTTTTTACTTTAGTATCTTTAGTCATTCGGAATGGCCCATAAAATATTTTTTTTAAAACTTTTTGCTATATATCTATATCTATAGCTGGTGTTGACATTTTAAAGTTAGCTTCCCGTATAATTAGATTTCAGAAAGATTCGCAGAGCCATTCCAACAGGAACACATGATTTTGAGGTTAGTCAGATTTCTCGTTTCTACCGTCACTTCGCAGATTTTGGTCTTGGTTTGTGACTAAACAATATTCTTCATCCCCTGACATAAGAAACCTAGAATACACTGAGAGTGCTTGTAGACTGTTTCCCCTTATGTCCTACCTCCTTCCCATTTCACATTCTCCCCCCACCCCCAAGCTCCCCCCAACACACATACATCCTGCACCCCCGCCCCTTACCCCCCAGGGAAGAGAGGTAGTAAAATGATCTTTTTGAATACCGACTGTACAGAAATTTTGGCAGACATTAGGGAAACCTTTTTAAATGTAATTAGCACTAGCTACAGCAGTAAAGCTTCTTGTGACATGGCAGCGATATCTAGAGCACCCATGCTTGCTGGTACTTGAACAGCTGGCCAGCCATGCAGGATAGAAATCAGGTCGGTGAAAGGTGTGTGTTTGGGGGTAGGGATGATGGATGACGACTGTTGTCAAGCATTCACCGTATAACACACCCACTTATTTTCCCCCATCATTCCAGTTGCTTGATGTCCTGGGAATTTTGAAGTTCCTGATGGTGTATTTGGTTTAGCTTAACAATAGATATTTACCATAGGAGGAGAGCCTGGTTTTCCGTGTTAGGTCACAAACTTTTCAATAGACTGGCTTCAGTTCTACCTTAGCACATACTTGTCCTGCTTTATGAGTTGGATTCCCTACCCCCTCCTTCCCTCCTACCACCACCACTACCTTTGTTTAAATATCCAACCTGTCCAACCTGTTTGGGCTGAACAAGCTAGTGCTAGCAAACATTATAATGTACCCACTCGTTGTCAGCCTTTTCCCCCCTTCTGGTTTGTTAAGAAAGGTCATTAGAAGCAAAAAGTTCTTCATCTAACATTTTCCTTCTCCCCCCTCCCCCTCTCCAATTAAGGGGGAATAAGATACAGTCTTAGCATTTTGTTTGATGGTATTAGGTCCCTATTTGACCTTACGCAAGTGTATCTAATGAATATTGTTACTCTGCTGTTTAAGCTGAGGTTGTTGGCCTTCAGTGTGGAAAAATTCACATTTCCGTAAACTGGCAGTATAGTTATATAATGGGCTTGTGCCAGGATCTGACTATTGTATAGTAATAGGTCTTTGTACTTGAATAACAATTCATTCAAGTGTGTCCTTCGTCTTATTTTGATTTTACAGGTGGCAAAACTGAGGTACTGTGAGGTGATTAACATGAGGTCTTAAAGTGAGGGGGGGGGGTCTAAAACCATGGTCTGGGGCCTCCTGACTACCTGCTTTGCCTTTCTACTTAGTGGGGCTTTTAAAATGACCTTAATTCTACATCTGTTTTCCTTTCACCAGGTCATTATTTGCAGAGCTACATCTGGCTCATTCCCCAGGAACAGGGTGGTATCATTTTAGACAGTGTGAAGAAAAAAGCACCAAAATGCCCTGTATTGCAAAGAAGAAAACAAATAACAAAACAGGCCCTGCCCTCATGAAGTGTACATTCTAGTGAGGGCAATATAACTTTTATTCAAGGGATACCTGAAATCATTTGGTCTAATCCTCATATTTTATAGGTGTCTCAAAACAGACTCAGTGGTAAAGTGATTTGCTGAAGGACACAAACTAATTAGTCCAGAGCTGGGACTAGGCTTTTCCCCAACCTAGTCATCTTTCTGCTCTTCCCTATCAATTTCTTACTTGCTATGTTTTGTTGGCACCTCTCTTGCATTTTGAGGGGCTGAAGGTGGGAGAGCTGGCCTGCCCCTCCCTGACCTATGATCGTTTCTTTGGGGTTTTGGTTTTGTTTTTGCCCTGTCATTAATATGATGTAATGCCCTGTGCCGTTTTCCGTCCGCTGCCTTAGATACTTTCACTGATGGTTTGTACTTTGTGCTTTTTCTCTCTGTGCCATACGTCAAGTCATTCTATAGTTCAGCACAAGTATTTCTCGTTGGAAAAAAGATTGGTGGGCATTGACCAGTTTCTTAGTCTAGGCTCCCCTAGACTCTTTTTTTTTTTTAACCTATCCTGATGCTGTTCCTCCTTTTCTCTCCTACCATTCTGAATGTGGCTACATGATTCCTTATCTTTTTTACAAATTGTACATTATTAAGTGCTTTACTTTGAAGGTAGAGTTGTCCTCTGAGACTTAATTTTCAGAGTCTTGATAAATGCATAGGTATATAAAGCACGTGCATGATGGCTCACTTGAATGTGGTCATGGGTTGATCATTGCTGAAAGCTCCCTAATCGGTATTGGCTCTGTTATCACAACAAAGGAAAAAGCTAAAGATGTATGTACACCAAGGACTTTTTGTCGTCTCAATCTGCCAGGCCTCCATTACCTGGGTACTTGTTACCTTTAGAGTTGCGTTGGGGAATTCACTTACTTACTTTACTTCTCATCTTTGAAATAAAGGACTTAAAACTCTGAGGTCTCCCCTGTCTCTAAATGAGTTTTGTGAGTTTAAGGAGGAAACCTATCACTAACAAGAAACTGTGTCCAGTGAAGATCAAGACAATTGCATAAATATGGAGAACGATCTCAAAGATGGAAGAGGGGAACCTCAGCCATCATCTCAGACTACTTTCTCATTTTATGGTTTAGGAAACTAAAGTAGATTGCCTGAGGACTCTTGTAATTTTCCACAAATGAATGAAAAGAATACTGAAAACCTCAGAGCACCTTCAGCAAGCTGGAGTTAAAGGAGGGAGGGAATAATCTTATACACTATTTTCTTCCCTGGTGAGACTCCCCAGCCTCGGACCCGTTAGTCCAACCCCACTTATTTGACAATTGAGGGAAGTGAGGTATAGAGATAGATAAAGTGATTTGCCTAAATTTTAAATGGCTGAACTAATATTTGGACCCAATCTTCTGACAAAACAAAACATCCCTGGTTCTGTTCTCACAGTCTGAGAGCGGATATTAAACACATTCTGAAAGAGCAACCAGGGTCCAAAAACTGGCCTGAGGAATAATTGAATGTACTAAAAAAATGTTTAACCTGGAGAAATAAAAACTTCAGTAAGCAACATAATAACAGTCTTTAGATATTTGAAGGGTTGTCATAAGGAGTAAGAGAGTGGACTTCTGTGTTGCTTTAGAGCAGGAATTCTTAATCTGGAGTCCATACGCTTGTTTGTTTTGGTTTTTCTTTTTAAGGTTTTGATAATTATATTTAAGCATATTTGATTTCCTTTGTAATATTTTTTATTTTATTATTTATATAATATGTAATATGTATTTTATATATGTAATTATTATTTATTTTATACATTTGCCTTTATTCTAAGAAGGGTTCCAAAGACATCTGCAGAGTGATTCATGACACCAAAAAAGGTTAACTCCTGCTTTAAAGGGATGGTTTCTACAAATCACAGGGAAGGCATGTTTATGTTATTTTGTTAATACGCGAACTTCGTTTTTCAACTTGTCCCTTATTCTTCTCCAAGATCTGTCCCTTATAACAAAGAATTTTAAAAACAAAATTTCTACAAAACTAGATAGCACACCAGCCAAGTTCAACATTGTGTAGTATTCCACAACCATAGTGCAGACTTCTGTAAAAATGGGAGAAAAGTACAAAGACTAAACTTTTATAAGCAGATATATTGCTGACCCATGGAACTAGGAGAGATAATTGAAGTGGAATGAGCTTCCTTGTGGAATGAGGTTTCCCATTGATAGAAATATTCAGTCAGTCAATATTTATTAAGCCATCTACTATGCATATGGAATTAAGCCATAATACTGTGAATTGTGCTGAATACTGGGGACACAGCTAATGGGAAGAATTAAAAGACATTCAGGTGGAATGTAAAGTCAGAGTCCGGAGGGCTAAAATCATCCCCTTCTACCATTGCCAGTACTGCTTATACCTGGCATCCCAGGAAAAAAAGAGATCAGAAACTTGAGGCATTGAGGATTTTTCAAAAAAGGAGAGAAAGTAGAAACAGCAAGTTCTCTTGTGCCTTACTCAATTAAGCCTTACCATGGTGTCTAGGAATGTTGGGATCCAAAGTATACCGTTGAGGTATATGACTTTCAAATAGCCCAGCAAGGTTATTGTAGAGAGGATTTTGTTGCACTGTGTTGTGTGGAAGGTTGATCTAAAGACCAGTCTTGAATATGGGCTTAATTTTAATGTGAAGATGACATTTATGGATTCTTTGAAAGAAGTATTGTAATGTTGCTTTCAGGCAGGCTAGTGATGCTCTGGGGGTGGCAGATATGTAGAATAAATGGGATATTTTTACAGAAAACAAAGGTAGGTCAAAAAAGGGCAGGAATAGGAAAACACAGGCCAGCGAAATACAAATGTGATGGATGCCAAGTAGTAGAGGTAAGCATACTAGAAATGGACCATAAGGTGATTTTTGTAACGTGGGGACTGATGGCACTTCCCAACCCCCTCTTCACTATTTTTTGCGAGTATTGCGTGGTCCCTAGGGTTCATATTTCTATTTCTCTTCTTGCTCCAACAATTATTACCTGTACATGTTCTACCCCCATGCTATTGCAAAGTCAAAAACAAGAATTGAACCTTTAATCTTTTACAATAACCATCTTTGGCATATCAAGAAGGGAAGACATCAGCAGAACTGTCTATAGGCTCAAATCAAGGTCTGATCCAAGAAGGTTTGGGGATTGGGAATAGAGAGGAAAACAGGGTTGCTAGGGAAGAAGCCAGAAGGAGACCACCCTGAGGGAGCTGATGAGGGGAGTGTGCATACTAATAATAGTTTCAGAGGCCAGAATATGTCTGCCCGAAGCCCTTGAAGGAAAAGATTTTATACCTCTCGGGGCTAAAAGCAAAGCCTAGAAGTGATATGACATCACCATAAACTTCTTGAGCTGCCATCAGTTACTTATTGTTTACCCAGCTCTCTGTATAACTCTTGTGAAACAGCTCAATTTATGATGTGCCTCAAAAGTCTAGTTTGTATCCCAAGATTCCCTGACACTCTGGTAAGGCTTCCTTGTCCACTTGAACTGGGCATATGTGCTGGACATTAATGAACACAATGGGAAGGGACTTCTCTCTCTACCTTTACCGTTGCCCTTAAAGACAGATTTAGTGGGGTAAGGCAAGGACCTAGAGATATTCAGTCTTGAGAGGGACTTTCCTCTTCACCCTTTTGAGCTACAAGGGACTTGATCATTTAATCCAGTGCCCTCATTTTGTAGATTCATCCCTACTTTGTTCCACACTCCATTTTGTATTGCAGAAACAAAGCCAAAAATGAATGCCACATCCAACCTGCTTATGAATTTTGCCAGGGTCTCGATTTTTTTTAAATTGGGATTAAAGTTGAGATCAGTTTAATTCATTGGTATTATCGAAGGGAATTTTTCTAGTATCATCATAGCCATTTGACTAGCAAGAGATGTTCCCACCCAGAGCCCTGTACACATAGCAATCAGACACAGCTAAAGGGTAGGGGAATCTCTCCTTGGGATTTACAGCATCTTGCTAGGTTGACTTCTGGATTTTTAGTCATCAGAGTAGCGTACGTCATAGCCAAAGCTCTTCACACTGCCAGGCTGACCTGCCTGCTAGATGAGCGTGACTGGACTAGCACAACCCTTGAATTACTAGAGGGTGCCTCTGAGCCACTTGGAGAGCATAGGTGGAGCAGCATTGGGAAGCTCTTCTTTGACTCTGCTAACCTTCCGTCTCCACCCCTCCCCTGCCACTCACTACTCAGGCTGTTCTCCCCACCTCTCCCCAGTAGCAAGTCCATCTCATTCATTGTCAATGTTAATCAAATCAGGCATTTCATACAAATGCCCCTCTCCACTCTCCTGCTCACCTGTATTCTCAGAAACTTTTCTCCAAAAACGTGCTGACTCTCACCATATGTTTTTTTCCCATGGACAGAAAGGCAGCTTGTATGGCTAAAATATTTTCTCTTATTCTCATGTTCACCTGGCCTCTCCCAGTGTTACCAAAAGACTTTGTTGGGGAGGGGGGACCTGGGGGAAGTTACTTTCCAATGAAAAGGGAAACATAGTTACAATTTGTTAAAACTTGTTTGGACCTGTTGAATGCAGTTCAGTGGGTCAGTTGTATAGTTTTTTGCTCAGTTGTCATGTGGTATATATCTTGACTGATAATAAATGGAGCTTTTTTTACTTCCTTATAGTGCCGCTCAAAATAAATAGAATCATTGGGCCTCTGGTAACATCCATAAGGAAATTATGACCTTAAAGGTTCGCAGATAACTGGAATTATCTGGCTATCTTCTGAGATTGAGCCTGTGGTTGTAATTAGATGATAGCTTAGAAGTATTCTGAGAACCTGCCATCTGCACCAATTTCCAGTGGGTGATTCTGTTCTTAGTGATATGTTAAATTCCCCCAAAGTGTCCAAGGGATTTATTTTTTGGACCCACCTTCTTCCAACATCCATCTCCTCCCTAATTTTGTTGTTATTGGCCTGGGCGAAAAGGAAACTTTGCTATTTCTTTTTGTTTGGTACCTGGCTCGAAGAATTGGGAAAGGGGCAGCTCGGTGGTACAGTAGATAGCAGTGGCCCTGGAATCAGGAAGACCTGAGTTAAATCTGACCTCAGACACTACTAGCTGTGTGACCCTGAGCAAATCACTTAACCTCAATTCCCGCCCCCCCCCCAAAAAAAAGAATATATTGGGTAAAGGGAGAATTCAGTGATTTCAGTAGTGAATACTGTGGTTTAAAAAAATGTAGATGTTCTAGTCTGATGATTGAGGGAAAAGTTAATCCAGGATATACATTGTATGGTATTTATTTATACCATTTTGATTGAATACATCAGAATGATGTACAGTTTTGACGAAATTCATTGTAGCATTCTACTCGTGGCTTAAAAGTTGATTAGTCAGTCAATAAACAAGTACCTGCTATGTTCCTGGCACTATGTAGGAGAAACTAAGATAAGCCTCTACCTTTAAGGAACTTGAATTGGTGAGGTAAGGGACACTGACACTGTACAGGTTAACTTAGTTGAAAAATAGGTTTAAAGCTTTGGGTAACAGTAATACAACTTCTGAGGTTTTTCTCTATAGTGGTGGATAGAACTTATGATTTCCCATCTTCCCCCAGCAAAAAAATAAATCAAAACTTTATTTTTGAAGATCTAGGAGCAATTTTACTTTTTTTTAGTATGGTATCCTTTGTCAGACCTCCTTGTCTTTACAGATTTGTTGTTTTGGTGAGTTTGAGTGTGGCAGAAGGATGTTTCCAAAAAGCAGTTGTGAGAGTTGGAATTCCTACATGGTGTTTTGAAGCCTAGAATATGAGGTTTATGGGAGAGAATGCTAGACTTGCAATGTGAGTCTCTTGGTGCAAATCATGACTTTGCTACTTGTTACCTTGGGCAAGTCATTTTGAGTTTTCTGGATCTTCTGTAAAATGAGGAGATTAGACTAGATGAAATTTTGGAACCCCTTCAGCTCTAAAACTGTGACACTATGATTGCAAATGTAGTTTCAGGTTGTATAGATGGTTAGAGAAAGACAATAAAATTTCCCGATTGGGGGAGGAATACTCCTTATTGGAAAATGGGTGGTGGAGACAAGGCCTGCCTATCTCTCTCTGTCTTGACTGTGGAAAGAACAATAGATTTTGAGGCCAAAACAAGGTAGTTTCAGATTCTACTTCCCATAATAATCTGACCTTGGGCCAGTCACTGTCTCTGGTGGGATTTACAGGTTACGATTAAGTCTCTTTCAGTATACTCTTTTAATTTTGTATTGTATTGATTTATAGCTTCCTAAAAGGCTATGCAGTATTTCACTTCTCCTTACTTTTCTTCTATCATTGCCAGCAGTGTCCAGAAATATGGGAAGAGTTGATCTTCAAGGGATGAGTTCTCTCTTAAAATAGGGGCCATCTGTCTCTTGGAGAACTTACTTAGGTGAACTGTCTAGATGACAGCTCTGAGATTTGAGTCAGAGAGAAAGAGCCCATAAGAACATGTGAGGGTTGGATACAGACTATTCCAGTGTTCACTAATGCAGACTGCATTAGGTAGAAACAGAAGCATGGCCTAAGAGTGAGAGTGTGCCTGGGAGCCAGATTGAGAAGGCCTTGACTGCTGAGAGAGAGAGAGAGAGAGAGAGAGAGAGAGAGAGAGAGAGAGAGAGAGAGAGAGAGAGAGAGAGAGGCTAAATGGGGAGCTACAGCTAAGAGCTATATTTAGGCTTGGGAAGGTAGAGATGGTGTAGCCTATCCCTTACCATAATGCCAAGGGTCGGGGACTAGAACAGGGAATCTTAACCTTTTCCGTGTCATGGACCCTTTTGGCAGTCTAATGCCTAATGAACCCCTTCCAAAGTAATGTGTTTAAATACATACAATATATAAGATTGCAAAGGAAACTAATTTCAATGAAAAATTATCTTTATATATATCTATGTGGTATTTCTCTATGTCTGTCTGTCTATCTAATTCATAAATCCCAGGTTGAGAACTTCTGGCTTTAGGGAAGGGCCTCTACATAAAAAAAAATTACTATTGATGGATTATTCCTGGAAGTAAGGATTTAGATGCTGTATATTTCAGCCCAGAGACCTGTGTAATGTGAAATTACTCCAGATATATTTTCCCTGAGATTTATCAACGCAGTAGTAAGAGTATTGTCTTCTTGAATCGACTGTTTGCTGAACAGTGTGATACAATGGAAAGGGTGCTCAGTTTGGAATTCGAGGACCTGAATTTGAATCCTGACTGACCACTCACTGCCCTTACGTCCTTGTGCGAATCACTTAACCCCTATGGACCTCCCATTTCTCATTTGTTAGGACTAGATAGCCTGTGATGACCCTTCAAGCTCCAAATCTTTGCTCCTGTGATCCTGCGGCCTGTAACAGAGAGAACAGTAGGACTGGGTTAGGATTCCAGGCAACAGCCGTTCCACTTTGTCACATGGTGTACTTGGCATTTAGGCAATCAGAATATTATTTTCATTCAGCCTGAGTGGTGCTGAATCCCAGTCATTCCAAGATTTTATGCAGATGACTAAATGTTCTCTTTCCACTGAAGATGGGACAGAAGGAAATGGTCTTAAGATATTTAGATTGTATAAAGGAGGGAGTTTGTTTTTTTTTTTAAGAAGGAGAATTAGAAATTATAATATGTTAATTCCTTTGTCAGGCATTTTTCATCATTGTTTATTCATTGGACTGGATAACCTGAACTTCTTTCTAATGGGGAAATTCTGTGCTCTTTCAGATAATATTTATTGAAGTGAGTGGGGAAGTAGTCTTAAGAGCTTCAACTTACATTGTAAATAGTGATTGGGGACCATTAGTTTGACAGTGGTACAACAAAAATTAATTGCAGTAGGAAGTGTCTTGAGGAAAAGAGACCAGTTAGGAGGCCTTAGTAAATTATGAGTAAGGCAATATAGGCTAGGACTAGAGTGGTAGCTGAAATGAAGAAGAATGCACAAATCCAAGAGGTATTTTGCAGAATCAGTAATGTGTCAAAAGAGTAAACTCTCTGAGGGCAGAGGTAGTATGTTCCTTTTTTTTTTCTTCTTAATTCCCTATTATGAAATGTGACTTCATGGGTGGCTATGGCCCAAATTAAAAAAAAATTATAATTTCATGGTCAGCCTTATAATAGAGTGCCACTGAATTAACTATAAGAATAGATTCAGGAAAGCTGAAGGCCAGAATTAGCTTAAAAGTCTGAGTAAGCGTATCATGGATTAGAGCTAGAAATGACCTAGGAGCTTATTTTGTCCAACCTCTTTTCCAGATGAGGAAATTGAGGCAAAGAAGTGAAGAGATTTGCCTAATTCATACAAGAAGCTTACACTTAGGTACTTTTCTTCCAAATTAAAAGTGAAATAACATAATGTTTACAAATGGCTTAGGGAAATCAAAACCCTTTAATTACTGTTGACATTTTCTACTTTAAGGAAAATGAACTTCAATTACAAAGGGCAATGCAAATCTCATTAAGAAGAAAGCAGAGTCGTAGATAGATGTAGAGCTGTTTTAAATGAGTTATTTTTCCGGGCTTAGACTTAGTTCCAGGACAGTAGGGAGGAAAAAGAAAAACTTGCTGATGGCGTCATAGATCTCCTGTCAGTAATATTTTTGAGGAATCATGAGGATTGCTGAATGTGCATTATGACCTGAGCAAAGATCTCTAATTTAGGGATGAGTGGGGGAGTGCTGGGGAACATTCATGAAATCCCTCCTTCTATAGAGCAGCATGCTTGACAGCAATCTCTGGCAGAATTCTAGTATCTGTTTAATTTGCCAGTGACTTGTGAGCCTAGAGAAAGAATCACTAGTAGTTAACATGAGTGCATTAAAATATGCAAAACAATTGTTATATATATAATATATAAAATAATGTTATTTTTAATATACATATATGTTAACTGGATAGGTTCAGGAGAATGCTACAACCTCAATAGTCTATCTTGATTTCAGCAAAGTGTTTTAACAAATTCTCTCATCAGTGTAGGCAAATTGTCAGCCTTGGGCTGCAGAAAACTTGGATCTCAAGACCAGCTCTCCTCTCTTACAGATGATGATAGCATGATTATGTGGATTCACAGCTGCTTGGACAGATTTCCAAAGAACCACAATTATTGAACTGATGTCACATGATTCAACACTTGAAATTTGGAGAACACATAGTTTAGACCTGGAGCTTAATACAATTGATGGGATTTTTTTTTTTTCTAATTTTCTCTTTCTTCCTTCTGGCCATGCTGAGAAGCTACTGTTACTTAGCACCCTAATAATATTTTTATCCCATTTATTGTAGACATTTTGTGAGGGTATGAATAGCAATTGTTGGAATGCCAACTGTAAGGAGCTAGCTAGACAGTAAGGTAGCCCAGCTTCCTAAGACAGATCGCAGCAGATTTGATTTCAGAATTAACTGAAACTCACAGATCTTAGCAGTTAAAATTGGCACAAGTGTTGAGTGAATTGGGCTTACAAAAGTAGTTGCTGCTGTTGGGCTGGAAACATTGGAAAAACCTATCGAATGTTTTAGCAAACACCTGGAGCCTTAACCACGCCAGAGTATAACTGGAAATTGGAGGAGGGTATCAAGAATTTTTTTTGGCCAGTACAAAGCTTGCTAAAGTGCCCAAACCCTTTTTTCTTTTCCCTCACTTTGCTTCCCTCACATCTTCCCCCCAACTCATACACACACATAACATCTCCCCGTACCCCTCCTCAGTAAGACAGAGGAATATGTTAGACCAAATGAATGTTTGATTTTTCTGGAGCTAAGAAAGGGACACTAATGGTGGAAATGGAAAGATGGTGTGAAGTCTGAAAAATAAGAGTCTGACCAGCTTTGCTTTATAATGTGAAATGCGCGGCTTTTATGTAATGAAGAAGGGGCTTGACAGCCTTGGAGCAGAGCCTGACATTCCTCCTAGCTCCCCTACTTAGGAGTTAGGTGACCCCAAATGGTTCCCTCCACCTCCAGGCTCATACAGTTTAAGTGACCTCTTGGGAGACTGTCTTGCTCCCTAGGAAGCACACAGGGTAGTTATAAGGAAAGACTTTGGTTGCCTGCTACCCTAAGGTAACACAGTTCTCCCTAGTTTGCTTGTCTGGCTTGGGTTCTGTCTGGTTTCCCATCAGTACAGTATCCTGGTTGTATCCCAGAATTCAGCTGTCTCCATACTTTGCTGAATTTCTACTTTTCCTGTAGAATGTTGGAGACAACTATTATAGGCAAGATTTACACTAGAAGTAAGTTAGTTTCAGCTTGTAAATAATCCTATCCTGCTGCACCGTGCTCTAGGACCAGATTATTGGAAGCCAGGCCTGTCACCACAGGAACCTGAAATTTTTACTCCATCTGCTTTATTATTTATATGTGACTAAAGTTGAGAAGGTTCAATGCCAGTGAATACTTTTAACCATATGTTCTCTGCAGCTCACTATGCTAAAGTCCTGGGTGACATGTTCTCATGGAACCCATACTCTAGCAGGGTATATAACTCTTATTTGTATTAAAGAGCCTTTCACTGCCTAATTCCTGGCACCTTCTGTAAGTTTTATAAATGTTACATCAGACTTGGGACTGGGGAGGGCGGGGGCAAGACATGTGGTTCAGAAGGCTCGTTAGCAGGGGAAAGGCTTTGCGGAAGTGGTGGCATGTGTCTTTGGCCAGATATCTTAATTTCATCCTGACTTAAGTCCTCCTATTTGCAAAATATGAAATCACAAACGCCTCAAAGGCACAAATTCATCCATCCGCACACTGGCATTTCCCTTTCACATTATCACTTTGGAGCTACCTTACACTCTTTTCACCTCTCTGCATCTCTGCTTCCTCGTCTATATAGTTATGAACTTGAACTAGATAACCTGACTATGGGTTAGATACTGACCAAGGGTGTTTGGCCATAGTACAACTGGGTTCAGTTCTATGAGGGAGACCGTGGTCTTTCCAGGGAGAGAGAAAAGGTAGCATATCAAAGCTTGCCATAGCTAGCATGGGAAAAGTGTAAAGAACATGTGACTTGGAGTCATGAGACGCTTGGGTTTGAATCCTGTCTTGAGTTATTTGATCTCTCCGAAGTAGTTTCCTAGAGCTCATAACAACACTGACCTCACAGGGCTGTTGTGAGGTTCCAAATGACATAGATGGTCCGTGTATGAATGTATTAGATAAATGTCAATTCCTCTTATTGATTGCCCTTTGTTACTATTACAGATGGCCCTGTGGGGTTGCTGTTGAAGTCACCCACAGACATTGGTATAGTAGAAAGTAGAGACATTAATAATAATAAACACTTCATTAGTCTTTTTGTCAAGAGCTAGTTTTTCAAGCTCTCTGAAAGGAGGGGTGGGAGGGGGTAGGTAAACAAAGCATGGCGGTACACTATAGACCTAAATTGTTTAAGAACAAGAAATCTAGATTTGCAGGACTTCTGAACTGGAAAGAATCTTAAACAGCTGCCATTCTGTTATTTTACAAAGGAGATACAGCCCAGCAAGTTTTAAGTGATTTGCTTAAGGTCACCTGCTGTATACACACACTTTCTCTGTCTTTCAGTCTCTTGGTGTGTGTATCTGTCTGTCTGTCTCAGTCTCTCCCTCTTTCTCTCTCTTTTCCTTTCCTTCTGCCTATCTCCTCTCTCTCTCCCTCCAGTAGGCCATGCTGTCCATCTGTCTCTTTATCTGTCTTCTGATCTCTGTCTCTCTGACTCCCTCCCTCCTGACCTGCTTTTCAGAGACCCTGTTCTCCCCCTTCTAACAAAGGAAGTTTCTAAGAAAAGATGGTGGCTGTAGACCTGTTTCTGACGCTGTTTAATGCCGCTTAAGCAGGGTTTTTCAGGAAATATAACCATTTTGGTGCTGTAGTGTGGGAAGATGAAGATTCCTTTTCCTTTCTGTATACCTTGGGATCTTGTTATTCTTGAGTTGTTTCTTTTGGCACTTGATGAAGTAAAGTCCATTGCACAAGTCTTCTAAAGGATAAGATCATCCCCAGAGGTCTACAAACTCCAGTGTTGTAACCTGAAAACTGCTTGTTTGGAGTTCTTTTAAAGTAAATAATTGTGTATTTCTAGTAACATAGATGGTCAAGATGTCAGTAGATTTTGATTTAGGCAGTAAAAGTCAAAGCTATGGTCACCACCTTTTAAAAAAATTAATTATATTTATAGTCATTTTTAGTTTATTTATTTATAGTTTATTTATAGTCAGTTATACGTATTGGAACCACGTGATTCTGTGAGCAAAGAGAGACGTATGGAAAGATTGTACTATTGTTTAAAAAAATCATTTGGCTAATACTGTGCTCCCCAAAGTGAGGAGTTAAGATTTCCTATTAAGCACTAACACTTAAGAGATCTTCTCTGTGCTTGGTACACATCCAATACTTAGCAGGAGTTACATGCTTTTTGGGAAGACAGGTTACTATAAATTAAAAGTTGATGTCACATGGGAACAAGAGCTTTGGTTTTCCCATTTTCACAATAATTTTGCTGAGCAGCTTATGCAGGCTGTCTCCTTTAAGAAATGTCCAACTGAGCTGTTTTTAATAGGCCTGACATGTATACTAGCTCTGGAGGATGGGCCAGATGTTGTTAATTATCTGATGTTAGGTATGAGCAAGTGTAGATATTGGTGAGAGGTAGAATTTGGGTATGTTGTCGAATGAGGTGGGATGGTTGGGTGCTGGTGATCAGAAAACTTCGAAGACTCTGAATTGTCTTATTGGCTTCAGCTGAACATAAACCATAAATTTCTCAATTCTGGTTACAACATGATGCTTTTGGGGCCACAGGCCCATGTTTGATAACTCTATGGGATATTTCGCTTTACTGTGCTCCATGTATGTATAGACTCTTCTGAATGCTGGCCCACCTGACTGCCTGCCTGCCTGTGGTCGAGAGAGGCCAAATGATAGATTATGAACAGATCAAAGCAAAACCGCCACATGATTTCAAACATAAAACCATCAAAGAGCATATCCCTACTGATGGTCAGAATTATCTTCAAATGACCAGAACAGTAGGTATTTTACTTAACCAATACCCTGCCCCAACCTCAAGCTTTAGTTTTTGAAGTAATAGAGCATTTTCACATCTTTGTCTTGTTTTTACAGAAACTGCTATGTTTAGTTTAATTCTTTAAGTTATCTTTTTATTTAAACCACTTCTGGATTTGGAAATTGCTGAGTAATATGACTTTTATTAAAAAATATTTTTAAAAATGTCCTCTTTCTGGTTAGCTGTGTGCTATTAGGTCACTTGAAATAGTTTAAATTTTTCTTTTCCTGGAATTTCCCAGGGTTATCAAGGTAGCAAGTAATGGAATCTGAATTCAAACCTGAGCCCTTTGACGTCTTTACATCTTTCGATCTTAGCACGTTTCCCCCCTTTTCCTTAGGACAGCAGTAATTAATGTTAATTTTGAATGCCAGTAAAGTCTATTGTGTCTCCGGGTTAAAAAAAGCTAATTTATTTACATTGTTGATGTTAATTGCATTAAAGAATAACATCTTACATAGAGCAAGAAATTCCATTGCTTTTCGTTTAAGCTTTGCCACAAGTAGAAAAGAAAGGAAGCACATAGGAAAAGCTAGGAAAGTTTCTAAGTTTGAAATGAATGAAAGCACATGTGTAAATTATGTTAAATTCTTCGATTAATCACATTTGGACTTTGGCTGTAAAACATGTCAATACTCCTTTGTAAGAATTTAAAATCAGAAAATGATAACCTGAAGTGAATTTTTGTGGTTTGAAACAGAATTTTTTTGGGGTTTTTCCCTGCAGACATATGAAGATTCATGAGAAGGATCCCAACAGTACCACGACCACAACACCCCCATCCCCACTGAAACGCAGGCGGATGACCTCCAAAAGGAAACTAAGTCAGGAAGCTGACTCGGAGAAAGAAGAGCTAACACCTGCCAAGAAGGTCTTTTGTGTTGCCCAGTACCACAATTAACATGCCTAAATTTTAACTCATTCTTGCTTTCTGGCTTTTCATCCTTATTTATGACTGTTGACAGGGAGTTCTAATTAATCTGACTTTCTGTTGTGTCTCCATCCAGTATTAATCTTGGTTTTCAACATGTTCTTACCCATATGGTACTGTAAAAAATGCCTTCAGAAAGGGGTATTTGTGTGTATGTTGTTTACAGACACCTGACCTCCTCCTGATGTGTTCAAATGACTTAGTTGGCAACATTTACAGAGAAAACTATGAATGAGGACTTCCTTACCACCTATTTGACCACCCTACTCTCTCTTTACCACCTCCTTTACTGTCCTACTGTCTACACTAAGTCTAAATCCAATCACAGAGTAGTAGACTGGCTTTCTTTGTCAGCTAATGTCCCTTGGTCTTTCCTGAAGCAAGTGGACTTGCTTGAGAAGACTCCATGAGAGGTGGCTCATGTTTGGTTCTTATTCTATTTTTAAGGTGGTAGAGGATTCTCTATCAGGTGATGCAGAGAAGAAAACAGATGAAGTTTTTCACTGCCCAGTGTGTTTCAAGGAATTTGTTTGCAAGTATGGCTTGGAGACTCACATGGAGACCCATCCCGATAACTCCCTGAGGTAGGGAAAGGATCTAATGCGGTAACCTTCGCTTACTTAACAGACCTTGGCATCTTTACATGATATTTTGCACATGCCACAAATAGCATTTTGCCCAAAATTTGCTCAAATTGCTTTTTTAAAAGAAGCGTGCGTGTGTGTGTGCGTGTGTGTGTGTGTGTGTGTGTGTGTATTTTGGTGGGGAAGGGGGCTTGTTTTTTTTGTTTGTTTGTTTTAAGCAAAGGCTAGAAGAAACATGGAAGCTCAAAGAGAGGGGGTTTATGACCAGGATAGGAGAGAGAAGAAAAAGAGGGAATAATTAAGTAATCAAATAGTTATTTGATCTTTTCATCAGTTTTCAGTAATTTTGATTGGATTTAAATTAAAGGACTTTGGTTCCCTTCTGTAACTGATGACTTTGTCAATAGGCTGTCACGTTGTCCATCACTGTGATTTGGAGGTAGCATCCACATTTTTTCCACTGATGCTGTTCCAAGGAAGCGATGGTCTTCTCAATTAAATGTGTAAGAACAGCAACAAAAAAGAATGAATTTTATCTTGAAGCATTGGCAGTATTAAGTTCTTCCTGCAGGGTTTTTTTGTTTTGTTTTATAGAATATGTGAACATACATATTCACATACACATGCATGCTTATATTTAATTTCTCAAGTTCACAGAAATGTTGATTTAACAGCTTTTTATTAAGCACTTTCCATGTGCAAAGCACTGTATTAGGTCTGGAATAATACAGAAATGAAATAAAACGCAATCCTGGATTCTGTGTTTAATAGTCAAGTAGAATGAATTGGCACAAATACAAAAGATTGCAATACAAAATAAATACAGGAGAGCTAGCAAAAACTTTGAGCTTTGAGCTCTATTCAGGAAAAGTTAAACCAGTGGGAGGAGTCCCGGAAGGCAACATTGCTGAGAAGGAAGCATTTGAATTGGGCATTATAGAGTGGGTAACATATGAGAGTATGAGTATTGGAAATAGTGTTGGACTTGAGCAAAAGAAGACAGGAAAGCACAAAAGTCTGAGGGATTGTGAGCTATATTGGAGCAATATAGGGTACATAGTAAGGATTAGTGTTCAGTTCTGAGGCTGGGGTGGATAGGTTGTTTGTTGCCAGCTTATAGAATAAGAATGGAACTGTAAGAGGATTCTGAGTAAAGAAATGGCCAAATGAGATCTGTGCATAAAGAAACAAGCCTGCTGGCTTGGCTTAGCTTGGAAAGGGTCAGAGAGTAGAGATCGGAAGCCAGCTTAAGTGGCTGTTATGGTAGTCTAGGTAGATGGATAGCTATCCGTGGCGTAGAGAGGATGGACTCCACATTAGGGATATTTGAGGAGTAGAAGTGACAGGACTTGGCAGATGATGGAATGTGGGAAGTGAGAGAGGAAGAAGAATCAAAGGTGTCTTCAGAGAGTTTCTAAACCTGAAAGGCTGGGCAAGTGTGCTTGCCCCAGACAGAAATAGGGAAATCCATGAGGGGAAGCAAGTTTTGGGCACCTTGAACTTTAGGTGGGATATTCACGCGGCCATGTCATACATGTAGAAATGAGACTCTGGAACTTAGGAGGGCAACGTTCAAATCCCTTCATTCTTTTCCCTTTCCTTGAGGTAATAGCTTTTATCTGGTGAGGAGTAAAACTGGGTGATTTTGGATGTGCCTTTCTCATCACCATTATTGGCCTTTGCCATAAATAAAGTAACATTAATTAAAATAATCTTTTTAAGTAATTATCAGGCAGACTGCTCCTTGCTCAGAGGTATATAGTTTTTGGAAATGAGCCAGGAAACTTGAAAATCAGAAGCCAAGTCAAGCAGAAAAGATGGTAAATGTTTACAAGTAGTTCTAAATTTTTATTTTATTTTCTTGGGAGGTAGCTTTATGCATGTGAAAAAATGGATGTCTCAGGGTTTGTTTCCAAGTTACTATTCTCATAAAATTTCATTCCTAGGGGTATCCCTAGGATGTTTAATCATAGTTCTAGAAATGAAAAGCTTTTACAAAAGTTTTTAATGCCTGTTTGCTGCTGAGGCAAGACCAACTGTATGGAAGCTCAGAACCATGTCAGACATGATTATCCTTAATCACAATATCGTACTGCTTTTCTGTCATAAGGAAAAATAAGGTCTTGCATGGGCCACTTACCTACTTTGAGCATCAGTTTCCATAAGGGGGAGGAAAGGTGGCAGGATTAGAGGGATGACAATTTTCCAATCATGTTGTGACCTATTTCCCAGTAGTAGCAGCTTTTACAAAGAAAATCCTTTTCCTGTCATATTCATAGTTTAGGACCTCTTAAGGAGTCAGAGAACCTGAGAATCTCCATCCTTATGAGGTAGGAAGGTGGTTTGTAAATATCGTGATAATTCTACAGCCTGAGGACTTGAGGCATAAGGAGATACAGTGACTTAGCTAATGTCACATAGTAGCCAAACAAAAATGGAATATAGCACTCCCTAATTCTGCTTCTATCCATTCATTCTGAAATGACTATCTGAACCAGAATTCCAAAGTTAGTTATACTGGTTGTCGCTCTGCGCTTTTGTACACTTTTATTTTAGAAAGTTCTTATCAGAGGACCACAAGCAAAAGAGTCTCCTTTGCCTGAAAAATTACTGCCCTCATCCATTTGAACCTGTGTGTAGCAGGTAGTTGTTGGATATCAGAGAAATCCTGTGTGATTTGTTTATAAATACGGAAATATCATATCTTTTAGTGAATGAATCATTATCTTGCTTGACTCCACTCTTGATTTCCTGAGTCCCTGTTTTCTAGCTACAAAACTGAAACTCCATGGAAATTAAAAAATTTTGAGAGGGGAAGGAAGGGCAGTTCAGGTTAAGTGACTTGCCCAAGGTCACACAGCTAGTAAGTGTATCAAGTGTCTGAGGTTGGATTTGAACTCGGGTCCTCCTAAATCCAGAACCTGTGCTCTACTCACTGCACCACCTAGCTGCCCCTTAAAACTTTTTTTTTTAATTAATATTTGTTTGTAACCCATCAGTTAGTTTCTGGGGAAAATTTCTGTTCCTGCATCTCTTTAACTTTTTAAAAAAGTTTTGATAGAAGGTAAGTTCCTGGAAGTTGGTAGGGAGTGCTTCATTTCCAGTCTGTGACACATAGTAGATATTGAGTCGATTGGCTGATTGAGTCTGCAGAGGCAGATGGAATAAGGACAGAAAGAAGTGCCTGGGCCAGCATAACTACTGACATTAAACAATGCATGTTCACGTTGGCTGGCCATTCTAGATATGCTAATTAAATAAACCATTGGACCTATCAAAGGTGAAAATCCACTTTGTGGTTCACATTCAGAACAGCCATAACTAAGTGTGGTGGAAATATCATCCGACTTGGATTTGAGAGACCTGGGTATAATGGAACGCTAGTGAAAGGGCCTTTAGGGATAATCTTATCCAGTCTTTCATTTTCTTTTAGTTGAAGATACTAAGGCTCAAATAGTTTAAGTGACTTGCCCATAGTCACCCATATGACTATCAGAGCTGACATCCAAGTCTTACTACTCTGTCTCCAAGCCCAGTTCCTTTTCCACCAAACCACACTTCATGTCAAAATGTTGTTGTGAGCAAATTACAAACCACTCTCTGAATGTAAATCACTGTGATAATAATCCTATGGTGGAGCAAGGGACAGTGGTAGAAATGAAAAGAGCTATAAAGGACTCCCCTGCCTTTGGCCCTGGGAAGAAAAGGGTTAGAAGCAGAATCTCCAGTTCCACACGGCTATCTAATGGTTACAGGGATGGATGCCCTTAGCTACACCATAATGTGCTCGTTGTTTTTGAAGAGTTGACTAAAGAAGTATTGTGGCTTCTTCATGGATATGGCCCCTCCAGGCAGTCTTTCATCCTGTTGAACTCCCTGGAAGCCACACCCTGGCTTTTGACTTTGTCTAGGTAGAAGCAGGTTGGCTCCTACCCATGTTGAGAGCAAGGGGAGCTTTCTTTATATTAGAGGCAGTTCTATAGACAAGTGTTGCTAGGTAGTAGGAGTGCCAAAAGCAGTCAGTGATGAGACTAGGGAAATTAAAGGATTGTTGTGTAACTAAGGACTCCTCTTGGTCTGTGCTTCTATAAAGCCCACTCCTTATGGCAGTGTGGGTCCATCATCCATAGACAATTCAAGTCTATACCGAACATGAGGAATGACTCTAACCCAGCTAAGTGGGGAGCCTGTTTTCTTGTTCCTCCTTGCATTGCACATCAACGGTGTGTTATTACTGTATAACAAAAACAAGATATAATCAATTATGTACTTTGTTCTTTTTTTTTTTTTTTTTTGCAGAGGGGAAGGCAGGGCAATTGGGGTTAAGTGACTTGCCCAAGGTCACACGGCTAGTAATTTTGTCAAGTGTCTGAGGCCAGATTTGAACTCAGGTCCTCCTGACTCCAGGGCCGGTGCTCTACTTGCTGCACCACCTAGTTGCCCCCAATTATGTACTTTGGAAAACACTCTAGTGTTAGTGGGCCTGGTTACATACCATAGACGGTGCATAGGGGTGACTGGCAATTGATTTCCAGCCTGAGAAGAAAAGGAGAGACAAACAGGTGGGCCAGACAGAGCGCTGACATTCAGAATGAGAAGCTTCAGTGTGCAGGGACATGCAAAAGAGGACACCCGCTGTGTTGGACATGGTACATTCTGTTGGGTATCAAGCACAGCTGTAAGAATAGACCGAGATGATGACAGGAAGAGCATTGCTACAGCAAAAGTGTCCAGAGCTAAGGTGGGATTTGGGAAATTCACCTGGGGAACTGTTGTGTTTGCCGCCCACTGTGACTTAGATGTCTGGGTTGTGAGCAGGGGGTGGGATGCATGAAGGCATAAATCTTTTTTTCATATGGCTCAGAAAGTTGAAGATGGGATTATTAAAAATTTGACCATGATTTAGGACTGCCTAACAAAAGGCAGTTGGGGTTATTAACAGTTTATTGGCATTTAAAAGTAGCAAGTGTTTTATTAATTTATTAATTTAAGGACTGTTCAGGACTTCTCCTGAAAGATGATGCTGTGGGGCTTTTGGTGATCTTTATGGCCAAAGTGTGGCTGTCATTCCTTTGTGGTGCCTTGCACTATGACCTCTAATGGAAAATAAGCTATTTGCCAGATTCATGTGCTGTTCTAAGGCTTTATTTTATTTATATGTTTTTAGATTCATCTTGTTTGAGGGGATGGAATTTTCAAGACAAAAGCTTCAGTCTGTCTAAGGCAGATGCTCTTAAACTGAGGACCATGAACTTAAAAAGTTTTCTTTCATAACCGTATTTCCACATAAATGGTTTTTATTGTAATCTTACGCATTTTATGCATTTAAAAACATTACGTTTGATCCACAATGCAAAAAATGTTATGGACCCCTGGGTTAAAAGATAAAGGAGGAGGAGACAGGCTTATCCAGCCTTTTCTTTCATCAGTGCCTCTGAGAAAAGGTAAATTAGGCCATGGACTCAAGGCTGAAAAGTTGTTATATGAGAAGGTAGAGAAGCTGTGAAGTTGAAGAACCTCACAGAAGCTCTAGATTCTCCTAAATTACAATGAAAATGGAGCACTGAGGGAGCCTCAAGGTGGGATTGTCAGAAGCACCTCCTATAGTCAGCCAGAGGTCCTATCCCTCTATCTCCCCTTCTAAATTTACAGATTGATCTAGGTACAAAGAAAGCTAATGTGGTATTGGGAATGCACACAGCCTTGTGCCCTTACAGCAAAATCCTAAGAATGGAGGAAATAGAATGAAGCATTCTTCAGCTGCTGTCTTCATCCAGGGAGTGGGGCAAAGTTGGGAGTCGGATGGGCAATATAAAGAGGAAAATGGCCAAATGGAGCTGGGTACCTGGAAGACATTCATTTATTTTTGTCTGATATGCCAGAAATCCTGGGTTCTCTCTACTAGAAAGGGACCCTTTCTCCAGGTTTTTTGCTGTGCTCGGGTTAAAGCCTCTGACTTCTCCAGTTTCTGTGCTCATGCTTACATAAGCTCTTTGTGAAACTGGTCAGACTCCTGATGCCACTTTGAGTTGAGGCTGAAAAGTCCAGCAGAGTGTTAGAGTTCTGTGTGCAGCCTGGGGTGGATTCCTGGGATCCCCTGCAGGCAGGCAGCTGGGGAGTTGTTGCTGTTCCATCTCTCTACCAGCAACTGGGAGAGAGAGATTAGCGCAGCTGTTTGATGTCTGTCCTCAGAGCAGGAGGAGGGGATGGGAGGGAGTGGGAGCTGAATGGGGGAGGGTCAAATTCTGAAAAGAGAAGAATGTCGAAAACTGGGTGGGGCTACAGAGGAGGAGAATCATCAGTCCTCCTGGTCTCTTCCTGTAGACTGGGGAAAGAAAAAATGAAGCATGAAATAAATATCCTCTTAAAATGCTAATCTCTTCATTAGGAAAACCCAGTAATTTCCCTTAATTTCTTAAAGAAGCAATTGGAGAATGCTAAAAACTTGATGATGCTGGAGACCAGCTTGTGACTCTGATGGTAATGGAACAGTTGCCCTGTTCCTCTCCTGGATGTACATCCACAGATGAGTCACTGACCAGTTTCTTGGTTCTAGGGCATGTGACATCCATGATGCAAAGGAATTAAGGCTTCTAAGTCATCCCAGTTCACCTGAATTTGGACCCAAGCCCTGTGGCGATTCATGTTTAATGACAATACTTGGTTATTTCTGTATCTAGACATTTTCTCTTGTTCCACTGTTACTAGAGAAATGAGGCTACTGGGAGAACTTGAAAAGGCTTCCTTTTTCATTCCTTGTTTTGGACACTTTTGAATGACTAGCTTTTATTTAGTATTTCGCTTTTACAAGGGAACAATTCTGCAAAAAATGGGTGGATCTTTAGTTGGCGTGTTGCCTGTTTGTTTTAGGAACATAGGAGCTAAAGTCAGATAATTGTTGTTTGAGTTAGCATCGGTATAGAAAGGCAGTTGATCTTATATGGTTAAAGAGTGTGGTACCTGGGAATAAGTGAATTTTCTAGGTAAATGAAAATTGCCATTTTAAATGTCAGCAGTTTTTTTTTTTCAACACATTTTTATAGTGTTGTGCGACTTATGACCTGCTTTCTTCTCAACCTTGTGAAGGGTAGTAAGGTACATACCATATTATTCCCGTTTTACAAACGAGCCAATCGAGGCCCAGAAAAATTTTAGGTGATTTGGCAGTCACATAGCTAGTCAGCCTGGACATGAACTTAGGGCTTCTCACTCCGAGACTTTTTATGTTACAGTCTGTTTCTCCCCTGCCTTGAGCATACCAAAGAATAATTTAGCTTTTTCATGGGCACCAATTACTGTACTTTACTGCTATGGTCACAGTAGCTTAGCTATTGCTTTGTGGCATGCTGTTTCTTTGCCCCTTCCTGTGACAGTTGTGCTCTTTGGAGTCATCTGATTTTTAAAAGTTTTTTTTTCTTTCTTTTTTTTCCCCCTATTGGTTATTTGTCATCCTCATAGCCAACTATCTGTTCGTATTTGTTCATGTCTGTTCATATTTCTATCACATTCATTTTTGTTAAGTTGTTTTCCATACGTGACTTTGTTGTTATCTTCACACTAATCTTGTGAAGGCAGTACCACAGTTGGGATGATTCCCACTTTACAGGTGAGGAGACTGAGGCTCCAGAAAGCTCACCACCTGGCTGTACTGAGGTCAGCAGCGTGACTCCAACGTAGGTTTTTCCTTCTTCTACCTCCAGCTCTACCACACTTCTGTGACTCATGGTATAAGCATTTGGATAGATCCGGATGCTTAACATCAAATCTGCTGCTTTTCATATGCTGCACTCTGAAACCAGCTAATCAGGTTTCTTATTTTATATAAAATAAGCAAAATACAGATTCTAAGTGTTTAGATTTTTGTGACACCTTTCATCTGCCCGGGTGGGATCCTCATTTAAATCTGTTAGTGAGGTAAGTGAGTTAGAGATGTAAATTATTTAAGCTGTCATATGCAAACAGAGTTTTGCATACTCTTATTTTTCATTTCTGTAATTTACATTGCTTTCATATTCACTGGGGCTCACAGTTGAGAGGCTGAAGCCAGAAAACAGGCCCTGTGTGCTGTCATTTTTGTTCCCTGTCTCTTGCCCTTCCCATAGGCACTGAAAATTGCATACAAAGGGTGGCTATACTGAACATTAATTAGGATAGAGGTAGGGACTGGACATGTGGTTTTCACTGGCATCAGGAACTCCCTGATTGAGAAAATTCCCACCAATGGTAGGGTGGCACCTTCTTTGCCATTCATTGTTTCCTGGAGCCCTGAGAGAAGAGGGATAATTCCTCCAGGGTCACACAGTTAGGACATGTCCTTTCTTGTCTCTAAGGTTGGTTCTTTATCCATCATGCCACATGACCAGGAATATGTAAAAATGTATAAATATATTATAATCATAATACACGTAAATGTGTTTTATATTTATATAAATATATAAAAAGTGATGGAGGGGGAAGATGACTAGAGGAACCTGGGATGAGTGTGCCGGGGCTACAAACATCTGTGATAACACAGAAATTATTTAGGATTTGTGATTTATAAAAAGCAGCAGTTGGCTTTTAGCAATTGTGTTGATTGCTCCAAAGTGGCTTTCTTATGAGACCGAATTCATCTTGAATCTAATTAGTGTCATAGGATCACAGATTTAGATCTTGAAGGGATCTTGGACATCTTCTTACCCAGTCTCCCTCAATATACAAATGGAGAAGCTTGAGTCTCGGAGGGGTCACCCAGTGACCAAGCTGCCATTCTAAGCCAGGCACAACCTGCTGCCCCTTCATCCACCCGTCGTTGTTTTCACACAGGCCTGTTGCATGCAGAAAAGACTGGAGATTTCACTTCTTTTTTCATGGGTAAGAGGGATTTTCAGTCAAGGCAACAGAGAAAGTAGATTGACAAAGTCTCACGCCTCTCTGGTCTTCCAAGGCAGCAGCGCTACAGTACACCTGCACACCATTTTCTGTAAGAAGCAGGTCAGAGGGTTTCTTTCAGTCAAACATAGTAGAATAAGAAGTTTACAACTGAATGTCTTTAAGTGAACGTATTGATAACTTAGAATGTCAGCAAATGTTGGTTAGTGGTTATCCGCTTTGTGTGTTAGGAGACCTCGAGGATGGTTAAGTAATGCCTTGTTTCTCAGTGAGAGGTTTTTTTCACCAGTTCCATCCTTCATCTGTCTCCTCTTGGCCAATGCCAGGAATATGAGTGACTGGCTGAGGTTATTCGTGTCTGTTGCCTCACAGGAAAGGCAACTCTTCAGTTTGACTTGATTAGCAGGCTATTCTTAAACTTTAGCCATAAATAAAGGATCATCATGGGAACCTGGCCAAGAGGCCATTGTTCTGAAATCTCATGCCATTATAGATAAGCATATATTTCGTTTGGTGGGTAGAAAAAAATAAAAGATCTCTTGTGAATGTAGTTTTTTGTTGTTGTTGTTTGTATGTTTGTTTGTTTTTGGAGGCCAGAGTCAGACAGTATCAATTAATCAATTATTAATTAATTTGAACTCAGGTCCTTCTGACTCCAGAGTGTGTGCTCTATCCATTGTACCACCTTGGTGCCTCTATGAATGAAAAATTTTACAATCTAAATTGTACCATCATTATGGGCGTATGGAAAACTAAGCAGATACAACAGGACTACTTTGTGTTCATTGTGGTACCATGAGGAGGAAGGGAACAAAGGAAGGGGAAGCATTTATTAATTGCCTCTTGGGTCCTTTACAAATGTTGTCTCACTTGATTCTTACAGGAACCCTGTGAGATAAGCTGTTAAATGAGGCAGACAGACACAGCTAGTGCTTCAGGCCCAGCCCTCTCTCCACTGTGACTTCTACCTGTCTTAAGAACAATGGATTTGGAATCAGCTTTACATCCTGCCTTTAAACTACCTTGACCAAGTCACTTTAACTGCTCTGAGCCATTTGTAAAATGAGGATGTGGGCTGGATGATCTCATAGGTCCCTCCTAACTCTAGAGCTAGACTTGGTTCTTGATTTCATATACCTTACATAGAAACAGTGAACCTAGCCAGTTGTCTCAAAGACCACAGAATTCCCTTTCTTCTCCACTGCTAAGGCCCCCCTTTTCACTTTGTGGCTGCAAATCCCCTTGATTCTACTTGTTTCCTAAGGAGAGTTCTGTGGCATGAGTGACAGGCTGCTTGGGGTGGGGAGGGGAGGAGAAGCTACCTTCCCAAGCACACACCCCTGGCTTATGTGAGGAAGTGCCCCGAATAATCCAGACCTGGATTTCCCTGTGAAATGGAGACAAACCTTACTTGAGTCTCCTAAAGTCACAGCTGAAAGGACTGGAGAGAACAGTTTAATCTAATCCCTTCATTTTATCACAGAAGAAACTGAGGCTCCTGAGCTTATGGCCTTTGCTAGAGGTTATAAATATGCATCATCCCATCATTCGGATTTAGTACGACTTTGTCTTTCCCTATGGAGTTTAAGTGGGGGAAAGTGTAGGAATGAGCTTTTTAAACCTACTGCCCATGTTTCTAGCTGTCAAAACCTTCTAAGTCTCTTTCTTTTTTTTGGACATGCCTCAGGGACAGGAAAGTAAGATGATGAGAGATTGCTATTGTGCAGGGGACCGGGGAACAGACCCCAAGACACCAGCCTCAAGTCTCTCCCCACCCCAATCTATCCTCTCTTCAGCTACCAAAGTGTGGTTCCCCTGAGTTCAGGCCCGACTATGTCACCCACCCAATTAACTCTAGGATCAAATGCAAAATCCTCTGTTTGGCATCAAAACTGGCCTCTTCACTGTTGAACAGACAAGGCTCTCTATCTCTCAGCTCTGGGCATTTTCTCTGGTTGTCCCCCGTGACTAGGATGCCATCTCTTCCCATCTCTACCTACTGCCTTCCCTGGCTTCCTTTAAGTCCCAACTAAAATCTCATCTACAAGAAGCTTTTCCCTATCCTTACTTCTGGTGCCTTCCCTCTGTTAATTATTTCCTACTTATCCTGCATATAATTTCTACATAGTTCTTTGCATGTTGTCTCCTCCATTAGATTGTGAGCTTCTTGAGGGCAGAGGCTGTCTTTTGTCTCTTTTCATCCCCAGGGTTTTGCATAGTTTTGGTACCATAGAAGGCGCTTAAGAAATGTTTATTCACTGGCTTATCCTAGTTTCAAGCCCCTGGAAGCATTTAGGACAATTCTGAGAATCTAGGAAGAAGGCAGTGTGGGGATCCAAAAAAGTGTCCCTTGGTGGTTGGTTGCCCTAAGTTGGAAGCTCATTTCACTCCTTTCCCTGCACCCTAACTTCTTTTGGAGCTGTTGCCTTCAGGCCATCATTCCTTTGGTGATTTTAAGCTGATCTCTCATTCCTGCCCATTCCCCGGCTTGGGTTTAGGGGGAAAAGAGCGTTAGTTAGAACTTTTCTGTCATTTTTTGTAGAAACATTGTTATGATAGTGGTGGAAGTCTTGTATTATTAGTACATTTCTATGCTCCAGTTACCTGTGGTTTAATAGACTTTTGTTAGGGTAGATCTGGCAACTTAGTTACCACTTGTAAAATTGTTTCTGTGAGGAAATGCTTTCAGACTTTTAGAATTCAACCAGCTCTTTCACAGATTAGGGGACGCCTGTAGGTAGAGCCGTCCTCAGTGGTTATTTTGTTTCGTTCATTCATTTTTCAGTTGTGCCTACCTGATCCCATATGGGGTTTTCTTGACAAAGATACTGAGGTGGTTTGCCATTTCCTCCTCCAGCTCATTTTGCTGGCTAGCTGGGTTAAGGGACTTGGCCAGGGTCACACAGCTAGTAAGTGTCTGAGGCCAGATTTGAATTCAGGAAGATGAGCCTTCCTGATTCCAGGCTGGACACTTTATCCATTGGGCCACCTAGCTGCCCAATAGTTTAAAAGATTAGATAGGGCTTCTATAGGAATGAGAGAGGTGATAAGAAGACAGGAAACTGCCTTAGTAGCCATCCTTTTTTTTTTTTCCTTTGGATATGTAATTGTATCACCTTTAAGTCATCTTTTGGACTGGGGTTCACAGAGAGATAGGTTTCTTTTGTTTTTCTCTGTGAGCTAAACTTTTTACCATGAGATAAAATATTTTGGCCTGAAAAAAAAAACCACTTTTTTTTTTTTTGGTGGGGAGGGGAATTTGGCATATTTATTAAGGCTTGAAAAGGACCAACTTTCACTTTCTCTCTGTGTCTCTCTTATACACACACAACCCCTACTATTGGTTTTTACTTAGAAAAATTATTTTGCATCAGTCTTCAAAAGATGATCACCTCTACTACCAGGAAACAAAAAGGCAGGCTCTCCCCAGGCACCAAATTTCTCTTTTTCCTCGTGGCACATTGTCAAAATCAGTTGCAAATGAAATGGTCCTGCAGCCCTCTTCTGGGTACCTTCTTGTAAAATCCTCATGTCTCCTATTGCTGCTACTTCCATTACCTAGTGTGTAGGTAATATATGCTTTTTATCGTGGTTCTGCTAAACCTGAATTCTTGCCGAATTTTAGATACCTTAGTTCCTAGCAATGTTAGGGTGCAGCTGTTATGGCCCAATGCTTCAGTACGGTTAACAGTTTAAAGTCCTAATGAAGACTGACAAGTCCAAGGAAGGTTTGCAAATCCTCTGAGAACTGTGAGCCTGCAGCATACTCTGTATCCTTCAGCATCAGAATCAGCTTTACAATGACCTCCATTGTCCTTGGAGAGCCGCTTAGACACAAGGTTCCAACCAGTTCTGCCTCAAGGCCTCGGGAGTGCCTTGCTGGAGTGTTGAGTAGCTTTCTAACCGATAAAGACTTTACGAGGGTTTCTGGGTGATAGTTTTATACATTGCTTTTATTTAAGTTCTGTCAACAGGCATTGAGTGTGAAATGAGATTTAGTAAAAGGTGCTTCTTTGGGTATTTCCTCTCCTTCTAGATATATTCCTTTTAGTTTTTATTTAGGATTTTTGAAATAACCTTCTTTACCAGAGTTTACTGGTCAGATGAGGGTACTCTTACTGCTGCTGCTGTTTTTGATCTCCCTGAGAAGGGGAACCAGATGTGCCCTTATAACATTCACATCAAGGATCCGGGGTTTCTTGCTGGCTTCCTTCCCAGTTGAAATCCCCCCTTCAAGAAGCTAGAAGTGGATTCGGCCTGGAGTCAGGACCTGATTTCAACTCCAGCATCAGACACTTACTAATTGGGTGACCCTGGGAAAGTCACTTAAATCTCTGCCTGCCTCAGTTTCCTCTTCTCTACAATGGGTATAATAGCAGCCTCTGACTGCCAGGGTTGTTGTGAGGCTCAAATGAGATATTGTTTGTAAAGCAGTTAGCTTAGTTTTTGACACCTAATAAAGCTTTTCCCCTTCCCAGCCTTCTTAATGTAAATACTTCTCAATACCCGTTCACTTCCTCTGTTGATTATCTCCACTTTGTCTGTGTCTTGTTTGTTCATTCTTGTTTACATGTTCTCTTCCATCAATGACTAAGCTTGAGAGCAGAGTCTGTCTTTTGCCTTTCTTTGTGTCCTCGGCACTTAGTGAAGTGCCTGGCACATAATAGATGCTTAAAATGCCTATTGACTGACTGGGCCAACTTCCTCCACTCTTTGGAATCCCTTTTACACTGTATACCATTAGTCTATACTGTATACCATTTGTGACTTTTTGTGACTCCCAGCCCCTCTAAAACTAGGTGGGATGACAGGATGACAGCAGACAAGCATTGTATTACCAGGCCTATCTTTGAAGCATTTCCAATTTGGTGTCTGAGCTCCTGTGCCATTATTAATGTGTACTTTTTAAGAATCCAGGGTCTCTTCTTGACTAGAAAAAAATTTAAAGGATACAGAAAAACAGTGGTGTTAATGGTATATCCAAAGCTTATTTTGCTCAAACTTTCCATTATGTAGTGTTTGCCTTTCTTTCGTCATCCCCATTTTTTCACCCGTGGAAACAGGCTGACAGAGGTGGCCCTAGCTTGTTCAGGGTTACATAGCTAGTAAAAATGTCAGAGGCTAGATTTGATCTCAGACCTTGACTAGAGTGTGTCCTTTTACTTTTTCTTTAGTCTCTTAAGTATAGCAGTCAGCAAGCTATGGCCTGAGGGCCAACTCTGGCCCTCCATTTTTGTATGGTCCAAGAACTAAAGATGTTTTGCAGATTTTTTCAAAAAGGTATTTTGCTGGCCCCTGTTGGCTCGGGGGTGGGGTGGGGGGTGGGCAGTAGGTCCCTATTGCATTTCATGGCTCTACTAGCAGCATATTAATGAACCTGTAGCTACTGTGACAATTGTCATTTTCCTGTTTGTCATCTTGGCCAATCTGATGCAGTGGGGTAAAACCACAGATTTGCTTTCATTTGCATATCATTGCATATTATTTGCAAATCATTGATGATTAAACCTTCTCTCTCCTCTTCTCCTACCATTGCCCCCCCATGATTAATTAATAGCTTTCTTTTCAAAACTGCCTCTTCCTTTCCTGTGACCAAAATTTATCTGGTCTGTTTATAACCATGTAAGTCTCATGTTTTAAGTGGGTGTATTTATTTTGGGTCTAGGAGGTCTAGGAAGGATCTAATTTTCTCCTTTTCCCCCAGTCTTAAGTTCAACAGAAGCGCTTGAAGGTGATTGTGCAGAGCCTTAGCTTGTCTGAGATATCCCAGACAGGAGAGAAAGAATACCCGCACTTGTAAGCAGACATGTTTTTAAAAGTCTACAGATATTTACCAAAAGGATGGCAGGCTGATCCTTTTGGGCCTCAGTTTAACAAATCATTAAAATGAGGGGTTTTAGTCTTTTTTTAGATCTAAAGTCTTTTTCAATTTTAAATTCTACTTCAAGGTTCAATCCCCTTTCCAAGGCCATGTGGCTAATAAGTTACAAAGCTGCAATTAGAATTCAAATTTTTTGGTTGCAAATCTAGGGCTCTTTCAACACTCTCTCCCATGGAGATAAGAAGCGTCCTTTTACTTGCAAGTTTTAGTATAGTATCAAACCTTTCTACCAATCCTCCTCACCCAGAGCACCTTTCTGAATCTTTGTGATCCCAACAGATACCCTGATTCTAGTCAGTTAGAAAATACTTAATATCACCTATTGCTTTGGTAACAAATGACGATGATCACAAGCCCTTTCCAAATGTTGTAAAAGAAACCACGTAAATGCTTATTGTTACATAGGTGGAGGTAGGTCCTCCTGCCCGTTTAAGCCTGGGTCCCTCTTCTTTTTTGTTGATAATAATAATAATAACTGTCATTCATAAATCTGTATAAGGTTTATGTAAAAACAGTTAATTTGCCTTATCTCATTTTAGCCTCACAGTAAAGCTGTAACATCCCCATGACAATTTTATTAGTCTCATCTTACAGAGGATGATAACTGAGAACCGTGGCACATGGTCAAATCAGTCACACAAGTAGAAGGTATCCGAGATGGTGTTTGAACCCTAGTCTTCTCTCCCTCCCAAGGCATTAGACCATTATACTATGCTACCTTTCCAACATTCAGCAGATAGGCTTAGAACGGGGTCCTAGGTCTAGAGCTAAAAAGGATCACGGTGGTCATCTAGACTATCATTTACAGATGTGGAAAGTGACTGTCCCCGAACAACATAGGTACTGAATGTTAGAAATGAAATTTGAACCTGGATCCTCTAAAGCCATGGCCAGTGCCTTTTTCTGCTGCAGCACATGTGAAGGTTGTACAGCAGGCAGACTAGCTGTATGAAGCAGATTATCAAGCATTAAGTGCCTACTGTGTGATAGTTGCTGGGGTGTAAATACAAACTTAAGTGTCATCAAGGAGGTGCTGTGAGGCTTTATCAGAGGAGAACAGATCATGGCAGTTTGCAGTACGAGAGATTGTGGAAGAGATGCTCTTTGGGTTAGGGTTGTATAGTCAGAGGAGAGAATGCATATTTGGTTAGAGGTTATCTTTTCACTACCTGAAGCATGAATTCCAGGGGGAGGGAGAACAGTTTCTGTTTTCTTGGGGTTTTAAGTGCTTACTAAATGCAAGACCCTGGTCTGAGTCCTGGGGCAAGTGATATCTACTTTGTATCCATTCCTGTATGTACCCACCAAGGTAGAAAAGACAGAGGGAAGAAATGGGCCTTGTGGAGGATATTTTTAAAAATTCTGTTTTACTTTGTTTTTAGCTTTGAATCGTCTCCATCTGCCCTTCTATTCCTCTTCCTTTGAGAATACAAGAAAAACAAAACCCATTAGAAGCATGTATAGTCAAACAAAACACGTTTCCTGCGTTAGCCCTGTCCAAAAAAAGTATGCCTCAGTCTTCAGTCTTGAGCCCATCAGCTCGCTCTCTCTGGAAGTGGGTGGCATGTTTCATCATGCACCCTTGAGAATTTTGGTTGGTCGTTGTGTTAGAGTTCCTAGGTCGTTCAAAAGCTTGTCTTTTCAGTATTGTTGTCACTGTAGAAATTGTTCTGGTTCCATTCACTTCACTCTGCATCAGTTCATTCAGTCAAACTTCATAAGCTTCCCTGAAACCACCCCCTTCTTCCTTTCCTGCAGCACAGGAGGATTCCATTTACATTTATGTACCCTAACTCATTCAGCCTCTCCCCAGTTGATGAGCAGCTCATTTTCCAATTCTTTGACCACCCCAAAGCTTTATCATAAATATTTTTGTACATATGGGTCCTTCTCTTTTTTTGATCCCTTTGGGATATGACCTAATAATAATTGGGTTGGGTCAAAATATATGCACATTTAATAGATTTGGCGGCATAGTTCTAAATTGCTTTCCAGAATTGCTGGACCAGTTCACAACTCCACGTACCTGTTTTCCCACAGTGCCTTCAGCATTTGCCATTTTCCTCTTTTTATCAACCTTGCCAGTCATGTGGAGATTAGTTTAAAGAACAAAATATCTGTAATTTGCATAAAAACCTATAGTAATTTTTAAAACTTTAAGCTATTCTGATTTATTTGTATTTAACATTTGTCCAAAGACTGTAAATGATGGGTGACAAACTAAGCAAAATCTCTCTCTTCCACCCCAAATTACTTCTCAAATGGCTTGTGGCTTCCTGTTATTCTCAATTGAATTAAATACTGACAAAATAATGAGGATAGGGTACAAATGACAGAAATACAACAGATTAATGTCCAAGTGAACAATATTCTGCCTTGTCTTGCTCTATAGTGATAATAGAAATAGTTACACAATCTATAGATATTTCTTTCAGCAATAAAATGCAAAAGAGTTCATCTGCTTTTTCAGTATTTTGTTACCTGTTTCCATGGTGGGGGGAATTTAAAAGCAAAAACATTTCCATTGAGGTTTATGCAGCAATGCAAGGGCTGTCTTAAGAAGCAGCAGTAGAATACAAAGAATGTTTTTACATATAAGTATCTTTCTCTTTTTCCTAGCAGATGTCACATGGGAAATAACAGAATAGATTGATGCAAACCCATTACCACTTCTTAGAAAAAAGCAATCTTCAAAGTATGCATTCTGTTGACGTTGGCACCATAGGTTTATCTTCACACATACATTTAGAAAGTAGAGTTCTTTCCACAAGGGTGTAGAATTCTTCAATTCTATGAGTGCAGGGTTCTTTTGATAAGCATTTCAGTACCTATGTATGGCGTACATAAGCACCTCTGGTGAATATAAGCGATGTAAGGTTTATATAAGTAACTCTCTTCAGCATAGAGCTGTATGTGGCAGATTTAACTGGAATGTTGCCAGAAAAGAAAATATAGTTTGTTGGCAAAATCCAAAAAAAAAAAATAGGCTCCATTCGCATGTTTCCATCTTTTAATCATTCTCTGTACCTGGAAGTAATTTTGAGGAAAATCTCACAAATGGGCAGGGGTATAAAAACAAGATTTACCCCAATTTAATTCATTTAGTTCCACAGGTTTTTATTGAATATCTATTGTCTGATACAGTATGCTGGACCCTATGGATGATAATGAAGATGAATGAGGCATGATTGATAAAACTAAGGAGATTACAGTTTATTAGGAGAGATTAATTTAGTGATGAACACAAATAACTGTAGTACATGGTCAAATATGATATGCCTAAAAAGCATTGTGGGAAATTAGAGCAGGGAGAAAGCAATTTTTACTAAGGGAAGAGGAGAAAAAAGCCTTCTTGGAGGAGGTGGCATTTAAACTGGATCTTAGAAGTTGGACAAGGTTTTATCAGGTAGTAACGTGAAAGCATTCTGTAGACTATGTCAGGAGCCAGATTGATGGAATCCGGTTACATTATTGTAATTTGATGCTTGTTGTTCACTTGCTGTCAGGTCATTTGGAGAATAATTTCAAGTCTTCTTTACACGTGAGATATCACTGGTGTTCACTTGATTGCTTTGATCTTCTTCAGCATTAACATTTATGGAGAGAGTTAAAAAAGGAAAATGCCAAAATCCATGAAGTTATCCATATCCATAAAATTGTGGTTCAGTGAGAACAGGTCAGAAATGTGATGGGGCATTAGGTCCTCATCTACCCTTCTGTTCTCTACTACCCATTGGTGTACACACACATCATGGTACTTTTTTTGCAGGTCTTGCAGTTTTAAGGTACAGAAGTTGTTGGTATAAAGTAATGAACCAGACCGGTAGGCGGCAGTACTGTATATTCCACACAAAAGTACTGGCAAGGCAGTACATAAAGTAGGGTCCTCAGGTCTATGTGAAAGCTTATGTACAACTTGAAAACGTTGACTTGAAAGCCTTATAATGTGTTTCCTCTTTTGTCTCCAGGTGTGACATTTGTTGCATTACCTTCCGCACGCATCGGGGATTGCTGCGTCATAATGCAGTTATCCACAAGCAATTTCCAAGAGACCCGACGGGAAAGCCTTTTATTCAGAACAATCCTTCGATTCCTGCTGGCTTCCATGATTTAGGATTCACTGACTTCTCTTGTAGGAAATTTCCTCGCATTTCTCAGGTATTCTGCCTTAATTAAATTAAGAAATAGGGGTTCACTTACTTAAACTTTGAATTTCCATCTTGGCATTTGTTCATTTGGAACCTTTTTTTGTGAGAAATCAAACTTTGTGTGGTTTGTTTAGAGACTTTCATATACTTTTTATAGACCCTGAAAATATTTTTGCAGATTTATGAAAATCAGAATTTAATAATGGTATATTAATAATGTAAACTGAATATAATATGTGGTTTTTTTTCCCTCAAATTCCCACTATCTCTTAAGTGTTCATGATTTTAAAACATTACATCTCAATTAGAGCTAAAATCCTTCTTTCCTCTCTTCTCGCTTTTTTCTTATCCCTCTATTGCAGTGGCTCTTAACCTGGGTTATGTGAACTTGTGGGTTTGTTGTTGTTTTTTTTCTCTTAATAACTATTTCAGTATAATTAGTTTCTTTTGTAATCTTGCATGTTTTATTTTATGCATTTAAAAACATTATTTTTCTGAGAAGGGATCCAGAGGTGTCACCAGATTTCCAAAATAATTGGAGAGGTATTCCATTTTCATGACTAAGCTGTGCCAAATCCTATCTAAATTTTAAATGCGCTTAGTGCTGTATCAGTCACACTACCGAATAGCTAACTTGTAGAACTAATTAAAGTAATAATAAGGAAATTTATTTGGAGAAACACTAAAAAAAGGTCAATCAGAAAACTCTTAGAGGCCTTAGGGATTGCCTATTCCAACCTGCTTGTTTTCCAGGTGAACAAATTGAGGCAAAAAGGATTAAGTCATTTTCCCAAGCTTTGCCAGTGGGTGGATCATATGTCCTGGAAAGGAGTCCTGCCTCAGCCCATTCTCAGTATATCAGAAAGTTCAGTGCAGGGAGTAAGAACAGAAAAGGTCTCTCCTTATTAGGAGAATCATAAATTCAGAACTAAAAAGGAATCTTAAAGATCATTGAGTTCACCCCCTTTATTTAATAGAAGAGGAAGTTGAAGCCCAGTCACAGGTAGTACTAAGCACCAGCCAGGATCTTAGGCCAGTTTCTCTGACTATACATGTCATGGTGGCCAGGATTAAGAAGCTTTCTGAAGTCTAAAAATGTGCATCCTTTAAAAATACATCTAGCTTGGAGCTAAAACTCATCCTTCCCTCTTCTCTTTATTGGCCTACTTGAGTTTTGATTCTCCATACTTTTGTCCTCCCAACTATGACTTATTTTTCCATGCTTCTTGCAGGTCTGGTGTGAAACAAATTTGCGAAGATGCATCAGTGAATTTCATCGTTTTATTTGTGAGACCTGCAATAAGGCCTTCCCCATGCTTAATGCACTCAAACTACACACACAGACCCATGTAGTAGGGGATCAGGGGAGCGAAAAGCACAGATTACAGTCAAAATCCTCGACTGATGAAAGCCCTGACCAGAAAGCCTTCATGGCAGCCTTGGGCCTCCAGTCCACCAAAGACCTCCAGCCTACCCCCCAGGAGGATCCCGTGCTGGATGACAACCAAGCAATACAGCTCGAAACCCTGAAGAGCGGCCTACCTCAGGAGCCCGGCAGCACCAGCTTGCTCACGTTGTCCCCTCTTGGTGCAGCTTCCCTGGGAGGTTCCCTCACGGTCCTCCCTCCAACCAAGGAAAACATGAAGCATCTATCCCTTCAACCCTTCCAGAAGGGATTCGTCATCCAGCCTGACAGTAGTATTGTTGTCAAACCCATTTCCAGTGAATCTGCCATTGAGCTGGCAGACATTCAGCAAATCCTGAAGATGGCATCCTCAGTTCCTCCCCAGATTAGTCTTCCACCACTCTCTAAGGCCCCTGCTGCCCCCATGCAGTCTATTTTCAAACACATGCCCCCACTGAAGCCAAAGCCCCTGGTCACTCCTCGGACAGTTGTTGCCACCTCTACCCCCCCACCCCTGATCAGCGCCCAGCAGGCCTCACCAGGCTGTATCAGCCCTAGCCTTCCCCCTCCACCATTGAGGCTGATCAAAAACTCTGTGGAAGCGGCCTCCAACTCCCACCTGCTGCAGTCCAAGTCTGGGGCCAAGCTGAGTCCGTCAACACAGCTCTTCCTACAGCCTCGGGGAGAGGCATCGGGTCAGCCAGAGATGAAGACTCAGCTAGAGCAGGACAGCATCATCGAGGCCCTGCTGCCCTTGAACATGGAGGCCAAAATCAAGCAAGAAGTGACTGAAGGGGAACTCAAGGCCATCATTGCTGGAGCAGCCAGCAAGAAGACACAAGCCATGCGCAAGGTCCTTTACCCCTGCCGCTTCTGCGACCAAGTGTTTGCCTTCTCGGGCGTCCTACGTGCTCATGTCCGCTCCCATCTGGGCATCTCCCCTTATCAGTGTAACATCTGTGACTACATCGCTGCTGACAAAGCTGCCCTCATCCGGCACCTGCGCACACACAGCGGCGAGAGGCCTTACATCTGCAAGATCTGCCATTATCCCTTCACCGTGAAGGCCAACTGTGAGCGGCACCTGAGAAAGAAGCACCTCAAAGCCACCCGGAAGGAGATCGAGAAGAACATCGAGTACGTTTCCAGCAATGCTGCCGAGATGGTTGATGCCTTCTGCTCCCCGGACACAGTGTGCCGCCTCTGTGGTGAGGACCTGAAGCACTACCGGGCCCTGCGCATCCATATGAGGACCCACAGCGGAGGGGCCGCGGGCTGCCACAAGGGGCGGAAACCCTTTGAGTGCAAGGAGTGTGGCACCGCCTTCTCCACCAAGCGAAACTGTGTTCACCATATCCTCAAACAGCACCTTCATGTGCAGGAGCGAGAGATCGAGAACTATGTCCTTGCAGTGGACTGTGGTGGGGGTCCTCGGGAAGCCCAGGCCCCAGAGACCTCCATGCTACTCGAGGATGGTGGCTGTGGTGCCTATGGGGATCGAAAGCCCCTTACTGCCTTCCTGGAGCCCCAGAATGGATTCCTTCGAGGGGCTACTCAGCAGCCCCTGCCTCCCCACATCTCTATCAAGCTGGAACCTACAAGCAACTTCTCGATGGACTTCAACGAGCCCCTTGACTTCTCACAGAAAGGAAAGGGCTTGGCCTTAGTCCAAGTGAAGCAAGAGAACTCCTCTTTCCTTGGTTCCTCTCCTTATGACTGTTCCATGGAACCCATTGATCTATCCATCCCCAAGAGCCTTCGGCGAGATAAGGATACAACAGTGCCAGGTGAAGCCAAAAAGCAAGAGCCAGGACCCAGCTGTAGTGACCAGCTCTATGCCTGTCCACCACCTTGCCCTGCCCTGCCTGTGACTTTTGGAGCCAATGGGAGTTTGGAGAAGCCAGCTGTGACAACAGCAGCGACCGCCACTGCCACCACCAATCTTCCACATCCTGCCCAGCCCCTTCAGGGCCCACTCCACCTTGCTGTCCCGATCATCTCCCCAGCCCTCCTGAGCAATTCGGCCCTGCTGCGCCCTCTTCGGCCCAAACCACCCCCACTCTTGCCAAAGCCTCCTGTGACAAAGGAGCTGCCACCTCTGGCTTCCATTGCCCAGATAATCTCATCTGTGTCGTCAGCCCCTGCCTTGTTGAAGACTGAGGTGTCAGACCCCACACCCAAGACCACCAACAATGCTGTGGTCCCTGAGAAGCTAGGTGGCACAAAGCAGAAGACTGCAGCCATCACCACCACAGGCAGCCCCAAAGAGCCCAGTGACCCGTCTCTCCAGGCCAGCAGTCCTGGTGCTACCTCTTCCATGGAGCAGGGGTCAGCTGGTCTGTCCAAGAAGAGGGGTCGAAAGAGGGGGACCAAGAACCGGCCCAAGACAAACAGCGGCAGTGTGGATTTGGAGTCCAGTGGGGAGTTTGCCAGCATTGAGAAGATGTTGGCCACCACAGATACCAACAAGTTTAGTCCATTCCTCCAGTCTGCTGAAGATGATGTCAAAGAGGAACCCATGCCCTCTGACCAGAATGGGCCTAGTGATGATGAGCAGGATGGTCCTGATGACAAGCTCCTGAAGGGGAAGCGGAATTCTTACTCTACCTGCCTGCAAAAGATCAGCTGTCCCTACTGTCCCCGAGTGTTTCCATGGGCCAGTTCCCTCCAGCGACACATGCTTACACACACTGGTAAGAGCGTTCTATCTACCTGTCCCATCTGTTTTCCTCAGCCCAACCCTGGGCCACCAAAGGGTAGTATCTTAACATTTCATGAGGAGCCGAGGCAAACATTCTCCATAAATACCTCTCCTTCCCTGTGAGGGGAGCTTTCAGCAATATTGGAGCATGACCCTATGACTGTCTCTCCCCCTTTTCCAAATCCTCACTTCTTTCCTCTCCTATATTCTAAAGAGCCGGGCATTTGCCTGACAATTCATCCTATTTTCCACAGGATGGTTTTCAGGCTGTGACAGTTTCTTCCCTTAGGTCTAACCCCTTCCAGTTCTGTTCTTGCCGATGTGATATGCTGAATTCTTATCAAAGTATTGGAAGGTGAAAGTAATGGCGCACTAATCTGCAGTATCTCCTTTCTGGTGTGCCTGAATTTCTCGCTTGAGAATTTATTGATGTTAATGGCTTGAGTTAAACAAGGAGAATCACATTGAAAGGAGACTTTGTAGTAAGGTGTTGAAGTATGTTTAACTCTGTGCATTGATATGAGACATTGTATCGTAGTGTCCTTTACCGGGAAGCCTTTTGGTTTCGAGCAGCAAGTTAAGCTTTCTTTTTTACCACCCTACCCTTTAGTTGTCTTATAGATGTATTGCTAGGTTTTGTTTTGACACCATAGATTTCTCCCAAGTTAAGAATGTGATTATTATTAACAGAAAGGAGAGTCGTGATCTTTAACTTTGACAGCATGATATGAATTGTAGACTGTTGTATTTTACCCATCTTGTTGTCTCTCCATGTTGACTTTATTCAGATCCTTGCCATCATCATTTCTGTGCTTTTTTCTCTTCCTTCAAATCTTCACATGCTCCTCTGAATTTTTTTTATCCATCATTTTCATAATGACTCAGAAATATTGTTTTACATTTTTGTGTCATAGCTTGTTATTAATGAGAAAATCCTACTGAGCCATGGTTAATCTTCCAAGAAAGAGTGAAGCTTCTTCATCCATGAAAAGTACCTTGAGTGTCACTGAAAGAAAGAAAACAGGGGACTAATACTGAAACAGTTTCTTACAATATGGAGTAAAAAGAAAATTCACTTCCCAATAGTATTTGAAAGAACTTTTAGAAGTATGTTTCAGGTTGTTCTTGTTATTTCACTTTAGTTCTTCTTAGAAGACCTTTAAAATAAAGTAAACGTTAGGTACTTTAGGTGCATCTGGAATCCATAGTTCAGCTCTGAATCGTTGTCCCCGGGGCGGGGGCAGTGTCCCTGACTTTGAGACAATTCACAGGCTCAGGAGTCCTATGATAGAATGAGTGATTGCAGAACATATGAGGAAACAGCAGTGGCTTGGTGTTAGAGCTGAGTCCACACCCTTGTTGCTATTGAGAAAAAGGCTTATTCAGGAGATTTTTGTCTTTGGGGGGGAGAAGCAAATTCAGTGGAGAATGTTGATAAAAGATAGTAGTATGAAAATGATGGACAACTCCCTTAAGAATGGAAAGAGTCAAAAAAAAAAAAAGTCCTAGGTTGATATCAGGAAAGAGGGAGAGGTGAATTCAGATGGAGCAGAGGGGCCAGGTAGAAAAGGCAGTAATTTGGGAGTGGAGTAGAATGGCTTCATGATGGGTGCGTATGGTGGAGGTGGTTGTAGTAATAGAAGAGCATTAGGGTGTTTCAGAGAGGGCACAGTAGGCCCAGGTTTTAGTCTCAGTTTCACCAAACGTACTTGTCGCCCTTTGTGTTACCTTCTACAAGTTATTCAGTCCTCCCAAACCTCACTTTTCCTTACCCATAAAAGAGGAGCCGGTATATACCAACTACTACCTCACGGGACTCTTTCAGGTAATGGATCCAAGTAACTGAAGCACCATGAGGAGGAATAGAGCTTTGCTGGGATGTTCAAGATGGACAAAACAGGGGTTAAGAGATAGAGGAGGTTGGGGGAGGGGGAGGGCCGGGAATAAAACAAACTATGCAGTGCTGTGGACAATGGCCCCATTGCCACCTGAAAGGAAATATTTTTCATCTAATCGTTTTCTGTTCTTGGAATTTATACGACCCGTTCATTGGCATTTTGTCCCTCGGTTGGGTTGAAGAGCCTCAGATCTGGGCAACAAGCAGTGAAACATTGGGAGAATCTGTCAATATAGCGCTCTCTGGTGGGAATGTGTGGTACTTAAAAGTATCCAGGTTCATTATGAAGGTTACTGCTGAATTTGGGTTGTTTTTAACTTTCCATTCGAAGGAGTTGATCCGACAAAGTAAAATAAGAGTTCCGTCGAAGAGTGCAGTTTAGGAGAGATAAGGTGAGGAGTATTAAATGCCGTGTGATCCGAACTGCACTCTCACTCTGCAGCAGTTTTGAATGACAGTCTTCTTGTCGCTTGTACAGTTTGTTGAGAAGCAAGTTTCCATGCTTTATGAGGCAGATTGCTGTGCTGGTCTAAGTATTTAACTCAGGTTCTGGATGGGCATTTGTCCTTCTTCATCTTTCTCTCCCCTCTTCCCCACTGTCAAAGTCAAATACCACCACATCTGATGGGCTTCTTGTGTGTCACTTGTGTGTGTCACCTCCAGCTAAGAATCTTTTCCTCGGTGTAGGTATTAAAAAACATTTCCTTCTGCAAGTTTCTTTACCTTTGGCCATTCTTCTGTAGGCAAACTGATGTTATCCGGAGGTACTACAGCAGCCAGTATCTCCTTTCAGGAGTTTTGCTTATGTCTTTGCAAGTGCAGGTTACCTGTCCTTACTTGCCTATAAAGGTGTGAATCAAGGTTGGTTTCGATTGTTTGGCTCTAGATGCCAAAATGTCACCTTGGCTTGAAATGAGTCAGTGATTACACAGAAAGACATAGGATCACCAGTTTAATGCTGGATGGGAGCTTAAAGGCCATCAGATCCAATCTCCTCCTTTTAGAGATGAGGAAACTGAGGCACACAGAGGTTAATGGAAACATCTTATTTGTGATTTTCTTTTCTTGGTATATACAATATGTATATGTGTGTGTATGTACTTAAATTCCTGTAGCCTGTTGTAACTGTCTCTTGTCTCTCTCCTTTCAAATCCATCCTTAACACGGCTACTAAAGTGTTAATACATGTGTTATGACCACACTGATTAGAAGCTTCCACTGGTTCCCTGGTACCTAAAGGAAAAAACACATATTCCTTTCTCAGGTCTTTTCTGGAAAACCTTTACAGCCTTATTTCACGCTGCTTCTCCTCATTTACCGTACCTACCAGCTGGATCTCATTCTTCTCTGTGTACTTGGTGCATTTACATAGACTTTTTCCGGGTCTCTGACTCCCTCCATATTGCTACCTATGCAAATCTTTTCCTTCCTCAAGGGCTTCCTTTTCTGTAGTGTCTTCCCTAATGTCTGTCCACACACATTTCCTTCTGTCCCCTAGTGGAAGATATTTTTCCCTTTTCATGCCTTTTTCATTCTCATTTGTTTTGTACTTGTATATGCATCTTTTACATTCTTTACAAGTTTTAGTTAAGGATAAGCTTAGTATGTGTTTTCATGATTTCATATGTGACTTGTACATTGTGGACCAGAGGTGTCAAATTCCCTGCTGGCTCCAGATTGTGTGTGGCCTATAGGGATCCATTTCCATTTGAGTTTGACACTACTGGCATAGACAACTTTTTTTTAAATTTATTTTTATTTTTAGTTTACATGACTTGGTTCTACATAATTTTGAATTCCAGATTTTCTTCCCTCCCTCCCCACCTCCCTCCCCAAGACAGCATGGAATCCCATATAACTTCCACGTATAACTTCGCATTGAATTAATTTACACACTAGTCAAATTGTGGAGAAGAATTATGACCAATGGAGTGAATCATGAGAAAGAAGAAACAGAACCAAAAAAAAAACCCAAAGAGAGAAAAAAAGGAGGGGGGAAGGTGAGCATGAAGTGTGCCTCAATCTGCATTCATACTTCATAGTTCTTTCTCTGGGTGTAGATAGCATTCTCCATTGTGAGTCCTTTGGAGTTGTCTTTGGCATAGACAACTTAATAAAGGTTTATTGGAGGGGAGATGTTTTGATTAGTCCATGACATCCTCACAGCTTTTCTTGTGATACAAACTCTGAGCATTCATGGTTGGTAATGCTCTCCTTAGGCAGAAGTCTCCAGTGATGATCTAGTCGATATTTTGGGGAGGGATCACAAATGGTGACAACCCAATTTCCCAGTCCCCCAAATGAATTACTCTCATCAAGATGTATAGCTTACTATGCTCTGTGTGAATATACATAGGTTATATGCTCTTCAAAGTGTTCTCTAAAATCTCTTGCATTTCAAAGGGCTTTAGGATCTATGGTTTAGGGGCAGAACAGTATGAATCATCATAGCCTTCATGAAGTACTCATGTATATGCTCAGTTGTGTTAGAGTTTAAGCTCATACAGTGGGAGCTTTGCTGAGATTGGTTTTTCATTTGAATATAGTTCCAAATATAAACTGAATTTTAGCACCAAGCCAAAGGATCAGCATGGACTCATAGGAAATAAAGCTGGAAGGAACTTTAGAGATTTTCTTATCCAATGCCCTGATTTTCTTATGTAAAAGAACTAAGAACCAGGGTTCTTTACTGCTTCTCATAATCTTTTATTTAATAATTTTTGGTATACATTATACAATTACAATAGTAATATTTAATTGTTTTTATAACTTGCAATGTACTTGACATTTTATTATCTCAATTTTTAAGCTCCTAGCTTTATTTATCATTGTATTTAGAATATCACGTCTTGAAGGGGGAAATACTACTCCTTCAACATTTAAAGATCAACCTCTATGTAGTATATATGCTTCTTTCCCTATGGTAGCCATGAAAGAAGTGGGCGAGAGAGAGAGAGAGAGAGAGTGGGTGTAGGTATGTGTGGGTGTGTATTCATCTATGTACAGACTCCAATCTGTAATATCAGTTAGAATGCTCCCTTTGCATAGAGATCAGCAACTGTTCTGTAACTTGGTCTTAGAAGTTGCCGAGAGCATTGAAAGGCTTATCTAGGGTCCTGTCATTGGTACTTTCAGATATAGGAGTTGATTGCAAAGACCGCTTCTATCCACTCTACCCCACTGCCTTTGAGGGTATAGAAATTAACATTATTTTCTAAAATATATTTTAAAAAAACACAAAGGGTTTTATAAATTAAAGAGTTTAAAAAAATTTTTTTTTAATCAAACCAACAGTCAAGTTTGTGCAGATGATTACATTACATTGACAGTACCTCTCTTGAGAAGCTCTTTGCCTCCTCCTGGCCCCTTAATGCAAATACGTGGTATCTACTCTTCTCCCTGTCCTTGTGATGTTCATGGCAAGGAAGGCCTGGTGTTTCCATAGCCTAAGGACCAGGAACCAGTGCCTCCTTTAGTAATCAGTAGGCAGGTGACTTGGCTTATTTGCCTTTTTTTTTTTCTTAAATACCTACATACCAGTCTTTCCATAACCAGCCTGTTTCTTCTTTCACTCATCCAGTTCAACAATTATTTACCATCCATGATGGTAAAAAGGCTGTCTTTTGCCTCTTTTCTTCTGCTCTTGTATCCTAATTTATTCCATACTAGGGCCTGAATACAAGTAGAAGTGTTTTCGACGCAGAAGAATTGCAGTGTTTTAGCAACAGATAGTTTTTTTTTACATAGACAGCTCCTAGTAGAGAGAAAATCAAAGAGATCTGAGTTCAATCCCTACCTCCAACACATGGTAACTAGGCGACCAAGTCACTTAGTATTTCAGCACCCCAAGCAACTTTTTAAGAAATATTGCCTGCCTGGGAGGTGGAGGGAGATTATTCACTAGGAATCCTGACAGAAATGACAGAATTCAGAGCTATACTCCAAGGTGATTTTGTACGACTCTGTTCCACTTTATATTACAAGAAGTTTTCAGCCCAATCCAAGCACTTTTTAAGTATATATTTATCATAGGCCCTGGGGGACGAGAGAGAGAGAGAGAGAGAAAGAGAGAGAGAGAGAGAGAGAGAGAGAGAGAGAGAGAGAGAGAGAGAGAGAGAGAGAGAGAGAATGTGTGTGTGTGTGTGTGTCTGTGTGTGCGCACGCGCGCGCGTGCGCAGATGCAGCAAAACAGAAGGATGTTTCATCCCCAACTGGTGGGATCCAGGGAAGCTTCCTAGAAAAGAAGTGGTTTCTGAATTGATCCATAAAAGAAGAGAAACATGAAACCTGAAACATATCCAGCCTCAGACATCTTACTAGCTATTGTGCCAAATCATGTTAACCCTTTGCCTCAGTTTCTTCATCAGTAAAATGGGATAATAATAGCTCCTACCTCACAGCTCACAGAGTTGTTGTGAAGATCAAATGAGATGATATGTGTTAAGTATATTACATGTACAATGCCCAACACATAATAGATACTTATTAAATCATTCCTTTCTGACCTTTTCCAGGTATAGGAGATAAGTATGTCTACATAGGGAGGTAGGAGAAAGTAGTATGACTAGTCTATAGAATACACAGAGAAGGGAGCACTAGTGGGATGTTTACGTTTTTTAAGAAATAGCATATGTTTTTAAAAGGCCACAGTTAGGAATTAATTCATGAGCTCCTGAACTCTTGGGTCTTTTTTAAAAATTTTTTTAAATTTCAGTTTCAATTTATTTTTGTTTAGGCCTCTGGTCATCAGGTTGGGACCTCACAGTCTGGAAACTCTTCACTGGGCAACTCACCCATAACTTTTTGTTATGGAATTGTCTTTATTTTAAAAAATACAGAAACAAAAATAATTGGTCTAGTTTGTATAGTTTAATAAACTAATAGTTGAGATTATCTGCTTACCTTGGGAGACTTAGTTCTCTATCAGTGTTGGATTTTATGGAAGAAACATCTGTGAGCAAATAGCATTTTTCACATTGAGCATTCATTCAGGAACACTCTAGAGTTTGTGGGGGAAAAAAACCTGTGGAATTAGCATTTTCAACAAATGGGCTTTTTCACATTTAGTAAGTTGCTACTGTGTACAGAGGACTGTGTTGAACTCTGGGATTGAAACAGTCCTTTTCCCTGAAGGGGTTCAAATACAAGGATAACTATAATATACATATTGCATAAAAAATGCTCTGAAAGGTGTGAGGGAGAGGCCTCCATGGTAGATATCTCATTGGATTTAGGCTTTTTAAGGAAAAGAGGAAGCCTAAAAAAAGTGACGAGGGCATTCCAGGGAGTTACAGAAGCAGTGACCCAAAGGCCTGGAAAACACAGAACTATGTCTAGGTGATAACATGTCTGGTGAAACCCAGCCCTTGGCAGCAGGCATCAAAGTATTTCTTAGCCTAGTTGCTTTTCTGAGGATCCATTTATTTTAATCTTATATTGGGAGAAACCATATCACAGGTGTTTGATACAAAGATACCACTGTTTATTTGGGGACTGTATTAAAAATAAGGCCTCTCATTTGAAGCTACCATTTATTTACTCCGATAACTGAAATTTGAAGGAAAATTTGCCGGATTGGCCCCTTCCTGTTCATTTTTTCTTCTTCAAACAAACTTGAAGTGTTCAGGTAGTAATGACAGGGCTGACAAAAATTAAGGTATGCTCACTCACATGCGTAAGAATAACTTGTGTAATGCTGCAAAGTTTACAGAGCATTTTAATATACATTGTTTCACTTGAGCTGCACGTCAGCCCTTTGAGGTGGTTTCTATAGATATTAACTCCACTTTGCAGATGAGGAAATAAACTCAGTAGGTGAAAGGACTTATCCACGGTCATACCAGGAAGGTGGCATTGAAAGCCAGGACTTCTGGCTGCCGGTCAAGCCCTTTTAACTGCTGAGCCACACTACCTCTGAAAATAATGTTTATGCAGTTAAGTAAGTTCGTTATTGCTTTTCAGCTTTGATTATTTGATCTGCCTAGATTTTTAAACTTAAAAGCAGTGGCTTTGCTCTAAAATACAGAAAGTATCATTTGGGCCCTTACTAAAGTCTTTTCTTTCAGTGGTATGTTGTTAAAAGGCATAGTGACAATTTCTTCCCATAATGGCAAAGGAATGAAGGGGGAGGGGAAGAAAAGTATTTTAAGAGAAGAAAAATATAAAAACAACAGTGACTGGTAGATGGTTCCGTAATTTTATGAAAGCGGTTGTTTTTACTGATATTTCTGTTTGGCTTTGTGATGTCATTTTCTACTTGATGTCATTTGTTTGTCATTTTTTGCTTTTTGTTTTAACGAGTTCTTGGTCACTGGTAATTCTTCTCCTATGACAATCACCAGGAACTGAAAACCCAGATTTATTCGATTGAATATGGATAGCAGATATTACAGTGTTTTACAGAAAAACATCATAAAACACCTACTGAACTTAAGAAAATTTTGCAATATTCTGGCTTCATTTAGGAGCCACTGGGGGTCTCATGATTTTAATAAGAATTCAGGTAGTGCTAGTCTTTTCCTTTTTCCCCCACCATTGGCTAGGCTGTAGAGGGAAGGAGGGAGAGAATGAGCTAGATGTTTTCAGAAAAACCTGATAAGATTCATGCAAAGTGAAGTGAACAGAACCAGGAGAATATTGTACCCAGTGATACCAATATTGTAAAGATGATCAGCCGTGAAAGACCTAGCTACTCTGATCAAGATAATGATCCAGGAAAATTCACAATAACAACAAAGGACCCATGATGAAAAATGCTATCCACATTTAGAGAGAGAACTGAACTCTGAGCACAGATTGAAGCATACTTCTTTGACTTTCTTTTTTTGTTTGTTTTTTTGTGTGTTTTCTTTTGCAGCTTGGCTAATATGGAAATGTGTTTTGCATGACTTAACATGTGTAATTGTAATCAAATTGCTTGCCTTCTAAGGAGGGAGGGGCAGAAGGAAGAAAATAATTTAGGACTCAAACTTTTAAAAAATGATCATTAAAAATATCTTACACATAATTGGGATATAGCAAATTAATAAAATAGTTTTAAAAAAAAGAAAAAAGATGATTGGCTTCAGCTGTACCTGCCCCTTATCTGGGTGACTGACCGCTGACTTGGATATGTGGGGCTCTGTCACCAGCTCTGGCTCTGTGAACTGGGCACTTCCAGGAGATCCTGCAAAGTCCAAGCTTCTGCTTGTTAAAGAAGGAATCACTTCTTAATCCAAACTACGTAAGGGTAAAGACAAAAGTCCTCTGTGTTTTTTATGTCAAGAAAAGCAATGCACGAAGACTTTTGTGCTTGAGTTGTCCATTGGTTCCAACAATGCCAAGGCTATGGGATAAAAGGCCCTGGGGCTCCAGCTGTTAAATTCTTCACATTTGTTAACCAAGATAGTTAGATGAAACTTTTCACTCTTGGCAGATTGGGGGCTGTGACCTTAGAAGTTGGTCACCACTAACACCAAAAGCCCACTTTGGCTTTCCCACTCCAGTTCTTTTTCTTTATTCCCCTCCCTCCCCCATATACACAGACAAGTATTAGCACATGGACAGTTATGTCACAGGGACCTTGACTTGGACTTTGATAGACAGTATTTACAATATTTAAAAAATCCAAATAGGAAGAGAAGGTGTGGTAACTTGAACATTTTAAGCAAATGACATAAATGACTGGTGTGAATGACCTATTTCTTTTATCAACATGTTTTGGGGATATAAAACAAAACAGAAAATTGACTAAGAAAAGGCAGGACTTGAGTCAAAATAGGATTTACCAGGAATTTTCCCCAGTAGGCGCAAGGGATCCCTCCTAGGGGCCATTCTTTTGGAAACACAAGTACATTAAATAGTGAAAATGTCATACTCTCACAATGCAGATCCAGCAGATATGAGAGCAGGTCCTCTAATTCACTTGAAAAGGCAGCATATCTTTGCTCCCTGTCTTCACTTCCTCTTGAAGGCCTGTTGTGCGTGAGCCTAGGTGTCAAGGGCATGGAACAAGGTGGTTTGTCTACTTCCTGTTTGGTCTTCTGAGTTATCTGCCAGAGGTGTCTCTGGGGCCAGAGAATCCTTGGTGTCTTAAAGGGGCTCATCATATTTTTGTCATATCTGATTGTAAGTGACTGTTCATTCTCCTTTTCTCCTATATCTTCATTCTCTAATTGTAGAAAAATGTCTTTATAGTCCATTTATCCTATGGAAAGAGAAAGAATTTTTTTTGCCTGATTTTAAAATTCCCTATAGTATTTAATTCAGTTGCATTTGCTCTTTATCATTTGAAGTAACATTGTATTGTTTTGCTAGTTAAATGTTAATTTCCTACAGTTACATGATAACTTCCAAGTAGGTTTTCTATGTGGTAGCATGGTATTGTGGAGTCAGCTAGCTTTTGGAGTCCAGCAGTCCTGGATTCAGTCCCTCCTATCTCTGGCATACATTGACTGTGTGACCCTTTTAGCAGGTATTTGTAAACTGTGGTAGAATTAGGTTCCACACTGGGAGATCCCTCATAACAAGACAAAACTAAAATGTTTTAATTGGGCAATAATATTTCATTCAATATTATGAAGAATAAAAGCATGCTTTGCTCTGTTTTTGAGACACATTAGATGTTTCATTGTCTTTTTAAAAAGCTTACTGACATTCAGCCAAAGTAAGAGGGATGGGGGGACAACTACCAGTATTGCCCAGCTAAATAAAGTAGTTCTTACATTTCATTAGAAAGGCAGATAAATCTATCTTTTTTCCTGCTTCAGGTCAGAAGCCCTACCCTTGTCAAAAATGCGACGCCTTCTTTTCTACCAAATCTAACTGTGAACGGCACCAATTGCGCAAACACGGAGTTGCCAACTGCTCCCTGAGAAGAAACGGGCTTATCCCCCAGTCAAAAGAAAGTGATGTTGGATCTCATGATAGCACAGGTAGTTCTTTCAGGTTATTCAGAATAAAGAAAGACAGAAAGGAAAAAAAGACCATTCATGTGCTTTTGGTTAAGAAAAAGCCACCAACCAGCCCACATTATACTGGGGCTGGTTGTCAGGGGCCTAAGAGAGACCAGGTCAGGAAAGTATAAGCTACTGAGATGGACAGAGCCAGAGCTGTCCTTAACAAGTATGATAGTGGCCTGGTAGCCAGGACACATTTGGAAATGATTTCTCGAGGTTTTTTTAATTATTTTTTCAATGCCTTTGCTAACGGCAGTGCTACAAGGCATTTGAAGGGAGATTTTATACAGCTCCCAAAAGAAGGTGTAAAATATTTCTTTTTTGTTTGTTTGTTTTGCCCATTGTAGATAAAAAATAGAGATGTTTTACTCTGGCCTAGGTGGCTCTTGTGTTCTTTAACTTCAGGGCCTTGCTTTCTAGCTCATCGATGTTCCACATCTTTAGGATAAAAAAGGTGACCTTGTACTGGAAGGGTCAATACTATGCTCAGAACCTGCAAACTGAGGGATGCTTAAGCTCCTTAGCCAAGTGGGGATTGGGGGGAGGGGTTTGTTTTTGTTGTTTTTTTTTCCCTGAACTCTCTTCCTAATGCAAAACTGCATAGTTATTTTAGAGCCCTCTGCATGTCCTTTCTTCCTTAATCCCATTTCTGCTCTACCTGAACAAGGCATCTGATGCTGACATGTGCTTGGTTCCTCCAGCCCTTCCCTGAGCAATTACTGGCTGCTGCAGTTTCTAGCCCTTTAGCTTGCTCGTCCCATAGTCTTCTGTGTTTGCTCATGTCTGGTTCACCACACACAGACTTTCCTCCTCTCTGCTCCTCACCTCCCACCAAGAGTCGATACAAATTTGCTCAGCGAATATGGCTGGTTGTTGTTTAGTAACAGTATTGCAGTTATTTTCTATTGCAAGAACTGGGTGCAAGCCTTCTGACTATGTTAGTACTGCAGTCCTTGACGTTTGACCTTTTGAGGGCCTGGGAAGAAATCTGGGGGTTCTCACCTTCCCATAAAATTTATTGATTTTCAGTAGTAATTGCAGCCTTGGGACTCTGACAGTCCTTAATTTTTCTTGCTCTGACAGGGCAGGAAGGTTTGAATGTTGGTTGGGTTGAAAGCGCAGTATTCACGTTAATTAAGTGCTCACAGGATATACCGCAGGCCAGACCAAGCTGGTCCTTCCTAGAAACTGCTAACAGTCTTAATCAGTTGGCAAGAGGAGGAGAGGAAGGGCCTCATTTCTCAATCAACACTGTTTTCCATTTTCTTGGGAGATGCTACTGAGATGATTGGGTCAGAAATAACTTTTTCTTCCATATTCTTTGCATATAATGCAAGAATGAATAATTAAGGAAAATCAAGTAGACCCTGGGGCTCTATATGCATAGTTCCCACTGCCCTAGCCTGAGTGAATTTTACTGTGTAAATAAAATAGTTTAGATTTAGACTTCCTAATTAAATGTTATATAGGCACAATACTATGCCTTTTAGCCTATCTTTACTCCCCCTTACATTTTATATTTCATATATGTTATGTTATAAATATTTTTATGTTTTGTCTTTATGCCCTCTTAATCCTGCTTAATTGCATTTTATATTGGAAAGCTAGCTAGCTTTCGTGAATGCATAGTAAAAAGCAGATTCAGGTTGGCTTATTCTTGGATTTCTTGCGAGCCAAAATAAAAGCAATCTCATGGCCTGATCTATTCTTCAGCCTCCAGGAAATCCATGACAATGCTGCAAGTGTTAATGTTTAATTAGCAAATTTTAAGGTTTTTTTTTTTTAAAGTTGGACATATGCAAGTTTTATGTTTCTAAATTTTTCCACCCAAGTATGTTTATTCTTTTATCTGACTACACCCCTTTGAAAACTTAAGATGGACATGGGGAAGCCAATAAAGAGAAAGTATGTATCTGCTTTAATAGTGGTAATCATCTATAGTATGAAGGATAACTGAGATTTAAGGTGAGGAGAAGGAAAGGAGGTCAGGGAAATAGTATTCAGATGTTCTGCACAGGATATTAAGAGCTAGGTGGTGGCAGTGGAAGAGACAAATTCTCTGGATTTCTATCAAATGGAACTCTGTACAAAAAAGAAGTTGTAGATGTTTCGGTAGGAAAGGCTTAAGGATTTCTATGCTAGCTATTGTCTACACTAGCAAATAGATCGTTTTTCTGAATTTCCAAAATACGCATTTTATAGCTGAGTAAGTTAATGTCCAAGTCTTCTCCCACTTCTGCCTCCCATCTCCACTTTAGTCAAAGTGGAAATGACAGCAATAACAAAACTTTGGGAAAGGTGGCTAAGTCAGAGTTAAACAGAAACTTGAGTTGAAGTTTTCTGAATAATCAGTGGTCTTTCTCTGACATACTGACAGTACCAGTCTATGTCAGTACTAGAGAATATGAGTGGTTAAAAACATTCCGGGGCACACTCTGCTAGTCAGTGAGACCTGTGAACAGGAAGCTGGTTTTCCTTCACTGATAGACTGATTCCCCGAGTGTTTCCCTGAGGTAAGTTTAGCATTCTCACGCAGGAAATGTGGTTGTTTTTTTTTTGTTGTTGTTGTTCTTTTTTTAAGAACTTGAGCGAATTAGGTGAAGTACAAGACACAAAGAACTTTCTTATAAGTTTCACTGCCTGAGAAGACAAGCTGTATAGAATAGGTTGTCCTGGTGTTAAGTGAATAACTTGTTTACAGTAAAGCAGCAGAAATTTAGAAAAAATTGAAGTGACTCCAAAAGCCTCCTTTGCTTCACATTATGAGTAACTATAGATTTATCCTCACATGAGTTACCAAGCTAAAATGATTTTGGAGAAAAATGTTTTTAAGAAATATTGTTGGAGAAGACTGGGAATTCATTTCAAAGCAGCTTTTCAGTTAAATAAAATATAATGCATATAAGGTACCATGGTCCTGTGCTAAGGGCTAGGGCTAAAAACTCAAGAAACTTAATCTAATAGGGAAGATGACAACTAGGTGAAGTTATAAAATATATTAACATTTAACTGGTGATTTCTTTGTTTTGTGACCTTAAGTGAAACATTGTAGCAGAATGTGATTGCTAAAATATAGGTGAAGGCTAGATATTTGGAACATAGAGGAGATTAAATATAATCAGATGAAAAACTTGTTAAAATAATTTTGGTTGCTTAGATTCACAGAATGACTTAAGAGGATTAGTTTAGCTACTCTGCTTTAAAACTTTCCTGCTTAGTGTAAGTTTTACTTTAGTGAGTATTATCTGGAGTTTTAGAAAATTTAGAGCTAACTATCATCCATGATGATAGAATGGCATAAAAGAATTAATTTGAAGAGAGCATCAGTGACAATAGGAGATGAGAGCCTAGGCACATTAAAGTGGAAGCCCCTTAAGTGTGTTGAACATAGTAAGCCCTCGATACATATTTGTAGAATTAATAATTGTGTGTCTCTAGATATATGAAAATCAACGCATTCTCATCACAACAGACTGGGTGACAAGCAATACAGGATATGAAATTTAAAAGAATGATAGCTATGAGTTTAATTGTAATTTTTACAGCATCCTTTCATAATCTACTCATGTAAAAAGTCTCAATTTTAAAACATAATTGGCCAATCCTGTGATAATGCCTTGGGATTTGTGTTACTCAGATGCAGAGAGCTTTGAGGAAGAAAGCACAATTTAGAATCAAAATATATAATTACAGTTCTTGGCATTTTGATGTTTTTGCATTATAACCCCATTTAGAACTGTTAAACCCTCATCTTGACGAAGGCAAACCTATAAGATGTTTAGAGTTTTAAGAGACCATAACCTAATGGTTATTTGACTGCAGAGAATTTATCTAAGCCTTTATCTCAGCAGTTTGTAAAATCTGACAGTGCTTTAACTGAGCTGTTAGCAACTTAGCTAAATAGCAAATCTTCCTATATTACGCATAGCAGTTTCAGTGCTTTTGCTTCTGTGTTATAGATGCTGCAATAAGTAATTTGATGATAAAAGCACACGTTCACTGTGGTAGGTGGTGCTGTTTCTTTGCTGTTACTTATCACGTCTTTAGTGAAGGAAAACAACAGCAGTGATGATGGCTGCTAGCATTTATGTAGCGCCAACTGTATGCCAGGTCCTGTGCCAAGCACTTTACATATAGTGAGTGCCACAGTTGTTCCTCACAATAACTCTAGGAGGCAGGTGTTTTTATCCTTACTTTGCAGCTGGGGAAGCTAAGGTAAACAGGTTAAATGACTTGCCCAGGGTCACATAGCTAGTCAGTTTTTGAGGTGAGTTTTGAGCTCTAGTCTTCTGACTCCAGGCCCAGTGCTCTGACCACTGCACCACCGAGCTGCCCCAGAATAAAGTGTATTAAACTTCTTTCATCAAGGCCATTTACAAATATGGTTGACATCCAGTGCTGTCTGGTTCATGTTGTGTATCTAATTAGAAATAGGTACAAAAACATGGACTCCAAAAATTGTGTAGCGGCCCCAGCCAGTAGTTCTCTACCCTCATAAAATTTTCAGAATCTTTATTTTACCGTGTGCTTCACAAAACCACTCTTCCAGCATTCTGTGCTTCCTTACTCCTCCGGTCAAGTCTTCCCCTACTTTCACACGACAGAATGATTATCACAACATACTATTATTACCTCCAAAGTAATTCCAATATTTTTATTCTTGTGTGGCTTATGGCACACTTCGCCTGAATGTGTTTCTAAAAACAATGAGAAATATTTTTCAAAGGCGCTGTTGTCTGCTTTTACTTATGAAATATTTCTCAGTGGGATTTTGTCATTTAGGGTGCCTTGTAGTAGATACGTTATTTTACTAGGCTTTCAGAATACATGTTGGGCGTTCATTTTTGTAATACTCTTATGCACATGTGTATTTGAGCATTTTGGAGGACAGGAGAAGAGGATTTGTGTATGTTTGTGCATGCATGCTTGAGGCATCCGAATGCTGCTTAGTTAAGCAACTTAAACTACACTTACTAAGTAACCTCAAAGCTGTGACTATCTTGAATGCACAAAGCTCTCCTTTCTTACAGAACCACTATCTCTGTCTTCATTGAGTTACTCACACCTTCCTTGTTTTTCCACCTTTGGGAGCCAGGCTTCCTATGGGAAACAATCTTGGGAGTTGTGAGCGCTAGGAGTCAAGAAACAACAGTCATCCTGAGGAAACAGGATAGTTTGTGTAGAAGTACTGACTAATCTGCCTTCCTTGTCAGACTAACTCTGAAAATGAAGCTTACCTGGCCTTGGAGAATTTACATGCTTTGGCCCTCAATGGACCAGCAGAGGTGGACTAGGGCTGAGGAAGGAAAATAGCTTTACTGGGACTGTGGGTTGGTTGGTGAATGCCAGCTATGGCCCCCAGGGCCCTTGCAAAGGGGATCAGGGATCTTGGCACACATTTTCATTGAAACTCTTCTTTCTGTGTTTTTCTGTACAGATAGCCAGTCAGACCCAGAGATACCAGTTACAGGCAATGAAGTGCTTGACCTCACCTCAAGGGAAAAAGATCAACAGCAATCAGAGGGTGCTCCTGAAGACAGCCAGGAAACAAAAGGCCATCCCACAGAAGAGGTAAAGGAGAAGATATCCTCACCTGAGGGAGGAGAAGAGGGAGCAGAGGATCAACGGGAAGAAGAGGAGGGAGAAGAAGAGAAGGAGGGTATGGAAGAAAAACAGGAGGATACAGAAGGCCTAGAGGAAGATTCTGTCAGCAACAAGAGTCTGGATCTCAACTTTGCCAGCAAGCTGATGGACTTCAAACTGGCCGAGAGCGACCCTGGAGTGCCTGGTAGCAGAAGCCCTTCTGAGCAGGATAAGAAGCATGCCTGTGACATCTGTGGGAAGAGCTTCAAGTTCCCTGGAACCTTAACGCGCCACAAGAAAGCCCACACTCACGAAGAACAGAAGGAGGAGAAAGCCAGTGAGGAAGAGGCCAAGAGCGGTGGCGCTGAGGAGGCCACCAGCCCCGCTGCTGCAGAGCCAGCCCTTGACCAGGATGAAAGCCCAGTGGACTTAAAGGTGGTAGAATCCCCATCTGGGGGCGAAGTCCCTGGTGGGAGGGAAAATGAGGAGAGTGAGAGTGTCTCTGAAGGGGAGGGTGCCTCAGAGAGGAAGTCCTCAGAGAAGAGCGACGATGACAAGAAACCAAAGACAAACGGGACAAAGAGTATCATAACCAAGGCTGACAAGAGGAAGAAAGTCTGCACAGTGTGTAATAAGAGATTCTGGTCCCTGCAAGACCTGACGAGACACATGAGGTCCCATACAGGTAAAGATACTAAATCTGAAGGATAGCAGGAAATGAATTCTGGCCTCTGAAAATGTAAAATATAAACAGAATAGGGCCCTACCTGAGAAGGAGGACTCCACTTGCTTGCCCTCTTCCAGGGTACTTTTGTTTGTTTGCTTTTTTTTTTTATTTTTTTATTTTTTATTTTTTTTGGCAAGGCAATTGGGGTTAAGTAACTTGCCCATCCGACCTCAGACACTTGACACTTGTACTAGCTGTGTGACCTTGGGCAAGTCACTTAACCCTAATTGTCCTGCCAAAAAGCAAAAAAAAAAAAAAAAAAAAAAAAGTAACTTGCCCAAGGTCACACAGCTAGTACACATGTCAAGTGTCTGAGACTGGATTTGAACTCAGGTCCTCCTGACTCCAGGGCCAGTGCTCTACTCACTGAGCCACCTAGCTGCCCCTCCAGGGTACTTTTGATAAATTCTCTTTCACCATGTTTCCTTGGGACCCTGGTGGAGTTTATATTGCCTCCTTGGACAAGTAGCTGATTCTTTGGGAAGGACTGGCCTACCCAGCATGTGGAAGTTGTGTTCGCTGCAACAGAAACAAGACAATTCTTGTCCCTTTGTTTGGAATCAGTTCAGTCGTTACCATGAGCAGTGGTGCTGCCAGGCTCCAAGAGGGAAGCTGTCTGTGGCACAAATGTGTCATCATTCTCCAGATCTTTGAGTGCCATATATTAACATTTCACATGTCATTTTCAGTTTAAATCACTTCTTCAATTTCTCGATAGTGAAATGAGTTTAATTATACAGGGACTCTGATAAGAGTCCATAATCTGTAGCAATAAGATTTCTACCTGACCCCAGTGTAAGGGGATAAATACGGATTGTTAAGGGGATCAAATGAAATCGTGTATGTGAAAGTGATTTGGCTGTGATGGAGCACAGTATTTAAATGCTAGCTTATCATTGTTCTTTTCCAGGAGCATTATTTGCAAACTTTGTTTGCTTTTCACTCTAGCATTACTATCTCCCCCCTCCCCCCACCCCATGCCAGTGTTGGTGGTCCAGTGCAGAATTTGGCTTAGCGTGTGTGGAGGGTAAACGCCTTTCCCCTCCTGCATATTTCTGTAGTTTGTGTGCTGCGGACAGACACTTGTGGGATTTTGATGTCGCAGTACCAGCAGTCTCTTGTAAGGAGCTGGGAAAATTCACTGGGAAGTTTCTGCCACTGTTCACTTCTAGGTTCTTTGCTTTCTTGAACATGGAAGTGGCTAACCTGGCTTGATGTGATGTACTGTTACGTTTGCACCCCAGCAGGGTTTTCAGGAAGTCTGCAGCAGAACATATAAGTCTATGTGGCGGTGTTTGTATAAATTTTTGACTTCATTCCTCTTGGCTCTCATTATCTCTGGAAGTTATACCATAATCCTCAAATAAATCATAGTCAGATCTAGCAGATTAGTTCTTTTGACAAATAGAATGAATCCTTGATGCTTATTATAAGGCCCAAAGATACAGGATTCAGTTTCATAGAATTAGGCTAGTTCATCTTTGCTGCCTGTTGCTTTTTCTCCCTCTCTTCTATACACAATCACATTAAGTTCATGCGTGGTGAACTGAACCCTAGTGTTCCTGCTTGTACATGAGGGGTTTTAAAGGACTATGGAATGTGAACCTCTTCAGAGCAGATATTCTTAGGTTTCTGAGCAGGTGGTGTCCTCAGCTGCTCAGTAGGGGCTAAGAAATGCAGCTGTTCCATTATGAGCCCATAGAGTGTTTCCCAGGAAGTACCTTATTTATTAAATGTTACTTACAGTTTCTGTGCATTCTCTTTGAGCCTTTAACATTAGTGCCTGACCTGGGTGGGGGTGGGGGGGTGCATATATTCCCATAGGCTTCTCAGATAGCTACAAGGAGCCATTTAGTATTTATTCTCAGTAGGATATTATTCAAGAAGCCTAAATTAAGATTGTGGGCCTGTATCAGTAAGAAGTGGGATCAGGAAACTCAAAGTGATAAAACATCTCCCCATTCCTTCCTGTTTCCTACATCTCCCTTCCTAAGGCAAGGAAGGAGATTCTCTCCCATGTTTAAATGAATTTTGTTTTTTTGGTTTTTTTACCCATAATATCTTTTTTTTCTTATCAGTTTAGCTGTCCAGCCTTTTACATTGACAGATGCTTTGTAATATAGCATGAATTTGCTGTTCTTAGAGCAAGACTAGCGTGTGCAGAAATTAATTTCTTTTCTTCTGTTACTACAGGGGAAAGACCTTATAAATGTCAGACCTGTGAGCGGACCTTCACCTTGAAGCACAGCCTGGTTCGTCATCAGCGTATCCATCAGAAAGTAAAAAACACAAGGCACCATGGGAAGGAAAGTGACAAGGAAGATCGGGGTGAGGATGACAGTGAGAATGAGTCCATCCACAGTGGCAACAATCCACTCTCAGAAAACGAGGGAGACTCCACTCCAAATGTTAACAGTCATTCCGCCATTACTCGAAGCCGGAGAGAGAGCTTGGCCAACGCAGCCAAGGATTCAGGTCGTCAGGAGGAGAAATCGGGTGGAAGGACGACTGGTGTTTGTCTAGCAGAGTCCAGCAAAAATGCCCAGAAGCTGGCTGCGGGGGCCAGCACAAAGGAGCAGGAGTCTCAGGGTAGCGCAGATCGTGAGAGCCCATCGGGCTTCATTCAGGATCTGTTGGACATGCACAGCAAGAGGCCTCCTGCGAACCACATTCTTGCCTCTTCAGATAGTGCACCCCAGCTTGTGGGAATGGAATGACTCAGGGGAAGTGGCCCAGTTACCCGTCTGTCCCCAGCACATAGACTAAAGCCAGCAGAGCAAAAGTACCCCAAATCTGTAGCACACTGGATTTCCTCAGTGACTCCAGTTGTCGGGGAGTGAAAGAGAGAGAGGGAGAGAGGGAAAGGAAGAAAAGAAGTATGGCAGACTGACTCCAGTGCCATAGCCCTTTCAGTATAACGATGCAAGAGACTACAGGATATACTGATTCCGAGTGCCTTACTACTTTATTAAATCTTTTGGTATCATTGACCTTTTTTTTTTTTTTTCAAAATGATTTTTAAAAAAAAAATATTTTAATGAATTATTTGGAGAGGACCTTTTTCATTTAAGCATTAATGTTACCTTTTTGTATTGGTGTGCGTGAGCCTGTTCGCGTGGAACTTTGATAGTTGCCGTGTTTTGTTCTGTGAGCCGGAAATGGGGAAAAGAAACCAATGCCCTTGGATACCACAGCTAATAACTGGAAGAAAATGATGTGAATTTCATGTACCAGAGGAAAACTTGGATGAGATGTTAATTTCTCAGAGACATTTTTGTACTTACTACATGGTGGAGCTCTAATCTGGTTCCAGGTATTAAGACAAGTGGTTGATGAAGGTATTCAAAATTGGTTCAAGCCAAAACCAGGAAAGATGCTAGCTTCAACCTCGTACTTGTTTCCACTCTTTTCGGCATTAGAAATGGTGTTATTGTTCAATGTTTTAAGACTTCTTTTTTTTCCTGGACTGAGCATACAGAGAAGAGTTACCTTAGCAACTTAACCTATGGAAATTATGCACAGCTGTCATATGTTTGATTTTTCTTTTTTTTTTTGCTTCAATATATGTATTATTATTATTATTGTTATTATTATTATTATTATTATTATTTTAAAATTCATCAGTTGCTAGTCTCTGCAGTCAGCAGAAACCAATGGGCAATATTTGTCCGCGGAGATCTATGATGCAGCTTTGGATCCCTGTGTAAATGTTTGATTACAGCTTTCACTAGTTCACTAGCCCTCACATTGCAGTTCTTCTACTGAACCTAAATGAACCCTTCCTTCCTTAGTGACTGGAGAAATAAAGTGGAGGCCAACCAGTAATCACCACCAATGTACAGGGGAACATCTCAGCAGTGAGTGAGAGAGAGAGAGAAAGAGAGCATGCTCTTTGGAGTATGTGTATGCATGCAAACAAATGCACTCCCATGGGGAGGTGTTAGAGGTAATGGGATGAGAGGGACCTCCAAGTGCATCAGGAAAGCACTGCAAAGAATATTTGTGGAAAGAAAGGCAGTGATGAAATCTGTTACTCACAAATAAGGTATTCAGTCTTCCAGCTCAATGAAACGCAAGCCTTAACCCACTTTTGCTACTGTCCTGTTTGCAAAGCAAGGAAATACTACTACTGGTAATAAAGCTCCAAGTACAGTTTAGGCTGGTGCTTGAAGATGAACATGTCATTTCTGATTCCCTCTCAAGAATCTGAACCCCTAGATGCAGAGAGGAAGAATTTCTTAGAGGTATCACCCATGTAGGCAGTGGAATTCACTGCAGTCACCAACATCGAGGGGTAGAAAAAAATGTATCCTACTGTAGCTGGGCTCATGCTCAGCACCTTTTTTTGTCCTTCAGTTGTGACCTCTAGGACATAGAGCCAATAGTATTGCCAGGGATGCCCTGTGCCGTTCCTCCACTTGAACCCTCTTCCCCCTCTCCCACTGCAACGACAGCTGCAGCCCTTCCCACCTCTTCTTCCTTCATTTCCTTTCTAAGATTTCTTCCTCTTTTTGGCCTTAAACCACCCTCCCTCTTTCCCTGTGTTTGTATATATGTAGACACATAAGTATACATCTTTTTTTTTTTTTTTAATTTTTGTCCTCTAATTCTTCACCAATTCCTGGAGGTGGAAACTCAACTGCCCAGACTTCACAAAGGAAGATCGATGTTCTTGGGATAATGAAAAGTGATATGAAAAGAAAAAAGGTTAAGATGCATGATTTTTTTAAAAAAAAATATATTGGGGATGTCTGAACCAGTTTACAAACAAGTTTTTACTCCAGAGAAAAATCAGAACCAGTGATTACCTTTCCAACTTAAACTCTAGAATCAAAATCCAATTCATAATCTTCCCTTCATTTGATTTACTTGTTGTTATGTTATTGTTTGGGGTTTTGCGTTGGTTTTGTTTTTTGTTTTTTTTTGGTCGGTTTGTTTATTACTTTTGTGACTCTCCACACTAAACTGCGCAATATTGTGGGGGGAAAGCCATCACTAATCTCTGTGCTGCAGTGAGATGTAGCAGACCACCAGCTCCCAGCAGTGCCGCCGGGACGACAGCTAGCAATAATCACTATTGATCTAAAGCTTTACTTAGTCTTTATATTCTAGTAGATGATAAAGTCTTGCCACATTTTTTTTGACATTTTTATTAGTTGAATTTGAAGATTTGTTGCTGTTTGTTGGTCTCCCTCCCTTTGCCCCTTCCCGCTCCCAATATTAAACTGTGAAGTTTATAATGTGTTTAAACTATGGGTGAATCTTAGACTTAGTTTGCATGTTCAGCTAATTTGTCTCTCTACATTTTGTTTGATTCTTTTTTTTTCCTCTCAGGGCTTTTACAAAAAAAAAATGGATCTTCTGAAATTTTTTTTGTGTCTGAGGTGCAAGTTTTTTTTTGTTTTGTTTTGTTTTTTGATTAATGGACTTAATGCTGAGATAATTCAATCACTACATTAAACACTTGACTGTGAAGCAAAGCAGAGAAAACTCTGTGGGGCTATTTTTTCTAATAGCTTTGGGGAGCTACATGACAGTCGAATGCCAGTTTCAGAAAGATTCATCGTATTCTCTGACCCTTGTTTGTCTGTATCCTCTTTCCCTCTCTTTCTTCAAGAAGGAAGTTAATCTTAGTGATTTCAGCCCATGCATTAAACAGGAAACAATAATAAATGTGTAGAATTCATATTTTTTCTAAAGGGAACTTAAAACTGCTGCTACAAGTTGTGTACAAAACTGGTCTATGCCACATGAACAGAGAATCACAAGTTTTGTTTTGGTACTTTTTATTCCTCTTTTTATTTAGTTGTACAGTACTTCCAAATTCAGAATGAAAGTTAAGCTGTTCTGTATTGAACCATCTAAGCAATAAAATGTTATATTTAAAAATTACAGGTTACCAGATTCATGAGACTCTTCTTGAAAGTTTCCCTAATCAGGCCACCTGCTCTTTTATGTTCTTAGCCTCCAGCAGAGAACTGAAATAGAGGCACTCTGAGAGACTGGCATGGCCATTACCCACGTCCAAGGGCTTTTCACCTGCAGGGCCCTGTTTTTAAGTTGGAGCACAAAAGTTACTCTATCCAAGTTTGTGGTATATTGTCTTAGGTAGGAATATCTGGCTTTTGCACAAACAGCTTCCATTGGAGGTGGTCTCTTAGAAGATTCTTGGCTAGAGCCCTTAAAGCTTCTATATGGAATTGTTGTATGTTGTTGTAACAGTTGGAACAATGAAATGAAACCCTAAGTCCCAGATGCACTGAGAATAAAATTAACTGCAATCTCTACCCTCAAAGAACTTGGAGGTATCAAGAAAACAAAATTACATTAATAAGCAACTTGTGACCCAGAACTGCAGCTCGGGGATTACGGTGGCAGTTCAATATCAGAAGCCTTTCACATAGGCACAAAGACTCTTATACATCCTCATCCATTGTTTGCTTTGAGAACATCAAGGTTTGACTGTGTATCTTTACCGAAAAAGTAAAAGGCCCTCTGCTCTCCTATGAGCATTTGGACTATCAAAGAACAAGTTTTATTTCACCCAAGGGAAAATAAAAAAACATAAACCTAAATCTTTAGACCTTTCTTCACTGGTGTCAACCCCTCTGCCATCTCCCCTCACCTCCAACAGCCTATATTGTCAATTCAGCGTTTTCATAGTACCCTCAGGATCAGATACTCCCATACAGGAAATGATGTGGTCACTGGAGTTGACTTGCCTGGGTCTGCAGGTCTATGAGAGAGAGCAAGAAAGGGTATGGGCCAGACTTCATCTTTTATAGTGTGCTTGTCTCTTTTTGCTCATTAGTAAACTCCTCAGGCATCATCCATATCTTGTCCTGTCGGTAACCAGTTGAACTTCATGCCATCTTCTGTTATCCAATCCTTTGTCTGCTGATCCTCTCAATGGTCACACTGGGCCAACCTTGAATTAGCTTCTCCCATTTCTGGTGTTTCTCATTCTGCTGAATGGAACTGGGCTCAATGAAATCATAAAATAGCACATTTTGCTGCAAATACGTTGTCTTATCTCAACTTGACAAGGAAATGTTACTCCTCCCAAAATAATTCCGTCTCCACCCCTGAAGCTGCTCTGTTCCTTGCTTCCCATGGTTCAAACTTTACTGAGTAAAGAGATGTTGGCTATAAGCAGTTAGTTCTCTCCTCCTTTACGTCCAATGAAACTGGCCCTTTTTTGCCAAGACCAGCACCTCTACAGGGGTACAACTTCATCCTATCCCTCACAGACTTCTCCACAATCATCTAACGTCTTGCATTTCTTTAATCTCTTACTATTGATTCCTGCAGGCTACTGGCATTCTCAAGTCTTCCCCATCCATTTGCTGTGAGCTGCTCCTGTTTTCTTCATCTCAAAACCTCTTGACATCTCCCATTCTTCCCTTTGTCCCCCAAGCTGGCCAAGATCATCATTGCGTGTGCACTTGCCTCCATCCTCTCCTCCAGAGATTGCATCTTCAATCATTTCCCATTCTAATGAGTCTTCAGTGTTTCTTATCCACCCCATCCCCAGCCTTCAAACATGCCCAAGTCTCCATCCTTTAGGGCCGGACTTCTTAAACTTTTTCTACTCACAATCCCTTTTCACATTTCAGCAGGCTTAGTTGGTGTTGAGTCGAGTGACAGTATGCCCCATGCAAAATGCGCACACTTTGTGTTCAGAGCCAAGGCCACAGTGAAGTTGAGAGATGCAACATGGGCAAGCACAGCCAGAAACACCTCGGATTCATTACGCATTTGATTTTTAATTTTTGGTCGTTGGCGTTCAGAAACCTTTCACTGTCACCAATTTTATCCCGACCACATATGGGGTCACACAACTCACAGTTTATCATCCCTTAGGGCCACCATTCAATATCTCTCTGCCCTGTCTCAAACTCCTAAACCAAGCTATTTATCCTTACTGCTTCCACTTACTACCTCTACTTTCCTATTATTAGTCCTTTGTCATCTAGCTTTTAGCCTTATCAATCAACTGAAATTACTCTCCAAAGTTACCGATGGTTTTTTAATTGGCAAACCTGATGTTCTTTCTTATTCTTCATCCTTCTTGACCTGTCTCATACATGTCACTTGACCAACTTCTTCTAGATAATCTCTCTGGGTTTTCATGACTCCTGTCCTAGTTTCTCTGTCTTAGTACAGGGAAATAAGTTTAACTATCAATATCTTTAAGCACTTGACTCCCACATTTATGTATCCAGCCCTAGTCTCTCCCTTGATTTTCAGTACTACACCATTCAGTTGCCTATTGGGCATTTCAAAACAGAACTCATTCTCTTTCCCCCTAAGTCCTTCCTCTTTAGACTTCCATATTCCTGTCAAAGGTACCACCATCCTTCCAGTCTTTCAAGTATTTCTCTAGACTCCTCCCTCTCATTCTGTAATCTAACTATTTCTAATTTAACCCCCTCTATCCACTCAGAACTACTCCTTCCTAATTGGTAAACTCTCATTTGTAAAGCCTTACACATCCTGATCCTAAGCCTATCTTTCTCTGCTAGTGCCTTCCCTCCCTAACCATGTACTTAATTATTTTGTATATATTTGGATTAACTATGCTGTGTATTTTTATGTAGGTACTTTTGTCGTCGTCCCCCCCTGCCCAACTAGAACATAAGCCCTTTATGAAGAGAGAGCCTTTTATTCTTTGTGCTTGAATCCTCAGCATTTGGGACATTTGCTTGCATGATTCAAAGAGCGCTCATGGCACCCTCTATTTCCTCTAGCTCTTGTCCGACATTTCTTCTTCCTTTCACAGACAAGCACAGGTTGCCTGTGCCCCTCTCCTCCACTTTTCAGCTCTGTCATCTTGCTTCTCCAGTGTTACAGGTGACCTTTAATTTGTCATACTTCGCTCAGTTCGGATTCTTCCAGACCTAAGTGCTACATTTGGCGCTGTTGGCCACAGTGTCTTAATCTCAGGACGCTGTTCTCCCTGGTACCCACCCCCCTTGCCTCCTCATTCTCCTTTCCTAGGTCATCGTCCCATCCACTGTCCTTCACCAGCTGCATCCCCAGTGGGTGTTTTTGCCTTCTCTGTGTCCTTTCCCCTTTTCTCCACTCGGTCACCACCTTAGTTCCAGCACGTCTCACCTATGCTTCATCCTTCCTCATTCTAATCCGTCCTCACAGTTGTTGAAGCAATTCCTAAGGCTCTTCTTTGGCTATGTCTTTAGTTAATAAGCTCCAATGCCTTTAGGATCTAATATAAACTCTTTGACTTTTAAATTCATAGACATCGTTGGCCCAACTTTGCTTTCTAACCTTTTGTTGACTCTACTTGCACTCCCAAGTTCATCCAGAGGGGCCATCTTCTATACCTCTTTGTGCCTTTACACATTTTATCCCCCGTATACAACATGCATTCCCCCTCCCCTTGGCCTCTTAGAATCTATTGTTTAAAAACTGCTTAAGCACCACCTTTAATGTGAGGTCTTTCCTACCCCTGAAGACTACCTAGTATTTATTTTATGTGTGCTTCATATGTACATGCCATCTTCCCTGATAGAAGGTAATCTTCAGGCCCAGGACACTCCTTTATGTCTTTGTATCTCTAGTGCCTGACACATAATAGCCTTTAATAAATGCTTGTTGGTTGATTGAAAGTCTGTTCCACTTCATTCTTGCTCCAGGAACTTGTGTTATTCAGGAATGCTTGGTTCTGGAATTCCTTAGTGGTTCTCCCACAGCCGGCTTGCATTCTTTCAACTACAGGTTTGACCTTGGAATTTCTCATAAATTATATCCATTGCCATTGCTAGAGGTGTTTGGCTCCTAACTCACTTTCTTACCTGGGATGTCAGTTACTGATGCATAGCTGAGGTCATAGAAATCTTCACAGACATGGTAGCACCTGAAGAAGAGGACTTCAGCAAGTATATATGAAGACAGAATGTGTCTGTCAGTCACTAAACATTTATTAAGCACCTGCTGTGTGCCAGACACTATGCTGAGTGCTAGGAATGCAAAAAGAGGCAAAAGGCGGTCTCAAAATCAATGGGAGAGACAACAAGCAAAGAAATATGTACAAAACAAGCTATATATAGGATGAATAGGAAATAAATAACAAGGATGGCACTAGAATTAAGAGGGGTTGGGAAAGGCTTCTTGTAAGAAGATGGGATTTTAGTTAGGACTTGAAGCCAGGGAAGCTAATAGGCAGAGATGAAGGAGAACATTCCAAGCACGGGGCATAGCTAGTGAAAATGCTAGCAGTATTTAGGACAGAAAGGAGACCGGTGTCACTGGATCCAAGAGTATATGGTGGAGAGTAAGGCGTAAGAAGACTGGAAAGGTATGAAGGGCTTTGAATGCCAAACAGTAAATTCTATTTGATCTTGGAGACAACAGGGAGCCATTAGAGCTTAGTGAGTGTGTATGGTGATGAGGTGTGACATAATCCAACATAGGCTTTGGGAAAATAGCTGGTGACTGAATGGTGGATGGATTGGCGTGGGGAGATTGTGAGGTTGGCAGACCCACGAGTAGGTTATTAAAGTAGTTCAGGGATGAGGTGATTGTCAGGAGACAATGCAGGGCTTCTTAAACTTTCCACTTGAGACCGTTTCAGTGCTGCTTAAACTGTGGGTCGAGTTTAAGAAGCGCTGGAATAGAGCACATTCAAGACAAGTTGCAAAAGTAACATTGGCAGTCCTTGGCAAAAGACTGGATATGTCCGGGTATGTGGTAGGGGATAGGGTGAGAGACAGTGATGAGTTGAAGATGACATGTAGATTGAGAACCTGAGGGATGGCAAGGATTCTAGGGCCCTTTCTTCTTGAACAGAACCAATAACGTCATGGAGTGTGCTGTCTTGATTTGGGCATAAATTGGATTTGAGTGAGGCAGAGCTGCACAAAATTGTCAGCCTCATCTCTCTTCCAGAGTCATCAAAGTCTGGTGGCAGGACAGAAGTCGAGACGACTGGTGATGGCCCAGGGTGCAGTGGATGACTCTGGCATCTTCAATATGTGACCAAGCTCTAAACGGTTCACGGCACCTGCTTCAGCAGCCTTTGGGGCTATTGGAATACATTGTTCTCCCCTACCCATTCTGTCAGGGGAAGACTTCACATGCTTGGGGTAGATATCCCCTAACTCAGTGAGGGCTTTGAGGCCTGTCAGTTACCCTCAACCCGTTTTAGCCTGTCTGCCAAGACGGTTTACTGGGGTGTGGCTGCTGCCCGGGCTACAGTTTCTTGGAGCCACAGGTGAGAGCTGTCAAAGATGGATGAGCAGCGCTGCAAAGGTCTTGGCAAGCCATCCACCCAGGTAGTGCCCTCTGCAGAAACAGAGGTTAAAAGGTGGAACAGTTAGGGGGAAAGAGTGAAGATGGAATGGGGAAAAAGGAGTAGTCCAACTCCACTGCCTCAACCCATGAGCTGAAGGGGATGGGTGACAGTGAAGCCGGTACTGGAAAGGGTAACCAGGGAGGCTGTTTTCTCAGGGGGTGCTAGGTTTGATAATAGCTAGAGGGAGGAAGGAAGGAGTGGGAAGGGAAAAGATTTAGGATGAAGGAAAGTTTGTTGCCTACAGAACAGGCATTCCAGAAGGCACAGTGGAAGGGGGAGGGTAGTGTTTGGTTGGAACTTTGTACCGGGAAGGTTGAGGGGAATGAGAATAAGGAATGCAGTGGTGGGGTCTGGGAAGTGGGCTTCGGATGAGTCCTGGAGTTTAGAGTCATCGGGATGTGTAAGGTATGACCAGGTATAAGAATGTTCATCACTGAGCAGAAGGTGTCACTCTTCCCAAAAGAGAGTGGTGACCAGTATGGCATGAGATGGAAGATACAAGATCGAATGGGAGACCCCAATTCACTATTCTTCCCTCAGAAGACTGAAAATTAGGCAGTAAAGGGCATAGAGGGAGATGAGAGTCAAACTTGCACAGCAAAAGGAAGGTCCATTCCTCACTGACTTTCCTCTTCCTTTTTCCTCAAAGGACAGGAGCCGAAGGAGATGGAAGGCTTGAGGTCAAAGGTAAGGTTGCTCCTCTTTGCACGGTGGAAGTTTCCTTGTGGTTGGCCTGGTCCTGCCCCTTGCTCCCTTTCCTCAGGGGACACAGGAAGCCCAAGAAGGAGGGTACTTGGTCAGAGCAATGTCTGGCTCCTCTTCTCACCTGAAGCTAGACATTAGGCAGTGCAGGAGGGGTTCATAGACTCCCAGTACAGAAGGAAGTTACTTTGGGACACGCAGGTGTTGCCTGACTAGGTCACTTGCCACCTTCCCTCAGGGATAAGAGAGCAGATGAGCTTAGGATGAGACTAGGAAAAAAAAAAACCGTTCAATTTGAGCAGAACCTAGAGTGGGAGAAGGGGAGTGATGTAAAATAAGGCTGGAAAGACAACTTAGATGCAGACTAGAGAAAGCTTCAAATAGGCAGAGTCGGTGGCACAGTGGATCTGACTTGGGTAAATCATAAACTCTGCCTCAGTTTCCTCATCTGTAAAATGAGCTGGAGAGGGAAATGGCAAACCACTCCAGTATCTCTGCCAAGAAAACCCAAAGTGCGGTCACAAAGAATGGGACATGACTGAAAGAAATGAACAACAGCAGAAAACATCCCCCTTAACTGTCTATTGGGCTGACATAAGTCTGCTGAGCTAATACCTACCCAGAATATCAGTTTGGCTAACAGCCAAATGGGTTACCTTGTCCAGGGGGTTTTGATTCTGACCAGGGCTCCTTTACATTGCAAGTGACAGACTCTGGTGATGGAACGTGAGCCATAATACCCTTGGAGCCATTCCACATTAGGGACTGATGGCTCCATCTAGGGGAGTGGCTGGCCTTGAGCCAGTGCGTTGGATCTCGAGGATCCAAGAGAGAATGAGAGCATTTACCAACCCCTTCCTATATGTGCCAGACACTGTGATAAGTAAGAATTGGGAGAAGAAAAACAAATGAGTGAGACAGTCCCTCCCTTTAAGGACCTTAAGACACATCAAGGAGAGGCAAGGGAACAATTCTAGCCAAGAGAAGAGAGTCAAAGCAAGAATGAGGAGAAGCATGATGGGAGTCTTTTCCAAAAGGAATGTGTGTGTGCAATCACACAGCAGAACTCAGAAAAAGCTCCCGGAGAAAGCCTTTCAAGTACAGCCAACATGGGGAAGCGAGAGAATCTGCCACCTTTGGTCCCAGGCAGTGTGGTGCTATGGATAGGACACTGTCTCTGATCCTTAATGGTTCAGCAACAACACTAAGAATCCCTAACATTTATATAGTGCTTCTACGTGTCAGGCGCTATGCTAAGTGTTTTACAAATATTTGCTTCTCATAAAAACTCTTCGCTCTTATTCCCTTTTTACAGTTGAGGAAACTGAGGCAAACAGGTTAAGTGACTTTCCAAGGGTCACACAGCTAGTAAGTGTCTGAAGTTGGATTTGAGCTCAGGACTTCCTAATTCAAGGCCCAGAACTCTACCCACTGTACCACCTAGCTGTCTTAGTTAATTTCCCTAAGCCTCAGTTTCTACTTCTGCAAAGTGAAGGGATTAGATGAGACAGCTTCTGGAATCCCTTCTGGTTCTAGATTGATGAGTTATTTCTCTCTCAATCAGACACGCCTGTCTCCTGTCTAGAAGTTCAAATTGCAGACTAGAGAGTGTGTGGTTACTTGCTATCTCCAGGAAAACTGGTCAGCCTTCAGGAAAGTACAATATACTATGTATATTCTAGACACTGTGGTAAGCTCTAGAGATACAAAGAGAAAAATGAAAAATCCCTGCCCCCAAAAAGTTTTAATTCTATCAGAAGGGACAACATTGATACGTATAAGAATATACAACATACAGGATATCCCAGATGGCTTGGTGTAGTTTTAAGCTTAAAAAACAACATTTAAAAGCTTAAATACACATTTAAGCTTAACATATACTAAAGTTTTAAAATAATATGTAAATTTAATTAATTCCATTATTAAAGTTCCATAATTAATATAAAAATAAGCAAAAGATAATTTGAGGCATTATAGGTATGGAGACAGCCTGTGTAAGACATGGCTTTGTGAGATGCAAAGGAATGGGTGAGGAAGAGCCAGGCTGGCTTGGCTGAACAGCAAAGCGTGGGAAGGATAGAAAAGTATAACATCTGAAAAAGTAGGTTTTGGAGGGCTCTAATGTCAAATAGAAGTCTGTATTTGATTGTAGAAAATAACACAAAGTCATTGAAGTTAATTGAGCAGGGTCTGACAAGGTCAGATCTGTGTGCTTGTGAGGAAAATGGATTGGAAGGGGGTAAAACTAGGAAGATATTGTCATAGTACAGGTGAGAGGTGTTGAGGACCTGAACTAGGGTAGCTGTGGTATAAGTAGAGAGGTTTGTCAGATGTGGGAGATGTGAAGGATGAAATCAGTTGTTGTTCATTTGTGTACAACTCTTGGTGACGCCATTTGGGTTTTCTTGGCAAAGATACTAGAGTGGCTTGCCGTTTCCTTCTCCAGCTCATTTTTACAGATGAGGAAACTGAAACAAACTGGGTTAAGTGACTTGCCCAGGGTCACACAGCTAGTAAGTATCTGAGGCCAGATTTGAACTCAGGAAGAGGAGTCTTCCTGACTCCAGGCCCAGCATTGTCTTGCAATGACTGGAAATATTGAGGTGAGAGAAAAGGAAAAGTCAAAGAAGACTTCAAGCTTTGAACCAGGTGATTAGCAGGATGGTGGGGCCCTTGAAAGGAACAGGGGAATTTAGAAGAGGAGTAGAATAAGGGGAAAGGTAACAAGTTCTATTCTAGATATGGTATCTTGGAAAAGAAGGCTAGACTTTCCTTGAACCTGGGGTCAGATCTATTCAGTTGCTTACTCGCCATTTGGCCCTGGTAAGTCACTTCACAGTTTACTTATCTTTAAAATGATGGAATTGAAGTAAGTGCTTCAGGACCCTTTAAGCTCTAAAGTGTATGTACCACATGAGGCCTCTAGAATAGCTGCCCTAAAGGATGCTCTTTGTGCCTTGCGTGATCAGACAAAAGCAAACAAAAAACATGAGCCTACATCAATATGTTTACTTGTTTTCCCTAGTCAGCTAGACATTTTAATGCAAAAGCATTTAATGAAAAAACAAAGCAAGAAAAATGCTAATAGAACAATCTACACCACCTCTAGGACCTCTAGGGTACACGATCCCACAAATAGACGTAAGTGGGCTGAGTGGAAGTGAATCGGGATCACATCTGTGGGGTACATGCATAAGGAGCACGTAGCCAGGACGTATGTATGGAGGACCAGCTCATGCCTCCAACATCTCAAGGCTACCAATGTCTTCTGGGGTTTTCACTGAACTGCTCTCAATGGGCTGCTCCCTACTTACTCCATACCATTGCTTCAGGGCCACCATCCGGCCGTTTTAGCTCCAGTTGGCTAGGTTAGAGTGACTAGAATCTCTCCCTTAGCAGGCAGTCAGAGCCACCACAGACGTCAAGGTGAGCATCCCCATGCTAAAATTGTCTTTCCTCTTTTTATTCCTATGTTGGGTGGATCAATGTCATCTGTTAGAGATAACTATCTAACTTGAGCATGAGGGTTGGCTCATTAGTAAGTCTATGTTTGATGACGGATTGACCCACCAATGGGAATTTCTTGCCATGGGGAAGTTTCTTTGTACCCAGTAGCTTGTTTAAGTCAACTTCATTTAGGCAAGGTCTTCAAGGCTCTTCTAATCATAATCCATTTAGTAAACTTCATCCATCAAGGTATGCAAAATATGCTAGGCTCTCCTGATCATAAACAATTTAGTAAACTTTCTTAATTAGCAATGCCCTTGTGGTCAATCAGTAATTTTTTGGGGGTGGGGGAAGGTTGATCTGAAGTCTACCACTTGTTGATTGACTTCTTCTAAGGTCCCCTACTCTCTCAGTGCCTGTGAATCTACCCAGTAACAGCATTCAGTCAGATACAAGGGCAGAGAGGCAGGGTTCTGAGCTTTCAATTGGTGGATGTATCCCCATCTAGTTGCCTGAACCATCTCCAGGACTTGCCTGTGGGACTGGAGGCCTACCAAGCTGAGTCTTTGCTTGTCTGGGAGTATTGTTTGGCATGGATTTTATGAATCCAAGAATTAAAAACAGAGGCATCTCAAGGTGAAAGTAGAAAGGAAAATTTATTACAATCCCGCGGGAAAGGGCAATTTGGACACCAAAAGGACTGGGGGTCCTTTCAGTGTCAGAGCACACTGGACACAGAAAATTGGGGTGTTTATATAGGTCCCTAACCGCAATTCCCCCTCCCAACCTCCTTCCTCTCAGCTTGCAGACGTAAGCTTTGAGGGTACAATCTGGATGCAATAAATCTATCCTAGGAACAATGGCAAGGAACAAACAGTATGGTTATTTTTGACAAGCAGGTGACGGACATAACCTTCCCACCATTCTTATCCCATTCTCCAATCAATCTGAAGTGATAAATCTATCTTAATGACAATGACAATGAACAAATGGTTTGGTTATCTGTGACAGGCAGAAGCCGGTTGTTGGTTACTTCATCTTCACATCTGTGGCAAACTAGCCTTTCCCATCACCCTTACATCTGTGACGGATATCCCCAGCACCCTTACACCTTGTCTCCCATCATTCATACCTAACTGGTCTTGCATGTGTACGTTGCACCTGGCTTTCCAGCTTTTCATCCATTTTTCTGCTGAGCTGAGGGTCCCTTATCCTGGGGTCAATACACAGGGGGTGAGCATCCTGTGTCCTATCCTTACTTTCAAAGGATTTTATGGTTGCTGACTTATTCACCTCAACCCTTCTTTCTTTCAGGCCTCTCGCCATTAGGTAAATACACAGAATGTGAGCATCCTGTGTCCTATTCTTAACCTCGGAGGCCTTATGGTCACTAGTTTAGCTTATGGAGGGGAAAACATCTAAGTAGAGAAATGGCTTTACAGAAAGGAAAATATCTAAGTAGAGAAATGGGACTCACTATCCTACTTATTTCTATTTATTTAATTTGTCCTCTTTTATGAGAGGTCTTCACTCGTTCCACACAGTAATAAACTGCCAAACTCATGATCCTTGAACGTTTATATTTCCAGGATGTCTAATTTAGCATGCCAGGGAACTTGTGTCTGAACAAAAGCTTAGCTAAGGAACTAAGGCCACTGTTCTCTACCCACCTAGGCCATACTTCTACCTTCTATTATACATATCTAAGGACAGCAAAGCTAGGTTTTGTCTCCATACATATGTATGCCTATAGAACACAATGGGCAATCATTTAACCTTTCACCTATTATCCCCAGATTTGTGATGCTAATTCAAGCTGCCTACACTAATGGCTCTCTGAAGCTAGAGGTTCCTCCTTCTCAGCCTTGTAGCTCTTCTTAGATTCACTCATTTGCTTAGCAAATATTTATTAAATGGTTTTATTTAATAAATGTTTAAATGCTAGACCCTGTGTAGAATGTAAATATATTTATTCTATTAATATATTTTATATATAATATAATATGTTCAATATATTCCCTACCCTTATGGAGCTTCATAAGCTCCAGTTTAAGGAAGCAGTTCTCAAACTTTGTGGTCTCAGGATCCTTTTACATGCTTTAAAAATGATTGAGGACCCCAAGGAGCTTCTGTTCATTTATCAGTACTTTATTAGAAATTAAGATAGATAATTTAAAAAAAATATGTATTAATTTAAAATAATAAAATCATTACATATTAACATAAATGAAATTTTTATAAAAAATAACTTTTTCCAAAAGAAAATTTGGCAAAAAGAGCGGCATTGTTTTACATATTTTTGCAAATCTCTATAATGTCTAGAATAGGCTTCTTAAACTTTTTCCACATGGGACCTCTTTTCAAGTTAGTTGGTATTGCATGGCCTGAGGGCATGCACAGTGCAAAGTGCACATGCTTTGTGTCAGTAAAGTTATGCTATATGACATGGGCAAGCACTGCCAGAAACACCTCAGATTCATTATACATTTTATTTTTAATTAATTTTTAGTCATTTAGCATTCAGAAACCTTTCACTGTTGCTAAATTTTTCATGACCCCATGAGTGTCACGCCCCACAGTTTAAGAAGCACTGGTCTAGAAGATAACTAGATTCTCACCTCCTTCTTTTACATTCAGTGTGTTGTGATACATTGTTTTGGTTAGAGTATATGAAGAAAATCTAATGTATTTGGAAAAAAGAGGGGTAGATTTGTAGGAAAATAACATCTTAGCATTATCATGAAAATCATTTTTACTTCATGGACCCCAAAAAAGGTCCCCCATAGGTTTGCAGAATACTCTGAAAATTGCTGGTCTAAGATATGTGAAGAGAAAGGTATACAAACTATAATATAGACATATCATATAATTTATAACATATAATACAGATAAACTATAATAAAGACAACTTGCACTTATGTACTGTTTTATTTTAAAAACTACAAAATGTTCCACATACATTCTCATTTGACCTCACACTACCATGAGGTAAGTGGCGTAAGTACTTTTGCTATTTTACAGGTGAAGAGATTGAGGCTCAAAGAAGTTATGACTCACCTAAGGTTAGTCAACTAATACATAGTAGAGCTAACTCTCAAAGCCAGGTCTTTGGATTCTGAGCCCAGGTCCCTTTCTGCTCTACCTGGCAGCCTCAGGGCAGGCCAAAAGCATAACAAAAGTTCAAAAGAGGAGAAGGAAAGGTTACTTTTAGCTACTGGACCTATAAGAAAAGTAGGAACTGGTCAGGAAGTTACCATTACTTAAATAACTTATTTTCATGAAAAATAACTATTTTCCCAAAACAAAATTTAGTGAGAAGGGTGACGTTGTTTCATATATTTTTGCAAATCTCTTTAATGTCTAGATAATAGCTATGAGGGGAAGATAGAAATGAGGGGACTAGAGTAAAGAACTGGCATTCGGGGCAGCTAGGTGGCATAGTGAGTAGAGCACTGGCCCGGGATTAAGGAGGACCTGAGTTCAAATGTGGCCTCAGACTTGACACACTTTACTAGCTGTGTGACCTTGGGCAAGCCACTTAACCCCAACTGCCCTGCCTTCCCCCCTCCAAAAAAAAAAAAGAAAATAATATAAAATTATTAAAAAAAATAACTGGCATTCCATATGTAAGTAAAGTGGTGGATAGAAGCATGACTTGTGTTTGGGGATCTTTGGGTTTGTTTGGGGTGTAGGGGTATAGGAATGGTCAACTAACAGGAACAGGCTTTAAAGTAAGTTGAGGCCGATCCATGGAGTCCACTGTATGCCAAGCAAAGGAAATTTAATTCTTTAGTTAATGGGGAGCCATTGAAGAATTTTGAGCAGGCTATTAACTTAATGAGGGTTACAAGGTGATAGAATAACCTGGTATTCATATATAGACTGATTAGAACAGGGGTCCTTAACCACTTTGTGTGTGTGTGTGTGTGTGTGTGATGGACCCCTTTTTCAGTCTGCGAGAGTATATATACCCCTTCTCAGAAAAAATATTGTGTTGGGGTTTTTTTTAATGTTTTTTAAAGTTATGTTTTAAGTTGAAAAAAGGAATCGCTAAATTCAGTTGGTTAGTGAAAATAAATATGTAAATTTTCCCCCTATTCAAATTCACAGACCCGTCTGTGGACCCCAGGTTAAGAACCTATGGATTAGAGGAAAGACAACTGGAAACTTGAGAAATAGTGGTGAAGATATTGAGATGCTCTAGGGGGGAAATGAAGACCTGAACCAGAGTGGCACGATGGAAGTGGATAGAGCACTGCATTTGTAATCAGATGGCCTGAGTAGGCATCCTGGCTCTGCCACTTACATCGATGTGACTATGGGTACCTCACTTAACCTCTCAGCGCTCAGTTCCTCGTTTATAAAATGAAGAGATGGGACTAGATGGCCTCTAAGATTCCTTCAAGCTCTAAACCTATAATTTTATGACAAAATGTGAGACATGCTAGGGATAGGGGAACAGAATTTGTTGGGTAACCAGTTGTGTAGGGTACACTGCCCTAATTCCCTTCTGCCCACCATGTCTGCCTGTACTTGCTATATCCCAGAGTCAAAGGAGCTGACTACCATGCTTCTTCTATGCTTTCATCTTGGAGTTGGGAAGAGTCAAAGGCACAGGCAAGACTCCACAAAGGAATGAGTTGTCCTCCTACTGTATGACTATAGCCAACCACAAGCAGTTCACAAGAAGGCCACTCGTGGGCAACAAAGGTGGAGGTGAAACCTAATGCCTGTATCCCAATACCCTAGGCAAGTTCTTCCCAGGCTTGGCCCTGCCTTGGTCTCTTCTTGTAGTTAGTCTTGAGGTCTTTCCCCAGGTTCCACGCCCACTTTGTCCCACGTACAAGAATTCCAATTTAGGGAGGTGTGGACAGTGTCACCAAGAACGCCGTACAGTCTACAAGTAATAAAATCAAAGGATCAGAGAACTAGATCTAGAAGAGACCTCAAAGGTCATTTAGTTCAATCCTTTCATTTTACAGATGAGGCCCAGGAGATGTTAAATGCCTTGCCCAAGGTCACATAGGTGGTAAACATCAGAGGTAGGATTTGAACCCAGGACCTCTGACTGCAGAGCTAGTGTTCTTTATTTTTTTTAATTCTGAATTTAACACCAAATAAAGTGAATATTTCCATATACAAAGCACAACAGAGAAGACTGTACATGGAGCTGGGAGTCCTTTTTATATACAACTTACTTCCCCTTTTAAATATATAATAAATTCAAAATGTAACTTTCAAAGCTTTGCTACTTTCCTGTGTTTCCTTCTGGTATTTTCTTCTGTGCTTCTAAAAAAATGTTTCAATTGCTTCCTTCCTTTTTCTCTCTTTTTCTTTCTCTTTTTCTATTTTCCCCCTTCCTGCGTTGCGGCCTGCCGTCCGTCCTGGCTTCCTTGCTGCCGTCCGTCCTTCCTTCCTTCCTTCCTCCTTTCTTCCTTCCTACCTTCCTTCCTTCTATTGCTAACCCCCATCTCCCTCATAATTACTCATCCCCATTGGTGAAAAAAAAGATAAACAAAACCCTTTGTAACAAATATGCGTAGTCAAGTAAAACAAATTTCCCATATTGGCCAGGTCCAAGAACGTATAGCTCCTTCTGCATGCTGGAATTATGTTTGTTTATTTCACTGGACACAGTTCTTAAGTCTGTTACTGTTTTTCTTTAAAGGGTTATTGTTATTGTGTAAATTGTTCTCTGATTCTGCTCACTTAACTCCACATCAGTTCGTACAGGTATTCCTAGGTCTCTCTGAAAATGTCCCCTTTATCATTCCTTACAGTACAATAATATCCCATTACATTCATTTATCTCAACTTGTTCAAGGAAGGAAGAGAAACCACTGAGATGAGACTGAATTCATCTTAAACTTCAGGTGAGAGGTTGCAATTATGTAAGCTCAAAATACCTAGAACGTGTAGGCCACCAAGGCCAATGCTCGTCCTAAACAAAAGGGACGCTGCTTTCCCCTTTTGCCGTGGCAAATATGGCAACAATAGCCCAATGTCAGAAGGCACATCCCATGCCTTTGCTGCTCACTGGATGCCAGCTGCTGCTTAACATTTATGGGAATGGACAATCGGTCTCCTAGGTGTCTTCCTCCGTTCAAAGGCTACAGTGATTGCTCCTTCTGCCAATATTAACCTGCCTTACCTTTAGCAAAGAGGCCTCCTCTTTTTTACACTATAAAGCATTGGAGATAGGCCCACTCTATTTGTTTTCCTTCCCTGTTCTGCTTGTCTTTTTAAGTACCTTGTATTAAGTCCCTTATTTTACTCTTGCTCCTTAAGTTGCTGTCAGATGGAGAAAGGGAACTGGTGATCGACATAGTACGAAGAAGGTTTAAATGGCCTGTCCAAAGTTTCTCAGCCAATTAGTGGCCTCATTGGAAGTAGGACTAATAACCATAAATGGCACACACGTCCCGGATGTGGGTGGGCACTGCTTTAAAGGGTAAACATTAGCCGACAGGATATTATGACAATGAGCCCTAGGCAAGTTGAAATCACTGAGGTTCTTTCTTCTGTATCTAGTCTGAGAACTGGGCCTGTTGTCAACAGTAGTAGAGCTTTTGTGCTCCTGCCTAGGGCCACTTGTAAGGGAACAACTTGTTCCCTGATTCCTCCTTTAGACAACCTGCATGCAGGCTGGGATGAGGGAGCCATGGTGACTTCAGGGGATAGTTGGTGAAGCATGCCTCTCACCTCTTGGCAGAAAAGCAGTGCGATATAGGTGCAGAATGAGATGTGTGCTTTCAGATATCACCACTGTGTTTGGTTTGCATAAATACTCATTTATTAAAATACCGTATTTCCTCATGTATGAGACTCACCTTAATTTTGAGGCCCAAAATTTAAAAAAAAATGTATTACATAAAGTTATTGAACTCAAGTTTTATTCATCTGCTTATAGCTTTCAGGCATCTTTTGGGCAAGTCTGGTGCATGTACACATGCTTAGTCCATTCTGTTTCATGAACCTGAAGCACCAATTGTGTCCTTTGAAATCAGTAACTTCTTTTTCATCAGCAATTCTTGCCTCATGCTGAACCATCTTTGTGGACACAGGAATTCCAATTGCCCTTTGCTCTTCAATCCATATCTTCAATTCCCTCTCTAAATCAGGCCATTTTGCTGACTTGCCTCTCATGGCCCTCTTCTGCCTTGGTGTTTTCAGTAGGGTTTCTTCTTCCCGTAGCCAGTCTCGGATTGTTTTCCCAGTTGGAGGAGGACCAAACTTAGGTTCAGCAGCACGATTTCCATTCTCTTTTGCAAACTGTATCACTTTTAACTTGAATTCAGCACTGTTGGAAAATCTTTTCCGAACCATTTCTGGGCGGAACGTGGCAAAACATAACCTAATATACCGGTAACAAATGTGAAACAATGAGCGCAAAGACAACAAGTGCGAAAAAGGGGGAAATGCAAGTAAAAAAATCTATAACCACTGTACAAGACGCAGTCAGTTTTTAGACCCCAAATTTTTCGAAAAAGGGTACATCTTATACATGGGGAAATACGGTAAATAGCACCTATCCATTAAAAAATAGGGCCTACCTAGTACAGCTTTTGTGAAGATCAAACAGGATATCTGTAAAAAGTGCCTCGCACAGTGCCTGGTGCAGAGGAGGTGCTGTACAAATAATTATTCTCTTATTAAAAGGCAGCCAGGTGACACAATAGATAGGGCTGGACTCAGAGTCAGGAAGACACAGGTTCAAGTCCTTTTGACACTAGCTCTGTAAGTCTGTGCAAGTGACTTTTCTTAGCGACACTTTCCTCATTTGTGAAATTGGAGATAGGAGCACTTACCTCATAGGATTGTTATGAAGATCAAATAAGGTAATACATGTGAAGCATTCTGTAGTCCTTAAAGCACTGTATAAACGCTAGGTGCTATTATTATGATTAATTATGGAAAGTTCTATAAGGGGATGGGTGAGTAATTAGAAAGAGACAATGATGTGTTAAAAAAAAAGCAAAGCATCAATGAAACATTAAAAAGATTTTTAAAAAAGAAAGAAAGGGAGGGAGGGTGGGAGGGAAGGAAGGAAGAAAGAAGGGAAGGTGGATGGAAGAAAGAGAGAAAGGCAGAAAGAGAAGAAGGGGAGGGTGAGAGGAAGAAAGAGAAAGGACGGAAGGAAGAGAAGAAAGGAGAGGGTAGAGGGAAGAAGGAAGGAAGGGGACAAAGAAAGAAAAAAAATTAAGAAAGAGACAGGTCAGTGGTTGGCCAGGTATCATTGAACCCTGCCCAATCCTGTATTTCTAAATATGGTAGGCCCTTTTTCTCCATCCTGCATCCTTTCTACCTAGAAAGTGGTCATGTAGAGTGTACCGGCTTCATGTAAGCATTTAATTTCACTAATAATCATGGGTCTGTCCACGTGGGTAAGCGCATTTCCATCATAAGCCACAAGGAAAATGCCCTCGGAGTTGGACTTAATGATGTTAGCTCTGGAACACTGAATGTGTGTATGGGGGTAGAGGAAGAACAAGTGGGGATCACCTTGCAGCCTGTAGTTCCAAAAGAGAGTATCTAGCAGAAATAGGTGTGGAGCCAAGATGGCAGAGTAGAAGCAGCAACCCAGCTGAAATCTTCCAACATTCCTCTCCAAATAAATTTAAATAATGCTTTAGATAGAGTTCTGGAATGGCAAAGCCTGCAAAAGTTTAGGGTGAGACATTTTTCCAGCCTAGGACAACTTAGGAAGTTGGACATTAGAGGAGGGGCTGTTGGTAGTGTCAGGAGCTCTCAGCCCACAGATGATAAAAGAGTAGGGCAACTGGTCAGAAAGAGATTACAAGGGACCCTGAGCTGGCACTGGGCACAGGACCCTGTTGCATTGCTTTTATGCAATTCCAGGTCACAGTTCCAGGGTGAAGAAAGCTAGTGCTTGTAGCTTCAGGGAAGCAGAGTACCTGGCTGCAGTCCCAAGGCAAAGAGGAGCATTAGCACTTGCAGCTGCAGGAGAAGAGGGGATCTGGTCAAAGTTTCAGGGCCAAGGGAAGTGCTAGCACTCACTGCTGTAGGAGATCAGGGGCCTTTGCTGGGTAAAGACCAGAGTACAAGCCAGGAGAGCAGGAACCACACCTCTCCTTGGATCATCACCTTGGAAACACTGAAAACTTACAGACCCCCAGAACTAGCTCTGAAAACAGCAGCTTTACAAAAGACCTGAAACTTGAGACAGTGTGCCTTGCCCCCTGGAGCAGAAAGTTAAAAGTCAAGAAATAGTCTGAAAAAAATGAGGAAATAACAAAAAAAGGAACCTGAGCATAAAAAGTTACTATGGTGACAGGGAAGATCAAGACACAAACTTAGATGACAACAGTGTCAAAACAGCTACACACAAGGCCTCAAAGAAAAATGTGAATTGATCTCATGCCCCAAAAGAATTTCTAGAAGTCCTTAAAAAGGATTTTAAAAACTAAATAAGAGAGGTAGAGGAAAATTGGGAAAAGAAATGAGAGTGATACAAGAAAATTATGAAAAGAGAATCAACAGCTTGGTAAAATGCACAGAAATACTGAAGAAAATAACACCTTAAAAGACAGAATGGGCCAAGTGGAAAAAAAGGTACAAAATTTATTGAAAAATAACTGCTTAAAAAATTGGCCAGATGGAAAAACAGGTACAAAAACTTACCGGAGAAAATAATTCTTTAAAAATTAGACTTGGGCAAGTTAATGACTCCATGAGACATCAAGAAACAATAAAATAAAGTCAAAAGAATGAAAAAAAAAACAGAAGAAAATGTGAAATATCTCATTGGAAAAAACAACTGACCTTGAAAATAGATTGAGGATAGTTTTAAGAATTATTGGGCTACCTGAAAATTATGATTTAAAAAAGACCCTAAAAATTCAACAATTCAAAAATTTGTCAGGGAAAACTGCCCTCATCCTAGAAACGGAAGGTAAAATAGAAATTGAAAGAAGCCACCAATCACCTCCTGAAACAGCTCCAAAAATGAGAACTCCCAGGAATATTATAGCCAAATTCTGGAGCTCTCAGGTAAAGGAGAAAATATTGCAAGCAGCCAGAATGAAACCATTCAGATATGGTCAAGATTTAGTAGCTTCCATGGTAAAGGAACAGAGGGCTTGGAATACGATATCCCAGAAGTCAAAGTGGCAGGAGCAATGAAGGAGTTATTTCTAGCCATTACAGTGTGGTGTTACAGAAAACATAGGTATGGAGTCAGAAGATTCAGATTAGAATTTCAATAGATGGAAAACATAGTTGTGCCTTCATTTCAGAGGATGGGGAATTCTGAGAAGGGACGTAGAAGGAGGAAAGTTCAGAGTAGAGCATATCATTCATTAGATTGTAAGCTTCTTGAGGGCAGGGACTGTCATTTGCCTCTTTTTGTATCCCTGGTGCTTATTGCAGTGCCTGGCACATAGTAGATACTTAATAAATGTTTATCAATTGATTGATCTAGATTGCCTATAATTTGTGCTGGTCTGAAGGATTACAGAATTTCTACCTTTTCACTCTATTCAATCTGCTAGAGTCAGACATCTGTGATTTGAAATTACCAAAATGGCAGGCTAAGGAATTTAGAGATGTGGGAAGAGATAAGCCTAGAGCCTAATTCCACTTTATTAAAAATAGGAAATTTTTAAAAGGCATTTTTTGAGCAACAAAAAAGGGAATACTGTGTCATTTTGTCCACTTGGGCATTGTGTTGTTGTTTTTTGTTTGTCCCAGTCTCACTCAAGCTGGAAGTACAGTAGCTACTCATGGGCCTGATCCAGTAGCTGATCAGCATGGAAGCTTTGGCTTCCTGTGTTTCTGACCCGAGCCAATTTGCCCTCCTTAGGCAACTTGGTCCGCCAAACCCCACCCCCATCCAAGGGCCTTACCACCTTGGCGCCATACTTTATGTAGATCCCCAGTTACTTTAGCTCACTGTAGCTTAGAACTCCTGAGCGCAAGTGATCCATTAGCCTCAGCTTCCCCCAGTAGCAGGGATGATGAGTGAGCACTACTAGGCTTACCTGTCTAGGCATTTTTTTTAAGAGAAGTTGGGGGGTGGGGAATAACTTAATTGAACCAAAGGATGAAGAATGTGTTACTCATGTTTTTGGAGTTGTTTTTTTTTTTTCTGAGGAAGTAGGCTTTGTGATTATTTTTATTTTAAATTTATTTAACATATTTAGTTTTCAGCATTGATTTTCACAAGAGTTTGAATTACACATTTTCTCCCCATTTCTACCCTCCCCCCCACTCCAAGATGGTGTATATTCTGGTTGCCCTGTTCCCCAGTCAGCCCTCCCTTCTGTCATCCCACCCCCCTCCTATCCCCTTTTCCCTTCCTTTCTTGTAGGGCAAGATAAATTTCTATGCCCCATTGCCTGTGTATCTTATTTTCTAGTTGCATGCAAAAACTTTTTTTTTGTTGTTTTTGAACATCTGTTTTTAAAACTTTGAGTTCCAAGTTCTCTCCCCTCTTCCCTTCCCACCCACCCTCCTTAAGAAGTCAAGTCACATGTGTATCATTATGTGTAACCCTTCCACAATACTCATGTTGTGTAAGACTAACTATATTTTGCTCCTTCCCAACCCATCCCCCTTTATTGAATTTTCTCCCTTAACCCTGTCCCCTTTCCAAAGTGTTTGTTTTTGATTACCTCCACCCCCATCTGCCCTCCCCTCCATCATCCCCCCCTTTTTTATCTTCCCTCTTCTTTCCTGTGGGGTAAGATACCCAATTGAGTATGTATGGTATTCCCTCCTCAGGCCAAATTTGATGAGAGCAAGATTCACTCATTCCCCCCTCACCTGCCCTCTGCCCTCCTCCCACAGAACTGCTTCCTCTTGCCACCTTTATGCAAGATAATCCACCCCATTCTATCTCTCCCTATCTCCCTCTCTCAATATATTCCTCTCTCATCCCTTAATTTGATTTTATTTCTTTTAGATATCTTCCCTTCATCTTCAACTCACCCTGTGTCCGCTCTCTCTCTCTCTCTCTTTCTCTCTCTCTCTCTCTCTCTCTCTCTATATATATATATATATATATATATATATACATATATATATACATACACATTCACTTATATACATAAACATATATGTATATATGCACATTCTCTTCAGCTACCCTAATACTGAGGTCTCATGAATCATACATGTCATCTTTCCGTGTAGGAATGTAAACAAAACAGTTCAACTTTAGTAAGTCCCTTTCCCTTGCAATTTCTTTTTCTTGTTCTTTTTCTTGATTACCTTTTCATGCTTCTCTTGATTCTTGTGTTTGAAAGTCGAATTTTCTATTCAGCTCTGGTCTTTTCACTGTGAAAGTTTGAAAGTCCTCTATTTTATTGAAAATCCATATTTTGCCTTGGAGCATGATACTCAGTTTTGCTGGGTAGGTGATTCTTGGTTTTAATCCTAGCTCCATTGACCTCTGGAATATTGTATTCCAAGCCCTTTGATCTCTTAATGTAGAAGTTGCCAGATCTTGGATTATTCTGATTGTGTTTCCACAATACTCAAATTGTTTCTTTCTGGCTGCTTGCAGTATTTTCTCCTTGATCTGGGAGCTCTGGAATTTGGTGACAATATTCCTAGGAGATTTCTTTTTGGGATCTATTTGAGGAGGCAATCGATGGATTCTTTCAATTTCTATTTTGCCCTGTGGCTCTAGAATATCAGGGCAGTTCTCCCTGATAATTTCTTGAAAGATGATATCTAGGCTCTTTTTTTGATCATGGCTTTCAGGTAGTCCAATAATTTTTAAATTCTCTCGCCTGGATCTATTTTCCAGGTCAGTGGTTTTTCCAATGAGATATTTCACATTGTCTTCCATTTTTTCATTCCTTTGGTTCTGTTTTATAATATCTTGATTTCTCATCAAGTCACTAGCTTCCATTTGCTCCAATCTAATTTTTAAGGTAGTATTTTCTTCAGTGTTCTTTTGGACCTCCTTTTCCATTTGGATAATTCTGCCTTTCAAGGCATTCTTCTCCTCATTGGCTTTTTGGAGCTCTTTTGCCATCTGAGTTAGTCTATTTTTTAAGGTGTTGTTTTCTTCAGCGTATTTTTCAGTATTTTTTTTTGGGTCTCCTTTAGCAAGTCATTGACTTGTTTTTCATAGTTTTCTTGCATCATTCTCATTTCTGTTTCCAATTTTTCCTCTACTTCTCTAACTTGCTTTTCCAAATCCTTTTTGAGCTCTTCCATGGCCTGGGACCAGTTCATGTTTTTCTTGGAAGCTTTTGGTGTAGGCTCTTGCACTTTGTTGACTTCTTTAGGCTGTATGTTTTGGTCTTCTTTGTCACCAAAGAAAGAATCCAAAGTCTGAGACTGAATCTGGGTGCATTTTCGCTGCCTGGCCATATTCCCAACCAACTAACTTGACCCTTGAGTTTTTCAGTGGGGTATGACTGCTTGTAGACTAAAGAGTTCTATGTTCCACGTTTGGGGAGGATGCGCCAGCTCTACCACACCAGCACTCCTCCTTCACCAAAAACCCCCAACCCGAACTGGGCTTAGATCTTCAGCAGGCTGTGCACTCCTGCTCTGATCCGCCACTTAATTCCTCCCACCAGGTGTGCCTGGGGCTGGAAGCAACTTCAGCTGTAGCTGCCCCATCTCTGCTGCCCCGGGGGTGGTGGCCGAACTCCGAACTCCTTCCACTCCCGCAGCTTTTCCCACTAACCTTCTCCGCTGTCTTTGGTGTTTGTGGGTTGAGAAGTCTGGTAACTGCCGCAGCTCACTGATTCAGGGCGCTAGGGCTCGCTCCACCTGGCTCCTGGTCTGGTTGGTCTGCGCCGCTCACGCTGGGCTCGGCTCTGCTCTGCTCCCAGCTCCCAGCTCCGTGTGGGATAGACCTCACCCAGAGACCATCCAGGCTGTCCTGGGCTGGAGCCCTGCTTCCCTCTGCTGTTTTGTGGGTTCTGCAATTCTAGAACTGGTTCAGAGCCATTTTTTATAGGTTTTTGGAGGGACTCGGCAGGGAGCTCATGCTAGTCCCTGCTTTCCAGCTGCCATCTTGGCTCCGCCCCCCCTTTGTGATTATTTTTGAAAGAGGAGTGGGGTGTGGAAACAAGGGAATTTTAAGAGTGTAGAATAGTTTAAAACAGGGGTTCTTGATATATTTCATGATCTTGGATTGGGAAAAAAAAATATTTTCCCCAACTAATCTCTAACTGAAATTTGGCATTCTTTCAGTCATGGATGTAGGCCATGTACATTATTTTGAGAAGGGGTCCATAGGCTTCATCAGACCGTCAAAGATGTCCATCTTACACCAAAAAGCTGTAAGAACGCCTTGCTTAGAAGAAAATGTGGTCAGAGGAATGAGGGAGGAACCCCCATAGGGCCCAGCAAGAGTTATGTTACTTTGAGGAGAACTGGATTTGGTTGTCCTAAGTGGCAAGCTGTTGGGTGTAGGCACCATTGGATCTGTGTATTCTGTTCCCATAAAGCAGACGAAGCTGGGACGATGTGGCTATAGTTGGCTTCCCCCTGAGGCAGAGATACTACAAAAATTCTTTCTCCATAACCAACCCAAAGCAGTGTGGGCCAGCTCAGATCCATCTTTCTGTGTTAAAAGATGGTGACTTCATCCTGAGCCCTGTGTAGGAGACAGGGTAAGTAGTTTTGTAAACAGCTCTCTTAAGCAGAGGTTTTCTCTCTCCCACCTCCACAGGACTCCTAGGGGCAGGTGAGATCAGTCAAATGGAGTCGAGAACTCTTCTCCATTCCTCTTTTGCATATTTTTCATCACTGTGCTCTTTGTCCCTGGTCATTGCAATAGATTTTACAGGTGGCCCTCAAGATAAAAACTGTTGGCAGGACTGATAAACAAATGTCTGTTTTCTTTGCTGTGGGCTCATGGTATAATAGCTGTTAAGCTGGGCTTGAAAAAAGGAAGCAAATGCTTTAGGTAAGTTGCTAATATATTTAATTACTTCTGCCATACTCTTTTTTTTTTTGGAGAGGGGAAGGCAGGGCAATTGGGGTTAAGTGACTTGCCCAAGGTCACACAGCTAGTAAGTGTGTCAAGTGTCTGAGGCCAGATTTGAACTCAGGTCCTCCTGACTCCAGGGCCAGTGCTGTACTCACTATGCCACCTAGCTTCCCCTGACTCCTGCCATATTCTTAAATCTGTGGCCAAAAAATTGACCCCTACTCTGCCATACTGAAAGCTATAATTTCTAAGGATCAGAGAGGCTTCTTTATTTACATGGGTATTACCTGAGGGCATACTCAAGCTGAAGAAAGGCAATTTATTGGACAATCCAGAGGTATAGTGCTTTACTGTACTCTTAGAGTTGGTATGCCAAGTACTGGCCCAGGAGTCATACCTGTCTTTGAATCCTGCATCCAATGCTTACTCACGTCTCTGACTCTCAGGAATGGCTATGCAAGTGGTGGTACTTGAATTGAATGGCAATAATTGTGCCAATAATTGTTGGGCAGCTAGGTGGTGCAGTGGGCTTGGAATCAGGAAGACTCATCTTCATGAGTTCAAATCCAGTCTCAGATACTTACTGTGTGACCCTGGGCCTTAACCCTGTTTGCCTCAGTTTCCTCATCTATAAAATGAGCTGCAGAAGGAAATGGCAAACCACTCCAGTATCTTTGCCAAGAAAACCCCAAATGGGAACACAGAGTTGGACATGACTGAAAACGACTGAACAACACCGATTGTTGTGCTGTAAGAACCAATGAATGTGATAAGTATAGAGAAGCCTGGGAAGACTGAAATAAAGTGATACAAAGTGAAGTAAGCAGAATTTTTAAAGATTATATATATATACACACACAATGGTCACAACATGGAAAAAAACAACAACAACCCAACCACAAAAGAACTGATACTGAATACTGTGAAGTCATAGTGACCAAGATTGGCTCCAAAGATTTATGAGAAGGAAGAAAGGAAATAAGCATTTATTAAACACCTGCTATTTAGCACAGTGCCAAGCCACATCTCATTTGATTCCCACAGCAACCCTGGGAAGGTTGATTCCCATTTTTATAGTTGAAGAAACTGAGGTAGACAGAAATTGAATGACTTGCCCAAGGTCACACAACCAGTAGGTGTCTTAGATTTGAACTCAGGTCTTCCTGACTCCAGACCCAGTGCTCTATGCACCAAACCACTTAGCTGCCTTCCCTCTTTCTCCCTTCATCTCCCCTCCTTTAGAAAGGTAAGGGACCATGGGTGTGGAATGAAGAATTGCTATCTGGGAGGAGGCGAGGGAAAAGATACATCGGGAAATTAGGTGATAGGAAAACAAAGTGGCATGTGCCTCTAATCCCTGCTAGGGAGGCTGACTAAGGGTAATGGATCTCTTGAGCTCTGGAGTTCTGAGCTGCATTGAGCTGAAATGGATCATCCATATTAAGTTTGGCATTAATGTGAGCAGAAGGAACCACCACGTTGCCTAAGGAGAGGCAAACCAGTCAGAAATGGTGCAGGTTTAAAACTTCTGGGTTGATCAGTACTGGGATTGGCCTCTGTACTTCCAGCCCTGGTGAAATGGAGAGACCCAGTCTTAAAAAAAAATAAGTACCTTGAATATCTCACAAGGACATTTATTGTGAGGCTCAAAGGAAATAATAAATATATTTTTGTATGGCAGGGGTGGGGTTGGGGGGTGGACTTGATCAGACCAGTTGATTGGGAAGGGCAGGATACAGAAACATCAAGGTATTAATGTGTTAAAATGAAGTGTTTCACTTTGTTATCAACTCACCAAGTATGAAATTCTCTTTCACAGTGTTAGAGAACAGCTTGCCATTGGCTGATAGAAGATGGGATCCACACTCCAGAAAAAAGCTAGCTTGCCAGCTCTGGAGACAACCAGGGCAAGAAGCAGCTGTAAGGAGTATGACCCCTAACAGTTTACAGGAGAACTATGGAAGAAGAACCCAGCTCCTGGGAGAGAGTTCACTCTGTTCTTCACCTCTAGAGAAAGGAGAAGACTTCTCTCTGCTCTCCCTACCTTTATCTGCCAAAGCGTATGGCAGTAGAACCATTTGCCCAGCAGGAAAGACCATATCCAGCAGAGAACTGGCCAAAAGACAAAGAATCCATGGACATGGCTGTTGGAGTATGGCCTCCCGGCAGCAGAGAAGAGAGCCAACTCTGGATTAATGAGAGATTTAGCAGCTGGGAGTCAAACTGCAGCGAGGAGGCCTAGAGAGCCCAGTTAAGCGACCTGCCCTGTCAAGATGCTGTACCCAGGAGGTGGCATAAAGACATTAGAACAAGGGAAAGAATCTGAAGTCCCAGCAGTGTCAGAGGTGTAAGTTGCCTTGCCCAAGTGATCCTCTCAAGACCAGTGTGTATTCTGTATAGGTGCCCACTCTTTCCACTGATGCTGGCTATTTGTGGGAGGGTGGATCCCAAGTTTATCTGGGGAATGTTGTGTAGCTACTATTTTTACTAGACCATCTTGGTAATGATGTTGCTTTGAGCTGATTGTTTCTATTGGCTATTAAAAGTACGCACCCTGGTACAGGCTTGAGAGCTACAATTTTTGGAGTGTGGACCTACAAAGGACCCTTCAACCTGGGGGTAAAACCCCAGGACCCCACCCTAGGGGGACAAACCACAGATTCTAAGTGTAGGAGGGCTCCCACTAGAGGGGGCCCTATATGCATATAGTGTTTTGTGAATTTTAAAGTGCTACATAAATGCCATTTATTATTATTTCAGAATTAGATTTTGGAAGGGAACTTAGCAGTGAAGCAGTGCAGCCCTTACACAGAAAAATCTCTACTATGACACAATTGACAAGTGGTCGTCCATCCTCTGCTAGAAGATCTCCAAGGAAGGGAAGCTCTCCCTCCCCCCACCTCTCACAGGTGTAGACACCTAGCCTAAACTGAACTCTTGGTCACTTCCATTCAGTGCTCCTGGTTCTTCCTTGTGGGGCTAAACAAAACAAGCCAGTTCTCTCTTCCACAAAGCCATCAGCTATCCTATTCCCCTGAGTATTCTTTTCTCTAGGCTAAACAAGCCCATTATTTTAACCAGTTGGAGCCATGACCCCCTAGCAACAAAGAAGAGAGCCAATTATGGATTAATGTCATATGACATGTATTCAAGACCCTTCATCATCCTGGTGACCCTACACTGGATATTCTCCAGTTTATCCATGCCCTTAAACTGAGGTCCCCAGAACTGAATAGATACTTCAAAGGAGATCTGATGAGGGCAGGATCCAGAGAAACAATCACCTCCCTAATCCTGTAAACTTGTTGCTGGTCACCTCTCACTCGCCACAACCCTGTTTGAGGTTTGCTTGGCAAAGACACTGGAGTGGTTCGCCTTTTCCTTCTCCAGCTCATTTTACAGGTGACAAAACTGAGGCCAATAGGGTTAAGTGACTGGCCTAGAGTCTCACAGCTAGTATCTGTGTCTGGATTTGACCTCCAGGCCTCATGCTCTATCCACTGGGCCCCCTGTCTGCTTCATTCCCTATTCCATACACTTCTTTTTTAACATCTAAGGCAATCGTTGCATTCCTACTGCATCCACATTGGTCTCTTCTGACAAATCCCATTTTTCCTCCTTTTCCTCTGTCTTTAGAATTTCACTCTTGAGTACTTCCCATACTTCTTGGGTTAACTTCCCCTTAAGCATTTTTTTCACCCATGGGTTCCTACATATCTTCCTTTGAACCCTTGGAAATGTTTTTTTCCAAAATCTAGGGTGCATGCCAGACCACGCCTGGAGGGAGTGTTCACTTCCCTATATTCCCATTAGTTCTACCCAAGTAACCAGTTCCTCTGAGTTCATGAGAATCAGATCAAGGAGAAAATTTCCACATGTAGGATTTTTCACCTTTTCAAGGCTGAAATTATCATGAAGGCAACACAGAAGGTCATTAGCTTCTTTGCTTTTGGCAGAAAGCTTCAACATATTTCCAGATAACTGAAGTCCCCCATCATTACTGTAGTATTTCTCTGTGTCATATTTGTGATCTGTCTCCCAAACTTTCTTCTGTTTCCTCTTTCTGGGGGGAGTGGCTAGGACTGCAGCCAATGGTAGGCACCTGAGTTCTGGTCCACGTGATGACATGAAGCCTGTGGTGGGAGGAGCTTGCTGAATGGTTGGAGCAGAACTGAGAGGCAGATGGTGAGAGCAGTTAAGAGCTGAAGGAGAGAGGAAACAATCAGCTAGCTGGAACACAGCTTGGAGATTGCGGCGGAAGTGGCGGCAATGGCGGCAGGCGCTACAAAAAAGCAGGACTGACCCTCGTGGAGACCGGAGAGTGCTGAGCAGGGGCTTGAGGCCAGTGGGTGGTCTTGCTGGAGGGCCCTGGCATTGGGGGGTGGGGAGCACCAGTATGGCTTGGCTTGCTGCCATAGTGTTTTTCTGTGGCCTCCTCGTCACTATTGTGAGATGGGCGTACTGGTTTTGGAAGTTTCTTGCCAGGATGTTGAATTGGGGACACTGGTCCGTGAGTCTGCTACTTTTGAGTTTCAATAAATGCTTTAACTCCTCTGCCTTCTACTTAGAGAATTCCTTATATCCTGCGATTCTGGACCATTCAGGCACATTCATGGTTATCTTTGAAGTCATGAATCTGCCTTAATGATATACAGTACTAAGTATGAATCCCAGAGATTTTTTTTTAAAAGGAAAAGGACCTATATGTACAAAGATATTTATAGCAGCTCTTTTTGTGGTGGCAAAGAGTTGTAAATTGAAGGGATGCCCATCTATTGGGGAGTGGCTGAACAAGTTGTGGTATGTTATTATAATGGAATGCTATTATGTCTTAAGAAGTAATGAGCAAGAGGGTTTCAGAAAAACCTGGGAAGTCTTATATGAATTGATGCAAAGTGAAGTGAGCAGAACTTGGAGAGCCTTGAACATAGTAACAACACTATTGTACAATAATCAATTGTAAATGACTTAGCTATTCTCAGCAATACAATGATCCAAAACAATTCTGAAGGACTTATGATCAAAAATGTTATCCACCTCTAGAGAAAGAATTGATTGAGTATAAATGAAGATCAAAACACACTTTTTTTACCTTTTAAATTTTTCTTCGTATTTTATTATTGGGCTGGTTTGTTTTTGTCTGTGTTTTCTTTCACATGTAACATGTCTAATGTGAGAATGTTTTGCATGACTGTACATGTATAGTCTATATCAAATTGCTTGCCTTCTCAGAATTTGGAACTCAAAATTTAAAAAAAAATGTTAAAAATTTTTACATGTAATTAGAAAAAATACTCTAAAATTTAAAAAAGAAAAAGGATCCTTGAATCTATTTCCAAGCCTTAATTGTGCTGCTATCCTTTTCCCTTCCTTTTCTCTTCTGTGTAATATCTCTTCCAACTTCCTGACAAGAATCAAGTCCCTCATCTAAGATCCCTTTCTGCTCCCCTCCATAGAAACTTCACTGTTGCTTCCATTAACAACCTGGGGTGTGGCAAGGCATTCTTTGAGTCCCCTCTATGTTCTCCTCCAGGAAGATCAGCCTACACTTGGAACACAGATAACGCTCACTCACCTGTAGCAAAATAAAAACATTGCACACTTGGTGTAAGTCACTGCATAGTTTCTCGTACTCTATATAGTGGTTGAGATGTTCAGCTTTGTTTGTTTTTTTTTTGAACTAGATATGTATGTATGGATGTTTACACCTAAACTGGCACTTTGCAGCCCAAATAGTATGTCTAGAGATCAATCCCAGCTTCGGACACAATCATATTAAGCTCTAATTTCGTCCTATACACTACCACCTGAATGATCTTCCTAAAATACAACTTTCATTGTTTCTCTCTCTTGTTCAAATACCTTCAATGGCTTTCTTTAAATACAATTCAAATTCTTTAATCCCATTTTACCGTCTTAACTCCACTATATGAATGGTTTACTCCAGTTAGACTTGAGAACTTTTCATGCGTGTTCCTGTCTCTGAATCTTTGCATGTACAGTTCCCCTCTCCTGGGAATGCTCTTAGACTTCTTCCTTGCTTATCTGTCTCATCTGTCTCAACACAACTCACTCAATCCCATGAAGCCTCTCAACCTTTTTACATCACTGTGTTCTTTCCTTCTCAGGGCCTCAGTTTCTTCATCTGTAAAACGAGGGGAGATCAGACTAGGTGATTTCCAAATTCCTTTGGCTCCAGCTTTCTAATTCTGTGATCCTCTGTATTCTTTTAGCATGAATTATCTATATCCATCATTCAGTACTTAGCTACATGTACTTTAAGAATCTGTATTCTACCCACACAAACCTGCCTCTTCACATTTTAGTAGTTTTTTTTTTAATTTTTTAGTTGCCATGGCTTACAAAATTTATCGTCTGTGCCTAACTTTCTGGTGATGAGTCTTTTCACCTTAGCCTAACTCTTGGTGGTGTACACACATGCAAGTGATCCCATGCTCACACAGAGGGACACCAAATCCATATGTGAAAACTTTCCAGCTTGCTGCTCTGTTGATACACCCTTTATGAGCCCAGGCAGGGATGGATCAATTCTGTGATAAGTTTCTGGGGTAGAAGTTTAGTTTTATATTTTCATATGCTTATGTCTTGCCTTTCCAATTAGATTGCAAACTCCAGGAAGGCTGGGAACATTTCTTGGTGTGCTGCACAACATGTAGCAAATAATAAACTCTTGATGAATGTTTGGAGGTTGATTAATAAAGCTGCAAGGTCATCTTGGACTTAAGGATTCCCCAAGCAGGGGTACAAGTTTTATTCATTTAACGTAATTATTCATTTAACATTGACAGATGACTTGGCAAGTCACATTGTTTCTCTGGGCCTCAATTTTCTTCTCTGTAAAGTGGGAAGGATAGATTCCTTGATCCCTAAGATCATTTCCATGTAAAAATCCTCTGATCCTATGTGGACAGAGGTGGTACAGTGATCTGCTCTTCCTCTAGGGGTCCAACTGCTGCCTCTTTCCACTTTCACAAAGACCAAACTAGCATTGCAAATATTCAAGTAAAGATTTCAAATTACCTTCAGCACAATGAGCATCCCACTTTCATTATAAATAATGCTTTGCTTTCCTGAGGATTTTTCATCTAAGGGCTTGTTTGGCTGTTTTTGGTGATGTCTGGGTATCAGGGTTTTTGTTGTTGTTGTTGTTTTGTTTTGGTACATGAGAGAACAGAAGATAAATGTCAGCTAATACTATCTACAGTGACTTGCAAAGCTGGGAACTCATTTGAGGTTCAGATTTCATGTATGATTTAATTTAACAAACATTTTATAAATGCCTACTCTATGCAAGGTAATGCGTGCTAGTGCTGGACTCAAAGACAAAAATTAAACAGTCCCTGCCCTCAAGAAGTTTGCCTTCTACTGGGGAGATGCAACAGGTACATGTCTTGTCTCTATGAGATTGCTTGCTTATATAAAGATAAGTAGGTACACATATATACAGGGATATTGTGAAGCTCAAATGAGATAATGTGTTTAAAGCGCTTTTGAAATCTTAAAGGACTATATAAATGGCACTCATCATTATCATTAGCCTCCAGTCACCAGGCCTTTAGTCTGGTGAATACTTAATTCTCTGAACCTTCTGCTACACTCTTGCTAAGCTCAGTGAATAGAGCAAATGGTTTCTCCCTGCCCCCTCTCCCCAATTAATAGTATTTTATTTTTTCCAATTACTTGTAAAGATAGTTTTCAACATTTGCTTTTATTAGATTTTAAGTTCCAAATCCCCTTCTTTTCCTCCCCCCTCCACAAGGCAGCAAGCAATCTGATAGAAGCTAAACATGTACAATCATATTAAACACATTTCCACATTAGTCATGTTGTAAAAGAAAAATCTGAACAAAAGGCAAAAAAGATGAGAAAGAAAAAACAAACAAAAAATGGAGAAAATAGTCTGCTTTGGTCTTCATTCAGACTCCATGGTTCTTTCTCTGGACATGGACAAGCATTTTCCATCCTGAGTCTTTTGGAGTTGTCTTAGATCATTGTATTGCTGAGAAGAGCTAAGTCTATCAAAGTCAGTCATCGCACAATGTGGCTGTTACTGTGTACAATGTTCTCCTGGTTCTGCTCACTTCACTAAGCATCAGTTCATGTAAGTCTTTCCAGGTTTTTCTGAGGTCCACCTGCTTATCATTTCTTATAGCACAATAGTATTCCATTACATCCATATACCACAACTTGTTCAGCCATTCCCCAATTGATGGGCATCCCTTCAATTTCAAATTCTTTGCCATCACAAAAAATGCTGCTATAAATATTTTTGTACATGTGGGTCCTCTTCCATTTTTTCATGATCTCTTTGGGATACAGATCAACAGAGCAAATGTTAAAGAACCAGGATCTGGGGGTGGGGGAGTGTTTAATCTGTATTATTAACCCTTTATTAAGTTTAAACAATCAACACAATAGTTAATCAAGATTTGAATTGATTTGTAAATTGCTAATCTCTGCTCACACTGAAAATTTAACAGTCATCTCTTGAAAGGAATTTAGAGCTTGCTCCAACACACCCTTGCATATACACAAGGTGCTTTCAAGAGCGTGTTAGGGACTGTGTGTGGGGAGCAAGATTAGAAATGGCAGGTGTCCCAGGGGAAACCTGATTTTGGCTTTGAAGAAAGTCAGGCCTTTTATAAGGCTAAGGAAGGAGTGTACTCCAGATGGAGACAACCACTTATTGCAAAGGTGGGACCTGGAAGATAGACTGTCACATAGGGAAAAAACAACTAACAGGTCATTTGGACTAGAAAGGAATGAAGGAAAGTAAATTAACATGACTGGGAAAGTAGTTAGGAGGGAGAGAATACAATAATATGCCATTCAGATTCATCGATTCAGAATCACTTGTAGGATTTAGACCTGCACTGCACCTTAGAGATGGTCAATTTATTCTTCGGAGAAGGTGGCTGAGGCCCTGAGAGGACAAGGAAGTTCTCTGGGGTTGAATGCACAACTTTATAGCCTAAATCCCGAGTACTTTTATGCCATTTGTTAATCTGGATCCAAAATGTGTCTGTATGTTGTTATGCAAATGCAAGATTAAGCACCAGGATAAGCGCTCTATTCGTTTTCAGAGAGTAAAGCAGAGAAAGCCATGTGTGATTTTGTAGAGAATTTTGGGGAAAGAGGAAGGCAGCTGGCGGGTAGGGAGGTGGGGCTGGATCTGTTCATTCAGACTTGCAGCTGACTCCCTCTTTTGTTGATTTCTGGTATTGCCTCCCAGAGTAACCTTAGAAGGGCTCAGGGTTTGCTTGCATCTGCTGTGACACACACACACCTGACTTTTTCTGTCTCTATATTTGGTGCTGCTCCCTCTTCACCTTCCCTTTGCCCTTTGCAACGAGAACTGTATGTCAGAACAGACATTAATAATCAAGCCAGTCCTGACGTTCAGTGAGTGCTCGGTGAAGGTTTTCCAAAGATAGACACACTTGCTTCTTTTCAATCTGTAGCCGAGGGGAGTCAAACACTTAGCGTGATCTGCTGTGAGGAGGAGCTTTGTTCATAGGAAAGCACGGACACTCAGGGAAGAGATGGGAGAATGCTGGCCTGAGAAATCTTCATGTGTTGAGTCTTCACTGACACCAGAGAGAAGTTCAGGGATAGACCTAAGATCTTAAGGCAGTAAGAAGAAAGCCCTGCTAAGGAATCACAAATAGCTTTTTGGAGGTTCCAATTTGCTGAGAATGTCTTTTTTAACATGAAATCCAGTGGGATACGGCAGATGTTCAGCCTTTCTTGTAAGGATGGCACATGGTCTAGTGGAAAGAGTCGTTGACTTGGAGTATACCTCCAACAGCAGCCTTGTGGCTATGGGAGAATTATACTCTCTGACCTTTATTTTCCTCATCTATAAAATGGAGATAATACCACCTATGGGACCTACTCCCATAGGATTATTGTGAGGATCAAAGGCATCACAGGTTATGGAAAAGCATGTTGAACTTAGGGCTACAAGATCTGAGTTCAAATCCTGACTCTGTCACTGAGTACCTGTGTGACATTGGACAAATCACCTTACCTTCCCGTGCCTCGGTTTCCTCACTTGTAAAATGAGGGAGTTGGACATGGCTTCTAAAGTCCCTTCTAGCTATAAATCTATGGTCCTATTTATAGGAGAGAACAACAACAACAGCACCTTAGAGCGCTATGTAAATGTGATCTGTTATCCTTTGCCTCAAGGAGGGACTGGCTGAATCTGGGAGATTATACTTCTCTTATATGATTTAATCCAAGCACTTGAACAGGCATCCAATACTTGCTGCGCCCAGAGCACTCATTTGACTTTCTGGGTGAACAACACAGGGGACATCAGTTGAGAACCAAATGCTGCCACTAGAAGAAGGGAAGGAGATAGTGAAGGGCAGATCGGGATCTCAAAATTGATGACAGGTTTGGCCATATCAGGTAACAAATTAATCGAGTCGACAAATTCTTTTTTGCATTAAGTAGCTATTATTTCAAAGCCTGAAGAGGCAGTGTGGAATAGCGGCTAGACATTAAGTCTTGAGGACCAGAAGATGTGGAACCATAGTCTGTCTCTGACACATACTGATGGGGTGATGCTGCACAAACCACTCAACCTCCCAATTCCTAGTGACTCTCTAGGGCCATCAGAAGGGGTGCCACCTTGTATTAGTAGCAGTTTCCTTACTTGGGAGTCCTTCATACCAATGGAAGCACAGAAAATCCCTATCCTGTTTTGTAAAACCTGGTATTTGAAAAGGCCCAAGAGTTACTTCTGAAACTCTGCCCTTTCACAAGTATTCATTAAGCCTTTTTTATGGAATCAAAATTAATTTTGACAGGCAGAATATCTCAGTGCTTTTCACTCTGATTCTAGCTTTATTATTTATTTATTTATTTATCTATCTTTATTGGGAGATAGCAATAGGTCTTCTGCCCGCTTCTTTTTTTCTTGGTACACAATACTGTTCCCAGCTTAGACACAACAGTCCCTTCCCCAAACATCCTCACACCTCCTGACTAGTATTCAAGTAGATCTGTCTCTCTCTACAGTCCTCAGTGGCAGCCACTGTCATCGCCCATTGTTTGGGGGGCACTTAATAGCAGATTTATCTTGGGTGCCTTGCTTAGTCTCTGTGAGCCTGTCTATGAGTGGGAATGTTTATACTCTTGCCTGTGACCAAAGATTGGTGTGAGGAGAGTACCTTGAGGTTTACAGAGTACTTCTAAACAGGAGTTATTGTTTTGGACCACCACTGACTAGTGATAGAAAGTGGACTCGATTTTTCTTTAGGAGATCTGGGCTGAAGTCCTGTTTGTGTTTTTTCCTGTGTGACTGTGGGTAAGTCACGGAAACTCTCTGAGCCTGAAAAACTGAGATAATTAATAATACTTTCACTATTGTACCACACGGTTGTTGTGAGGAATAAAAATAAGCTGGAGGACTCATGATGAAGAAGGCCACCCATCTCTTCACAGAGACATGACAGACTCAGGGTGCAGTGCAGTCTGAGACACACATATTTTGGCATATAGCTGATTCAGGAATTTGTTTTGTTTGAAAATGCCTGTTTGTTACAGAGGTTTGGTTTTTGGGTTTTTTTTTTTGGTGGGGTGGGGGAGAGAAAATGGGCTTTTGTTCATTGGCAAAGATACCATTAAGTAAAGGAATAATATCTGTAAAACGTATATTTCAGTATTTGAAGGATGCATTTTTTCAATAGTGTTGGTACTGATGCAGATGACAATGACTGAGCAACCTGCTTTTATAAGTCTCTGTGACCAAGAAAATCATCATTTGGTAGCCAGCTGTCTGGTGTTCTTGCGACGCAAGCCTTCTTGCTAGAACTGTTGTCACTAGCTTATACTCAAGGTTCCTGCCTGCTTTTTAAAAGATGACTATTCCCCCAGCTCTGTGCCCTGGCTTCTCTTTCTGATTGTAATGTTGATTTGTGGGATAACCTTATGCAATTCTTTTCAACTTTGGGCCTCCTTTCGCCATCTGTAAAATCAGACTTCACTATCCTACTGCTGTGTACTTGAAGGAGGTGAAAGAAGGTGACGGCCAAATGCTTTGACCTCCTTGGAGGCTTCCTGGTTACTTGAGAACAAAACAGTCCTTGGTAGTACACTTTGTAATGTTCAAGTGGACCCTTGTTTTCATTCTGCACAGGATACTGTGAGACATAATGTGGCAAAGTGAGCAGAGGACTGGACTGGTCTTGGAGTCTGGAAGGGCTGGGTTCAAATCCTGCCTCTATACATACTGGCTGAATGACCATGGGCAAGTCACTTGGGGAAGGGAACGAACACTATGTTGTAAGCACTGTGCTAAGTGCTTTATAAGTATTATCTCATTTGATCCTCACAACAACCTTATTATAGTCCCCATCTTACAGATGAGGAAACTGAGACAGAAGTTAAGTGACTTGCCCAGGGTCATGCAGCTAATAAGTGTCTAGGGCCACATTTGAACTCAGATATTCCTGACTGACTCTAGCACCTTATCCACTGAGCCACCTAGCTGCTTCTAAGTGTTCTAGGCAACTAAGATTATTAAATTTCAGAGGCATTACTGATCTGCATTGGCAGAAGCGCTCCCCTACAGATGAAACTATGGATCCAAAAAAAAAAAGATGATAATGAAAGACCAGGTTTGTAAATACAGTACATGGCATACAAACTAGCCTTTACAGAAATTAAATTACTTTTTAGAGTAGCCACATAATGGTCAAAAAGTTAGAATATCAACTTTATTTTGAAGTGATTTCTGAGGACGAAGATCTTTAACATGTGGCACAGTACTAAGGTGGTATGGGCAATGGGAGACAGTATAACAAAAAGATCAGCTTTTTTCTTTTTTAGATATTGTTGCAATGGGAAAAAAAAATGATTTAGAGGATAAAATGGCAATGGGCAACATTTAATGTGTACAATATAGCTGTGAAATAAAAGCTTTTGACCAGAAATACAGCTCATTTTCTCCCATTTAAAAGAAACAAGGTTTATGAAGGTATAAAATGAATGTTATTTAATCCTATAGTCTTTTAACCTTTCAGATGTAGGTAGCGATTGTACCTAAGATGCTGGCATGATTGTACTGATCTCAAGAGAATGTGGCATTTTACCAAATGGCCCGTGGGGAAACCTGTTGTTTTTTCTTTTCTTTTTTTTCTTCTTTTGTTCAAGAGGAGCAATGGCAGCAGCTCATTGTCACTAAGAATTCTGACAAATGGCCCATAGTCACAGCATTCTACCTAGCTTGCTTTGGTGGAAGTTTTAGCCCGTGTAAATGAATTCTGGCAGAATGGTGGAGACTCACCAGGAACTTCCTCCTTCAGATTGGGGGAAGATAAACATTGAATACCCCGCTTTGCTCTGCATGGGGCACTTTGAAACAGTCTGGATGTGGAGGGGAAGGGGCATAGAGAACATTACCAGAGAATTATTTACAAAGAAGACAGGCTGGCCATGTGAAGAGAGCAGGGGATAACCTCTAGACAGCCCACATACTTGACTAGTACCCTCTTAGGGACAAGAATTTAAGGAAAGCTCCTAGCATGTCAAGTGGGCTTGCTTGTAGCAGGTTTTCAGTGGGATGTGGAGAGGTGTTGCATAGGATGGGCAGACATGGATGGACTGTGATCTGAGTCACTGGAGAGCTTGGAGGAGGTGGACAAGGATGGTGAGATAGTCAAATCTAAATCCTGTTTGTCACTTAGGATCTAAGGATAACCTGTGTGTGGTGTTTTCCTTAGGGTGGCTGGATGCTACCGAGGGTATTCATTTTATAGCAGACCAGAGGAGAAAAGGCTTCTGTCATCTGGTGCTCCCATTCCCTGTTCTCTATCTATACATGCATCAATCTTAGCTGGAGAGAACAGCAAAGAGCCCTTTCAGAGTGGTAGCATACCAACACTGGATCTCAGGAGAAGAGTCATAAAGTAAAAACCTAATCCTGAAGCTACCCACTCTTATTTTGACAGCATATCATAATGTGCATTGCATGAAACATTACTCAACTTAGGTCTTACAGTCTTTCTCCATATAAGTTATGTTTAAATTGACAAACCTCCTAAGACATAAGTTCTTGAATATTTCCCAGGATGGAACTGGTTTCTTGCTAAGGTTCATATTGCAACATTGAATGGGCCAGCTTACTTGGTAAGGGGCCATTTGTCTCCCTGAGGGCTGTAACTGAGTTAAGAAACAAAAGGACTTAGGGAACCTACAAGTTATGTTACACAAACCATAAAGTAATATGGTAAAACCATAAAATAGTATCTGACAGTGACCACCACCCTGCTTGCTGGCTGACAAAGTGAAGTGTGTCCTCAAGACACCTCCATCTGTAAACGAGGTACGATGCTTATTCTTCATAAACCCCAGACTGTGAATTACAGAGGAATACCCTAGGGATGATCATCCTAGATGGTGATCCAGTTCAGCATGTTGGTACCACTGTAGTAAGTTCATGGAATAGCATAACAGAGGAGAAAAGCATATTCTGTCCTCTGGTCACCCCAACCACTGCTCTCTATCTCTACTTGTAGCAAGTTCACCTGGAGAGAATTGCCCTTACACCTGGATCCCTTAAGGTGGTACAGTTGCAAGAGAGGTCTGATTACATCAGTGCATCTCCTCCTTGTGAGTCTGAAAAAACAAAAGGAAAGAGTGCTGTATCAAAAGCCTTAAAGAAACCATGAAAAAATAAATCACTTTCCTGCCAGTATGTGCAATACATGCTGGTAGGAAAAGGTAAAATCAGACTAGAGGCTTGGTGTATGTGATTCATTTATGAAGGTTTAAAAATAAAACATTTCACATAAAACAGTGCCCATATAAACCTCCTATGTAGAAAAATGACGGGACTACCTGAAAATATTTCATCTTAGTATGGAAGGTTCTGAAGCACACTGAAGATCAATGAAAGGCAGAGTTTACTATGGATAACCTCAACTTCATTTTACCTATTAGCATCAATTGCTTTCTCTCCTCCAAAAGGATCAATTACCCCAACTTTTAGATGCAAGGTGGTTTTTGCCTGGTACAAGTTTTATCTCCTGTCTTTACAATAGTTCCCCATGCATGGGATGTTCTCCCTCCCAACCTCCAACTGTTAGAATCTCTTGCTTCCTTTAAGACTCATCTCAAGAGACACAACCCCCAAGAGGCCTTTCCTGGTCCTCCCCCCAGATACTCGTGCCATCACATCTTGGGGCAGCTAGGTGGCACAATGGATTGAGTTCTGGGCTTGGAGTCAGGAAAACCCAAGTTCAAATCCAGCCTCACTTACTAGCTGTGTGACCTTGGGCAAATCACTGCCTGCCTCAGTTTCCTCTACTGTAACAATGGAGATACTAAATGGGGATACCTACCTTGTGAGGTTGTTGTGACGCTCAAATGAGATATTGTTTGTAAAGGGTTTAGCACAATGCCTGGCATAGGATAGGCACCATATAAATGTTTATTCTCTTCCCTCCTAAGAGTACCTTTCCTCTCTTCTGTATTTATCTTTATGTTCTGATTTATCTATGTTGTTTCCCCCACTGGAATATACATTCCTTGAGAGAAGGGATTGTTTTTGCTTTTTTTAATAAATCCCCAGTGGTTGGCACAGTGCCTGGCACATACCAGGCATTTAAGAAATGCTTCTTGAAGGATGACCAACAAGCAGAATAACCAAAATGCATCTAAGCCTAAGAGATACAAAAGGCAACTAAATATTACAGTGACCGTGTGTTTTTAAGTCATGCTTTTAAACAATTCAGCGTAAGAGGAGAGAGGAGACAAGCATTTGTTGATCGTCTGTGCGCCAGGCACTGTTCTGGTTGGTATACATGTATTCTCTCATTTTATCCTCAAAATAACACTGGGATGTGGGATGCTGTTATCATCTTCATTTTACAGGTGAAAAAACTGAAGGGACTTGCCCAGAATTACACAACTAGTAAGTGTCTGAAGCCAACTTTGAATGCGGGTCTTCCTCACTCTAGGCCTAGAGCTCTATCCACTGTGCCACCCAGATGGCCCTGCCTGTGGTAGAGATGAGGGAAGGAAATGTTGAATTTTAGGTGATCTATTTATTTTCATATCCAAAACTTTATAAGCAACGTCTTAAAAGTCATATCAATCAATCAAAAAGTATTTATTAAATGACTACTCTGTGCCAGGCACTGTGCTAAGAAACTGGGGATACAAAAAGTGGCAAAAGACAATCCTTGCCCTTGAGGAGCCCACTGTATAATAAAAGAGACAACATACAAAGAAATATATACAAAGCAAGCTATATACAGGATAAACAGGAAGTAAGAGAAGGAAGGTATTACAATTAAAAGGGGCTGGGAAAGGCTTCCTGTAAAAGAAAGGATCTTAGCTGAGACTTTAAGGAAGCTAAGAAATGCAAGAGGCAGAGATGAGGAAGGAGTGTTCCAGGCATGAGGGACAGCCAGAGAAAATGCCCAGTGCTGAGGGATGAAGTGTCTTGTTCATCGAACAGCCTGGTGGCCAGTTTCACTAGATTGAAGAATATGTGTCAGGAAGTAAAGTACAGAAAGACTGGAAAGGTAGGAGGGGGCTAGGTTATGAAGGGCTTTGAATGCCAAAGAGAATATTTTGTATTTAATCCCGGAGTTAACAGGAAGCTGCAGGAGTTTATTGAGTAGGGAGTTGGGAGTGGAGGCGGTGATGTGATTAGGTCATCTCACACCTAGTATCATAGAAGACACAGTCTACAATACTACTAAACAGAACTACTTTTCCTTCTCTGGAACTAGATCTGTTCTTTTCTTCCTCCAGGCATTCGATTACTCTTTCCCTTATCCCTGGAAAATGTACTCCTTTCCATCTCTGTCTGTTGAAAATCCTGCTCATTCTTTAAGTCTCAGTTCTAATGCCAGCCTCTTCTATGTGGCTTTCCCTGCTTGATTGCTCCAGCCAAATGTTCTCTATCTTTAGGTCTCTTTTAGCATGTTGAGTCTCTTCTGTGTACATCCTATTTCATAGTATGTTTGTGTATTTTTCTAATCTCTCCTACTTGACTGTAAACTCCATGATGACAGGAACTGTTGTGTATTCAACTTTGTATTTCTGTGTCTAGCACAAGGCCTTGAATATAATAAATATTGAATTTAAACCAAGTAAGATTTTTTTTTACTCAGTATTTCTGGGACTTGGGGCCCAAACCATTCATCTTACTCTTAAATTTGTCTGATTCTAAAAAATGTGAAGTTTAAAGAAACATTTAAAAATTAATCTGTATAAATAATACAAGAGCAAAAAAAGTGAAATCTGTTAATATAGAGAGTCTCATTACTTAGGTAGAGACAAATTCAGATGCTAGGTACAGCGGCACCTTTGGCAACTAATCCTGAGAAGTTTCTAAATCAATCAACCAAAGAACACTTAATAAGTACCTACTACATTCCAGGAATATGTTAAATTTTAGGACTCTTCAACAATCCAGTACACATTAATATGAGGTCATTTCTATGCAAATTTCCTATAACCTGTTACTTATAGTAACAGGTTTCTTTCTGTCTTTCCCTTCGTCTTCCTCATTGAAACTTCCAAGTCATCCTTCTGTAGAAATCCCTCAGCACACTTTTCTCCTCTGAGGGTCACTCCATCAGTCTATGTTGCCTGTCCAGATTGATGCAGGCAACTATAGCTTTTCAGGTCATCCACCTACTTTTCTCAAAGAGTTCAATACCTGGCTCACAGTCTTTGTCTCCTCCGCCGCTCCTAATCCCTGTCATTATCCACGCCCAGAGATCCACTTCAACACCCTGGCCTCCCAGCACATCAACTTCCTAACACCTAAGACCTGTGCCTTCACTCCATCTCAGCCACACCTAGAGATGGCCACATTTTAGATCTCACTCATGAAGAGCATGAATGTCTCTGTGATCTTGACCTCTTAAATATCTTTCTCTGTGAAGTTCCGAGCCTTTCATCTCTCACTCTGCCTCACTCCTAGGCCTATTTCTCTTCCTCACCACTAGCTCCAGATCTTTCACCCCATCCATTCTCTTCTTCCAGTCAATCACTGCTGCTCTGGCTTCACTTGACTCTCTTCATTGTCTTGATCCTATCTTATTCCTTAGAATCCCTTGAATAACCATCCTATTCCTGCTCACATCTTGCTAAACACCCACCCTGGTTGTCCTTCCACTATCTGCCTGCCTTTCTAATCCTATTCTAGTGATGTAGTGGGGGCACTACAAATTTATCTAATCTCAACTGTACAGTCACTGAAATGAATCAATCCTATCATTCTTCCCTGATTTACTCTCAACAACCTTCCGAACAGTTTTTCTCTTCATGGCACTTAAATCGCACCTTCTTCCTGGTCTCTTTTTCAAGTGGTAGGCTTTGATCCCTACTTTCCTGAGAAAAGAGGTATTCCATTTGAGTGCTCTCTGTTCCCTATTCCATACATGAAATCCCCTCACCATCTCTCATTCTTTCATGATGTAGTGCTGGGTTGGCAATAAGAGGACCTAGGACCAGAATCTGCCTCTACCACTTACTTCCAGGTGACATTAGATAAGTTATTTAACCTCTATGGGACTCGGTTTCCTTGTCTATTAAATACAGGGGTTAGATAAATCACTGGTGTCAAATTCAAATGGAGAGGACATAGCATATTGATTTAGAAAGCTACAAATTAACATTAGATAAGGGATTGTACTGTACTTTTATTTCTTTTGTTAAATATTTCCCAGTTACATTTAATCTGGTTAGGGTAGTGCTGGAGAGTTTGACACCTCTGATTTGATGACCCTTAGGGTCCCTCCAAAATTAATGATTTGAGGAAGAGGTGATCCTTCTCTTTGTCAAGGCTGACCCTCCTATCTGTTCCCTTGGAGTATTCCTCCATCCTCATCTTTAATCTCTTCTTATGCACTGACTCCTTCCTTGCTGTCTATAATCATGCCCAGGTCTTTTCTCCTCCCTAAAAACCACTTGAACCTACCATTCCCTCAAGCTTTCCCCTTCTCAGCCACACTTCTAGACAGAGGTGTCCAAACTTGCTGCTTTATTTCCTCACTGAAACTTCTCAACCCCTTTGCACTGTGGCCTCTGATTTCTTCATTTAACTGAAACTGCTGTCACCTGGGTTAGCAATGTCTAGCAAGCTGCTAAATCCAAAGGTCTTTTCTCAGTGCTCATCCTCTTCATTAATCTGCCGCTTTTGACAGTTTGCCATCCACTCCTGTTGCACAATCTTTTCTGATTCTCTTCCTTCCTGTCTGACTGCTCAGTCTCTGCTGGATCATTATCCATTTTCTGTTCACTAAGCATGAGTGTCTCCCAAAGCTGTGCCACAGCCTCCTCACTCCCTTAGTGGCTTGATCAGCTCCCAGAGGTTCTGTTACCTCTTTGCAGATAATTCTGAAATCTATATATATAATCCTAACCTCTCTCCTGAACATTAGTCATCTATGGCCATCTGCCTCCTGGAGAAGCAGCACAGTATAGTGGACCCAGGTGCTGGGCTTGGGGTAGGGAAGGCTCCCTTTCAATTCCAGTCTCAGAAATGCATGAGTTACATAACTGCTTTCAGCCTCAGTTTCTTCATCTATAATAACTAGTACTTATTTCACATAGTTTTTGTGAGGGCCCAATGAGATAACAGACATGTAAAAACTCTGCAATCCTTAAAAAGCACCATATAAATGCCAGTTGCTATTCTCAGCCAGGTGGCATGGTAGATAGAGTGCCAGACCTGGAGTCAGGAAGACCCAAGTTCAAATGTGGCCTCAGACAATAGCTAGGTGACCCTGGGCAAGTCACTTAACCTGTTTCCCTCAGTTTTGTCATCTGTAAAATGAGCTGGAGAAGGAAATGGCCAATCCTCCAGTATCTTTGCCAAGGAAACCCCAAACAGGGTCACGAAGAGTCAGACATGACTGAATGAACAACAACAACCATCTCTCCACCTGGGTGTCCTGTCAGCCGCTCAAATTCAGCACGACATAAAATGGAACACATCATCCCTCATAAAGCCATTCTTTTTCCAAACTTCACTTTGGTTGAGGACATCATCATCTTTCCATTTTCCCAGGTTCGCAACCTTAGAGGCAGCCTTGATTTTTCTTTTTCCCTCAGCCATCAAATCGGTGGCCAAATCTTATCAAATTTTAACTCCAAATCCCTTGCATCCCTTCTATTCTCTGGCCCCTCTTACCTGGATAACCATGTTTCTTGTCTCTTCATCCACACTTGATATCCCTAAAAGGCAGGTCTGACTATGACACTCTCCTGCAGAAAAATCTCCAATGCCTCCCTACTGTCTCTAAGATAAACTTCCAACAGCTCAGTGTAACGTTTAGAACCTTTTGTAACAGGCCATCCATCTACCTTTGCAGATTTCCCTTCGTTTGACCTCTATTTACCCAAACTGACTTACTACCATTTGCCATGCCTGGAATGCATTCCCTCCTCACCTCTACTCAGGTCCTCGGGTTCCTTCAACGTTCAACTTAGGTGCCCCCTCTTTTCCTGAGTTCCCAGTTCTTAGTGCTTTTTCCCTTCACAAATTCTCCAGAATTTACTTATCTGTTTATGTCCTTAGTAGAACACACACTCCTTACGGGCAGGGGCTATTTTTCATTTTTATCTTTGTACCCTCAGTGCTTAGTTCAGTGTCTTGCATGTGTTAAGGGCTAAATAAAACATTTTCCGAGCTGAATTAAGTATTTCTTTTGTTTTCCATACTTGGCCCTAATCCACACATACACAGTGCCTACTATATGACAGGAGCTCAATTATCACATTAGTCCACAGAGATGCCATGCATTTTTCTCAAATTTGGCTTGTATAAAACCTGAGAGCAGTGTAGAACCACATTCTTTGTGGCACAGGTAGAAACATTGTGATTTCAAACAAAATCTCAAAAACCAGAAGGAACTTGGAAGGTTTGGTAGTCTTCATAAAAGAACCTTTAGCTCTCTGGACCAGTGTTGCTGGTTGCTCTGTGAGTTATTGTGAGGTTAGAGGTAGCCATATCTGGGGAAGGGGGAATCTGTCTGGAAGGAGGATTAGCGTGTTAAGATACAATTATGAATATGAAATTTTAAAAGCAGTTATCAATTATACTTTAACTGCCAACAGCAGGGAAGAAGAAAGTATAAATGAAAAGAATGAATGTCACTGGACACATGAGAAGAAAAAAAATTCAGAATGCCATTTCTAAGGTTAATAAGTATGTATTTTTTGTTGTAAAACAACTAAGACAAAATGGAATGGTGGTCAGCCTGTAGTCATTCAACTGACAGCCTTAGGAACTGCAAAATCCAGCTGAAAGTGACTGAATGCATTGGATGGTGCTAGAGATCTGCAAAGAAGTCCTACATTTAGGTGCAGGAAATTATCAATTACCACCCAGTTCTAAGGAGAAGAGTGTAGACTACCAACTCCTTGGCCATTAGAAAATATACAAATATCACTTCAGCATTAGAGAGGCAGCCTGGCATAATGGATAGAAGGCCAGACTTTGAAGATCTAGGTGACTTCAAGTTCTGCCTATAACATGTACCAGCTACATGGCCATGGATAAGTTACTCTCAGTGTCTCAAGGCAACTCAGACTAGAAGTTGCAGATAAATTGCTGATTTGCAATAGGGGAAGGAGTTTTAGTATTTGTTCCCTACACTTATGGAATCACAGATCCAGACCAACTCTTCCTCCCTCTCCTCCTCCCCCCTAGCCCCGTTATCTTAACCAAATCAGAAATCCTGATGAAAGACCCTTGCTTTCCAGTATCCTGGGCAACACAACTATGAAAGAGATGTGGAAGTCCATTTTGTGAAAACACAGCCATTAAAAACAGAAAAAAAGTGCCTTACAGAAATGTACTGGCTGATGGCTGAAAGCTGCCAATGAGGTGAAAAAAAAAATGCTTCTAAGAGAAACATTCTCCAAAAGAGTGATTATGAGATACCCAAAAAGAAGGTGGACAAAGAGACTGAATGGCCAACTGGTTATCAGTCATAGGCCCTAAGGCCCTAAGCTCTTCTTAAAAAAAGGGCAGTGCTAGATCTGAGGTTTATTTAAAGGAAATGCAAACCCCTCAGCTAAAAAGACTTGAATCATCATGATCAGATAAAATTGTTGTCTACATGGAATGGTATGACAGCTACGTGCCCTTCAAAGGCAGACTTCATAAGAGCTTTTGTTGGAGGGATGTCACATCTTGACAATTGGTGAAAAAATTAAAAAGTCATGGGCAGACATCCTATAAAAGCAGATTTTAACTACACATGAAATACTAACTCCTAACTTGTGATCCATTGCTTAAAAATGGCAATGGTGAGGAAGATGACATATTGTGGAAAGACAGGGAGGAAGAGAATAACGACAAGTGACAGAGACAAGCAGCAATGATAAAGATGAATAAAACATCTTTATTTGCATTTTTAAAATGTAATAAAAATCCACAGTAAATACATTTTATACGGTTATTTAATGTACTTTTCAGTGTGTGATTATACATATTTTTGTAAACATATTAAAATATATCTACATATATTTCCTTTCAAAGAGATCTCATATTAAGGTGGTGGTGGGGAGCTGTTTAAAAAAAAAACCTAACAAACAAATATGGTACTTGTTGAATATGAGAAGGAGAAAAAAAAATAATAGTAGATTCATCCTTGGCTTCCTTCATTCTTGAAAGTTATGAATGCATGGAAAAGGACCATCTCATCAAATGTATTTTCACTTGAGAAAAACTACCCTTTGGTATTAATTTTGGTACATAGGTACAGTTACAATTGGGTCTTACCACTACCCCCTCCCACCCCATCCTTGCCACTGTATCTGGAAAAAAAAGATGATGGGGGTGGGAGTACATATCTTTGTCTTCAAATGTATTTGAAAAGCTGTCATGTGGAAGAGTGAACTTATTCTAAGTGTTTCCAAAAAACAGAATTAGGACCCATAGAAAGAATTTACAGGGAGGCCAATCTCAGTTAAATATAAGGAAGAAATGTTTAATGATTTGAGCTGTCCAAAAATTAAATGGGACGACTCATGGGATAAGGAACTATTCAAAGAGAGGCTTTAAGGAATGTTGTCACATGTATTCCTTCACTGAGTGGGAGGTTGAACTAGATGATCTCTAAGGTTCCTTCCAATTCTATGAGCTTAAGTCTGGTAAGAAAAAAAAAACTGAGGCTTTACGATTCTTAAGTTATACATCTTTTGTGTATTCATATATCTATATATTTACATATTAATATTTGGGTCACGTTATCTGGAGAAAGGTTGATTTGATGGGTGGGATAATTTAAACCAAGCTAGGTAAGTAAAAGAGGTTTTTAACAAGTGGTCTACTAGAGTCCAGATTGTTTCAAAAGCTGCGTTTCTTATAGCATTAACATTTCTACTTTATCTTCTGGTATGAATAGTTTATTTTTGTACTGGATCTGTCAAGTTAATTGATATTGAGCTCTTGTTGAGGAAACTCCCCCTTCTACCAAGGCAGATCAGCTACTACTCTGCAATTTATACTCTTAGAGAGTTGCCTGGGGCAATGAGAGGTTAAATGACTTGCCCAGAGTCACACAGCCAGTCCGCATCTGAAATGAGACTTGATCCCACACAGTTATTGCTGGTTCTATGGCTGTCACCCTAACCCTGATGCTAGGCTGAGGAAACAAAAATAATTTACTTGTACTGGATGAGATTCGAGATCGTCTTATCAAGAGCATCCTTTCCATGAATTCTGGTCACATTTTGTGTGTTCACATTTTGCTGGGGCAAACAAGAATTAACTGGAGTACGGATCCTATGGTTTGGTAGAGAGAATCTAGAGGAGGGAACTGTTTTCTTAGTTACCTTTGCTATAGAACAGGATGGTTCCTGGAGTCATTCTTATCTTCTGAGGTCACCAGTTTTGTTTTGCTTTTTCTGTTTTTGGCAACTCGGAGAGGCGGCCCTGGGGACGTTTTGTTCATTCTGTGAAATAAGAAAGCATAAAGGTGGCGTAGTGGATAGAACATTGGACTTGGAGGAAGAATTGGGTTCAAATCCCACCTCAGATACTTACTAGTTGCGTGACTCTAGGCAAGTCACAACCTCATTGAGCCTGTTTCCTTATCTATTACATCAGGATAATGACAGGACATCTACCTCATAGGGATGTAGTGAGGATCAAATGAGATGTGTGTAAAGCACTTGATCAATTTTAAAGTCATCTATAAATGCCAGCTCTTTAATGAACCAGTGTTGCACAGTACACCAGAGAGCACAACATGCCCACTACAACTTTGGGTCCCCAGGATTTGGAGCAACACTAGTTCTGCTCTAAGATTCTTAAAACCTGAATTTGGACTATTTGGAGAATTTGTGCAGAGATGGACCAATACTGGTGGTTGAAACAGAAAAGATGAATGTAGGCAAATGGTTCTCAAGCTACATGTGGAATTCCTAGGTGGTGATACATCTTTTGCATAGGCTGCAGAATCAGAGAGTAAGCACATTTTTCTTAGTTCCCAAGCAATGCTTAGAGATGAACTGCTACACCTGAATGCTTTCATTGGTGGCCCTTTCATCTCATCTTATTCATGCTCTGGATAGTGAGCACCCAATATTGCTTGAAGGACACCACTGTGTGCCATTTGATGGCTCATTTAGTTGCTTCAATTTGGTGGATGGTTTTGCAAATCAAGCCATCATGTACAGAAGGTAAAATACTGTAAATGTTAAAAAACAGTATTTGTGAAGGGAGGGCAGATTGGGGGAGGGGGTAATTAGAATGCACGTCATCTTGGGGTAGGGAGAGGGGAGAGATGAGGAGAAAATTTGGAACTCAAAATCTTGTGGAAGTAAATGTTGAAAACCAAAAATAAATTTTTAAAAATTCTTTAAAAAAAAACCCCAAACATTTGTTCATTCTTTCACTGAGACTACATGGAAGGCTGTGTTTTTTAATTTTTTTTTTTATTTTGAGGCTTAAGTAATGTCATTAGGGCCAGAAAACAAGAGTGCTATCAAGCACTGGTCATCTACTGTATTTAGTACTGAGTTGTGGAGCAATTTGGCTTTAGCATTTCTGTGAGATGTTTCCTGGCTGGACAGGGCCCAGGTGCAATTTAAATTCAATGGATCTATCTGTGTCTTTCATGTTTCTTTTGCATCCCCCAAATGTGGGAAAATGCTATAGCCTTAGAAAACTTCAGTTGTTTATCATAGAATGAAGCCAACTACTTTACAAAAAATTACTACTATGTAGTTTTAAAAAAAATTTCATTTATTTAAAGCATTATTTTATTTTGCATAACTTTAATTTTGTTTTTCTTAAAAGGTCACCAGTATGGCAAGAAATACTTAGAATTTCAGCTCAGCACAGAAGGAGCTACTTATCTAGATCCCCAAATGATATAGCAGATACATTATTTGCTATGGAATGATTTTATGTCAGTGGATTAATTTTCTCTTATTGTATAATGTATTTAGTAGTCAAGATGACTGCTTATAAGACTATTACAGCATAGGAAATCTATAAAAAGCCATCTTGTATTTAGTTACTCATAGTGACTTTTATTACCATGAAGTAAAATTATTCCACTAATGATTATTATTTTCAGTACCAAGATGAAAAGCTCCCCAACTCCAAAGTTAAATGGATGCCAGTTTCCTCTAAGCATATCAGGAATGTTCCAGATGTAGTCTATGGATTCAAGGTGCTTTTAGTACCAAAGAAAAACTACCTGCAACTATAGTAATAACTATTGTAGGAGATTATTCTTACATTATACAGACCAGAAAATCATGAATCCTGACTACAAAACCCAAATGATCCATTGATCTACTTTAAATATTACTTGTTCTGTTAGCGATTAAAATTTAGTAGTCAGGCTAAAGCATATTCCATTGTTAGAAATTAAAATCTTCAAGTTTTCAAGACTATTCTTTAAAAATTTTTTTTATTAAAAATCTGTAACACAAATGTGAATGTTTCCCACTCTCTCATTTGAAACTCTAGAGCAGTGGGTGGTCTCCAAACTATTTTGATCATTCACTCCATCAGTAAAAATTTTTGAGCATATACCCCAATGTATGTATGTTTACTTATAAATTATGTACAGCTACTACTGTACTATTTGTGTACATTATATAACTTATACAAAAATGTAAATTAAAAAGGGTGAAATTAATATTTGATCCTAGAGTTAATAAGGTTTCTGTTGTTATTCAGTTGTGCCCAATCCTTCATGACCCCACTGGGGGTTTTCTTGGCAAAAACACTGAAGTAGTTTACCATTTTCTTCTCCAGGTCATTTTACAGGCAAGGAACAGATGAGGCAAACAGGTGTAACAGACCTGCCCCGCTTCACACAACCTGTAAGTGTCTGAGGCCAGATGTGAAATCAGGAAAGTGAGTTTTCCTGACTCCAGGCCATCTAGCTGCCCTAATAAGGAGTCACTGGAACTTAAAAGGGAGTGACATGGATAGAACTGCACTTGAGGAACATGATTTTGGCAGCTGTGTGGTGGATGGAAAAGAGAGACTTGAGGCAGGGAGACCAATAGAGAGACTATTTTAATAGTCTAGGTGAGAGATGTCGAGGGCCTGAACTATGAGGGTGTGGCTGTGTGGACCACAGTGGTCTCTTGTGAGAGATACCCAGGAGGTAGAAATTAACATTTGGCATCTGACTGGATAAGTGCATGAGAGTGGAGTCGATGATCACACTGCACTTGTGAATCCAGGCAACTGGAAGAATAATGGTATTGCCCTTCATAGTAATGAGGAAGCTTGGAAGGGTAAATTTGAGGATGGAATGTGAAGACTTGCATTGCTGATGGCAATCCATCCATGCCTGCCTCAGATTCGCCAAAACAAAAATGTGCCATGAGCACAGTTCCAGAAAGTCAGACTTTAGGTTCCTGCAACAGCAGGTACCATGTCAGGGGTGGGAGTTTTGCCTCTGCAGTGGCTGTGGACTGCCTGGTGTAGTGGGATAGCGCAGGGTGGAGGCAGTGTGAGAGATAATGAGAGAAGGGAATGGTGCAGCTGTGTTAGAGACAGACCTAGGATTGGCTATCATGAGGAGGGTGAGACTGAACCCATCTTCCCACTCCACCTTGACTGACTGATCCCACAACCTAGGGATCATGCCACAGTCTCAATTTTGGAGAACACTGCTCTAGAGTTTAGTTTTGTTACGAATAGCTATTACTACCAGTTCATTAGGGTCATAAGCTGAGGAATTAAAAATCTGGTTTTGGTCCCTTGAAAAAAAATGTATGCTGTTAGGCTTACAGTTATTAATAATAAAGTAGTAGGTGTATAATAGGATATAGATAGGAAAGACTTAAGAAATAAGTTAATAGATTACACAGTATTCAAGACGGGTTTTGTGGTCATTATTTGTAAAGAATCATAACTAAAACCCAAAAAGAACATTTGGACTTGGTTTTTAAAAAGTACTTTTATTTTTCCTTTTCTTTATAACACTACCTTATAATTTAAAATGTCCAGATTTACATTTGCTTCCAAAAAATTAAGAGTTTCCTCATAAAGTGAAGGGGAAAATTAAATAAAGACTGAATCTGTTGCATGAGTGCATTTGAATCATGATTTGTCTCTCTCCTCCTCAGCTCCAAAACCCATCATTAGTGTGGCATTGTCATTTAAGGGCAAGTTTCACACTACATGTGAACATTTTCGGGCACAGCTGTAAGTTGTACCTATTTGTTTTTAAAAATACAAGTGAGAGGATAGCAGTTGGCTGATAGTAATACATACTTTGAATAAAAAGCGACAGGGGAAACTGATGCTTCACCAAGAAAAAGCAAGCTTTTTCTACTCCTTCATAGACCTTGGCCTCTGGTGCTTTTTTTGAGCACAAGAATTTTATTAACACTCATTAACCTAATATTTTTTTTCTCCAGTGAAACCAACAACAAAAGGCTTCCACATTCACAGACTGCTACAGGTAAAGTTTAGCAAGACAAATACATTCTAAAAGAGGGCCAAATTATTTTGTCGTAATGGAATCTTAGCATACATTTCTTGAAATTAACAATCCTAGATCATAGGATCCAGATTTAAAAGAAAAAAGCCACAAAAGCAGGTATCTAGCCTGAGTGAATTAGAAAGTGAAATGTTTTCAATCCCCAGAATCAGAGTTGGAAGGAACCTCAGAGGCCATTTAGTACAACTCATACTTCACCATGAAACCTCACAACAATATGCATGGCTAGTGGTCAACTAGTCTGTTTTTGAAGACCAGAACTGAGGTGTTGCCCATGTCACACGCAGTTTTTACCTTGGTCTAGTTTCCTGGGTAATTTTATATATTGTTTGGGTGAGTACTTTTGAATTCAGAACGGCTTTTGTTTAGCTAGATGCTTGAGGTGAGAAGGGGGTGGGAAAGGATCTGAAGGGCTTCTGATATCATGCTGTCGATATGAATTTACTGAACAATAGTTCAGGAGTTGGGGTGGTGGTGGTAATATAAGACACAGCCCCTGACCTCCAGGATTACAGAAGCCTTTAACTGAAAGGGACCTTATAGACTATTTAGTTCAAATACCCTTTACAACATCCCTGAGAAAATGGTTATCCAGTTTCTGCCTAAAATATCTCCAAGTTAATGAGGGAGCCCTTTCTGGGTAAGTTCTTCTCTATAATGAGATAAAATCTGACTCTTCTACTTATTGGCACCAGAATACAGTTATGGACAAGACATAAAGGGATAATCATGGTATAACAGGAAGGATATTGGACTTGGGAATCAGAAGAGACCTGGTCTTAAATGCAGGTTCTCATAATTACCAGTTGTGTGACTTTTGGAAAATCACTTGACCTCTCTGAGCTTCAGTTTCCTCATCTGCAAAATGATGTTAGTAATATTTGCAATACCTACATAATTGCAAAGAAAGTGTTTTGTGAGCCTTAACACATTATATATCTGATGACTTTTGACAGTATACAATCAAGTGTTAAATTCTGAGAAACAGAATAAAAGTAGGATAGGAGTTCAAAAACGTAGGTCACTGTGGGCTAGAATAATCAGGGAAAGGTCCAGAGAGGTAGTATTAGGATTTATTAAAGGATGAATATAGATATACAATTTGGACAGATGGAAGGAAGTGGGATTGATGCTTGTATTACTTATCTTACAGGGCTACTCTAAATAAGGCACTTCATATCCTGTAAATAATTTCAAAAACGTACAAACGTAAATGGGAGAAAGTGTGCCTTAAATAAACTGGAAGAAAGTAGGCCTTGAGCTAGTTAGTTTTAGAGGACAAATCTTGGAGAGATAAGGTTGGACAAGAATAGAAAACATAGTAAGGGTGTTGAAAAATCAAGACGAGTTTAGATGTGATAGACAAGAAGCCAAGATTCTTGAATAGAGGAATAGCATATTCAAAGTGGTGTTTAAGAAAATGGCTAGCAATGGTTTACATTGTCTAGCTGCAGCAGAGTGCTGGTCCTGGAGTCAGGAAGACCTGAGTTCAAATCTAGTCTCAGACACTAGCTGTGTGACCCCAGGCAAGTCACTTAACCCTGTCTGTGTCAATTTCCTCATCTGTCAAATGAGGTGGAAAAGGAAATGGCCAACCACTCTAGCATCTTTGCCAAGAAAAGCCTTTGGATAGTATGGTCCCGCAGGGTCACGAAGAGTCAGATATGACTAAACAACAAGAATAGTTAAACTTCTGAAGACTTAGGGAAAAAGGGAATAGTCAGCAAAAGAAATGAGTGGTAAAAGTAGAACAGCGTCAAAGAGAAGTTTCGAGGGAAGGAGAGAGGTCAAATACATCAAAGATGTAAAGGTGGATAAGGACTGAGAAAAGATAACTGGATTTAGGAAGGGGTAGAGACCTCTTGGAGCAGCTTCAGTAGACTGGTGAGAGACTGCTAGCTTACAAGGTTTCTAAGAAGTAGACAGATGGTGGAGCAGCAGGTATAAATAAATGTTCAAGAAGTTTAACGTGAAATGAAGGAGATAAATAGGATGGAAACAATCACAGACTGTGCCTCATATGCAAAGAACAAAAAAAGCATCTGAACCATCCAGGATTGTTCATTGAGCCAGCTTTAAGAAGTGCTATTTCTTTAGGCTATGGAAATAACTTTGCTATGTTTTTTGAAATTAGATTTAGTTTATTTTAATTGCAAGTAGAACACAAGACCTTGATGATCAGTCCTAAACAAAGAAGAATTATGAGCATGGAGTTTGGGTACAAATAGGATATATGCCGGGAAGCTGAATCATTTAAGTGGTCTTCAGTAAAATACTCCAACTCATTTAATATCCTTAAGCTGTGCCTCCTCTAACCCCCATTTCATTTGTAGTTGGCTTCATTTGGCAGAACGCTAATGGTGTGATAGCCTGCTCTTCTCTACTTAATGGAGGCAATAAGAGCACCACAGGGTTGCAGAACAAGATAAAAAGCAGGCCCAGGTTCTTTTAGTCATAACAAGGTCACTTAATTATAAATAGAATGAGACATGAAATGCAAAGCCTTGTATTACATACAATTCTAATAATAAAGTGCACATGAGAGCAATTCAAGTGGAATAAAGCCTGTTCTCTTATGTATGGAGACCACCTGCTTGAAGTTTTCCATCATGGATAATAGCAAACCAGAGAGCCACAGTAAGTGCTTTGTGGAGTCTGCATATACAAGTGTACCTCCACTTTAGACTAGAATAGCACAAGTAATTTATAAGAAAGCATTTGAAAAGTGCCACACAAAAGTAAAACATTACCAGCAAAGTACTTTACACACTGTAGCTGCTCAATGAACGTTGCACTGAATTATGACTGCTTTTTTAAAGGAAACAGTCCAGAACTAAATGTGTCCAAATAAGCGCTGTTCTTTCCAATAGTTATTAAAAGACATATACCTTAAAGGTTGTTTGTTATCAAATTAAGGGTTTGTAGTTATTCTAATTTTAGAGTTAATCAACTCATTCAGCCCTTTCATTTTACAGATAAGGAAACTGAATATCCAGACTTGCCCAACATTACACAGCTAATAAGTATGAGCTAGGATTAGAACGTAGGCTTCCTAAATCTCAAGTAAGCATCCTTTTAAAGACATTCTCCTTGTGTTAGTGAATTTGTTACCACACTACTGATTTCATGTCAAAGACTTTTCTCCATGCAAAAATGCCCAAGTTATCACTCATTGAAAAGTGAAAAATTACTTTGTACGCTAGTAGTTCAAAGGATTCAATCCTTAAATGGTGCTAGTTTTGCAAGTGATCATGACCATATTTTTTCCCAGCTAAAAAAGAAGCTGCCCGGAAAGGGGTGCTGAAAGACCCATGCCTGCCTCAATTTGGTCTGAAAGAGACATCTTAGAGAATAATAGGTAGCATGTGATTAGTGGACTGGATCTTAATTCTAGATCAAACAATCTGCCACAGACCTTCATCTTTATGGAAATTTCAGTATCAAGTTTCTATTTAGCACATACTGCCTATTCCTCTGCTTGCTTGGCTATCCTTGACTAGAATTAAATGGAACAAAAACAACCAAATGAACTGAAAAAGACTACAGTAAATAGATGGCCCTTTAAAATGTTTTCACGCCATTCAGTTATTTTCCTTTGTAACTTTGCTGTATCTGGTTAATGAAGTATACACTTAATATGTGCTGAGTATCTGAGAATGTATGCAAGTTGTGTAATATTTTTTAAAAAAAGCAAGCAAAAACTTAGAAACGAAGGGAGCTGATACTCTGCAGTCCATGATATGGCATGGATTAGGAAACTGGGTTGACATTGGATGGGTCATCTCTCAGTTTTACTCACTTGTAATATGGCCTATATATCCTCTAAGGCAGAGGTGGCAAACATGTGGTCCACACAATCTCAAGTGCAGCCTGAACCATTTTAAAATGTAGTTCTTATCTGGTTGTAATGTGGCACTGTATTAATAAAAAAAAGAAACACGTGTGGTTTTCCTAAGTTAATATATAGCATACAGGGATTTTTGTGTATGGTTCGGTTGCCCCTATTTCTATTAAGTTTGACCTCACTGCTCTAAGGTTAGTTAGAGCTAACATGTAAGGATTCTGTATCTTGCAGACAAATGGTATTTGAAGACCATTTTAGGAGAGGTGACGGCAAAAAGGAGTATATCTTGGAACAGGTTTTTAATGCCTGGTGAAGTACTATTTTTCCATAATGGCAGGGGAATCGAATATCTCGACTGTGTTACTATATCTGTCATATATGAAATGCCAATTTTTAAAGAATTTGAAGACAAACAGCACTAACACTACGCTGAACATTTTGTGGTTTCCACTCTGAACACTTTTTAGGATCCTGTAGTAGTATTTCAGGGGCAGCACTAAGTTATCAGTATGTACTGCACACCAAAAAATCTGGCTGAAATTTTGCTCTGGCTGCTCAGATTCCTGGGAAACAAGTTTTGTACCAGTAAGCTACTCAAAGGTTTAATTCTGAGTTAATGTCAAAGTATTCCTAAGTAGCTTCCAACTTAAGCTTAGGAATTGTAGAATACTCATCTATTATTACAATAACATCTTAAAGGGAAGTAGCTCCAAATACTGTACTAGACAATAACTGAAGCCTAGAAAGATGATAGTAATAGTAACTCACATTTACATACTGCCTTAAGATTACAAAGTGCTTTCCTTCTGACACCCCTATGAGGTAGGTGGTGCAAGTATTATTGCAGTATTAGTACTACATTGTTAAACAATCCTAAAAAATAGAACTTCAAATACAATTAGGCTAACAGGCCACAGATTATTCTAAGCAGTAAAAAGTAATTTTAAAAAACTATACAAATGTTATCTAACAAAGTTAACAGGGATCATAATGCAGGATAATTTTTTGACATCAAGTAACATGCTGAGTCGGATTCAGCTTTAAAATTCAAAATGTCTTGCCTTTCATTACACTCTCAGCTCAAGCCTCAAATTTTTAAAAATCTGATACCACAAATCTGATAGGGGAGTCAATCTAGCAAATAAAAGCTAAGCTTTTAATTCATGCTGATGGCAAGGTTTTTGTTGTTGTTTTAATACCCCTAGGCCAAACCTGTACCAAGCAGTTAATTTCGCTATAGGAGCTCATCTCTCATCTACCCAAATAGGGGGAACACCTTAAGTAGAACTGCAGAGGTGTTAAAATTTAGCAAACATCTTATTCTAGAACTAAATAAGCTGAATAAAAAATGTGTTACATGAAATGTATTAATCTATAAAATTATGTGTATTTTTATGTATACTGACACTACCTGCAGAATTTATCTTTGAGGGAGATTTCAGGGAAGGATGTCTTATTTCAAACTATTTTAAAAACAGAAATCAATTTAGTTCTCTCAACATGTGTAGAAGTAAGAAGATGCAGTATCAAATGTGGTGTTGATGATGGCTATTGTAATTCAGTTAAACACTAAATATCTACTATGTGCAAGGCACTTGTTAGGTGCTCGGGGGAGTTACACATTACCTATTTGTGAACACGTGAGGTCTACTTTTTAAATCTGGCAATAAGGGTAAGTGTAAATCCTCTTTGTGCCAGTAAAGTCATTGTATATAAGATCATTACAAAGACTTTCCCATTTAACATCTGAAATATTTTTAGGCATGGTTCCCAAATGTTTTCCCCTCAATGTTGAAATATGCTTCCCCTTCATGTCTCAAAGCCAATAATTTTGAAATTTGAAATTTCTAACTTCTGAATTTAACTCTCACTCAAGCTAAGTCTCTTATTCTTTCTGCTATAGTGGCTTTTATTTCCACTCCTTATTCTTCTTGAGGCTTCAGTTCTCTGAAAACCTACTTTCTTTCTCTCCCTTGGACAACACATTGTAGTCAAATGCCTTAGAATATCACTTATTGTATAAGAATATATATAACATGACAAACTTAAATATGCCAAGGAGAATCTGTGCTTTACAGACACATTAATCCTCACATCCCTAGGGGATAGGAAATGGGCAACTTCTTAATCCCATTTTATAGACACGTGAACCCAAGATTTTCAAAAGCTATCATTAATCATAAAACCCAACATTCAACGCTTGGGTCTCAAACCATGGTCTGCAAATTAAGTAGATACACCAAAAACAAAACCCATCCAGATATTTACATTTTTAAAAGTTATTTTAAAAATAGGCTACTTGTTATTAAGTGTGCTTGAATATACCATGTGTGGAATTTAATTCCATTTATTGTACAGTTAGTTCCTGCTAAGTACTCACTGATATTGCTTGTCAAAAACCAAGCTATGTCTATTTTTTTTTATAGTATCATAGTTTTAAAATAAACTATTGGTCTTCCACACCAAGATAACAGCCCAAACACTGAATTTTAGGAATGGGATGTTTATAGTACAATACCACCAAAACAGGTATTTAGTAACATTAGTCCCTGCTTTAACCTGCTATAGGTATTATTCAAATGTCATTGGCTCAGATGTTCATTCTTGGCAGGTTAAATGCAGATTTCAAAAGAGGTAGGGGGGGGAAAAGAAAGAAAGGTAAAGGCAAAAAGCTAAAGTAAACTTTAGCTGCTAAAACCTCACCTTCCATTTTTCAAAGACATGTAGGAGAAAATGGCTTCATGGCATGGAAAAAAGCCTTTTAAAAGTTTTTCCTTTACTCGAGTCTAACAAAAATATCAATTTCATTTCAGGTCTTAATGACAACTTTCTAAATATCAATTATCTTCAAACCAAGACTCTTAAACATACAAAACCTATGATGCCTGATAGGTATAGAAGACTACAGCAAAACAAGGGGGAAAAGAGCTGAATGATGTAGGAAAAGTTCAAAGAAAATTTTAGGAAGTTCAATTCTTAAATATTTCAATTTCTACTATCTAAAACAGATTTACTAAAAAAGAAAATCACATGCAAACTTCAAAAATACTCACAAAAACTACTTACAAGGTTAGGGAAAAATTAACCAACAATTAAGGGAAAAAATAAATCAACCACTGAACTATGTCTACCTATGGAATATATAACATGAATATATATGTGTATATATATATATAATTCAACTTATTCATTGGTATTCATACAGATTAATTACTTTGTCTGGGCCTCAGTTTTCTCATCTATAAAATGAGAAGGATGGCCTAGATGCCGTAGAAGGTCTTTTTCAGCTCTGTTTTATGATTCTGCAGAAATTAAAATTTGGAACACACTTTTTAATCTGTGCCCTACAGTTGGAGTCCCCACTTTACATAGAGCCTGGAGGTTCACTTCTATTCAAAATCGTAGAATAAGGAAATTTTTAGCCATGGTAGTTTCCATTAAGGGGAAGGGAGGAAAATCACTGATTCATAAATATTGAACAGATTTAAAATCATTCCAAAGCCACCTTTTGGATCAGACACAACAGAACAATGACACACAACACAATAATTCAGCTCACACAAGTGTGCTATTTTCTTTTTGTTAAAAAATGAGGAAGGGTATGGAGGGTTGGAATTTATGTATCAAGTTCAGCACATAGTCTCATGCTTCACAATTTTGCTGCTAGATCTCAGACTGATATAAATTCATCTGGGTTCTTTGATCAGTATAAGGAAGTTCTCCCAATGTGCGTATTGTAGTAAACAGCAGCAAAATACCAAAACAAAATACTATATTGCTAAAAGCAGCTACTCCTGCTTGTGCCTTTAGAATACTAGTTGCAGATATAAAAAAAAACCCCAGAGAATCTGTGCCATCACTGCTGAATTAGTAGCTATTCCGAGGAACAGAGTAGCTAAATTATTTTTCTGCTGTACAGTTCAAGGCATGATAGTAAAAATGAGAAACTCCTTATACAATAAGATTAGGCAATTATTCATCATGTTTTCTGGAAAAGAAAAAAAAAACACCACAAATTTTCAGTGGGATACAGACATGCCAGCATTACATTTAGCACTCTAAAGGCACATTTCAGGTAGTACAACAATGATTCTGGTAAGACCAACTGCTTACACACACACACACACGCACACACACAGTTTTTAATGGTTTAAAAAACCCAAATTTGTTACTTTAGAAAAAACATATGCAGTGCATTTTCAGCAATATTATCGCCACAGCTCTGATTACTCAGTCCAAACAGAAGTAGTAGTTTCCTCATATGTTGATATGGCTTCTCTGCACTAATTCCCATCAGGCCAAAATATGTTAGGGCAGGTTTAGTAAAGACTGAATTGTTGCACAAATGAACATTTACTCATCAGATCCCACTGATCTCTTCTGTGCCCGTTTCCGGGGCAACCTCCTTGGAGAAGCCTTATCTGGAAAAGAACAAGTATAAAGGTCATTTTAACCCACAGTCAAAACTGCATCAAATTCAAAAAGTCTATTTTTTCTTCAACAGGAGATGATTGCTATTTATTTCCCAAAACAATGTATATGGCATAAAACAATGAAAGATAGATGTTCAAATTTTAATTAAATGAAGTTGCTGTTACTTTTCTAATATGGAGAGAAAAAATCTAACCCCCCCCCAAATCATTTTAATAGGGTAAAAAAATTCACTCTTGGTTACCATCATGGTTGAAAATATATTAACATTCTTAAACACTATCAGCCATATTTTAATGCAAATGCAAGTAAATAAACTCAACACGCATTGTTAAAAATGGAATGACCTTGCTCCTTAAGAAAGATTTCAAATTTATATCACTTGCAACAAATTAAAATTTCCTAATTTACCTCCTAATGGGAGGCAGCTAGGTGGCTCAGTGCCCTCAGAGTGGCTAGGCCTGGAGAGAGGGAGACCTAAGTTCAAATTTGGCCTCAGACACTTAATAGCTGTGTGATCCTGGGCAAGTCACTTAATCTGTCTGCCTTAATCTGCTGAAGAAGGAAATGACAAATAACTCCAGTATTTTTGCCAAGTAAACCCTATGGATAGTACTGGCATACTACAGTCCATAGGATCATGAAGAGTTGGACATGATTGAATAACAATTTATCCAAAGCATGCCTTTTCTTTAACATGTAGTTGGAAACAATAGGCAGAGTAAAGGAAATGGATTAATTAACACTGTAAGAACTGAAAGAGGCACCATGTTATAAGAACCAGCTTGGGAGCCATGAAGACATGGGTTCAGGGGTGGGGAACCTGTGGCCCTCAAGTGCAGTCCTCTGACTGAACCCAAACTTCACAGCACAAATACCCTTAATAAAAGGATTTGTTCTGTAAAACTCGGGCTTAGTCAAAAAGCTGCACCCAAGGACCTAGAAAGCCGCAGGTTCCCCACCCCTGGTTTAAATTCTGCCTCTGACACATACTAGTTGTGTGAACCTAGGAAAGCAGCTAAGCATCTCAATTACCTCTAGGCAACTCTCTAAGACTTTAAGTTTCTGAGAAGCTGCTATTCCATTGTTAGAGAAAGTTTTCTAGCTAGGAGGCTTCCCATGCCAATGAAATTACAAGTCCAGTCCCTATCCCAATAAGAACTAAAAGGATTCAAAATAACAACAAAAAACCCAACGACCTGATTACTGAATTAGAGAAGCCAGTTTAGTGGAAAAAGGGCCTGACTTTGAAATGAACAAGACCTGGATTTAAGTCCTACTGCTAACACTCCTATCTATATATAAGTACAGGCATATCACTTAACTTCCCAGTTACACCAAGCAACTCTCTGATCATAAATTATGGACTAGTTGCTCATCAGCATGAGTAGAGGGAGTTTCCAAACCAGATGTTCACTATAATACCAATGAAATCAAAGGCTCAAATCTCTCCTCTACTTCATTATATATAATCATTTTTTTTCCCTTTCTCTCCTCTTTTTCAACTTTTGGCAATTTTATTTATCATGGAATCTATCTGACAATAGTCAGGTTACTAAGAGTGCTTTAAAAATTTCATTCTGCTTTCAGTCAAGAATCAGCACACATGTATCTAAAAATACCCAAGTTAAACAGGCATTTGATAACATACACTGGTTAATACTAAGTAATCAAGTCATGAAAAGGAAAATAAAGTATTAGATACAAGCATCAATATTCTTTATTGTACAAAATAAATTCTCTAACATAGCATGGACACAGAATGAGCTGCCAGTTGATCAAATGCCTTGATGGACATCTATATGGTTAGACTATGAAGGAACTTGCATTTATAAATTATACACATGAAAACATCTCACTTATAGCCACATTTGATGTGTATAATGTATGCCAAACATCAATGATGAATTTTCAAAAGAACTGGAAAATAACAAAATACACTTAGCAACAACACCACACAAAAACTATAAAAAACCTAACTGCATCTTTGAGAAGGCTTTTCAGAATCCAGTACTATCACAGAGTCATTATAAGGAATATAAATATAATATCAATATATTATAGATACATAACAAAGCCGGTTAAAATAAAATTTCCAATTGTTAGAATGTTAACAAATCAACTTCTACTGAATTTTAGGTTATGTGTTGCCTACACTTAATGATAACACATTTATTATCTTATTACACTGTACACTCCTACTTACCTGGACCTAGGACACAAGGGCTGGCTCCTATCATTCCCTAGCTACTTGTATGATCTGCAATACTCACTTAACCTTGAACCTCAGTTTCCTAATCTATACAACAAATATCACCTGCCCTATCACAGGGATTGTTGTAAGGATCAAAAAAGAAACTAATGTCAATTACTTTTATTTACGGTTTCCTTATCTTACATACAAATGTAATAATTGGTTATCTGGTTTTCCAGCCTATAAAAGAAAAAAATTAGAAGGTATTGTCCATATGGAGAAATGATTTAGCTAGAGGCAGGCCCATAGCAGCAAGATGTCACCACTGATCAAGTATAAAAGAAACTGAGGAGGACAGAAGAAATTTGAAAAGAAACTCTAGATGAATATAGCTGTCTGCGTTCTGAACCCTTCAAAAACCCAAGAGCATCTCTGCATCACAAAAATTCAGCATCCTTTGTTTAAAGGGGCAAGGAAATATAGAATACATGTTGGAAAGTACTCTGTCAAGAGTTTAAAACAGGGATTAAATGGAACCTTTAAAGAAAATCCAGATTGCCCCCCCCCCCCCCGAAAATACAACTAACGATAAGTGTTTAGGGAAAAAAAAACCTAATATCCTTTTTGAGGTACAAAACTGTTAACTCTTGAAATTTAGGAAATTCTTGATGAGAAAACTCCCTTTGCCAATACAATACAGATAGGAAACTGTTCTGCATCTTGTGCCTCTATTTATGTATGTAGCTACCTAGAGAGAGCACTGAGACTTTAAGTGACTTGCCCAGTGTCAAATAGCTAGTATGCATTAGAGGCAGCACTTGAATCCAGCTCTTTAGACATCATGCCACGCTACCTCTCCACCTACATCTATGATGACATGAAAATTACTATGTCGGCAAAGTGACAGATTTTAGAAAGATTTTCCAAAGGTTAAGAAAAAGAGCCCATGCTACCTTAGGAGTTCTTAATAGCCTAGGAAATAGACACTGGGTAGTGTTAGATATGTACCACAGTCTTTAGAAAGGTAGATTTTATTTGTCATAAAAAAAGATTCACATTCTAACACCCCACGCCCTTAAAAGAGAGAAAATTTCCATATACAAAGAATAGGAGATGAGAAACCATGAATATTACCTAACAGCCACATATGTAATAAATTCAGCATGTTATTTTTTATGTTATAGATTAGAAAGGTAGATTTTTTTAAAGTTCAAGGAAAAGCCAGGTAGGAGCAGGTCAAAGATTCTACAGTTCAAAAGGGAACCAGGAGGCTCTCTAAACTGAATCCTGACAGACAACAGAATCACAATTAATTCCAATAAGAAAAAAAGGAGCAAGAGGAGAATGTATGTAAAGAAAACAAAGTAAATGAACAGGAGGCTCTCCATGGAACTTAGATTTAAAAGGAATACACACAAGCAATAGATGAAAGGGCCCTCAAATAGATGTATATTAAAAAGTAGTATAAAACCAGAAAAATAGGGTCAGGGAAGGTAAAAGTTCAGAATGGGCAAAGTCTTGTGGAAAAAGAATTGCACCAAGACAAAAAAAAATACAACCACAATACCTATATTGAGAGTTAAGAATGGCCAAAAATATGAATATTTAGTTAAAATTACTTATTAAGCACCCACTACGTACATGGCTCTGTACTAAGTCATAGACAAAGCAGTCTCAATTCATAGAATCACAGAGTTGGAATGGACCTCAGAAAACATCACGGTAATACTCGACCTGAACAAACATCTACTTTATGACTTTCCCAAATCTTTACTCCTAAATTTGTGCTCTTGGAGCCAAAGTCTAATCACTCTTCCTCATGATAGTTCCTTAAATAGTTCAAGAAAATTATCATGTTTCCTGCCCTCCCCACCTCTGCACCGAATTTTATTTTTGTTTAGGGACCCAGTTCTCCTACCAAATGAAAACAATATTAATTACAAAGATCAAGCTTTTCCCCCAAGAAGGGGTAAGAAAATGTATTCCTCTCTCCATTTTTTGGAAAAGATTAAGGTGGATGGGAAACATTTCATATACTATCTAGCTCGGTGCTGTTTTTTCCTTTTTGTTATGAGGTATGGTTCAATGGGTAGGGATGGTGAGACGGACATATACAGAAATGAAAGCAATGCATAAAAAAAATAAAAATAATACACATATTCATTTCAGCAAATGAACTTGTAATGATATGATCTTGAGACCTTTCATTAATCCTGGCTATCCTCCACCAAATGCTCTCCAATTTACCATTACCCTTCCTAAAAAGTGGTGCCTAGAAGTGAACACAAATACTTCACAAGTGGTCTGAACTTCATTGTACAGTGTATCACCTTTTTCTTCCTAAAACTTCTCATAAGACCACCTAAAATAACATTAGCTTTTATGGTTGTCATATCATACTGTTTACTCATTATTAAGCTTACAACCTACTATTTTCCCCAGATTTTTTGTGAGGTTTATGAATCTAAGCATAAGATTTTACATTCATCCCCATTACACTTGGCCCAACTTTTTATAGCCTGCTGAGATGTTTCTGCACTCTGACAAATACTCTGTCACTATTTCTTAGAGGACTACTATACCATGCGTTTGTATCCATCTTCCATTACCTGCTCTTGCTTCTATCTTCTGAACAGGTCTTTTTAAAAGCTAAATTACTCACATGTAGACAAATCACTTTGAAACACTTAAGAACTCTGACCAATGCAATAACATAATTCCTGAAGAATGACGAAGAACCTACCTCTTGACAAGATGGAAAACTTGGAGCAGAGTGGACATATATTTTTGGGAAATGGTCAATGCAAGAATTTGGCTGCTCTTGGTTTTATTTCTATAAGGTGTGTTCCAGATAGAGTCCTGACCTGATGCTTTCAGAGGTTCATTCTAACTGAGTCTGTGAAGTGAGACGACTTCTCTATGTACCTAGTATAAGAGCCTTGTACACAAGACGTGCTTAATAAAACAGTATCTATTTGTACATATTACTACTCACACAGCAGCCAGACTAATTCAGGTCCTCTTTCCCTCTTATCTGCATTACTGCAATGGCCTTCTTCTAACAGGTCTACTTCAAGGGTCTCCCTATGTCAACTGGACTTCTACTCTGGGGAAGTGATTTTCCTAAAGCATGGCTTTTACCATTTAACTCCACCACTCAATAAACTCCAGAGGCAACTTATAACTTCTAGGGCTAAATACAAACTCTTCTGCCTTCACAACCTAGTTTCAACCTACATTTCCAGCTTTATTATGGATCACTTCCCTTCGTGCTCTCTAAAGCCCAGCCAAAATGGACTTCTTGCCGTTCCTCACATGGCACTGCATCTCCTACCTCCGTGCCTTCACCTATTCCCAAATGTAATTCCTTCTCCTCTTGGGTCCCTTAAGCATTCCTCAAAACTCAGCTCAAGTATCCCATCTGACACTTTAGGAAGATCAATGTGACAATTAAATGGAGGATGGACTGGAGTGGTAAGAGATTTGAGGCAGAGAGAATAGCCAGCAGGCTACTGCAACAGTACAGGTGTGAGGTGACGAAGGCCTATACCAGGTTGGTGGCAATGCCAGGGAAAAGAAAGGGATGTAGATAACACATACTATGATGGAAGAACTGACAAAACTTGGCAATAGATTAGATTTGAGAGGTTAAATGAGTGAGGAGTCAAGGATGACACCTATATCGTGAGTTTGGTTGGCTAGAATAGTGGTACTCTCGAAAATAATAAGGAAGTTAGGCATATCTATAGGACATCCAATTCGATATCTAATAAACTAGAGATGTGACTCTGGAGTTCAAGAAAGAGGTTAGGGCTAGACAACTAGATGGGAGAATCATCTGCATAGAGAAGATAATTGAACTCATGGGAACTGATGCAATAGAGAGGAAAAAGGGAAGAAGGCCCAAGAAGGTCTTAGGGAACACACATGGTTAACAGATGTGTATACACTTCTGTATATGCTTATATATGTGTATTTTGTCTCCTGAAATAATGTAAACTCTTTAATGGCACTGTTTCTTTTTGGTCTTTGTATTCCCAGAGCTTAACATAGTATCTGGCATTTGATGTGCACTTAATAAATATTGAATTGATTCCTTATCAGAATTTCTTCTCTGTGTCTTTATTCTTAAGCTTGACCCATTTTTCTCTACTACATTTTTAAGTTCATGGGATTCTCTGAATCCTGGTCTTCCAAAATATATGCCAATGCATGCAGGACCATGATTGGTTTTCTTTTTCTGTATAAAAAATTCTAAGATGAAGGGCTTACTTCCCCTAAGGCTCCCATCATTTCTACTTTAGGAACCAGTTCCTCCTTGCTTTTCAGACACAGGTCCAGAATAGTACTCCCCTCAATTTTCTCTATGCTACCAAAGATGTCCTAATCATAAGAGATTGTTAGTACACTGGAAGTAACACTAGCCTGAGAGGCAGAAAGATCCAGGTTGTACCACTAAGGGCAAACCAATAAAACGCTCTGAGCTCCAATTTTCATAACTGTAACCAGCAGATTATATATGGAGTTGTTGTGAAGAAAGCTCTTTGCAAATCATAAATATGAACCATCATCATGGTAAGTGAACAATTTATTACTCCTTTAAATATGGTGCTTAACCAGCTTCTTATCCATAAACATATAATACTATTGCTATTCCTTCCGTTAAAGAGAAAAATCCCAAAGTATAAGACTAATACTAACTGAAGTTCAAAATAGGCAGTGTATCTAGTTGCTTTAAATGAATTCAAGTCTTTAGGTGAGGCCTGCACAACCTGTGGCTTGCCAAAGGATTTTGGGTAGCCCATGAAAAATATAGAGGAAAACATCCAGAAATCCTTTGGTGTGCCCACAGGCTGACGCAGCCCCACGGGCCACAGCCTGTATAGGCCTGTTCTAGGCCCAGATGACATATCCCAGAGTACTGAAAAAAACTCCCAGTTCTGATCAGTTAACCAAGAGAGATACTCAACGAAGAAAATGGAAAATGGGTTCACAGGCTCCTGAAGCCCAAAGATGAGAACATTTTTTTATTTTTCAAAAAGGGAGAAAAGGTGACTTCTAGAAACTAGAGTCTCATGAACTTGACTACGAACCCAGACAAAATTCTAGAATATATTAAACAGAAGGTTGAACAACTTAGAAATAGAAGCAATGAGCACTAGGAGCCAGCATGGATTTACTAAAAACAACTCTTGACAAACTAGTTTCATTTGCCTTTTTTGAGATGTTGAGAAATGGAATGATGTTAACCTGAAAGGAATCCTCTAGTGCAGTTACCAAACACACAACCACACTCTCAAGTGCAGCTGAAACAGATTAAAATGTAATTAGGAAACTTGACAAAATAAATAAAAATACAGTAAAACACAGATAACATTACATTTTAAAACTAAGTTAATATTTGGCCCTGAAAAATACTAACGAACAGACATTATAATGGTCCCCATTTCTATCTGAGTTTGCTACCACTGCTATGGTAGACTGTTGCATCAATTCCCCCTGAGCCCTGTTCAGTTACACAATGGTAAAAAATTTATAAGCCATGTGAAAGGAAGAGAATTTTAAATAATAGTATATTCTAAGCTTGGGGGGAGGGAATACATATATGCATGAAGGCAGAAAAGGAAGGGATGAGAATGAGTAACAGCTAATTAGTCTAGTTTGAGTCTCCAGAAGGGAGTAGTATGAGATAAGCCCAGAAAGGTTAAGACTGGAGACAGAATGTTGAGGGCTTTGAATGCTAAACTAAGGAGCTTGTATTTTAGCCTATTGGTAATGGGGAAGCAGACTGAAGGTTTCTAAGGAGCATAATTAGATCTGTATATGGGAAGATTACCCTGCCAGCTGCGTGAAGTATAGATTTCCTGCACACTGTCTGGCACATGTGTGGACTGATTAATAGATTGGGGAATGGGGAATGGAGAAGCCCTGAATTAAGGAGACCAATTTTAAAGCTATAAAAGTCTAGTGGAAATAAAGATCTGAACTAGCGTGGCAGCACAAATGGAAAGGAGATGGAGGCATGTTGTTCTAGATAATCTAAAGTCTCTTACAGCTCTAATGATTATTTATGAGTCCATAAGATATTTTAGGGGTTGAATCAACAGGGGTGGTACCTGATTTGATATAAGAAGATGAGGTAAAGGGAAAATCGATAACTCACAGGTTAACAACCTGGAAAACTAGAAATATGATGGTGCCATGAATAGAAACACCAAAGTTGAGAGAGAGGAGAAGCTGGTAGGAGTGAGAGGAAACAAACGAGTTATGCTAAACTGGAAGTGGAGGGCATCCAGGTGAAATTGGAATCCCAGACACCTGGAGATGCATGTCTGAAATTGAGGTAAGAAATTATGGCTGCCTTGATATGTGAAGTCACAGAAGCAGATAAGATCACCAGGGACTTCTGTATTTGGGGAATTTAAAGGGGACATAAAATCCTGTTGCTCTTAAAAAAAATTTTTTTTAGAGGGTCCAGTTAAATTGATTGGGGCTACATTTGAAAACAGTAATTATATTTTAAAACACTGAACTCAGATTTCCAGTAGAAAACATACCAAAAAAAAAAAAACAAAAAAAAAAAAAAAAACCAAAAAAAAAAAAAAAAAAAACACCAAAACCAAAACCAAAAACCAAACCTCATTTTTGTTCTCTCCTCCATATCATCTTAACCCTTATGAGATATAAAGGACAATTCTTTTTTTCTTTTCATCTTCCTTCTCAATCAATAGACCTGGAGAAGTGACAGCTCATGCTCAAGTTACTGAGCTGCTTAAAAATAAAGTGATGAAAAAAACATCCTAGGTTATTTTTGAATAAAAAAGCTACCTGGTATCTATTTATATTTCACTGTTAGAGAAAAGAACTTTTGACCTTCATAAAAGTTAAAGATATAAAAGTATAGGTAACTAATATCTTTATCAATAAGTAAACATTTATCAAGCACCTACTATGTGCCAGAGAGCTAGGTACTAAGCACCAGAGATACAAAGAGAGGCAAAAGACAGTCCTTGCTCTAAAAGAGCTCACAATCTAATGGGCGAGAAAACATGTAACTATTTATAAACATGCTACATATAGGATAAATAGGAAAAACCAACACAGGTCAAGTACTAGAATTAAGAGGGATTGGGAAAGGCTTCCTGTAGAAGGTGGGATTTTAGTTGGGACTTGAAGGAAGCCAGGAGGCAGATATGGAGAAAGAATGTTCCATGCCCATGGGACCATTCAGAGAAAACACTCTAAATGTCTTATCTGAGGATCAATAAAGAGGCCAGTGTCTCTGGATCAAAAGAGTATGGGTGCGTGGAAAAAGAAGATTAGAAAGGTATGGGAAGGGTGGCCTACACTATGACAAGCTTTGAATGTTAAATAGAGGATTTTATATTTGATTTTGGAAGCAACAGGGAGCCACTGGAGTTTGTTGAGTAGGAAGATGCTAAAGGATCAGATTACAATTATTTTCTTCCTTCCTCCTGAAAAATCAAACTATGGTCATTTATCAAATTTCTCTAAGAAATATAGTGCTGAAAACTGGACATAATCATTAGTTGGTATTCCATAACTAGCTCAAATGATGTGTTGCTATCCAAGAAAAGTCCCCATTACTACCAAGCATCATCAACAAAGTTTAATTGCCTCACCTCTTCTACTCTGCACTGAAGCAACAGGAAAGAAAAGAGATAGGAAAAGATTAGGAATATAAAAAGAGTTCACACACAACCTTAAATATAAAACTAAAGACAGATTTAAAAAAAATTAACCTAAAAGTAAAAACAGATGTTTAGTTTACAGACAAAGCTTATACTATGTAAAAAGAGTTAGTACTTTTCCTTTCCTCATCTAGAAAAACCACAGACCCTGGCCACTCAGTGTTTATTATGGGGTTTATTTTGGTGGAAAGAGAGTTATAAAAAGGGATGTGACTGTTTACCATTTTTGTGGAGAAAGCAGAGCATTTAATCAACCTTTAAAATAAACTAGATTGTACACAAGACATCTGAGAACTGTAGATGGGAAGAGATGACTTTTAAATGACATTTATTTCTTTACTAAGTTTTCTTTAGAAAAGAATTATGAAGGCATTTATATTTATGTCAGCCTCAGATTTCTCAAATACTCCCCCACTAAAATTTTTATGCATACTTACTGATTTGATTCAAAGTCTCTTGGGGAATCCAACTCATATCAACATCATTTTGGTTTGATGTACCCATTTCTACTTTCTGGGCTGGTCTTTTTCTCTAAAAGAACACAAAAATCATTTTTGGTATATCATTGGTAAGATTTTATTAGAATTTTATTAGAATTATCATAACCAACAATAACTAAAAGGTTAGGTTTCTATTTTATTACAAGAACCTAAGAAATACTTGATGACCTTCAATTTTAATTAAAATAGACCATACAAAAAATTATTTTCATATAATTAAGATTTCACAAGGGGTCAGGTTATCATTAACTCAATATTAAGTGATTTTCAAGGCTATAACTATCTAGAAGACAGCAATTCCTTACCTTTCTAGACTCTAGAAGCTGATGGAGCCCAACAACGACTAGTAGCCCAAGTCCAGCAAGGAACATATACATAAAGATCCTTATTTCAAGGAAAGAAAAAAAGCACAAGGAATTACCACAAATGAAGATGATTGCTATTATAGTTTTGAGACATGCCATAAATCCTCTATATAATCTGAAATTTTAAAGAATTCAATTAAATTAGGAGCCAGTTATGTAACACATACTGGCTGTGTGACCTTGGACAAATCTCTCAGTGGCCCCAGGCAACTGTCTAAACCTCTAAACTGCAAGAGTTTACAATCTGCATAGACAAAGTGTTTTCTCATAAAGGGAGTTATCTATACCAATGAAATCACAAGTCTGATTTTTAAAAAGGCGTTATGAGGGCTTGGTAAATTATTTTACACCATCTTTAGGATGTTATGAATGAATATAAAGTATAATATAAAGTGAAGAAAAGTACCTCACAAAACATGGCAAATTAATGAAACTCATAGCAGAACAGCTGAGTGGTAGAAATTGCCAATCACCACACACATTCTCTGCTGAAACACTAAATAACATTCTTAGACATTAAGTCTCAAAATATTTTTCTATAGCAACATTAAAAGGGGAAAACTCAGAGAAAATCAGTGTTTTGTCTCCAGTCTGAGAGATGATATAGTTTATCTCTACTAGGCAAGAATTTGGAGAGGAAGGGTTAAAATGGAGCAAGTTGGGTAACTTCCTTGTTCTTCCTAAGATATGTGGCTTTTTAAGCTACGTGAATCCCCAATTCACAGTAATACTGAAATATTAAGCTGTTTCAAAGTAAATCATAAATTCCCTGATAAGCTAAGTCTTTTGCAGCAAATATAACAAATATAGTTGAACTGAACCTTTATTTCACTATAAAGATTATATTATCTCTATTTTTTACTGGTCATCTAAGGGACTCAACTGAGCAGTGTGAATTTCCCTAAGCACACATGACATGTTGCCTCTGCCATTTCAGGAATGACATGGTCACCTGAGAAACATATTTAGGAAGCAACAAATCTTAGATTTTTACCCTAACTGCCCATCAGGAGAGGATGCACGGTGCAACAGAAAGGTTACTGGATTCATGCTGGCTCTTCATTTACTACTAGGGTGACACTGGACAAGTCACTTCACTTTATTCTTCTGTAAAATAATGAGGTTGGGCTAGATGACCTCCAAAGTCCCTTCCAGCTTTAAATCTATGGTCCTATGATCTACTTTATCACAACTCTCTTACGTTTCTCCATCCAACCCATCTTCTCTTTCAATAATTGTAACTGTTTGATTGAAGACAGCATCTTGGAACACGTTGCCCTATAAAAACACAAAAATTTGAAATGTGTTGAAATGACTAAAGTTTCAAAGAGATTTTAAAATGCATTTAACCCACATCAGATGACCATACAGCATTCTCACAAGTGATGAGGTCAGTATGTGTAGCCAGTAGGACTGATGCAAACAAATTTTAACTACAAATCACTGGTTTAAAATTACCACCACTTGGCAAAGAATTGGAAGTTGAGGGAATGCCCATCAATTGGGAAATGTTTGAACAAGTTGTGATGGAATACTATTGTGCTACAAGTAATGATGAGCAGGATGCTCTCAGAAAAACCTGGAAAGATTTACATGAACTGATGCAAAGTGAAATGAGTAGAACCAGGAGAACACTGTACACAGAACAGCAATACTGTAAGATGATGAACTGTGAATGATTGTCTTGGATCACTGTATTGCTGAGAATAGCTATGAAAAGAGCTATCCATCCCCAGAGAAAGAAATGATGGAGTCTGAATACAGACTTTTTTTTTTACTTTATTCTTCTTGGATTTTTTTGAGGTGTTTATATTTTCTTTTATAACATGAATAATACGCAAATGTTTTGCATGCTACACATGTATAACCTCTATCAAACTGCTTGCTTTCTCAATGGCGGGGAGGAGAGAGAATCTGGAACTCAAAAATTTAAAAACAAATGTAAAAATTGTTTTTACATGTAATTGGGGAAAAATAAAATACGAAATAATTAAAAAACATAAAAATAAATTAAAAAAAATTTACCACCACTGCAAATCACGACTACAATGTGGTGTCGTCTCTCCTCTCTATCACTTACAATACCAATGCTAACATTGCCTCTTTGGGAACCAAAGTAAAGGGAGGATGAAGGAATGGGAAGGGGACCACTAGTGAAAAACCTATGCCAGAACATCACTTTCATTAGAGTCATTTCTTCCCCCCTTAAGTTGAGAGAAAAAGAGAGGTTTAGTAGCAGCATACTATTCTAAGAATTCTAAGAAGTGGGAAAGGAAAATCCAAATTTATCTTCTAAATAGCAAGATTAGAAACCAATCACTTTAAAACAAATGGGACTGACTTAAATCTTTAGAATAACTTTCTTTAGTGAAAATAACATTAGCTATATACGAAACTTGGTTCTGTCATCATGCATCTAAGATAATGTTTGTCCATTCTAACAAGAAGACCATCAAATCTTGCTTAAAAGAATTAACTGATTCAGACAAAACAATGTTATAGGGGACTCATGGGTCTAGGACTAGCTCAGGTCAACACCAACCATGTGTTTACTGATTTCCTATTGGGTAATTGGGCAAATGACACTACCGTTGGATTTTAGTTAGCATTTTATTAATGTTACTGCAAAATGACGCTGGTTGGGGTAACTTTATAGAGGGTATACTTCTACTTCCTCGTATTTAACTCATACCCAACTCAGAACCATAAAAGCAATTTATAGATCTTTTAAAATCTATTAACGAAGATGATTTAATATGCTTACATGTCACTAAAACACTGTACCTAAAGGTTTTAATCTGACATTTATCTGCAACAATCCCCTATACTACTACATAAAAGTATTTTCCAATCAACAAAAGCCTCAGAGGTGAGAAAACATTTTTATGTGACTATCTGTACTGGAGGTCTTTAAACTGGATAGAAACTGTATCAGCAGATCGGGTATCATGTTATTCTGTAACTTTATAGATAAAAACATACACCACTGGGGCATGAAACCAGATGTCTCATTAAATATTATAGGACACCTGTCTATTTTTAATGGTTCCATATTTTGTTTGAAGGCAGGAAAAAAAGACTAACATATCCTGGAGGTTAACTTTGAACACTAGAATTCTAGGATATCAGTTCTGCTTAACATATAATAGACATCTAATGTGAACAAAAAGACATCAAGACTTATGTTAAGCCTCCTTTTCCCCAATGTTAAAATGAAACAAACTTTGTTGCTAAGACTATTTGTTCTAGAATACTAGAAATCATAATGTATAAACTTTGAGATAAGTAGAAGGTACAGTAATTGTAAAACAGTCAAAAGGCAGGCAACTAGAGAAGGGGGAGACGTGGATTATTCACAAATTTGATAGTTAAGTCCCTAAACAATGAGTGGCCTATGATTCAGAACGATTATTTATCAAGAAAAATGTCATTTCCTTCCCATTAAGTTGCAACTTAAAATAGAAAAAAAAAAGCATAAACGGGCCTTACGTTTAAATCTTTGTAGTTCAGATTGATGACTAGACCAAATGGACGCCCACCCATGGGTTCTGCAGGGATGAAAGAGTACTCAAATGTTGCCTGCCTCTGGGGTGGCACTACGGTGTTCAGAGGAAGAGCTGTGAAATTCTGGATATAAAACTGGTAATCCTGAGGATAGCGGAATGAGGCATCTAGCGATTCAACAATAAAGTCTTCTGTACCCTTGTTTGTAAAGCCTACCAGGAACTTCACAATGTTATTTGCTGGGAAATCTAAGAAAGAAAATTAAGATATGAAAGTTAGAAAGCTTTCAACAAGATATAAAAATGATACCTAAGTACTCAATTCCAACCTTAAAAATTACACTTATCTACATTTATAGAATTCAAATCTCAATTATGAGTTATGTGATCTGGAAGCTTTTTGTAAACATCTAGTAGTTGGGTTATCATTTAGTAGCTCTATGGTCCACCTGAAGCACCCTATGGACCCAAAGTTGATAGCTAGAAGAAACTAGCGATAACCTGGCTAAAAATGTCAACATAGTCAAAAGAAATTAAATTATGTTGCCCCTATTCAGAGTAGATCCCCTGATGTTAGAGAACTTTAGAGAATAATAAAGGTGGTGAAAGGAACACTAGACTTCAGATGTCAGGAAACCTGCACTCAAATTTCATCTCTAACCCATTAGTTCTATGACAAGGGAGAAGTCACTTCATCTTGTTGAGCTTTAGTTTCTTCATCTGTAAAATGGAAATAACAGCTCCTTCTCCTCACAGAGTTGTGAGGATCCGACGATCCAATGAGAATAACCTTTCTAAAACACAATTCTCTCATCTGCAAAACGGGGAGACTCCCTATACTAATCATCTCACAGGTAGTAAGGATCATACGAGATAATGTATCTAAAGTATTTTGCAAACTTTAGAATTATATAAATGTCAGCTACTACATCTAAAAGACTGGACCTGATTTTGCTGGGAATCTCTTGGTTTCAAATGTTTTATAAGTCAAGTGCCATGTATTACCTTGCCTCTATTGGGAAATAACTTGTGACAAAGATTGTTTTGTTATAATTCTGAACCACACTGAGAGCTGTGAGGATCTAACTAAGAGCTCATATCTCTATAGATGACCTGCACTGGTAGGAGTTTCTTCCCTGGGAAGTTCCCTACACTGCTGAAATCATGAGTCTCGTCCTCATACCCACCTATGGTACTTTAAGGTTTCCAAAGCACTTTTCCCCACCCTATTGTAAGTGAATCTAAAGAGCTTCATTTTGTTAATGAAGAAACTAAGGCTCGAAGTAGTTTAATGAGTTGTCCGAATTCAGTTATTAAGTGTCAAAGCCAGGATTCAAACTCAGCTATTCTAAGTCTTATGTTCTTTCCATGACAATTCTGTTAAACAGATGACATAAAAGGGTAGGGAAAGAATACTGAGCTATAATAACCAAAAATGCAAAGTTAAAAAGCTACAGAGAAAAGTTACAAAATGAAAGCGGAAAACCAAATCCTTTCTTCAAATTAAAATTCTTACTATTAGAAGAACAAAAAAGTACACCAGCATGAAAGAGAAACTTTCAGAAATCTGAGAAACAAGTACTTAGCAAATAACTTTTTATCTCTTTAAGACAACTTTCATTCACGGAGCAATGATCCAATTGACAGCTGACTGCAAAACTAATATTTTATCAATATTTCACATTAAAGAAATTATGCAATATTTAAGTACAACAGCCTGAAAATTTGAAAAGCTTTTTAGAAGCTTTGAAAATGCGCATTTAATTCCTAGGTCAAATAGATTTTTCTGTGTTTTGTCCTCCAGTTTATTTTTCCTTTTCAAGTTCCACATGTCATTCTTTAAATAGATGTTTTGTAAAGAAAACACCCACTATGCCAATTCCAGGATATAATTGTTTTGAAGAGGAATATGTGCCAAGTACTTACTTAAGCACCATTCCAGAACCTTTTCCCCTTCTCCAGGGTCCTACATCTAGCTCTGTTCCCTGCTTATGGTGATTACTGAGGAATATTTTTACTTGTAGTGCTAAAAAATATTTACCTTCTCCTTTTACAAATAAGATAGTTGTGTCTGCACTTGGTGAGGCTTCAGGTTCACCAGAGAGATCTTCTTCTTTTTCTTCTGCCTAATAATATTAAAAAAGGCTATATTAATATAAGAAAAAAGTCATTACTACTGGCAGTAGGGCTACCAGACTCTTTTATTAAATCACTTACAGAACAATAAGGCAGTGAATAGGCACATCAGATTGGCTTCCTTGCCCTCTCCCACCATTTTCAGCTTCCTTTTGTGTTATTTCCCCCATTAAAATATAAACTTCTCGAGGGCATGGATTGTCTTTTTTCTTGTATTTGTATTCCCAGGGTTTAGTCCAGCACATAGCAAACACTTAATAAATGCTTGGTGACAGATGACTGCAGTAATTTAAAAAGAACTACAGATTTCAAAAGATGCAGAAGTTATGCGGAAGTGCTCCAAGTATGTAAGACAGCTTATGAAAAGGCACAGAGGTGTATAACAGGTAGGCTAGCTCAGCTAGAACACAAAAAATGTGAGGCAGAGTACTGTGAAGTAAGCCTAGAAGGATGGGTTAAAGCCATATTGTGAAGGTCTTTAAATTTCTATTTTGCCCTAAAGGCAAGAGGGAGCCACAGAAACTTCTTGAGCAGTGGAATGACCTTGTTGAGCCCATATTTTAGGAATATCAATCTGGCAGGTGTGTGAAAGATAAAACCGAAAGGAGGAAACCAATAAAACTCTTGATAAGGAATCTGAGACAGAGAAGTGATTTATCCTGGGTCATACAGCTATTAAATACCTCAGGCAGACTTGAACCCAGATTTTCCTAATTCAAAGTCCACTATTCACTATGTTATGCTGCCTCATTCAACCTCATGAGATCTGTTTCCTCATCCCTATAAGGTGAGTTGGCCTTGAGAATTTGTAAGGTCCATCCAATTTTAAATCGATAATCATATATGATACATACACTGGTAATTTATATAAAATAATATATAAGAGATACAATGCATGATCAAAGTACTTTGGGAAATCTGATGGGGAGGAAGACACAGATTTGGAGCGAAGATGGAAAGATCAGGGAAGACATAACAGATGGCAGTAATTGAGGTTTTTTTTTTTAAATGATGACTAGGAATTCAAAAGGTCTACCTAACTTCAAGTTTAACACTCTAACCTCTACTTTCCATTGCCTCTTAGGAGAATAGTAATGTCATTAGAAGTATTATAAAGTAGACAGTGCTGGCTTAGAGTCTAAAAGAACTGGGTTTGAAGTCTTATCTCTAACACTTACTGGTTATATACAGATTACTTAATTTTTACATGCCTCAAGCAAATCCCTAGGATTTATCTATTAATTCAAAATTTAGCTATCTTGATGAAATCAAAGCCCCTGAGCATTATAAGCTTACTTTATATACTGTTTTACAGTTAAAGTACATGTGCATACATTATTACTATTATTAAAAAAGAAAACACCTACTCTCTTCTGTATGCCATGCTGCCTGATTTTAGGACTACGGTTATCCTTTCCACATTGCAACTTTCCCCATTGTGGTTGCAATATATCATTGGCATAAAAAATTAAATGGCAATTTTTGGGGATGACATAAACAGGGATTTTTGCAGATGACACACATAAAGGTTAGAAACTCAGAAATGCAGGATTGTTATAAAAAAAGTCATTCCAGTAGACACTGGCATCATATGGGAAATGCTAAGTCCTTATATGATTTCCTAATGGAAAATGAAGGTGAAGGATCTATCCCTACAGATTTTATGTGGATCTTCCAGATCGAGGGAGCACTGTGTCTCTAACCCTCACGATGTGGAAAAAGGATAACTACACATTTCTTGGGTTGAAGGAGAGAAAAGATCTTAAAGTTTTGGTGGTTAAAGTGAGTTGGCCATCTTCTTGAACAGGAAAGGAAATCAATCACCAACCACAGGGTCCAGCCTCCTGTTCTACTCAAGAAAAAAAGGAAACCAAATCTTCATAAAAGAATATTTCAACATATCATTTGTGAATTACTATGATTGATTCCCTTTCCATTCTCACCTCAAGTTACCCACCTGAAATTGGTATTATTTTTTAAAACGGTATACTTTTTGTTACCAGCACCAACGCAGAAATGAATGGACTGAGTTAAGACAAATAACCTATGCAATTAGATAGTGGAATGTAAAACAAGAGTGTTAAAAAACATACAAATGGGTACCTAAGAATCGGAAATCAAAGGGATGCACATCAATTGAGGAATGGCTAAACAAGCTGTGGTACATGACTGTAATGAAATATTACTGTGCTATAAGAAATGACAAGCAGGATGATTTCAGAAAAACACAAGAACTGATGCATGGTGAAGTGAACAGAACCAGAACGTTGTACACAGTTAACAACAATACTGTTCAATGAAGAACTGTGAATGACTTAGCTATTCTCAGCACTACAATGATCCAAGACAATCCCAAGGGCTAATGATGAAGCATACTACTTGCCTCCAAAGAACCGGTATTGACTGAATACAGACTGAAGCATACTATTTTTTACTTTCTTTCATTTTTTAAAATTTAAGTGACTAATATGGAAATGATTTACATAATTGCACTTGTATAACCTATATCCGACTGCTTACTGTCTCAGGAAGGAGGGAGGGTAGAGAAGAAGAGAGGCATAGAATTGGAACTCAAAATTTTAAATTAAAAAATCATACAAATGTAGCATAAATGAGCATATTAAGGACCAATGAAACTAACGAAGAATCAGGCAGGATAATTCATAGCTGGATCCTTTAAAGACGAAAGTCTTAGGAGGGAGACATATGGGTGGATTAAAGAAGGGTATTCTATGCAAGCAGGTTGTAATTTGTAAGCTATTTACTTCCAAGTGAAGCAAAAGAGTGGTTTGACTAAGGAAAAATTCAAGTAACAATAAATGAAATCAGTGAGATATAAATAGGAAGAGAGAAGCAAGTTTTGTTAGGATAGGAACCAGTGTAGGTCCTTCAAACATGTGCAAAATCACTGTAGGTTCAAGATTCATATGCAGTGAGAATGATGTTTTGAGTAAGATTAATCTGGCAGTTCCCTCCTCTTTCTTGCCTAACAAAGAAAAATGGTCAATCAAAAACAAATGCTCTAGTGACTGCATCTGACAATGTATGCAACATTCTGTTTCTATGACCTCCCACCCTTCCCTTGAGAGGAGGGAGACACATTATGTTATCTGTTCTTCAGGACCAAGATTGGTTATTACAGTTACTCAGGACTTGGCTTCCTTTAAGAGATCTTGTCATTTGTCATTCCAGTCTTTGTGCTACTTCTTGACTTGAGAGGGGTAAGATATGAGGGGGAGAGGGGAACTAGATCAAGGTACCTCATTATAGCAAGGATATTAATAAACTGGAGATCAAATAGAGGAGGACAAATAGAATAGTAAAGAGTCTTGAATGACATATTCCCCATCAGTTAAAGGGAATCCCTTTTGGAGGCTAGATTTGACTAGATGACTCCTGGGGTTCCTTTCTAACTGAAAAATTCTGTGATCATAGTAAGAAGTGAATAGAAATGAATACTGACAAGGGGAAAATGTGGCAGAGTGATTCTGAGTTTCCCCCTAGGGTACCTACTACTGTAAATCTGTCTATTGCAGAAGAATCCAAATCTACTATCCATTAGCCCTACTACTACAAATGACGAGATGATTTCTGAGGTCTCTGCCAACTTCAAATATGATGGTCAAAGCAAGATATTGTTTTACATCCTACATAATCAGATTTTCCAGACCTCATAAAAATATGAACTGATATTATAATAAATTTGTAACAAGTTTTATCAAGTGCTTCCCAACAAATCATATGCTCAAGATGTCAAATATAATCCATCACTAACCAAATCTGTGGGTTCATCTTCTTCTATTTCTGCTTCATCATCTTCATCTTCAATTATTGTATCTTCTAGTGCTTCTTCATCCTCTGTAGCATCTTGGGCCACAGCTATTGACCCTAACAATGTAAACAGAAAGTGTTTTTAACAACTGAACCTAAGAGCAAGACATTAATCAATAAGTTAGTTCTGATGGTTAAAATCATAATCAAACAAATATTGTTTAGAAGACATACGTGTAAAACAGTAAAACACTTAGAATTTGGAACCATATTGTTTGGAAGAATCACATCAATAAATAATGAGCACGGATGCATATAAAACACTTTACAACTGTAAAAAATAGAGCGAAGACATAGCAAAGCAGGTTAATAGGAAAAAAAGATTTGTATTTCTGCTTTTTTTTAGTTCAACGTAAAGTTCTGAGATCTTAAATTAGAAAAAGAGGGAAATTTAGGCTAAAGTCTAGAAGAAAACAAAAATAAAACAATATTGCTTTTCTATGTAAGCAATTCAAATACAAAGAAACCTCTAAACTGGTTTGCTAAGTATTTTCTAAAATAGACCCTGAACACAATTTCTAGGTCACCAGTATGTGAATCTACCAACGATTTATGGAAAGAATGATGATGTGGCAACTCAGTTTAAAAAATATAGACAAGGGCACAAGTATACATGCTGTAATACCCAGGAAGAAAAGCATAGAATACAAAGACTCCTACAATCCTGAGTTTGGCTTCTACTTAGATGTTGGTCAGTCATCGACTTTGCAAAATAGAAAGAACACTACACTATGAAACAAAGAACTACAACTTTCCAAACTAGGGTGTAGGTGCTAACTTTGTGACACAGTAATTTAAAATGAAGCACCCTTAAATGTAACTTTTTATACAAAATGGCTTCTAATCATTCATTTTAGCTTAACTTAGACTTTAAATTACATATATTTACTAATACAACAGCATTATTTTGATAAAAATCTTAGTGGCATTTGCTTTGCCCTCAACATGCTTCGTTGCAAAAAATTAAGGAAAGACATCTGTAAAATAGAAAATGTTTAAGAAATATACCCTACAGGAGGTGGGGGTGGGAGAGAAATCTGAACATGAATCCAATGTCAATTTTGGTTAGAAAGATTAAAACCACAAAGTAAAAATGGTCAAAATCAGAATTTTTAAAAATCAAGTGATCTTCAAGAGACAGAAGGAAAGGAGATCTGCAAGCAGATCCCAAGATAAATTCATTTTTTCTTACAACCTACAGCTGAATTAAGTTTTCCTACAAGATGTTCTTTCCATACACCGGTCAAAATCAATCTACTTTATTTCCTTTGCAAAACATAAGTGTTCACTGGATTATACCATTAAAATGTATTCAAAACATTCCTTCGGAACTGGATTTTTAGAATTGTAAAGAATCTTAGAGATCACTTAGTTTACAGATAAGACTGAAAGTGAACAGTGAAGTGACTTGCCCATGGTCAAGCCAGAGGCTGAGTTGGGATTTTAGAAATGAGGTTTCAGGATGCTCTTTCCACTACACCAAGCTATACCTACTTTATTCACTCTTATTCCCCTTTTTGCCCTCTCTTCCATTAAGGAATTTCTTTCACAACCTCTTGGAAGTTTTAGAATCCAGGCTCTCTATTCTAAATGAAGCCTAAAGCCAGTAGCCCAGAAAGGTCTTCATATGAAATTTAAAGTGATTAACAGAGTAGGGTTACACAACCTGTCCAACATAACGACACAGCTGAACATTGCTCAAGGGGCACGAGAGGGGAAAAAAATTCCTTTTTCGAGATTAGCGGACTAATAAAGTAAGGTATGTCGATAGGGTGGGCGAGAGGACGGTTAAGATTCACGGGAAAAAGGACAGGCTACCAAAGAGAGGTGCTCTGCGAGGCTGGGTGCAGCGAAACATGGACTCCGTGAAATGAATGAAGCTAGGCCCCCTCTACAAGATAATGACACGTCAGCCCAGAGCCCGGCGCCGAGTGTGCGTGGGGGCGGGGGAGAGCGCTCGCGGGAGGCGCGGACAGCGGCCACTGCAGCTCAGCTCCGCCGCCCTCCTCTTGCAGCCTCGAGGGATGCCCCAGGTCCCAAGACGCACGGACAAGGGGTAACAATGCAGGTCGGAGCGCCGGGGCCCGGAGCAACGTCACCCAGCCCGGCCGGGAAAGAGCGCGTGGCCCGCTACAGATCCGCATGGGAGGGGGTCGGGAGAGCTCCGCTGCTGGGAGGCCTCCTCGTGCGCACGGGACTCCCCGCCCTGCGCCCCCTCCCCCGCGCAGCCTCAATCCCAGGGATCGGCGGAGGGGAGGGAGAAGTCCGGAACAGAGCAAGAACCAGAGGGCGCGCGACCCCCGCGAGCCGCGGCCACCGCCCCCCACCACCAAACTTGGCAAGCGCTGCAGTCGTCCCCCGTCTTAATCCTCCCACTCCTCCCACGCCGTACCTCCGGGGCCGCCCCCAAGCAGTAGTGCGGTGGGGAAGACGAGCAGCACTATCAAGATCAACCGGGAGAGGAATCTCATGGTGCGGCCAGCGGGCTTTTTAGCCTCCACAGGCTCTCACGGCGGCTTCGGCGGTAATGGCGATACTCCTCATCCGGGCTATGGAGTGGGGGGGGGGGGCACGCACACGTAAACGGGACGTAGCCCCGCCTCCCTCCTCGCTAGCTCCGCTGTGAACGTGGCTCAGTCCCAGGCCAGGGAAGCCCGGGGCTGAGGCTCGGTGGGGGAGGAGCGGGATGGCGTAGTAGGGGGGCGGTCACGTGACAACTCCGCTGTACTTTTACTGGGAAAGTGACATCTTCCCTCCTCTAGGTGAGTTTCCCTCCTCCTGGATGTACCCTGTGTGGCTTTGTCATCCATTTTCGACTGGGCTTTTGAGAGTCTATAGGAAAGGTGAACCTGGCTTCTTTACCTGGCAGTCCGTCAGCTTATTTTTAAACTTCCATAACTTGGGTTAGAGCTGTTAGTTCAGTAATTCTTGATTAAGCACCCAATATGTGCAAAGCCCTATGCTGGACTCTGGGAGCGTGCAAAGTTTACCTAAACATTGATTGCCTTACCCTCTTGAAGCTTTTTAAAGTCTAGCAGAGGGATGAGGATGAGGATGGTGATGGAGATGAAGAAAGAAGATAATGATGGTGATAGTACCAGTAGTTCTGAAGTAGTGTTGAAGCTCTGAACCAAAAAGACCCAGTTCAGGTTGGTGACATTTAACCTAGGTTAGTCATTCTTTGTGCTCTGGCGATTGGGCTTCAGAGAAGCCACCAACCTTCACTGTTAGTGGAATGAGGATGAGGAAGGCTTTCCTTGGAGTGAAATCACAGGCCAAGTCCCTAGCCCTAATGCTAATCTTGAACACTTTAAAGTTTAGAAAGCGCTTTACACATATTACCACATGGTACAACAGCCAGTGCTAGAGAGTTGTTTCTGTTTTTGGCCTAGCACTGGGCCCTGCACACACTATGCGCTTAATGTTTATTGAATAATACAAAATGTGTTGATGGCTCAGCCAGTTCTGGACCTTCTTGAACTTCCGTTCTAGGGGAACTTTCAAATAGTATATTATGGTTCTGACTTAGTCCCCCTCCAGTTGAAAAAAAACAGGCAATTTTAAAGTTAACTTGTGTCTAAGTACACATCATGCTAACATGCAGGCAAGTAACATCATTAAAATAACATAGAAATTAAGAGTAAAGCAACAGGAAACAATCTCAACACATTTTTAGTAAGAACAATTTCAATTTCCTTTTCCTTCCCTTTCTTTCCAAAGTAGTTTAGGAAACAAAACTCATTAGGGAAGACATGGGCCAAGATTCTCTGAAACTGAAAGAAAGGCCTCAAGCCTTTGAAAAGGCTGGAAACTACTCCTACTAATCTCTGATACACACTGCTTGTCATCTGTCTAGCTACTCCCCATTCCTATTGTATGGAAGAAATGATACCTTTCTGACTTCATGTGGTAGGTAACTGCTGCCAAAATATATCACGACAATGTAGAAAGTGTGGAAGTAAAAAGAAACCTAGGTTTTATTATGTGTAAGCATAGGTTCAGATCTCAGAGAAAAACAAGAAGCCTGAATAAAGATTAGGATTCTAACAAGGTCTCTTATAGAAAAAAATTATGTTAGAGTAACATAGAAATAATTCTTTTACATATTGGAATCTTGTACATTCCTCTTAGGCAGTAAAAGTTAAAAGACAGACTCATAATCCCATGCTTCCATCAGTGTCATAAAAGTTGAACAACTTGGTTAAACAGAGTCATAATCTCATGCATAAACAAACCTAATTAAACTAAGTCAAGTTACAGATTAAATTACATTTAGAGCATTCACAAATAGGTTAATTGATGGGGAAGATTTATATGTTGTCACGAAATCAGGTAAAAGTGAGATTCTTCCTCTAGCTTCTTATCTAAGGAATGTTTAAAGCTTAAAGTAAATTTTCACATCCCATGAGATAAATTTTGGTCAGGTGACATTAATATTAACAAAAGACAGGCTTTTAGTTAACCAAAAGTTGAAGGAGGAATGACCCTGAGCCCCAAGTAATAAAAATTAATAAGAGGAAATTAAAAATTCCCATTGCACTATGCAACTCCCTTTTCCTTCTCTGATCCATGGGATCCCAACCCCACAGAAAATGTTCATCTCATGGCTATCTTCCCTTAATTCCTGGACATAGTCATTCTGCTCCATAGGTCCACATGTCCCCATTGGAACTGGAGTGCTTTTTCTCCCAATAAGAACTAGCATTGTAGGAAATTACTTCCTTCTCCCTTTATTACTGGCATATTAAAAGAAGAGTCTTTGCCAGTGGGTCTACAGGATTGCCATCTTTGGGACTGTGTTGGAGGAGGGGCCAAGTTAGTGGTCCTTGGGGGTACATCTCTTCTACTTCCTCACCTTAACTAAAATGTAACTTGAACTGAAACTAGCTTATGTTTGGATTAGTTAAATTATTTTGTTTAAAATATTACATTTAAAAAAATCTACTTTTTAAATAAACTTGTTTTTGAAAGATGTAGTTACTGTAAGTTAAAATCTGAAGTTGTTCTGCTTTTGGTGAAATGATATTTCTGCTCTACTTTAGCTGCAAATCACTTTAGACCTCGCCAGGAAGAACTACACCATCTCTCAGAGGCTTAACTTTGAAATTCCACTCTTAACTCAAACTTTCTATTCTACTTCCTGTACTCTTGTCACTTAACACTAAATCTGCTCTTCGCCCCAATTCTTCCCTCTTCTAGTACATGATGAGCAGGATGCTCTCAGAAAAGCGTAGAAAGACTTACATGAACTGATACAAAGTGAAATGAGCAGAACCAGGAGAATATTATACACAGTTACAGCACTATTGTAAGATGATCAATTATGAATGACCTCACTATTCTCAGCAATATAATCATCCAAGACTATTCCAAAGGACTCTTGATGAAAAATGCTATCCATTTTGAGGGAAAAAACTGATAGTATCTGAATGCAGATTGAAGCATACTTTTTTTAAACTTTATTTTTCTTGTTTTTTTTTTTCCCTTGGTCTGTTTTCTTTTACAACATGACTAATATTCGAAATATGATTTGCATGACTGCACCTGTATAACCTATATCTAGTACATCTTGTTTCCCTTGCCTCCATGTGCAGATCTGATTCATGTGTGACGAATGAAAAGTCCAACAGACATAATTTCTGGGTAATTAATAATTAACTTATTAATTATGGCTAGCAAATAATCAATAAAAAGAGGTCATTAGAACTCTTGGAAGCCAAAGACCAACCTTGGCGGCCTGCTGAATGTTTAAATACCCTTGGAGAGTAGGTATTCCCAACAGAAGGAAATAAACTCTGATTGGTTAACAATTAATGAGAGAATAAATATTATAAGGAGAGGTGGGTTTATTCTAATGAAGGACTGGAGGATGTGACTGTAATCTTGTCATTCTTGGACAAAAAGACCTATCTCCACACCCACATCATTCCTCTTCTAGCAATCTATACAGAAGGATCTATCCTCCACCCAAATTGCTTATTGTAGTTGAACAATGGCCCAGAATTCACCTAGATAAGATGGTCTTTACTCTTAAATCAGAACTAAGCTTTCCTAGTTGGGTGCAGTCCTGCCCAAGACTGAGGGGAATGTTAACCCAATCTCACATCAGCCTTGTTCTTCACAAGGACTGGGCTGTGATTCAGGAAATAGAAAGAAAAAAAGCCCTGACTCTCCCCTCCCCCATATTAATTGGTCATTAATAGTCATTTCGCATGATTTGTACCAATTTGATTTTTCCATTGCTGCTTACAGGCTCAGTGATCAAGGAGAAAGTCACAAAATCAAGCTGATTTCACTTACCCACAAATACATAGTGTATGTTAAGACATACAAGAATCCCATAGAATGAGAAGTCATGATTGTACTATGATCTGCATTAGTGAAAGGAACTCCTGACTTGATGAAACTGTGGATCCATTGACATTTAGCCTCATCTCTGAAGACTGTGCAACAATTCCTTTAAACTATTTTTGACTAATTTTTTTTTTCATTCTTCATATCAAGTATTGCAAATCTTTTTCTGTTCCCAAGACAGTAAAACTGAACCCCCCAATTCTCAGACATACAGTGATGACTTAGCCTTCTTGCTCAATTAATGAAATCACCAAGCATTTATTAAGCACTTACTGTGTGTCAGATACTGTGCTGACCACTGAAGAGAATATAAAACAACAATATTCCCTGAGCTTGGGAGAGACAACATGTAGGTAAATAAGTTTATATGAGATAGATACATAATAGATGGAAGGATGGGAAAATATCAGCAAAGGGAGAACTGGGAAAAGACTGATACAGACAGTGTCATTTGAATGGAGTCTTAAAAGAAGCTAGGGAGTCTAAGATTTTTTTTAAAAAAAATTAATATTTTATTTTCTCCCAATTACATGTAAAAAAAACAATTTTTAACATGTTTAAAATTTTGAGTTCCAAATTCTCTCCCTCCCCCTCATTGAAAAGGCAAGCAATTTGACATAGATTATACAGGTGCAGTCATGCAAATCATATTTCGAATATTAGTCATGTTGTAAAAGAAAACACAGACCAAGGGAAAAAAAACCCAGAAAAATAAAGTGTAAAAAAGTATGCTTCAATCTGCATTCAGATACCAGTTTTTTCCCTCAAAATGGATAGCATTTTTCATCAAGAATCCTTTGAAATAGTCTTGTATGATTATATCGTTGAGAATAGTGAAGTCATTCGTAGTTGATCATCTTACGATAGTGCTGTAACTGTGTACAATATTCTCCTGGTTCTGCTCATTTCACTTTGTATCAGTTCATGTAAGTCTTTCTACAATTTTCTGAGAGCATCCTGCTCATCATTTCATATAGTAATAGCATTCCCTTGCAATTATATACCATAACTTGTTCAGCCATTCCCCAATTGATGGGTGTCCCCTCAATTTCCAATTCTTTGCTAACACAAAAGGAGCAAGTATAAATATTTTGTACATGTGGATGCTTTTTCTTTTTGTTTTTTATCTCTTTGGGATATAAACCTAGTAATGGTATTGCTGGATCAAAGGGTACTCATGGTTTTATAGCCCTTTGGGCATAGTTCCAAATTTTTCTCCAGAATTGTTAAATCAGTTCACAACACCAACAATGCATTACTGTCTCAATTTTCTCACATCTCCTCCAACATTTGTCATTTTCCTTTGCTGGCATATCAGCCAATCTGATAGGTGTGGGGTGGTACCTGAGAGTTGTTTTAATTTGCATTTCTGTAATCAATCATGATTTAAAGCATTTTTTCATATGATTACATACAGTTTTGATTACTTCATCTAAAAACCCTTTTCATATCCTTTGACAATTTATCAATTGGGGAATGGCTCTTATTTTATTAAATTTGACTCAGTTCTCTTTCTGTTTGAGAAATGAGGCCTTTATCAGAAACTTGCTGTAAACAGTTTTTCACAGTTATGATTTCTGTGTATTTCCTGCCATCCTATTTTCCCTGTTTATCCTACTCCCTCTCTCCTTTTACCCTGACCATGCTTAAAAATGTTTTGCTGCTGACTTTTACTTCCCCAAATCCACCTTTCCATCAGCCCCCACCCCTACACCCCTTCTCTTATCCCCATTCCCCTCCTACTTTGCTACATGGTAAGAGAGATTTCTATACTCACCTGTCTATTTTATTCCTTCTTTGAGCCAGTTCCAGTGAGAGTAAGGTTCATAACATGCTTCCCCCCTCTGCCTCTCCTATCTTTGCATGACTGCACCTGTATAACCTATATCTAGTACATCTTGTTTCCCTTGCCTCCATGTGCAGATCTGATTCATGTGTGACGAATGAAAAGTCCAACAGACTTGTAATCCTAACTCTTTTTTCATCTGGAATATCATATTCCAAACCCTTTGATCTTTTGATGTAGAAGTTGTAAAATCTTGTATTATCCTGACTATGGCTCCATGATATTTAATTGTTTCTTTCTGGCTGCTTGCAATATTTTCTCCTTGACGTAGGAGCTCTGGAATGTGGATATTATATTCCTGGGAATTTTCATTTGGGGATTTCTCTCAGAAGATGATTGGTGGATTCTTTCAGTTTCTATTTTACCCTCAGGTTGTAGGATATCAGGACAGTTTTCCTTGATAATTTCTTGAAATATGATGTCCTGTCTCTTTTTTGGTCATGGCTTTTAGGTAGTCCAATAATTCTTAAATTATCTTTCCTGGATGTCTTTCCCAAGTCAGTTGTTTTTCCAATGAGATATTTCACATTTTCTTCTAGTTTTTCACTTTTTAAATTTCTTTTTGTTTCTTGTTGTCTTATGGAGTCATTAGCTTTCACTTGCCCAATTACGATTTTTAAGGAATCGTTTTCTTCAGTGAGCTTTTTTTTTTTTTAACCTTCTTTCCCACTTGGCAAATTCTGCTTTATAAGAAATTCTTTTCTTCAGTGAATTTTTGTACCTCTTTGTCCAGTTCTGCTTTTTAAGGAGTTCTTCTCTTCAGTGAATTTTTGTGTATCTTTTCCTTGGCCTATTCTATTTTTAAGGTATTATTTTCGTTAGTATTTTTATGCCTCCTTTACTAAGCTGTTGACTCTTCTTTTATTATTTTCTTATATCAGTCTTACTTCTTTCCCCAATTTTTCTTACTTGATTTTGAAAAATCCTTTACGAGCTCTTCCAGGAATTCTTTTTGATCCTGAGATAAATTCACATTTTTCTTTGAGGCTTTGGATGTAGCAGTTTTGACTTTGTTGTCTTCTTTTGAATTTATGTTTTGATCATTCCTCTCACCACATTAACTTTCTGTGGTCAGATTTTGTTATTGTTGGCTCATTTGCAAGGCTATTTATTGACTTTTAATTTTATGTTAAAGTTTGGCTCTGCTTTCAGGGTAGAGGGGCACTGTCTCAAGCTTCAGGTTTTTTGTGCAGCTGTTTTCAGAGCTAGTTTTGGGGGTCTGTAAATTTTCAGTTCTTCTAAGATGGCATGCTCTATGGAGTGTCTGTTTACTACTCTCCTGGCCTGTGCTCTGGTCTGTGGGTGACCACAAGCACTCTTTTCCACCCTGTAACTGTGATCAGGGTCCCTCCTCTCTTGTGGTCACAACCTCCTCCCCACCCTTGTACTGTGACCCAGAACTGCAACCTGGATCTAAGTATGGGCAACGGAACTGTGTCCTGCACCCAGACTCTTTAATCTCTTTCTGATAAGTTGTCCCATCCTCCTACTATCTGTGGGTTGAGAGCTCCAGAAGCTACTGATGTGCTGCTGATTTGTGATCCAGTTGCCCCTAATACCTGCTGCTGGTTTTCTGGGGTATGGGCTGGCAGCCTGAGCTGGATTAAGCTCCACTCTCACCCACGTGACAGATCTTTCCTGCCAACCTTCTAAGTTGTCTTGGGCTGGAAAATTGTTTCATCTCTCCTTTTGTGAGTTCTGCCACTCTAGAATTTGTTTTGAGGCATTAAAGTTGTTTGGAGGTGAATTTGGGAGAGCTTAGGTTCATTTCCTCTGCCATCTTGGCTGTGCCCTCTTGAGTCTAAGATTTTTTATGGAGATGAATGATGCTGGCTGCTGGGAATTCCCCCTAATTCCATTCCACTCCTCAAAACTTCTCAGAATTAACACTCACTGTCTGTTCCTTTTCTCAGATCATGGATGAAGAGTTCTTCTGGCTTCCAAGACTAAGTAGGCCCTTTAATAGAAGTCTGTGTCTTTGGTCTCATTCCCTCTTAATGCCTCACTTTCTTTTAGGTATCTTCGATCCCTTCATCTTTACTGGTTCCTTCCCAACTGTTTATAAATACATACTTTCAAGACCCCCAACCCTAAAAATGCTCTGTCTTCCTTGTTATGTCCTTCCTTAGCCTCATGTTTAACTTCCTCACTACTTGTTTTCTTGACCTCTTGCAGTTGAGATTCCATTCTACTGAAACTCTTCTCTCAAAGACCACTTAATGACTTAATGTCCTAACTTCAAAATCATAGAGACTTTTTCCAGTTATCATGTTCCTTGCCCACCCTCCCTGCCCCCATCCTGCTTCCTGACATACACTCTTCCCTTGGTTTCAGAGACATTCTGCTTTTTTCTTTTGTTACTCTGTTCCTTCTCAGCTGAGCCAGAACTAGCGTGGTGTGACTGGTATGTCCCCCGTGGTGAAAAGGGTGAGGATGACAGTCCCCATTTCCTTGGGAGGCCTTCTTGCCCTTCTCTGGGTAATCACAATGCCTCAAATAGAGCCTGAATCATATCCTAGGATCACTATCATCAAGGGTGGGAAACCAGTGAGGGCATCAGGAAGGGATCGATGGCAGGGGCAGCAGCAACCCTGTCTTCTCCCCTACATAGTAAACTGATGCATCTGTGAAATGGGGGTAATAATAATTGCAATGCCTAAAAAGGGTAGCTGGGAAGAAAGTGCTTTGTGAATTGTAAAAATCCATATTGTGAGTTAAATGTATCACTCTCTAAGCTGGCCTCCAAAGTCCTAAAACAGTTCTTGAGAACAGCACAGATGGAAATGATATATATTATGTGGGTTACTATAAGGTTTAGGGCAGCTAGGTGGTGCAGTGAGTAGAGCACCGTCCCTGGAGTCAGGAGGACCTGAGTTCAAATCTGGCCTCAGACACTTGACGTGTACTAGCTGTGTGACCTTGGGCAAGTCACTTAACCCCAACTGCCCTGCCAAACAAACAAAAAAGGACGGTTTAGTAAATGTCCTTGCAGTTTACAGACAGACCTCATAGATCATCTCTTTTCACCCATTAAGAGAGAAGGAAACTGAAGTTATTGACTCTCTCATTAAGTACATGGAGGCAGCATAGGACATTGGAAAGAGCAATGGATTTAGAATTGGAGGATCTGGATTCAACTTCTGGCTTTCCTACTTACTAATCTAGGTGTCCTTTGTGTGACCTCACTTAACCTCTCTGGGCTTAACCTCTCAGTTCTTCATCTATGAAAAGATTCAACTAGCAGACCATTATCACTTCTTCCAACCTTAAATCTGTGATCCTTGAATCTCTTGCATCTGGGATATACTACTGACTCTGTTACTCTTAATGATCCTATACCCAAACTAATATTCTTGTAGGCTTCTTGTTTTTTGGCTGTTTTGTGCCTTTCATCTCTGCTACTTTAGGAGCAGGGCCTTCCACATAGTAGGTACTCAATAAACATTTGTTTGATGAGTGAAAATGAATAAGTAATCAAATATTGTGCAAACAGATAATTATTGTTTACAATGTTTATAAAAAGTAGTAAGTAATTGAGGTGCACAAATAGAAGTCTATACAAACCTGAAGGGATCAGGCAATACTCACTTTCATCTGAGCTATTAAAAAAAAGGCAGAACACACCAAGTTTGGTGTCGAAACACATACAGCTCAACCGAGAGAGACAGCAAGGAACAGGAAAAGGGTAAAAGGGGCAAAAAGATGGGTAGATTTAGGAAGAGAATATTTATAAGCAAAACAAATCCTAAACTTGGAGAGAGTATTGTGAAGGAGTTAAAAGGAAAGAAAGGATAAGAGCCTGCAATAAAGAAGGGACCAGGAACAAAGGGAAGAAAAAAAGTATAAGACTCAGATGGAAGGAAATTCACAATTATAACTGTGAATGGGATAAATTCATTCATAAAATGGAAAAGGATAACAGAATGGATTCACAAGCTGAATCCAGTAATATGTTGTTAACAAGAAACTTACTTCAAACATGAAGACTCACACCGATTAAAAATGAGGTGTGAAGCAAAATTTATGTCTCAGCTGAACTGCTTTAATTTCAAACAAGACAAATAGCAAAAACAGACAATTTAGAAGATAAACAGGATTATTACATCTTGTGGAAAGAGAAGTAGACAGTGAATTAATTTCTCATATGTATATTTATATACAAACACATACCTACATACATACATGCATACACACTGAATAGCATGGCGTCTAAATATTTAGAGGAAGATCTAAATAAATAACAGGGTAAAAGACAAAACTTCAATATACCCCTCTTATAACTAGACAGTCTAATCAAAAAATTAACAAAAAAGACAAAGATCTGGTTAGAATTTTTAAATAATTACATATGATAGTCTGCTGGTATACTGAATGGGAATAGCTGTATATGACATATTTACCCAAACTAACCATGCATTAGGACATATAAACCTCACAAACACATGAAGATAAGCATATTAAACATCTTTTACTAACCACAATGCAATAAAATTATATTGAAGGGCCATTAAAGATAATATTATTAAAAATCAACCAGAGACTGAGTCCCAAAGAAATGGTGGTTCAAAGAAGAGATCACAGAAAAAATACTTTCATTAAAGATTGTGACAACAATGAGACTACATAAAATTTTAGGATCAATTGGTTAATAAACATTTGTGCTTACTACATATTAGGCACTGTGCTAAGTCCTAAGGATACAAATATTAAAAAAAATAGTCCCTATCATCAAGGAGCTTACAGTCTAATGGGGAAAGACAAAAGGAAACTGAAAAGTGGAATGAGGGAAGGTACTTATTATAGGGCCATGATGGAATCCAGTCTAAATAGGATACTGATAATATCTAAATATCATGGCTGATGCTGTCTCCCACGATGATGAGTTTCCTGATGATGAAGTTTCTGGGGGAATAATGAAGTCCAATTCAAACCAAAGGTACAATACAGGCAAATCAGTCCTTAGGGGAAAATTTATATCTCTAAATACTTTCATCAGTTTCTCAAATTTCTCAATTTTTCTCTCAAAAAGAGAAAAAGAAGAGATCAATTAGGCATACAACTAATAAAATCCTAAAAAACCAACAAATTTAAAAACAAACCACAAACACCAAAGTGGAAATCTTGAAAATCAGGGAAGAGACTAACAAAATTGAAAGCCCCAAACTCCACACTGAATTAATACTAATAAAACTAGAAGCTTGCTGGGTTTTTTGGGGGGAGGGGAAAGGGGAAGGAAACACAATAAAATAGATGAACCATTAGCCAATTTGATTAAAAAGACAAAAGAGGGATGCCAAATTACCAGTGTCAAAAATAAGAAAGAATTCACAAGAAATGAAGAAGAGATAAGGATATTATTAGTAACCACTTTGCTCAACTATGTGCCAATAAAACCTACAACTTAAATGGAATAGATGAATATTTACAAAAATACAAAATACCCAGATTAATAGAACCAGAAATGGAGAATTTAAATAACCCAATCTCAGAAAAAGAAACTAAACAAGATATAAAGGACCCCTTTCCCCCCAAAAAAAACCAAACCAAGAACCAGAAGGATTCACAAATGAAGTCTATCAAATATTAAATTACAGTATTAAAAAGCTAGGAAAAGTATTTTAAAAAAAGAGATCTGACCAAATTTGTTCTATGACAAAAATATGTGCTTGAAACCTAAACTATGCAGAGTTAAAACAAAAGAAAATTATAGACCAATATCCCTAATGAACATTGATACATAAATTTTAAATAAAATATTAGCAAAGGGCCTAGGTTGGATTATACTAGGAATTTAGGGTTGGTTTACTACTTAGAAAACAATAAATGTGATTCGCCATACAAGGACAAAAATCATATAATTCAACAGATACAAAATAAACTTTTGACAAAATACAACAAGCATTTCTTTTAAAAATACCAGAAAACATAGGAATAAATGGACTGTAACATGGTGAATAGTTACATCTAAAATCATGAGCTATTAATTTATGTAAGAGTAATAAAAAAGAGTACTTTCCAATAAGATCAGGGGTGAAGCAAAGATGTCAATTATTACCACTTCTGATAGTGATAGAAATGCTAGCTATAGCAATAACAAGAAAAAAAATTGAGGAAATAAACACAGGTAAAGAAGAAATAAAATTATTGCTTTTTGCAGGTGATAAGATATACTTAGAAAACCCTAGAGAATCAACTAAAAATTAATTGGAATAATTAATAACTTTAGCACTATTATAAGATATAAACTAAATCCACACAAATTATCAGCATTTTTGTATAGTACTAGAAAACCTAACAAGAAGGAATAGAGCAGGTCTGTACAACCTGCAGCTTGCAGGCCGTAAACAGCCCATAGGCATGTCAAAGTGTAGAGGATGTTTTTCTCTACATTTTTTGTGGGGTGCCTGAAATCCCTTAGCAGGCTGCAGGTTGTGCGGGCCTGGAATAGAGAAAGAAATTCCATTTAAAATAACTATACAAACTAAAATACTTGGGAGTCTATCTACCAGGACACATGCAAGAATTATATGACTACGACTATAAAACACTGTTTACAAGAATGGATACACCTAAATAACTGGAAAAACATTAATTGTTCTTGGGTAGGCCAAAACGACATAGTATCAGAATTATCCAATTCCCTTTCTCCATCTCCTATATGGTCATGAAATCTTCCACTATCTATTGATATGACAAGCAATTTCTTCCATGTTCCACTAATTTGTTCATTATATCAATCTTTATGTCTAAGTCATGTATCCATTTTGAGCTTATCTTTTAAAAGATCTTTTTATTAATGACTTCTTTTTCTTATATCATCATAGTTATCCTTAGTATCTTTCCCCATCCCTTTCCCAGGGAGCCCTCCCTTAAAACAATTTTTTTTAAGAGGAAAAAAAATTAGCACAACCAGTCATTATGTTGAAAAAGTCCAAAAGCATGCAATGTGTAATGCCTAGAGATCTCCCACTTCCATGGATGAGTGGGTTGGTGCTGTCTTCTCATATTTCTTTGTTTGAGTCATGCTTGAGCTTTATAATTTTGTTACATTCATTTTTGTATTTTGTATTTTTTTGGTGTGTGGTTGTTTTTTCCATTTACATTGTTTTAATTATTGCATATATTGTTTTCTTGGCTCTGCTTACTTCCTTATGTATCAGTTCACGTAAATCTTTTTATGATCATCTCTATAATATAAATAATTTCTTACAACACAGTAATTAATGTAATTTGCTTAGCCATTCCCTAATCAATGGGCATCTACTTTGTTTCCAATTCTTTGCTATCAGAAAAAGTGCTACTATATTTTAATGTATATGGGGACTTCTTATTGATATCTTCCCTGTGGCAAAAGGTTAGTGATAGACTCTGTGGTTCAAGGGATATGGACATCTTATTTTGTTTGCATAATCCCAAATTGCTTTCCAAAACAGTTGTGCCATTTCACAGCTCCACTAACAAATTATTAGCAAGCCTATCTTTCCACAGCCCAGCCAACATAGGCTATTGCAATTTTTTGTTGTTGTCTTTGTTAATTTTCAGGGCGTGAGGTGAAACCTCATGGTTGTTTTGATGTACATTTCTCTTATTATTAGTGATTGGGAGCATTCTTTCATGTCATCGTGAATATTTTGCAATTCTTTTGAGAACTATTCATATCCTTTGACCACTTATCTACTGGACATGGTTATTAGTCATATATATTTATTGCTTACATAACATAGATACCAAACTCTTATCAGAGAATTTTTTTCCCATTTGACCACTTCCTGTCTTATCTTATGTGCATTAATTTTGTCTATACATAAGCTTTTTAGTTTCATATAATCTAAATTATAATCTTTTGTAATTACCTGTAGCTCACATCTCTTACTCATAGCTGTGTGAGGTATATGATCTTCTCTAATTTTTTAATAGTCTGATAATTAATATTAATGTCACATATTCATTTAAAATGTATTGTGAAATATGGCATAAGGTTTAATTTCTGCCAGACTGCTTTCCAGTTTTCAGAACAGTTTTTCTTGAGTTGGACTCTTGCCCCAGTAGCAAGGATCTTTGGGTTTATCAAACACGAGGTTGCTGCGCTCTTTTGCTTCTGTATGTTGTGTGCCTAATCTGTCACATTGATCAATCTCTTTATTACCCAGTACCAAATTGTTTTGGCAATTACAGTTTTGAGGTATAGTTTGAGATCTGGTACTGCTAGGCTCCCATCTTCTCTTCCCATTTCCTCCCATTGATTCCCTTGATATTCTTTTGGCCTTCTGTTCTTCCAGATAAATTGTGTTATTTTTTCTAGGCCTATAAAGCAATTTTTTGGTAGTTTGGTATGGTATTGAATAAGTAAATTAACTTAGGTATTATTGTCATTTTTATTACATTGGCTCAGCATATTGAGGTACTATTGATAGAGCTGTGAATTGGTCTAACTATTCTGGAAAGCAATTTGGAATTATGCCCCAAAGTTTACTAAACAGTACATGCCCTTGACCCAGCTGATACCACTACTAGGCCTCCAAAGAGATCAAAGAAAGAGGAAAAGGCTCTTTATGTGCAAAAATGTTTATGGAGGCTCTTTTTGTGGTATCAAAGAATTAAAAACTAAGATGTTGACCATCAATTGGGAAATGACAAATTTATGGTATCAGCATATACTGGGATATCATTATGGGTATAATGGGATATAGAGGCAGCTAAGTGGTGCAGTAGACAGAATAGTGGGCTTGGAATGAGGAAGACTCATCTTCCTGAGTTCAAATCTAGCCTCAGACACTTACTAACTCTGTGACCCCGGGCAAGTCACTTAGCCCTGCTTACCTCAGTTTCCTCATCTGTAAAAGGAGCTGGAGAGGGAAATGGCAAACCATTCCAGTATCTTTGCCAAGAAAACCTCACATGGGATCACAACAAGCCAGACATGACTGAAATAACTCAATAACAATAACATACTGGGATATTATTGAGGGTAACCAACAGGCCTCAAATTTAATCCTGAGTTAGGGGGATATCTACCCTAAGCATGTGAAGACTTACCCTAGTGGAATGGGCAGATGAGAACAATTTTTTCCAATGACCATGCTAAAGCAGGCTCTGTGGAATGCTTAGAGCTTGATCAGACATCGAAAATGCCAAGGTCATTCACTGTATCCCGGGCCATGGCTGGTCATCTTGATTTTTTCCTGTCACTGCACTTTGATGACTCTGGAAGAAAGAGTGAGGCTAACTACTTTGTGCAACTCTGCCTCACTTAAATCCAATTCATGTCCAAGTCAAGACATCACCTCTGATGTCACAGGTCCTCCTCGAAAATGAAGGACAAACAACATTGTGCTGTAAGATATGGAGATGGTTTCAGAAAGACTTGGGAAGATTTGTCTGAATCAATGCATAGCAGAGTGAGCAGAAGCAATTTATGCCACAATATTGCAAAAATGAACAATTCCGAAAGGCTTAAGAGCTCTGATCAATGAAATGATTCCAGAGGACTACTGAACACCACCCACCATCTTACAGAGAGATAATAGATTAATATGAAAAATGAGAAGTGAATTTTTGGAGGTGGCCAGTGGGGGATATTTTGCTTGACTATATAATGCAAGGTTCCTCCTTTCTGTCATCTCTCCCTTCTTCCATCCTTCCCTTTTCTTTACTTCCTTCCACCCTTTATTCCTTCATTTCCCCCCCCCCCCCCTTCCCTTTCTTCTTCTCTCCTTCTGGTGGGGAAGGTGGGAAGGAGAGGAAGAAATAAGTGCTATTTCTGAGCCACTCTGAGGAACAGTGCCCATACTTCTGGGAACATGACCGTGATCAGAACTGCAGAACTGGTAGCTCACTTTCAACTAAATGAAAGCAGGGATCATACAATTTTTGTCTTTAAATCTCCAACACCTTGCACTGTATGTAGCACATTGTAAACATTTAATAAATGCTTGTCAATTGATTGACTCTCCCATTATTGATGTATCTGAAATAGTTCTTTGATGAGGCAGGAGATCGGTGTATTCAAGAATGCCTCGTGTGAGGTAGAGGTTCGATAATCACTTTCATAATACTAATAGCTAGCATTTATATAGCACTTTAAGGTTTGCTAAGTACTTTATGTGTTATTTGATCCTCATAACCACCCTGGGAGGTAGATGCTATTATTATCCCATTTTACAGATGAGGAAATTGAGCCTGAGGGAGGTTAAGTGACTTGCCCAGGGTCACACAGTTAAGTACCTGAGGCAAGAATTGAACTCCTTCCCTAGAAAATGTAGAATTATAAGCTGCCTCAGAAAAGTCATATAGGGTAGCATTTGCATTGTCCTTTCTTTTGAACATCTTACTCAGTAGCTTATATCTATCCAGTAACTCCAAAGAAGTTTTCAGGATCTTTGTAGTTATGACCAAAGTGTAATAAAGTGCTCTTCCCCAAACTGTACTCAGCGTGGGTTTACGTTTATTCTTGTGCGTGTCTTCTAACATTAGGAGGCCATTTCATAGTTCATTGTCATGTCACTAGGGTGACCACTAGTCTTTTAGCCTGTTGGGCATACTGGCTAGACTCAGCTGGCATTGCCAATATAGAAAATACATGCTTCCACACACCATCATGGACAAATCCCTAAAATGTAACCCTGTGTCTGAGACTCTAACATGGTTTGTTTTTTCTTGCTCCTCAACTTGACATTTTTCAATCTCAGAGAATTTCAGATATAGTATCTATTTTGGGGTGGAGATGGTACTGAGAGAAGAAGGCAATAGATAAAAAAGTGGGAGTGATTTTTCAAACTCTTCCTCTGCATCTTTACTATTAGAGCCCCATCAATGACTGTCTTAAGTGGTATTCAGTGTAATGGATGTGGGCACAGTACAAATTGGAATGAAAAAGAACCTACTACATAAAAGCTCATGCTAAGATGGAGTAAGTCTGTTTTCAGATATTATCCATAAATCCCCACTGAAATAAAATGGAAAAACTTGAATGATTTTCTCCTTGTACTGTCTTATATTAACTTTAATACATCAATATTACATATATTATTTGGGCACTTTACTATGGAAACAGTCTGTTCATGGGATGGCTGTATGACTGGCAATATTTAGTCTTCAGTTTTGGTGACTTTAAGTCTTTTCTCTTTGCTTCTAAGATATTGTATACCTATAAAAAAGGAAAAAAAGTCAGTATTTCTCGATTTCTATTTTTTTTTAAACTATCAAAGGCAGACACTGAACAGTTCACTAATTTATTATGCATGGAAATGGGCACAGTGAGAGCATGGCTGGATGATATCCCTTGTAACATAAAAACTTTCTGTTAAGGTCTTTTTCAACCTCCTTTTCTATCAGTACTTGCTAACAAGAAGCAAAATTGCTTTGAGTTTCATGACCCTAATTACCAGTTACTGGAAATATCAAAGAGCTAGAAAATGACCACATGACTGCCATGAAGATGGAAAAGGAATAGAAGACGGAACCTTGGGCAGCTCATCAACAGAATCATTAACCTCAGCAAAACTGGGTGTTGATAGGATTTGATGCTCCATCAAAATTCAATAATGAAGAAATTTTTTTTTTTACTTTTTAAAAATTATTTATTTAGCATTTTATTTTTCCCCAGTTACATGTAAAAATAATTTTAGACATTCATTTTCAAAATTTTTGGTTCTGAACTCTCTCCCTCTGTCCCCACCACCCCTTGCTGAGAGGGCAAGCAATTGGGGCCCTCTGATTCCAGATCTAACCCTCTATACTTACTCTTTCAGAGTCCAGGGTGTCAATGGTGGATGGGATGTACAATATCACTGATGCTTGCTTGTAGAGAGAATAGAGCATCCCCATCCTCCCTGGGATGGGGGGCTACACTCCCTCCCCCATCCTAACCCTTTCCTTATGGTCACCCAATTCAATGAGGAAATTTCTACTGTAGGAGGCAATATGTTGTACTGGAAAGGTCACAAGATTAGAAGTTAGGAGAGAGTGATTCTTGTTGTAGTTGGGCCTCATTTTCCTCATATCTGAAATTACATGTTGTACTTATTTCTGTGTATAGAAAATAGGCTTTTGTAGATGGACAATACCTTAGAGGTTATCTAGTCCAAAATGCTCACTGTATGGATGAAAAAACTGAAGCCCAGAGAATCTATTATGGATTGCCCACTTTGTCTTCTAACTTCCAAATGGAAATGGTTTAGTCTTATACTAAATCTAGAAATGTGCATATATTTTACTTCATTTCTCTCATTCTTGTCATACACAAAACACAAAAATAGCATATCACACTTGTGAAGAGATAGCTTTTGGATTTCTCTAGTTCCTTTGCAAGTGTATGTATTGTGTCTTTAATTAAACTGTAAACTCCTCAAGGGTAATGACCTTATTTTCTGCTTTTATTTTTGTTTCCAGCAAAAAAGTGTTGGTCACTTCAGAGACTTAATATATTTGTTTAACAAGCATAAGCTTCTATTTGAAAACATAGCTAAATATCAATTGGCTAACTCTTACTAGGATACATTTTTAAAGAATATAAAAGATACATTGGATTTGTATAATACCAAGATCATTATACTTGCTGACTAAATTTATAATATTCCTTAATTATTTAAAGAATTCAGACTACAAATACTGTAGGCTGACCTATTTTTATAGCCAGCCTGCTTATATCCAAGAAATTCAAGGGATATGAGGTATAAATATGTAGAACACTGAAAATTATTTTTAAAGTTTTTTTAAAGTATAGATTGTATAATTGATCTAATTTCTTACAAATTACACTTACAGGTACAGCATGACTATATACCAATAACTTCTACTGAAACTTCTACTGTGGAGGTAAACCTGTGTTTTTAGGAGTTGTGTGCTTAGCAGAGTACACTAAGAGCCTGCTGATATGTTGTTGCCTATTATGTTTAAGGAGCAGTCCAGTTACCATTGGGGTGCTCAGCATCCTCAAGGTAGCTACTCATTCAGTAGCAATAGCTCTAAAACATCATCTATTAAGTCCAAGAGGAATCAGTAGAAGATAATAGATTTAAAGGCAGACAGGACCTTAGATGAGGACACTGAGGCTGAGATGTTAAGTGACTTGCCCAAAGTCACACAGCTAGTAAGTGTCTAAGGCAGGACTTGACCTTGGGTCTTCCTAATGCTCCTCTGTCCACGGGCTAAGATGGAATCATGGATCCTTAATTGTAGAAGTATATGAGTATCTCAACAAATTAAATGTTCTAGGGTTGGAATTAGAAAGCTATAAAGCTAGGTTTTTTTTTTCTTAGTTAAATCTTATTTTACATTCACAAAGGTCTGCATTTACTCCCTCCTACTTTCTTTCCTCTACTCCTCCTGCCTCAATTAGAAAATAATAAAAATAAAGTCCCTGTTATAGACATGTATAGTCAAGGAAAACAAATTCCCACATTAGCCCTGTCCAATGGGGTTATATCTCAAACTGCACTCTAAGTCCATCCCCTCTCTATCAGGAAGTGGACAGCATGTTTCATTATGAGTCCTCTGGAATTGTGTTCATCAGATTTCCTAATTCTTTCAAAGTTGTGTATCTTTACAGTGTTGTTATTATTATATAAATTATCCTCCTGGTTCTGCTCACTTCGTTTTGCATCAGTTCACACAAATCTTCCCAGGTTTCTCATCCTCTTCCTCATTTCTTGCAGCATAATAGTATTTCATCATATTCATATATATCATAACTTGTTCTGTCATACCTCAAATTCATGGGTATCACCCAGCTTTCCAATTCTTTGCCACCACAAAAAGAGCTATCGTAAATATTTTTGTACACATAGATCCATTTCCTCCTTTTTTTTTTGTTTCTTTGGGATATAAAACTAGTAGTGGCTGGGTCAAAGGGTATACATAGTTTAATAGCTTTTGGAGCATAGTTCTGAATTGCCTTCTAGAATGGCTAGACCAGTTCACAATTCCACCAACAGTAATAATTAAGTTTTAAAAAATTATTAATGATAATGGGTAATCAGAATGGTTCACATCTCTTACATATACTGTGTTTCAAATGGACTTAGTTTCAATCTCTTCTTTTAATAGCTGCTAACCAGTAGTGAAATGAAATGATGTGAGATTTCTTTTCACTATTTATTCTCTGTTGAAAATGATATGAATGAAAGGGAAGAAAGATGAAGGAGGAGGAAAAAGTCAGCCATTTGAATAAACTAGATTGCTAATTCCTAAATAATAAAGAATTGGCTAAGTCATTGGATAAGAGAGCTTTTTTTAAAAAAAATTTAAATTAATTTGTTACATTTTAAGTTCTAAATTGTCTCCCTTCCTCTCTTTCCACCCCACTCTAGAGAAGACCACCATTTGATACAGATTTATAAATGTAAAAGCATATTATGTGCACTTCTATTTATCAGTTCATTGTTTGGAGGTGGATAGGATCTTCTTTCATAGGTCTAATAGGCAAGCTTTTAGAAGTTCTGGAGATTCAGCATTCCTTTCTGAGTCAGATCTAGGGCAAGGATGTTTATTCTGGACAGATATACACAGTGTCAGGAGAACTAGGAATTTCTGTGCTCCAGTGTTTGAAGAAGTGTGGCATAATGGGTAGAATGTCAGATGTGGAGTCAGGAAGACCTCTAATACTTAGCAATGGTTTGACTACTGATGATTAGTGTAAGCTCTTAACCTCAGTTTCCTGATCTGTAAAGCTGGGGGAGAAAAATAGCTGTAGTATCTATCTATCTCAGAGGGTTGTCTTGAGACTCAGGTAAGATGACATATGGAAAGACCTTTGTAAATGACATAAAAATGAGCTATTATAGTCATGAGTGGACAGAGGGGATGAAGGAGGTAAAGCTAATCATTTCCTATGGCCCTGAGTCTGAACACCTAGATTGTCTAAATAAGCCTGCTTATGATTCTTGAGCCTTACTCTCTCCTTGTAAGAGAAACCTCATTTAGTACTAAAACACCACTTAGTTTAATCACTTAAGTGAGACTGAAAAAAGTGAATTTCTACATTATGGAGATGCTATTTTTCCACAGAGACTTAGAGCTCTCATCAGAATATAACCTGGATATCTCTAGTCAAACTTTATATTTCCTACAATTTCAAGTGGAGAATTGATGCAATGCTGAATAGTTACTATTTTCTAACCACTAAATCATGTGCCAAAGCTGGAATTCCAGATACAAAGCTTGAAATATCCTTTATGACAAAACTGTGTTATAAATATTAATAATGCAGTAATACCAAGTATCAAAATGTTTTGTGATAAAAATTCAAGATGCTGGCTGGATAATAACATATTAAGACAAATTCCCTGGGCTCCTCAAAGGCAAATTCATGTCAGACCCTGAAGAAGAGCTCTCTATGAATTTACTCCAGGGGGAAAGTTTATCTTGGATCTGTGCAATTTTAGTGTTGCGGTGTGATTTCCTTAACTGTTCCTTTGTGTCCTGCACTGACCTAAAAACTGGTTTCACACAAGTGGTTTAATATAGGATAGGATAGTGACTGGTCATCTGATTTCATTGGTACAAAACTCCTGGGTAAGGAAACTTCCTCTACCAATGCAAGTCAGCCCATTCTATGTCTGTCTGTCTGTCTGTCTCCCCCTCCCTCTCCTTCCCTTCTTCTCTCTCTCTCTCTCTCTCTCTCTCTCTCTCTCTCTCTCTCTCTCTCTCTCTCTCTCTCTCTCTTTCTCTGTCTGTCTGTCTTTCACAAAACTTTAAACCTAGTTCACTCTGAAGCTCATAGATTAGACCACAATAGGTCCCTGCCCAAGCTCCACTTACTGGCTGTATTTTGGGCCCTCCTGGCTTAGAGTGAATGTCAATGGTAACTGTTTCTCTTTGTAACAGCAATCTCGAGGGTCTTTCCCTTCCAGCATGATTTTTTTTTCTTTTTTTCTAATTAAAGGGGCCATACCTTAACTCACTTCTTAAAGAGGCCTATTCGCTGAATGGGTGTTGCATCACTCAAAGTGAGAACCTGAAAAGACCTTAGCCTAAAAGGGCCGGGTCTCCCATTGCATCCTGTGTCATCTCCAGTCATCCTGAAGAATATCTGGTTACTGGATTCAGATGGTTCTGGAGGAGAAAGTGAGGCTGGTGACCTTGCATAGCCCTCCCTCACTCAAATCAAAGTCAACTGCAAGTCATGTCACCATTTGCCTGATGTCATGGTCCTCTTTGAAAACGAAGGGCAAACACAACCTGTGAGTAGACTGAGCTGTCTGAAGGGGGACTCAGCTAGTTGGGTAATCAGCTTGTTCTCTTCTCGTTCTTCTCTCCAAAGGAAGGTAAATTTTGATGGCCAGAAGCTGCCTACTTGACTTTGGGTTTACTGGCTAGATTTCATTCTTTCTTTCTTTCTCTCTGTCTTTCTTTCTCTCTGCCCTTCTCTCTTTCTCTCTTCCTTCCTTCTTTCCTTCCTTCCTTCCTTCCTTCCTTCCTTCCTTCCTTCCTTCCTTCCTTCCTTCCTTCCTTCCTTCCTTTCTTCCTTCCTTCCTTCCTTCCTTCCTTCCTTCCTTCCTTCCTTCCTTCCTTCCTTCCTTCCTTCCTTCCTTCCTTTCTCCCAGTCTTAAAGGGCAGTCTAGAGCATTCAAAATTTAGGTGACACGTCCAGGCCCACACAGCCAGAAGTGTCAGAAGTGGGACTTTAGCTCTTATCTTCCTGGCTTCAAAACCTGTTCCCTTATGCCACAGTGCCATGGAAAGCAATGGGAAAGCTATTACAGAAGACTGGGACTCATCCTAGAGCCTCCATAATTCCTGGAGCATTCATTTCCAGGGTTTCAGGTTAAGTTCAGAAAGGCTGCCACAGACCCAAGAGTTCTGTTGCAAACTCTGCCTAGTTGTTACAACAATTTGGCTAGCAGATGCAGTGCGGGGTGAAAGACCAAGACGAGCCCAACAACAAGAATGCTACCAGCACAGATTCTTTTGATCTGCTTTACTAAGGAAAGCAACGTTAAGGCGTTAACAATCTTACTTTAATACAACATATACATATAAACTCAGTTCAGGAGGAAAAGCCAGCAACCTGAACTTCAGAGCAAATACAAACAAATTACAAACATACACAACATAAACAGACCAAATCAAATCCATAGTTAGCAAAAAGTATCAACATCTGGGTTCACAAGCCGGGAGGCTCTTAACAACAGCTGGCCCAGAGTCATGTGCCACTCCTCCAGTGGCTCAGAGACTCCAGCAAACAACTCTGTTCTCTCTTTTTATACAATCTTTAGGTGTCATCACATGTCATCTGAGTGACCAGAACTTAGGTGCATACTATTGGCTCTGGTATTAGCAACTCCCCTCAGGGCCCTGGGGGCTTCCCACCTCTCTCAAACTAGTGAACTAGTTTGCTAACCAGCCTGGGGCTTTGCACCTAGTAAGACTCAATCAAAAACACTTAATTAACTTAGCATTCTAAAACAGTAAGAAAATCCCACCTTAATTACCAATACACTAGTGCAGGACTTGAATGGCATGATTTATACAGTCATATGTTCCTGTCATTTTTGGGTGCATTTCTCTGTCTGGTGTATGGTCTGGAATAGAGTTGGAGCAGAACCAGCTATGGGTTCTATAAAGAACTCTAGGAAATGCAACAAAGGCCTGGTATCCTAATCTCAAAATTTCCTCTGTTGCTTTGGTGTAGAGAAGTTTTAGTGAGCGACAACTTGAAGCCACCAATCACTGGAAGAAATCTGGTCCAGAGGACAGAATGGGAGGGGATAATGAAGAGAGAGAGGGATTTAGAGAAAACTGAGCTGACTTACTGAAATGCAGACTTTCTTAAGTGTAGGAGCTCAGATCTAATCATGGGATTGTCACATTATATGGATATTTAGTGAAATTCTTTTAAATGATAAAATAATGCATGAAAATTGCTTTGTAAATCTCAGTGCTACATACATGTCAACTAATTTTATTAATGTATTGAATAAATTACTAAAGTACTGTCAGGTATAATACTTATTAATATTATTAATAATAACATGTTGACTCACCGCAGTCATGGACTTTGGCTGTTTTTCTAAACCTTTTGTTCTGTAAGAGATAAAAAGGCAAATCACAAAGGGTTTGTAACAATGAATATAATGGAAATTTTGGCTATCACAATGCCTTGCACTAGTAGGTCCTTATTAAGTGATGTTGAACTGATTCATTTGTTGAACTTTTTTTTCTCACTTTCAAGGAAACATTCAACAGCCTATTATAAAAACACAATTTTAAATGACTAAGATAAAAAGCTTCCCTGAATAATGTGTGGCCTGGTATCACTGAAGTGAAGTACCAGTATTAAATTAGATTATCTTCACAAGTTTAGACCTTTCTGTAGATTTTTTTCTTAGGAAATGAGTAAAAGCTAAAAATATAAGGCTGTTTAAGCTTTCTTTTATCATCTGCTACCCACATTTAATATCTATGCCGCATCTATATGATCGGGTCACAGAAGCAGTGTTATAGAAATATTACAACTCATGAACCAGGTATAGTCAGAAATCTTGATCACATAATACTGTTTTCTTAAGGAAATGAGATGTTCTCTGGGTTTTTGGTTCTTTTTGTTGGGGAGGGGAGCTAGTCTTGTGCACTGTCTCTTTAGTATCATTTTGGTGTCCCCTTCATGAATTACTCCCTCAACTCATACTCCAAGGTTGAGGGTGGCTGCTATCTCAAAGTTTAAGGGTACTCTGTGGGTCTGTACTTCTAAAATTATAGTTCATAAGCCCCCATCGGTCTTATTTCCTTTTAACAGTTAGTCAGTAGACACAATTAGTTAAAAACAAAGGCATTTACTAAGATGATATCATAAGAACAACAGTAACAAAACATTGAGGCATACTCTATTTCAACTGTAGTAGGAGGGGTAGGCACACACTTAAAGAGTACATCGATGGTAGGGAATACATGTTGATAAGGCAACTCGCCTCTGGCACTGCAGGATCCTGATGTCCTTTCTTTTATGGTGAATTCATGCATCCCTTGGGCACAGCATATTTACTGGGGACATTACTTAGCTGGATTCCCAGGGTCTTTTGTTCCCCACAGCTTGATTCCTGACTGTCGGGTCTAGTTTTCCTTTGAATCCATGGTTAGCTCTCTTCTCTACTGCCAAAGGTCTCATTCCCTAGAGGCATCTCCACTGATTGTTCCTTCTGTCTGCTGGGTGAAGGGTGTTCTACTGGGAAAGTAGCTCTAATGCAGGGGTTTTTAACCTAGGGTCTGAGAACCTTGTAAAAAATATGACTACATTTCAATATAAATTTTTTTCTTTGTAATCCCATGTATTTTATGCATTTAAAAACGTTATTTGGAGAAGAGGCCTATAGGCTTTGGCAGATTGTCAAAGGGGTCTGCTTTATTTGGCCCCATGGCTTGGACTAAAGCAAATACCCAAGTTTGAAAAATTTCTGTAAAAGTTGGTACTCAGGGAAATGACACAATGATGAGCTTTATATTGTTACATGGTGCAGCAAACAGGCAAACAAAAAACATACACATTATTTATATGGAAATATAAATAGACACATTATTACCACAGAAGCAAAAAACTTACCCAATGTGAAGGGGTGGGAGACATGTCATAGAAGAAACATGCTAAAAACTGGTGTTCAGGTGGCAAGATTATATACTCTAAGAATAGGCTTGGTTGAGAACAGGTAATTGGTACCAGATATAGGAGGGATAGTTCTAATTAGATCTAGACATGGTAGAAAAGTTCTCAGGGTCTCTTATTGATACCAGGCTTAGGTGAAGCTTGGGGAGGAGAAGTTTCTTTATTGAGACTACAAACTGGTAGGAAGACTATCTAAGGCAGGCAGTCAAAGAAGAATGACTCAAGGCCCCCGCAATAGGTCAAGAGTCCCATCTAATCAAAAAGGTGCAAGCTTTATCTGCCGAAAACAGAATTAACAGTGCAAAAATACAAATTGTCTGTTTTGCCCCTATGCTGCTATAGGCATTAGAACCATTTAGCCTAAGTGACTCCATGTTAGAGTCTTATCATTATACTCTGACCTCAAACTATAACCATAACATCAAACAAAAATATCAAAAAAATGTAAATTTTATAATTATCACTGGGTCCCTAACATAAATATATTAAGAACCCTTTCTCTAGTGGGAAAGCACTGTGGTTAATGTTGGGGTCAAAGAGGGAGGAGAGGGAAAAGCAGAGAGAGCCTCTCTCAAGAGCCAGGTTCTTTCTCCACAGCTGGCTCTCCTTGGGACACCCTGGGGTCACACTTCTGGTTTGACTGTCTCCAGAGCTTGCAGGATATCTTTTTGAAGGCCACTCAGTTTGTGGCCAGTATTCATCCAGCTAATGGCAAGCTGCTCTTTCACACTTCATAACAGGTAATGGGGTAGAGATGATGTTTTTATACTTTTAACATGTTAACACTTTGTCTCTTACCTGCCCTTTCAGTGATTTCATCAACTAGGCTGGGGAGGAAATCAAGTGATCAGAATATCCCCACCAATTTCTTCCAGTTATATTGTGAATAGATTTATAGAATTGTAAGGTACTTTAAAAGGTCTTAGGACCATAGATTTAAAGTTTGAACTTTAGATGTCATCTAGTCCAACTCCATCTTTGATAAGTGAGGAAACAGGCCACGATAAATAACTTGTCCAAGGTCACATAGGTAGACAAAATGCACAGAATTGCATTTTGAACCTGGGTCTTCTCACTGCAGATTAGTGCTTTAGTACTCTTTCATGTTTTAGGCAGGAATAAATCTCTGCAAACCAGCCCAGATGTGAAAGTCTATTCCACTTTTAAAAATTTCTAGAGCAAAAGATTATACAACTTGCCCTAGCAAGCTATCTTATGTTGAATTAAAAAGTTTAAAAAAATCCTAGTTGACACATATTCTGGGGAGTATAAGAGGGATCCCTATAAGTACATTTTGGAACATTTAGTACATGACAATATGAGGTTCCACTCAATTCTAGGAGTCTGATTATATGAACCCTGCCAATGCAGAGGGACAGGTTTTCTTCTCACTCTTCCCCTTTGAGCTTTATAGGAACAAATAGGAAAAATCAACTCAGAAAAACAAGAATTGTTTTATCTTGATACAGAGCAAAAGAGCATTAGATTTGGAAAGAGGTCCTGGGTTCAGGTCTCAGCTCTATCACTTAATAGTTACTTGACTTTGGGCAAGTTATTTACCCCTTCTTGGTCTCAATTTCTTCAACTGTAAAATGAGAGGGTTGGATTAGTTGATGTGTAATATCTCCAAAACTATGGAACTCCAGGTACCTAAGAAAATGAGATTTAACCGTTTATGTCAAAACCTTATCACGAAACATCTTGCTGTCTGTTAATCTATTTTCTATACACAAAGATTTAGCTTATAATCTCTGCAATCTCCCATTGTTAAGGTTATCTTTTTTATTTGACACAAATGGAAAGCTTACCTTAAATTTGAAATTTGCACATTAGGCTTCTTAATGAAATCTTCCAACTGTCTGTTCCTCTTTTCCAAACTAAAAAAAAAAAAAAACCTGTGTCAGGTGAAATTGTGTTTCCATGTAATGTTTTGTTAGAGAAATAAAGAATATATTTTTATATGGCACTTCTTCCCATAAAGGAAACATGTGAATGTTATATACATATGACTACATATTTATATAAACCTTTGTTTATTTATATTTATGTACTTTTACATTTTGTACCTCTCACATGGTAGATAAAGTGACTGAAGAACTATGGATAGAATTTCACAATATTGTGCAGGAGGCTACTACAAAAAACATCCTAAAGAAAAAGAACAAGAAAGCAAAATGGCTATATGATGAGGCTTTACAAATAGCTAAGGAAAGAAGGAAAGGTAAAGGAGAATGGGAAAGATATTTCCACCTGGATGCAGAATTACAGAGAATAACAAGGAAAGATAAGGAGTTTTTCTTAAATGAGCAAAAGGCAAAGAAACAGAAGAAAACAACAGGATGGGAAAGACAAGAGATCTCGATGAAATTTAAGATTATTTTCATGCAAAAATGGGCACGATTAAAGACAAAAATGGTAGGGACTTAACAGAAGCAGAAGAGATTGTTAAGAAGAGGTGGCAAGAATACACAAAACTATACAAGAAAGATCTCAACATCACTGATAACCACAATGGTGTGGCTACTGGTCTACAGCCAGATATCTTGGAGAATGAAGTTGAGTGGGCCTCAGGAAGCAGTACTAACAATAAGGCTAGTGAAGTGAGGGAATTCCAGCTAAGCTATTTAAAATCCTAAAAGATGATGCTGTTAAGGTGCTGCACCCCCAACAAATTTGGAAAACTCAACACTGTTGGCCACTAGATTGGAGAAGATGAGTTTATATGTCAATCCTAAAGAAGGACAATGTCAAGGAATGTTCAAATTACAGAACAATTGCATTCATTTCACACAACAGCAAGGTTATGCTTAAGATTCTGCAAGTGAGACTTCAGCAATATGTAAACTGAGAACTATCAGAAGAGTAGGCTGGTTTTGGAAGAGGAGGAAGAACCAGAGACCAAATTGTCAACCTTTGCTGGATTGAGGAGAAAGCAAGGAAGTTCCAGAAAAATATTTACTTCTTCTTCATTGACTTCAGTGACTAAAGCTTTTGACTGTGTGGATCACAACAAAATGTGGCAAGGCCTTGAAGAGATGGAGGTACCAGATCATCTTACCTGTCTCCTGAGGAACCTGTATACAGGTCAAGAAGCAACAGTTAGAACTGAATATGGAACAATTTATTGGTTTAAGATTGGAAAAGGCTATATAGTATCACCTTATTTATTTAACTTGCATACAAAGTACATCATGTGAAATGCCAGGCTGGATGAATCAAAAGCCGCAATTAAGGCTGCAGGGAGAAATATCAACGACAGATGTGCAGATGATACCATTCTGATGGCAGAAAGTGAAGAAGAATTAAGAAGCCTCTTGATGAGGGTAAAAGAGGAGAGTGTAAAAGCTGGCTTGAAGCATGGCATTAAAAAAAACCAAACTATGATCTTGGCAACTGTTCCCATCACTTCCTGGCAACTAGAGGGAGAAGAAATGGAAGCAATATCAGATTTTACATTCTTGGGCTCAAAGATCACTGCAGATGGTGACTGCAGCCTTGAAATTAAAAAATGCTTGCTCCTTGGAAAGCTGCACCAAATCCAGATAGCACACTAAAAAGCAGAGATATCACCTTGCTGACACAGGTCTATATAGTCAAAGCTATGGGTTTTCCAGTACCAGTGTATGGCTATGAGAGTTGGACTATAAGGAAAGTTGAGTGCTGTAGAATAAATGCTTTTGAATTGTGGCGCTGGAGAAAAGCTTTGAGAGTCCCTTGGACAGCAAGGAAATACTTGAGTAAAGAAATGTTAATTGACTGTAAGTCAATACTTAAAGAAATTAATTCAGACTATTCACTGGAAGATCAAATACTGAAGCTGAAATACTGTGGCCACACAATGAGAAGATGGGACTCATTAGAAAAGACCCTGATATTGGGAAAGATTGAAGGCAAAAGGAAATGGGGACAGCAGAGGATGAAGTAGATAGATATTGTCATGGAAATCATGAACATGGTAAGGTATGATTGAATTTTGTTTCCACAGAAATATGAAAATATGATTTGAAGTCATACTGGTGGCTAATGTAGGAGGTAAAACTGCTTTTAGGGGACAGTAGAGGATGCTGACCACCTGAAAATCAGCATCTCTACTACCTTTCTTTGTTCTGAAAAGACCTTTGCTTCTCTCTCAAAAGAACTGCCAGGCCAGGTCTCATTCAGAAAGGATGAGGCCTATTAAACCACACATGGTATTAGATAATGGGACTTTTATTATTGATATCCTGGATGAGGCCTATTAAACCAGACATGGTATTAGATAATGGGACTTTTATTATTGATTATGTACAAACTCACCGATTTTAGTCAAATCTCTTAGCAATTGAGGAGCAACCTTTCTGATACAGACAAATGAGAGGAGACTAAAAATATTTTGGCTTGGCATTTCCTTTTGTAAAGAATAAAGTATATGAGGATGAGAAGGGAGGGGAGGAATTTAAATGTGGAGATGAGAAGATGTGATAGGGGATGGTTTGGGAACCCTGAAGTGCCTACCAATGGGAGGCAGGAGGAAAATTTGAGTTGGGAACAACATAAAAGGTGTTGTTGCCATTTGAGCAAGCGTAGTCTCCATTAGGGAGGTGCCCATTCACTGGGAATGTAGGATAATTGGTTAAAATAAAATGAGAACTTTCCTGGCTTCATAATGATTATTGTTTTGTTTAGAATGAGCACATTTCTCACAGAAGTTAGACTTTAAGAGATAGTGGAGGGAGGATAGAAGGGCTTGGGGTGCTATGGGCCGGATCAGATAGGACTGAATGACTGAACAACAGCATCAACAACCTCTTGTGTACTTTGGCATTCTATTTTATATGATATTTTTGTGTACATCTCCTATGTGAGAGGAGCCCTGCTATATTTTGATCTCTAAAAATAATTGAAATAAATACAAAAGCTATCACTAAAATTGACTAAAAAAAGAATATACTGAATCATTTGAGGTAGCAAGAGAGTTTTAAAAAACCCATTTGGCTAGAGGTTGGTCAGAGATTATGGTGCTCTAAGGATGGTGGTACTAGGTTCCCTCTTGTATTTACTTCCAGTGAAATATCCCTAACTATATGTTCCAATGGTACTATTGGATCTGGTTTCAAGCTTATAGAAGGGCACCCTTAGAAAGGAAGAGAAAGCTTAAGATAGGCATGTGTAAACTCCCTGAGGGCAGGGACCATTTCGTTGTCTTTGCATTCTGTGTATCTAGCACAGTTACTGAGATAATGCTTGGCGATTGGCTGATAAGACTATTTTGGCATAAACCTTGATTGATTCTGGGGCCTCAGGAAATTATACTTCCTACAACTTAGCAAAGCAGTAGTATGTGATCTCACAGATGAAGGAGGGTTGGTGTGGTAGGAAACCATATTACTGACCTAGCAGGTGGAGTGGGGTATGGCCTTCTCAAGTGTGGTGGTCAGGCTGTAGTGGTTCAGGGAAAACAATCCCTGCTGTGCCTGCGATTGATGTGTTTTCTCTGAACCTGGCCCACAGAAGTAAATCTTCAGACACATCCAAGACACCTTCTGTATGAGCTATGGTCTTGTAATGATGAAAGGGAAAATGTTTCTCACTCCTAACATTCCTTGGCATGATACAAAGAGAAATGTTGTGGTCATTGTATAAATTGTTCTCTTGGTTCTGCTTACTTTACTTTGTATATACAAGTTGGGCATGGGGGACGGCTTGTGGAAAGGCATTGAAACTTAGTGCATCAGCACCCAGAAGCCCTTCTGGTATGAGGCAAAAAAGACACCTGATCAAAGAGAAGACAGAGAATGCCTCACATCCACAGAACACACTAAGGCAGATCATGAAGTCCTTTACACAGAGAGGACAAGTGACTCAGGAAAAGGCTTCTCCTCATTACCTACTCAGTATGAAAAACAAGGTGAGAGAGAACTTTCCAGGCCCTGGCAGCTCCCTACCAGGGGTACACTGCAAGGTGGAGTCATCTGGCAGCCAGTGGGCTGGAGGGGTGGGGAAAAAGAGAGGTCTTAAGAGGGGAAGTCATCAGGGCAGGGCAGTTGACTTGTGGGTCAGGAAGGCAGCAATTGTAGCCAATAATCCTGACAGAGGCCTCCATCTCTTTTCCCTCTGAGGCTGCCATCTATGGTCAGTTTATAAAACATACTCAAGGCAAGACTTCTGGACTGAGGTTCTGAAACTAGACCTTAACTACCATGTTAACAGGGAGGAGAATGAGAACACTGGGGGAAGAATCTGCAGCAGAAAAGTGAAGGCCTAGGAAGTCAGGGTGGTGATCCGGTTGTCATTGCCTGTCTGTATGCGCCTTACTATGCTGTGTTTCCTAAGAAAGTGAGCAGCGTTATGAGCTGCTGGAGGACCTATGCCCAGGCTACAAGAGGGCTGGACAGTGATGCTGCTGTGGCACAAGCTAACAGCTCCCCATTCTAGGTCCCTGACAATACTTTCTGAGCCCTGACCTTTTCTTTCAGGCAGGTCTGTGCCAAAAGTCTCAGGGCCCTGGTATTCAGATCTAGCTATGCTCTGACATATGCCTATGAAATGGAAGGATGGGGCACATCATGCTGTGTAGCCTGGTCCTCCAACCACAGTACACAGGTAAAATCAGGTCATGTCAAAGGAAACTTTATGAACTCTGTATTGACTTTTTCATTGCCTACAAGGCCCAGCCCAGTCTGTTGCAGTTTCAACTCTGCCAACCCAGGTATGAGATTTAGACTCTGCCCACTCAGTTCAGCTTCCTTTTAGTGTTATTTTCATTGACATTATCATAATCATTACATGGTATTGTTCTCTTGGTTCCACCTAACATCATTACATCAATTCTTACAAGTCATCTCATGTTTCCTCCTATTCATTGTTTCTTGCAATGCACTCAGATGACAACCATGAAACCAGTGCAGATGCCCAGCACTCATGATACGACAGAGTGTATGTAGAGAAGTAATACCCAACAGAAACAATACAACACCCAGAAGAGAGCAGAGATGCATTGCCTGACCCAATGTCCAGCAAAGGATACTGGCAGCCCTGCTGCACAGTAGGTGTATGCTGGCCTGGCCATTTGTACTCCATATATATGCCCTGGCCACATGAGTTCCTAGTGTGTGTCCTCTTGGGTATATTTCCTAGCCATATTATTCCCATATGCTTGTCCTCCAGGAGCGCTTCCTGGTCACAAGAATTCTCTGTTCCCTGCCCCACTGGAATTATGGTAGGTAACTTGTGGGAGAGATACCCCATGCATGCACAAAGTAATCCCATTTGTATTGTCTCTGTCTGTTATTCTCTGTTGGGCTTCAGCTATTCAGTCTTTTTAGGGCCACCTGTTACTCTCTGCTATCATCTTCTAAGTTTGCAGTAGCTAATAAGCCTCTCCCCACACCAGGAGGCAACTACAACTTGTTAAATGCGTGGTTTAAGATTATGAGTACACACCCAGCCAGGTGACCAGCAAAAGCTAGCAGAAAATGCCAGTCTAAAACGAAGTCTATTCTTTTGATCTTTTTCTACTGGTACTGAATTAGACAACTATCTGACTTAGGGTTAGGCAATTTCTTTAACAACTGTTAAATCCCTTATTGCCAGTCTGCATCCTCAAAACCCATTTTGGGACTCCACCCCAAAAATCTCCACCTCCTTCCCTCTCCCTCAACCCCAGAAGCAATAAGGGGACTGTGATGAAAATCTGCCCCACATGATTGATATACAAACAAATCTAGGGATAAGAACAGAAGATCAAAGCAAAGCCACTGGCTGTTCCACATTTCCTGCCATTTCTGCCTCATCTGTCAACAATAAAAGCTCCAACTTTTTGAAACATTCCATCTAATCTTCCTACACTGGTTTAGTTTCTTCCAAACCTTAGATAGACCACAATCCTATTCTAAAATATGGTGCATTTCCTCTTTTAAAGAGTGTAAGAAAACTAACTCATCAGCAACTGAATGATCTAAAGGTATTAGTGACTACTTAAAACAGCAAAACTTAAATTTGTTTTGTCAACTTACTGTGCAATCTGGAAGTGAGACATCTCAAGCCTTTGGTCAGCACACTCTATGATCTCCTCATATGATGTTACCTTTAAAAAAATAAAGTTTAATATTAAAAAACAAGCCAAAGGTAGTAGAAATTTAGGCAGACTTAGAGAACTAAAGCAAACACATTTGTTGTTTGATAATTGTTAATTTGGTTATTATAGTTTGTTGAATGCTAAGGATATTTTGTAAGATTTTATTTATTTTAGTTGATTATGTTTGTTGATGGTTAAAAAAATAAATTAACGGGTTTCTTGCTGGATCCTAGTAAATATTTCCAGAAAAAGTGTTAACAAAGGGGTTTGAATACATACCTCCTCCTCACTCTCCCTCTCATTATTTTTTTTTCTCCATATCACACTCCTAGTTATAGGATTTGGACTGTGGTATCTGCTTACAGCCATTATCTGCCTCCTCAGATCTGGCACCTTGGTTATAGAATCATAGACTCTTGGGAGAGAAGAAACTTCAGAGGGCATCACCTAGTTCAACCCATACTTTGACAGAAATCTTCTGTCTCTGGCAAAAGGTAATCAAACTCTGAAGACCTCCAGTGATAGACACTACACTCCCTTCCCAGTATGTCCAGTCCAGTTTTGAGACAGCTCTACTTGCTAGGGAGTTTGTTCTTACAGTGAACTGAAATCTGTCCCTTTTTTTTGCAGATTCCTTTTATGGTCCCTAGTTCACCCAGTCATACAACAAACAGTTATTAAGTACTTGACACATGATGCTGGAGAGGCAAAGATGCTGGACAGATGCTGGAGAGGCAAAGACAAAAAAATCCCAAACTGTCTTTGCCCTCAGGGAGTTTCCATTCTATTTGGATAAACAACATGTATGTAGAAAATTAGGTTTACAAATATACAAAGTAGCTTTCTTGTGGGGAGAGGGAGGGCACTTAAGCTGGACTCTGAAGAAAACTAAAGATTTTATGAGGGAGAGGTGAGAAGCAAATGCATTCCAGGTACTGCAAAAGCACTGAAGATAGGAGATAGAATGGGACAAATTAAAAAACAAATAGCCTGGTCATAATCAGTGACATAGTGAAATTTGATGGAACTAGATGTAACACTACCAAGATGAATTCTCAAGCTATGAGGTAAATTATCTGCAGGATATTTTTTTGCATGGCACACCTGCATGGTGGCCATACTAATATCTTAAAGGATTCACAGCTTTAAGAGCCTAACTCCTGAAGAATCCCATTCTTTTAGTATTTATGAAATCTCCACTAATAGGGAGGGGGAACACTAGAAAGGAGACCAATTAGGAAGAGATTATTGCAAGAATCTGGAAGAGGAAGGATGAAGACCTGAACTATGGGGGTAGCTGTGTGAGTAGAGGGAAGGGCACAGATATAAGATACACTGTGGAGATAGAATTTGTAATTGATTGATTGTGAAGGGTAAGGGAGAGGGAAGAGTCCAGGATAATCCAAGGGAATTGGAAGGATGGTGGTATCCTCAACAGAAATAGAGAAGTTAGGAAGAAAGGAAGGTTTGGGAGAGGAGGTGGGGAAGATAATTATGTACTTTAGATTCAAGGAGAATGAATCTAATGTCTCATGTCCAGACTTCAAATCATAGAATCTTAGAGATGCAAAGGCTGTGAAGTACTTAAAAACAGCCATCAGGCCACCCCTTGTCTTCTCCATGCTAAAACATCCTCAGTTCTTCTAATCAGTCCTCATGGAATTGTCTCCATCCCACTCACCACCCTGGTCATCCTCCCCCAGGATGTGTTCTAACTTTTCAGTGTTGTTTCTAAAATGTGCCTAGAACGAAATATAATACTCTAGATGTACTGTAGGACTATCACCTCCCTTGTTCTGAACATCTGGCCTCCCTTAAGGCAGCCTAAGAATGCACTCCCTTTGTTTCCTGCAATATTGCCTTGGGATGGGCAGGCATGGATGGGCCATCATTTGTATAACTGAAGGGAACTCCCAAATAGTCCATTTGAGCCTCAGAATATGTTGCACTGTTGATTTATGTTGAGCTTCCAGTCTATTATGATTCCCAGATGATTTTCAAGAGGATTATCCCTTTGCTTGATTGATCCCTGATCCACTGATTCTCCAAACAAGTTTGTGGGACAGGATCAGGACTTCTCAGGATTTCTTGAATGACTAGGAAAGCTTCAACCTGGGGAATTTTTTCAAACCAGTTACAATCATACTAGTTCCAAAAGAGTTTGATGATAATCCAGCTCACAGGAGATTACCAGTAAGCTCCCCAAGAGAGACCCCTTTTTGTAGAGTTCCTGGAGGAATTCTAGCAAACTTTTAACAAAACTCCTCCAAAACGAAGATGGCAACTGGTGGAACAGAAAGCTTTTGGAAGTGTACAGGGCCAGCTTATCTTAGATACTTAGTCAATACTGGCCTGGAACAAGCTGGCATTTTTTTTTTTCAGTTTGTGGAAGGCTTGGTCACTTGGATTCACTCTGGAATGAACTCATGTAGGTAGAATAAGTTGGACAAAGCTGATCCAGCATGTCCATGGACTGAAGGCCTCCAGGCATTCAGAAGTGAATGGCTGTTTGAGAAAACAATGTCTGAAAATAAAATTTGGAAAGACAGCCTTCTGGAAAGGACAGAGCATACCTACCAAAGGTTGTTAGAATGTGTTTTCCTGAAGTCTTGCCAATTTTATTTTAAAAACATTTTAAACTGAAAAGGGAGGGAGAGGAAGAAAAATGGCTATGTATGTCAACCAAGGTAGATACCATAGGTTGTTGTTGTTCATCCTTTGTTTTCAAAAAGGACCAATGACATCAGGAGGCTGATATCTTGACTTGCAAGTTAATTGGATTTAAGTAAGGCAGAGCTGTGCAAAGTCATCAGGCTTGGTCTCTCCTCCAGAGTCATCGGAGTCTTGTGGCAAGACATAGGTCAAGGTGATTGGTGATGGCCCAAAGACACCACAAAGAAGCAACCATGGGAGACTAGCATTATACCAGACGTCCACTAGAGATAAAATTTAAGAATGGAGCCTGTCATAAAACTCATAGTCTTAAATAGCTATATGAAATTTCATAAAGTATAAGTAACAAGCAAGGTGAACCATATTCTAAAGGCACACTTGACTTCATAGGTATTGCTAAGATTTGGAGAGAAAAGACCTATGACTGGAATATGGCACTGTAAGAGTATAGCTTATTGAAAAGGAACAGAATAGGTAAAAGGTAGGACAGTAGATATATAATGATAGATGGATGTATATGCATGTGTGTGTGTGTGTGTGTGTATTATATCTCCCCAGGACAGACTCCTTTTTTGAGAGTTCCTGGAGGAATTCTAGTAAACTTTTGACAAACCTCTCCAAACTGATGGGTGGACTAGGTTAGTTTGTCTTAGATCCTTAGTCAATACTGGCCTAAAACAAGCTGGTCAGTATTGGCTATTACACAGACACAGATATAAACATGTATGCTTGGGTATGTATGTGTGGGCGCATGTGAGCGCATATGTATATAATGTGTATATGTATACATGCATGTACATACATTTATAACTTAAGAGTTGCAGAGATATGTATAAGGCTAGGAGAGGTTAACATGCTCATGTTCACGCAGATCATGTCAGTAGTGGGACTTGAACCTAAGTCTTGACTCCAGATTCATCATGTTATTGCTTCACTATGCCCTTCTCTAGAACTATGTATTAAAAAGGGACACTTGTGTTCTGGAATCCAGGAACCAGAAAGGGGAAGATGGCAAGCATTTGGGTGAAAATCAAGGGAGAAAGAAGCAGAAGCAATATTACTTTGGAATTCTCAACAGGAATTTCCTGGACAGGAAAAAGAAATCTATGAGGAGCTTGGGAAATAGACTCCAAGCTTGACTCAGAGGAATGATGGGGTACTTCAGTTATCCAAACCATGCTGGAGCTCTGTCCTCAGCAGAGCAGATTATAAATTCTTGGTTTTCCATAATGATAATTTGATCATTCAAAAGTTGAAGTAACCAATAAGGGGGATATCTATTCTGGATATGATTCTCACCAAAAAAGAGGACTTGACTGCTGGAGTGGAAATGATGGAAATTCTGGGGATCAGTGACCACTTCATCTTAGCATTTGTGAAAGAGTAGGAAAGGAATGCTGAGCATAGTCTCATATGCACCATAGTGTTTAGGAGAGCAGATTTCAAAAAGTTTGAAGACAAGATAGGGAGGATCCCATGGCCTAGAGGAAGTCAGTGTAGGAAGTCAGTGCAGGAGGACTGGGAAGTGCTCCGAAATGAAATTCTGAAGACACAAAGAGCATCAGTTCCCCAGTGCATGGTGGAGTGAAAAAGAAAACAAGGTTTGGGGCCAGAAGGCCTAGCACCAAGTCCTAGCTCTGCTATCCATGAGGCCTTGGGCAAGTAGCTTAACTACCCTGAACTTGTTTTTTTTCCTGTACTTAATGAGGGACTAGATGCTTCTGAGGCCCCTCCAGTTCTAAATCTATAAAACTATGAAAAGGTCTGGTTGGCTGTAGAGGAGGAGGAAACTATGAAGAAGAGCAGTTAGACTTGTTTGGTTTTGCTCTAGCATTCAGACTAGGAGCAATGGGTGGAAATGGCAAAGACATAAATTTAGCTGACATTGAGAAGAACTTCCTAACAATCAGAGTTGTCCCAAAGTGGAATGGATTGTACTCAAGAGCAGATAGCTACCCTTAATGGGGGCATTCAAACAAGAGCTGGAGGACCACTTGCCAGATATGCTGTGGAAGGGAGTCTTCTTCAAGAATGGGTTGGAATTAATGGCCTCTGTGGTCTCTTCCAATCCCAAGGTTATATGTGAAAAGGAAGACATGTCTTGAGACATGTGGATGTGGATGCCCAGGGAACTCATTGACCTACTTAGATTGTTAAAAGGAAGATGAAAGCAAGGTCAGGGGGTACTATATGAAAACAAAAGTATGGTTTAGTGCTGTAAGAACAGAGTTAGGTCATGATCAATCTGTAAATTTGTTTCGCTTGATTGAATTGTTTCTTACAAGGGTTTTCTTTTTCTTTTCTAGTATGTGTTTGTGTGTGGGGAGGGAAAGAGGGAAGAGGGAGGAAAAAATAAAGGTTTTATATTTGAAAAAAACTAATTGAAAAAAGAAGTGTTAGGAGTGCTAAAGCTGAGAATGAATTGAGGAAATTCCTCTGGGGAAAGAGGAACTAGGAAAGGATAGGGTACCTTCTCAGGGTGGATGGGACAAAGATAACAAAGAAATGAAAAAAGGTAGAACTTATCTCCAATTTTACTAATTTTCTTTGCCAAGGAGAATGATTTCTGGTTTAAAAAGGATAAAGCAAAAAATGTCTAAAAGGGAGCTGGTATCTTAGATAAGTTGGGAGATGGTAAGAGATTACCTAGTAGGCCCTTGATAAGTTCAAATCCCCAGGCTCAGTTAACTATATCCTAGGGTTCTAAGAGATTCAGCAGCTGTGATTTCTGAGCCACTGTCAGTGGTCTATGAATAATCATGGAAAACAGGAGAATAACTGTCCAGCCTCTGACACATACTGGCTAGGTGACCCTGGGCAAGGTCACTTAAACTTTTGATGCCACAGGCAGTTTTCTTAGACCATAAACCACAAATTTGCTTTAGGAAGGGAAATTCTTTATCAGTATAAGAAGACTGGAGCAAGAAGTGTGTGTGGTTGGGGGTTGGCAAGGGTTAGGTTGGGGGTGAGGGAGTTATGATGGTAGGTTATAAAGGACTTTGAATGCTGAACAGGATTTTGTATTTGGTCATGAAGGTAATAGGGAGACACTGGAGTTTATTGAGTTTGGGAATGACATGGTCAGACCCATGCTTTGGGAAAATCACTTTGGCAGCTGAATGGAGGATAGGACTAATATTTCAGTGATTACCAGCTCCCTTGGATCTGGAAACTCCTAGGCCACTGAGTTCAAATGTTTGTTTTCTCTGAAGCTTCCTGAAACTTCACTGGACATCACCTTTGTGTAGGGAGACTGAATCCTGTTTCTCCCCAAGCTGTCTCCATAGTTATGCAAAACACTGATGGCAATCTTTGACAGACAGGAGATGTGACACATACAACCTATTTTTTTTTCCAGATCTAATCAGACCACACCATGAACAATTCACCTTGGACATGATCTGTTCTCCTCTATCCTTGGTTGTCCTAGGGTTTAGTGTTGGTAAGTTGGCATTCCATAGCTCTAGGATTGCATTAAACCACCAGGAACTGGCCTTCTCACCTTCATAATGCACCCAGCACTACTTCAATCTGGTGTCACTCACAGCCAGGCTCCTCTTGAAGACTGTCTAGGTCTCCCTGGTAATACTAGGACATCTAAGATGGTTTTAGTTCCTTGGAGGCCCAGGCCCTGCCTCCCTAGTGCTGGCAAAATTATGTGATTGAGCAAGTTTGGGGTGCCCAGATTCCCACCAAATGCCTGCACTACTCCCTAACCATGAAAGAACCGAGCCCTTCAGGAACTTCTCAGTACTAACCTGTGCTGGGGGTTCATCTGGCCATCCTTGTTCTCTGGGGGAACCCTGGTCCTATTTATTAAAAAAAAAAACAAAAAAAAGGGGGACTAAGAGTCTAGCATGATTACAGGGCACTAATCACCATCAGAGTGTGAGACTGGGTATTTCCTTCTGAGCCCACGTTTACTGTTCATTTATGAGATAACAAGTTTTCACAAAACCTGAACTTTGTTGATCTGCCACTCATATAAGTCATGGGTACAGGTGGAAAACAGTTAAAAACCCAACACAATTTCAGTATACTATGATACCCTCTAGCCTGTGTAACACTCCCACAGCCTTCCAGTGTTTCATGAACTCCACGGTTCATAACCTGTGTGTTCCTTAAGGATGTTTCCTGCTAGGGCCTGTCTACATACCTCAGTTCAGACCATGGATCCTACTTTATTTTCCATTTTTGGTCAGAAGGCAAAGTCATCTGTTGCGATGACATACTTAAATACTTTGGATATCTTGAACGGTCCATTCACTTCATCTAAACCAATTTAGCTCATCTGTAGCACCATCATATCTTTGCTAATGTAGAAAAAGGCCAGTTTGACTGGGAGGAGATGAGACTTTTGTAGCACATTGTCAAGTGTCAGGAAGCAGACCTAGACCCTCAGGCCAAACCTTTGAGTAGAAGATCCCAACAAGCCCCAAATCCTGGGACTTAGGGGATAATATTAAAGATTTGTCTTAGTACTTTTTCAACTTGACAAGCATCCTTATGGACTTGCTAAAGAAATAGTGCTGTTTCTGAAGGTCTCTGGAAGCTGAGGAGTTATTGGTGGGGCTCAAATTCCTTTTTATTCCAGCTCTGACTTGCCCCAACTAGTTCTGGCAGCCTCTCATATGTTAGTATGGGCCATCCTCTTACAATTATTTCAGCTGTGGCCACTCCATACATTAATAAAATATGTTTTCAGACATATTGTAGATGATTTAGATGTTCCCTACTAAAACAGGAGGTTAAGGCAGCTAGATGGTGCAGTAGAGTGCCAGGCCAGGAGTCAGGAAGACCTGTTCAAATCCGACTTCAGACACTAACTAGCTGTGTGACCCTGAGTAAGTCACTTAACCTCTCTTTGCCTCAGTTTCCTTATCTGTGAAATAATAGCACTTACCTCCCAGGGCTGTTGTGAAGCTCAAATGAGACAATAATTTTATAGTGCTTAGCACAGTGTCACATAGTGAGCACTATATAAATGTTAGCTATTAGTATTATTATTATTAATTGTCTGAAGTGAGATCATGAATAACTCCATGGCAATCTACGAAGCATTTTATGTTCATAGATTAAAAGATTTTTAAAAAATCTACCTGCTAAGTTACTTCCTGGGGATAATGTGTTCCATGTCGTGAGATTAAAGAAGCCAATGTAATACATAGCATAATTTATAGGAGATTAAGGATTTTATATATTAAAAAAGACCATACCTTATTTGTTAGGTTTCCTAAATGTTTTTGATACTCATCATTTTCTTCAATGAGTTTGTTGCACTGGTCTTCTTTAGACTCCAATAGATTTCCCAATTTGCTAATCTAAAGAAACATCAGTAGAAATTCTGAATTGAAAACCATATGTGATTATTAAAAATAAGAATAGCAAAATGCTTATCGTTCTGTCTCACAAACTGAGATATACCACCCAGGTTGTGTTTGTCCTTCGTTTTTGAAGAGGACCATGACATCACCCAGTTATTGAAATAGCAGTAGAAGCTTTTAAAAAAAAGCAGGAATAAAAGATAAAGATGCTTTTATTTTACTTCATTTAGGAGATAAAGAAATTGGCTGAATAAACTAATGGAGTGTGGTTTTATTTACCCCCTTTTTATGGTTCAGAATGAATGAGGCTAAAACGGAAATTCACTGAGGCTCAGCGTCAAAATATTCTGACAATGTGGAAAACATCAGGGGAAAAAAAAACTTCTCTAAAATGTATGTGGAATCATTTAGTGAATAAGTCCTCACTGGAACCAACAATTCAATTTAACATAGCTTTTAAGCACCTACTAAGTACAAATCCTCATGTGCAAAAAGCCATTTTCCACAAGGGATCCTCTTTCTGGGAAATTCTGTGATAGGCAAAGACATCCTGGATGATAGCAATTAGTTATTGGTATTAAGGTATAAATAAGCAGAAACTCTCTTCTCTTCAAAAATAACTACTTCCACCTCCATCTTTTTCTTGATGTTCATACCATGAAATCACTTTGCAGAGAGATTTTTAAAAGTCAGTCATTCCATAACAGAGAAGCATCAGGTAGCAGAGAGAGGGGTGGCCAAGAAGCCCTGGTTTCTGCCTGGCTTCTTATACAAATGTATCAGCTTGAACGAGAACGAAACCCTTAGTCTCTCAGTGCCCCCAAGCAACTCTTCCAAGACTTTAAATTACCAATGATCTGCAAAGGTGGAGGGAATTTCTAAACACCAAGAGTTTAGGAGTTGAATATCTAGATCAAAACCAAAAAAATTCCATAAACATGAAAAAAAACCCATCAGACCAAATGATGAGAATCTGGACAAAGTTGGTAGTGGTGGAAGATGGGATTTGAGAGCTATTGAGGAGCCAGAATCAATGGAATTTAGGAAATGATTTGATATAGTGGGTAATGAAAAAGAATGAGTAAAAGAGATTGGGTCAGGATATACATAAAGGGAAAGTATAGGTTTTGGGGGAAAGATGACAAATTAGGTTTTATATAATGTGTCCCACATAACCAATGGGGGTTCTTTTGGTGTTTTTGGCCAGTCTGTGTGTTGCTCCCTTTCAGGACCTCAGGCAGTTAAAGCCATTTCCCCCTTAGCTCGCTGCAGTGGGAAGTTCTTGGTTTTGTGTCTAGGGAATGTGTGTTAGTGTTTCCAGCAAACAGATCATTTACCTATCTGGATGCTCTCCCTTACACTAACAACTTCCATTTGTTAGATGCACGACTGTGCATAACTGATTCATCTCTAACAAATTCATTAGTTTATATAGCATATAATCATATTACACGAAGGTTGTAAAAGTGGAAGCATTATTCACATGTAACATAGACATAAAATATACATTCTTTTGGATCTCTGGACTCATCCCCTTCCAAAGACAGATAGCCTTTCTGTCTGTGTCCTCAACCCCAATTACTGCCACTTGTGTTGAGCTCTGGGGCTCAGAACAATAGGGATCCGTATCTGTTCAGAATTATCTTAGCTTCTTGTAAACCTGAAGCTGGATGTGTGTGCTTAATTACAGGATGATCAAAAGTGTTATAAAAACTTGGGGTTCCTTTCCTGGTTGCAACTATATGGACAAACAGGATGCTGTAGGGTGGGGGTCCCTGGTGGCTGTCACAAGTCTTGACTCATGTTCATATTAGTCTTCTCTTTTGATCTGTGTAGCCCCAGGAACAGTCTTATCCGATCTCTCCATGAGGGAATAGCTGTTTGCTGTTGTCAGTCCCATGAGTTCAATGATAATTTCTATGCAGATGACTTCCAAATCCCAGATCAAGTCTCATCCTAAACTTCTGGCCTATCGGACACTCAGGCTGTGATTCCAACCCTATGTTCTACTGGATAGCCAAATCTACCACACTTTCAAACTTCCCTATTTCTGTTGAACACACCATCATCCTACGTTTGAGCCATTCTTAATCTTCCCTCTCATTCAACAGTCCCATATCCAATCATTTGCCAAGACTTGTCAATTCTACCTCCACAACATTTCTCATATCCTTCTCTTTACTCATATAGCTACAACCCTAGTTCAAGTTCTCATCACTCCTTACTTCAGTGGTCTCCTCATTGGACTTCTGGCTTCTAGTCTGTCCCTCCTTCCTACTCACTGTCCCAAGGCAGCTAAGTGTCTACTGTGTGCTACGTGCTTTAAAAATATCTTGTTTGATCCTCACAACAGCTCTGAGAAAGTAAGTGCTGTTGTTGTCCCCATCTTACAGTTGATGATATTGAGGCAAATATAGATAAGTGAATAGGGACACACACACACACACACACACGCACACGCACGTGCACGCACACCTCCAGTATTTGAGGCTGGATTTGAACTCAAGTCTTCCTGACTTGAGGCTCAGCACCTAAAAATGCTTACTCCTTTCCCCGTACCCCCTCTCCTATGCCAAAGTAATCATCCTAAACCATAACTGACCCTTGGCCTCAGACACTTCATAGCTGCGTGACCCCAGACAAATCATTTCACCTGTTTGTTTCCTCAGCTGTACAATGGGTATAACAATAGGATCACATAAGGTAATATCTACAAAGGACTTGGAACGTTGCCTTGGCACATAAGCTAATCAATGCTCATTCCCTGCCTCCTTCCCTCCTTCCGTCACTTCCTTCCTTGTCACCCCCTCCTCCCACTTCTTTTCAAGAACCTTCAGTAACTCCCTGTTGCCTCTAGGAAACGCTTTGGCTTGGCATTTAGATCCCTTCACAATATGGCTCCAGCCTAGCTTTCCAAGTTTACTGCCTTCATTCCTTACTCTCCATTCCAGTCAAGCTAACCTCGACATTCCATCTCTGCCCTTCATCTCTCCGCACAAGCTGCCCTCCATTCCTGTCCTTTCTTCTGCCTCTTAGATTCCCTGCTTCCCTTCTGCTCCTATACTAACTTCCTGCAGGGAGCTTGTGCTTATCCCCCTACTCCAAATGTCAGTGCTCTCTCTCCCCCCTCCTCAAATGATTAGGCATATACTTATTCTCTAGGCCCAGGCAACACAGGGCATTTTTATTCCACTGTTTCTAGTACAATATCCATGAGGAGCTGGGACCATTTGCACTCTTACTCAAGCTGCTGAAAAGTCCTGGAGGAAGTCATATAGACATGCTGACTTGGTACGCTAGAATTTCATATTATGTAATCTCATTTGGAACCTCATTGCTAGAAGAAAACAATTTTTTTTCATGACTGACTCATGATCCCTGCAGTTGCAAACTTTCATTTCCAAGCCTTGAGTTCTTTGTGTCATCCCCAAGCCCTTCTCAGACAACATGACTGCCTCCCCTCCCAACAGAGAAAATGAGGGCTATCTACTGTGAGATCTTTCTTCTGTCCTGTTCCACACATTGGAGCCCCCACATCATTTCCTATTCCAGCTTTGTTCTGTACTTTAAGAAAGAGGGGCCTCTTCTTGCCAAGGCTATCCCTTTTAGTTTTGCCTTTCAATTAATGTCCTATTCTGACCATCATCCATCTCCAGGCCCCTCAGCATTAGTGGGAATCCCTTAAGGTTTTGTTCTGGGCTTTCATCTCTCCCTATACTTTCTCCTTGTGTGACCTTATCAGCTGCCATGATTTCAATTATCTATATATATATATAACTCGCACATCTATATATTCAGAATACTCTCTCCCCTGAAATCTTGTTTCATATCACCAACTGCCTCTTGTACATCTCTACCTCCATGTCTCATCAATAGCTCAAATGCATAATGTCTAAAACAGAACTCACCCTCTTCCCATAACCCTGTCTCCTTGCTAAACTTCTCTATTTTTATTAAGGGCTTCTTTACCTTCCAAGTCACCCAGGTTCATTAACCTTGGGAGTCAACTTTGACTCTTCCCTTTCATATAAACCCTTCCCCACCCCATGCAATTATTTATCCATCTTACTGATGGATCCATACATCTCCTGCATCTGTCTTCTCTCCACTCACAAATTCACAATGCTAGTTCAAACCTGTGTGCCAGTTCCCTCCTCTCTCTAATCCATTCTTTACACAGCTGCCAAAACATTCTTCCTAAGGCACAGGTCTAGCATATCATTCCAAATGCTCAAAAACTTTCAGTTACTCTGTTTCCTTTAGGATGAGACCATGATTTCATTGGAATAAGACTTCCCAAATGAGGAAATCCCTTATACAAAACAGATTAGCACTTTCTCTTCAATTTGGTCACAGAATGTTGCTTAGAGCACTCTACCTCTAGATCAGAGGTTCTTAATCTTTTTTTGTATCCTGGACTCTTTTGGGAGTCTGGTGGAGTCCACAGATTCCTCACAATAATGTTGTTTTTTAAAAAATCATAACTTAAGGAAATTCTAAATTTCAGTTTGAGGTTAGGGAAAATAAAAATGTATTTCCCCCCCCATCCAAGTTTACAGACTCCCTGAACTATATCTACAATCCTGAGGCCCCTAGGTTTAGAACTTCTAAAGATCTGAGATTCTAGAATAAAATACAAATGCCTCAGCTTGACTTTTAAGGCCCTTCATGACCTCTGTATATAACCTACCTTTCTAGTCTTATTTTACATTATTACCTTCCATATACTCTACATTCTAGCCCAAACTGCACTATTACTTCTTTCTTGTGCTCAGCACTCCTTCCATTTCCCTCCTTTATTCATTCCCATCATCCCTCCATGCCTGGGATTCACTCCCTTGTCATCGCTACCATTCAGAATCCTCATGTTTTTTAAGGCTCAGTTCAAGTACTACACCCTCCTTGCAGCTTTACCTGATTTCCCTCAGTTGTTAGTGTTCTTTTTCTCCCTCCTCAAATTCTTTTGTGTTAATTTATACAGATATTCTCTTCACCTCCTCTACAGACCCACCCCAAACCCATGTAAACTCCTTAAAGGTAAAAATATTTAATTTTTTTCTTTGTATCTCAACATCTAGAATAGTGCCTTGTACACAATTGATGCCTAATAAATATCTATTGAGTTGAATTGGATTGGATCTTCTGTTCATTTCCCCCACCCCTTACTAGCCCAGCATTTTAATCAATATAGTAGTCTGTTTTTAACACTTTTGAGTGAAGCTTGTATCCGTGACGTTAAGATTTCAGCAGACTACTACTGATTTTTAAGCTCTCTTGTTCTGTTAAGTGTTGACAGAGGGGAGAGGCTAAGATGATTATTAAGAAATGCAGCTGTCTAGATGTGGCTTACAGAGAGGCAAGAATAGATATCTCTAGCATCTCCTCCCCCCACTCTTCTCCAAGAGAGACTTAGATTCCTGTCAAGAAATGGAGGAGGTTGAGGACACCAGAGGCCGACCCTCTACTCTCTTCAGACAGAGTGGGATACCAGGCTAGAATTATATCTGTCTGCTCCCTTATAGATTGTTAGCCTAGGGGATATAATTTTTTAGGTTCAAGCTGTCTGATTACTGTTCCCTTAATAGGAAAGGAGGGCCCTAAGCTTTATATTGAAGGATTGACTTCCTTCCTACCACATACCATTTGAACACACATACACACACGCACAGAACAAAGAGCAAAGAAACCCATTTATCCAAGTTGATAACAAAGTGGAAATCAGATAAAGTTTACATGTTAGCATATACACCAGATAATAGGGATTGAAGGAGGCCCTCTGTCAGAAGTGAGTATCTCAGCATAACCAAAAGAGAGAGTCACAGATCTCACCTAAAGGGAAATTCCCCTTAGTCTCTAGTGTAGTAAGCTAAGGCTAGGGACATGATGGAGATCGTTGGCTTCTTTCTAGTCTTTTTCTTCCTTCAGCGATCTGAAGAGAGGGTAGCATTGCACATCCCTCTCAAAGCTGGAAGCCAGAGGAGCCCAAAAAGATGCAAGAGACTGGATGTCCCTTCTCTTCCATTCTCACCAACCCTGCCTCACCCATCATGCAAGCACAAGGCACTGATGATCTTCACAGAGGAGGAGGGTTTGATATCAGTGGGCTTTGGTATCTGTAGTGCTGCTTGAGCTATATTTCTATCTGAGGGTGAAGGACTTCTTGACTCCTACAATGTGGTAAGAGGTGAGGGCCTGAGGGCCACCTGTTTTCCCCTTCCCTCACCCTCGGGCTTTGTGGCCTGAGAGATGGGCCTGGGGTTTTGGCCTTTTAGTTTGTGCTTTTCCTTTCCTCCAGTCAATCCAACAGCAATATCCTATGGAGCACAAGTGAGGACTCCCTAGGTAGTGTTGGCTTTGCATGTGAACTTGGTGGGACTGATGCTATATAGGAACTGAACTCAACTGTAAGCCTAATTTTCTTCCCCTCTCAGAGACAGAGTTAAAATAAAGGACTAGTGCAGAATCTAATATGCTTCAGTGGAAGTAAAAGAGGTAGGGGTAACAATCATGATCTCTGACAAAATAAAAGCAAAAAGTATTTGCCCTCGAGGTACAGAAAGAAACTTTTGTTTGTTCTTGCTATATCTTTTAAGTAAACATTCCTTTATAAAGCCTAATATGTTTTTAGGTGGCTAAATGGGACTCAGATACTAAATGATGGGCCTCTCAAAATGGGGTAGGGATATAGTTGGTGTGGGCTGAAGCCAATGGTTGAGGAGAAAGATCTTCCCAACTCCTTAAAGGTACTGGAGAACTCTGGAGGTGGGGAAAGGAAATGTATCAGACCTGGGCTAAAATCAATTAGGATGAAATATTTAATCTTTATCTCATTCTTTTAATTTTTTGTTCTATGATGAATATAATTATTAGTACATGTACATAATTTATGAATAAGTAAATATATATACTCGGGGATGTGTGTTAAGAGTTTGAAGACCACTGTCCTAGAGAGGATGCTACGACTGGTGTGAGGGAGCCATTCAGACGAAGTTCAATGAGAAGCAGCTGGAAGACCATGCAGGCGTGGCACCACCAGGCTTTTAAAAAAAACCATGCTCATCTCTGCAGAAAAACCAAGTTTGACCAATTATGTGCACTCGGCAGCCTCAAATTAAAACACATCAGCCTCTCACCCAAACCACAGTCCTCTTCTCCTCAGGCTCTGTTTGATGCTTCTAAGGCAGACTGCATCTTCAGCCTCGGCCTCTTGGTAGATCCTGGAAGTCCTTTGGCTGCAGCTTTTTCTCCCACCCCAGGCCTGGAGACTTCATGAAGTGATGTAAGTCTCATTCTATGGACAGCCCATCCCTGGACCCACCCATGGGTGGAATCAGGAAAAAGAATACACTAAGTAGATTTTTTGAGATTTCTTGCACTGATGATTCTTGTGGTCATTTTGGTGGTCTTTCTCCCCTTGGTTGTCTTACACTGAATTAAAAAACAGCATCAGCTTTTCTTTCATAGAGTTAGAGCTGAAAGGGCCTTAGAGATTGTCTAGTCCCATTTCCTTCATTTTGATTCATTTATTGTCATTGCTGATATTTCTAGATAATAATCAGATTGCCCCAAAAGGGAAGGGGCAAACTAATATTAAGGGACTACTGCATAACTCCTTTTTAAATTGTTAACACTTAGTCATCTTCATAAAGAAATCTTTATGTGTAACTATTTTTAACATATGTGCCTATTTGTAGGGGCTACTCTGAAGGAATTATGAAGCCAAGACAGCAAAAACAATGTAGTTCCCATAACCAGATGGATAGGTGTTCCCAAAGCAGCAGTACCTAGCCATTGTGGGAGAAAGGGACACAGCTTTATTAAATGTTGATAATCCTTATTTCTCTGGAATGCTGGGATAGAGCCTCAATCGACTGTCAGGTAAGAATCAAGAACAAAGATGAATAAAAAGAGAAGGCTTTAAGCTTAAGGAAAAAAGAACTGAGTATACACTGTATACATAAGAGGAAATGGAAGGAAAAATGGATGGACAAAGAATCTTGATAAGGATAGATATATATTATATGTTGAAATTAGTTGGGATAAAAATAGCTGCCAAGTTACTGAGTTTACTTGGTTGTATGGATGTTCAATGTTGTTTTAAAAACATTTAGCTAAAAACAAAGGGCTTAATAAATTTTACTAAAAATTACATTCATTACCCATTTCTGAGCAAAGCGCTGTACTAAGGGTTGGCAATGCAAAAATGAAAAAGATAGTTTTTTTCCTTAAGGAACTTACAGTCTAGTAGGGAATATAAGCTTCATGCACAAATATTTATTATGTGCATGCACATTATATGTGTATTATTTTATGTACAAATGTAAAAATGCTTTTAAGAGGTACAAAGAGCCACATGAGATTCCTAGAAAGGAAAAATGATCCAAAGAAGTCAGGGTGTCTGAGAGTCAGAATGAGAGCAGGAACATAGCTTTTAATAATTTCTTTGATATTTCTTAAAGCTAGGCTCATAGCAAGGACTGAAGAAATATTTGTAGACTGACCACAGTGGTTTAATAAGGCATCATGTTATTTCATTAATGTGCATGGCTGAATAGTGTACAGTTTACACATACATACACACATTCACACAAATATATTCTCTCTCTATGTAAATATACACATATAATTCTAATCTTATCTTTACATGATAGATTTATTAAAAACAAAAACATCTGGTCAATTCTCATTTTCCATCTCTCATATCAGATTGTTCAACATATTCTAGATGACTTTGTGCTTTCTAAGGACAACACAACTCCTTTCTATCACCAGAGTAGAATTTTTCTGTTAGCTAATCTCCAATAGAACTAATAGTAAAAGATTTCCTAATTTATGGAAAAGGTAATATTTACTTTAGGGACAAAGCAAATAATTATTGCCTTTAAGTCCAAAGATTAAGAACGACTCTTAAAAGTTAGTTTCCTGTAATAGAACAAAGAGCACAATACAAATCTCTTTGAAGAAATTAATTTTAGAAATCTTCTATTCTACAAAATAGAAATGATTTTGTGGTAAAATTAGAACTGATTAAAATTAAATCACTGGGGTTAGAAGCAAAATAGACTTTTGAGGAGGGACAGGATGAAAAGAGAGGGAGAGAGAAGAAGAAACAGAAAATAATGGAGGGAAATACACAGTTAGTAATCATAACTGTGAATGGGATAAGCTCACCCATAAAATGGAAGTATATAGCAGAATGCATTAGAAGCTAGAATCCAACAAGATATGGTTAAGAAGAGACACACTTGAAAGAGGAAGACACGCACAGAGTTAAAATAAAGGGCTAGAGCAGAATCTAATATGCTTCCGTGGAAGTAAAAAAGGTAGGGGTAACGATCATGATCTCTGACAAAACAAAAGCAAAAACAGCCCTAATTAAGAGATAATCAGGGAAACTACATTTTGCTAAAAGGTACTATAGACAATGAAGTAATATCAAAAAAAATTTATAGCAAGTTACTTTGGTAAAGGCCTCATTTCTCAAATATATACTGAGTACAGAACTGAGTCAAATTTATAAAAATAAGAGCCATTTCCCAACTGATAAATGGTCAAAGTATATAAACAGGCAGTTTTCAGAAGAAATTAAAGCTATCTATAGTCACATGAAAAAATGCTATAAATCACTATTGATTAGAGAAATGCGAATTTAATAAAACAACCTCACGTCTGTCAGAAATGTCAAATGATGGAGAGGATGAGGGAAAAACAGGTACCCTAATGAAATGCTCCTGGAGCAGTGAACTGGTCCAACCATTCTGGAGAATAATTTGGAGCAATGCCCAAAGGGTTATAAAACTGTGCATACCCTTTGACCTAGCAATACCACTACTAGGTCGGTATCCCGAAGAGATCAAAGGAAAAGGAAAAGCACCTACATCTATGAAAATATTTATAGTAGCTCTTTTTGTGGTGGCAAAGAATTGGAAATTGAAGAGATGCTCACCAATTGGGAAATGGCTGAACAAGTTATGGCATACGATTGTGATAAGAGTACTATTGTGCTATAAGAAATGATGAGAGGAATGGTTTCAGAAAAACATGGCAAGACACATAGGAACTGATACAAAGGGAAGTGAGAAGAACCAAAGATCACTGGGCATAGTAACAGCAATGTTGTAATGGTGATCAACTGTGAAGGATAGCTACTCTGATCAATACAACGATCCAAGACAATTTCAAAGGGCTCATGATGAAAAAATTCTGTCTGCCGTCAGAGACAGAACTGATGAACTCTGAATGCAAATTGAAATATAATTTTCTCATTTTATTTTTCTTGCTTTTTAAAAAAAATATGCCTAATATGGAAATGTTTTGCATGATTTCACATGTATAACTGATATAATATAGTTTGCCTTCTCAGTGGCTGAGTTCAAAAAAATTTTATTTATATTTTTAATATTTTATTTTTTCCAATTACATGTAAAAACAATTTTAACATTCATTTTTTAAGATTCTGAGTTCCAAATTCTTTCTCCTTTCCAACTTTACCCCCTCCCTAAGACAGCAAGCAGTTTGATATGTTATACAAGTGCAGTTATGCAAATCATATTTCCATATTAGTCATGCTATGAAAGAAAACAGGCCCCCCTCCCCCAAAAAACCCCAGTAACAAAATTTAAAAACAGTATGCTTTGATTTGCATTCAGTTCTTTCTCTGAAGGTAGATAGCATTTTTCATCTTAAGTCCTTTGGAAGTGTCACGGATCTTTCTATTGCTGAGAATAGCTAAGTCATTAAAAAGAAAAGAATATTAAAAATAAATAATTTTTAAAAATGAAATCACCGAAAGCAACCCGTATTTGGATAAAAATATAATGAAGCAGAGCCTATGTATAACAGACATACTTTTACTTGAATTAGGGTAACCTCCAGCTTAATAACAAAATCAGATTTATCAGGGACATACCAATATGTTGCCACCATATAAAACCAACAACACTATTTACAGTAGTAGTGAAGGTTAGGGAAAAAAAAAAAACAATCCCAAGTTGAAAGAGTAACTTTCACTAATTAGAAGGTAACTATTCAATTCTATGAGATCTGTTAGCAAAACAAAAAAAGGCAAAAAAACCCCAAACAGAGCCCAAAAACTTGAGTTTGGGGGCTTTTTTTGGTTTGCTAACCAGATTTCACATAATTGAACATGCTGACTTTACTATTTAGTTTTTCTAGAAGAAAAAATAAAAGGAAGCAGGTGACTTGAGAAAGCAAAATGTATTGACATTAAACAAAGCAGCCCAAACCTTGAACATCACTGGAAAAATAAACACAAAACTCAATTTTCCATTTGCTTAAAATAATCTAGGTTACTGAAGAAGCTAATGTTCTTCATGTTAAAATGGTTTGAATGTTATTTTCCTATTGACTTCCTACAGAGCTATCCAACCCTGCTTTGGCTGTACATATGGGAGTTTGTTCTTTTGTTCTTGTGAAAAAAATAGGTGGAATCTTCTAGAGATCACCTTTGACTGAAATATAATTCTGAGTGTTTTACATTGACATCTGACAAACTTTCTAAATTTAAAAATACTTTATTTACTGGCTTGAGCCTGCCTTTAGAATTTCTGCTTAGTTTTCTGGTTCTTAGTTTATATGTTATAACTGTGGTTAGAGGGATGGATGTTCAACACTGCTCTCTGACAACATACTGCCCGTGTGACCCTAGGCAAATCACTTAACTTAGAAGGGTTCTCAGCAACTAAGACTGAATTGCAGAGTAAATGCTAATCTGTCCTGTAGAGGGAATTTCCTCACCTGGGAGTCCCCTATGCCACCAGAATCATAAATTTAATCCTCATCCTAGAATTTGGGTCAGGAGATTAACCCATCAACAACACTAAAGAAGTACCTGATAAGCACAGCTGTTTTCCTAGTGAAAGAGTGCAGGATTTAGGAGAAGGGAACCTGTGCTCTTTTTCTGGTTTTGCCACTAGCCACTCAAATGATTTTGATGAAGTCGTTTTCCTGGCTTCAAACTTAAGTTTCCTCAGTCTGTAAATTGAATCGTGATGCTGATGAGCTGTATCAAGGTTTAGCTGTAGGAGAAGGGAGGCCTATAGCCCAGAGTCAGGCCCCTGCACCAGGGAGCTAAGGAGGAAGGTGGGGCTAGAGGGAGATGCCGTGGCAATGGGCCACCAGAGACTAGAGTTATGCTATGTGGTGGCCTTTAGCCTGCAGACCACCAGGTAGGGTTGGGGACAGCGGCTGCCTGAGGATGAAGTGCAATACCTTGAAGAGGACTCCTGTCTTTTTGCCTCCCCCTCCCACTTTCACCCCTTCCGCCGAGGAAGACTCAATTACTTCTCAATAGTTTAAAGCCCTGTCTTGGGATCCAAGTTTAATCTAGTACTGAAATTCTATGATTTACTTTGATTGCAATCAATATTTAAATAAAGCTATCTGATTACAAGAGGAGAGATCAATGAAGCCTCAGGATACACAGTATTTTTTTTCTTTTAAAGATTAACATAAAGCATATTTTTTTAAAATATAGTATAGTAGTACACTAGGTAGTAGATGGAAATCTGGTGCTTTCTACTTATTCAATAACATTCCAATAGTCAATTTTTCTAACAATGTTCACAATCAGTTGTGAGCTTTATAGCTATAACTTCTCTGAACCTGAGGCTCTGGGATTATATAGACCTGGGTCAATCTTGGAACTTTTCAAAAATCATACTTATTTTGCTCATGCCCCTACCCAGAGTTGCTCCTGAGGACATAAGACTTTAGCTCATGTCTTAGTTTATATGAAAAAGGAAAGGGCCTCTCAGTTCTAATGCAAATATTTAGGCTAACATATCATTGAATATAGGACTGGCCTTATTTAATCAACAAAAAAATGCAAAAAGTCACACTTGAATCCTATAAAGAGTCAAGGCAACTCCCATAATCTCTCTACTAGATTTCCATCTCTTGCAGGGACAAAAATAGTACATTTAAATTATAGTTCTGCCCAGGGGTGGGGATGGGGTAGGGGTGTGTGAGGTGTAAAGCATTGAGGTTTGCAAAACAGTCCATCTGTCTTTCTGAATCTGCCACAGGTTGAATTGTTCCTATATATTGTAATCTGTTTCTTGCTTTTCCTTGGCTATAGATCCTATTTGGTCCAGAAACTCCCCTGCCTCCTCCATGTCTCTGTCACTGACATTCCACTGATGCTAGTATCCTTGCAGCTCTTGGTAGGGTCCATGAAGTTCATACTGTTCCACCACTGCCTCTGTCTGCTGACATTTCTTGGGTTACCTGGTTCTCTGGTTGGCTTTAACACAGAACTGAGTCCTAATCTCTATGAATAATCCTCATTTCTCCCTCCCTCATCAGCTCTCTGGCACCATCTGTTGTCCCCTTTTCCTCCCTCTTAAAAACCAAATTTGAGGATACAGTCCATTTATTAAACACCTAATATGTGTCAGGCACTGTGCTAAGCATTGGGGATACAAAAAGAGGCAAAAATCCCTGCCCTCCAGGAACTCACAATCAAATGGGGGAAGATAACATGAAACCACATTATACAAAGCAAGCTATATACAGGATAAATTGGAAATGATTAATAGAGAGAAGGCACTAGAATAAAGAATAATATAGGGAAGTCTCTTTAAACATATTTATTACACATCTGTTATGTGCAAGGCGCTGTGTTAGTATGGAAGCACATTTAAATAACATAGAACAATAAAGGGAAGGTTTTCAACAAAAGATGAGATTTTACTTGGGAAGCCAGGAAGTCAGTAGGTGTAGATGAAGAAGAAGAGCATTTCAGGCATGGGGGACAGTCAGAGAGAATGTCTGGAGCCAAGAGATGAAGTGTCTTGTTTGTGAAACAGCCAGGAGGCCAGTGTAGGTGGATCAAAAAGTATGTTTTGGGAAGTAAGGTGTTAAGAAAACTGGAAAGGGAGGTTGGGGTTAGGTTATAAAGGGCTTTGAATGCTAACCAGAGCATTTTTTTATTTGCTCCCAGATACAATAGGGAGCCACTGAAGTTTATTAAGGTGACATTGTTAGACCCGAGTTTTAAGAAAATCGCTTTAATGGCTGGATGGAGGATGGACTGCAGTAGGGACATGCCTGAGGCAGGCAGACCTACCAGTAGGCTATTACAAGAATCCAGGCATGGTGATGGGGACCTGTACTTGAGTGGTGGCAGTGCCAGAGGACAGAAGGGAGCATGTTGGAGGGAAGTCGCAAAGATGAAATTAGCAGGCCTTGGCAACAGATTGCATATGGAGGATGAGAGATCATGAGGAGTCCAGGATGATTCCAGGTTGTGAGCTTGAAGGACTGGGAGGCTAACAGAGAAGGTAGTGTTTCAACAATCTGGCTAGCAGTTGTTGTGGGGGTGAAAGACCAACACAAGCCCAACAACAAGAATGCTGCCAGCATAGGTTCTTTTGATCTGCTTTACTAAGGAAAGCAACATTAAGGGGTTAACAATCTTATTTCAATCCAACATACAAACATCACTCACTTAGTTCAGGGGGAAAAGCCAGCACTCTGAACTTCAGAGCAAAATACAAACAAATTACAAACATCAACAGACAGACCTTATCTGATTCAAATCCCAATACATAGTTACCAGAGTTTAACAAAGTCCCAACATCCGGTTTATGAGCTGCCTGGAGTCTCAGCATCAGCAAACCACCAAGAGTGAGAGCCCTGAGCAAATAGTTCTGTCTTCTCTTCTTATACCATTTCAGACATCATCAAACATCATCTGAATGACCAGAACTTAGGCTGCTATGATTGGCTCTGGAGTTAGCAACTCCCCTTAGGACCCTGGAAGCTTCACACCCACATAGGCTTAGCACCTAGTAATTAGGGGTTTGGGGCAAACTTAGGAGCAAAGATCTAATCAGGCCTCCCTTAGTTAGCCCCACCTTGGGCCCCACCTTAGTTACCAATCCACACCCACATAGGTTTAGCACCTAATAGGGGTTTGGGCTTGGGGCTTAGCACCTAGTAAGACTCAATGAAATACACTGAATTAATCAAAGGAAACAAAAGCCAAACTCTTCAAGGATCCCCAATATAGGTAGGAGGGTTTAGGAGAAAAAATAATGACATGTTGAATTTAGGATGTCTACTGGATATTCAGTTGAAGATGTCTGAAAGGCAGTTGGAGATGTGAGGCTGGAGGTCAGCACAGAGGTTGGGGCAGGAAAGGTAGACTTGAGAGTCATCAGCATAGAGAGGGTAATTCAATCCATGGGAGCTCACGAGAACACCAAGTGAAGGAGTACAGAGGGAGAAGAGGGCCCAGGACAGAGCCCTGTGGGACACCTATGGTTAGAAGGCATGATCTGTATGAGGATCCAGGAAAGGAGACAGAGAAGGAACAGTTATTTCCCATGGTATTTGATGCTTATTATATTCAGTGTGCTCCAATTCTCTTGCAAAAGGTATTTATGATACCTGTGTATGAGGCTTTGGTGTAGTCCAAAGTCTGGCCTCTTTAATTTCTTAACCCTGAGCCATATTTTCTCTCTTCTTTTTCAACACCAGGTCTTCCTATTTTACCCAGGCTGGAAGTACAGTGGCCACTAATGGGCCCCATCCCACTGCTGATTGGCATGGAAGCCTTAACCAATTCTGTTTATGGCCTAGGATGGTTCCCCTCTCCTAGGCAGCATGATGCCACCCTCTTCCCTACTCCTGGACATAACACCCTAGATACGCTTTAGCCTTTCTGCAGCTCAGAACTCAAGTAATCCACCAGCCTCAGCCTCTCCCACTAGTAGAACTACAGGTCTATGCCACCTCTCTGGGTCCAAGCCATGTTTTCAAACATTTTTCATTGAACTTCGTTGTGTCCACCTTTGGTTTGAAGTCACTGAAGATAAGTAATAATAAAAGCTAAACATGCAAACTTCAGTGTTTTTCTTCTTTAGGCTAATGAGACTTGTTGCTATTAAACTTGTCACCATCATGACATTGATAAATATGGATTGAATTAATAGAATTTTGGAGAAACAGAAAACATATTGGAGTTGATAATTTTTTTTTTAAGATTTGTTACTCTATAACAAGGGTAGGGAACCTGCTGCCTCAAAGACCACATGTAGCCCTCTAGGTCCTCAAGTGTGACCCTCTGAACAAAAAGGATTTGTTCTGTGAAGTTTGAATTCAGTCAAGGGGCCACACTTGAGGACCTAGAGGTCTTGAGGCAGCAGGTTCCCCACCTCTGCTCTATAATGCTTAAATGATAGTAACATGTAGTTTTTCTTACCAGGGAATTAAGCTCTCCATTTAGATTATGGTACTGATCTAGTTTGGTGCTTAGTAAGTCAGGAACATTTGTATAATTTTCGAATTCTTCTGAATCAGTATCTCTGTCCTAAAAATAAATATATTAATGTTCAGTCACAATATTTCTTTCTTTCAGCAAATTCTATTTAGTTTAAACATATTTATTAAACAACCACTGTATGTACTGTGTTAGTTTGGAAGCATATTTAAAAAAACTCCTTTTTGGTTTCTCCAGAAATAGGAATAAATGTTTCTACAGTCTAAAAACCTTTCTGTGCTCATCCCTTTAGTAAGTGGATAGTAGGTCAAGGAAAAAAAAAGTCTTTCCTGTGGAAACTATCAAGGGTAGTCATCAAAAATCAGGACCTAAAAATACCTCTTATGAAGGTGCTTTATCAGTACCTTCTCTGAAGTGACAGTATAATGATCCACCTTTCTCCATTTAGAAAAGATTACATATTGATCAGAGAATAGTCCCTTTGATTTCTCCAGGAGAACACTTGAGGGGAGTAGTCAAGCAGGAATGGAGCAGTTCTAGTCAAAGATTAAGTGACTATTCTTAATATTGTTCTAGAATGTTAACCTCACCCCCAAACATATTTTAACACTGTGACTTTTTTCTTCAAGATTTCTAAAAATGTTCCCTCCAACTGTCTTGGGGTAGAGAGAGGGCCAGTTTGGACATTTCACTCTTTAAGTTAGAAATGCTTGGAATTAGAATAATGATAAGCTAAATAAAATTATTTCTAGCAGTCTTCTACCTACAACATGATATATAGTATTAATATTTTTGACATTGGAGATACAAAGTTGAAAAACCCCTTTTACATGAATTTTTGCCCAGCTATGTATCTGCCAGTCTGTGACTGAGATCTCTATTCAACAATCACCTACTATGTGAAAGGCAATGGTACTGGATATGCAAAGACAGATAAAATTAGACCGTGCTCTCAAAGAATTTGTAATCAAAGATGAGGAAAAAAGGCAAATGACTAAGGCAGTACGGTATAGGGAAAGGAAAGGTTCAGGTAAAGTGCCATCATCAACATCACAGCAGCTGACATTTATATAATGCTCACTATGTGTCAGGCACTGTGCTAAGTGCTTTACAATTATTATCTTATTTGATCCTCAAAACCTCCCTGGGAGGTGGGTGCTACTATTATTTTTATTTTATAGGTTAAGGAAACTGAGGAAGACAGAGGTTAAGTGACTTGCCCAGGGTCAAACAGCTAACAAATATTTGAGGTGACAGGTGATACAGTGGATAGTGCACTGGGATTGGAATTAGGAAGACCTGAGTTCAAATCCAGCCTCAGATACTTACTAGCTGAGTGACCCTGGGCAAGTCACTTAACGCTATTTGCCTCAATTTTCTCATCTATAAAGTAAGCTGAGAAAAAAATGGCAAACCACTCCAGTATCTTTGCCAAGAAAACCCCAACTGGGGTCACAAAAAATCAGACACGACTAAAAGGATCCAACAAAAACAATTTCCTGACTCCAGGCCTAGTGGTCCAACCACTGCATCCCTAAGCTGCCCCATAAGAATAAAAGCTATAGAGCTATTCATACCTTTTGACCCAATGACCCCATTACTATGATGAGACTATAAAGATGTTAACAAAAAGGAGTGGGAGGGGAACACTTTCCTTACAACCTAATACTTCTTGTATCTTTTAACCTTGCTTCTAGTTTTGTGACATCCCTGTGAGCACCCGAAGGCAAGCTCTCACTTCTCTTTTACACCCAACTGCTCCCTCTATGGTATGCTCTCCAAGTATCCAGCTATGCTCCTCAGGTGGGACACACTTTGGCTCATCTGCTTTTCCTAAAAGGTGATTCTCAGAACTGAACCCCAAACTCAAAGTACAGCCTGACTAGGGCAGAGTACAGCAAGAGTGCATTACTTCTCTCCTCCTAGACATTACACCTTTCTTACTAGAGCCTAGGAGAGCGCTAGGTGTTCTGGTTTTGGCTACAGCATCTTAACACTGACTCATACTGAGATTGTAGTCCATTAAGAGGCAGCATGGGGGAGGGTAGTGGATAAAGTGTTGGGCTTGGAATCAGGGAGACCTCACTTCAGGTCTAGCCTCAGAGACTTTGTAGCTGTGTGATCCTGGGCAAGTCACTCAACTTCTGTTTGCCTCATTTTCTCCATCCATAAAATAAGGATAGCACCTGTGCAGGACTGTTGTGAGGATTAAATGAGATAATTTGTAAAAGGCTTAGCAGAGTTTCTGGCACCCTGTCTCCTCACTCTCCCTCTGACCCCAACAGGAATGAATTTTTTTCACAGAAAATATTGTTTAGCTATGTCTTCTACCATCCTGTGCTTTTGAAGTCAGTATTTTGAATGTAAATATGATGTTTTATGCCTCTTGAATTTAATCTTATTCAATTCAGCCCAGTGTTTTAGTCCAGTGGTGTCAGATTCAAATAGAAATCAATCCCTGTGGGTTGTACAGTGACTTAGAAAACCATAACTTAACATTATCTATGTTGAACTGTATTTGTATTTATTTTGTTAGACATCTCCCAATTACATTTTAGTCTGGTTCTAGTGTACTCAAGAGTTTTGTGGACTGCAGTGAGTTGGACATCTCTGTTCCAGTCTATCTAGATCTTTTTGGATCTAGACTCTCATATAATGTTATGGGGTCCTGATTGGGGAAGAGGCCATAAAACACAATAAGAAGTGAAAGCCATAAGCTAAAACTCTGTGAAAGGTGGAAGCCCAGACATGGTGACTTGTTAAAAATCATAATTCAGATCCTGGGTCATAACTTAGTGTGACCAGGCAATAACCATAACATGGACACAGAGTGATCACTTCATGAACAGCAAATGTGACTAGTACACAAACCTGTGTTTGGGCATTTGCCCAATAACATTGGCTTAACGCCCAACCTTGGAAATGAGCTCATTAATAAGCAGAAACCCAAAATATCCACTAATCAGTAGCAATGTGCTTTATAGCTCCACCTCCCCTTAAATGATTTCTATAACTGCCACTGGGCTTTCCAGGGGTCTTTGCAGGGAATCAATTCATTATTGAGACTGTTTTCATTTGGCAGCCACCCGAGACTGGCCCCTATTGTAAGTAATCCATTATGATTATTAAAACCATTTATTAAACTCTGTATTTCATCATAATTGAGCCCTTGGCCTCTTTTTCTGGTACCAAATCAGCTCCTCTGATTGGAGAAGCCGAGAACATCCCAGTGCAGGGGGGCATCAGCCCTTGGAAAGGATGAGAGCTCCCCAGTCCTACAATACGTATTAGCTATCCATTCATGCTTCATGTTGTCTGCAAGTTGAATAAACATGCCATCTGTGTCTGCATACAAGTCTTTGATTAAAAGGTTGAATAACATAAGGCTAAATACAGATCCCTGGAGCATACCCCTAGAGACCATTTTCCAAGCTAACACTGACCTATAAATAACTATTCTGTGTCATTCAATGCAAACCCAGATCTACGTCTCTATCACCCAGTTGTATCTCTCCAACTTACATATGGGCATACAATAAAAAACACTGTCAAATGCTTTGCTGAAATTTAAGTATAATACAGCATCTCTCCACCCCCACCCCCTTTCCCACCTTCTTATTACTTCTTGATAAAAAATGAGGTTAGTCTGACATAGTTTGTCCTTGATGAATCCATGCTACCACTCTGAGATCACTGCTTCCTTAGGTACTCACAAACCATTACCTTAATAATGTGTTCTAGAACTTTCCCAGGAAGAGAAGTTAAACTCCCTCAGCTATGAAGCTTGTAGAATCTACCCTTTCCCATTTCTAAAAAAAATTGGGACAATATTTACCCATTTCTAGTCTTGTAATAGCTGTCCCATTTTCCAAGAGATGTCTAAGTCTACCAAGAGTGGTTCAGCAATCACACTTGTTAATACTCCTTAAGATATACTTTGTGCCTAGTAACTTGAACACACTGATCCTATCTCATTCACCTTATGTTTCCACTACCTCCTTTCCATTTTTGTCCTAGTCTTTCCACTGATCACTCTCTTTAGGAGAGAAAACAGAAATGAAATAAAAGGTAGGTCGATTGGTCATTATAGTTCTCTTGAACATTAGCCCCATTCTTTTATTTAATCTTTTTATAATCAACAAAGGTAAAAAAAAAATCCCTTTCTTTGTTCAAGTATTGAGCACCACCTCCACTCATTCTGGGATTCACAATTCTTTTTTTTAAAATTTATTTATTTAATATATTTTGTTTTCAGCATTGATTTTCACAAGAGTTTGAATTACAAATTTTCTCCCCATTTCTACCCTCCCCCCCACTCCAAGATGGTGTATATTCTGGTTGCCCTTTTCCCCAGTCAGCCCTCCCTTCTGTTACCCCACTCCCCTCCCATCCCCTTTTCCCTTCCTTTCTTGTAGGGCAAGATAAATTTCTAGGCCCCATTGCCTGTGTATCTTATTTTCTAGTTGCATGCAAAAACTTTTTTTTTGTTGTTTTTGAACATCTGTTTTTAAAACTTTGAGTTCCAAATTCTCTCCCCTCTTCCCTTCCCACCCACCCTCCCTAAGAAGTCAAGCAATTCAACATAGGCCACATGGGTATCATTATGTATAACCCTTCCACAATACTTATGTTGTGAAAGACTAACTATATTTTGCTCCTTCCCAACCCATCCCCCTTTATTGAATTTTCTCCCTTAACTTCGAAAGTGTTTGTTTTTGATTACCTCCACCCCCATCTGTCCTCCCCTCCATTCTATCCCCATTCTATCTCTCCCTATCTCCCTCTCTCAATATATTTCTCTCTCATCCCTTAATTTGATTTTCTTTTAGATATCTTCCCTTCATCTTCAACTCACCCTGTGTCCTCTCTCTCTCTCCACATACATATATACATACATACACATTCACTTATATAAACATATATATATATATATATATATATATATATACATAAACACACACACACACACACACACATGCATATTCCCTTCAGCTACCCTAATACTGAGGTCTCATGAATCATACACATCATTTTTCCATGTAGGAATGTACACAAAACAGTTCAACTTTAGTAAGTCCCTTGCAATTTCTGTTTCTTGATTACCTTTTCATGCTTCTTTTGATTCTTGTGTTTGAAAGTCAAATTTTCTATTCAGTTCTGGTCTTTTCACTGTGAAAGCTTGAAAGTCCTCTATTTTATTGAAAATCCATATTTTGCCTTGGAGCATGATACTCAGTTTTGCTGGGTAGGTGATTCTTGGTTTTAATCCTAGCTCCATTGACCTCTGGAATATCGTATTCCAAGCCCTTCGATCTCTTAATGTAGAGGCTGCCAGATCTGGGGTTATTCTGATTGTGTTTCCACAATACTCAAATTGTTTCTTTCTGGCTGCTTGCAGTATTTTCTCCTTGATCTGGGAGCTCTGGAATTTGGTGACAATATTCCTAGGAGATTACTTTTTGGGATCTATTTGGAGGCAATCGATGGATTCTTTCAATTTCTATTTTGCCCTGTGGCTCTAGAATATCAGGGCAGTTCTCCTTGATAATTTCTTGGAAGATGATATCTAGGGGGATTCACAATTCTTACAGGACTGGGATATTCTTTGGTATTCATCCTCCATGTTCTTTATAGAAGTTTTTGAAATGTGGATTTGTTCACGAGTTCCCTGTGTCTACATAATGGACTCTTTAGGTAGTTAATTTTTTTTTTCTCTCTCATCCGATTATTTCTGCTTATGTCTTTAGAATTTAATTCTTGAGGGCTTCCCATTCCTCGAGTCAACTACCTCTTCAAAATATTAAACCATTTGATCTCTCTACCTCCTCTGAATCCTTTGATGTATGCTCTCCTCAAATCTAAGTGACATCAGATTATGCAGTTTTCCTTTCTTCTATATCAAGACTTCTAGGATAGGTTCCACAACATGGCCAGAATCAAGTCCAAAATAGCAGTTAATTTTAAAAAATTCTTCCACCTTTTGAAGGATGAAATCATCATTAAAGTATGTCACAAGGTGAACAGCTGCTATTGTTATACCAAGAGCGAGTGAGACACACTACAGAGTATAAGTTTTAAATGGAGAATTTATTAGCTGGTGACCATTTGGGGTTCCATCCAAATCAGAATGGCCCCGAGTTGGGGTGAAGAAATAGTATTTATAGAAAATACAGGGTACAATGGTTAATTATCTCTTGAAATTTTCGGGCCAGGTCACAGGGTGGTGGGTGGTCCGGGGAAACAGGAACAAAGGTCCTGACAGATCAAATATTTTGACAGGCTATTGTTAAGTGGGATAATCTTATCTATTGACATTCCTTGGTGGAGTCACAGAGCCCCAGGGACATTTGCTAAATGCCAAAAGGTCTGAGTCCATTCTTTATTATGCAAACTGGGGTTTCTCAGGGGTCTCCTTAGCAATAACTGATTTTCCCAGTACCACACTATGATTTTGGCAGTGGTATTAGATATCCAGATAATTCTGCCCCTCCCCCATACACTACAGTGTTTCCATAGCAGGTTTGTGATGTTTCCTGAACTCCCCATCTAATTCCTCCTTTTTGTCCTGATAGTTTACAGTGTACTCCTAACAATAATACTGCTTCTTTTTCCAGGTCTTTTGATTCTTATCCAAAGGCTCTCCACCATGTTCCCCCCTCTCAAGTTCTTGGATTTCTTTACATGATTAAAAATTTTTAATAGAAAATGTTATTCCTCCACCTCTTCTTAATATATTCTGTTCCTAGACTTACACGAGCTGATGCAAAGTGAAGTGAGCAGAACCAGGAGAATATTGTTCACAGTAACAGCAATATTGCATAATGAAGAAGTGTGAATGACTTTGTTATTCTCAGGAATACAATACTCCAGGACAGTCCCAAAAGGTTCTCGAGGAAACATGCTATCTACCTTCAGAGAAAAAGACTGATACTGTCTGAATATAGACTGAAGCATGCTATTTTTCCTCTCTTTCTTTCCTTCCTTCCTTCCCTTCCTTTCTTTCTTCTGGTTCAAGTCTTGTACAAAATGACTAATAAGGAAATGTTTTAATGATTGTACATGTATAACCTATATGAGATTGCTTACTGTCTCAGGAAGTGGGGAGGGGAAAGAGGGAGGGAAGGATAGATTTTGGAACTCTAAATTTTAAAACAAATTGTAAAAAAAAATGGTTTTAACATGTAATTGGGGGAAATATTATTTAAAAAATAAAGTGAAATAATATACGATATATAGTTCCTTTTAAAAAAATTCAACATTTTGTTTTCTGATTCACATTCTCTCCCTTCTGTCTTTCCTCATTCCCACTGAGAAAACAAACCTCCTTCCTCACCAGTCTCCCAGTGGTACAGTGAATCTGTATACTGAGTCCATCACCTCTCTATTTAGAGGTCTGTATCAATTTCATTGTGAGTCCTGTAGAACTGTAGTTGGTTATTGTGTTGATCAGAGTTCTTAAGTCTTTCCAAGTTATCTTTATTTGTGTTATTGTATAAATTGTTCTCCTGGTTCTGTTCACTTCACTCTGCATCAGTTCATACAAGTCTTTCCAGGTTTCTCTGAAACCATTCCTCTTCATTTCTTATGGCATGATAGTATTTTATCACATTAATATCCCTACTACAACATGTTCAGCCATTCCCTAATTGATGGGCATGCCCTCATCTTCCATTTTTTTGCCACCACATAAAGAGCAGCCATTTTTTATTGCTTCTTGGAGTGTCTTCTGTGAATTATTAACCTTCTGCTTTACTATGTTTCTTTTTATGCTATACCTTTTTGTTACCCCTCTGTAGTACTAGGATTGTCAGATCTATGTGGCTGTTTTCTCTCTCTTCCTTCCTTTTTAATATAAAGTTCTCTTGAAGAGATTTACAAGAAACCAGGAAAATATTTTTGCTGGCATTTGTCTGGGTATATTTGATCCCTTTTTAAAAAATTGTCATCCCTATATTTTAAGCTGTGGTCTAGAAATCCAAATCCTGTTCTCAAACATCATATTTTAAATCCATTGTTCATTTCCCAAATATGGCTTTTTACCTCTTTGGAATCCCATATCTTTAATAACAAACACTGATGAAAACACCACTGGTGCTCTTGCAGGCTTCAGTTTTTTGTCCATGACTCTATGATCCTTAACAATACTTTGTTACGCTCTACTGCTGGTATCATTTGTTCTCACATGAATCACTAGAAATGGGTGGCAGCCATCAGGTTTGGCAGTTCTTGGGAGGGACGTCATCATATTCAGACATAGAAGAGAGCAAATGTCTCTGTTACTTATGTCAGGTGAACAAATACTCTTCAGCAGGAAGTAATCAAACACTGATGTTTCTTCTTTTTCTTTTGGCCATTATTGGACTTCTCACATTGTGGTACCTGTGGATCCACAGTCTTATTCTGTGAAATATAAGAACCTACTTCCTATGGAGAGGAGCCCAGCTTCCCTTATCACAAAAAGACCGTCATGCTGGAAATGTTCAATGTTTCTTTTTCATGGGGGCAAACTGCCTATTTGTGAGACATGAAGCTGTCCAGTACTTCATGGAGGAGGATGCAATATTTTGGGCTTTGAATAAAAAAGAGAGGAACTTCAAATAGATGGAGATGTTGGGGTACAGAGATGGGAGGTGGGAGTAGAAATCAATTCGTACAAGGTTTATCAGTGGAGTCATTTTTGAAAATGTGCGAGACAGAACATAAGTATTAGACATACCTCAAAAAACTTCTCTTGAAAAGCTTTTTCATTAGCAATTAACTGTCTAAAGGTTGAGATTCTTTCCTTATGTTTCAGTAGCTAGGAAGAATTAGAGACAATTTATATTATAAAAGGAAGAGAAATAAAAATCATTCTATGTTCTTATTATCTTTACTGTACACTACCGGATGTCACAGGAAGAATCTTTAAGTATCTATGATTAAAGATAACATAAGTGTCTCCATGAAAGATGAGATTATATTTTTAAAGTAAATTCATGAGAGGTCAATAAGGATCTCTGAATATAATATTAAAACAGGCTTAATTCAAAATTATTACCTTCAATATTTGGAATCCCAATTAATTCTAATGGCATAAAGTTTTATCAAAATTAAATCAATATATGCAAAATTACTTTTATTATCTCACTAGTCTTAGTGAGCCTGAACTAGGCTTCTGAACTAGCCTGAACTAGGCTTCTCTCTCCATTCAGACCAATCTGAGAAGGACGATTTCTCTGAAATCCCATGTTTTCTCCTCTAAGCCCTTTCTTTCTATATTTCAGTTACAAGACACAAAAAACTGCCCCAGAATTCCAGGCATATGTCTTCTCTTTTTCTCAATTCAGATCATTCATTTTCCTTTGGTGAAGGGCCCAACTGTCATGAATCTAAGTACCCAACTTGAATATATTTAGGCAGTGTTGTGGCCCACATTCCTTGCTATATATTTTATCAGTAAGGCAATAAACACAATATCAATGGTAATTGTGAATATGCCTATGCAGTTCTGTATCGCAAAGTATGAGAGACTCTCCATAAAGAAGGTAGAAGAAGTATAACATTTATTCGGATACCAGAGAACCATATCCCATAGCCAAATGTTCAGCTCCCACAGCCAGTTAACCCACTTCATCATAACAGCAAGGAACCCAAAACACGATATCACAACCTGGAACCTTGCCATCCCAAAACCTCTCCAACCCCCTGCTGGGGTCTTCCCAAAGACAAACTCACAGTACAGCTAAGTCTGCCTGTTCAGTTTTAACCATCACAATGGTAGCCATTAGAAGCCATAACTGCTCTCTCTCTCTCTCTCCATTTCCTGTCACATAACTTCCTTTTCCTGTCAGGAAGCTCCTCCCACCACATGTGACTTAGGCTTCCTGTGACATAAGCAGGTCACATGGTCTATTAATGACTGGGAAATATCTTCAAATCTAAATTACTACTACATGTATGTACCTCAGATTCAAAATGATGCATCTCTCAGATCTACCTCTCCAGTGTTATAATTCTATAATGCTCATTTTGAACATATACTTCTGTCAGGAGGCAGAAGGCACTACTTCACATAGTGATTCCCTTGACTCTACCCTCAAATCTCTGCTTTTGTCAACTGAAGAATGCTTGACTGTCAAACCAAAAACATAGACATTGATGAAATAACTGTGTTGGCAACCAAAAATGGGCTCCTTAGCACTTAGTCAACAAGTGCCCTTGACTAATTTGGCTTTTTCCCCTGAACTGAATACTGTTTGTATGTTGGACTGGAGTAAGCTTGTCGGCCCCTTCACCTTGCTTCCCTTGCTTAAGCTGATGGAAAGAACCTGTGCTTTCCCGGTCAACCCCTTCACCTTGCTTAGGCTGATGGAAAGAACCTGTGCTTTCCCGGTCAACCCCTTCACCTTGCTTAGGCTGATGGAAAGAACCTGTGCTTTCCTGGTCAACCCCTTCACCTTGCTTAAGCAGATTGAAAGAACCTGTGCTTTCCCCGGCGTACCTTACCCCCCCCCCCCCCCCCCCCTGCAGAAGCCGGATGGTTAAAAGCAGCTCCCGTTGGAGCCAGAGGCTGCTATAGCCACAGCCACAGCCACAGCTGAAGCAGGAGCTGCCAGTGGCAGAGCTGACCTACGGGAGGAAGCTGAACAAAGACTTCAGGCCAGTGGGTAATCTTTTTACCATAGAGGGGGAAGCATGATTTTGCTTTACGCAATCATGCTTCTCTGTAGCCTCCTGGTTACTCTTTCAAGGCGTACTTATTGGGCCTGGAAGCTTTTGATCAATATATCAAAATGGGGTTGCTGGTTCATGGGTTGGTTACTGTGGAGCCTAAATAAATGTTTTGATTCTTCTGCCTTCTACTTTGAGAGTTTCTTATATCCGGCGGTTCCGAACCTTTCAGACATGTTTATGATCCTCTTTGAGATTATAAACTCTGCCCTCCTAATACAATAAGTGTAGTAGATGAAGTTACCTTGTACTTATAAGAAGTAGATTTAATATTACTTAAATGGGTGAGGTTTTTGAATCAATAAACACTCTTGTAAAGGGCCTAGGAAAGCTCTAGAGTTCTAAGAATTACTTCTTTGAAAACAAAAATTATTCAAATATTAGTGTCTCTTCATGCCTTTATATATGGCCTTATTCTTTGACTAAACAAGAGGGTTATTATTGCTAAAGTTTAAGTCACCATACCTCTTTTTCCAAACTTTTTTTCTTAAAGTTGAAACACTTCATTTTTTTGTAAACATTCTCACTGTCCTGCAAATGTTCAATATTAGGACTATCTGTATCCTGAGAAGAATAACAAGATTAAAATTGGAGAAGCTAGACCAACTAGAGTTTTCAATAAAAACCAACTTCAGCCACTTATCCTAAGGCATCTCAGAAAGTGTTGTGTGGAAGGAATTCATATGGCTTTATATTTATAAACTAGTCCTTGGAGGGAAGTAGAGACTCACCCAAAATGCAACAGGGAGATATACATGGTGGACATAAACAGTCTGCAATGCATTACAAACAAGAAGTGGGGTAAAGGATGTCACTGAAGAATGATTTAGAATGTAAGATTGAAAAAAAAGATAGAGAGGATGGGTTAGTCACATGGAAAGGCTAGGTGGCACAGTGGCTAGAATGCTAGGCTTGGAGCCATGAAAACTCATCTTCCTGAGTTCAAATCTGGCCTTAGACACATACTAGCCGTGTGACCCTGGGCAAGTTGCTTAACCTTGGTTGCCTCAGTTTCCTCATCTGTAAAGTGAGCTGGAGAAGAAAATGGCAAACCACCCCAGTACCTATTCCAAGAAAACCCCAGATGGAGTCGGACATGACCGAAGTAGCTGTACAAAATCATACAAAGTAAAAAAAGAAGAAAAAAGGAATTTGGTTACACTGTAAGCAGGAACAATTTGACATCTCTATCTATTCTGTAATTGCTATTTCAATAGCAGAGGCATGCCAGGGTATTTAAAGGCTTCAGAACAAAATCCAACGTGGAGCACTTGGGCCTGGCCACACCAGGACGTTCATCTCTATTCTCTTCTCCTAATTACTTGCATTATTATATACCTCACAACCATTTGGGGCCTCATAAATATAAAGTTCTAGCACAAGAGCCTAGGGACAGATCAAAATGAATTTATTGGTACCAAAGAGTTGTGGCTCACAACAGTCTGTTGTAATTACAATAGATAGTGTTAATGAACAAGGAAATGTGCAGGAAAGTAAAGGAATAGAGGAAAAGGGGACCGGGTTAATCCACACCCTACTTAATCAGTCCATTAAAAATTGACTGTTGTCATTAGAGGGGTAATGACCTAAGGCCAAGAAATATTAGACAGTGGGAGAGCTTTAAGTAATTCTGGAATCTGAAGATATTTAATGTAAGTTTTAGGCATTACATCTGGTTATATTTTTGCCAGTCTTTTTCTCTGCCTTACCATGCTTGGTTTTTGCAAACTTTCTGAATGTTTTATTTACCTCACAGGTAAGCAGTCCCATCATCAGAGCCATTAAATCGTGCATCTTCGATACAAACTGAGAAGTTTTTTTCATATATGGTGAATTCAAACTTTCTTCTTCAAAAGGTGGGCAGTTCAGGAACACATTTGAGTGCATTATTTTCATGTCCTGTGGTGGACACATTCAAATTTGTCTTGTTAAAAGCTGAGAGCCTGCTTTTTTTTTTTTTAATGAAAGTCCTAAATTTTAAAAAAGCAAATCACCTAAAAATGCAGGGTTAAAAAAGAGAAACTAAAAGCAGCTTCTCTTTGGCAATGAAATTTTTGGTTAGCCAGCAGAGGTCAGAATTAAGCTCTAGTTTTCTCTAAACAAACAAACAAAGAACCAAAGAGAAAATTATATAGTGTACTTCTATAGAAAAAAGCTTCATTCATTCAAAATTGGTCACTTAACCAAGTTTGCCTTAGTTTCCTCATCTGTAAAATGAGCTAGAGAAGAAAATGGCACACCACTCTATTTAGTATCTTTGCCAAGAAAAAAAAACCCCCAAACCCAAACAAGGTCATGAAGAGTCAGATATGACTGAAAAATAACTTAAAAACAACAGTATTACTGAGACTCATAAATGCTGGCCTGGTCTGGGGTTATGGTACAAATTTTGGAGCAAAATTGAGGAATTTATGTCTGTTTTCATACTGAAATATCACAATTAATAAGTATTTGATATTATATATGTATCATATTACATATATATCTATATATACACATATAAATTTCTTACTTAACTTTTTTTTTTTATTTTTCCCAATTGCATGTAAAAACAATTTTTAACATTTGTTTTTTTTTAATTTGAGTTTCAAATTCTCTCCCTTTCTCTTTCCCCTACTCCCTCCCTGAGATGGTAAGCAATTTGATATAGGTTATACATGTGCAATCATGCAAGACATATTTTCACATTAATCATGTTATGAAAGAAAACACAGACACCCCCCACAAAAAATAAAGTAAAAAATAGTATGCTTCAATCTGCATTCAGACTCCATTGGTTCTTTTTCTGGAGGTAGATAGCACTTTTCATCATGAGTCCTTTGGAATTATCTTGGATCATTGTATTGCTGAGAATAGCTAAGTCTTATTTAACATTTTAGAGATGAAAATTGCTAGCATCAACATTTTTTCACAAAACCCCTATTCACACTACATGGAACACCAAGATTCCACAGAACAGTTTGTGAAACATTAATCTATTTTTAAAAAATTAAAAGTTGAACTGATGCCAGCTACTATAGATACTAAAAAGTAATTAAGTCACATACACACATATTAAACTATATCCATTTAGGGAGTTGGAGTTGTAATTTTCCAATACAGATAAACAAGTAGTCTTTAACTTATAATATTTTAATAGACTCACCAGTGGCATTGAGAAATTAAGCAACTTGCCCACCATCACACAGACATATCAGAGGCAAAATTTGAACCAAACCCTTTCTGACTTTAAGGATTACCCTCTAACTATATTCTCTCTCTAATATAACCTATTTGGTAGCTATGTAACAAGAATGGTCAAGGAAATCCTCTAATCCACTAGATTGGGTCCGAGCTGCAATGATTCAGACTTAGCAAAGTTTTTGGTAGTGTTTGATTCTTCTGTGGTCATGAAGACTCAGACACAATATACCATGAATTGTCTCCAAAATTCTAAAAATTAAGTTTGGTTTGCAATATTTCATGGTACTGATAATTCTGAAAAACTGATACAGGGTGTTAATTTCATCTTGCCTTACCAACAACTTCATCACTTAATTTTATTGTTAAAAAATGTGGGCAGCTAGGTGGTGCAGTGAGTAGAGCACTGGCCCTGGAGTCAGGAGTACCTGAGTTCAAATCCAGCCTCAGACACTTGACACATTTACTAGCTGTGTGACCTTGGCCAAGTCACTTAACCCCAATTGCCTTGCCTTCCCCCCTGCAAAAAATAAAAATGTGGTTGTCCTGTGTACGTGCTGCTCCTCCCCATTCCTCCCACCTCAGGACAGAAGTTCCATGAGAGTGGGGATTGCTTCCTTTTTGTCTTTGTGATCCTAGGGCCAAAGCAGCATGCCTTGCCCACTGTGTTTAATAAAGACTTTATAAGTCAATGTGATAAGGGATGAAAAACAGAACTACTGGTTTAAAATACAACAACAAACTTTCTCAAAAGCACTCTAAGTTACTGGAGGTGACTCAATCATGAAAATTCCAATTTCTTTGGGTTAAATATATCAATGGAAATAAGCCTGGGATCATGAAAGGCTCTTCTCTTAACATAGGTGCCCACATACCTGAAGAAACCTCCCCAACATGTGTATCTTCCATTCTAATTCTCTTTCTTTTTTCTTTAATACTTCTTTCTGCAAACAAATGCATCTGTTAGTTTCATGTCATTTGGTATTACTGATATGTTCTAGAATTTTCCCAGGAATTAAAGTCAAATTCATTGGCCTATAGTTTGCAGAATCTTCTTCCTTTTCTATGTGATTCTGAGATTTTTGAATATGGGAACAATGATTCCATTTATAGAAATAGATAAATCAGAAAAAAGAGAAGAGTTAGGGGAAAAGTTTAACTTTAGGCAAAAAGTTTAACTTTAGGCAAAAAGTTTAACTTTTTTGCAAGACTGCAAAAGTATAACCTACATCAAACTTGAGTTTGAGATGTTGCTAGACTATACAAGTAGAGATGCTCATCAAGTAATCAGAAGTGCAAATCTGAAGCTTAGGAGAGGGGTTGGGGCTAGAGCTATGGATTTGGGACTTACCCATAATGAAGTAATAGCTGAAGCTGGAGGAGCATCACTGGTTGCCAAGGAAGAAAGTGTAGAGACCTTTAGGGAGTGGCAGGGGAATGAGGAACAAAAGAAGACAGAGAGGAGGAGGAGACCCAGGAAAGAGTGGTGTCAGATGTCAAGTAGGTTAAGAATTTGAAAACACTCAGACAAGTCAAGGAGGAGGACTGACAAAAGGCTACTGGATTGGTGAGAAAGTAAGGTTGGGGCTAGGGGGAAACCAGATACAGTAATGGGTCAAAGGAACAGAGTTCTAAGATGAAATGGCCCACCAAAGGATACAGCCTAGGTCAGGAGATAAATGAGGCAAGGAAAGGGATGATGGACTGGAATGGAGATCACAAGGAGGGTGAAGACCAAGTTCAGCAGGGAGTGGTCTAAATGGAGAAGTAGAGGTCTTGGTAGCAGAGAAAAGAAATTCAGAATTCCAGAATTAAAACAATAGTTCCAAGTGATGATGAGGTCCAGGGTATGACAGTGCTGTAGTGGAGCGAAAGCAAAGATCACCAGAATTAAAGATTGAGAAACTGAGGCCAGCATATTGGCCAGGTTGATGTAGAGTCATACCAAGAAATGGGGTGAAAAGTAGAACTGTGAACTACATGCTAAAGTCACCGAGAGAGGCGGGAATGTTGTCATTGTTGGTTTTGGTTGTTCAGTCATGTGCAACTCTATGTGACTCCACCGATTTTTGTCCATGGGGTTTTCTTGGCAAAGATACTGGAGTGGTTTGCTATTTCCTTCTCCAATGTGCCCCATTTTACAGATGAGGAACTGAGTCAAACAGAGGTTAAGTGACTTGCCTAGGGTCACACAGCTAATAAATGTCTGAGGCTAGACTGGAATTCAGATCTTCCTGACTCCAAGTCCGATGCTCTATCTACTACAGCACCTAGCTATCAATGTTGGTAGACAATGGCAAACTAATAATAATACTAAAGAAAAGGTGGTATGGACATAGAATTCACAAAATATGAGGTGACTGGGTAATATATGTCAAATAACTACCTGGAAATAACAAGATGCATGCTGATTTCCATTCTTCTCTCATCTGGGTTAGGGAGTGGAAGTTGAAACAACCTCTACTAATGAGGATAACAAGGAAGGTGACATCATCAGGAGAAATACAGGATTTTATTAAGCTAAGACACAGAAATCCTATTTCTGGAAAAGGCTGAAACTGCGATGTATTTTGCCTATAATAGAATGGACATTCTATAGGTCACAATTAAAGATCAAAAGAGGGTTAAAATAGGTCTGAAGAGGAGTAGGACTGATTGTGGAATTAAAAATTCAAAGCTAAGAACTATGAAGCCATTTATATGAAACTACTCATATGAAGGAGATGCGTGACAAAATCTAAAGAATAATCAGCTGGTATTCTGTGAGGCCTACCTCACAGTGAGGCTGATATATTGCTATTAAAACTATAACATGTAATGCTTTATACACAAATAAAATCTTATATGATTGAAGCATGAATGACATCAAACTATGAGTAATCCTATTTCAATTTTATGATAACCAATAATGTTCCTGCAGGCTCTGATTACCTATAAGCAGTTGAAAACTCATGAATTTTGGCATTAGGAATTTTGAACTTAGACCAATACCTTTGCAAAGTCTGACTCCATTATTTCCTCCAGCTGTTGCTTCCACTGAGCGGTCTCAAGTTTCCAGTTATAATTTTGCTCCTCACTCCTTGCAATTTGCTGCTGAAGTTTTGCATTCTCATTTTTTACCTTATTGATCTGCTGCTGTAACATGGCATTCTTAGCCCTTTCATTCTCAGAACTTGACTGCAAAACTTTAACTTGAGCAACCAATTTGCTAAGACTGCACTTCAGTTCCTGCCTTTCTTGCATCTTGATCTCCTCGTGTCTCTGGAATTCTATTTGGAGTAATTCCCTAGTGGAAGTTGCTTTGTCCAGTTCTCCTCTGAGACTCTGTAACCTCCCAATTTCTTCTTTCTTGTTTAAGGTTTTGTCCATTTCCAAACAATAATTTATGGATTTATTCTTTAGCTCTAATTCATTCTTATGTTTCTCCTGAAGAACAACATAATCTTTTTTCATCTTTTTAAGCTCTAATATTAAAGTGTTCTTTTCAAACACAGATTCCTCAAGCTGTTTTTGTATTTCATTTGAAACCTTCTGCAAATTCTTCAAGGAGTTTTCAATATCATTTTTTTCTAGGATAACTCTGTACTTGTCTTCAATAAGCTCTTCAACATTCTTCTTCAGTTTATTTATGATGTCAACAAATAACTGTTGTTTGGAAATTTTCATTTGTAGCTCTTTGACATTATTCTCTAAGTGGAAGTTACTATACTCTAATTCTGTTATTTTACTTTGCTGCTTATGGTTATCTTGTTTTAATGTATTTATGACATCATTCAAATCTATATGCTCCTCCTCTAGGGGCTGCAGACTTTCAAAACCATGCTTTGTATCTTGGGGACTAAAGTCTTCCACGGATGCCTCACTCCAAGTGCTGGTGTCAGTGAAATAAATTAGGAAATTCTCATGGCGGTTTGGAGACTCTGCCCTTACTTCCTTCGGACAAATGTTTGACTTCTCAGGAGCTTCCCTAGCATTCTGGGATTCCCTTGGATTAACGAAAATCTATTTTTAATTGAGAAAGCAAGAGAGAAAAAGTGAAACAATCACTATCTCCATTAATATCCTACTACTCAAAATGGAAAGATTTTAGCTGAAAGATCATTAGTTTTATGCATTAGTGTGCAAATGTTTGTCACTACCATTTAATATGAGAGAGACTGTGCATTTAGCACTCGTACCTTCATCTCTAAGATCCAGGAGATCAATATTGCCTGAAGAGTAAAATTATCTGTTTTACAGGAGCACTGCTAACTGTTCACATCCCCATAATTTCTCAGGACATACAGCCTTTCAGACTCTGCTGTTTTTCTTGTCTTCAAATAAATTAAATTAATTTACCAATCAATAAATCTACTAATAAAAAATAAAAAACATGAAAAAAGTTATCTTTTAAAAAACTGCCAATTAAAACTATTGGGTCCCTATGTCAGGATAATATCACTACTCTAATTTTATCATTATTAGAGTGTCACAGGATTTGAAGACCTTGAAAGACTGTAGCTATAACATAAAATATTCAAATAAAAACAGCATAGGCTGATGCAGTTAAAAAAGAACCTGGAGATCTTTGTAAAAGATGTATGAAGAAAAATAGTGCTGTATGACTGTATAGGGTTTGGTGGGTCTCAGCCCTTCATTTAACAGATAGGGAGACTGAGTTATTAAGAGACAGTTAATTCTGAAGGGATTAACACCAGTCCTAAACAGGCACATGTAACAGGCTTTGTCTTATACAATTCAACAAAAAGCACCTTAAAAAATACACCACTGGGGGAAAAAAGTTAAATCAAAGCTTTCCTTGGCCTGCCATTGGTGAAAATGAAAGACTGCTTACATTTCTAACTTGAAGGCGGTTGCTGTGATTTTCCCCATCTAACTGATGACGAATAATGTTACTCATTCTGTTTTTTTGGTCACATCTATTTGACTGCATCAGATCTTGAACAAAGTCTTTGGTTTTGTCCAGAGGGAATGGCAGTTGTAGAGTGCTGTTATCTCCTGAGTTCTTTGTGTGTTCAACATATTTCTCAGCATCAATCTGTTGGGATGGATGGAGAGATTAGGAACTTTCATGGAAAAAACACACAATAAAACAGCTATTTTGCCTGGCACATAGGTAGTAAAGGTCTAAAGGTAACAGATAAATCTTATTCTTTTCTTTAAAGATGTTGGCTTTATTAAAGCAAGTTAATTTCTCCCTGTGAAGTGCTACATTTTATAAATTTCAGGGTCAACTCTAGGAAGATAGATTTTTCTTCTTCTTTTTCTTTTCCAGGTACCCTGAGACATCAACAAATACTAACTAATAATATTAATAATAAGGTTGCCCCTACGTTGAATCTTGATTTTGGTGGCATTATGGCATCCAGTTGGAGGTTAAGATATCCATTCTAAAATGCTAAGATTTCAGAAGGGCCATTTCTCTTTACAAAAATGTATCCTACCCTCCAGAGTTATCCTCTTTTTAATATCTTAAGGTGTCCAATGCTTACTTGGTCCAATTTAATAAAAGTACCAATTTCTACTGCACGGTACCATACACAACTATGTAAATTAGCATGGCAACTTAGAATTAAGGTTGAAAAGAAACTAAACTGAGTCTGAAACAAATGAAGCTATAGACAAGAAATAAGCTCGATAAAAACAGAAAATACCATCCATAACACCAGTAGGGATATTCACTGTCATCACTATGACAAAGAGAGGGGTGGTGAACATCTGGGATTTGTTAGAACAGTAAGTTCCATAGAGGAAGAGAGTAGCTGAGTCTGTGTTTAAGACATTTATTTTTTTTTTACCATTCCTGTGATTATAATGACATAATACTACTTATATTGTTGTACTGTAAACCTATACATAAAAACAAACGATAAATGTTTTAGTAATTTGTTGCTTTTATTTTCTACATCATTAATCTTATCACCTTGGCTTTGTGAATAGCAGTCTGGTCAAACCCTTCTTTAAGAAGTGATTCCCCAACCTCTGTGCACACGTTTTTCTCATACAAGAAGCTCAAGGTTTTCTTGAGGTTTATGGAGGTGTCTTTAATAATACTGTCAAACAATGACTCTTCTGTTATTGGGAGAGGCACTGCAAATTCATCGTAGACTTTCAGAAGTGGACTTTTGGGAGAGTTTACCAGAGTTTCTTCGGTATACACATCTTTTTTGATAAAAAATGTTAATACGTCATTTTGCTCTGGATTTTTTTCCTTTTTTACACTGCTGTGACTGGCAGAATCACAACATTGGCTTTGTAGTGCTGGTTGCCTTGTAGAAGATAACTGTTCACCATCATCTTGAAGTGGTTCACTTTCATTATTTAGAGCTTCTGTCCGATGGAATTTGCAAACAGATTCAAATCCTCCTTGAGTGATAGTTTTGGTATTGTTTGGAGATATTAGTACAGTCTGTAAATGGTCTTCAAGACTGTTACCTTATTGAAATGGGAAAAAGAGGGAAAAAATCAGAATCATCCCATTGATTGAAATAGATTTTCTTTTAGAGTTAGAAGTAACATTAGCACTTCGTTGTCATTGTTGTAGTGCATGTTCATGTACTGCTTCACAGTTTACAAAGTGCTTTCCTCACAACAATCCTGTTAAGTAGAGCTAGGATTATCCTATATTAACTCATATCAAGGAATAAAACGTGTTAGGGGTTTGAGAGCTACGTATTATTTTAGCTAAATTAATGGTCAATTTGTGTCATGATAGTTTTTTTTAGTGCAGCTCAAAATGCCAAATGATATGTCACAGGAGAGCTGGCCACATTGGACAGATCAAATTCCATTAGACACAAAAAAGGATCATCCATGTTCTTTTTGTCATTTTGGAGTTCAGTTGCTTTCTTAGACAAGGAGACAATCTGACTTCATAGTATCATTGAGACTTAGTGGGATGTAATGCAAGCATTTATTAAGCACATACCCATGTGCCATGCTGGGGATGAAAAGCGAAAACAAAATAGTCCTTGTCCTCAAGGAAACATGAACATAGATAAATGAGTACAAAATATATTCAAGGTAAATACAAAGTAATTTTGGGCAGGTGGGGAGCAGGGCATGAACAATCTGGAATGAGGATGGGCCTAGCTTGAGTGGCACCATAGAGGAAGCTCAGGCTTCTAAGAAATGAAGATGAGGAGGGAATATATTCCAGGCACAGGGGACAGTTTATGCAAAGGCATGGTTGTTGTGTTGTGTTTGTACTTCATTCTTGAAGAGGACCATGATGTCAGGGGGATGATGACATGACTTGCAGTTGACTTTGATTTGAGTGAGGGAGGGCTGTGCAAGGTCACCAGCCTCACTTTCTCCTCCAGAGTCATCTGGGTCCAGCGGCTCGATATTCACCAGGATGACTGGAGATGGCCCAGGATGTGATGGGAGATCATGCAAAGGCATGGAAGTAGGAAGTGGAATGTAGAGAAAATGGCCAAGTAGCCAGTTGTGTTGGAATGTGGAATGTGTGAAGGACAGTGATTTGCAGCCAATCTGGAAAGGTAAGTTGGAGACAAATTATAAAGAACTTTAAATTCCAAAGAGAGGCATTTGTGTTTTATTCTGGGGGAAACTGGGAGTCACTGGGGCTCCCAGAGTAGTAGCGATGTGGTGGGACCTGGACTTTAAAAGGAGGATCAATCTGGCAGCTGGGTGGAAGACGAATTAGAGAAGAAAGAGAATGGAGGCAGGGATTAGTGTATTCAGCTAGAGCAGGGCTGTCCAAAATGTAGCCGTGGTGTGATTTATGCGGCCCGCCTACAAGCATAGAAATTTATATTAATGCTTTAGTAAATGAAGCCGAGCTACCGCAGAGCTCTCACCAAAATGGCAAATCAAAATATATTGTCTATTGTTTCAATAAAAACCTAAGGTTGGACAGCCCTGAGCAAGAGGATAGGTGACGAGGTCTTGAACTAGGGTGGTTATGACGTTAGTGAGGAGAAGGGGACAGACTGAAGGAGTAGAGGTGGAGTCAAAAAGGTTCAGCAACTGATAGGGTACAAAGTGAGGGAGAATGAACTATGTCTATGGAATTTGTTGTTTAGTCATTCGGTTGTGTCAGACTTTTTATGACCCCTTGTGGGCTTTTTTTTTTTGGAGGGGGGAAGGCAGGGCAATTGGAGTTAAATGACTTGCCCAAGGTCACACAGCTAGTAAGTGTCAAGTGTCTGAGGCTAGATTTGAACTCAGGACCTTCTGACTCCAGGGCCAGTGCTCTACTGACTGCACCACCTAGCTGCCCCCTTGTGGGATTTTCTTGGCAAAGATACTGGAGTGGTTTGCCATTTCCTTCTCCAGCTCATTTTATAGATGAGGAAACTGAGGCTAACAGGGTTAAGTGACTTGCTCAGGGCTAGGGTTAGTAGACAGCTAGTAAGTGTCTGAGGTCAGATTTTGAACCCAGGAAGATGAGTCTTCCTGACTGCAGGTCCAGTGCCCTATCCACTGCCTATTGCTGAGGAGTATGCCATATTAAAAACAGAACAGATGAAGTGGGGGAAAAGCAACATTGAAAATTATGAAGATATACTCAGTTGAGGAAAACCAGGACTCATAGGTAAAGATTAATGGAAATAGGTTATAGGAGTATATTATAGAACAAGAAAATAGGTGAGGAGTTTTGAAATAGGTCACAAGACTGGTACTGAAGTGTAACATGATAATAATGGGACACTTCAATCATACAGACATCTTTTGGAGTTCTCCATCAATGGCATGGCAGCTGATACATTTTGAATTCCCATAATAATTTTATTCTCCAAAAAGAAGAGACAAGTGACAAGAACTAACAATTTGGACCTGATTATAACCAACAAGGAAAAGCTGCTTTAGTAGAAGTGATGGAAATCTTGGGCACAGCGTTGGGGGAGTGGAAGAAAGTGACCACTTTATTCTAGGATTTGTGACAAGAGGAGAGTGAAGCTGGACATGGTCTGACATGTACCCCAGATATGGGGAAAACAGATTTCAAAGGATTAAGAGAAAGGAGAGGTAGGATCTAATGGTCCCAAATTACACATCCCAAGTCAGCCCAAGAGGAAGTGGGAAGTAATTGAAAGAATTGGTAGATATGATTGCTTGAGGACTCCAAAGAATCATAATCTGAAAAGATCAGGACAGGAAAGATTAGCGGGCTAAATCTAACAAGATCATTTTAATAGAGAAGAGTATAAGGCGCTACACTTGGATCCAACAAGCACAAGGAGGGAAAGGCATAGTTTGATCACAAGACATCTGAAAAAGACCTGGGGGTTTTAAGTGAACTACAAGCTTAATATGAGTCACTAGTGACTCGCACATACTAAGTGCTTAATAAATGTTATTGACTAATGACTGCCTGGCCAAAAAAGCTTATGTGAACACAGCCTACATTAAGATACAAAGCAGCCATAACTAGGGAAGTGACGGTCTCATTGTACTCTGTGCTGTTCAGATCATATGTGGATCAACTGTCTCAAATTATAGTTGCCACATATGATGAGCTATCCGGAGTAGAGTGAGAAGGATGGAGAGAGGTCTATAGAGTAGTGGTATCAAAATCAGAAACAGGGGCCACTAAACCACAAGCAAGGATTCCTGCAGGCGCATACTAACTTAGAAAACCACATATTAACATCATCTATGTTTTATTTATTTTGTTAAATATTTCCAAATGCTGAGGCAGCCAACACTTGGGAGTGCTGCAGACTACAATTTGCCTGCATTCCATGACACTTCTGCTCTAGAGCATGCCATCATTTCCAACCCACCTGCCCTCCTAGACTTGCCACATATTCTAGAATCTTATCATCCTATAAGATGACAACATCTTTGAAACTCCTGTTTCCTCTGCCCCTAGGGCCCCTCCTTCCTTCTGACTGGAGAGGATGGAGGGTTGAAAGTGAGGACTTCCTCCCAGATCCTCCATTTAAGGAGGGTGCTCTAGACAACCATCTCATCATTTCCACTCCTCTGGACATCATTTTGCCCTTCATCATACCCTTCACCTCCATTTTTCTGCTTCTTTTGAGTGTTGTCTTCTATCTTTAGAACATGGACTATCATTTGTCTTTCTTTGTATCCTCAATGCTTAGCAAAAGTGCCTGGCACATATTAGGCACTTAATAAATGTTTACTGACTGACTGACAGGAGTAGTACTAACATGGTAGAAGGAACCAAGAACCAAGAAGAAAAGATTCAAGGTGCACAGGATTGTGTCCTTCAAGTATGTAATAGGTAACCACATGGAAAAGAGATCAGCCTTATTTGTCTAGTGCCTAGAGTAAAGAGCTAAGAGTGATAAAAAGAAATTGTAGAGGTCCAGATTTTGTACAAAAAAGAACTCCAACAATTAGAGCTATCTACATTATAATGGACTGCCATTGGAAGGTGGTAGGTTCCCCCTTATTAAGAGTTCTCCCAGCAAGGGTTTGATAACAACTTGACAGGATGGTGTTGAGGGAATTTTTGATCATATGAGAGTTAGGTTAGATGACTTCTGAGGTCCTTTCCAACTCTGAGATTCTGTGAGCTCCCTCTGTTTTATTTCTAACCCCGACCCCCATGCCCCAATTTAACACAACCTATTTCTATAAACATAAGCTTTGCATATTAAGGACTTCTAGCATTAAGTGGAGGTCAGATCAATATTCATCCCTGAAGTTGCTTTATCCAACATCTCCTAGGCTTTTGCCTCATATCTAACAAAACCCCTAAAGAAACATGGGCATGCATATGAAGGGGTGTGTGTGCATGCACATGCACACACAGACAGTTCTAACTCTAGCATGTCCCCTTTTCAGGTTGGTTCAGTCATCTGTCATGGGAAGATCTATATGTAAGTCTTGACTCTCAAGCCAACACCTTGATTATATCCCAACATTGACATGTGCTATAAGAAATGAAAATTTATGGATGAGACCACATGAAAACACTATGTAATCCATAAGGCCCTACACAAATATAAAGAATTATAATTATTATGACCAACATATATCATGATGTGACTAGTACCCGAAGAGTGATAAATGATAAAATAGTGAAGAAAAATAAAAATGGAATAATTTCATTTGCCTATATAAAAAAGTAGGTAGAGGAAATGTTTCATTAAATCTATTAATGTCCATTAAAACACTTAAAACACCATATATGTGAGCTGTCTCAGAGTAAGGGACATCAGAGTTTTTCTGCTTTTTATATCATTACTGAAGATATATATACCTACCATGTTTTAAGTTGTCTAGTGTGGCGTAATCATCTTTGTAAACTGTATACGTGGGGTCTTTTTCCCTGTGTACTTTGTTTATTTCATCCTATAAGCACAAAAAACAGGAACTAATAAAGATTCTTCCAAAAAAAAACCCCACCGAAAAAACACTGTCATCACCATCACACCCTAAAAATACCTATAGTTTTCTGTTTTTCAGTCTGTAGGAGATTAGAGTGAGTTATCCCTACAGGAGAGTGGGTTATCCAGGCCACAGCCATAAGATGACATATTTTAAATCCCTTTTAACAGAGCCAATTCTATATATGTTGTGACATTAAACAGAAAAACCCAATGCCAAAGACCTTGAAATACTATTAATTTAGTTCTGCAGGTCAAACTATGTGGCCATGAGTACAGACATACAGCAATGAACAATAAGGGTGCCTTTATACACTAGAGCAGATATGGTTGTCCTTTTTTGTCCAACATCAGCAATTTAATAGGTGAAAGGCTACATGATGTCATGGAGAAAAACTCCCCTGAACTTGGAGCTAGAAGACATGAGTTCAAATTCTACCTCTGCCATTTATTAGGCATGTGACTTTGGGCAAGGCACTTAATTAAGCCCATTTTCTCTTCTGAGGTGTATCAATGAGGACGATAACAATTGTAGTAACCACTTCACAGGGTTGCTATGAGTAAAATACCATGAAAACTTAAAGTGCTACATAAATGAGAGAGAGAGAGAGAGAGAGAGAGAGAGAGAGAGAGAGAGAGAGAGAAAGACTATTCTAGAGTAAAACCTGATTTTACTACATTGAAATTTGTGATGATTAATATAAGTACTGGACTCTTTTTTCATACTCTCTTTGAAGAAAGCAAATTAAGAGCATAAGTAAGACTAAAAGAGAAATGTATAAAGTAGTTAAGAGAGAACGCTGTTTTGGGGCACCCTAATGTATTTTAAAAACAATAATTCATTTATCAAAATTGATATGCTGGTCTTATATATCTGAGCTTCGTTCATTAAAGTAGTCTACTAAGGGCCTGTAGTAGGTAATATAGTTTTAGTTAATTGTTTTTGTTTTCATTTTTCAGTACTGTCCAACTCTTCATGACTGCTTGTAGGGTTTTCTTGGCAGGGATATTGGAATGCTTTGCCATTTCCTTCTCCAGTTTACTTTATAATGAGGAAATTGAGGCAAACAGGGGTAAGTGAATTGCCCAGGGTCATGTGGTTAATAAGTGTCTGAGGCCAGATTTGAACTCAGGAAGATGACTATTCCTGACTCCAAGCCCAGGACTCTATCCACCATGCCACCTAGCTACCCTACACAATAACACTAGTCTTAGTCTAGTGCTAGTTAACTGTAGTTACTTAACTTTATAAACCCACATTTTATTTTTTAAGATCTACAATTTAGGCCTCATGCTAATTTAGAACAGTGTTCCTCCTAATAAGACCAAGTCAGTAATATCTTGCCATGTCTTATTTTACAAAATATAGCAAACATAATAGATGTTCAGCGTTGACTTGTAAAGGCCTGTTTTACACAAATTGTTTGGAAATCTGTTTCTCAAGGTCTTCTTCATTCAATTAAAATTTGTATTTCTGTTCTTTTGGCCACTAAGTTCATCACACTTAAATACTTCAAGGATCCCTGATTTTGCTGGTATAAGTGTCCCTCCAACGAGGCAGACTACAACATTTCCACAATTTTGTAGATCATTTTTGAGAGTTGCTATGGACTAGAAATTGATCACTTCAAAGTCAACCTTGTGATGGGCTTCTCCAATCTTAGCTTGTCTGGTCCTCAGGCAACAAGACATACATAACGTCTATTAATGGGCCAGAGGGCTTCTCCAATCTTAGCTTGTCTGGTCCTCAGGCAACAAGACATATATAACGTCTATTAATGGGCCAGAAGCCTTCCTAGCTAGGTAGGGTCTGTGAAAGCTTGCATTCTGCTGGCAAGGCTCACATGAGCTAATGTAGACAAAGTGTTTTATAATCTTAAAGGGTTATATAAATGTCAGCTGTTAACAGTCTTCAGAAACTCAAGGTAACCTCCATACTAGTAGGAGACACTGGAGAGGACCTTGGTTGAGGTGATGCTGCATTTTCAAGGCTTAACTAGCAGGATATGAGTTCCTCATAATGGAAAATGACTGAATTATGAAGTTCAGAAGACCTCCTCTAGATGGAAAGGACTTTTATAAATTCGAACCTAGTACACTGCGCCTTTGAACTTGACACTTCTGCTTGACAACCAAACATATTCTGAATAACAATCATGAAGCTCTTTTGATATTAACATAAATTTTTTTGAATGAGAAAACTCAAACTAGAAACTAGGAATTTCCTGAAGGATAAAAATGGAATCATTTACACTCAGAATTCTCCTAGCATTAGAATGGAATAATTTCTATATTAATTATGGTTTAGACTGGATAATTTATTACTTATTTAGCTTTTGTCTCTTAAGATGCTGCACTCTAAATGAAAGGTGAACTCATCAATGAACACACCGATGATGATTCTGCAGTGAGATAGAATGCTGAGATTAGAGTCAGGATACAACTGGGTGAGAATCGTGACTCTTAACACTTAGAAAGCTGTGCGATCACTGGTTCTCAGTCTCCCTCATCTGTAAAATGCAGATAATACCATCTGTAGTACCTATTTCACAAGATTATTGTGAAGAGCAAGTGAGATAATGTTTGTGAAATGATGTGTAAGCCTTAAAGCCCTACACTAATCATTTTTCTGCCACTAACTAGCTGTGTGAACATGGGCAATTCACTTGATCTGACACTCAGACTTATCCCTGCATTCCCTTTCTTTTCTTCTATTGTGTCTTTGAGGATGATTTCATGTGTAAAACAGCTGTCAGTTCAGTATGAATTTGCATCCACCGGAATTCATGAGTGATGCACACCTGAGTTAAGTCTGAAGTTATAGAATTGCTTTCCAAACACAAATAAGAATCTGAGTGGGTTAAGTCTTCAGAAAGAGTGCGGATGTTAGTGTCATCTGCTTCTGATGGGATTTCTAGTTGCTCATTAGGAGTATCCTCTTCAAAATATTCAGCCTCTGTAGGTAATGACCAATATTTTCGATTGTCATCATTTCTAAGTGTTGAACGACGGAAGGCCCCTAAAGTAACATGATATAATATTTTAATGCCAACTAGCATTAGCATATACCAAATATAGTAGAAAGAAGCTAATCTTCCCATCTTTCCAGTGGTGGGATTCAGCTGCTTCACACTGGTTTGGTAGAACTGGTACCTAATTTTAGGCTGAGTTCTGCGAACCAGTTGTTAGCTGGTGGCAGGGCCTGCGCTTACCACATCAGCAGCAGGGGTGGTGCCTCAGCTGGGTTCTGTAGAGAACCAGTTGTTAATTCATTTGAATCCCACCACTGCATCTTTCCTACACATTAAGAAAGCAGCAAATGGCACATTTTTGGGATATGTCATTTAGACAAAGTAGTTGACAAAGTTAAATGCTATTTCTAAAAACAAATTTCTCTTTACATACGTATGTGTATATAGCATAGTAATCACATATGATGGTAAAATTTGTTTGGACACAATCTTCAATAAAAAAGATTACAGGCATAGCAGTTAATTAGTCAAGTGGCTCCTATAAGCTTTGGGGGCCTTGGAAATTGAGGGCAAGCCAAAAGACCAGACCAGATGTCACATAGTAGAGGTCTCTTTTTGTTCTGCTACTTCAACAAAGGATATTTACAGAATCTTATCAGAGATACCGAAGGCTCCATAAAATACCAATTCTGGCTATTTCTATTTAGATACCTCAACCTCAGTGTGTCCAAAACCAACTTCCCATTTCTCCCCTAAAAATAACACTTAACCCTCCCAACTTCCCTATCTTTGTCAATGGCAATACCATTCATTCTTCCAGTTACCTGGGCTTGAAAACTTAAGAGGGAGTGTTTACTATTTTTCCATTACACATCTGTTGTTTGTTGTTCACTTGTTTCAGTCATGTCCAACTCGTTGTGACCCCATTTGAGGTTTTCTTGGCAAAGCTATTAGAGTGGTTTGCCATTTCCTTCTCCAGCTCGTTTTACAGATGAAGAAACAGGTAAACAGGGTTAAGCGACTTGCCCAGGGTCACAAAGCTAGTAAGTATCTGAGGCCAATTTGAACTCTGGAAGATGAATACTCCTGACTCCAGACCTGGCACTCTATCCACTGCACCACCTAGCATGTATTTATTTAGTCACAAATTCCTGTTAGCTATTCTTTAAAAACAGCAATTCTTTTAAAATAGTTCCTTTATTTATACAACTATGCCTCCTTAGTCTCCCTTCCATCCCACTAATCTACAATCTAATCATCATATGCCCAGATTACTGCAACAGGGTACTTTAATTTAGGTTTTCCTCCCATCCCAACCTGTCCCACACCATTTCCACACTTGTCATTGTATTCTAAGAGGGGTAGACTAGTCCTATGGGGGCAGTCCTTGGAGCATGAACAGATATTCTTGGCCTACTTCCAGCTATCTTGAGGAACTTTAGGAAGTTACTTCTACCTGGATAGGCCAGTTTACCCCCATCACACTTAAATACCACTTAATAGGTGGTATTATCCCCTACTCAAAAACTGACAGTGGCTTCTGATTTCCTACCATGGTACCACATATCTCCCTGGCCTGGTTTTTAAGCCCTCCTAACTGGCCAACTCAACTTCTCATTATGCTCCAACACATATCTCTGCTCTTTCACAAAAGAGCTTCCTTGGTGTTCTATTAATAGAATATGTCCTGGTCATCCTTGCCTCCAGGACTTTCTTAGCTCATGTTATAGGATATCCTGGGAAAGTCTCTTCTTTTTCATATACCCATTCCTTGAAGCCTATTTCAGTCTCTTTCACCTTTATGAAGATTTTCCTGCCTATTTACTTCTTCCTTAAGTCTTCCGCCTCTGGAATTCTATAATGTGTATACTCTGTGCCACACAATCTAAAGGTTAATTAATACTCTTTTATACTGATCAGAGTCCAAGTTGTAAAGTATCTCAGTGGCCATCAAGTCCAATCTACAAATGAGAATGGCTTTTAATAAATAAAAGCATTTATATGGTACTTCACATTTTGCAAAGCTCTTTACAAATCTTTCCCCATCTTATTCTCACAATAACCCTGGGGGGTAGGTTCTATTATTTCAGTTTTATAGTTGAAGAAACTGTGGCAGATAAAAATGAAATGATTTGTTCAGGTTCACACAGCTAGTAAATGGCTGGGGCTAAATTTGAACTCTAGAGTCTGACTCCAGGTCCAGCTTTCTATCCAAAAAGCAAACACCCCACTCATTGTGATATATCTGACAAGTGATCATCTAACCTTTGCTTGAAGACCACAAAGAAGGGGGGCAGGACATTATCTCAAGGCAGCCCATTCTACTCCTGAACACCTCTAGTTTTTCCTGTCATTAAACCTAGAGTTTTCTCTTTGAAACTACCCCCACTCACTGCTCTTGGTTCTGCCCTTGACAGTCAAACAGAATACAGCCCTTCCTTCATATACTTGAAGACAGCGGATGATGCAGAGTGCCTGACACTTGATAAACTAATGAGGGAACACATAATTGATACTCACATACAAAGGCAGAAGCCCCTTGCCCTCAGGGGTTGATAGCCCGATGGGAGAGTTAATGCATGGAGAAGGGCAAAAGCAAGGGAGGATATTTTGGTCTGAGAAATAAGAGGAATAATGACAGAACCACTACCGACAAGCCCATTCCTGAAGAAACAGCAGCATCCACTGATTTTCCCCGGGCTTTTCCATCAATCAATCAATAATCTATTATTGCTAGGCACTGTGCTAAGCAAGTACTTTTGCTCCCATCCTGCCTTAACCAGGGCCTTGCCCTGCATCTTTAATCCTTCGCTGTGCTAGTTTTTTCTTATCTGCTCTAAATCATGTTCAGATCTCCCAATCCTAAAAACAAACAACCTTGACCCTTCTCCCCCATCTAATCTATTTACTAAATTTTCATTTCATTAAAAATATTTTCTGAATCTGCCTCTTCCACTTCTCTATCCTATCCCTACCTTTCCTCAACCTGTGCAATTCAGTGTCTAACTTCTACTAAACCTGTTCTCTCAAAATTCACCAAATAATCACCAAGTCAGACAAACAGCTTTTGTCTTCATCTTCTTTCACCTTCTGCAGTGCTGGATACTGCTGCAGTCCCTGCCTTTTTTCTCCCTTGATTTCTCCAGACTTCATATTCTCTTCATTTCTTCTCCTGCTTTTTTAACCGCTCCTTCTTTGTCTCCTTTGCTGGTTATCCTCTTCCTGACCCTTTACCATGGGTGTTCTCAAAGGTTCTGTCCTTGGCACCTCTCTTCCCTTACACCCTTTCCCTTAGCAATTTCACTCACCCCCATAACTTTATCATATCTAAGCAAATGAACCCCAAATCTAAATCTCAATCCTTGACCTTTCTTCCTAGCATTAGAAGTATTATTTACTAGGACACCTCCATCAAGAAACCTACTAATACCTCAAACTCAACACGTTCCAAACAGAGCTTTTTATTTCTTTCTAAAAACTGTTTCTCCTCTGACTTCATTCTCCTCCATATTTAAAAACTTTAGTTCTGAATGATAGCTCATTAATTTCCCCCTACTGCTCACCTGCAAAAGATTCCTAACTGGTCTTCTACTTTCATTTCTCCTCCAGTTGGTCCTTTAATTTAAAAGATTTATTAAGTACTTACTTCACTATCATTCTAACAAATGGCTCATTCCCGGCCGCCTACAAACTGGTTTTCCCCATTCTTAAAAAACAACAGTCCTCACGTGATCCTTACTACCATTCCCGCCACTTACCTTCCTTTATCTTTTCTCCTTTACACAAACTCCAAAAAAAAAAAAAGTCTATCTTTTGGCTTCCAACTTTGATGCTCAACTGAAACCAGTCTCCAAAATTACCAATGATTTTTTTCTGATTATATTAAATTTTATTTATTAATTTTTCAATAACATTTTATTTTTCCCTAGTTACATGCAAAAGCAATCCTCAACATTGGTTTTTAAAACTTTTGAGTTCCAAATTCTCTCCCCTCCTCCCTCCCTAACCGCACCCCCCCCATGAGAAGGCAAGCAATTTGATATAGGTTATACATGTGTAGTCATGCAAAACATATCCATAATAGTCATGTTGTGAAAGAAAACATAGTCAAAAAAACCTCAAGAAAAATAAAGTAAAAAAAGTATGCTTCAATGTGTATTCAGACACTATTAGTTCTTTTTCTGGGGATGGATAGCATCATAAGTACTTCAGAGTTGTCTTGGATAGCTATATTGCTGAGAATAGCTAAGTCACTCACAGCAGATCATCTGACAATATATTGCTGTTATTTTGTACACAGGACATTTCACTTTGCATCAGCCTATGCAAATCTTTCCAGGTTTTTCTGAGAGCAGCCTGTTCATCATTTCCTATAGTACAATAGTATCCCATTATAATCATTCACCACAACTTGTTCAGCCATTTACAAATTGATAGGCTTCCCCTCAATTTCTAATTCTTGGCCCCCAGAAAAGAGCTGCTATAAATATTTTTGTACATATAGGTCCTTTTCCTTTTTGTTTTTTTTAATCTCTTTTGAGATACAGACCTAATAGTGGCATTGCTAGGTCAAAGGGTATTCATGGTTTTATAGCCCTTTGGGCATAATTCCAATTTATTCTACAGAATTGTTGAGTCAGTTCACAACTCCACCAACCATGCATTAATGTCTCATTTTTCCCATATCCCCTCCAACATTTGTCATTTTTCTTTGTCTTATTTGCCAATCTAATAGGTATGAGGTAGTACATTAAAATTGTTTTAATTTGCATTTCTTCAATCAATCATGAGAGTATTTTTCATTTGGCTACAGATAGCTTTACTTCATTTAAAAACTGATATCTTTTGATCATTTATCAATTGGGGAATGGCTCCCATTTTTATAAATTTGACTCAGTTCTCTATATGTTTGAGAAATGAAGCCTTTATCAGAGAAACTTGCTTCAAAATTTTTTTCAGTTACTACTGCTAACTGTATTTCCCTCCATCCTATTCCTCCTCTCGTCTATTCTATTCCCTCATTTTTCACCCTGTCCCTCCTTGAAAGTGTTTTGCTTCTGACTATCCCTCTCCCAATCTGCTCTCCCTTCTATCACCCCCCTCCACTTCCCTTCTTCTCTTCCTACTTTTCTGCAGGGTAAGATAGATTTCTAGATCCAATTGAGTGTGTGTGTTATTCCCTCTTTGAGCTAATTTTGATGAGAGTTTGATGAGTTCACTCACTCTCCCTTGCCTCCCCCCTCTTTCTCTCCAATATAAAAGATTTTTCATGCCTCTTTTATGTGAGATAATTTACCCCATTCCACATCTCTTTCTCTTTCTCCCAGTACATTCTGGGGCAACCCCCACTACTCTCCAGCTATCTGTAAGGGGAATTTGACCTTTAGTAAAGAGTCCCATAATATCAAAACTTAATTCTATGACTGTTTTATTTCATTTCCATAAAGATGTATTTCCTATTGTAACTTATCTACTATTGAATCTCATTAAAATATCTATTCACTAAATCTATAAGTAATTTAGGCTTAAGGGAACATTTATGCTAGCTTAACTCTTCCTAAGGAAACTTAATCCTTCAGTCAAACTAAGATAAATCAAAGTAATCAATATTCACTGATTTAGAGGTCATCTTTTTCATGGGTTTTTGTGGTAATGATTTCTCCTGATTCTCTTTCTCCCTGTATGACCAGCCCTTCTCAATCTCTTTTTCTTGATCATCATCCATCTTCTCATTCCCTAACTCTGGGTATAACAGAAAGCTTAATCCTGTCCCCTCTTTTCTTTTATTCTCTCTTTACATGCCGTACATATGACTTGACTTCATCAGCTCCCAGGGCATTAATTATCATCTTTATGCAAATGCCTCTCAAATCTACATATCCAGTTCTAATCTCTTTCTCTACTTGTCCTATATCAACAGCTCCCTAAAAAACTTTTCAAGCTGTATATGTCATAAGTATCTTAAAGTCACCATGTCCAAAACAAAACTCCTTTTCTCCCAAATCCATGCCTCTTTTGAACTTCTTTATTTCTATTGAGGGTATCACCATCCTTCTAGTCACACCCAGGTTTGCAAACTCAGCATCACCCTTGACTCCTTATGGTACCAAATCCTACATATCCACTGACTTGCCCTCTACATGTCTTGCTCTGGCCACTTTACTCACATCACTACCCTCCTCCACTCACCACATCATCTCTTGCATCCTGAGTTATCGTGTGCCTTGGGTCCCTTCCCTCTTTCAAACCCATTCTCCACTGTGCTGCCAGAGTGCTTTCCTTAAGCACAAGTCTGATGCTGTCACACTCCCAATAAATGAACTCCAGTTACTCCCTATCACCTCTAATATGAATTGCTTTGTCTAGTATTTAAAGCCCTTAACAGCCTAGCTCCACCCTCCCTTGCTGGCCTTGTTACACATAACACTCCTTTTATGCATTCTATGGTCCAGCCAAACAGGCCTTCTTGGTGCTCCTCACACAAGACATTCCATCTCCTCTGTACTTACACTATTTCTCATAACCATGAATGACAACATCAACAATAACAATAATAGCTAACATTCCTAAAGCACCTTAAGGTTTTCAAAGCAATGTCTATGTTAACTCATTGGAACTCCCTCCTCACTTTGACCTCTTTGGCATCTCTTGAGCAAATGCAAGAAGGCAGAAGTTGGGATGACAATTTGGGGAACAGTCCAATTAGATCTGAACATCAAGTACATGAAAGGGAGTAATGTTGAATAGGATGGAAAGGTGGGTTGGAGTCAGATTTTGGAAGGCTAGGATCCCATGCCAAGGCCATCCCACTCTTTTTACTGGTAGTGATGGGGTGCTTAGGTGATCATGCTTGGGCCCCAATTCCAAGATCACATTTCTCCCTAGCTTCAAAACACTATCCCTGAGAGTTTTCTCCTCAGCCCAAGGACACTATGCCTAGCAATAACTCATGAGTGGGCCCCAGTAAGACACACTACCTTTCCCACAACTACTTCTGAGTAGGCCCCAGTAAAACAAACTACCTTTCCCCATCACAAAAACAAACCAACCTCTGAAGAAATTCTCTTGTAAAAACAAGACTATCTTGTAACCACAGAATTCTCATGTGTTGATTCCCAAAGTTATCATATTCAATCCAGAGGTCAAGCTATAGACATCAACCCTCAAAACTATCTTGCTGCAGACATAACAGACCAAAAATACACCCCTGAGAAACCCCCTCCCCTAGTTTCCAGTAGTGAATGATGCCTATGACCAAGATTGTAAATTATCACCTAATTAGCATATCTGCCAGATAATCCGCTACTTTTCCTATATAAGCTTTAGCATCATTCTTGTTAAATGGCAAGTTCCTTAGGGAGCTCTGCCCACCATATTGGCATAACAATAAACAATAACAATAAACCTTTGCCACCTTGACTTCAAGAATGCTGGAGTCTGTGAATTCATTCCAAATGACCCTCTCCTGCACTTCAGTCCTTGAGAGGTCCCCTGAACCCCTTAAATTGCATCATTAGGAGACATCCTCTTTTCCAGAATTTAGGCCCAGGAAGCAAGCTGTGCCCTGAGCTTGGCATAGCAACAATCCTTTGTGCTCACCCTCTGGATGAACTCAGCCTCAGCAAAATCCCAGAGTTGTTTCATACCAGCACCAGGTGGTGTCTGAGCTCAGACAAGCACCTGGAGTACACATGTTCTAATCATGAAGTCCTGCTATGAGTCAAACTTGTCTGGTTGTTGCTGTCAGGGCTGCAGCTCACTGAGTAGCCACTAGTATGTGTATTGAGATTTGTTCACACTAAAGCAGGTCTCCAATAGAGGAGCCCCGCCCCCTGCCCCCCGCCCTGGCACATTTCTAGTTTCTTTCTTTCAACAGCATAAAGAAAGCTTTTTGCTTATAACCACTGTTAGCTCTCTGGTTTTACTTTATTTTGGTTTTTAGAGTTAACTGTGGTTTTGATAACTTGTATGAGCTGTCTGGTTTTTGTCTTTTTTTTTTTTTTTAGAGTTAACAGCAGTTGCAGAGCTGCTGTGGCTCTTTGGTCATTTGTCATCAAAGGGTTGACAGCTGGTGTCAGAAGTGGGATCAGAAAGGGTTAATTTTTCCTGCCCTACCCCAGTTCTACCCGTACAAGGCTTATAGGAGCCCTTTGAGCTCCACTTGATTTTCACTTGGAGGGTGGCAATGAGTAATTTTTCCTTCTTTGATTCCTGAGCTCCTGCCTGTTCCCTCGGAGGACTGAAACTCCGGTTGTCACAACCAAAGAGATGATTTGTCCAATCTCTTCTTGGTGAAGTCTTTTGGTTTCTTGGCTTTTGTTTCTCTTTGGCTGTAATATGGAAAACCTGGTAACTAAGAGTGGACCATCAAGAAATACTATGGCTGTAGGGCATACGCATTTAGTTCATGGAACAGACAGTAATTGGCATCATTCGACATTGTTGGCCAACTTGGGGTTTCTATGATCGGGTTTTAACAAATGGCTACTGGAAACCACCAAATAAGATGCTTTTTGTAACTTAGATTCCCTTAAGAAAAGCTTAGATAGAATTATCCTGTCTATATGTCTGTCTTAACATTTTGTTTGTGTTTGGGTAAATGTAGGAAAATCTTTGTCTGTGTTGTTCATATATTATGTTACCTTGAAAGATTTAAAATGTAGCCAGCCAGAAAAACTGCCAAGGGTGGTAGCCAAAGAGTTCAGAACGCTGGGAGAGATTAATGAACTTTCATACTTGTAGCAATTGTCCCAGTAAGTAACTCCCACTTGAGGCTTTCCAAGGAAGATTAGGTTATGAGGTAAAAAAAAAAGAGAAAGAAAAAAAGAAAAAAAACCCGCAAAACACTTTTTATGTCATTTCAACTTTGGCCTTGTTGGAATTACAGAAATAGTTAGATAATCAAAGTTTGTAGAATTGTTAAAAACATTTAAGCAGATTAAGGAGTTTAGAGATTAATCATTTTAAGATGGCTGGGGAGAACTCCTGGGATTTTGGGTAATTCCAGAAACTCACTACCTTCTAAAATATCCTAGTAAGTTCTGGGGTACCACTCTAGAATTTAAGAAAAAATAAGAATTAAATTTTATGTTTTTAAAATAAAATGGCACTTAGATAATTCCCCTCTCCCCGCCCCCCCCCATTAAGGTGAACAGCCTCATTGTTACAAGGTAATGAAGGAAGGCAGTTAGTTTGGAAGTAATCCCAGAGGAAAGAAAAAAAAAAATAGGTAAATGGTTTGCACTTTGTGGCAAACTCTTGTTAACCCTTCCTTAACCACTAAAAGAGAAAGGATTGCTTAAATGAAAGATCTCTTGTGACTCCCCCAGTTCAGAAACTCTTTCCCTCTCTTTGTTAATCCTTGTCATCTCAGATCAGGTTCCCAAATAAAAGTATTGAAAGAAAAAAATGCTGGAAAAATGTAAGGAAACTTCAATTATGTTCCACTTGTAGAAATTTATTAGCTGTGTAATCTTAAGCAAGTTATCTTATCTCTGTTTTCCCCAGTTTCCTGATCTGTAAAGAGAAAAGTAATAATGTTATCCACTTTCCAGGGTTGTTGTGAGGATCAAAATAATATAATGATTATAAAGTGCTTAACACAGTGACTAGCATGTTCTAAGCACTATATTTTTATTATTATTGAATGTAATTATTCTATAACAGAACTCTAAAGTGGGTTAAAATGTCAAAGGTGATAAGATTAATGATTTTTATATGCAATAATTTAGAAACACAATTGATACCATCTGAAGATTTGTTTCATATTTTAAATAAATGATATTGTTTGTGACATTATTGTATTTCCAAATTCTCTTCTATTGTGAAATTTGAGAGACCAATGTAACAGAAATGCTGTTAAACAAAACAAAATTCCTTTTAATCTGGATGTTGTTAGATTATGAATTGGGCTTTTAAAAGGATGTGATAAAAATTAGATATTAGAAAACTGTTAAATATTTAATAAGGTATATTTTGTTATAAAACATTAATAATAATGTTTATTATAATAGTGAGTTTTTTTGGAAAATTCTTGGCTATTATGAAGGTATATAGGGTGGTTTAAAGATGTAGCTTCAACGTATTAATGATGAGTCAATTATTAGGTATTTGCTGTATGTCTGAAGCTCTAGAATGTGGGCAATTTTAATTTATAAGTAAAGGATGAATGAAATATTAAATGTTAGGGAAACATCAGGAAAGATATTCAAGGCCTAAGTTGTAAATTTTGCTATTTAAGGTAAAAATTCTTGGGACTGTAATTTACTTTTGTTTTGAACTTTGATTACAGGGATGGCTGTCTGAATTGTCACGAAGCCAATGTAGAAATGCCATGTACTGCATGTGCTGCACTCTGGAAACTGCTGGATGTCTGTGCCTGAGAAAAGTTTGGGGGATAATAGTTCATTTGCAGTAACCAGAGCTTCAATCCCCCAAGGGAGCAGAGCTTGACCAAAAGACAAGAGCTCAGGAATCAGAGAAGGAAAGATTACCCGCTGTCACTCTCCAAAGTTTGGCCTGGTCTAAGGCGGCTCCTCCTGACTTTATTTCCCCATTGTGCTATTTCCTTTCTGAAAAGGAAATCTCCCCACCTGGCTAATCCTGAGCCTTGCTTTTATCGCTCCATGACCACATGACTGGCTGTCAAATATGACTCATGTCTGGAATCAAACAGAGCTAAGGAAGTTTTTCCTAATTATATATGACATTGTTATAACTATGTCCCTCCTTTTCCTTTTATAGCAAATTTCTATAATCAAGAAGTTTTGTAAGAACAATATTAAATTTATTAAATAACAGAGTGATAATGGAACATCTCTGAGTTACTATTATAGGATCCAAGTATGAACATCCTAAAATTTTAACCTGTATTTGTGGTCAAATTATAATACAGGGATGATATTCTCCTAAAGTGGAAATGATTAGACAAATAAGACAAAGATGTAAAAGTTTTCTAAATAAATGGAATAGTAAAATTTGAGAAAGCAACATGATTAGATTGTTTTCTCTAAGAACTATATACAGATGTATATGACTAGCTTCCAAATATATTTATTATGGAAATTCAGGCGTTGAGTATGCTTTTAGTAATAAGTTCTCAAAATTGGATGAAGGATTTTATACATAAATTGGTACAGAAAGTGAAATTATTTTCCCATTCTAAAGTATTTGATAATTTTAAAAAGGCAGAAGAATTCATTTTATGGTTGGACGCTTACACATTAAAAAAAAGATTCTTATATCTTACTTCAGGTACAGGATTTAGATAAGGATAAAAATGGGGTGTAGGGTATGTTCAGAGAAGACTAGTACCTCTGGTGTGATGGCTGCCAAGCCCTTTTCAGGGATGCTTTCCACCTTTGGTGTCCACCTGTTCTACCCATCTCTCACCTGTGGCTCCAAGAAGCAGGTGCAGTGGCCACACCCTAGCAAACCATTTCAGCAGACAGTTAAACCAGGGGTTTCAAACCCACTGGTGAATTAGGGCAGTATCTACCCCAAGCATGTGAAGACTTCTCCTAGTAGAGTGGGTGGATGAGAACAATTTGTTTCAACGGCCACAAAGGCAGCTGAAGCAGGCACTGTGGAACGCTTGGAGCTTGGTTAGACATCGAAGATGCCAAGGTCATCCGCTGCATCTTGACTCATCACCAGTTGTCTTGATTCTGTCCTGCCACTGGACTGTGATGACTTTGGAGGAGAGAGGGAGGCTGATGAAGCAGCAGTGGGATTCGGCAGCCCCCAGGTGTCCGAGCAGCCTTTTAAGGATCACGCTGCTCACCTCCTGGCGTGAGGAAGGGGCTAGAAAAGGTGCCCTAAAAATTGTCTGCTTACCCAACCCTGGTCTGACTACTGTGGCAGGCAGGGAATCCCACTCTGCAGTCGAAACACACAAAAAAAATGTCCAAAAATGTCTGTGAAGATGATTCCATTTACCATTGGCACACGGAATGTGTGTACACTTATAGACAAAACAAAATCCAGTAGACCTGAAAGACAAACAGCTCTTGTTGTAAGAGAACTCAGCAGATATCACATCCAAACAGCCCTGAGTGAAACAAGGCTGGCAAATGAAGGCCAGCTTGCTGAATTTGGAGCTGGATACATGTTTTTCTGGAGTGGATGCAGTAAAGGGGAGCATTCGTGAAACTGGTGTAGGTTTTGCAATTAAAACTAATCTAGTCAACAAGGTTGTATGCCTACCAAAAGGAGTGAATGACAGGCTGATGACAATGAGATTGCCACTTGCACAAAAACATATCACCATCATCAGTGCCTATGCTGCCACCATGTCGAACCCTGATGAGGCCAAAGAAAAATTTTATGAAGACCTTAGACCCTTATCATCAATGTGCCAAAAGGAGATAAGCTTGTAATTCTGGGTGACTTTAATGCTATTGTAGGCTCAGACTATCAGACTTGGCAGGGAGGAATGGAATTGAAAATAGCAACAGCAATGGTCACTTACAACTTAAGACCTGTGCACCCCATGACCCTCTCATTATGAACACTGTCTTCCATTTACCTAAACGCAATAAAACTTCGTGGATGCACCCTTGCTGCAAACATTGGCATTTCATAGACTATGTGATTGTGAGGAGAAGAAACAGGATGTGAGAGTGATGAAGGCAAAGTATGGTGCAGAGTGCTGGACTGATCACAGACTTATTCTTTCCAAGTTAAATATTTGCATTCAACAAAAGCGGCAACCCCAACGCAAAATGACCAGAAGAATCAATGTCAACAAATTAGAGCTCTTCTCTGAGTGGGAACAGTTTGTTGCTAACTTGGAGGGAAAGTTGAGCGAACACACAGTTGGCAACAGTGGCACAGAAAAGGAGTGGGCAGCTTTCAGAGATTTGGTATATAACACTGCATTTGCTCCTCTGGGTCAGAACACTGGCAAACACCAAGACTGATTTGATGAAAATGATGGGGAAATTCGGAAGCTGCTAAATAAAAAAAAACGAGAACTCCACAGAGCTTACCAGCAGGATAGTTCATCCATCTCTAAGAAGGCAGCATTTAATTCCATCAAAAGTAAAGTACAAACAAAGCTTAGAGAGATGCAGGATTCTTGGCTCAGCGAAGGCAGATGAAATTCAGTTTTATGCTGATAGTAACAATCCAAAGCACTTTTATGATGCCCCAAAGGCTATTCATGGGCCAAAGACCTATGGTGCATCTCAACTACTCAGTGCTGACAAAGCCACATTGATTAGTGATAAGGATATGATCCTAGAGAGATGGGCTGCACAATTCCATATTGTTCTCAACAGACCATCACTAATCAATGCTGAGGCCACTGACTGTTTACCTCAGGTTGAAGTCAATCCTTCCCTGGTTGAAGCTTCAACTGAAGAAGAGGTTTTGAATGCCAGCAGGCTCCTTTCATGTGGCAAAGCACCTGGCGCTGATTCTATTTCAGCTGAGATTTACAAGGTAGGGGGTCTGTTGCTCATACAAAAGCTGACTGAAATTTTCCAGATTATATGGCAAGAGGAGGTTATCCTCCAGGAGTTCAAGGATGTCTCCACTGTCCACCTCTATAGAGGTAAAAGAAATAGATCGTCTTGTGACAATCACAGGGAGGTCTCTCTCTTAGTCATTGCTGGCAAGATTCTTGCCAGAGTTCTCCTTAATAGGCTGATCCTTCCTCTGGAAGATAATCATCTACCTGAGAGCCAGTGTGGTTCAGAAAGGGCTGAGGAGCAGTCGATATGGTCTTTGCTGCCTGACAACTCCAGGAGAATGCCAGGAGCTGACAGAGGTCTGTATATGACGTTTGTATATCTGACCAAGGCCTTTGATACTATTAGTTGTGAGGGCTTATGGAAAATTATATCAAAATTTGGTTGCCCAGAGAAGTTGACCAGCATTGTATGTCAATTTCATGACAGCATGTTTGCCCGGGTTCCAGATAATGGACAATGCTCTCATGCCTTCCCAGTCACCAGTGGAGCGAAACAAGGCTGTATGCTTGCTCCCATGTTTTTTAGCTGATGTTTTTAGCCATGTTTTCAAATGCTTTCAATGAGGATGAACATGGCATCAAGGTCACCTACTGTACTGATGGTTAATTCTTCAACTTGTAAAGGCTACAAGCCAAGACCAAAGTGTTGGAGGGAGTGTTGGTGCATGACTTTGTTTACAGATGATTGTGCCCTCAATGCAGCCTCTGAAGGTGAGACGCAACAAAGTATGGATCACTTCTCTGCTGCTTGTGCTAATTTTGGCCTAACAATTAACACCAAGAAAACTCAGGTGCTCCATCAGTCACCACCACACCATCCATATGTGGAACCATCAGTTACAGTAAATGGAGAAGTTTTAAATACTGTGGATAAGTTCACTTACCTTGGTAGTGTACTTTCCAGGGATGTACACATTCATAATGAGGTTGGCACATACATTATCAGAGCTAGCTCAGTGTTTAGGAGGGCACCGAAAGTATTTGAGAGAAGAAGTATTGGACCGACTACCAAACTGAAAGTCTACAGAGCTGTGGTACTGACCTCATTGTTCTATGCCTGTGAAACCTGGCCAATATACCAGCACCATTCCCGGAAACTGAATCGCTTCCATTTGAAATGTCTTAGGAAGATTCTGATGATCACCTGGCAGGATAAGGTACCAGACATTGAGGTCCTTACTCGAATTAAACTGCCAAGCATTCAAATTCTGCTTCAGAGAGTGCAACTACAATGGCCTAGCCACACTGTTAAAATGCAAAATATATGCTTGCTAAAAAGACTTTTATGGAGAACTCACATAGGCAAGTGTTCACGTGGTAGTCAGAAGAAGCGATACAAAGACACTCTCAAGGTCTCTCTTAAGAACTTTGGAATTGATTATGTAACATGGGAGACACTGGCACAGGACCGCTCAGCATGGTATGCCCACATCAGAGAAAGTGCTGTGCTCTATGAGCAAAGCAAAACTGAAACAGCTCAAAGGAAATGCAGGATGTGCAAATTTAGAGAATCCATCCTTAATGTTCACATGGACTATTTGTGCCCAACCTGTGGTAGAGCATCCCGAGCTCTTACTTGTCTGATCAGCCACAGTTGAACACATTGAAGCTTGACTCTAGCATAGCGATGTCATTTTGGTCCTTTTCAAGAACAAAGGACAACGACCAACCAACCAAGGACAGAAACAGCAAATGGCATATAAATTGAAATTCTCTGAAGTTTCAAAATTGGAGAACCAAATTTATGTTATTATATTAAATTATATTATGTCAGAATTATCTAGGAAACTCTAAATTTGGAACTGGAGAAGCCAAGCCCCCTCCAGAGCTATCCTGAGAATAAAACCTACTCTCTAAGAAAAGATATATAGGGACTAGATAACTATATGAGACATCTGGGACTCAAATGTGCTGATTAAATGGATACTGCGAATGGGTCACTAGGATACAAGGAGACTTGATGTTAGTTAATATTGGTGATAATTATTGTATGCTTTGATCTTTTGTTTCATGATGTTTTTAAGTTTTCTTGGTTATCCTGTTGACACATGAATCTCTTCAAAACTAATCCATTGTGAGCTCTCTAAATAGTCTGATCTGTAACCTGACTTAATGTAATTATGATTATGAATTATGAAAAACTTTATAGATTTAACTTATAGTAGATTGAGGGGATTGGGACAGCAAGTGATTAATAGTGAGAATTGAGTGAACCACACTGACTCCATCTTGTGACTCAATCCTGTAACTAACTTAGTACCTATTCAATTATGGGTCTAATCCAACTTGTCTTGTGAAAAAACTTTATTAAATTGTGGCAATTGGCAGAAAACTTTATTGCACTGTTTGAAAATAGCCCTGCACGGCTGGGAAATTGGACCATCTCTATGTGCTGTTTAGAGACCCTTAACCAAGGATCTATGTTATGCTGACCAGAAACTCAGATCCAAAGGTTGAAACAAGGAATTATCTCACAGTTGTACATCTCAACCAACCCATATGTCTTATCTGAAAACTGGCCCCATACTGGTCAATCAATCATTACTTCTAAGGGACCCTATCAGGTCCTTCTGACTACTCCCACAGCTGCCAAACTTGTGGGAGCAAACTCCTGTTTCAACAATTCATCTAGCAGCTACTGTGACTGTGTAAAACCAACAACAACCAGCACACAGAATGCTGCAAGCCCAGGTTCTTTTGATCTGCTTTACTAAGGAAAGCAAAGTTAAGGGGTTAACAATCTTACTTTAATCCAGCATACAAATATCATTCATTTAGTTCAGGGGAAAAAGCCAGCACCCTGAACTTCAGAGCAAACACAGATTACAAACATCAGCAGAGAGATCTTGTCTGATTCAAATCTCAATGTACAGTTACCAGTTTAACAAAGTCTGAACATTGGGGTTTTCTTCAAAGTCGGGGAGCTCATAACGACGGCTTGCCCAGAGTCACGCACCATTACTGCTGTGGCTCAGAGCTCTGAAAAAAGAAAGCCAATCTCTGGTTTTATATATCTTGTTCAGGGTCAAAGGTGAGTAACACATGCGATGCATCCACGTGACCTAAAACCGTCACAAAAATGCGACTTAAACCCATGTGGTCTAAAAGCCTCTGATATCACAAACATGTCACTCAAACCCATGTAAACTAGGCTTTCCCTTGAGGCAAGGAGGTCATCAAAGACTCCTAATTTAATCAAGGAAACACAGGCCAAACTCTTCAAGGGCACTTGGTTGAATAAGTGCTAAGAGCCCATCTTGATCTCCAACACAACTCCTAGATCACCTGAAGAATGCCCCTGCTCCTTACTGGATGGCAGAACCTCTGGAGACCTCAAGGCTCATTTAGTATGGCTCTAGAAGTAGCCAACACCCAGATGAGACAGCTGTCCCAAGAATCCACAGAAGGGCTGAGTATACTATCCTAGTTTTTTCTTTTCCCTTTTGTTATGTGTCCAACCACCAAGGCCCTGACTTACGTGTGTGTTGGCATTTTCTCTCTCTACATTCTTGGCCCTCCTTCCTGGGGCACACATCCCCAATAGATCCCCCTCAAGGAACTAAACTGAGATAAAAATGCTGTTCCATCATTGCTAAGGGGAGGGGCTAACAAATGTTGGATTTGCCACCTTAAGCCCTAAGCTCACCAACCTAAGCCTACAGCTGTCCCTCAACTCAACATCTCCTCCTGGCCCAACTGGCCTCTTGTGACATCTGGGCTTATACCTGCCTCTCCTTTATTGGCCAGACCCCCTCCCTTTGGCCAAAAGGGGAAAATGTCAGGATCCCCATGCTAAGCCCACCCCTCTCTTCTTACTATTAGGAGACACCTGGTTTTCCAGAGCTAAGGCCCAGCGAGCAAGCTGTGCCCTGAGCTTGGCATAACAACAACCCTTTGTGCTCACCCTCTGGATGAACTCAGCCACAGCAAAATCCCAGAGTTGTTTCACACCAGATGGTGTCTGAACTCAGACAAGCACCTGGAGTACACATGTTCTAATCATGAAGTCCTGCTATGAGTCAAACTTGTCTGGTTGTTGCTGTCAGGGCTGCAGCTCACTGAGTAGCCACTATTGTGTGTATTGAGATTTGTTCACACTAAAGCTGGTCTCCAATAGAGGAGACCCCCCAACAATGTGTCTAATTTCTTTTTTTCAACAGCATAAAGAAAGTTTTTTGCTTATAACCATTGTCAGCTCTTTGATTTTATTTTGTTTTTAGTTAGCCGTGGTTTTGATAACCTGTGTGAGCTCTCTGATTTTTTTAGAGTTAATAGCAGTTGCAGACCAGCTTTGGCTCTTTGGTCATTTGTTATCAGGGTTGAAATCTTGAACTTCAAGCTAAGGGGCTTGTGTTTTATAAGCAATCCTGTATCTTCAAGATATTTTGCCCTCTTGGGCAAAATCCTCCCCAGCCTGGCACTGTTTTCTATCTCCAGTCTTATCACAACTTTATGGTCACTGTACTCCATCCAAACTTGGCTACTGACTACTCCTACCTCCCAAAATGCTAACTTCCTGCAGTCTTCACTTTTGCTGAAGCTATTCCCCACTCCTAGAAAGGATACACAACTCCCCACCTCTGCTTTCTCACTTCCCGTTTGCATCCCCCAAGCACCCACAGTACTTACTTGGCACTTCTCTTGGGCATTTAATTCATACGTAATATCCTATTAGTTATTTGTGTAGCTATCTTATTTAAATGTTTTACTGTTGTTTGCTAGTTAGTGGGCTCCATGAGGCTGAAGCTTATCTCATTTAGTCTTTTTATCTATCCTTTTTATCTGATCAAATAAGATCAATCAGCAAACATTTATTATGCTTGTATGACATGCTAAGCACTGTGCTAGACATAGGGATATAAAGACAAAAAAAGAAGAGAAAGAAACAACTTCTGTCTTCAAGAAGCTTACAATCTCCCAGGGGTGACAATATGTACAAATATAAGTATACATTAAACATATACAGAATAAACAAAAAATAAACACAAGTTGGTTAAATACAAGGTAGGTAGGTAGAGCAACAGAACTTGGTGGGACAGCAGAATCAGCAAAGGCTTTGTGCAGAAGGTAGTGCTTGAGTTATATCTTGGTGGGAGTGAGGGATTCTACAAGGCAAAGGTAAGGGTGGAGTGCCAATGCAAAGGGAGAGATGGGATCTAGAGTACCATGTGTGATGGACAGACAGAAGGCCAGCTTAGCTGTACCTCAGAGGGCAGGAAGGGAAGTAATAGATAAGAAGTCTGGAAAAAGAGGTTGGATACAGGTTCTAAAAAGTATTCAAAGCCAGATAATTTTATATTTTATTCTAAAGGCAACAAATAGAGAACTTTTGGAGTTTATTGAGGAGAGCAACATGTTTAGAGCTTCACTTTTAAAAAAATCAGTTTGGAAGTTGCACGGAAAATGGATTGGCCTAAGGAGAGACTAAGGCAGGGAGACCAATCAGGACATCATTCCAAAGGTTCAGGCATATGGTGGAAAGCCTTAAATAAGGTGGTGTCTGTGTAAGAAGAAAGAACGGGATGGATACAAAAGATATCATGGAGATAAAAATGTTAAGACTTGGCAAATGACTGATATGTAGGATGAAACAGAGAAGTTGAGGATAACATCAACATTATAAACCTGTATGACTGGAAGAATGGCAGTAACTAGAACTGGCGAATTTAGTGGACCAATGAGTTCAAGGACAAAGATGATGAATTTTGTTTTGGACATGATGAAGATACTTAAAGGACATTCCTTTGGAAATATCCAATAGGCAGTTGGTGATTGCAAACTAGACCTCAGGGGGCAGCTAGGTGGCACAGTGAGTAGAGCACTGGCCCTGGAGTCAAGAGGAACTGAGTTCAAATCTGGCCTCAGACACCTGACACACTTAATAGGTGTGTGGCCTTGGGCAAGTCACTTAACCCCCAATGCCTTTCCTTCTCCCCTCCAAAAAAACAAACAAAAAAACTACGCCTCAGAAGAAAACCTAGGGCTTGATCTATAGATCTAGGAGTCAAACAATCAATCAACATTTATTAAGCCCCTACTATATGCCAGACACTGCTCAGTACTGGGCAAAAGGGAAAAAGATTGTCCCTATCCTCAAGGACTTACAATCTCACGGGAGAGACAACATAAAAAAAATATACAAAGCAAGTACAAAGTACAAAAGTAAAAAGCATATGCAGGTGTCAGGACTGCCAAGCCAACACCATTCCTCTTCTTTTTTTTTTTTTTTGAATTTATTTTTAGTTTTCAACATTCATTTCCACAAGATTTTAAGCTACAAATTTTCTCCCCAAGGTGGCATGTACTCTGATTGCCCCTTTCCCCAGTCTGCCCTCCCTTCTATCACCCCACTCCTCCCCCCCTTATCCCCTTACTTTCTTGTAGGGAAAGATAGATTTCTAAACCCCATTGCCTGTATATCTTATTTCCCAGTTGCATGTAAAAACAATTTTTTCTAACATTTGTTTTATTTAAAACTTTTGAGTTCCAAATTTTCTCCCTTCTTCCCTCCCCAACCCTCCTTGAGAAGGCAAGCAATTCAATATAGGTTATACACATATCATTATGCAAAACACTTCCATAATAGTCATGCTGTAAAAGACTAACTGTATTTTCCTCCATCCTATCCTGTCCCCCTTTTATTCAATTTTCTCCCTTGACCCTGTCCCTTTTCAAAAGTGTTTGCTTTTGACTACCTCCTTCCCCAATCTGCCCTCCCTTCTATCACCCCCCCCCCTTCTTATCTCCTTCCCCTCTACTTTCCTGTAGGGTAAGATACCCTATTGAGTGTGTATGTTATTTCCTCCTTAAGTCAAATCTGAAGAGAGCAAGATTCACTCATTCCCTTTCACCTGTCCCCTCTTCTCTTCCATTATAACAGCTTTTTCTTGCCACTTTTATGTGAGATAATTTACCCCATTCTATCTCTCCCTTTCTCCTTCTCCCAATATATTCCTCTCTCACCCCTTAATTTTATTTTTTTAGATATCATCCCTTCATATTCAACTCACCCTGTGCCCTCTGTGTGTATATATATATATATATGTATATTCCCTTCAATTACCCTAATATTGAGAAAGGTCTCATGAGTTACAAATGTCATCCTTCCATGTAGGAATATAAACAAAACAGTTCAATATTAGTAAGTTCCTTATGATTTCTCTTTCCTGTTTACCTTTTCATCCTTCTCTTGATTCTTGTATTTGAAAGTCAAATGTTCTATTCAGCTCTGTTTTTTTCATCAAGAATGCTTGAAAGTCTTCTATTTCATTGAAAACTCATATATTGCCTTGAAGTATTATGCTCAGTTTTGCTGGGTAGGTGATTCTTGATTTTAATCCTAGCTCCTTTGACCTCTGGAATATCATATGCTGATCCCTTAATGTAGAAACTGCTAGATCTTGTGTTATCCTAATTGTGTTTCCACAGTACTAGAATTGTTTCTTTCTGGCTGCTTGCAATAGTTTCTCCTTGACCTAGGAGCTTTGGAATTTGACTACAATATTCCTAGGAGTTTTCTTTTTGGGATCTTTTTCAGGAGGTGATCAGTGGATTCTTTCAATTTGTATTTTACCCTCTGGTTCTAGAATATTAGGGCAATTTTTCTTGATAATTTCTTGAAAGATGATGTCTAGGTTCTTTTTTTTTTTTGATCATGGCTTTCAGGTAGTCCAATAATTTTAAAATTATCTCTCCTGGATCTATCCTCCAGGTCAGTGGTTTTTCCAACAAGATATTTCACATTGTTTTCCATTTTTTCATTCTTTTGGTTCTGTTTTATGATTTCTTGCTTTCTCATAAAGTCACATGCTTCCACTTGCTCCATTTTAATTTTTAAGGCAGCATTTTCTTCAGTGATCTTTTGGACCTCCTTTTCCATTTGGCTAATTCTGCCTTTTAAGGCATTCTTCTCCTCATTGGCTTTTTGGAGCTCTTTTTGGCATTTGAGTTAGTCTATTTTTTAAGACGTTATTTTCTTCAGTATTTGGGGGGGGGTCTCCTTCAACAAGGTGTTGATTCATTTTTCATGATTTTCTTGTATCACCCTCATTTCTCATCCCAATTTTTCCTCTACTTCTCTTACTTGCTTTTCCAAATCCTTTTCGAGCTTCCATGACCTGAGACCAATTCATATTTTTTTTTGGAGGCTTTTGATGTAGGATCTTTGACTTTGTTGACTTCTTCTAGCTGTATGTTTTGATTTTCTTTGTCATCAAAGTAAGATTCTATAGCTTGAGTTCTTTTATGTTGTCTGCTCATTTTTCCAGCCAATTACTTGACTTTTGTGCTTTTGTCAGGGTATAACTGCTTTCAGAATAGAGAGTGCTTTGTCCCAAGCTTCAGGGGTTTTGCACTGCTATTTTCAGAGCTACTTCTATTCTGAGGTGGTATGATACTCCTCTCCTGGCCTGTGCTCTGGTCTGTGAGTGTAAGTACTCCTTTTTGCCATGTAACTACTAGGACTCCCTCTCCACAGGGACCACAAGCTCTGCCACCCCAGCGCTCCTCCTCCCCCAAAGAACTGCCAACCAGGACTGATACTCAGATCCAAGCAGGGCAAAGCAAGAGATCCCTGCAGTCCTGCTCCGATCAGCTGCTTAATTCCCCCCACCATCTGTGGGGATGGAACTTTGGAAGCAGCCGCTGCAGCTGCAGACACCTCCCTCGCTCTAGGGCTGAGGCCAGACCTCTCACTTCTCTCACCCAGGTCTAACAGTTTTCCTACTGACCTGCTCAGTTGTCTTTGGTGTTTGTGGGTTGAGGAGTCTAGAAACTGCCAGAGCTGCCAGTGATTCAGGGCCCTGAGGCCTGCTCCACCAAGTCTACTCTGCTTCCCTCTACACCCTTCCCAGTGACCATCCAAGCCGTCTTCGGCTGGAGACTTGTTTCACTCTGTCATTTCATGGGTTCTGTAGCTCTAGAATTTGTTCAGAGTCATTTTTCACCAGTGTTTGGAGGGATTTGGGGGAGAGCTCAAGCAAGTCTCTCTTTTCACATCGCCATCCTGCCTCCGCCCTCCCTTTCTTACTATTAGGAGAAACCTTGTTTTCCAGATCTAAGGCCCAGCAAGCAATCTATGCCCTGAGTTTGGCACAACAAGAATCCTTTGTGTTTGTCCTCTGGATGAAATCTGTTGCAGCTAAATCACAGAACTGGATCAAACCAGCCCCAGGTGGTCTCTGAGCTCAGACAAGCACCTGCATGAACCACACTCTGTTCATGAAGCCCTACAATGCATAGACTTTTCGCTACTAGGCAAACTTGCCTCACTGCTTAGGTTACACCTCATTGCCTGGTTCTCTGTCTAGCCATAACTATACGTATCAAGATGGCTTAGCGTTGATCCCTTGGGTCTCCTCAATCTTAGAGGAGACCCTGGCATGCATGTTTAGTTTCCCTCCTCCAATTAAAGAAGGCTTTTTGCTTATAGCCTTTCTGAGCACTTTCATTTTATTTATCAGAGTCAGTAGTTGGTGTATAACCTCCATGAGCTCTTTGGTATTTTCAGAATTAACAGTTGATTTGTAACCTTTGTGGCTCTTTGGTCATTTTCAGGTGATACAGGATAAATAGGAAATAATTAACAGAGATGGGGGGAGGCACTGGAATCAAGATGAGTTGGGGAAGGTTTCTGGTAAGAGGTGTGATTTTACTTGGGTCTTAAAGGAACTCAGGGAGGTCAGGAGTTGGAATAGAGGAGAGAGAGTGTTCCAGGTATGGGGGACAGTCAGAGAAATACCTGGAGCTGAAAGGTGGAGCCAGGAGGTCAATGTCATTGGATCAAAGAGTACATGGTGGGGAATAAAGTGTAAGAAGACTGGAAGGTAGGAGGGGACTAGGTTACGAATGGCTTTAAATGCCAAAAAGAACATTTGTTATTTGCTCTTGGAGGTAATAGGAAGGCACTGGAGTTTACTGAGTTGGTCAGTCAGATCTCCACTTTAGGAAATTTACTTGGGTAGCTGAATGGAGAACAGATTGGAGCAGGGAGACACTTGAGGCAGGTAGACCCACCAACAGGCTACTGCAATGATCAAGGCATGAGGTGATGAGAGCCTGTACCAGAGTGGCAGTGTCAGAGGAGAGAAGGGGGTTTATTTGAAAGATGTTGTGAGAAGGCCTTGGCAACAACTTGGATGTGGAAGGCGAGAGATAGTGAGGAATCCAGGATAATCCCTAGTTTGTGTGTAGGGGCCTGTAACCTTGTGTTCTTGAGTTGTCCTATTTTACAGAGATTAAGGCCCCCTGAACAAACATAACAGTGATTTTTTGCAATTGGACTTTGTTAAGCTCTCAGTGTGCCCTTGAAGCTGAGTCAGCTACAAACCTGGCTCCAATCAATCTAACCCAGACTGATAAACTGTTTGTGCAGCTTAGACCCATTCAGATAAGCAGAATATCCTCTTTCCATGAGGAGACGGGGAGGTTGAGCTTATGCCATTCTGCTCCCTTTTCCTACTGCCCCCTTTCCCCTCCTATGTAACTATCCTTTGAGAGGTGATTGCCTTTCTCTCCTCCCATGAGACCTCCTCTTTCTGCTGTAACCCTTACACACCCAAAGCCTTGCCTGCCTCCTTTGAACTCTGTACAAGAAGGGACCCAGCATGAGTGTTTCTGCTTTCCCTTGTAAAAAAATATGTTACAATTTGTCTTTTAGGGTTTTGACTATAGGTGAACAGTTGTGAGCCTAAGGCATTGTGAAGGTGTTGCCCTCTATAATAATAGGGAAGGCAGTAGGAAGGCAAATAAGCTGCATAGTAGATATGAGTGCTGGGCCTAGAGTCAGTCAGCTGAATCTTCCTGAATTCAATTCTGACCTCAGAAACTTACTATCTGTGTGACCCTGGGCAAGTCACTTAACTGTTTGCCTCAGTTTCCTCATCTGCAAATGAGCTGGAGAGAGAAATGGCAAACCACCCCAATATCTTTGCCAAGAAAACTCCAAATGGGGTCACACAGAGCTGGACATGAATGAACAACCAAGGAGAGCAGGGTTTAGGGAGAAGAAAATGAATTCTGTTTTGGATACATTGAATTTAAAATGTCTACTGGAATCCAATATTAGATGTCTGAAAAGCAGTTGGAAATGCAAGACTGGAGAACATCAAAGAGATTTAGGAAAGTTGGGTAAATTTGAGAATCATCAGCATAGGAATTGTAATTAAATTCATAGGAACTGATGAGCTCTCCAATAATTAAGCTCATGAGAGCTAATGATGTCACCAAGCAAGAAAAGAGAAAAAAGCCAAGCCCAAACATTATCATAGTTAGGAGTATATGCACTTTTCAGAATTTGGACATAGCTGATAATTCAGCAAAGGAAGTGGTGGTCAGGTGAGTAACATGTAGGAGAACCGGGAGGAAGCAGTGCCTTGAAAACTAAGAAAAGAGAGAATATATAGGAACATAAGAGGGTCAACACACTCCAAATGCATCTGACAGGTCAAGAAGAATGGAGAGTGAGGGAACATCACAATTAACATTGGCAGCTTTGGAGACAGCAGCTTTGATTGGGAGATGAGGCTCAAAACTAGATTGCAAAGGGTAAGATAATGCATGTGAAACACTCAGCACTGGCCCCTTAAACCTGTATCAAGGTGAGTGAGGCATTCAAAGCTTGCTGAATTTTTTAAAAGTGTTCTAGTCTAACAATTTTGCTTGAGGACCCAAATTTTTAGTTACCCTCGGCATCTGTCCACTCTTCACAGTGCAGCAAGCCACACACACTCTTTCTTCCTCTCTCTCCCAACCTGATCAAAACTCTTAAAACAAACTATAGAGCCTGAGTTAGGCTTACTTCCCCTCCCCCTGCCCCATTTTCTGTTTCCGTTTTATTTCCTGAGCTTCAGTAACACATTCCTCCCAACCCTGCCTTTTTTTTTTTTTACCAGTTATATATCTGAATTCATTTACTCCAACACTCTTCTTTTAAAAATCCAAACGTTACATTAATGCTTCTTTAAGAAAATAAATGTGCATCTCCCCCCCCCGCCCCGCCTCCCCTTAACTCTCCTCTATCCCTCAATCTGTCCTTCGAGGTAAACAACGTACAGTTAATTTAAAAAAACAAACAGACCCAACATAATTGGCCACGACGGAGAACTTTGCAATAAACCGCATTCGGCACCGGTAGCACACCACCCCTTTCCGGAGAGGCGAAATACATCCCTGCTCTTAACGTAGAGTTAAAGAGGTGGCTCTGCACTTACAGGAAAACACTAGAAGATTCATTTCATTTTTCAAAGCTCTTTCACATTTCTCTTTTGTTGGTCACCAAAGCCCCCCAACAGTTTTTAAAAATGCTCATGTGCTCACTTTTGGGCTCCATTGAGCGTTCCTGGGTCTGCGGCCCGGGTCTAGAGCTTCGTTCCTCCCGCACGGCCTCCCGTGTGGGGGAAGAGATACGAGGGAGCTCTTACTCCCACAGATGGCTTTGGGAAATGAAGGCGGTTGGGAGCCAGGCAGAACGAACGTTCCATTGTTGTGACGTCTACCCGCGTTTAGCCAATCCCAGAGGAGAGAACAAGCCTTAGGCAGTCAGTCTAGCCCCTGCCCCTCTCTCCGCGGGTCTCCCGAAGCCGAGGGCGTGGATTGGTTGCAGCTGTACGGGAAGGGGGCGGAGCAAACGGCCGGGCTTGTCTACGTAGGGATATTCCACACGTGCTAATTTATTTGCTCCTGCCGAGGTTACTTAAGTAGCTAACTTCCCGTCAGCAAGGACTTGCCCCAAAGCTGGACGTAGTTAAAGGAATTGTCGTTTATCTTCGCTATCAGTAGCTAACCCGTGGCGTTGTTTCGGGGCTTTACCGTTTGTCCCTTCCGGCTCACCGTACTTCGTGAGTTCCAGCCGTTCTGCTCTACGTGGGGAGGACGCGGCCTGCGTGAAAGAGTCGGATGAGCCGGCGACCACGTGGGCCGTGGGGTGTTCTCGGGGTGTGGTGCCCGGGAGGAGTGGCTCGAGGACCCTCGGAACCCGGAGCAACTGCAACCTCCTGTCTCACCCCCATCCAGGCCCGTTGGGCGTGCACGTCCAGCTTCCGCCATGAATTACCGGGAGCTGCTCATGAGCCGGGCCGTCCCGGGACAGTTCGATGATGCAGACTCCTCTGACAGGTAAGAGGACCCCTGCGGCGTGCGTGCGTGGGGCTTGGGCCCCATTTTCCCCCCGCTTCGCGCCTTCAGCAGCTGTGAGTATCTAGATGCAGCCTCGCTACCCACCCCGCTTTGAGCTCTTTCACAGCCCGGGGTCCTGTCAACCTACCCTCTTGAGTTCTTGGGAACTGGTAGTGTCTTTGTGATCAAAGCACATCATTTCAAGTGTTTCACTGAGTTAATTTATTTTAATTAAGTTTCTTCGAGGAGGAAAAATCTATTTTTCACTTCGTCCCATCCTTCTGCCCCCCAACAAAATAAAGACATCTGCATAGTCAAGCAAAACAACTTCTGCATTGGACTTGTCCAAAATAAATACAGGCTGTCCCAAAAGTCTTCGTGCAGTTTTAAAACTTTGGAATATCCTGTATATTCATTCATTTTGCACCCTAATTTCATTCCCTCTCTTTCAGGAGATAAGCAGCATATTTCATCATGAGGCCTCTGACATTGTTTCACTTTTTTTTTTTTTTGCATGACCCTCAAGTGCAATTTTCAAAGACTACATTGGTATTTCATTGATGTGCCTAGGATTGCAGTGTTGTCATAAGCACAATAGCGTGTATGTACATTGATTCTAAATGTCTCAAAATATAGCATATCGTGCCCTTTTTTAAACAACATTAAAGTTTTCAGTTAACAATAAATCTTTGTTTTTCTTTCACCTACCTCCCCTCCCCCATGAGGGAAAAAACCCCAGAACCTTTGTGATAAATATGCATAGTGAAACAAAGTAAATCCCTTTCTTGGCCAGAAATATGCGTCTTACTCTGCATCCTGAGTTAAGCTTACAGTTTAAGTTTAGTTGTTCTTTTAAAAAATTAACTTTGATCAAGTTTTTGTTTCTTTGTATTAAATATCGCTTATTAAATGGAAGTACAAATGCCTTAAATTTCCTAATTACTTGAGATTCACACACCTGTGGCATTTTTGAGGTGTTACCTTAGATTGCATGTAATGCTACCTGAAAAATTATTGTTTTTAGTGGAAGTATGGCCAGCATGGAAACAAACCAAGAGGAGGAAGATGCATCTAAAAATTCTCACCAGACTTTGAATGAGGTTGATGAAGAAATTCAGGAAGATGATTATGAAGATTATGATGATGATGATGATGATGATTGGGACTGGGATGATGAAGTTGGGAAAATTACTAAGGGCTCTTCTTCAACTGGAGGGAGTAACCCACAGGTATTTTACAAATGAGTTTTTGACACCTTTCTAGTATGTACCTATTTCCTCTTAATACCAGCTTTCGGATCTACTATATTGCTCTAAAACAAGATCAGTTAGCCTTTTTTTTTTCTGTCATGGTCCACTTTGACAGTCAGGTGAAGTCTGGATCCCTTTTCAGAATAATGTTTGGTTGCCTACAGTCATAATCAGAGGAAATGATAAAATTCAGTTAAAAGGTTAGTGAAAATAAAGATGTAATTTTCTTCCCATCCAAATTCACTGACCCTCTGAAATGTAGATTCTGCTCTAGAACTTAAAAAGATTGTCTTAGAGTGATCTTCTCTTCTTGCTAATTCATTTTTCTCCATATCTGTATTTTGTTTTTTAACGTTCCATTCATTTACAAATACAGCCTTCCCTTGAAACAAAGAAGAGAAGGGAAAAAAAAAAACAGTTCAGCAAAGCCACCTTATTTACAGTGTATGACAGAATATGCAAGCTTTCACACCCACAGCCCCCTACCTTTCCCACATTGTTTGGTTTTCATGCTGATTTTTGAAAGGTGAGGTGTTACGTACTTTGGATTATAGATCTGCAACTGGAAGGAGCCCATCTATTTAAGACGCCTTGTTTTACAAGAGGTAAAGTCTCGCTCGAGGTCATTCAAGCAGCAAATCTAGATGATGACGATGGTGAACTTAGAGAGCCCAATCCAATGTTCTTGCTACTGGACTGCACTACCTCCATTTATGGCATGTAGTGGTGAAGGTCTAGAAAAATAAGGGATTCCATGTACTTAATTTGTGTAAATTAAAATCTGATGTTTATGGAGCTATAAAAGGAGAACTTAATCTAAAACTACACCTTATTTGCAGAAGTAGGGAACTGTAATTGTATGCTTTTCTTTTTTTCTTTTATTCTCTGTGACAAGAGATGGCTTTCTGGTAATTGGGGAGAAACATTTGGAAATCAAGACATGTAAAAAAATCTAAAGGAAAATTAAAAGTAAGATTTCTGTAACAGAGTAGGAAAAAATAATCTTACCTATGCAGTATGGTATAATAGAAAGAGGTCAGGACTTGGAATCTGGAGAGACTTGGATTAGAATACTGCCTCTGTGATCATGGGCAAAGTCCTTAATTTGACTCTGAGCCTCAGTTTTGTCAACTGTGAAATGGAAATAATTCCTGTAGTGCATTCCTTATAGCATTGTTAAGAAGATATGCACACGCACTCACACTCTTTTAATAATCTTAAAAGTGCTTATGTAAATGTCAATTATAAAAATAACTTGGGCTAAGCAGAGTTGAGTACTTAACCAGGATAATTTATTATTATACATGTGGTTACAGTTGATAAGTTTGTGCTTATATTTGTTAATTGTAGAAGTTTCAGGCCCAAAACTCTCCTTTTTAACTTTTTTCTCTGTTCATTTGTGACATATATGTTTCGTGTGATGTTTTTCCTCTTCAGGGCATCATTTCCTTCAATTTTTATTGGATACTTAGTAAGTGCTTAGTGTGTCAGCGTTGAGGAAACAAAGGAAGGTGAAATGGTCTCTTTGCTCTAGGAGCTCACATTTCAGTGGCTGAGATATATCCCCACCAGTCTATGTGATACATAATGTTTTTCCTCTTTGGGGCATTGTTTCATTTTTATTGGATAGTTTGTAAGCTCTTATTACGTGTTTTCTCTGTGCTGGGTACTGGGAGAAAACAAAGGAAGGAAAATTAGTCTCTGTGCTGTAGGAGTTCATATTCTAATGACTAAGATAATATAAATAATTAGGTCCATACAACATATATACAGAGTAGATGGGATACAGTCTGACTAAGGAGGATGTTAGCATCTGGGAGAGATGAGGAAAGACCTCTTGCAGAAGGTGAGATTTGAGTTGAGTCTTGAAGGAAAAACCGGGGAAACTAAGAGGTGAGGTGAGGTGGGATGGGGGTAGAGGGCAGTACAGTAGCACAGAGATGAAAGTGGAAGTGTAAGTGGGCCAGTGTTTGAGCCACTGAGTATATGAAGTGGGGTAAAGTGTAGGAAAAAGGCAGCTTATGAAGGGCTTTAGATGCTGGAGGAGCTTGTTATTGGATCCTGGAAGCAATAGGGAGCCATTGGAGCTCATGGAGCAGGGGGATCAACATGATCACATCTATGCTTTAGAAGGATCACCTTGGCTGCTGAGTGGAGAATAGATTGGGATGGGGAGGGACCTGAGGCAGGGAGACAGATTAAAAAAAATATTGCAGAGGTGAGGGAGAGGTGGTGAAGGCCTGAGCTAGGGTTATAATTGTGAGTGGGGAGAATGGGCTGTCTGAGAGATTTTGAAGGTAGAAGTAACCAGATTTGGCAATAGATTGTGTTCCAGAGGGATACAAAAGTGAAGAGTCAAAGATGAAGCCAAGGTTGTAATTGAGAGGATGGTGGCACCCTTAACAGTAACGGGGGAGTGTGGAAGGGGTATTTTGGGGGGGGGGGTGTCTCTTTTGACCATGTTGACATTAAGAGAACTACAGGACATCAAGTTCTAAATGTCCAAGATGCAATTAGTGATGAGGGTCTGTAGCTTATGAGAGAGACTAGGGGCCGGACATACATGTATTGGGGAATCATCTGCATAGAGATAATTAAGCGTGTGAAAGCTGATAGGTCACCATGGGTGGCATAGAGCAAAAAAAAAGAGGACCGGTGATTGAGCCTTGGAACAGAGGTCATCCACAGTTAGTGGGCATGACCTAGGCAAAGAAACCAGCAGAGGAGCCAGGAGAACTGTAAGAGAACAGTGTCATAAGCATCTAGAAGGGAGAGAGAATCGAGGAGGTCATCAACAACGTCAGATGCTACAGAGGGGTTAAGAAGAATGAGATTTGAGAAGATTTGGCCATTATGAGCTTAGTGGCAACTTTAAAGAGGGCAACTTCAGTTGAATGATGAGGAAACAGCTAGCATCTATATAGTTTTAAGGTTTGCAAAGTGCTTTCTATGTGTTACCTCATTTAATCATCACAATTACTCTGGTGAGTTAGGTTGTTGCTCTTATCACCATTTATAGAAGAGGAAACAGATGCTAGAAGATGCTAAATGATTTGCCTAGGGTCACACTACTAGTCAGTGCTTGAGGTCAGAAACCAGATTGCATAGGGCCTAGAAGAGAATGAGAGAAGAGGAATGGGAAGTGAGATGCAGGACAATGGCTAGAGTGACGGTTGGATTAAGCAATGCTTTTTTTTTAAAGGATGAGAGACAGGAGTATTTTTGTAGCTGGCTGGGAAGCAGCTAGTAGATCTGGGTGGAGGGGGAGGGGAGGGGAGGAAGAGGAAGGATTAACAGGAGAGGTTGAGGTCAAAAGTGCCCAGAGAAGAGTTGGCCTTCGAAAGGAGCAAGGCCACAGTGAAGCAGAAAATAGTTAAAGGGAATGCTGAATGATGTTACATGAGGAGGAGGAGAAAGGGACTCTAGGTAGATGGCCTCAATCTTTTGGTGGTGTGAGAGGGTTGAAGGGATGTGGGGTTTGGAATAGTTGTTGTGGAAAGTGGGGTACTGAATGAATTAAGAAGAATGGAATGGTGTTTTGCTGCAGCCAAGAGCCAGTTGAGATTATGTAACAAATTTGTAGCAAGCTCAGCCAACACAGATTTCATGCTCTGCTCCACCTCTGTTTGGCAGTATGTGAATAGGAGGAAAGGAATGATGGAAGTGATCCGTGGTGGGGTTTGGTAAGGCACGAATGGTAGAAGGAGAGCGTGGAAGAAGCGGTGGGAAGTGAGAAGTATTCCCACTTTCAACGACTTGTTTAAGGAATTCAGAGTTAAATTGTTCGTTGGTCATATCTCTTTATTATTCATTCCCAGTGCTTCATCCCATCCCTCAACCCCTCATCCCAAATTCTAATTTTAGCTCTGAGTTAGTGGTCTGACTGTACACAGCAGATTCAGTAATGATTCTCACATGAATAACTCACCTTTTCCTTTCTACTAAAATGCGTGTTTCATTTGTATGGTGTCATTTGGTACTTACCATATCTAGTATCTTTCCCCCAAAGAATATGTTCATGGATTTAGAGGCATGAGGCTTCTGTGTAGTCTGTAAGTCTCTAGCCTCTCATTTCTTTTTTCCTGAACTGTGCATTCCCATATTTTTCCCCAGCCTCGTCTTTCCCTATTTTTTTGGGAAGTCCCCAAATATCAGTATATGTTGATTTGACTTGGAAGGTCCTATCAACTCTTTTGTAGAATCTCTACCATTCCTCCTTAATAACCAATATTGGTACATAAACTGATACTATTTTCATAGGTGTCTGCTGCAAATACATGATGGCCAAGTGTCTGATGAAAGTGTTTCTTGTATTTAGGTATATGCTAAAATTTACTCCACCAGCTCCTTTCTTTGACTTGGCAAGGAATACCAATGATCCCTCCTTCCATTTAGCTGCAGCTTCTTTCTTTTGGTTTTGTTTATAGCAAGAATATCAAAATTGATGTGATTCAGTTCCTCCAGAAAAAAATATATCTACTTGTTGATCATTGGATAAGGATATCACACTTTGTGAGGTTGAAGTTTGGTGATCCCCAAACTGTAATTCTTAGCACCCTCTACTTGCTTCCTCTTACCACTGTACCACCATTACAGAATTAGAACAGGGCTAAATAGGACTGGGGGCCATTTTTAATATTTCTTTGACTCACAGACAATAGAAATGGTATAAACACCAATTATAATAATTTCATCAAGGAATTTAATCAATGTAAATTAATACAGTAGTGAGACCAAGAGAGCCTCTGTCTGCAAGTCTCTGAGTTGTCAATTGGAGATAGATGGCTATGAAAGGCAACATCAGGTTAGAATATAAATCCATCTTATAAATCCATACAAAGAAGGATGACAAACAGTTATGAGCAGTGTCATCTTAAAAAGCAGAGAGAAGCAACAGGTAACAACCATTTTAAAGAAAACTTGGCAAGATGTCCAATTAAGCAATCATCCGAAGGCCATTCAGGAAAGAAAATTAAAGGAGGACTACCAATAAAAATAAAATGCAAAAGATTTGCAGAAACAGTTTTAATGAAGTTCTCCATCGAGGAAAATGAAGCTACTGCATTTGGACCCCAATATCAATCCCTGAGGTGCTTGCAGGGGAGATAGAGAGAGCACCAGAAGACAGTAAAAACACAAAAAGTATTTGGAATGGATCAAGTACATAAAGAGGCAGTACAATTGTGAGTCAGTCAAAAAACTAAGTGCTGGGGATACAAAGAAAAGCAAAAAAAAAAATGCGTGTGTGTATCACACACATACCTGCTCATAAAAGAGCTCATAGTCTAATGGAGGAGACAATATTTAAATAAATATGTTTAAATGAGATAGATAGAGGATAAATATAGGAGAAAGTCTCAGAGGGAAGGGACTAAGATTGAGAAGGACTGGGAAAAGTTTCTTATGGAAGGTGGGACTATAGATAAAATTTGAAGGAAGCCACGGCAGCCTGGAGGTGGTGGAGATGAGGAGGGAGAGAATCCTAGGCATGGGGGGGATAGCCAAAGAAAATACTTTGAATCGGCAATCTACTGTTTGATTAACCCAGAGACTCCAGCTTCTGGGATAAGAACTCACTGACAAAAACTTCTGAGAAAACTGGAAAATAGTATGGCAGAAACTGGGCATAGACCAATGTCTGACACTGTATACCAGAATAAAGTCCAAACGGGTACACTATCTAGGTATAAAGGCTGATGCTATAAACAGATTAGGGGAGCAAGGAATAGTTTATCTGTCAGATTTATGGGTAATGGAGAAATTTATGACCAAACAAGAGTTAGAGAACATTATAAAATGCAAAATGGATAGTTTTGATTACATTAAATTGAAAAGTTTTTATATAAACAAAGCCAATGCAACCAAGATTAGGAGGGAAGCAGAAAACTGGGGAAGAATTTTTACAACTAGTATCTCTGATAAAGGCCTCATTTCTAAAATATATAGAGAACTGAGTCAAATTTACAAGATACAAGTCATTCCCCAGTTGATAAAAGGTTAAAGGATATGAACAGGCAGTTTTCAGAGGAGGATAAAGAGAGGATAAAGCTATCTATAGTCATATGAAAAAATGCTCTAAATCACTATTGATTAAAGAAATGCAAATCAAAACTCTGAGGTACCACATCACACTTATCAGATTGGCTAACATGACAAAACAGGAAAATGGTAAATGCTGGAGATGTGGGAAAATCGGAACACTAATGCATTGTTGGTAGAGTCGTGAACTGATTCAACCATTCTGGAGAGCAATTTGGAATTATGCCCAAAGGGCTATAAAAATGTGCATACCCTTACCCTTTGACCCAGCAGTAGCACTAACAGGACTGTATCCCAAAGAGATCATAAAAATGGGAAAAGGTCTCACATGTACAAAAATATTTATAGCAGCTCTTTGTGGTGGCCAATAACTGGAAATCAAGGGGATGCCCATCAATTGGGGAATGGCGGAACAAGTTGTGCAGTTAGACTTCAGAAAAACCTGCAAAGACTTATACGAACTGATGCTGAGTGAAGTCAGCAGAACCAGGAGAACATTGTGCACAATAACAGCCACACTGTTCAAGGACTGATTTTGATAGACTTAGCCCTTCTTAGCAATTCGAGGACCTAAAACTTTTTCAAAGGACTCATGATGGAAAATGCCATTCACAGCCAGAGAAAGAACTGTGGAGTCAGAATGCAGAGTGAAGCAGACTCTTTTCTCTTGTTTTCTTTCTCATGGTTTCTCCTATTTGTTATTATTGTATGCGGCATGACTGATGAATAGGAACATATGTATAGAGCACATATTGGATTGCATGCCTTCTTGGGGAGTGAGGGGGAGAAAATTTAGAACTTGTGGAACTGAATGTAGAAAACTGAAAATAAGTGTAAAAAAATACTTTGAATTCGGATATGGTATATCTTGTGTGAGGAGCAGCAAGGAAGAAGGCAGTGAGGTGTGAGACTAGGAAGGTATGAATGGACCAGGTTATGAATGGCTTTGGAAGCCAAATTGAGATTTTTATATTTGGTATGCAAATAATAGGGATGTGTCTAAAAGAGAGGGAAGTTAGAAGGTATCTGAAAGGAGTGATGATACCAAAGACATAAACCTTGAATCGTGTTAATACTGGAAAAGGTAACCAAGAAAACATCAGTTAAGTACTGACCTATATTCCTACTCTCCCATCTATGGAAAATCTTTGAGAGTTTTATATGAATATATAGACATATACATAGCTGTATATGTACACACATAAATTAAGAACTTCTTTAACGAAGGTATTATTAGGAAACAAAACAGGCATTTTCAAGTGACGATCAACATTCAACCACATCTTTGCTATCTCATAGTTAACTGAAATGTAAGGAATGTATCAGCCAACTGTGCTATTTGTTAACTATGAAAAAACATTTGATTTGGTAGAACACATACACCATCATATTAGTTTTTCTACAGAAAAATGTCTCTTAGTCTTACATTATGATTCAGGTTTCCTTGGAAATTGTGATAACAGTAATAACTTTTCAATGAGAAGATGTCAGCTGAAGCATAAAACAGTGAGGTGTATTCTTACCAAAGATTCCCCACTGTAATGATGGGAAGAGATAAAAGTGCAGTATCCATCTCTGATGATGAGGTGTCCCAGATGGTCCTGTTTGCAGATGGCATTGGGCTGACCGCATCATCCCCCAGGGTATTGCAAAGCCTCCTGAAAGAGATCTGTAATCAGTGGAAGAAGTTTGGCCTTGTCGATACATACAGGAAAGACTAAGTTGATGAAGAATGTCTTTTTGAAGAATGAACGAAGAATGCTCAGAATAAAGAATTTCAGCAACTCTATAGAAATTGCCCAGCAGTGTGTATGTAGTCAGATAGACGGTGGAATCAGATTTGAAAAGGAGGGGAAGAGAGGACTGAATGACTTCTAGGGAACTGGAAGCTTTTTTAGTAACCCCAAGCTTCATAAAAAAGCAAAGACCCACCTTTTTGGTATTCATATTTTATTGGCATTGCTTTATGGCAGCATTGAGTTATGGAACCACACCACTGTCTCCAAAGAACTAAAGATGAGTATCAGAGTGATGCGATACTGACAGGCAGGCTGTTATACATAACCAGTAGTAACTTCAAAGAGGAACAGGAATAGAGGGTGTCAGAGGAATTGTATGGTAAGAAAATGAGATGGGTTGGTCACAAGATGAAAGCAAGAGATAAATGGGTAAACAACCAAAGTACTTCACTGATACTGATATTTCAGCATGATGTTGAAAAAAAGCAAGAAAGGCCCTTGGCATGGTAAGATTCTGTTTCCTGTGGTGAACTTTTAGTTCAACATGGATAAGACTTTCACAGACTAGGTTGCCATCAATAGGTTGTGATCTGCATTGATGAAACTTACTCCTGAATTGGTGAGCTCATAGATGCATTTGAATATTTACTGTTCTGGGCTCTATTTAGGGAATTTCCCTCAGGAAAGATGAGATGGCAGAAAATCAGTTTTACTTGAGAATTTCAGAAAGAGTTTGTGCTGAGAGAAGGTTGAAGCGTTTGGCGTAGCCCTGGTGGCATTCTACAAAATGGTGTTTCTGAGATGCTCATTGTCTAATGAATTAAGCTGATCCATCTTTGTCATTTGGGATAAATGCTCTTTTCTAAAAGTTTAGCTAGATAAGCCCATCAAGTAAGAAAAAAATTTGCTGAAATTGAATTCAACTCCTTCATGGTAGTAGGGAAATACTATGACATGGATAGCTGAAAGCCTCTGATTATCTAAAAATCCTCATTACACATTAGTTTCAACCTCCTCCTCGTTCTTTAAAGATTCTTAAGGAAAGTTCACTGATGGTTCGCTACCCTTTCCATATATATATGCCACAAAATGTAGGTACAGATATAAGTCCTAATAAATGAATATTCCACTCTACTAGTGTTATGAGCAAGTTTTCCACATCTCTTCTAGGCTAACCGACAGCCCAGTCACTTCAGCTCAGCAAAAATGTCAACTCCAGCGGACAAGGCCTTAAGAAAATTTGAGAATAAAATTAACCTAGGTGAGTTTGTAAATGCCTGAGAGATGAATTCAAATGACACTAACTGGTTACACAGAAATAAGACATTATAATTAAGGACAGACAGAAAGAATTTCCACCCTTTTCTGTTTCCTCAGATATGATAGAAACATGTAGTTTTGAAATAATAAAGCTTCACCTATTATAGTTAGTCTGTACGTGTAAAAGGGTCTGATTTAATGGAGTAGTAATAAGGGCTTAACCTTTTGCAACTGAATTGAGAATGCAAGAATGTTAGAATTCAGTTTTTATTATCTTTCATGTCTGTTTTTCCTCAAACATTAGGCTGATTAGCAGTATTTAATTAAACATCACAATTACCTGTTGAACTTCTCACTGTCTCAGATGCTAACTAGAACTCTTAGATTGTTTTCTATCTTTTAAAAATGCCATATGATCTTGCTCATTGCTCAGAAATAGATTAATAGAGTTTCCTTTGGCTAGTCCTTTGGTTTTAGCATTGAGTGGAAGTTGAAGTTCTTCCTAGAAATCAGACTGTTATGTTGATTTATTTATGTTTGTGGTCTGATTTGAAGCAGCTTTAGTTTAACTTATGGAAGTCTAGTGATTCAGATACAGATAAGATCATTGGCTAGGTATCTTGGATTGTTTGACCAGTTTCAGACACAGGGACAAAATAGAAAAGTCACTTGTTTTTTTCTAAATTAAAACTTTTTTGTGTGTGCTCACCTCTCATTTTTCTTTTAGATAAACTTAATCTTGCTGATTCTGTTATAAATAAGGTCACTGAAAAGACTAGACAAAAGGAGGCAGATATGTAAGTAGTATTTTGAGAACTTTCTAATTTATTGTAATAGATTCAAGCTTTTGAGTTTCTGAAATGCTTTCCTTTTGTTGGCTTAGGGGTAATCAATCTTCCCTTCCCATCTCTTCCTTTCCCCCAGAATATATTGTTTAATTACAAGATAAGACTCCACTTTTCCCATTCTTCATGTTACCATTTCAAAATAGACTACCTTAAGATTATGTGTAAAAATGCTATATATGGATATAGATAGACATAGATACATACTAATCTCTCTCTATATATATGTATATATATTGATGTCAGAAAAACTCAAACTTTTATTTTGTCCAACTAGGAAGAACTATTAGCAAATTCATCAGTTAGGATAATATTTGTAGTTCAGTTATAAAGGATATGACCTTACTAGCTTAAATAAACGGATCATAAATTCTTTGATGCCAGGCAAATAAATATTTTGCCTAGAACCCAGCCCAGTATTTGTGAATATAAGTTATGTGCTTAGTTAATTTTTTAAAGTTTGAATAAGACTTTGACATTTCATAAGGCTATCATGTGAAAAGTGTTGAATAAGGGCCAGGAAATGCATACGATCTGTGTATTCATACACAATTGTTGTATATTCTTAATTACATGTAATAATCATAGGTCTAGAGTTGGAAGGATGTCAGTGTTCATCTAGTATACCTCCGTGATAATAGCTAGCATTAATTAGCCTTCTAAGATTTGGAAAGCACTTAACCTGTGTTCTTTCATTTGATCCTCACACCCAATCCTGTGAGGTGGGTGATATTATCTCTACTTTACACTTAAGGCAACTGAGGCTGAGAGAGGTTGAGATCTGCCCAGGGTCACACAGCTAATAAGTGCTTGAGGCAGAATTTGGATTCTGAGACCACCAAACTCAGGCTCCACCTGGCTACCTCCACTTACCTGTGTGATCTTGGACAAGTCACATAAATTTCCTGGGCCTTAGTTTCTTCTTCCATAAAATGAGGCAGCTGGGGGAACATATGAATGATCACAAGTTTGTACTAACCAATCATTACAGTTAGTGATAGAAGCAGTTTTCTAGCTAGAAGAGTGTAAGAAAGGCCCTTTTAATTCCATTTGCTAATTGTTGTTTCCTTTTTCGTACTTCAGCGTGAGTTTGTTTCATACGCGTGCCATGTGCATGGGTAAAGTCAATGGGTATGCTGGATTGGAAAGAATAGAGATTTTAGAGTCAGAAAACCTGATTTTTAGTCAGTCAGTAACCATTATGAAGGGCCAACCGTGTGCCAGGTACTCCCAAGCCCTGGGGATACCAATGGGCATATGCCCTCCAGCTGCTCACAGTCTTAACCTGTATGACCATCACCTCTTTGGGCTTCAGTTTTGTTGTCAGTATGATGAGGTTGAACAAGATGATCTATAAAAGCCCTTTTCTGCTCTAAGAACCCTTGTACTCTTAGGACTAAAGACTGGATAGTATCTTGGCTAGGAAGAATATTTACATCTTGTTTCTATAACTAGTTGTTACAAGAAGTTCAACCCTGATTTAGGATCATGGGTTTCTAGTGAAATGTCGTAATGTTTGTCATAAATGTTTGAATTTCACAAAGGAGATCTAGTTGACACTTGAATTTATTTTATAAATCCTGTTATTCATTAAATTACCATGACAATAATTGACATGGAACATTTTATAGTTATGAAGGTATTTGTACACACTATTATTTTGGATCTGCATAATAAACTCAAAAGGTAGAAGAAGTATCAGCATCTTTGTTTTACAGATGACAAAGCCTAACAGAGATTAAGGGACTGAAAGAAGAGTGTGGCATGCCACTACTTAGCAGCAGACCTGGGGTGTGGAGGCAGGCTTTCTGAGTTGAAGTCCCTGTGTTCTTCCTACTCTGCAAATCAAAGTATTTTTTTTAAGTAGGAAGTGAAACTAAGAGACTGACGTCCAAGATTGTTGTTCATCCTTTGTTCTCAAAGAGGACCAATGATATCAGAAGGGTGATGTCTTGACTTGCAAGTGAATTGAATTTAAGTGAGGCAAGACTGTGCAGAGTCATCAGCCTCGGTCTCTCCTCCAGAGTTGTCTGAGTCCGGTGGCAAGACATAGGTCTGGGTGACTGGCAATGGCCCAGGATGCAGTAGGGGACCTTGGTCTTTTTAAGCTAAGGTCTTTCCCAGGTCTCAGTTTGTCTGAGGGTACACCCATTCCATGAACTGAAATGGAAAAAAGTGGAGTTTTTCTGTCCCCTTATTGAGTCCTACAGCCATGAAATAAAAACATTCTGTGAATTAAATGATAGTGTTGACATTGATGGAACACCTCAGAATTTACAGAGCACCATATCTCACTTTGAACCTAATAGAGGAATTATGCCCATTTTATAGATAAGAAAAGTAGATTCAATGAGTTAAATGATTGTAAGGGTTAGTGGCAGGTTTTGAGCTTGGTAACTTCAAGTCTAGTACTGTATCTCCTGCAGGCGAACACTTTTTAAAATCACCTGCTCTTAATAATGTTATGTACTATTTGTAAAAAGCCCTGATGTTTCTACAAGTTCTAGCTACTTGATTTCCTTAAAGCTTTTTGCTTTAAGGAAGATGAGTCAGGATTTCTCTTGGCTGTGGGGTGAGCTTTTTTCTTTTTTCTCAGAATTCCTGCCTTTGTGGGCTTCTAAGATTCCATCTAGAGCTGGAGAGGACCGTAGAGACCATCCATTTCAACCATTTTGCTTAGAAGTGATGAGACCAAGTCACAGAGAACTGAAGTGACTTGCCCGAAGTTACATAGGGGACAAGTGACAAAGCTGGGATTAGAACTAGGGTCCTGTGACTCAAAGTTCAGTCCTTTCCCTCTGCTCCTTGTAAGAGAGTGATGGTGAAGGGAAGTATTAGAAGGCAAACTGAAGGTAGGTAGACATGTACAAACTGAGCTAAGAATAAGAGAAATAGGAGGTCAGTATCCTGGGAGGAGGAGAACTTGGAAATAAGAGAAACGAGTCTGCCTATGGATAAGGACGCTGCTTGGGTTTTTTAGTGAAGTAATGTAGTCATTTGTGCTTCTGTTTTATTTAGGTTTTATTTCATTAAAATATACAACTATTTATGACATCACATGTATGTTCATGTATCTCTTTTGCTTTTGGCTAGGTATCGGGTTAAAGATAAGGCTGACAGAGCAACTGTGGAACAGGTATATTTTAAAAATGTTTTTAATGAATATTTCTGCTATTTTCTTTTTTGAAATAAATTTTTATTGATAGTTTTTTAAAAAAAATCACTAACATTTTTCCTAGTATTCCTTTTCCTCCCCTCCTAGAGGACTAGGCTACCCTATATGACAAATGATGTTTTTTAAAGAAAAAAATCAGCAAAACTAATCAGTATATCACAGAATTCTGAAAATATATGCAATGTGTCCCATACTTGTATACCTCCCACTTCTGCCAAGAGGTGGGGTAGAAATGTCTTGCATGTTTTCTTTGGAGCCATGCCTGTTCTTTGCAATTTTGTAACATTCACTTTTGATGTGTGCGTGTGTGTGTGTGTGTGTGTGTGTGTGTGTGTGTGTGGGGTGGTTCTTAACATTCACGTTGTAATCATTGTTTTCGTGACTTTGCTTATTTCACACTTTCTATGTTAAATCATGTTCGTCACAGCACAGTGATATTTCATTATATTCACGTACCATGATTTGCTTAGGCATCCACCAGTCAGTGGACATTTTTGTTTCTAATTTTTGTTATCACCAAGAGTGTCACTGTAAATATTTTGGGAATTTCTTATCAATGGCCTCTTTTGGTATGAGCCTATTAGCGGAATCTCTGGCCAAATGGCATGAACGTTTTACTTACGTTATTTGCATAATTCCAGTTGCTTTCCAAAATGGTTGTGCTGATTCATAGCTCCACCAAGAGTGGAATGGTATGCCTGTCTTATTCTAACGTTGACTCTTCCCCATCTTTTGCCAGTAGAATCAATTTTCAGGGAATGGGTTGAGACCTCAGTTGTTTTGATTTGCATTGCGCTTGTTAATGATTTGGAATATTCTTTGAGAACTGTTTGTTCATACCCTTTGATCATTTACATCTTGGGAAGTGAGTTTTGGTTTTATGGTTTACACATACACATCTCTGTGCAGTTTTAAGCTCTAGTGGCTTAAAACCACACTAAGATTTTGGGACATCCTGTATACTCACATACATATATATGTTAAAGGTTTGGTACTCAAGATACACAAATAATTACTCAGAAAAAAAGATTCAAATTTTTTTTCTCATTTCACCACTTCTCTTCTTATCCATTATTTTTTTCCAGAAGCTTCCTCATTTACATGTGATCATTTATCTATTTTATCTTTTGCGATACTCTTTATCCTTTATTTGGTTAAAACTGTATTTCCTACCCATTGCTGTGAAAGATATATGCTCTATTTCTCTTTCGATTTTGTTCTTTATGACATCCTTAATGTTAACGACATGTATCCATTTAAAATATATTGGGGAATGTGGTATAACGTAGAGTCAGCTAGGTGGCTCGGTGGATAGAGTGCTGAGCCTGGAGTTAGGAAGACCTGAATTCAAATGCAGCCTCAGGTACTTAGTAGCTGTGTATGCAAGTCACTTAATCTCTGTTAGCCTTAATCCCCTGAAGAAGAAAATGGCAAAGCACTCCAGTATCTTTGCAGAGAAAACCCCATTCAGGGTCATGAGGAGCCAGACAACCGAATGACTAAACAACAACAACAGTTGATCTAAGCCTAATTTTTGCTATCCAGCTTACCTAGTATTTTTTCTCAAATAATTCTTTAAGTAATGTTTTCTGGTTATTGAACAGTGTGTTATTGAGCTACATTGTTTCCAATTCTACCTGGTTTAATCTGTTCTATTGATATTGATCTCTTTAACCAGTGCCAATGGTCTTGGTGGGAGATGATTTATAATATGGCTTGAGGTCTGGAAGAGATATTTCCCCCTTCATCCTTACATCTCTCTATTATCTCCCTTGATATCCTGTAACTTTTAATTTTCCAAATGAATTTTATGATTGTTTTATTGAGTTCTATAAAGTGTCCCTTTGATAATTTGATTGGTATAGTAGTAAAAGTGTAAATTAATTTTGGTAGTATTGTAATTTTTATTATATTTTCACCACCTTCCAACCATCAAAAGATTTCCCTTTTTCTTTCCCTCACTTTGCCTCCATATTCATTCTCCTATAGGCCTTCTTCCTGAGAGAACACAGGAGTCGTTTTCCCTTCATTATTAACCACTGACTTGATTAGGGTCCATAACATTTCCCTTTATCATCTTTCCCCTCCCCTCTCCTTTTATGTGTTCTCCCATTTTTCAGGTTAGTCACACACACACACACACACACACACACACACACACACACACACACAAATTGATTTCACTTGTAGGTGGGATGTTGAGACATAGTCTATGATGTTTCCTACAGTTACCACTTTATATTTGACTTAGCTCTTACCCTTGTTCACTTGTGTATTTTTACAAAGAAATCTTTCAATGGTTTCCCTTTATTTTATTGTTTTTGTAGTTAACTCCACAGCTGTCTTTGTCTTCTTACTATTTATCCCTTGGGGATGTAATTAACTTTGTTGCCTCGGTTGTTGTATTAATTTACTTTTCTTGTTTTTCTGTTTTCTGGAATGTTTGCAAAGCAATCTGGTTTTCTTGTACCGTTATTACACATTCTTCTTTTTTTATTGAACTTTCACTATTCACTAATGAATTGGCTCAGGTTTTCTGGGTATGTCACTCTGCATTTCATCTTAAGTTCCTTTGCTCTTTGGAACACGCTCCATTCCTTCCTGCTGTTTCTGGTTGGTACAGTGTAGTCTTGTCATAGTCAAATTTCCTTTCCTTTATATTTGAAGAGTTGCTCTTGATTGCTTGCAGAATTTATCATTGAAATGATTAAATTTAATCAGAATATTCAGCATATTTATTTTCTAGAGACAATCTGTAGATTCTTTTGATTGGTACTGTGTTTCTTGGTTTCTGCATTCAGAAGTTATGGACATTTTTCTTGTATTTCTTGCATGTTCAAGTTTTTTGACTTGTGTGCTTGTAAGAGATGAATGATGCTTCAGTTGTTCTTAAGTATCCTATCTTCTAGGTCAATATGTTTTGCTCGTATAGAGATCATGTTTTCTTTTATCATTTTTGCTTTTTGCCTTTCTTCCTAATTGCTTTTCACTTTTGTGTATTGGCATTCTCTATCCACTGCGCTCTCATTTTGTTTGTTTGGTGAGGTTTGCCAGTGTGGATTCAAATTTTTCTATTCTACCAATTATTTTTCTTGTATATATCGTAAATTCTGCTTTTATAATTCTTATTTCTCTTTTAAGCAGTTTGGGAATATCCTTTTGTGTGTCTATGCTTTCTTGGGAATTCACTAGGTCCTCCTTGATATTGATATATTTTCTTGTCTTGTAATATTTTTTCAAAGATGTTAATACTCATTTAGGTGATGTGGAGGCCATCTTCCTTGCTGTTAATGTTGTTCCTTTTGGTATATCTGCTTTTGCTCATGGTCTTCCTCCTTTCTTCCTCCTGAGATCTTTGGTAATTGTTTTTTGATTTATATTCTTCTATTCCTCACGTTATGGTTCCTTCCTCTTTGTCATCAAAGCCTTCTGAGTGTTGATGTTGGGCCTCTAAGCTGTCTCAGCCTCTTCCTGCGCTTGGGCAGTTCACATTTCATTGGCTTTTGGTCTCTGGCCCAGTGACTTGTGGGGGATAGAACTTTTGTCGTTGTTGCTCAGTTGTGACTGACTCTTCATGACCCTATCTATGGCTCATAGCATGCCAGGCCCTTCTGTCCTCCATTATGTCTTAAAGTCTGTCCAAGTTCATGTTCATTCTTTCCATAACACTATTTCTCCGTCTCATCCTCTGTTATCCCCCTTTTCCTTTTGCCTTCAATCTTTCCCAAGATCAGGGTCTTTTCTAGTGAATCCCATCTTCTCATTATGTGGCCACAGTATTTAAGCTTCAGCTTCAGTATTTGACCTTCCAGTAAATAGCCTGAAATAATTTCTTTAAGTATTGATCTTCCTGTCTAAGGGACTCTCAGGTCTTCCCCAGAGCCACAATTCAAAAGCGTCAGATCTGCAGCACTCAGCTTTCCTTATATCCCAACTCTCACAGCTATACTTTGCTACTGAAAAAACTATAGTTTTGACTATATAGACCTTTTGATGTCTCTGTTTTTTAGTATGCTTTCCTGATTTGCTATAGCTTTCCTTCCAAGGGGCAAGCCTCTTCATTTCATGGCTGCAGTTTCTGTCTGCAGTGATCTTTGAGCCTAAGAATATGAAATCTGACACTACTTCCATTTCTTTTCCCTCTATTTGCCAGGAAGTAATGGGACCAGTTGCCAAGATCTTCATTTTTTTTTTTTTTAACATTAAGCTTCAAGCCAGCTTTTACACTTTACTCTTTCACCCTTATTAAGAGGCTTCTCAATTCTTCACTTTCTGCCACCAGAGTGATATCATCTTTGTATCTGAGATTGTTGACATTTCTCCCTGTCATTTTAATTCTGGCTTCTGATTCACCCAGTCTAGCATTTCATATGATGTACTGTGCATATAAGTTAAGTAAATAGGGTAACAATACACAGGCTTGTTGTTCTCCTTTTCCAATCCTAAACCATTCAGTTGTTCTGTGTTTGGTTCTAACTGTTACTTCTCTGCCTGAATACAAGTTGTACAGGAGACAGATAAGATGATCTGATACTTGAGGGATAGAACTAATTCAGTTCAATTCATTAAACCTTTATTAAGTGCCTACCATGAGTCAGGCCCTGTACTAAGCCCTGGGGATACAAATTAAAAAAAAGTAAAGATAGTTTCTGCCCTCAGGGAGTTTACAATATAATAGGGAAAGATAACCAAAAAAAGGAAGCTGAAAAATGGGGGAGGTGGGGAGCCACCAGGAGGTTCCCAGCATTGGGGCAGTGATGATTCATGGAGTACAAAATCAAACAGAGCTGCTGATTGAAAGTGAAGTTACCTGGAAAGTTCTGAAAGTCCAGAGCCCTCTAAGAAGGAATGCTTTGGGAGTTGTTTACTATTGTACCTTAGAGCCCTCCAGTCAGAGAGGAGAGGCTACTGGGGGAGCTTGAAAGGTGAATTGGCCCATTTAATGACAGTCCTCTTTGCTTCTAGTCTGGTGGATCCACACCCATACTGGCATCCTGCTTCACTTTCCTCTGTTCCTAAATTTTTTGAGCACTGTTGTAGTACAGACCACTGCTGTGCTGCAGATTCCAACCAGACCTGCTGTGGGTAGGGGGGTGCTAAGTGAGTGGGTTAAGGATTAGCCTTCTGCTTCTGTATTTTTGTTGGAATTCTAACACTGTAGAGACAGCTGAAATTGCTTTATCTCCTGTGCTTAAGTCTTATTTTGGAGAGGTGTGAGGATCAGAGTCTGATCCTCCATCTTCTTGGTTACATAAACACATTACCTGGAAATCCTCTCCAGTTTTCTTTAGGTTTCACTTAGATTTTCTTCTGCTTGATGCAATAAAATTGCAATTTGTTTTTATAGTTCTGTAAGGAGATGGTAACTAGGTGGGGATGTGGTGGCTCAATCTGGAAATGAGGGATGTCTGATCTTTCCCCAAGTGGAAGTTCTTTGGAAGAACTCATTAATGAGAGCAGGGCCGCCCAGGAATGAAGTCAGGAGGGAGTTGAAGTATAGTGACTAAGTCTGAAGAATCAGATTTGCCTAGTCTGGGGCTCTTCCCAAAAATGGAGATTCTGGGAAGAATTTATCAGTGGGAAAAAGAACCCACAGGAGTGGAGTCGGGAGGCAGCTGAGAAAGGGTGTTTAAGACTACAGAATCAGAGATGGCTTATCTAGGGTCCTTCCCGAAAATGAAGGTTCTGGGGAGACCTCACCATAATGACAGACAAACTGATTAAATCACAATGGCCATAGAACATTGTGCACGTTAATATTTGTTGAGTAAATGCATAGAAAGTATTTGACTATAATAGTTGCCTAGAGGGATGATGGGGGAGGGGCAGATTAGGCAAAGGTGCCTCTGAGTTCTCTCCGGCTGTCCTGGGCACTCTGATTTTATGGAAAAGCCCTATATCTGCCCACCCGATTTCCTAGTTTCACCTTATCAACTCCTTTGATGAATGGATAAATTTTGATCTCTATGACTGAATAGGAACATTCACTTTCTGATTATTCTGGTCCTGGCCTCACTTTATATCTAGATAAATTTGAGGAAGTAAAGGTGGTGTAAGAATTAATCTTATTTTATTTTCCCAGTATAGAAATATGGTTTATTTCAGTTCTTCATGCAGTTTTAACAACATGATATTTGAGCCTAGGTAAATACAGTGTTTTTGATGTCTTAATTTTCTCCATTTTTTCTTGAAGGTGCTAGATTCAAGAACTCGAATAACTTTGTTCAAGATGTTAAGCAGAGGAGTCATATCACAGATCAATGGTTGCATCAGCACAGGAAAAGAAGTAAGCTTTGTCTTTGGAAAGTTAAATGTTAATGTAGTTTTTTCCCCGTGGAAACTGAATGAACTTTGTTTTTAGGATGAAATGTTTATTTACCAAGTGGCAAAAATTGGCCTCATTGATAGGTACAAGCAGAGAGACAGCTGTACACATGAATGATGCTCTTATGCTGCCCCAGTCACCATTCCAAAATAAGGTGCTGATCGGGTAGCCAACCCTTCAAAGTGTCATATACTCGTTGCTGTCATCTGACTGACAAACACCTAAGTACCTGATTCCTACTCAAGCCATCTACTAGGGGATAGGAATTAGAATATTTCCCATGAGGGACTTTCTTCTCCCTTTTTCTGCACATATGAGAGGAAGCAAAGTCATAATTTTTGTCCTTTTTTTAAAAGGATAAAACTACTTCTCTGGGGAAGTAGCTCACAATGAAATTTGTTTTGCAAGTCTACTGTAGGAATGTCTGTTGATGATAAAAGCTCTTTTGGATTCAACATGTAAAGGAAATAAGCCACCTCTAAGCATTTATGCAAGTTGAATGTTATCTAGTTGAATGAGGAGGTGGGGTGGGTATATTAGTTCCTTTTTAGAAAGTATAATATTTTACTCTATTTTAATTTCCCTCCATTTTCGTAAATTCACTGTACATTTAGTTCCCACTATGGTACCCAGGGACAAGACAAAGTGAAATACTCATGCCCTTTGTAAACTAGGGATAGATTTGGAAATACCAACCTGGACAGAAAAGCAAAGCTCTTTATTAATAACTGTAAAACAAATCAGTGCATTTCAGGTGGGATCCACATTTCTAGCTCCTAGTTGCCATTATCGTACTGAATTTTCATGAGACCCTATATGTTTGTTTATTCTGCCTCCAGGAAGTCAGTTTAAGTATTTGAATGCCCTGTCTGTGCTTAGTCCCGTGCTAGGTGTCATAGGACTTGAGAAAGAAGCGTGAGACCTGCCATTACTGTCAAGGAGCTTATCTTCTTTTCAGGAAAAAATGTAGACTTATAGAACAAAGAATAAAAGAGATGCCATGCATAATAAAGTTCTAAACGTTATTTGATAGCATTGTTTGGGATGGATAATGAGGACTTTGAATGGTCAAGAAGAGGTGAGTCACAGAAAAGGAAATATTCTTATTTCTCATTAAGTTAATCCCTCTACTGATGCTATTCATCCTGTTCTGCTTATGTCCAGGATCTTGTTTCAGCAGTCCTCCCCTTTATCAAAGATTCTTTTCAACTCTAAATATATGTTCCTACAATTGTTTATGTCTCCCTCTCCATTGACTTCTTTCCATTTATAGACCCATTCAGGTCTTCCTAACCCTAAAAAAAAAAGCCCTTACCTTCTATCCCATCCAGATAGTTCTTTCCTTTTCTTTACTGGTTAACTCCTTTAAAAATTGTTTTCACCTGGAACATCTATAATATCAGTCTCTCACCCCTTTGCAAACTGTCTTCCACTTTTAGCATTCCTATGTTTTTGTTGTTTGCTTATTTTTTTTATTCTGAACTTTACACTAAGCAAGATGAGCCTTTCCCTGTAGGAAGCAGAAGAGGATTGTACATGATGCTGTAGGTCTTTTTGATGAACAACTTTCAAGTATATAATAAATTCAACATTTTATTTTCAAAGTTTTCCTGCTTGTGTGTGTTTCCTACAGACCTTCATTCTATTCCTCTTCTGTGCATTTCTTTAACTGCTTCAATGAGCTTCATACTTTTTCTTTCTCTTTTTTTTTCATTTTGGTAACTGACCTCTCTTCTTTCTCCTTCTCCCAGTCAAAATGAAAACAAAACTTTTGAACAAAATGAATACCTATATCGGCCATGTTTAAAAATGTCTAATTCTGTACTTTGAATTTATAACCTTGTTGTCATGATGTAGGTGATATATTTGACCACTGGGCCTTTGGAATTGTGGTTAGTCATTGCATTTATTGGCGTTAAGTCTTTAAAAGTTTTTTTCCTTTTCAATGTTGTTTTTATTGTATAAATAGTTCTCCAGGTTTCTGTTCATGTCGCTGCATTGGTTCGCACAAACCTTCCTGGGTTTGTCTGAAATCAGTCTCTTTTGTCATTTCGTATGGTACCATACCATAGCATACATTCATATACCTTAATTTATTCTGCCTTTCCCCAGTCATTGGGCTTACTTTCTAGTTCTTTGCTATGAGCTGCTATAAATTTTTTTTTAAACATAATGAGTTCTTTGACTTTTCCTTTGATTTCTTTGAGGAGTAGGCTCAATGGTATCACTTGATCAAAGGCTATGTACAGTTGAGTGATGGGTTTTTTTTTTTTTAGTATAGTTCCACATTTCTTCCTAGAATGGCTAGACCATTTCACAGCTCTATCAATAATATATTGATGTGTCTTTTTTACCTTAGTCCCTCCAAAAATTACATCTTTTCTCTTATTTCTCTATCTGATGGGTAAGAGGTAGAACCTCAGATTTGTTTTAATATGCAGTTTTTAAAATTGAGACTTGGAGCAATTTTTATATAACTTTTCATAATTTCTTCCTATGAGAATTGCCTACTCATATCTTTTGACCATTTACCCATTGGGAAATGGGCATCATTCTTATAGATTTGAATCCATTTTTTATGTCTTGGATATTAGACCTTTATCAGAAAAACTTGGTATAGAGATTTTTTTTCCAGTTAACTTTGCATTCTGATTTTAATTACATTGATTTTGTTTGTACAAAAACTTTTATATAATCAAAGTTGCCCATTTTATTTTCTGTGATCCTTTCTATATACTGGTCATGAATTTTTCTCCTGTCTGCATTTGGAAAAAGCATTTCCTTCTTTGCTTCTCTAATTTGTTTATGATATGACCTTTTATATCTAGGTCAGGTGCCATTTGGAGATGTGAGATGTTGGTCTAAACTCAGTTTCTGCTGGGCTGCTTTCCAGTTTTCCCAACAGTTCTTGTCTGGTTGTGAATCTGTTGATTTTTTTCTCCTGTCCCTTTTCTCTCTGCTTTGTTCCTAGTGCTGTCACCTAGGATAGTCCTTCATTATCACCTTCCTGGATTATTTTGCAGTATTTTCTTGGCATTTGTTTCCATTTCTACTCTACCTTTTCTAATCCATCCCTCTATTGCTCCAAGAGTAATCTTTCTCAGGTACCAACTAGTTGTCACTCCTCTGCTCCTTAGTGCCCACCAAATAAAATGTAAACTCCTTTGCTTGGCGTTTAAGGCCTTCCTTCTCTCATTACCAGCCAAACTGAGTTCCTGCCCTCTTTTGAATGTGCCTTATGTTTTCTCAGTACTTTGCCTTTGTTTATGCTGTCTCCTATGACTGGAATGCTCTTCTTTCTCCCTCTTTGCCTCTCAAGTTCCTCTGCATTTTTTAAAACATAAGTCATTATCACCTCCTCCATAAACCTTCCACAATCGTCCTTGTTGATAATGACCACCGCCTTCAGCCTTTGCTTTGTTTTTACATCTAATTCATTTATTTGGTAATGTGGTTTTATTATAGTCATTTGTATTTTTTTTCCATGAAGTCAGGGTCTGCGTCTTAACCTCAGATGATATTCCTTTTGAGATCCCAGCACAATGCCCTGCACAACTAGATGCCTAATTTTAGAATGAATGAGCAAATAGATTTAAATGTCTTTTTATCATATATTCCAATTTAAATGTCAGTAGGTGTAATAATGCATGTTCGTTTTTAAATGGTACAGTTTATATTTGCATATTGAATTTCTACACCATATTCCAAAAGAGTTAATTATTTTCCATCTTTGAGAGCAGAGTATTCACAAAACATTTAAGTGTTCTCAGTTATTTCACACAGAATCTCAATCATGTACGTTTTGCTTTGGATTACATTAGGCTAATGTGTATCATGCCAGCACAACAGATGGAGAGAACAGAGCAATCAAGATTTATAAAACTTCAATTTTGGTGTTCAAAGATAGGGATAAGTATGTAAGTGGGGAATTCAGGTGAGTTTTAATTACAGTTTATTTCATTTTGGTTGTGTACATCAAATATCGGAATGTGCCTATACATTTTAAGATGGAACTGTTTTGAGTTAGTTATATTTTTCAGGTTTCGTCATGGCTATTGTAAAGGAAACCCCAGGAAAATGGTGCAAACTTGGGCAGAAAAGGAAATGAGGAATTTAATAAGGTAACAGTTTTATTTCTTGTGTTTATCACTTGTGCATAGCTATATATATATATATATATATATATATATATATATATATATATATCCATGTGTGAGAATCTGCCCATACCTTTTTACAAATGAACATTTTGACCCAGATACAGAGAATATTTCAAGACCATTAAGAACAGTTAGATCCATTGACTATGCTCAGTAAAGTGATCTTTGACTAAACGGGAAGTAATGTTGCTGTGTCTCAAACTTTCAGACTTTCAGAGCCATCAGAGTAAAGGTTTCATGGTCTGAATGTGTCAAGTGCTTTCTAATGAGTTTAATTTAATTTGCTTGTCAGAGGGCCACATTTCCATGACCTCATTTGAGGTCGTTGGTATTTGAGTTTGTAGACTTAGCAACAGGAGACTCAGTGAGAGACAACTTACTTTATTTATTATCCATGGCAGTGAAGAGGAACATTAGCATGGATGATTAAAAACTTGGATAAAGTCAAACCTTAACCCCAATTCAGCCAAAGGAGAAGAGAACCTGTTTATCTTTTTTTTTTTTTTTTAATAAAGACTAGTCTGTCGGGTTCTTTTGTCTAACAGTTGGCCTCACTTTACGTAATTGCTACCAGGTGAGACTGGTACCTGACGTAGATGGTATACGCCTAGTGTTCAGCTTTTCTTGACAAGTTAAGATTTCAGTCCTAATGAAAGCTCTGAATTATGCTTACATTAAAAATATACTTGTAATTATAAACATCTGGACAGAAACTAAATTACCATACTTTCTAGGATCCTAGGATCATAGAGTTAGAGCTGGAAGGAGCCTCAAAAGTCATCTCATACCCTTTCCTCATTTAGAGATAAACTGAGGCCCGGAAAAGTTAAGTGACTTGTTTGAGGTCACACGGCTAGTAAGTAACAGAGCTAGAGTTTTTACACAGGTCCCCTGACAAAATCCGTGTTCTTTCCACATAGTCATCAAGAAATAGCAATGAATAGTTGAGTGCTGAGGCTTGGAGTCAGGAAGGCCGAGATTCACATCTTGCCTCTGACACTTAAGCTTTGTGACCATGGACATGCTTGACCTCTCAGACCTTCACCTGTAGTAGCCACTACACAGGGTTACTATGAGGGTCAGGGGAGGAATTACCGTTAGAAGAAGAGTTGGGAAAAGTTGGCCGTAAGATTATAAAGCTGGGTGACTAAAAGAAATTTGGAGTAACCATTGGTTTTGAGGGGGTAAGGACAAGAAGTCCTATCTTAAACCTGTGAAGTCTGGCATACTTATGGGAGGTCCAGGTAGTGATATCCAGCAGGCAATTGGAGGTGCTAGAATCAAGCTCAGGAAGAAATGAGTGCTGGGGATATGTGAAATTTGAAGTCATCTGCATGAGATAATTAGACCTATGAGGGCTGATGAAATCACCCAGAGAGAGAAAAGAAGCAGGGCCATGGTAGAGTGCCAAGGTATATTGAGAAGGATCAGTCAGGCAGGGGAGAGTAGAAATCGGGGAAGAACACTGGCCCATAAACTCAGGGAAGAGAGGTTATCCAGACAGTCTCCAGGGTTGAGTGCTATGGAGCAGTCAAAGAGAATGAAGACTTGGAAAAGGCCATAAGATTTGGCAATAAGAGATCATTAACCTAAGAGAGGTGCATTTAATCGATGATCTATACTTAAGTTTCTAATTTAAAAGTAATTTTTGAACATTACTGGATTATTAATTTTCAAAATTTTTATATTTAGATGGTATAGTCTTTCATATCTGTTTAAGCTAAGAGTTCTTAACCTGGGGTCCATGAATTAAAAAAAAAAAGTTTATAACTGTATTCCATTTACTTATAACTGTATTCTTTTATAATCCTGTGTATTTTATTTTACACATTTTTATAACACTACTCAGAAGGGATCCGTAGGTTTTATTAGACAGCCATTGGAGTCCATGACACACAAAAAAATTAAGGACCCCTTTATAATTGTATAGTATAGCATAATTGTATGGTAGCAAAGTTAATTAAATTTGCTTTTAAGAGATCAGTGCCTGAAAAAGCAGTTTGTCCAGTGATGGGGTTGGAAGCCTGGTTGCAAGGAGTTAAAGAGTGACGGTGAGAAATTAAAGCTATGGAAAGCTCTTCCCCTCCTCTCCCCTCCTCAAGTTGGATGTGAGAGAGAGGTAAGGTATAGGGTGATAATTTGAGAGAAGTTCAGGATCAGATGAAGGTTTTTTTTGGTGGTTTTTTTTTGCTGTTTGGCAGGGCAGTCGGGGTTAAGTGACTTGCCCAAGGTCACACAGCTGGTAAGTGTGTGTCAAGTGTCTGAGGCTGGGTTTGAACTCAGGTCCTCCTGACTCCAGGGCCGGTGCTCTACTCACTGAGCCACCTAACTGCCCCGAAAGTTTTTTTTTAAGGATTGGGGTGATCTGGGCATGTTTATAAGTAACAGGAAGGAGCAATGGGAAATTAGGGAGAAAATAGATTATTGCAGGGGCCGACTGTTGGATGAGGGGAGAGGGGATGGGATAAAGGACACCAGCGGAGGGATTGGCTTTTGAATAGAAAAGGGCCACCTCTTCCTCTCTAAGACTGATGCAAGTGAGCTAAGAATGAAGAATAATTTTGAGGAGATTTGAAGTATAGAACTGGGAAGAAGAAATAAGTTTGAGATTTCAGATTTCATTTTAAAGTAAAGAATGTGGCAAATCCACTTATTGAGAGGGAGGAAAGTGGGAAGAAAAGAAGGGTTATGGGGGCATAAGGAGAGAAGAGGTTTGGAATAGATGTTGAGGAGAATTTGATAGTTTATCAAGAAAAGTAAGTGTATAGTTCTCTAACAGCTCTTTGACTCAGAATGGAGAAAACATTCTTTTTATTAAAGGATCTATTATGTAGTTCTCTTTCCTTATTGCTTACTTTCTTCTTCCATAATAACCAATTTTTGCCCAGTAAAACAATCTAAAATTCAAACAGATGCCATACCTTACTTAAGGCATGACTCTTGGTTGAACTCTTGGTTCAACTCAGTTGAAAAACCAAACAAACTTTTTCATAATACTACACTTCCGTTTTTATATACAGGGTGGTGGCTATTAGAAACATATAACATTGGATCCTCTCCTCTTGAGGGTGAAATAAGCCTTTATTGGTATCTTATTGGTCTACAGTATTTGACCTTAAGATCATTCTAAAATCTTCCATCCTCTAGATAGTATTTATTCACTAGGTACAAATCCTACCATTTGTAGAAACATTTCCCCAAACTTGGAAAACCGAATATACTGATTTCCAATTATATCTAATATAATTTGTGATGATAGCTGGGAGAGGAACTGGGCTGTAGTGGAAAGCTTGTTGTAATTGTAATCAGGAAGACCTAGGCTCAGATAAAACTAGAGGACATTGACCTTGAGCTTCTTTTCACCATAGAGCCCTTCCTAATGCTCAAAAACTCCTGGCATCATCCTTCATTCTCTCTTCATTTATTCTGTTCTCTGGTAAAGAGATGGTCCTTCCCTCACTAGAACAAACCCTTGATTCCTTTCCCTCTCATCTCTTGTGTTAGATTATTCCCCACAATCAAAAAAATTCCTGTTACGGATAGCCCAGATCAGCATGTGCTGTCCCCAGTTTCTGCCAGCCTTCTTATTCTCCTTTGCTAACTTGGAAATCTGGCTCACTGCCTCTTGGACATTTCAAATTTCAAGGGATCTTAAACTCAACATGTTCAGAACATAGTTCATTTCTTTTCCTCTTCAACCTACCCTTCTTCCTAAACTCCCTATTTATGTTGAAGGTACTGCCATCCTCCTAGTGATTCATGATTGAAACCCAAGACTCGTTCTTCACTCTTTTAGTCTCCCTTACCCCTTCATGTCCAGTTCATTGCCAAATCTTACCAGTTCTGTCTGGCCTCTCTCATTTCATCCCCTTCTCTTCACTCAACACAGCCACTGCACTAGTTCAGGGCCTCATCTCCTCTTGCTTGGACTGTTGCATCAGCTTAACTGGTCTCACCACAGCTCATCTTTCCCTTCTCCACACCGCGGTCAACGTGATCTACGTGTGCCACAGCAGAGGCCTGGCCATGTCAACCTCCTGTTTGAAAGGCACACCCCTCCTCCCTCCCTCTTCAACCCCTCACCCCCTCTCCATTGCCTCCAAGATCCAATACAAACTCGTCTTTGGCATTTACTGTTCTTCACCGTCTGGTGCCTGCCTTCTGTCTCAGACTCCTCTAACTTCATGTCGTCTGCAGTCTGGCCAGACTGGCTTGCTTACTGGCTGTGCCTTGTATGAGACACACTATTTCCTGTTCTGTTTTCATGCATTTGCATAGACTGCCTCCTGTGCCTGCAAAGAACTCACCGTCACTTCTTAGAAATCCTTGAGGTTCATCTCCAACGTGAAGCTCTCCCCTGATTTCTGTACTTTCTTCTCCCATCACCCTTTGCAAAATTACTTTATATTAACTTTGTATACATTTTGAGTGTACTTCCAGGAAGTTCTCTTTCACCCCCTTCCCTTGCACTACCCCCCCGGCCAATGTCTGGCAGAGACGGTCTAATTTTTTGGCTTTGTATCCCTGGTTCCTGTCAGTGCCAGATTTAGTCAGTCCCATTTCTGACACTACCGATGTGAACATGGTTAAGTTACTTATCTCTCCATGTTTGTAAAAGGGGAATAGTAATAATCTGGATAGTACTTAATCTATAGGGTTGTCCTAAGGATCAAACAGGGGGAGGTATGTAAACACTTTGCAAATGTGTTATACAGGCCAGCTGTTACTATTATTAGCTACTGATAGTGTTTCTCTATAAGTAAACAAATACTCAATTTTTCTGGCCAACTAACCCATGTGTGGGTTATTTACTGTATATTTAAATTTTCAACTTAGTATTCTTTGATCTGTTATAATGTTACAGATTAAACACAGCAAAGATACCTTGCCCAGAACCTATCATGCTAAAACATCATGTTCTTGTTATGAGCTTCATTGGTAAAGACGACATGTAAGTATACTTAAAACCAGCATTTATGTATTTCAGACATTTCAAAAAACACTTAACTTCCCAGTTGATAAGTACTTATTGTCATTTTTACGTTTAAATGGTATTGTGTTCTTTTAAATCTCTTTAAAACAGGTGTTCTTAACCTGGCATCTTTGTCCTTTTTTTAAAAAAATATTTTGATCACTGTATTTCAGCATTATTGATTTTTTTAAAATCCTATTATACATTTAAAACCATTATTCTGAGAATGGATCCATAGGATTTCTGGGGAGGTCCATGACACACGGAGTTGAGACCCTCTACTTTAAGTTATGAATTCAAGAATTGTTCTATGGTAACAAAGATAATTCTGTCTTTAAAAATGCAACTTATAATGTACCAAATTTTGTGAATATAGCTCCTGTTGGTGGAAGCAATTTATTTTTTTGAGCAGGTTGTAGTTATTATAAGATGAATTCTTATGATAGAGAAGACTCACTGAAATAATGTCATTGATCTGTGATGGTGTCTTATGTCTTTTTTTTTTTAATTGAGGCCTGCTCCGCTTTTGAAAAATGCCCAGTTATCAGAATCCAAGGCTCGGGAGTTATATCTTCAAGTTATTCAGTACATGAGGAGAATGTATCAGGATGCCAGGCTTGTCCATGCAGATCTCAGTGAATTTAACATGCTGTAAGTTGTATCCCTTAAACTATTGTGACTTAAGGCTTTGTTTGTGGAGGTGGTCTCTTATGATATATGAAGCTTGGAAGTCTCATTCATTCTTCAAGCTTCACTTCAGTCAGACAGGTATTGATTTAAAAACTTGCTGTCTGTCAATAAACAATCATTCATTAAGAATCTACATATACAGAGAACTGGAGACACAGATGCAAAGAATTAAAATCCCTCCTTTCTGGAACATTACATTATAATGGGAGACATAACCACATATACAAGTACATAGCGAATGTATACAACATAACTAAATACAAGCTGAAGCAGGCACTCACAAATGGGGCTCAGGCAGGGCTTCACATAAAGGATAGTGTTTGAGTGGTGTATTAAAGGGAGGGATTCTGTGAGGTAAAGTTGAGGAGGGAGGGCGTACATGTTAGGCATGAATAGCCAATGAAAAGGCATGGTGGGCAATGGAGTGACATCTTTGAGAAACAGAGAAAGCCTGTTTGGCTGAATTAGAGAGTGTGAGTGAGGGAATAAGGTACACCGAAGCTAGAAAGATAGGTAAGGGCCTTGTTGTAAATGGCTTTAAAAACTGAATCAAGTTTACATTTTGTCACAAAGGCAAGGTACCGGAATGGAATTAGGGAAGTGACATGGTTAGATTTGTGCTAAGGAAAATCACTTTGGCAGTGGTGTGGTGCCGAGACGTCAAAACTTAAAGGCTTTAAGCAGCAGGCACAACTCCCACTCCTGTGTCTGAACCAGATTAAAATGTAATTGGGAAATTTCTATTGAATTTGGCACCACTGATGTGGAAGATGGATTGGAATGGGCAGAGAGACCACTTGGGAGGTTCTTACAGTAGTCTAGTCAAGAGGTGTTGAAAGGCCTGAATTAAGGTGGGCACTGTATGAGAAACAAGAAGGGGGCGGGGATGGAGTTGAGGGATGCTGTGAGGTAGAAATTGCAACACATACCACCTGATGGAGGAGTTGAAGATAACACCAAGGCTATGAATCTTGGAGATGAGAAGAGGGATAGGTTTTAGGGGAAAGATTAATGAGTGGTGTTTTGGGACATCTTGAATTTTATATATCTCTGGGATTTCCAGTTTGAAATGGCCAGTAGGCAATTAGTGATGGAGGACTGCAACTCCAGAGAGACTTCAGCTGAAGGCTGGAGATATGTAGGTGTAGGGGTCATCTGCATATGATGATCAAACCATAGTTGCTGATAAGGTTACCTAGAGAAAATGGAATGAGGGAAAAGAAAAGGCCCCAGGACAGCGCCTTGGAGAATACCCACAGTCAGAGAATTTGATATGGATGACACTTTGGCAGCTACCTCTTCCCTCTGAGACAAAAAAAAAAAAACCAAACAAAAAAGCCCCCACCACTCCACTAGATGCTAACATCCCCACTCAAATATCATCCTACGGCCCTCAGCCAAACTCAGAAAAAGTAGCCCTCACTCACTGCTCCTACCTCCTTTCCTCTCACAATCACTTTTCAACCCTTTGCAAACTGTCTAGAAAAGACCGAAAAGGAGATATCAGGAGGAAAAACAGGAGAGAGAGTGTCATTAAAAGCCCAGAAAGGAGACAGTATCCAGGAGCAGGTGATCAGTTGTGAGGTCAAGAAGGATGTGGACAGCGAAGACGCTCAAAGTTGTTTATTAAGAAATTGTTGTTAATTTTGGAAAGAATAGTTTCAGTTGAGTGAGGTCTGAAGACAGCTTGCAAAGGGTTGAAAAGTGATTGTGAGAGGAAAGGAGGTAGCAGTGAGTGAGTTTGGCTGAGAGCCGTAGGATGATATTTGAGTGGGGATGTTAGCGTCTAGTGGAGTGGTGTGGGCTTTTTGGTTTTTTTTGTCTCAGAGGGAAGAGGCAGCTGCCAAAGGCTTTTGAGCAGGTGAATGATGTGGTCATACTTATGTCATAGGAAAATTTCTGGCAGTAGTATATATGGAAGATGTACTACAGAGAGGAGAGATTGTGATCAATTGGGACTATTGCAGTAGGCCAGAGAAGAGCTAAGAAAGGTCCAGTTAGATTGGTGATGTTGTTGTGAGTGAAGAGGAGGAGTGTCTTCTGTGGAAGTAGAATTGACAGTTCTTGGAAATTGAGAGCATATGGGAGGTATAAGAGAAGAGGGATGGTTGAGCCTAGGATGACTTCAGACCTGGATGAACTTAATTGTTAATACCCTCAGGTAAAGCAGAGTTTGAAGAAGGACTGAGTTTGGGAGAAAAGATGTTTGGTTTCGGACACGTGTTTGAAATTCTGATTGGACATCTCTATAGAGATGTCAAGAAGGCAGTTGACAGTTTGGATCTGAAGTTCAGAAGATAGATTAGGGATAGATTTATAGATTTGTGAATCATACTAAATAGCACTTTAGTATCTGGAAAGATGCATAGAAAAACCTACAGCTAGAAAAATCACGCGATTCCTTCCTATGTTTCTATTCCCTTTGATCCCTAAGGTACCGAAATGGAGAAGTATACATCATTGATGTATCCCAGTCTGTGGAGCATGATCACCCACATGCCTTGGAATTCCTGAGGAAAGACTGTGCCAATGTCAATGGTAAGTGGAAATTGGAATTTTCTGTTTTCTTGGCTCTCCCCATGTGGGAATAAAACTCTACCACTAGGGTATGGGGGAAAGAATGTTTTGAGTGATGATGCTTAAGTTTCTTTTTCTGGGAGATCATTACATTTCTATACATGAATGGGTAGAGTAATTTAAGTATCTTGTGTCTTTGTTTCTCCTGAAGATAGTTACTAAGTTTTTTTCTTTCCAAAGATTTTTTTTTTAAACATGGTGTTGCTGTGATGACCGTACGGGAGCTCTTTGAATTTATCACAGATCCTTCTATCACAAAGGACAACATGGATGATTACCTCTTAAAGGCAAGTTGTAGGAAATTGTCTGGAAGTTTAAAAAAAAAGTTAGAATTTGCCTAGTACTTATTATGTAGCCAGAGGTGGTCTGTGCATGTTTAATTCCTTCTTTTATAAAGAAAATGACAACTTCCTAAATAATCTCAAAAATGAGTAATCAAATGTAGTAAGAAATAGATGTATATAATTGTAACTTTGAAACTTACTATTTCCAACATCTAGACACCATTCACAGGCATTGTCAAACTCGATTTCACATACAGGGAAACCAAGGTACTCTGTAGCACAACTGGTGAGTGGGAGAGAGAGATCTGCTAACCGATCATTTAGGCAGATGGAGCTGGAAGAGAAGTTTCATTTGCCATTTTGTACACGGAATTAATATAATAATAATGTAATACTCATCATTCTGTGATGGAGAGGTGTTCACTACCACTAGGGGTCACTAAATCCTTTGATTCTGAAGGCCAAAGTATTTTACCTATTTGGCCTCTGGTTCAGAGGGAAAAAGAGTGAAGAGAGAAATGATATTGGAATTAGCAAGTTGGAGTACAAAGGAGTCATTTTTGCATATGTTTTGAAAGGCCATGGAAATAGCAGCCCAAAGGACAGAGGAACAAAGATCCAATCAAGATCATGTGGATGAAGAAGTAAGCTTTTTAATTTATCATCTTGTCTTCACCTTAGAAAATATTAGATTTGAAAAAAAAAGAAAATATTAGATTTGAAATAATCTTCATTATTTAAGATATATAAATTTAGCAGATAAGAAGTTGTACTTTGAATTTTGGCATCACTTGGAACTTTAAAACTCCAGAAGTAATGTTTCTTTTGCATTTAAAGTACTTATAAACTTAAACAGTTGTTTTTAATGTGCTGTGCGATATAATTGGTTATGCTATTCCCAGCAGCGACATAAGGCCATAATCAAACTTTGCAGATGGCAGATAATAACTGGCATGTTAGGTGTATGTGATTCAGGTGGGGGAGAGGGGAACATGGTGGTGGGAAATGTGAATTTAGAAGAATTCTTTAAATTTCCACTTGAATATTGGATATTACACTATGTGCAACTTTAGAATATTTAGGTAACCCTCCTTTTTTCTTTTACTAAGCTTTAACATTATGGAAATATGGTAAGGACACTTCCAGTTGCCTAAAAAGAGAATGATACATACTTATGCCAGACTGAAACACCTACATAGTATAGTTTAATGAACAAGGGTTCTAAGGTCACTCTGTGATGAATAACATTCATGGTTTTGTTTTCTCTTTATTGTGACCAGGTATTTAAGCGAGCTTATATTCCTAGAACCTTGAATGAAGTTAAAAATTATGAAAGGGATGTGGATATAATGATGAAGATGAAAGAAGAAGACATGGCCTTGAATGTACAGCAGGATAATGTAAGTAGGCAGGATGGCAGCTCACAGGACAGGGACTTAGAATTCCAGGACTGTAACATTGATATTGGGATCAAGTTTAGCATTTATGTTACAGACTTTCTGTTACATTAAGACATGTACAAGATGCTTTAGTAGACACAGACAAGGTAGTGTGCCCTCTATAGAATCTATAACAGTGGAACCTTTGTCTTTAATGGTCTTTCACTAGGTCTGGTAATGAATCCATTTGTTCTTATTAACCTCTTTTCTTCCAATTACAAATTTCATAAGGGCAAGCACTACATTGTCTTCTTATTGCATTGTGCTCCTTCTCCCTCCATGTTTAGGACACAATAGTGATCAATGAATGTTTTGTATGATGAAAGAAAAAAAGCCCATTGATTTTAATTTAAGATGAATTTGGACCAGATAAAGAGCAGTAAGGTTAAACCACAATTTAGCATTTAATTATATGTTATATACCTTGCTCATCATATTTACCATGTATGTTAGTCTTGTATACTCATCTCCTGTAAATTCCTTGAGGGGCAGAGATTATTATAGAAGAATAGGACTCCCCTTCATTCAGACTACCCTCTCCCTGCATCATGAATCCCTTCCACAACATTTCTGACAAATAGTCATCAAATTCCTTCTTAAAGTTACCCCCTAGACAAGCATATTTGGATAACCATAATTGTTAAGAAATTTTTCCCTGTGCTGTGCCAGAAGCTGCTTCCCTGTAGCTTCAACCCGTTGATCTAGCTTTCCAGGGATTAATGGATCTAATTCCCATCACTTTTCAAGTGTCTGAAAACTGTTGTTTCTCTCTTAAGTCTTCTTTTTCAGTTCGTCTAGCTCTTCTTGTGGTAGGATTTTTAATACCTTTGCCATTTGGATTTCTCTTTCCTGGTTGCTTGTCTTTTTTATAAAATGTAACACCAAAACTGGGCATGCTACTTTAGATATGATCTAGCCAAGAAAAAATATGGTGGTACCGTGAATCACTTCCCTCAATAAGGGCACTGCTTTTACATTTTGGCTACCACTTCATTGCTAATTCATATGAAGGCTGTGGTCTTCTAAAATCCATAGGGTTTTTCTGTATGAAATATTTTCTAGCCATAGTTTTCAAGTCTTGTACTTGTCCAGTTGGGTAGATGAAATTACACTTACCACTATTAAATTTCACCTCAGCTTTAACCAACTATTTCAGATTGTTGAGGTTCTTTTAGATTCTTGCATTCAGTGCATTTGCTGTTCTTCCCAGATTTGTGTTATTTGAGAATTTGAGAAGTATTTTGTCTCTCCCTACATTCAAATCTTTGTTTAGCATATACTACTTCATAGTATCCCATGATATCTTTCACATAGGTGCTCCATAAATACTTATTGTTTGGTTGATTTGAAAAAAATAGGGTAGGTTTATTTATTGGGACAGATAAATGTATTTTCACTTCCATGGTTTAGAGCAGAGATGTCAAACCAGAGGCAGCTGCTATAAATGGGTTAAAATGTAATGGAGAAATATTTATCAAAATAAATAAAAATGCAATAGAATATAATGTTAACGTGTGGTTTTCTAGGTCAATATGCAGCCTACAAGGGTCCTTATGTAAGGTCTAGAGGCCCCAGTTTCTGTCTGAGTTTGACATCTTTGATTTTAGATAATGCTTTGGAGGAGATAAACAGCTGTTTTATGCTTCTGTTGATTTATCTTAACTTTTTCCATTGAATTACCATTGCTTTTTTTTCTTCTGCCAGATTTTGTATCAGACTGTGACAGGATTGAAGAAAGACTTGTCAGGAGTTCAGAAGGTAAGAATATGTACTGCTTTTTATACATGTGAAAGTCCTTTGAAGTGTATAAAACATTACAGATTTGTTAGAATCATTACAGAATTTATGTACAGAATTTAGTAGAATTAGTCAATGTGATAATTAGAGAACTCCACTGGAAATTTAAAATTAAATTAAAATTTAAAAATTATTAAACTAAAAAATTTTTAAAAATAAAATTAAAATTGAAATTTTAAATTATAAATACTTTCTAAGTCTTCAGACCTTTCAGGAAAGGCAACCAAAAATGTCTGTTCCTTTTTTCTTGTATTAAGATTCTTCCTAGAACTGAAAGGTGGGGATTTCTGAATTTGTAGTTTCCCTGTCCCTGAATTGTTTTGTGAACAATTTACTTTCTGTGCCTCTGTTTTCTGTGAAGTGGAAATAGCAGTGGCAGTTAACCTTATAGATCAGTTTATTCTTCCACTGAAGTCCTCTTTTGATGCCTTATCATAGCAAAGAAGGATTTGAGGGAGGGGAGGAGGCAGACCTTGGGTTCTCAAAAGCTATACCAGCAGACAACAAACTCTGGTGAACCCTAACCAAGTTGGAAAGACTTATTCCTCACCAGAAGGTTGGTATAGGATGGTGAATGTTTATAGCCATGGCAACCTACCAAGACCATGTGTTGGGGGGTCTATATCAGTGGAGGGAACCCCACATGGATTAAAAAAAACAAACCCTGTATCCTTGAGGTATCATCTTGTTACCTTTTGTAGTGTCATTGCAGATTTTAAAGTTTGTTAACATAAAAAGATTGTTGAAATCTGTAGACTCAAACCAGGATGCACTTGCCAGTGTGGACAGGTGTGAACTTGCCTAAGGGGGGGTAGTGGTGGAGTTGAGCTCATTGGCTGGCCATGGGTGGTTCTCTGTTGCTCTGGGGAGCCTCTCATCCTTCCCATGGAAAACAGAGCCCGTGGCTTGGCTTCGCTCTTTAGGAGGGCTGGAATTAAGTAATTCTAATTTGTGTATTTTAGCCCAGAATAAAAGCAGTCTAGATGTCTTTTTATCTCCTTAATTAGAGGCCTACCATGGACATTGTAAGATTTCCTTCCTGGAAATCTAGCAGGGTGTTGCTGATTTTTCTTTTAAACTTCAGTATGGGAAAAGGTGAATGAGCGATTCCAAGGTGCTGCATTCTGAGGCCACAAAGAGCTAGTTCTCTAGGCAAGATGGGCTTTGCATTCCAAAGCATGTTAGGTTTTGTTGCAGTGATGGGGAAAACCACTAAGGTATTTTGTGATCAGTTCTTTCATAATCAGAAAGTACCCTTACAGTTTTTTTATGCATTAAAAAGGAAATATTAATAGCAATGTAAAACTTCCTCATGTAATAAATCATTTTTTTTTAAAAATGGTTTGATTTTGACATTGCCTTCTTTTTCTCAACCCCAAATATCTGTAGAATTGTTTTCACAAAAATGTAAATTTTCTGACTATTAATAACTGCTCTTTGGAGATGGTTGTTTATTTATCTTTTTATATTTCTGAAGTGTGCTTGCATTTGCGACCTCCACCTGAGGATAGTTACTGTCCAAGGATGTCTTAGTTACCACTGATAGTCCAGAGAAGTCCTCAGGTTATCTAGAGTTTCTGGCAGTAATAAAAAATAGCAACCACCTCATTGACTTTTCTTTAAAAAAAAAATAGTATCAGCTTTCCAGAAATTGTGTGTGTGTGTGTGTGTGTGTGTGTGTGTGTGTGTGTGAGAGAGAGAGAGAGAGAGAGAGAGAGAGAGAGTGTGTGTGTAATTATTTACTCATTTTATTTTTTCCTCTAGTGAGTGGGTTCCAGGACAGTGACATCGGGGAGATAGTTGAGAACCACTGTAGAGTGAAGAGAGTATCTTCTGAAATTTTTTTGATGGTTTGTCTTCTCACCTTTATCACACATGATATAAAAGGCAGTACCCAGCCCCATTGTATGTGTCTTTGAGCCTGACTCTAATGGGTACCTTCCCAGCTTCCTTCCAGATTTCATGTTTTCAGAATTGGAACAAAGGCAAAGAAAGGCAAATGTTCAGAGTATGCTTGTAAAATTGTTTGTTTTAAATTCCATAATTTCTTTTGCACCAACATATCTCTGATGTGAACATGGAATAATTTGTCTTAGTGTAACTTGATTCTATGATGCCATCAAGGTCCCTGCACTCCTGGAAAAGCAAAGCAAGGAGGAGGTGGATTCTGATTCAGATGATGCTAGTAGTTCTGAAGATGCTGACTCTGAAGGGCACGGAGATCAGCCTCATCCCAGGAATCATTCCACTGACCCTGAAATGGACAAAAAGGTCAGTTTGTGGCTTTTCCTCTCTACAGGTCTGCAGTCTGATGATTTGAGCAATTTGTTCAGGTCCAGGATGGGTGGTATAAATAAAAAAGCCCTAGACTTGGAGTCAGGAAACCTGGATTCAGATCTTGGCTGTAGTACTTAGCAGCTGTGAGATCTTGGGCAAGCCTTGTCATTTCCCTGTGTCTCAATTCCCCCCTTTCTAAAACATAATGGCCCTTGTCCTGCTTTGATGGGCTGTGTGACATGATTTGTCATTCAGGCTTTGTGATGAGTTTGTGAAAGCAGGTTGCTTCTTTTTTTGCCTCACAGATATCGTATGGTATTTTTGTTTCATTGGTCATGGAATATTGTGCATTATAGTTATTTGTCTGTGCATTAGCCCTCTACTAGACTGAAGCTCAAGGAGATTGGCCTCTCTCAGCACAGAGTTCCGATCAGTTATTATGGGAATGTTAATCAGTGTTTGTTGAATTGAAACTCTTGACAAGTAGGTTTTATCCTTGTTCCAGTCCATAAATGTGGCCTTTGCTTTAGGTGTCAGTGTTATTTATAGATTCCTCTTCTGCCAGGACCTTCCTGGGCATTGCTTGAAGATAGCTCACAGTCACCGTAAAGTATGGCGTACACCTATTTAAGATACTCAACTTGCTAATAGTACATGTTACCAAAATGAAAAATATATTTTGTTTTGCAACTTTGAGTTTTTGTGAGGAAGTACAACTTGGAGGGGTATAATTTGTAAGTCTTTAATAAATAAGAATTTTTATTACAAAAACTGCTTGTAACCAATTTTAAATGGCTTTTACAGGAAAGAAAGAAGATGGTCAAGGAGGCTCAGAGAGAGAAGAGAAAAAACAAAATCCCCAAGCATGTGAAAAAACGCAAAGAGAAGATAGCCAAGATGAAGAAAGGCAGATAGAAGCCCGGCCTTGTTACTGAAGCCATGGACCTCCACCTGCTCTGCTTCTTGCCAGATTCTGACGTAGGATGGAGTTCGAAGAGGAACTGTTAATTTTATAACATTCTGAACCAAGCAGGATTGATGGCAGTTTCTTGGAAGAGTCATTAGTGTGGGGTTTTCGTGTAATTATGTAAAAAGTTTTTGGCTGCATTGTCTAGGCTTGGTCTCTGGCTTTTGGAGTTGACAAAAGAATTATTTAAGCTGGTATTTTAATAAAGAAACTGTATTTAAAAATTTTTTATGATTTTCTTTAAAAATAAAGTTTTAGAAGGTCAATCAAGATTTTTAAAAAGTAGTAAACCAAGGGGCAGCATCAGATCTGAGTAGCCTCAGAGTTCAGAAGATCTGGGTTCAATTGCTGAATGACACATTACCTGTCTGTGTGACTCTGGACAAGTCGCTTAACCTTTTATTGCATCTGGCAATTCCCAAAGACTATAGTTGTAGAACATTTGCCAGTCTGCATTGGGGAAGGGAATTCCCTTATCAGGAATTCCTTCCAACAAAGATATCATAGAATTAGACCTCCAAAGCAGTACTCTTTAACATTTTTTTTCAAAATAGGACCATGCTGGCTAGTTCATTGGGATACTAGTTAGCCTACCAAGAAGAACTCTCTACTGAGTCTTTATAATCTGGATTTTCTTACTTTGCCCAGTTTTTGGTGAGGAAGTTGGGTTTCTTGATGACTTTCAGGGAAAAGAGATTGTGGAGACTGGAGAAATGTCTTTCCTGTTGTGTCCAGCATATTACACACTGGGAAGAGTACTCAGCTATGCCAGAAATTAAACACTTTGGGAAGTAATATTAAACCAACTATTAATGGTTTATAGAGTTCAAAGAAAAGTTAATGTGTTTTAGGCTGTCCTTCAGAGGTTTTGTTTTACTCTACTTCCAAGCTAATTGTTAATTACCTGGTTCATTTCTGCTTCTCCAGTGTTAGGGGCTTTTGCACTCAGTTTGATCTGTGATTAAGGCTACATAAGCTATGAGGTAAGGAATGGCCTCTTTTACCTAGTTCAAAAAAAAATCTATCTGGGAGGGGAAGATCCTCAGGATTCCTGGCCAAAACAAGAACGAATTGCTATTTACACTCACTCTCAACCATCAGGGCCCAAACAATGACCAAGCAAGGCTTGGACTGGGAACTATTGTTGGTCAATCCATGAGAAGCCAGAGTGATTTGGGTTTAAGGTGTGGTCCTTGAGAAAGATATCTAGCCGTAAACCCCAAGGTATCTTGCGAGGTTTCAGTGATCAAAATGAACATTCCTTTAGGCAGAGCACCTGCTGGTAAAGATATGATACCCCATGTGGGCAGAGGTCCCAGGTCCTTAGACGAAGCCATTGTTTGTCTCATTTCTTATCTAGCCTTAATCACTGGGCCATGCCTCAGTCAAATTGAGACCTGAGAATGACCTTAAAAAGGCCAAGGTCTCCCACTGCATCCAGGGCCATCTCCAGTCGTCCTGATCTATATCTTGCCACTGGACCCAGATGTCTCTGGAGGAGAGGGTGAGGCTGGTGACTGTGTACGATCCTCTGTCACTTAAATTCAATTTACCTGCAAGTCACAGTATCACCCTCCTGATGCCATCGGTCTTCTTTGAGAACAAAGGATAAACAACAACTTTTGCGCTCAAATTGTTCTGCCTCTTGGACACTTTATTGTTGCATTTAGAACTTCTGATAATTTTAGACTTCAGTACCAAAAGCAGTCAAGCATTTATTAAATACTTGCTACATGCCAGACATTATAGTCATGTGCTGATGATGCACAGACAAAAGGAAAATTGTGTATCTGTGTGTGAGATGTACACAGACAGAAAGATACAAGGTAATTTGAGTGGAAGGTCACTGGCTGCAAGGGTAGGATCAGTGGAGCCTTGAAGGAAACTAAATTTTAAAAGGTGGAGGTGAGTACGAAGTATTCCAGGCATTCATTCAGTAAACATTTATTAAGCCCCTGCTATCTGCCAAGGCTGGTGCTAAGTGCTGAAGAAACAAGGAGTCAGACAGTCCGTGCCCTCAAGGAGCTTCCAGTCTAATGGAAGAGGCATGCAAACATATACAAAGCAAGCTATGTACAGGATAAATAGGAAATAATTTACAGAGGGAAGGCACTGGAATTAAGAGGGGCTGGAGGAGGCTTCCTGTAGCAGGTGAAATTTTAGTTAGGACTTTCAGTTAGAAAGGTCTAGTCAGAATGCAAGAGGGAAGAGTATTCTGGTGATATTCATGGTGATAGCCAGAGAAAATAGCTGTACCGAAGAGATAAGTATCACTGGATGGAAGAGTATGTGTTGGGGGAGTAAGGTGTAAGAAGACTAGAAAGACTGGAGGGGGTTAGGCATGGAGAGAGCAAGTTTTGTATATGAGGAACACTTAAGAATGAATGCAGTGTGGCTAGACCCTAGTGTATGTGAAGTAATGTGGAGTAATGTATAATAAGGCTGGAAAGGTAGATTGGCTCAGATTGCGAAGGATTTTAAATGTCAAATAGAATTTTTTATTTTTAAGAGTGCGAAGGCAGGGCAACTGGAGTTAAGTGACTTGCCCAATGTCACACAGCTAGTAAGCAAATAGAATTTTACATTTGATTCTTTTTGTAATTGGGAACTACTAGAATATGAGTAGGGGAATGATACAGATAGGCACTTTAGGAAAAATCACTTTAGCAGCTGGGTAGAATTGGATATGAGAGGCTTGAGGCAGGAAGTCCATTTGCCTTCCAACTGCCACCTACTGGGCAGTCAAGCCATCCTACCTAAAGCAGCAAGGTGCCCTGAGGGAGACAGGTAGCATATGCCAGGCAAGTAGCATTCCTCACCCCCACCCCCAATATTTTTCTATAAATAGGTCATTTTCCCCTTTGATTTCTTTGGGATGCAGACTTCGTAGTGGTATTTCTGGGTTGAAAGGTATGCACAGTTTAAAGCCCTTTGGATATATAATTCCAAATTGTTCTCCAGAGTGGTTGGACTAGTTCACAACTCCACCCAGTGGTTCATTAGTGTCCCTTTTCTTTCATATTGTCCCCATCGTGTGTTATTTCCCTTTTTGGTCATGTTAACCAATCTGATAGGTGTGAGGTTGGTATCTCAGAGATGTTTTAATTTGCATTTGTCTAATCGTTGTGAAGGGCAGTGAGGTAGCACAATGGACAGAGTTGATGGACCTGGAATTAGGAAGACTCATTTTCCTGAGTTCAAATGTGACCTCAGATACTTATTAGCTGGATGACTCTAGGTAAGTCACTTAACCCTGTTTGCCTCAGTTTCCTTATCTGTAAAATGAGCTGGAGAAGGAAATGGCAAACCATTCCAATAGCTTTGCCAAAGAAAACCCCAAATGGGGCCATGAAGAGTTGGTGAAAATTCAAAAACAACAACAAAATCAATAGTGATTTAGAGCATTTTTTTTTTTTTTGCTTTTTGGCAGGGCAATTGGGGTTAAGTGACTTGCCCAAGGTCACACAGCTAGTACTTGTGTCAAGTGTCTGAGGCCAGATTTGAACTCAGGTCCTCCTGACTCCAGGGCCGGTGCTCTACTGACTGCGCCACCTAGCTGCCCCTAGAGCATTTTTTTATATGACTTGATACATTTGGTTTCTTTTTCTGAAAACTCCCTATTGATAACCTTTGACCATTTGTCAACTGGGGAAAGGCTCTTATTTTCATAAATTTGGCTCAGTTCCCTATGTTTTTGAGAACCAAGACCTTTATCACAAAAACTTGCTGTATTTTTTTCTCAGTTTCCTGTTTTCCTTCTAATTTTGGCTGCATTAGTTTTGTTTGTGCAAAAGCTTTTTGATTTTATGTAATCAAAATTATCCATTTTAATTCCCGTAATCCTCTCTATCTCTTGTTTCATCACAAACTATTCCCTATCCATAGATCTGATGTGTACATTGTTCCATGCTTCCCCTAATTTACTTTCATATTACCTTTTATGTCTAAATCATTTGTCCATTTTGACCTTATATTGGCATGAGTCTATGCCTAGTTTCTGCCAAACTGATTTCCAGTTTACACAGCAATTTTTGTCAAATGTTGAGTTCTCACCCTAAAAGCTTGGATCTTTGGGTTTATCAAATACTAGATTACTATAGTCATTTACTACTGTATATTGTACACTTATCTATTCTACTGATCCATCACTCTATTATTTAGCCAGTACCAAATTGTTTTGATGATTACCACTTTGTAATATACTTTGAAATCTGGAACTGCTAGGCTGCCTTCCTTTTCATCTGGTCCTGGGGATTTTTTCTTAGGGAGTTCATTGATGGCTTGTTCCATTTCTTAGTTTCTAAAACAGGGTTATTTAAGTATTCTATTTCCTCTTCTGTTAATCTGGGCAGTTTATATTTTTGTAAATATTCATCCATTTCATTCAATAGTAGTTTTACTGGTATATAATTGAGCAAAATAACTGCTAATAATTGCTTTAATTTCATCTTCATTGGCGGTGCATTTACCCTTCTCATTTTTGATACTACTCATTTGGTTTTCCTTTTTTGTTAATCATATTACCCCCTTTTTTTTTGTATTTTATTGATTTTTTTCTTAAAACTAGCTCCTAGTCTTATTTTTTAAAAATTTGTTTATTTTTAGTTTTCAACATTTACTTCCATAAGATTTTGAGTTCCAGATTCTCTCCGTCTCTACTTTCTCCCCTCCCCAAGACAGCCTGTAATTTGATATAGGCTCCACATATACATTCATATTGAACCTCTTTGCATATTAGTTGTGTTGCAAAGAAGGATTAGAAGCAATGAGAGAAACCACAAGAAAAAAGGAACGAGAGAGCAAATACCCTCAAAAAAAAAAAGAGCAAATAATATGCTTTGATCTACATTCAGACTCCATAGTTCTTTTTCTGGATGTGGACAGCATTTTCAGTCATGAGTCTTTTGGAGTTGTCTTAGATCTTTGCATTGCTTAGAAGAGCTAAGTGTATCAAAGTCAGTCATCTCACAATGTGGCTGTTACTGTGTACAATGTTCTCCTGTTTCTGCTCACTTCACTCAGCATCAGTTTATTCAAGTCTTTCCAGGTTTTTCTAAAGTATGCCTGCTCATCATTTCTTATAGCACAATAGTATTTCATTATCTTCATATACCACAACTTGCTCAGCCATTTCCCCAACTGATTGGCAGCCCCTCAATTTCCAATTCTTTGCCACCACAAAAAGAGCTGCCATAAATATTTTTGTACATGTGGGTCCTTTTCCCATTTGTATGATCTCTTTAGGATACAGCCCTAGAAGTGCTATTGCTGGATCAAAGGGTATGCAAATTTTTATAGCCCTTTGGGCATAATTCCAAATTGCTCTCCAGAATGGTTGAATCAGTTCATGACTCTACCAACAATTCATTACTGTTCCAATTTTCCCACATCTCCAGCATTTATCATTTTCCTGTTTTGTCATGTTAGCCAATCTGATAAGTGTGACGTGGTACCTAGGAGTTGTTTTGATTTGCATTTCGCTAATCAATAGTGATTTAGAGCATTTTTTCATGACTATAGATAGCTTTAATTTCTTCATCTGAAAACTGTCCGTATCCTTTGACCATTTATCAATTGGGGAATGACTTGTATTCTCATAAATTTAACTCAGTTCTCTATATATTTTAGAAATGAGGCTTTATCAGAGATGGTGATTTTAAAAATTCTTTTCCAGTTTTCTGCTTCCCTCCTAATCTTGGTTGCATTGGCTTCGTGCAAAACCTTTTCAATTTAATGTAATCAAAATTATCCATTTTGCATTTCATAATGTTTTCTATCCTTTGATCATAAATTCTTCTATTCTCCATAAATCTGACAGGTAAACTATTCCTTGCTCTCCTAATTTGCTTTATAGTATCAGCCTTTGTATCTAAATCATTTTGACCTTATTTTGGCATACGATTTATTTTGGGATAAGATGTTGGTCTATACCTAGTTTCTGCCATACTATTTTCCAGTTTTCCCAGCATTTTTTGTCAAATAGTGAGTTCTTTTTTTTTTAATTAATTTTTTTGAGGGGGGAAGGCAGGGCAGTTGGGGTTAAGTGACTTGCCCAAGATCGTACAGCTAGTAAGTGTGTCAAGTGTCTGAGGCTAGATTTGAACTCAGATCCTCCTGACTCCAGGGCCGGTGCTCCGAATAGTGAGTTATTATCCCAGAAGTAGGAGTCTTTGGGTTTATCAAATAGTAGGTTACTGTTGTCATTGACTACTGTGTCTTGTGTACCTAACCTATTCCACTGATCCACCACTTTGTTTCTTAGCCAGCACCAAGTAGTTTTGATGATTGCTGCTTTATAATACAGTTTATGGTGAGGCTACCTTCTCTAGCATTTCTTTTCATTAACTCCTTTGATATTCTGAACCTTTTGTTCTTCCAGATGAATTTTGTTATTATTTTTTCTAGCTGCATAAAATAATTTTTGGTAGTTTGGTATGGTATTGAATAAGTAAATTAATTTAGATAGAATTGTCATTTTTATTATATTAGCTCAGCCCACCCATGAGCAACTGATGTTTTTCCAATTAAAGTGTTTTGTAATTGTGTTCAGATAGTTCCTGCATAACAAGTTTTATTTATTAGTGCAGTGGCTTGTTTACTTTCAATTTTATTAATCTCTCACTTGATTTTTGGAATTTCCATTTTGGTGTTTGGGGATTTAAAATTTGTGCTTTTCCCAGTTCTTTTAGTTGCATGCCCAATTCATTGATTGACTCTTTTTCTCTTTTATTGATGTAAGTGTTTAGAGGTATAAATTTTCACCTAAGTACTGCTTTGGCTGCATCCCACAAATTTTGGAATGTTGTCTCGTTGTTGTCATTCTCTTTAATGAAACTTATTATTTCTGTAATTTGTTCTTTGACCCACTCATTCTTTAAGATAGATTATTTAGTTTCCAGTTAACTTTTAATCTCTGCTTTCATGGCCCTTTATTAATGTAATTTTTTTTATTGCATTAAGGTATAAAAAGGTGCATTTAATATTTCTGCTTTTCTGCATTTGCTTGTGTTGGTTTTATGCCCTAATACATGGTTAATTTTTGCGAAGGTGCTATGTACAGTTGGGGAAAAGGCATACTTCTTTATACTCCTTTCTGTTCCCATTTAGTTTTCTCCAGTGGTCTGTCATTTCTAACTTTTCTAAGATTCTATTCATCTCCTTCACTTCCTTCTTATTCTTATGGTTAGATTTATCTAGCTCTGAAAGGGGAAAGTTGAGGTCTACCACTAGTATAGTTTTACTGGTTTTTTCCTCCAGAAATTCATTTAACTTTTCTCTTAAGAATTTGGATGCTCTGCCATTTGGTGCAGATGTGCATAATAATAATATTACTTCACCATCTATGGTTCTTTTTATCAAGATGTGGTTTCTTGGCTTAGCTCTTTTAATTAGGACTATTTTTGCTTTTGCTTTGAGATTGTGATTGCTACCCCTATCTTTTTTACTTTTGCTGAAGCATAATAGATTTTGATGTAACCCCTTGTTTTAACTCTGTGTGCGTGTGTGTGTGTGTGTGTGTTTCAAGTGTGTTTTTTGTAAATAACTTTATTGGATTCTGGTTTCTAATCCACTCTGCTATTGAACTTCCATTTTATAAGTGAGCTTCTCCCATCCCCATTCCCAGTTATGTTTACTAACTATGCATTTTCCTCCATCCTATTTTCTTCTGTTTATCTTTCTCTCTTTTTATCTTGTCTGTCCTCTAAAGTTTGGCTTCTGATCACCATATTTTTTTTTATCTGCCCTCCCTTTAATCATGTGCCTCGCCTCTCCTCGCGTGCCGCCCCCCTCCCCCCGCCTTCTTCTTCTCTGTTGGGTAAGATAGATTTCTTTACCAATGGAATATATATACACACATATATATGTATATACACATATATACATATATATACACACATATATGTATGTGTGTGTATATATATGTATACATATATATTTTTTCCTTTTTTGAACCAATTAATATGTGAATAAAGTTCAAGCATTGCCTGTCCCTGTTTCAATAATCCACCTAGCAGCTGTGGGGTTGAAAGACCAACACAAGGCCAACAACAAGCACACTACCAGCACACTGCAAACACCCGGGTTCTTTTTATCTGCTTTACTAAGGAAAGCAACATTAAGGCATTGACAAGTTTACTTTAATTCAGCATACAAATATCATTCACTTAGTTCAGGGAAAAAAGTCAGCACCCTGAACTTCAGAGCAAAATACAAACAAATTACAAACATCAACAGACAGACCCAATATAATTCATAGTTACCAACATCTAGGTTCAGCCTGGGAGCTCATAACAAGGGCTGGCCCAGAGTCACGCAGGCCACCACTGCTGTGGGTAAGAGCTCCAAAAAAGAGGAAGCGAACCCCTGGTTTTATATCTTTTTCAGGGTCAGGGGTGAGTCACTCATGTGACTCACCCATGTGACCTAGAATCGTCACAGCGACTTAAACCCACGTGGTCTAAAAGCCTCTGATGTCCCAAATGTGTCATTCAAACTCATGTAAACTAGGCCTTCCCCTGAGGCAAGGAGGCCACCAAGGACTCCCAAATCTAATGAAGGAAACAAAGGCCAAACTCTTCAAGTGCAGTTGGGTGAACTGAGTGCTAAGAACCCATTTTGTTAACCAACGTGGTCCCCCTAATCCCCACCGTTTCCCCCTCCACTGGAAAAGCTCTTGTTGTGTGTCTCTTTCATGTGAGATAAATTTGCCTATTCTTCTCCCTTCCCCCTTTTCTCAGGGCATCCCTCTTTCTTGCCTATCCATTTTTTAACATTCCAACATAATCAACTCATTCCTGTACCCTCTTTCTATGTAGAATCCTTTTAGCTGTCCTAATAACGATAAAGTTCTTAGAATATACGTGTATCATCTTTCCATATAGAAAGGTAAACAGTTTAAAGTTATTAAGTCCCTGATGATTTCCCTTTCCTGTTTACCTTTTTATGCTTCTCTTGAGTCTTGTATTTGAAAGTCACATTTTCTATTCAGCTCTGGTCTATTCATCAGAAATGCTTGAAAGTCCTCTATTTCATTGAATATCCATTTTCCCTCTGAAGGATTATGGTTAGTTTTGCTGATTATGCTTAGGTTTTTCTTGGTTGTAATCCTAGCTCTTTTGCCCTCCAGAATACCATATTCCAAGCCCTCCAATCCTTTAATTTAGAAACTACAAAATCTTGTGTTATCCTGACCGTGGCTCCATAATATTTGAATTGTTTCTTTTGGCCGCTTGCAATATTTTCTCCTTGACCCAGGAGCTCTGGAATTTGGTTATAATATTCTTGGGAGTTTTTATTTTGGGATCTCTTTAAGGAGGTGATTGGTGGATTCTTTCAGTTTCCATTTTACCCTCTGGTTCTATAATATCAGGGCAGTTTTCTTTGATAATTTCTTGAAAGATGCTGTCTAGTGCTGAGTGAAGTGAGCAGAACCAGGAGGACATAGTACATAGTAACAGGAACATTGTGTGATGATCAACTTTGATAGACTTAGCTCTTCTCAGCAATACAGTGATGTAAGACAATTCCAAAAGACTCGTGATGGAAAATGCTATCCACATCCAGAGAAAGAACTATGGAATCTGAATGTAGATCAAAGAATACTATTTTCTCTTTTTTTCTTTCTTGTGGTTTTTCCCTTTTGTTCTGATCCTTCTTTCACAACATGACTAATATAGAAATATGTTTAATGTGATTGTACATGTATAGCATATATCAGATTGCTTGCCATCTTGGGGAGGGGACGAGGGAGGGGGGGAGGGCACGAGGGAGGGAGGGAGGGAGAAAAAAATTTGAAACTTAAAATCTTATAAAAGTGAATGCTTAAAACTATATTTACATGTAAGTGGAAAAAATAAGATACTGTTAAGTGGGTAAAAAAATTTAAAAAAAAGATATTGTCTAGCCTTGTTTTTTTGTTGTTGTTGTTAATAGCTGTCATGTAGTCCAATAATTCTTAAATTATCTCTCCTTGATCTGTTTTCCAGGTCAGTTGTTTTTCTAATGAGATATTTCACATTTTCTTCTATTTTGTTCATTTTTTTTCAATTTTGTTTTATTGTTTCTTGATATCTCATGGAGTCATTAGCTTCCATTTGCCCAATTCTAATTTTTAAGGAATTTTTTTTCAACATACTTTTCCTTTTCCAATTGGCCAATTCTACTTTTTAAGGAGTTCTTTTCTTCAGTTAATTTTTGTACCTCTTTTTCCATCTATCCAATTCTGCTTTTTAAGGAGTTATCTTCAGTGGATTTTTGTGCCTTTTTTTTTTAACCATTTGGCCTATTCTCTTTTTTAAGGTGTTATTTATTTACTTCAGTATTAGTTGTTGACTTTTTTCATGATTTTCTTGTGTCATTCTCATCTCTTCCCAATTTTCTCTCTACCTCTCTTACTTGATTTTCAGAATCGTTTTTGAGCTCTTCCATGGCCTGAGATCAATTCATATTTTGCTTTGAGGCTTTAGACGTAGGAGTTTTGACTTTGTTATCTTCTTCTGAGTTTGTGTTTTGATCTTCCCTGTTGCCATAGTAACTTTCTATAGTCAGGACATTTTTCTAATGTTTTCTCATTTTCCCAGCCTTTCTTGGACTTTTAACTCCATGCTAAAGTGAGGTTCTGCTTCCAGAGTGGAGAGGCCACTGTCTGAAGCTTCAGGTTTTTTTGTATAGCTGTTTTCAGAGATAATTCTGGAGACTTGTAAGTTTTCGGTTTTTCCAAGGTAGTATGATCTAGGGAGAGGTGCGTTTGCTACTCTCGTGGTCTGTGCTCTGGTCTGTGAGTGAACATAAGCACTCTTTTCCACCCTGAAACTGTGACCAGGGTCCAGGGTTGCAAGTTCTGGTGTACTAGTGCTCCTCCTTGCCCTGGGACTGAGACCCAAGACTGCAACCCAGATCCAAGTATGGACAATGCAGCAGTCATGCTTCCAGTGACAGCAAAGGGACTCCTGTAATCTTCTGACCAGTTGTATGATCCCCTTACCATCTTTGGCTTGAGAGCTTATTTCTCCAATTTTCTTGTTTGTCTTTTAACAAATTGTTAATTGTCTTTTCATATTTTCTTCCTTTGCTTGTATTTCTTGATCTAATTTTTCCCCTACCACCTTTATTCGATTTTGAAAAGCATTTTTTTTTAGCTCTTCCAGCAATTCTTGTTAGGCTTGTGTCAGATTCACATTTTTCTTTGAGACTTTGCTTGTAGGGTTTTTTTTTTTAATTTCATTGTCTTCTACCAGAATAAAGTCAAAATGGGTTCATGATTTAGGAGTAAAAGCTGATACTATAAGTAATTTGGGAGAGCAAGGAATAGTTTACTTATCAGATTTGTGGAAAAGAAAAGAATTCATGACCCAACAAGAGATAGAGAGCATTACAAAATGCAAAATGGATAATTTTGATTATGTTAAATTGAAATATTTTTGTACAAAAAAGCCAATGCAACAAAAATTAGGAGGGAAGCAGAAAATTGGGAGAAAATCTTTGCAACTAGTATCTCTGATAAAGGCCTCATTTCTAAAATATACAGGGAACTGAGCCAAATATATAGGAATACAAGCCATTCCCCAATTGAGAAATGGTCAAAGGATATGAACAGGCAGTTTTCAGAGGAAGAAATTGAAGCTATCTATAGGCATATGAAAAAATGCTCTGGATCACTACTGATTAGAGAAATGCAAATCAAAACAACTCTTAGATACCACATCTCTCCTGTAAGATTGGCTAAAATAACAAAGCAGGAGGATGATAAATGCTGGAGAGGATGTGGGAAAATTGGAACATTGTTACATTGCTGGTGGAGTTGTGAGATGATCCAGCCATTTTGGAGAGTAATTTGGAGCTACACCCAAAGAGCCATAGGAATGTTCATACCCTTTGACCCAGCAATACCACTTCTAGGGTTGTATCCCAAAGAAATCACACAAGAGGGGAAGGGACCCATATGTACAAAGATATTTATAGCGGCTCTTTTTGTGGTAGCCAAGAATTGGAAATCAAAGGGATGCCCATCAATTGGGGAATGGCCGAACAAGCTGTGGTATATGAAGGTAATGGAATACTATTGTGCCATAAGAAATGGGGATGATACGGACTTCATAACAACCTGGAAAAACCTACACGACATAATGCTGAGTGAGCGGAGCAGAGCCAGGAGAACATTGAACACAGCCACAGATATATGGATTCCGTGAGGACCAACCCTGACAGACTTTGCTCTTCTCAGCAACACAAGGTGCAAGGACAACTCCAAGGAACTCACAATGGAGAATGATATCTACACCCAGAGAAAGAACTGTGAAGTTTGAATGCAGATTGAGGCACACTACATGCTCGCCTTTTTTCTTCTCTTTTGTTTTTGTTTTTGGGTTTTTTTTTTTTTGGTTCTGTTTCTTCTTTCTCATGATTCATTACATTGGTCATAATTCTTCTCCACAACTTGACTAGTGTATAAATTAATTCAATGCGAAGTTATACATGGTAGTTATATGAGATTCCATGCCGTCTTGGGGAGGGAGGGGCGAAAATCTGGAACTCAAAATTATATAGAACCATGTGTTGTAAACTAAAAATAAAAAAAAAATAAAAAAAAATTTCATTGGATTCTGAGTTTGTGCCTTGATCACCAAAGTAGCTTTTTATGATCAGTTTCTTTTCTTTTCCTTTATTCTATGTTTGTTTCCTCATATTTCTAGCCTATTTCTTGATTTGGAGCTCTGTGTTAATGTTGGGCCCTGTTCCTGACATGAGGGGTTGGAGGACACTGTCTCACATGTCAGGCTTTTTTGCACTACAGTTTTTAGAGCTAGTTTTGGGGGTTCAGGAGTTTTCCATGCTGCCAATGCAGATCTGGGGAGATGTATGGTTTTTTTGGTCTCCACTCTAGTCCAAGAAGGGCCCCTGATCCCTTGGGATTGCACTAGATACTGATCCTGATGGTCCTCCTCCCTTGGGATTGGAAACAATACTCTTCCTCAGAGTACTCAGACTCAGCCCCTGATCTCTTGGGGCTGGAAGTGATACTGCCCCTCAGGACTTCCACTCCCTCTTGACCAAAAGTAAACTTTTGACCCAGAAGTGGAGTAACCCAGGTAGTGGAGTTGCCAATCAGCATCTCATCATGCGTCCAGTGTTAGCACAGGAATTACCTGTAATCTCTTCTGACCAGTTGCCAGATCCCCTTACTATCTCTGGCTTGAGAGTTTCTGAAGCTGCTGCTTCTGTCATGAACACCTAGTTCCATCATCCATGTAGGCTACAGCCCAGCCTCCACCCCCATGTCACAGATCTCTTTTTGACCTCCTAAGTTTGGCTTGAGCTGGAAGAATGTCTCAGTCTGACCTTTGGTTGGCTCTGCCACTCCAGAATTTGATATGAGGCATTATTTCAAAGTTGTTTGGAGGGGAATGTTGGGACAGCTCAGCTAAGTACTTTCTCTACTTTGCCATCTTGGCTCCACCCCTGGAATTTTACCACTTGCTTTTTGAAAAAACAAAGTATATCACGAATTCCATACTTTAATTTCAGAACAATTCTGCTCTTCTGTGCTTCCTTTGGTACACTTCTGTGCATGTAGAAAAATAGTTTGATGACCTTTTTGCATCACTATTTTGCCCCTCCACCATGTCCAGAAGTGTGGCATTGTCTCTGTCAGGAGATGAGTAATATTTCATCAGAGGTCCTCTGGAGACTGTAATGCCAAGCAGGGTGGGACTTTTTGCTGTTTTTTTGTTATGTGCTTCTCAGCACTGAGGTAATCAAGTGCCTTTGACTGAATCTTGACTTTGTTTGAATCAAGAGCCTTTGATTGAATTAGAAGTCTTTGATGACCTGTTTAAATCACAGGAAGGCCTAGGTCACATGGGTTTGAGTCACATGGTTGTGATTCCCTCTGACCCTAAAGAAGTGTATATATACTCCGAGGTTAGCATTTTTGGGGGGTGTTTCACTCACTGGAAGAGTGGCCGCATGGTTTGGCCAGACAAGACTCTGGGTAGCCGTTGAGAGCCCCCTTGGCTTTGAAAACCCAGATGTTGGTGCTTCTCTCTCTGGTAACTACGTACCCTGATTTGGTCAGACAGAAAGAAGCCTGTTTGTTGGTTTCTGTTATTCTCTCTGCTCGTAGCTCCTGTTTGTAATTTCTGTTTGTGTTTTCTCTGAAGTTCAGGGTGCTGACTTTTTCCCCTGAACTAAGTGAATGATTATATTAGGAAGGCAGAATTTATGATTTCAAAGAGAATCTCATATGTGCCTAAAAGGTCCGGAACCGCAAGATATAAGGAATTCTCTAGGCAGAAGGCAGGAGAACTAAAGCATGTATTTACACTCCACAATAACAAGCCCACAAACCAGCATCCCCATTTTGATATTTTCATCAAAAGCTTCCAGGCCCAATAAGTCCGCCTTATAAGAGTAACCAAAAGGCCACAGAGAAGCGAGATGGTATAAGGCAAAATCGTATACATGCTTCCCCTCTACGGTAAGAAGATTACCCACTAGCCTCTAGTCAGCTCTGCTACCGGCAGCTCAGCTTCGGCTGTAGGTGTCTCTGGCTCCAACCGGAAAAGGAAAGGAGGATCTTCAAGCTGTCCTCTCCCCTCTTATAGAGTTTTTGACATCATCAAGCGCCGCCTGAACGACCAGGGCCGATTGGTTCTTGACTTGGCCCCTCCCCCAGCGTAGACCACGTTAACACACCTCCCCTCAGCCAGCGCCACGACTCATCACACAGGAAGCTCTGGTCCTGCCCCGGAAGAGCAAGCCCCAGAGTCCAGGGAAGCTCAACGAGGCGAGCTGAGTCATTCAAAGAAAACAAAGTCCATTCTGGCTACACTCCACCCCTCACAATGTTCTAGGATGCACAATCCAATCATAATTCAAATTAAATTATATATCCTAGAACATTGTGATCCAATTATGCAGGAAACTAAAACATATCATTCACAATAAAGCAAAACATATCATTCAGTGACATTCCCAAATATTGGTTTACGATTCAAATGTGATCCACCCCTAGATCCCAGCCAGATAATCTCTTCAATCAATCATCCCAAAATAATTATTAATAATTCAAATGTCCACCCCTAGATCTTCGTATCCATTACATAGGATCAATAATATCATAACAATAAAACAATATAGCAAGGATAACACAAAATAAGTACACAGAACACTATCATCATCCCCCCCCTCAAACAATTGGGGCTCAAAATCTTGGGGTAAGGGGTGAAGGTCTCATTTTCCATAGCTTCTTCTTGCTGAAATTGGATGTAGAGGTGTCCCTGCCCCAAAGAGTCCAATTCCAGAGTTCAGTTCTTTAGCGAGCTGGCAGGAATTCCAAGAATGCTATGTGCTTAGGCAGTCACCGGAAACTGCAGGGTGCTTAAACCTGCAGGAGACAGAACTAGCGACAAGGTTAACTAAAACAGAGAACAAAAAGAGTAGGCAAGTATGGGCTATTATCCTTTAAATAAAATCATCTCCAGTTTAGTTGAAATTTCGGTTATGCAGAGATCCAATATCAGAGCCAAACTCAGATGGGAAATGTTTCTTTTTAAACGGAACACAATGAGGAAACTAAGCCAAGAAGATCCCACCCTAGATGGAGACCAGGATTGTCCTCCCAGCCGTTCCCCAGATGTACAAGGGAAACCAGGAGGATCCCATCCTAGATAGACTAGGATTGTTCTCCCAGCCTTTCCCCAGATGTACAAGCTTTCATCCATTAATCACACAAAGTCACCTTCCCTCTGAGTGGCTTGTGTCAATTACCAGCATCAGCCATACCTGTGGGGACCATGAATCCAATATTATAGCCCTATTCACAGTAAAATATATGGTTCAGGGGCACAATTTGGTAATTATCTTCCCCTGAATAGACAACTGTTACAGTGTTGTTCTTCCCATGGGCTATGACTTCTGCAGCCTTTGGAATATCATCTGGCTTCCGTTTTACCCATACCTTAGCTCCCAACTTTATTCTATCAATGGAGCAAGCCCCTTTTGCCCCTCTAGTAGTTATTTTGGGAGGAGGGTCAGTTTGCACAAAGGGTATTTTTTCACAGGGGATAATAATCACTTGAACTATCCTATCATTCCTACCAAATTGTACAGGTTTTTCACCCAAATTCTGGAGTGTCACAACAATTTCTTTTTGATAATTCGAATCTATCACTCCAGCCAATACATGTACTCCTTGAGCTGCTAATCCTGGTTTAGGTAATATCTGTCCAAAATGATTCTTGGGGATTCTCATACATACTCCAGTAGGGGTTTTTCTTATCTCTTTCCTATTCAACCTAAAATTCTCTATACAATGTAAATCATATCCTGCCGAACCAGGTGTTCCTGGACATGGTAGGGGAACATCTTCCCTCACAGTCCAAAATTCAATATTTTGGATCTCACATGTTTGCTGTTCTCTAATCTGCAAATTTGGGGTCATCATTCTGGCTAGAGGTGTACTCCCCCCTAAGGGCCTATTATTCAAATTACGTAAGGCAATAGACAAATTATCCTTCCAATGTCGATATGAATTATTAGAGCTTAATTTTCTCAGCTGTTCTTTCAACAATCCATTCATTCTTTCAATCAGCCCAGATGCTTGTGGGTAATATGGAATATGATATATCCATTCTATATTGTTCAACACACAATATCTTTTCACTTCTTTGCCCTTGAAATGTGACCCATTGTCACTTTGAATCTGCATTGGGGTTCCATAGTATAAACTTACAATATCTAGGGTTTTACAGGTGTTTTTCTGAGTTGCGTCCTTATAAGGACAAGCCACTAGTACACCTGAATAGGTGTCAACACACGTACATACATATTTACATCCTTTATCCTGGGGTAGTGGGCCAATATAATCTATCTGCCAAATTTGGGCTGGAACTTTTCCCCTTGCTATTTCTCCAGTTACTATCCTAGGAAGAGTTCGTTCTTTTTCTAATTGACATATACAACACCCCTCTGTTATTTGTTTTAACAACGCATGAGAGATACTGATACCCCGATCCTGTGCCCATCGGTGGGTGGCCTGGACCCCTAAATGGCCGGCGGTCTGGTGGACCCATCTTGCTAAGGCTGAGTCATCAGTTGGAGTTGGAGTAGGGACAATACATTCAGTGGCAATCTTTGCTAGTCGATCCGCGTGTGCATTGTACTCACGCTCTGGTGTGGTCAGGGTCGCGTGAGCATCAACATGAAAAACTGACAAATCCGTAACCAAAGACATGTCCCATATATTTTCCCATAACTCTTTACCCCAAACTTGTTTGCCATGAATCTCCCAATTCTGATTCCTCCATATAGGCATCCAAGTAGCTAATCTGTTAGCTACCACCCATGAATCAGTAAATATATGACACTGTCCTCCCTTCTCCATTCTGATGGCCTGATGTACTGCCATCAGTTCAGCATATTGGCTACTTCCCCCTATCCCAGAACTTTCCAGAGTTCGCCTAGTACAGGGGTTATAGGCTACTGCTTTCCAATGTCTCTTCTGTCCTAAATATTTTGCTGTCCCGTCAGTAAACCAAGCGTGTTTCTTCTGTTCTACACTTAGTCCATCATACCCATTATTCCATTTCACTAAGGATGGCACCATCTGTTGCTTAGATTCAATGGGTTTTTCATTTCTCTCAGTGCCAATGTTTGCCACCGATTCATGTAAAGCAGAAACTCCACTTTTGCCTGCTCTGGACCTATTCTGAATATACCACTTCCATTTGATTATGCTTGCCTCTTGTGCATGTCCAATTCTGTGAGAAGCTGGGGTACTCATTACCCAAGTCATAATTGGAATTCCAGGCCTTAATATCACTTCATGACCCAGGGTTAGTTGCTCAGTTTCTACTAAAGCCCAATATGCAGCTAACAGCTGCTTCTCAAAAGGTGTATACTGCACTCCAGATGAGGGCAGTTTCCTTGACCAAAAGCCTAAAGGTACACTTCGGCTCTGTTGTTTTTGCCACAGACTCCAATTTGCATAGTCATCTTGTACAGTCACTTGTAACTCCACTGGCCCATTTTGCATAGGCCATAAGTCTAGAGCTAATTGTATAGCAGCCTTTGCTTCCTCAAAAGCTCTACTTTGTTCAAGGCCCCAATCGAATTCATATTTCTTTCTGGTGACTTTATACAAGGGTTTTAAAATCTGTCCCAAATGTGGGATGTGGTGTCTCCAATAACCAAATAGCCCTATGAACTTTTGGGCCTCTTTCTTATTAGTAGGGGTGGGAAAATCCTGAATTTTTTGTCGAGCTTGTGGGAGAATTTCTCGCAATCCTCTATTCCACTGTATCCCCAAGAATTTTACAGTTTGAGCTGGCCCCTGAACCTTTGCGGGGTTGATTTTGCATCCTTTGCTTTTCATATGGTCAATTAATAATGCTAAACTCTCCTCCACCTCCTTTATATTCTCTCCCTGTATCATGATGTCATCTATGTAATGTGTAAGCTGTACACCAGGTAGCTTTAATTCATCCAAATGCTCAGCTACAATCCTGTGGCAAATAGTTGGGCTATGAATATATCCTTGTGGCAGGCGTGTAAATGTATACTGTCGGCCTTGCCAAGTAAAAGCAAACTGGTTCCATTGCTTGGGGTCTATTGGGATCATAAAGAAGGCATTGGCCAAATCAATAACTGCATACCAAGTCCCTTCATGTTTTTGTATTCTCTCTATTAAAGTAACCGTGTCTGGAACAGCAGCATACAAGGGAGGAGTCACTTTGTTCAGCTGTCTATAATCTACTGTCATCCTCCATGTCCCATCTGACTTTCGGACTGGCCAGACAGGGTTGTTCCATTGAGTAGTTGTAGGGACTAACACTCCTGCCTCAACACATTCTCTTATAGTGTTGGCAATTTCATCTTGCCCACCTGGCACACGATATTGCCTCAAAGTAATTACTTCAGAAGGTTTGGGCAAAGTGATTGGATCCATCTTGATTTTCCCCACTAAGACTGCATTAATGCCTATTTTCCTCACAGCAAATTGGTATTTCCCTTCAGGTAAATTTAAAGTCATACCCTTCAAAATGTCTATTCCAATGATGTATTCAGGAATAGGCACAATAACCACACTATATTCTTTCTTGGGCAACTGTCCAATTTTCATCATCAATTTAACTTGTCTGGCTGATATTTCAGTCCCTCCTAGTCCTGTGATGGTAATAGGAGTTCCATGGCTGAATTTGTCTGGATTCCCATAGATAAGGGTGGCCTCGGCCCCAGTGTCTATTAATGCCCTAGTTACTGTACTTGACCCATTTTTCCAATATATGGTCAAGTTAATGTGAGGTCTGCAATCCAGCTTACGTATTTCCTTAATTTGGGCTGGGGCCTGGCCTGTTTCCTAGTATTTCCTAGCATGTGATTCACTTGGGTATGAAGGTTCAACATCTGTAGCATTTGCAGGAGCAGTTCTGATTTCCCTATCTCTCCTGTTATCGAGTCCTTTATCTCGGTACATCCTGTACAATTCATTGGTTGGAATGCCGTCTATCATTTCAAAACCTACCCCTGCTCTCAATAGAGCAGTGAACATTTCTTTTCTTGTCACTCCAGTTTGGCGCCAAGTTTGCTGGCTGTTCACCCTTCTCTCTCGAGGAGATCTGTCCCTTCCCCAGTCTCCTAAGTCATGTAACTGTAAAATCTTATTTATCACCTCTGTAAGATGGGTCCCTACTTCCCCAAGTAACAGATTCAAAATTAGTTGTTTATAAGCAGGGGGAGCTGTCCTAATTATTAAATTCCTATGAGGGATTCCTATGGGATCATTGTAATATTTGTCTGCAGTTCCTGTCATAATAGCAGTCTTCATTACCTCCTCCTTTAGTCTCATGATACAATCTTTAAGTGAATACCAGGGTCTGTGCTCAGTGGGCCACATAGAATCATTAGTATATCTCTTATTGCATCCCGCAGCAGCTAATGCCAACAGGGTTGTCCTGCTAGCATCATCTCCTCGCTGATGATGTTCCCTAAAAGCTTGCTGAACTAGAGGATCGTGGCTGATACCTATGAATCTCATACAGTCCCTCTTATCTACTAATATTCCACCGGCCCCTTGATCACTGAGCCTTACCATCCAAGATATTAATGGTTCTCCTACTCTTTGGCTGAATCTGCTCAAAATATCTGTGACCTCTTGTGGTGAGAAATCTTCCTGAAATTCCCTCGTAACTAAATTGCCACCTCTGGTTTCTGTCCTCCTCCTCTCTACGGGACAAACGCTTGTCTGAGTATTTAACCATCTCCCATTCTCTGTGCAAGGGATGTCCTGAACCCTAGTAGCGTTTTCTGTCTCAGCCCCTAACACTGTCTCATTTTCCCCCCACTCGCTTCCCCTGCCACCATGGCAAGGACAAAGCAGGTAGTCAGGCTTGGTCTGGGCTGAGTTGGGATGCACTCTTGGCTTATTTGGCCTCCTGTTGCTCCTAGCCACATTAATAGAAAAGTTCTCATCTGAGTCAGTGGGTTCTTGAGCAGCAATTTGTTCTCCTGCTATCTGAGATTCCCCTTCTTGCTGTGGGGTAGGAGTGCCCCCATCTCTTTCACTTAATCTCAATCTTTCATATACTAGCCGGTAGGCTGATAACACTATCCAGCTTTGCCTAGATAGTGATGCCCCTGACTGAATCCCAACCTCTTGTAAACACCTTTCCAAATCCTTAGGATCTCTTCTCTGTAGCCTTGGTTCCCAGTTTTCACAGGGTCCGGCTTTTTTAGCCAATTCCTTTGCTAAGGAGGAATAAAATGGATCCTCCCACCCTGGGATATTCATCTCTTCCTCTGAAGTTCTTCTGCTTCTGAACAGAGATCTTATATCTAGCGATCCCATCCACCTCGTCACCAAATATATTAGGAAGGCAGAATTTATGATTTCAAAGAGAATCTCATATGTGCCTAAAAGGTCCGGAACCGCAAGATATAAGGAATTCTCTAGGCAGAAGGCACGTATTTACACTCCACAATAACAAGCCCACAAACCAGCGTCCCCATTTTGATATTTTCATCAAAAGCTTCCAGGCCCAATAAGTCCGCCTTATAAGGGTAACCAAAAGGCCACATAGAAGCGAGATGGTATAAGGCAAAATCGTATACATGCTTCCCCTCTACGGTAAGAAGATTACCCACTAGCCTCTAGTCAGCTCTGCTACCGGCAGCTCAGCTTCGGCTGTAGGTGTCTCTGGCTCCAACCGGAAAAGGAAAGGAGGATCTTCAAGCTGTCCTCTCCCCTCTTATAGAGTTTTTGACATCATCAAGCGCCGCCTGAACGACCAGGGCCGGTTGGTTCTTGACTCGGCCCCTCCCCCAGCGTAGACCACGTTAACACACCTCCCCTCAGCCAGCGCCACGACTCATCACACAGGAAGCTCTGGTCCTGCCCCGGAAGAGCAAACCCCAGAGTCCAGGGAAGCTCAACGAGGCGAGCTGAGTCATTCAAAGAAAACAAAGTCCATTCTGGCTACAATGATATATGTATGTTTAATTAAAGTAAGATTGTAAACCCCTTAAAGTTGTTTTCTTTAGAAAAGCAGATCAAAGAACCTGTGCTAGCAGCCCTCCTGTGTGCTGGTATTATTGGTCTCACACAGCCACAGTAGTGGCAGGTAGCATTGATGTTACAGAGACATAGCTGGTTATTAAAGTGAGAGTTTGCGCATCTTTCAAAGTTGTTTTTCTTTACAATGTCCTTGCATAAATTGATGTTTCTGCTTCCTTCATTCTGCATCATAATATTCAATTACATACCACAATTTGTTAAGTTATTCCCCAATTGATGGGCACCCCATTAAGTTCTCTACCTTCTAATACTTTCCACTCTCTCCTCCTTTTCTTCCCTACTACCTCCACCCTACCTTTCCAAATTTAGTTCCCACCAACCAACATGTACCCTGCCTTCTGGTTAGACAAGTATTCACTTTTATAGCCCCTTGACATTTTATCCAGTATGTTGTGAGGGTTATAAGAGTTGCTCAGGGTGAAAAAAATGGTAGCTCCCTGAAAAGCATGAAGCAGCCTGCCAGTAAGGGCTACAGAACCAGCTTAATCAGACAACAGTAAGACTGATTGTGCTTCGCAGCTCTACAAAATTGTTTTGCTTAAAGAATGGAAAAACGAGCTTTGACAGGCCTGTAGTTGCACAACTGTGCTTCTTAGCATCTATCCTGAATTTTAAAACCACACCTATGGTGCTTTTAAACTAAGAAAGTCTTTTTGACTTCAGAGTCATGTCAGAAAGACAAGCAAGAAAATTGAGCAATGTAAAATGCTTTAAGGTGTTTAGGACCCCTAATATGAAGGTCACCAAATGCTTTCCTGTGTTATACTGTTGTCGAGTCATTCTTCAGCTGTATCCTACTCTTCCCGGATCCACTTGGGCTTTTCTTGGCAAAGACACTGGAGTGGTTTGCCATTTCCTTCTCCAGCTTATTTTACAGATGAGGAAACTGAGGCAAACAGGGTTAAGTGGTTTGCCCAGGGTCACATAGCTAGTATGTATCTGAGGCCGGATTTGAACTTGGGAAGATGAATCTTCCTGACTCTAAGCTAGCTACTCTTTCCCAGCTTAGTTGTCCCAAGGCTAAATGTTAAGTATCTCTAAATGAGTTCCACTCTGGTGTAATGGAGACCCAGTGGATCTGGAGTCAGAGGGCCTAGGTTCAAATTCTGAATTTGCTGCTTGGAATCCCTGTGGCCATTTTACCACTTTGGGCTTCCATTTCCTCACCTGTAAAGTAAGAGCTTTAGGAGAGATGATCTCTGAGGCTTCTTCCAGCTGCAAATCCTGTCATCTTGACAGATGCAATGACAGAAGAGGGGAGAAGGAGAGGAAGAACAGGACAAGGAGGAGATAAAGAGAAATGAAAACTGGTACAGGTTGTTAGAAGACTATTGGTACCAATTGCTACTAAAGACAAAATGAGGACTGAGTCACACAGAAGACTCGAGGCTGGGCTCTTCTACAATGGCTTCTAATAACTTACTGCCCTCCCACCCAAGTGTTCTGATCTAGAGACACTGGGCTTCCTACTGTTCCTGGAACAAAGACACTCCATCTACTTTTGTTGTTTTATTGTTCAGTCATGTCAAACTCTCTGTAACCCCATTTGGGGTTTTCTTGGCAAAGATACTGGAGTGGTTTGCCATTTCTTTCTTCAGCTCATTTTACAGATGAGTAAACTGAGGCAAACAGGGTTACATGATATGCCCAGGGTCACATAGCTGGTAAGTGACTGAGGTCAGATTTGAACTCGGGAAGATGAGTTTTCCTGACTTCTTGCCCGGCACTCTATCTACTGAGCCATGTAGCTGCCCATCCATCTACTAACTGAGCATTTTAACTGGCTCAAAAATGTGAAGTTCAGAATGTTAAGTAATGGAATCCTAAGGAAAGTCTGTAAAATGGGAGCATCTAACCAGCGAACAGAACCCACCAGTACAGGAGGGACAGCAAGGTCTACTCTGGCAGTTTCAGTCCTAACAAGAATAGGAAGGCATGGCATCAACAGTGTCACTGCATGCCTGGAACTCTCTCCCTCATCTCCCCTTTCTATCTTCCCTGGCTTCAGTGTTCAGGGAGGACTGGCACATCTGGTGTGAGGGACGCTCATCTACCTTTGGTGTCCACCTTCACCCACCTCTCATCTGGGGTTCCAAGAAGCTGTAACGTGCACAGCAGCTACATGGTAAAACCTTTTCTGCAGGCAGTATAAACCAGGCTAAACCAACAGGACTCAAACCCATTGGTGAATTATGGGGGTGTCTGCCCCAAGCATGTGAAGACTCCCCACCATGGAATGAATAGATGAAAACAATTTGTTCCAGTGGCCGTAAAGGCGGCTGAAGCAGGCAGTGGAGTAGGTGCGTAGAGCTTGGGCAGACATCAAAGATGCCAAGGTCATAACCTGCATCTGGGTCACCTTGACTTTTGACTTGCCACTGGACTTTCATGACTCAAGAAGAGAGATTGAGTCTGATAACTGTGCACTCTGCCTCACTTAAATCCAATTTGTGCACAAGTCAAGACATCACCCCATAATATCACTGGTCCTCTTTGAAATGAAGGATGAACAGCAAAGTCCTACTTTTTGCAAGAAACCTTTCCCTGGCCTTCATCTTAGTGGTCTCCTCTCTGAGACTCCCAAATTTATGTTTTTTTGTACCTAGTTGTTTGCATGTTGTCTTCCCCATTAGACTGTAAGCTCTTTGAGAGTAGGGACATTTATTTACTCATTCATTCATTCATTCATTGCCTTTCTTTGTATCCCCTGCATTTAGCATAGTGTCAGACCTAAGATACTGGCTTCATTAGCCACAGTGCTCTTTCCAAATGACCCTACCATTTAAAAACAAATAATGACAAATAAAGACAAACACATAATGGGAAAAAATTCAATGGCCTTTACCTTAAAATATGGGAAAGATAGTTCATATGTGCTTTGCAATTATTGTAGGCCTCCTGTGCTGGACCACAGTGCTTAACAAGAGGGAATACTGAACCATGAATCATACATTCAAAACCAAACATCACTGGAAGATGAAAATACCAGAGGACTTTTAAGTCAGCAGCATGTGTTTGCAAACATCAATATTTTCTAAAAATCCCACCCATGCCTGTTTATACTGTAGGAGTCCTCCACAATGTGCTGGGGGAGTTGATCTTTTGGCATTGCATGGATACCAATGGCACCTACATGCTAGCCATCATTTCTTCACTTTTGCTATGTAGCTAGCCTCTTCCTTTTTCCTAACTTTCTTTGATGACATTCTTTATACTACTTCTGTGAAATTCCTGAGTGGGTTGAATAAGCATAGGTTGAGATAGTGACAATTTCCAGCAGCATCCAGAATATAAACTGTTCTAAGAAGTTGGTAGGATTTTTTTCCCATAATGCAGATCTGTCCTGACAGTGTCCCTAGTGCTGGTGAAGGGTTTACTTTTGCAGTTTTGGGGTTTGATGTTACCCAATACTCACTCCAACACCAATGGGGAATATTTAAATCTCCCTTAGATGTTCACTTAACATCTATAGGCAATTGAAAGATGGGTAACCAGACACTTTAATCAGGAAGTCACCAGCACTGAATGATGACACAGCTTGCTGTGGATTCTCTCAAGCAGTCAAGATTCTGTTTTCCTTATTTTGCACTGTTGATGGAATGATTTAAAAGAAACCTCTCCAGCTCTGTGTGATCCTCTTGTCATCAGTTTTCTGAGGGGAATATTCTTATGTTGACTAGTGAATTTGAAGCAGTAATTATTTAAAAAGTCATAGACTCCCTTAGAAAAGAAGCAGAGAAGGCTTCTATGAGAAGAACCAGTTTTTTTCAGTATACCCTTTATTTTGTCTTGAGCAATTTTATGATCTTGCAGTGATTTTTAGTCCTCTAGAGGGCAATGTTCTTTGAGGTTTCATAATCCATTTATCTTGCAAGGACGTGTGAATGGTAGTGTGTGATCTGTTACTAGAGTTTTAAGTCTACATAAGGATCTATCTAGTGTTGTCCTTAGAACTAGACAGGATTTTTTTTGTTTCTCTTCTTGTGTATTGTCCTTGACTTCTGTGTATTTGTATTCTCAGTTCATTGTTCTCTCTTGTTTCTTTGGTGAAACTTGTAGATCCAAGTTTTTCTATTCTGTTAATTATTTTTGCTGTGCAGATAGTAAATTCCACCCATATCTTTCTCATTTCTATTTTAAACCATTCAGGATCAGCATGTTGTGGTTTCATGTTCTCAAATACCACAGGGTTCTCCATCTTGTTAAGTATTGAGTCATTTTCCTTGGTTTTGCAATATTTATTCATTGATGCTTCAACTCAGCTTACTAGCTCTGGAAGCCATATTTCCTTCTGCTGTTACTGTCTTTCCTCTTGATTTAGGTGCTAAAGTTAAAAATCTTTGAATTTTCTTCTTCCTGAAATCTTTGGTAATTTCACTTTCTCTTCCCCGCCCCTCTTATTCCCCCACCCCCATTACTCCGATGGTGGTTTCCCTAGGGGTTGGCTCTTAAAATGTCACAGCCTCCTGCCACTCTGTTCTTTGGTTCTCTTGGCATCGCACAGCTACAAATGGAGCCTACAATCTATCCATCAGCTCTCCACTTTTGCTATACAACTAGCCCCTCTTTTTCTGGTCCTAACTTTCCTAGATGACATCCTTTACCCCACTTCTCCTGTGAAATCCCTGAGCGAGTTGAATAAGCATAGATTGAGATAGTGACAATTTCCAGACAAGTATCCCAAATATAAACTATGGTTCATAGTTTACCAGATTAGATCTCTGCTTGAAGTAACTTTTGGAGGGACAGAACTGGCCCCAGCTGGATGCTGGGCTCTTTCCCTCAGGCTTAGTGGAGTGCCAAACAGCATTTCCCCTCACCCCCAACACACACACACCTGGTATCTCAGTTCCATGTCCTGTACTGCTCCTTCTGTTCCTCAGCTCTCTGTTCGGCACCAGCAGTTTAAGGAACTGCCGAGCTGGTGCCATGGAGGTTGATTTCTGTAGTTTGGGTCTCTGAAGCTCTGGGAGGAAGGACAGGTGGGGATGGGGTTGAGCCCTATTTCAAAGTCAGACAGGTGTCTTTACTCTTTCCCTGTGTACCTCCACTCCCCTGCAAAGATCTGTTGCAGCGCAGAACATTGTGGCTGAGGCCCTGGCTGTCTGTTGTGGTCCCAGCAATCCTTAGTAGCCTGGAGCCAAGATCTCCATGGCACTGGAAAGAGGGTGGCACCACCAGCGTGTTCTGCCTTTATGTCCAGTCCTTGAGTCAGTTAGTATAGCCATGCTGCCAGACACATGATGGGAGATGGGGGAGGGGTTGTTGAACGAGCTCAAGGCAGGTCATGGTTTGTTGTTTGTTTTTTTCTTACCTTTTTTGGATTCTGTGTGTCCTAGACCATGGTGTCAGCTAAAGTTGCTTTATCTTTGGTGCCTAATTTTTGGTTTGGAGAGGTTAGAGCAGTTTGGGGCATCAGAGAAAATGTCTAGTTTTCCGTCTTGTTGATCACACAAGTCAGAAGTCCTAGACAGGAAGGACTGCACTGAGTCACCCTGAACAGATGGAGTTGGTTCTATTTATTCCTCAGTAACACTTTCTAGTAGGTCATATCCAGTGTAATCAGAAGGCACCAACTCAAATTCCTCTTGCTGTAATTCAAACCAATCGATTCTAAGGAGAAATAGTGAATGGTTCTGCATTATGGCAGATTGGAAAGGGCAGTGTCAGAGGACCTGGGTTTGAATCCTCCCTCTAACACTTAATATTTGCTTGACTTTGGGTAAAATCATTTAATCTCCTCAGGCCTCAGTTTCTTCATATATAGAATAAAGAGTTTAGTTTACATGGGTTCAAAGGCTCCTTTAGATCTATTAGGCCCCTCCAAGAGTAGAAATAATTTCATTCTTTCTCTTTGTATTTCCATCCCCCAGCACAGTACTTTGAGCTTAATAATTGTTTTTTTTTTGACTAATTTTCCCCATGATCATTTTTTAAAATTGAAGCTTTATTTTCATCCATCTTTGTTCCTGACCGAAACAAGTTTAGCTACGAGTTTGCCTAGGGCCTTGCTTTTTTTTTTAAGCTTTTAGTCATTTTCATGGGTTTTTATATCTCATTTAAAATATGAAATTAATAATTATACTAATCTGAGACTGCTGAATATGATGGAAATGAACTTGGAATTCCTCCTACTTGTATATAACTTCATATATGATTCTTGACCAAAAGGGATGGGAAGAAGATAAATTCTATTTAAAAAAATCTCATATTACACTGTGCACTCAGTGATTTATAGGAGGATGTGTACAAGGATCCTGCAGGATGGCAGGCATGGATGGTTTGTTGATTCTGTACCCTGTTGGAGGAAATAGCCAAAGAGTCCATTGGAGCGTTTGAATACTCCGAGCCCACTGTCTCAGAGAATTCCCCAAAGAGAGTTCTTCCCTTCCCTTTAAAGGAGTTTATTCTTTCTCTTCCTTCCCTGACCCCTTAAAACCCCCAAACATATACCCTTCATTCCAGTGTTTCTTATACCTAAGACAGGAGATGGTAAAACAGTCAGAAGACAGAAACTACTTGTGTCTATCCTAGTCAGTCTCTTGCAGGATGCCATTTTTATTTCCAAGAACTCCATTCCAGGAGGCTATAAGCAGCAGAAGAGGAATTCCTAGCCAAATTTGTTTAAAGACAAAGAAGGCACAAAGAAGTTACCATGGGGGAAAGCTGAGCTTTTTAAAAGAATCAGCTTTTTAATTAAATGAGACAACTTGTACAACTTTTTGCAAATCTTAAAGGGCCATGTAAATGTTAGCTATTGTTAAATGGCTGGGTTTTCCTGCAGCATTTAGATTCCTTTTGCATTTTCAGTTTTGATTTCATTTCTAATTAACATAGTTATGCCAGTGCATTCCTAATGAAGAGGAAGTTACTGAGGGGGTTGTTTTCAGTCTTTGGGAAATTGTGTTGACTATATTTGGAAAGAATAAGTTGTGAAAGTGCAGCGTTGCCCTGGTACTGCTGAAATGTGCCTGAACTACTGTTTTAACTGCATTTCTCATTATATTTCAGTTGCATTTATACATGTGAGCAACAGATTGCTTTCTTTTAGGATTAGATGAGCAACCACTTAAATGGGAGAAAATTGGCTAGAATTTGACAATCTAGACTCCCAGGGCCTGGTTGTCCTTATGCCCGACATGATTTGTTATTTGGTGGCCCTCTAGAGGGCATAACTGTCTCCCAAAATATATTCCCTACCTAGGCTGTACTTTAACACATGAAAAAGATTTTTGTCACATAATGGGAAAACCCAAAGAACTCAGTAGCACTGAAGCTTGGGGGATTTTCAGAAAACTATATGATTGAGACCCAAACCAGTTCTGCTACTGAGTCAGAGATGTGGGAGGAGTGTACCTAGTTTAAGAAACCACTACCTATTTTGCTCACCAACTTGTGAGGCCAGGCTAATGTAGATCACACCCAGAAGTATCTAGGACCTAAAGAGATCTCATCTTTCCCAGTCTGGGTGGAAGGTGCTAGGTGACTGCTACTTTTGCCTCTTGAGTATTTATTGGGGATGATACTCTCTAGTCGACCCTTAAGGAGCTCTCTTTCCATCCAGGAGGGAAGGTAGGTAGGGCCGAGGTTGTGCAACTGAGGTCCTTTTGAGGGCCTGTTAAAGATCTTGAGGTATGAAGAGCAATCAAAGGCCAAGGATTCTTATATGGGGCTGTTCAAATGCCAAGACAATCAACCACTTTATGTGCAGTCTTTCTATTCAGGGACAAACGCAGTTATCTACCTCCCTGCTATTAAGATGTATAAATCTTCTTTGGCCAGTATGGACATGTGGTCACTGACCTGATTATTTCCCTGGAAATAACTTCCACGCTTTCTCGACGGATTGTTGTTCAGTCATTCAGTCCTGTCTGACTCTTTGTGACCCCATGGACCGTAACACACTAATACTGTCCATAGGGTTTTCTTGGCGAAGATACTGGAATGGTTTTGCCATTTGCTTCTCTAATGGATTCCTTCTAGATGGATTAGGGAAAGGGCAACAATATGTGCCTTTTGAATTCTGATTAGCCAGTGAAAAAACCACCGTCACCAAAATTTCGGGAAACAGACACTGGACAATAATTAGATTTCTCTAGTGTTTGCCTAAAATGCCTTTGGCTCTCTGTGAATCTGAAATCATAGGACAGTTGATTTCGAACTAGAAGGGGCCCTAGAGGTCATCTAGTCCAACCCTCTCATCTTATAGAAAAGTGAGACCCAGATGAAGGAATTGAGTTTCCTTGGGTCAGGGATTCTTTTTTTTTTTTTGGAGGGGGGAAGGCAAGGCAGTTGGGGTTAAGTGACTTACCCAAGGTCACACAGCTAGTGGGTCATGTGTCTGAGGTTGGATTTGAACTCAGATCCTCCTGACTCCAAGACAGGTGCTCTATTCACTGCACCACCTAGTTGCCCCTAGGTCAGGGATTCTTAAACATGACATGGACCTCTTTGGTAATCTAGAGAAACCCTTCTAAAATAATGTTTTTAAATGCATAAAATAGATAGGGTTTCCAAAGGAAACAAATCATATTGAAGTGGTTAATCAAAATATTTTTAAAATACAAGTTCATAGACCTTAAGTTAAGACCCCCTGCCCTGGGTCAAAAATGCCCAGTCTAAGATCCAGGTTACCTGACGCCAAATCCAAAATTCTGTCCTGTGTACCAAATGGTCTAGGGTGGAATGCTGTCCCCCATAGGTGGTGAGGGCAAAAGGAACAGGAGTACTGGAACATAAAGAGGGGATTTTGTTGGGGGCAGGGGGGAAGAGAGACAGTCTTCCACAATCTAGCAAAACTTCCATGGAAGTTACCACAGGAAAACTGGCTCAGAGGAAACTGGGCCCCAGAGAAGTAGGGGAGCCAACCCTTTCACCACAGCAAGGGATAATAACCAAATAACATGAACAGTCATGCAGAAGAGATGGCCCCATAAATTAAAATCCATACCTGGGATCTAGGATGGTGAAACAATAAACAGAAAGGAAAAACAAAATCCAGAGTGAGTCTCTAGGACAAGATAAGGCATCTTGGTAATATGGAAAGAACAATGGATTTGGAGTCTGAGCTGGTTGTTCTCTCGTGTCTGACTATTCATGACCCACTTGGGTTTTTCTTGGCAAAGATACTAGAGCAGCTTGCCATTTCTTCTCCAGCTCATTTTACAGACAAGAAACTGAGGCAAACAGGGTTAAGTGACTTGCCTAACGTCACAGCCGGTAAATATTTGAAGCCAGATTTGAACTTAAGAAGATGGCTCACCCCAGTCCCAGTACTCTAGCTACTGCGTCACCTAGCTGCCCAGAATCTGAGGATCTGGGTTCAAATCCTAGCTGTGTGACCTTGAAAAAGTCATTTAACCTCTGTTAGTTTCTTCATCACTAAAATGGGGGAGTGAGAACTAGGTGTTTGATAGTAGGTTTCTTCCAGCTTATTCAAAGAAGAGAGCTCAGTATTTGTCTTGTTGGTGAGGTATTTCAGCAGCCTCCATTTTCCCAACTGAAGGGGGACTTCTGTCTTTTGGGGCCCTCTCCTTTCCACCTCTCTACCTTTTGTGCCAACCCTGAGCACTACTCAACATGAACACAACTAGAAGTCTGTTTGCTCAGGTTCACTTTTCCTTTTGGGAAGAGTATGAGACTTGGCATGTTTAGAGAGTCCTTTGGATCCTGGAGTCTGGGTATGGGGTGGGGCTCCTGTTTCGGCTGACTAGGACGCCTGAGGCACTGTTTGCAGCTGGCTACAGCTGAAATCATCACCCAGCAGCTGCTTTGCAATGGAAAAACTATGTGTCTCAAAACAATAAAGCCTCATAAAGACAGAAGAGAGGTCAGGCTGGCTGACCGGGCTGAGTGTGAATGGGGGTGGGAACTTGGTTCGGTTGTTCCCAGTGGCTTCCAGGAATGTTGATGGGCCAGTGCCAGCCTATGGCTTTCCCTATGAGAGAAGGGCATTGCAACAAGCCCCGGCTAGCTTGGGGTTGCCCACTAAGTGGGTAGGGGTTGAGACGTGATGAAGTCAGTTTGCTCTTGAATTTGGCAGTCTGGCCACACTCTCTGCTTCAGAACAACTCCATGAAGCAACTAAACATTTTTTCGTAGAGCCTAAAGGTACCTTTGTTCATACTGTTGCCTCCACTTGGGGGATAATAATATGAATAACCGGCATTTCCATAGCCCTTGAAGGTTTGCAAAATGCTTCACAGATATTTCACTTGAACCTCACAAGAACCCTAGGAGGTAGGTGCCATTATCATTCCAATTTTTCAGATGGGGAAATTGAGGCAGACTTGAACGGGATCGCCTAGCTAATGTCTGAATCTGCATTTGAGTTCAGGTCTTCCTGACTCCAGGTACAACACTCTGTCTGTCTACTGTATTATACGGCTGCCCTGTGTGTATGGGTGTCAGGGAAGACTAGCACCACCACTGTGAGGGCTGCCGAACGCTTTTCCGGGCTGCTTTCTACCTTTGGTGTCCACCTGTCACCCAGCTCTCACACGTGGCTTCAAGAAGCTGTCGAATGCTCGTCAGCCATGCCCAGGTAAACTGTGTAGGAGCAAGCTAGAATTTCAGTAGCTAAAAGAAACATGAGATGCACAAATTCAGACATTTCCATTTCAAATGTTCGTACAAACTATTTGTACCCGACCTGTGACAGCGCCTTCTGAGCTCCTACTGGTCTGATCAGCCGCGATTGGACACACTAACCTTTGACCTCGATGTAGTGACGTCATTTTGGTCCTCTTGGAGAATGAAAGATAGCAATCAACCCAGCTGGTCCGGATGGGGACTGGACCAGTGCTCTAATCTGAATAGGGAATTCCCGGAAAAGAAATTTCCTCTACCATTGCAGATTCTAGTCTTAAAGCATAGCTTGGGGCATTAAGAGTTTAAATGACCTGCTTAAGGGACCAGCATGAATCTGGAGGACTAGAATTCCAATCTCCTAGGCTCTAAGACCAGATCTCTATCCACTTCACTGGGTTGTGTTAAAATAATTGGAAGGGGGGAGGGAGATGCATATGAGCCCACCCTCCCCAAGGTAGCCATTTATGGGCTTGTTTGCAACACAATCACGCCTACTCTTCTATCTCAACATTTCTCTACTCTACCCCCAGTCCTAGGGTCTAAGCTCCTAATCTTCCCTACCCCACCCCCCAGCCAGGTGTTAACCCCTCAGGGCAGTTATGACCTAACCCCTACCAGAGTACCTACCCACAGCAACACAGGGCAGGTGCCTTTGGGAAAATCCACCTCCCATTTCAAGATACCCACACCTTTGCCCCAAAGGAATGAATGAATAAATGCATGTGAGTGAATGAAAAAGTATTTCTTTAACACTATATGCTTAGCGCCATGCTAAGATCTGTATACACAAATAGGAAAATAAGACAGTCTCTAATGGGGGAGGCAACTCATATGGGACATTTCAGGTGTAAGTTAGATGTAAAGTTCCCAATGGTTCTCGGGGTGCTGCAGCAAAGTGTATGGTAAGGCATTTTTAAAAATATCATTTCCATGAATAAAGTCACATCCGTTTTTGACACTGAACCATCTGACAGTCCTGAAGACTTTGTTTTCTGGGTCTTTATTAGTGGGGGCTGCTGAGGAAGTGGGAGCGGTAGCACCTGCAGAGGCAGTTGCCAGGTCTCCCCAAGAGTCACCTCATGGCTGTAGTAATTGCCCCTCAGAAGGCAGACTCTTTGATCTGGGGTAGTGACTGATAAGTAAGAGCCTCGCCTCCCCGATTTTTATTTTGGTGGGAGAGAATGACTCACACAGGATGCGGAGAGTTGGATGGGTGATTACGACATTATGTTACAGTGTCCCCCAAACCCACCTCTCTTCCAAACTTCCCTATTATCACTGAGGGCATCGCCATCCTTCCAGGCACTCAGATTCACAACCCAGGTATCATCCTTAACTCCTTTATCCTAATATACCGTCAATTGCCAAATCTCGTTTCTATCTCGACATTTCTTGGATCAGTCCCTTCTCTTACTCACGTAGCCAGGCTTCCATCTTCTCTCACCTGGACAATTGCAATGGACTTCTAACTTTTCTCCAGGCCTAAAGCCTTTCTCCTGTCCTATCTATCCTGTCTATACAACTGCCAAAGTGATTTTCTTAAAGCTCAGGTCTGACCGTCTTTATCACATCCTCATGACTACTTTTGTGTACATTTTATGATGTCCATAGTTATTAGTATAGGGTAGCTAGGAGGTGCAGACTACTGGACTTAGAATCAGGAAGTCTGATCTTTATGAGTTCAAATCTGGCCTCAGGCACTTATGAGCTGTGTGACCCTGGGCAAGTCACTTAATCCTGTTTGCCTCAGTTTCTTCATCTGTAAAATGAACCAGAGAAGGAAATGGCAAGGCACTTCAGTTTCTTTGCCAAGATGATCCCAAATGGGGTCATGAAGGGGCAAAAATGACTGAAAAACAACTGAAATATTAGAGATGGAGCTAGTCTTTTGTTATTTCTCTAACTTACCTTGCTTTGGAATTATTTTGTTCCTTAAGAATTTATGATCAGTATATAGTTGGATAGAAAAGATGTAATAAATGCTGAAACCATACCCGAGAAGTAATAAAAATCTTGGCACCTGGGCTGTCTTAAACCCTCCTAATGCAGCGTTAAGCTTTGCCAAGAAAGAACAAATAAATTTTATGAATTGGCGTGTTTTTCTACAAGAATTTGGAAATTCATCAAATGTAGACTTGGATGACAGGTAAGCTAAGGAGCCGGTCTTGTATCGTAGGAAGTATGAATGGTACTTTGTAAGTCTGTTGGCAGACCCACTAGTTAAGGGAAGGGAAAGATTAATCTTTTAAGTTTTATCGTAACAATAATGATGCCTGTGGGCTGCTAGGTGGCCCAGTGGATGGAGTGCCGGGCCCGGGGCCAGGAAGACTCATCTTCCCAAGTTCAAATCTGGCCTCAGACACTTACTAGCTGTGTGACCCTGGGCAAGTCACTTAACCCTGTTGGTCTCAGTCTCCTCATCTTTAAAATGAGCTAGAAAAGGAAATGGCAAACCTCTCCAGGATCTTTGCCAAGAAAACCCCAAAATGGCATCACAAAGAGTTGGACGAGACTAAAGGACTGAATAACAACAATGCTGCTTATAGGAAATTGCCTTGAAGGTACAGATGAAGACTGAGAATGGAACACGTAGAGGAGAGGGATGAAAATAAGTCGTGGGAGAAGGTAAGAGAGGCTCAGGCAAGAGAGATTTTGCCGGGGGTGTCTGTGTGAAGGGGAACCCCTGACTCATCAAGAAGCACTTCAAATCCCAAACCCATTCTGGCACATGGATTTTATTTGGGGTGTAACCCGGTTATTTAGAACAATTGCCTTTGGCTTCTTAGAGGTGGAAATGGTAGAAAACAGCTTTGATGTTTGGTTCTCATCTTATTCCAGTAATGTGGCCTAATTAATGATTTGTAGCTCTCTCTCAAATTCCTGGTTTGATAAATTCTCATGGGTTAGAAGATCTGCTTTCTCTATTGCCTTTAAAATTACTTTTTTTAAAAACCTGATCAGTATAGGTTGATTTTTGGGAAAGTTATCTTACGAAGTTCAAGATGTATTTTGGTGCCAATTTTATTCTTCTAAATACATTTAAAGGTAGTCATTAAAAAATGAGTCATCGTTGTATAGAAAAGAATACTGGATTTGTGATCAGAAGACCTAGGTTTGAATTGCCGTTCATACAGTTACTACCCATGTGAAGGTAATATTTACCTTATCTATCTAGTAAGAGTTTTTGTGTAGAAAGGACTTTGTAAACTGTAAAGTGCCATCTGTGAGTAGGTATTGAATTGTTTTTCCTAGAAAGGAACCTCCATCTCCAGAGATTGTGTTTCATCCATTTTTTTGTTTCTCTCCTGGCATCTATTATCCATATAAATGCTTCTGTACGTACGTTTTTGTTGTTGTTCAGTTATATCAAACTCTTCATGACCCAGTGGACCATCGCCTCCAATGCGGTCCGTGAGGTTGCCGTGAGGCAAAGATACTGGAGCAGTTTGCCATTTCCTTCTCCATCTATACATACAGAAGGTGTTTAATAAACGCTTATTGAGTTGGATTACTGTATTGTTTTAAGATGCCAAAATACCATTCCAGTTCTAGAATTAGCATTGGTAGAAAGCAGGCTTTATTTATAGATGCTTTTTTCACATTTTCTACCATCACCATTTCACATAATTATAGTAAAGTTTCCAAGAAGCATTTACTGGACAAATTCAATACATGGATAAAATGAATCTTTCTAGAAAAGCAGTGGCTTAGAAATGCTATTTTTTGGTTTATAGACTATCTAAATTTCATATTTGCATACTACTATATTTTGGGACCAAATACAATGCAAAGTTTAACAGAATTAGTTTGTTGCAGTTAAGACAACACGAATTCACTGCTCAAGAGAACTTGTATTTCCTTGGCATATGTAAAGATTATGTCTCCACCACTTCTACAACATTGGTTCAAGTCCCACACTTCTCTGGGCATAACATGCTATCTTCTTAATTGATGAGGGAAAAAAGGAAAGTGCCAAATTTTAGTTTTCTTTATGCCCTATACTTCATCCTTTCTTAGGGATGAGAGATATCTTTTTTTTTCTTTTGTTAAAAAAATTCCTCATTTTTATTATGAAATAAACAAACATGGACATTTCAATACAAATAATAACAGCTGGTATTTATATGCTTTACAAATATCTTGTTTTAGCCTAACAACAATCCTGGCAGGTAGGTGATATTATTTCTCCCATTTTGTAGTTGAGGAAACTGAGGTAGGCAGACATGATGAGAACTGTCCAAGGTCACACGACTTAGCAAATATCTGAGGCCACACTTGAACTCCAGACCTTCCTGACTCCAAGTCCAGTGCTCTACCCAATGCGCAGCCTAGCTTCCTTTTTCTATTACAGAAAAAAAGGATGGTATATGAAACTATGAATTTCTGTACAGTTTTAAAAGTATTTTTAAATTTAAAGACAGCTAGGTGGTGTAGTGAATAGAGCACTGGGCCTGGAGGCAGGAAGACTCATCTTCCTGAGTTCAAATCTGGCCTCAGACACTTACTAGCTATGTGACCCGGGGCAAGTCATGTAACCTTATTTGCCTCAGTTTCTGCATCTGTAAAATAAGCTGGAGAAGGAAATGGCAAACCACTGGTGTCTTTGCCAAGAAAATCCCCAAAAATGGGTCACAAAGAGTTAGACATGACTGAACAACAAAATATTAAATTTTACAGAATAGTAACAAAACTGCCCTGCATATCTATAGCTACCCCCCATCCCCCTTTATTCTTCTATGTCTCCTTTTGAACTTCCTTCTGGAAAGACAATATTTTTTTCTGATGCAGAAGTCAGATGAGTATGTTGGTGTTGGATGATGACATAGCACCAACTTTTTTATTCATTTAAGAAGCAATTGAAAACTGTAAAAAAAGAAATGGGGATGCCTGTTAATTGGAGAATGGCTGAGCAAGTTGTGGTATATGATTGTGATGGAATTCTGCTGTGCTGTAAGAAATGATGAGCTCACTGATCTTTGAAAAAACATGGATAGACTTGCAGGAGATAATGAAGAATGAAATGAGCAAAACCAAGAAAATGTTGTTTGCAGTCACAGCAGTATTGTTTCAAGAACAACTTTAGGTGACTAAATCATTTTGGCTATTATGAATACCCAAATTAACCACAAAGGACCTATGAAAGAAGATGCTATCTTCATTCAAAGAACTGATAAATAGAAGCATATATACAATGATTATGTGTATATTTGTATACTACACATAAATGCATATTTGTGCATGGACACATGCACGTGTGAGTATACATATTATATATATATATATACACACACATATACATATACATATAGACACGTACTTGTATGTGTCTAATGGTAGCCATCTCTAGGGCAGGAATAGGGGGTGGGGGAGGGAAAAAAAGGGAAAAAAGAAATTTACATGATAATTTTGTTATACATTTAAAAGGAATAGTGAGTTGTACATGACAAATTTGCAGTTTCATGTGCAATTATCTTTTTAAAAAAATATACCATGCTATGGAAATGTTTGTTTTATTCCATAAATTTTAAAAATTTTAAAAAGAAAACTCAAAGGGACTCAGAGATCTTCATTTTCACAGATGAACAAGTCACTGGAAGAAAGGATTCCTCAGAGATCTCAGGTGTCTATGAATGATAGATGGAAGGAGTTTTGCTGAAGGAGGGAAGTACCCATTTCAGTTTTGAGTTGGAGGGAGAGGCTTCTTTCCAGGTGAATTTTCTCAGAGGCAGTGAATGTAATGGACTTGACATTGGAAGAGCTATTTCTACTTTTGTGGGACTTTCCCCCTCGATCCTGGGAACTGAAAGTGCACTTCAAACACCAGCCCATTAATTCACTCACTGGAGGTGCTATCTATTCAATTCATTACCAAAGCATTCCAGTGAAGGAGATGACTGTTACCTATGTGACAAGATAAATTGAGGCTGAGGCTTGCTGAAATGGTTCAAGAATCAGGTACATTCATTACCAGTCTAGTCTTGGCGACCAAACAGGGCTTACAGCTGGATTTAGTGAAAATTTTCCTTTTCCCCCTTTTTTCTGTAAACGTCATTTTGTTGTTCAGTCATTTTCAGTGGTGTCTGAAGTGGTTTGCTATTTCCTTCTTCAGCTCATTTTATAGATGAAGAAATTGAGGCAAACAAGGTTTAGTGACTTGCCCAGAGTGACATGGTTAGTGTCTGAGGCCAGATTTGAACTCAGGAAGATGAGTCTTCTTGATTCCAGGCCCAGGACTATATCCTAGTTTTTTTCCAGTCATGTCCTACTCTTTATGACCCCATTTGGGTTTTCTTGGCAAAGATACTGGAGTGGTCTGCCATTTCCTTCTCCAGCTCATTTTACAGATGAGAAAACTGAGGCAAACAGGGTGAAGTGATTTGCCCAGGGCCACACAGCTAGTAAGTGTCTGAGGCCAGATTTGAACTCAGGAAGATGACTCCATGTCTGGCACTCTACTGTATCACCCAGCTGCCGTCCATTTCGCCTATTAAAAGTCATTCCCCATTCAAATCTTCTAGGCAGTCTCCACCCAGAGACAACCCCACCCCTTCTAGTAGAATGGACACCTTCCATTCTCCACTGAGACATGCTGGGAGCGTGGTCTGGATTCCCTGGAGGGGAAGGCAGGACAAGCAAAACTGTGTATCTCTGTCAATTGTCCTTAATCCTGCTGTACTTTCCTCCCAGCTCAGCAGCTTTTCTCTCTTGTAGGGAAAGCCTGAGGGCTGCTTGGGGCACAGGTGTAGCCCTACAAGCTGCCTTAATTGCTGAGCGAGAAGTTGCCTGGGGAATCCTGGGACCTGGTTGGAGAGGTGCCTGGCCTCCCTGAGAAGAGCTGGACTCTGAGCCGTGCATTACTTTGCACATTGTGTTGGATTTATTATGTATGCATACACCCAGCTCAGGGTGAATCATCTAAAAAGACAAAGAGAGAAGCTTCCCGTAGAATAGGAACCTTTGCTCCCTCACCCACCTGCATTTTAATTTGTTTTAATTGGGAAATCAAACACCTATGCTAGGGAAGAATGCTATAAAACTCTACCCTGTACTGAAAAGTGTGTTTCAACAGTCTTTCTGTAGCAATCAACAGCATTTATAAGGCACTGGGGATACAGAGACCGAGACAAAACTCCTGCCCTCAGGAGTTTCCATTCTGTTGAGAGAAACCAAGTATGTGTCTACATGTATATACATGTATGGGTGTGAATATATACTTATGAACACATTCACATACATGTGCAAAATACATATATACAGAACGAATACAACTATACGTGGGGTGGTCGTTGTGCAGTCGTGTCTGACTCTTTGTGACCCCATGGACCGTATCTCACCAATGCTGTCCATGGAGTTTTCTCGGCAAAGATACTGGAGTGGTTTGCCACTTCCTTCTCCAGTGGCTTAAGGCAAATAGAAGTTCAGTGACTTCTGACAAGATCATCATGTTACTGCTCCATCTGGAACTCAAAAGTTGACAATGTAAGTTTGAAGTGAAAGTGAAATGTCAGCACAGTAGTCCCACAAAGTACTTTTACCTTTGGGAGAGACTATAATTATGGTGATGGGTTATTGTTTTATGTTTTAAGTATTTGTTAATGTGCCGTTAATGAATCTTTTGGGTTTTTTTTAAGCATTACTTTTGTGGTACAGAAAATTAATAGCCACTGGTATGCAAGAACCATCTCCTACCGGTTCTAGGGAGCTAATTCTTACATTTTCAATGTAAGTATTTGATACCTCTGAAATCAGCTAATGCAACATATCAGGGCTTGACTTATTATTTTGTTGATTGTTTAGACTTAAGAAAGTGAAGGAAAAAGATATTAATAATGCACAACCTTAAAAGTATGCCTGGGTACATTTTTCCCTCTCTGGAGAACAGATTGTTAAACATTTACACAGCACATCCCTGTAAATAGCTGTCCTATACTTGATATCTGATCAGTTGTTCATCCTTCATTTTTGAAGAGGACCAATGGCATCATGGTGTTGGTGTCAGGATACAGAGTGTTCGGCTGTGGCTGATCAGTCCAACATGAGTTCGAAGGGCTCTACCACAGGTCAAGCAAAATAGTCCATTAGAACATTTGGGATACAGATGTCTCTGGATCTGTGTAGTTCACACCCTTTGTGCTACTACAATTCTGCTTTGCTCAGGGAGTCCGTTACCTTCTTTGATTCAGGCACACCGTACTGGGTGGTCCTGTGCCAGAGTCTCCCATGTCTCATAATTGATATTAAAGTTCTTCAGAAAGACTTGTGAGAGTGTCCTTGTACAGCTTCTTCTGACCACTGTGTGAGTGCTTGCTTTGTGGGAGTTCTCCATAAATAGTCTTTTAAATAAGTGTTTATATGGCATTCAAACAACATGGCCAGCCCATCAGAGTAGTGGTCACTGCATTAGAGTTTGAATGCTTCACAGTTCAGCTCTAGAGAGGACTTCAGTGTCTGATACCTTATCATGCCAGGTAATCTTCAGAATCTTCCTAAGACAATTCAGGTGGAAGTTTTTTCAACCATCATCATCATCAGACCATCATCAATCAATGCTGAAGCCAATGCTGTATGCCTCAGGTTGTAGTCAACCCCTCTCTAGATGAACTTCCAACTGAAGAGATATTGATCAGTCTCCTGCTGAGTGGCAAAGTACCTGGTGTTTATTCCATCCCAGCAGAGATCTACAAGGCAGGGGGTCCACTGCAGAAGCTGACTGAAATCTTCCAGATTGTGTGGCAAAAGGAAGTTATCATCCAGGAGATCAAGGATCCCTCCATTGTCCTTCCCTATAAAGGAAAAGGAAACAGGCTGTCATTTGACAATCACAGGAGGCATTTCTTTCTTAGTCATTGCTGGAAAGATTCTTGCCAGAGTCCTCATTAATTGGCTGATCCTTTACCTGGAAGATGATCATCTGCCCAAGGGCCAGTGTGGCTTCAGAAAGGGCTGAGGAATGGTTGATATGGTGTTTGCTGCCTGACAACTCCAGGAGAAATGCCAGGAGCAGATCAGAGGTCTGTACACAACTTTCGTTGACCTGACCAAGGTTGTCTGGAGAAGTTCATTAGTATTGTAAGCCAGACATGTTCACACTGGTTCTGGATGAAGGATGATGATCGCATGCTTTCCCAATAACCAATGGAGTGAAGCAGAGCTGTGTGCCTAGTCCCATGCTTTTTAGCATGGTATTTTCCACAATCTTGTCAGATGCCTTCAAGGAGGACAAGCACATTATCAACATCAGCGGGAGGGAGAGTTGGTGTGTGACTTTCTGTTCAAAGATGATTATGCACTCAGTGCAGTTTCTGAGGTTGAAATGCAAGAGAGTATGGATTGATTCTCTGCCCCTTGTGCTAACCAACACCAAGAAAACTTGAAGTCTATTTTGCATAGTGAGCATCTTATCCAGAACGGGTCCTGTTAATCCATTTTGGGGAGACAATAACATGAACTATATCTAAACTTTGTTTTATCAATTTTCTCTGGAATTCTACTTTGAGATAGAGGCACAATAAGCTAGAGAATGTGAGAAAATCCTGACTTTCATCTTTGAGACCAGACTGCCCCCAAATCCTTTGTGAGTCCAGAGCCTGAGATCTTTGTGGGAGGAGAGCCACTCAGGCCATAGGTCCACAGTTTGGGAGCTTGTCTGGAATTTGACAGGTTTATTCCAATCAACCACCAGAGTTTAATCTCCATAGGGGGATGAGGGGAGTCCTAATTGTGTTCAGGGCTCATCTGGGTTGGTTTAATTTCTTTTTGATCTAGCTTACTTATCCTATGAATTCAGACCTCCATTTGAGGTCTGTAAAAGCCTAATGCTTGGAGAGAACTATGAGTGGCAGGGAGTCCTAGAGAGATTTGTTTTTTTAACCTTCAGTTGGATTGCTATACAAAGTCGATTCACTGGAGAAATGAATGAGCTTCTCTATGTGCTGGAGGTACCCATGGAAGGAATTATCACCCAGAAAGGTGGCATTCTCATTTGAGGTTGTGGGGGTGACCTCAAGTCAACCAGAGGTTCCCTAATACCTGTTGGGAGCACAGTTGGGACCTGCCTGTTTTCCTGGTTGATTGTGATGTTTCTCTACAACAAACCCTTTATGTGTGAGTTCAACTCTCCTTTGTCCAGGTCCAAAGACAATGAGATTCATGTGTGAGCTCACTTCCCCGCCCCTTCCTTCAAATTTGTATAGCCTTTTTCTTAAGCATTCTGATTATGTGAAATATTGTTTCATTCCCTTCTTCCCTTTTCTCCCCTAGTGTTTTCCCTTTTTTCCCTCCTGTTTGTTTCTTCACTTTAGGTCATCAAAGCAGAACAAAACCACCACCAGGCCTTCTCTTTGATATATTTAATTCCCTCTATAACCCTTGAAGACGTAGGGCTTCTGAGGAATACTTATTTCTCTTCCCTCTTTTATAATGCGAACATTTCCTCCTCACAAAAAGTTTCTTCCAATTACTCCCATGTATTTACTTTTCTGGGTTTCTCTTGATTCTTGTTTTTGAATTCCAAAGATTTTGTCCAGTTTATGTGCAAGTATGAGAAATACTTTTTGTTATTCAGTCATGTCTGACTCTTAGTGACCCCTTTTGGGGTTTTCTTGGCAAAGACACTGGAGTGGTTTGCCATTTCCTTCTCCAGCTCTTTTTACACATGAGGAAACTGAGGCAAACAGGATTAAGTGACTTGTCCAGGGTCACACAGCTAGTAAATCTCTGAGGCTGGATTTGAACTCAAGAAGATGAGTATTCCTGATTCCCAGCCCGGTGCTCTGTCTACTGAGCCACCCAACTGCTGTTGGCTGGGATAGCGGGCCCCTATTTGGTCTCAGTTTGTACTCTGCCTGGGCTCTACTCCTTAGTGGTCATCGTCTTCTGGGTGTCTCCTTCTGCCTGTCTGGGTTGGATGAAGGCATGCGCGCGTGCGCGCACACACACACCCACACACACACACACATGCTGTAGTTATTCTCTTCATTTCTCAACCATCATGTGATTGTTTTCTCTTTTATGAAGTACACGTGGATCTGGGCAGTTCTGCTTCTGCTCACTCTACCATCTTGAAGGGAAGTCTCCCTTCAGCTCTTATCCAAGATTCTGTTTTTATTTTAGCCTAAGAAAGGCAGCAGGGTTCAGAAGAACTGAGTGCTAGATTTGGAGGGAGAGGCCCCAGATTCAAATCCCTGTTCTTCTACTCATTGCCTGGGTGACTTTAGGTAGGTCATTTCACTTCTCAGCTATAAAAGAACAGGTTTGGCCTTCATGGCCTCTAAATTCTCTTCTTGCTCTAAATCTGTGAGTTTTAATTCTCATGTTACTCATGTCTCAGCATCTTGATGAAGAACCCCCGTGAAGCCTGGACGCAGACAGGGCAGCTGCCTTATCTTTTGTTTGAGCAATTCTGGTTTTGTTTACTTGGAGAGCAAGGAAAAGTTCCCTAGAGAGAATTTTTTTTTTTAAATTTATGTGTGCCTGTGGGAGTGTGCTTTTTATAACTTCCTGCCTCCTTTTTCTCCAGATTTGGCCTGCCAGGCCAAAACACTGTCCAGTTGCTGATCATTCTAATAACTATTCTCTCTGCTGCCTATAGGAAAAGGAGCATTCAAATACAGCTGCAGCTGCCAGTTTCATATTTTTTTTTTCAGGAGGAATTATTTACCTTTAAGGTAATACATCATGTATCAGTAATACAGAGGCAGAAGGAAAGAAAAAAGGTGGAAAGGGTTGGAATGAGTGGGTAGAAAATAGATGATCAACAAAAGAGAGAGGAGGAATGATTTGGGGAAGGGGGCAGGGAGCAAAGAGGTGTGTTCATTACAGCAAATCTGCAAGAGAAGGAAAGATGGAACAATAGCAAATGAGAATCCAATTAAAATGTAAAGACTCTCATGATGATGGAATGGGATGGAAAAGGAAAAAATACTTGGCAAATGCTTTTGCTTTTTACTTTAGGGTCAGGGTTTTATAGATCTGTGTTTCATATGTTTAAGGTATATGAATAGTAGTCATGTAAAATGTCTCCCTCTCCTTCCCACATATCATCTTTCTTCTTTTCCACTTATTCTTTACCTCTCGTGGATGCCTTTTTCTTTCCTTAGCCCTCGGTTTTTGGGAGGCTCATCTGTTATTGGGAGGCTCATCACTCGATGTGTTAGCCAGCCTTGGAACAATAATGATATTGATAATGATATTAGCTAGCATTTATATAACACTTGAAGGTTGGCAAAGTACTTTACGAATATGATCTCATATTATCCTCACAGCAACCTTGGGAGGTAAGCGCTATCATGATCTCCATTATACAGTTGAGAAAACTGAGGCTGACAGCGGTTAAGTGACTTGTTCACGGTCACACAACTAGTATCTGAGGTGGGATTTGAACTTGAGTTTTCCTGACTCTAGGTCTAGCACTCTATCCACTATACTACCTAATCAGTGTGATTGCAAATATTGCATTTCTACGTTTTTATTCAACAAGCATTATTAAGCACCTACTCTATGCTTTGGCAATGTGCTGGGTGCTGAGAGGGGCAAGAATTTAGTAAGCACCTACTATATGCCTGGCATTGTGTGCTAAGAACTTTACAAATATTATCCCTTTTTACCTTCACAGTCACCCTGGGAGATTCAAGTGCCTGGGATTCAAAGACAAGCAGGAAACTGTCCTTGCCCTCAAGGAGCTTATATTCTACTGGAAGGAAACAGCATGTATACATATAAGTAAATATGATACAGATTAAGGGGTGGTAAGAATGCCAGCAATGGGATGAATCAAGAAAAATTTTCTCACCTTTGGGTCTTTACTATGTGTGGGGCAGCCCTAGAACTTGGTGGTGTTGGAAGTTTTCAACTTCCAGGATCCTGAGACATTTTTAAGCGCTTTATTTGAAGCAACTAATTAGGTTCTGATCTACTTTTTGCTTCCCTGCAAGTTTTAACCTGCATTTCTTTGATTATTGTAGAAGTTGAGCATTTTTGGAAGTGATTATTAATAGATTATGTTTTCTGCAGATTAAAATAATTTGTACCAAATACCACCTCATACACCATCAGATTGGCTAAGTTGATAAAAAAAAGGAAATGACAAATGCTGGAGGGGCTGGAGGAAAAAAGGTATATTAATGCATGTTTGGTGAAGCTGTGAACTAGTCCAATCATTCTGGAAAGAAATTTGGAACTTTGAACAACAAGCTATTAAACTGAGCATAACCTCTGTCCCAATGATAGCTATACTATGTCTATACCCCATATGGAAAAGAACCCTTACGGATAAAATTTTTTCTAGCAGTTTTTTGTGGTAACAAAGAATTAGAAACTTAGGAGATGCTTAGCAATTGGGTAATCAGTTGGCTGCACAAGTTATGATACATGAATATGGTAGAATACTGTTGTCCTGTAAGAAATGATGAAAGAGATGATTTCAGAAAAATATGTATGGGATAGAGGATTGTGGGAAGATGGCAGAATAAGGCAGGAAATTACCTGGCTCTTCCCAATTCTCCTCCCTTCCCCAGTAACTTAAAATAGCTCCTCAAGATGAATTTGAGAGTGGCAGAAATAATTAAAAGATGGAATAAAGCAGTTGTTCAGCCTAAGACATGATGGGAGGTATTAGGAAAGATCTGAACTATTGGGGTGGTGGTCTGCCTCCACTCTTGGGAGTGAAGTGCTAATGCTACAGTGCTCTATGTGGGGTCCACACAAATTGGCTCAACACTGTGCCAGGCTGTGGCTACAGGCAAGGAAGAGAAAGCACAGGCTGCTGGTGAGTGTGGAGGCCCTTCTGGTTCTGGTCACTGGCAGGAGAGCAAAGTCCCTGGTTTCTGTTCCAGGGCAGAGGGGCTTACTTACAGCTGCTGGAGCTCAGTGGTGTATTCTGGGAAGCAGGGAGTGAGAGGCTTTGCAGTGCATGGCAGCATTGCTGGGCACCCTGGTCATTGTTCAGAACAGAGAGAAGTACCTGAGGTCACTCATAGACCAAAGCATGAGTGGGAGGATCAGTGACCACACTCGGCCTTGGATCATAGCACATTAGAAGAACCAAAAAATCAAAGACCCTGAGATAGAGCTCAGAAAACAGCATGGAAAATCTGAAGCCTAAGACACTATCCCCCACACCCCAGGAGTAGAGCCCAACTCTAACAAAAATTAACAGCCAAGAAATAGAACATTAAAAAAGAGTAAATGACAGAGAAATAACTTGACCACAGATAGTTACTATGATGAGAGAGGAGATCAGAGTTCAAAGTCAGAAGAAGAAAATGAAATCAAATGAACTGCTTGTAAAGCTTCAGAGAAAAATGCAAAATGGTCACAAGCCCAAAACAAGTTGTTGGAAGAGCTAAAAAGGACTTTAAAAATCAATAAGAGAGGTAGAAGAAAAATTGGGAAAAGAAATAAAAGTAATGGAGGAAAATTGTGAAAAGAAAGCCAACCAATTAGAAAAAGATCCAAAAACTTATGGAGAAAATAACTCCATAAAAATTAGAATTGAACAAGGGGAAGCTAATGACTTCATAAGACATCAAAAATAAAACAAAATCAAAAGAATAAAAAAGAAATAGAAGAGAACATGAAATATCTCATGGAAACACAACTGAATTGGAAAACAGATCAAGAAGAAATAATCTAAGAATTATTGGACTACTGAAAGTCATGATCAAAAAAGAGTCTAGACATCATATTTTAAGAAATTATTAGGGAAAATTTCCCAGAAGTTTTAGAACTAGAGTGTAAAATGAAAATTGAAAAAACTCTACCAATCACCACCTGAAAAATCTCAAAGTGAAAACTCGTAGAAGCATTTCAAAGGCTCCCAGGTCAAAGAGAAAATATTACAAGCAATACTTTTAGCAAAGGTTATATGAAATAAACCCACACAAACCATCAGCATTTCTATATATCACCACCAAAGCCCTGCAAGAAGAGATATTTCATTTAAAATAACCATAGACAATATAAAATATTTGGGAGTACAGCTGCCAAGACAAATCCAGGAACTATATGGACATAATTATAAAGCACTTTTTATATAAATTCAGATTGAAATAGTTGGAGAAATATTAATTGTTCACAGGTGAGGTCAGCCAATGTAATAAAAATGACAATTCTACCTAACCTATTTATTGAGTGCCATTCTAATTAAACTACCAAGAATTATTTTGTTAAGCTAGAAAAAATCATAAATAAATGTCATTTGGAACAACAAAAGGCCAAGAATATCAAAAGAATTAATAAAAATGTAAAGGAAGGAGTCTAGCAGTACTAGATCTCAAATTGCTATTATCAAAACTATCTGGTATTGGCTAAGAAATAGAATGGTGGATCAACGGAATAGATTAGATACACAATACACAGTAGTAAATGGCCATAGTAATCTAGTGTTTGATAGACCCAAGCTTTTGGAACAAGAACTTGGTAAGAATTTGGTAAAAATTGCTGGGAAAACTGGAAAGCAGTCTGGCAGAGACTTGGTATAGACCAATACCTTATACCGTTTACCAAGATAAAATCAAAAGTGATACATGACCTGGATGTAAAGGGAGATAGCATAAGTAAATTAGAAGATCATGGAACATATGACCTAGCAGATTTATGGATAGGAGAAAAATTTGTAAGAGGTAGAGAGCATTGTGGGATGTAAAATGGATGATTTTGATTACATTAAATGAAAAGGTTTTTGTATAAATAAAACCAACATAGGCAAGATTAGAAGAAAAGCAGAAAATTGGTGAAAAAAATTTTATAGACAGTTTCTCAGATAAAGGTCTCCTACCTCAAATATATAGAGAACTGAGTCAAATTTATAAGAATATGAGTCATTCCCCAATTGATCAATGGTCAAAGGATACGAACAGGCAGTTTTTGGAATAAGAAAGCAAAGCTTTCTTTGCTTTCACATGAAAACGTGAACTAGATCATTATTGATTGGAGAAATGCAAATTAAGGCAACTTTAAGATACCATCTCAAACCTATCAGATTGGCTAAAATGATAGAAGGAGAAAATGACAAATGTTGGAGGGGATGTGGAAAAATTGGGAAATTGTTGGTGGAACTGAAGTGATCCAAGCAGTCTGGAGAGCAATTTGGAATTATGCCCAAAGAGTTATAAAACTGAGTATACTTTTTGGCCTAGCAATACCAATATTAGGTCTGTTTCCCCAAGGTGATAAGGAAAATAACCAATATATTCAAAAATATTTATAGCGACTCTCTTTGTAGTAGCAAAGAACTGGAAATTGAGGGGATGCCCATCAATATTGGGGAGAATGGCTGAATAAGTTGTAGTATATTATTGTGATGGAATACTACTGTGATGTAAGGAAAATGAGCAGTTTGATTTTAGAAAAACATAGAAAGACTTGAATGAAATAATGAAGAATAAAATGAGCAGAACCATGAGAACACTGTATACAGTAATAGCAATCTTTTTTTTTTGGAGGGGGGAAAGCAGGGCAATTGGGGTTAGGTGACTTGCCCAAGGTCACACAGCTAGTAAGTGTGTCAAGTGTCTGAGGCCGAATTTGAACTCAGGTCCTCCTGACTCCAGGGCTGGTGCTCTACTCACTTCAGCACCTTGCTGCCCCAGTAATGGCAATCTTGTTTGAAGAGTAAATGTAATGACTAAACTATTCTGAATAATATGAATATTTAAATCAACTATGAAGGAAAATGTTTTCCACCTCCAGAGAAAGAACTGATATGTGGAAGTATGCATCGTGTGGTTCCACATGTTGTTATCATTGTTTGTTCTTGATGGCTTGGAATGCAATGGATGCCCTTGACACCTTGGATGTCTGATCAAGCTGTAAGCTCTCTATAGCACCTACTTCAGCTGCCTTCATGAAAGCTGGGACAAATCATTCTCATCTGCCCATTCTGGCCGAGGGAAGTCTTTACATGATTGGGGCACACATCCCCCTGATTCACTGATGGGTTTGAGGCCTCTTGGTTACCTTCAACCTGGTTTAGCCAAGATGGTTTTACTGGGCTGTGGCCATTCAGCATGTTACAGCTTCTTGAAGTCACAGGTGGGAGTTGGGTGATGAGTGGACACCAAAGATGAATGAACAGCTCTGAAAAGAGCTCAGCAGGTCCTCACACCAGAGGTGCTGGTCCTCCTTGAACACCCCATACATTCCACATATATTATTCAGAACCAAAAAATATATATTTTTAGAAATTTGTATGAACTTATACAGAGTGAAGTGAGAAGAACCAGGAGAACAATTTATTCAATAACAACCATATTGTAAGGACAGTGAACTCTGAAAGACTTAGGAGCTCTGATCAACAAAATGACCTACCACAGTTCCAAAGGACTCACAATGAAACATGTTATACATCTCCATATGGAGAAGTGACAGACTCAGAGTACAAGTCAAAGAACATGTCCCCTTCCTTCCTTCCTTCCTCCCTCCCTCCCTTCCTTCCTTCCTTCCTTCCTTCCTTCCTTCCTTCCTTCCTTCCTTCTTTCCTCCTTTCCTTCCTCCCCCCCCCCCCCTTTTCAAGGCTAATGAGGGAGTTCATTTTGAAATACTATGCATATTTGTAATGGCCTTTTTTTGGGAGGTCTTCTTAATGGGTAAAGGAAGGAGAAAGGGAGGAGAACTGAGAATAAAATAAAATTGAAACTTAAAAAACCTCCCAGGCAACTTGTGTTTTTCCTTTTAAAAATTGTCAATTCATATCCTTTGACAGATCTATTGGAGTCTGGAAGTTGAGTTTGTATATTTTTAACAGTTTATATATATTATATAATATTTGCCATAAATATTTCCCCAGCCTATTTTTTTATTACATTGCTTTTATGTTACACTGAAATTTTTAATTTTTTATGTTTTGTGAGAAATAATTTCTCTCCCTCTGATCCTAGACGCCTATTCTGGAAGCAACCAATAGGCTGACATGCCACTTTCACTTACCTTTTGGAGATCTTTCAAGAAGCAACCTGGGGATAATTTGTATAACCTGTCCCACATTGTGGAAGAAGACAGGGGTCAGAAAAGCAAATGGAACAGGACAGTACCCCCTCTGAACTCCATAGTCTTAGTCAGGAGAGCCAATGTGAGCATAAGTTTTAATATATAGATTCTGGGGTGGGAGGAGACAGTCTACAAGAAGTAGAAAACAAGGACCTTTTTGAGCATATCAAGGAAGATGTGTTCCTATAACCATCTGAAGAGATTCTTTGTACCAGTTTGAGGAATAAGGCATGAAACAAAAGAAGGTTTAATTAAACCAAAAGGAGGCTCAGCCTATAGAACTTGAGCTCAAGGGATCTATCAGCCTCACTCTTCCCTTCCTATTAGCAGGGATAATAGGCCATCGCATCTGGTTCATTTGTTTTTCTATATAAATGTTATTATTATTTGAACCTATGTTCTTTGTGCTTCATTTTTGAAGAGGACCAATGACATCACAGGGTTTGTCTTGATTTGTGTGTGAATTGCATTGAAGTGAGGCAGAGTCACACAGAGTCATCAGCCTTACTCTCTCTTCCTGAGATATCAAAGTCCAGTGGCAAGACAAAAGTCAGGATGACTTGCAATATCTCAGGATGCAGTGGATGACCTTGGCCTCTTTGATGTCTGACCAAGCTCTGAGAACTCCACAGTGCCTGCTTCAGCTGCCTTCATGGCTGTTAGAACAAATTGTTCTTATCTGCCCATTTCATGGGGGAAGTCTTCACGTGTTTGGGGTAGACACCCCTCTAACTCAAGGACGGTTTAGAGGCCTGTGGGTTACCCTGAACCTGATTTAGCCTATCTGCCCAGACAGTTTTACCAGCGTGTGGCTGCTGCTCATGTTACAGCTTCTTGGAGCCACAGGTGAGAGCTGGGTGACAGGTGGGCATCAAAGGCAAATGAGCAGCCCTGAAAAAGGCTCAGTACACCTTCACATCAGAGCTGCTAGTCCTCCCTGAATGCCCTATATACACCATGATTTGATCCAATCCCATTAAGAAATGCCTTGGTATTCTGATTAGTATTCTACTAAATATGTAAATTTATTTTGGGACCATTGCCATTTTTACTCTTTTTAATCAGACCCATCCACAAATATTGAATGTTCCTATGATTATTTAGGTCTTTCTTTTTTGCAGGCATTATAGTTTTACAATTTTCCTTATAAAGTCAAGTGTACATGTAGTTAAATTAACAATGTTTATTGCTTCCTCGCTACTGTCTTCCCTTCTCCCCACCCCCAACCCCACTTAACAAAACAAAAACAAACAACTTATTTGCAGTCTATTCACTGAAGCCATGATTATTAACTTGTTGGTTGAGGATATATACCAGAGCATGCATTTCTCTTGATACTCAAAGAAATCACAAAATCTCAGAGCTGGAAGGGATTTCAGAGGTCTTCTAGTCCAACTTATACTTGAGCAGAAATCTGTAAACTATCCCTAACCAGTTTACCATACTGGTTCCTTGAGAAGCATCAGGGATAAGGGACTTTATAGCTCCCGAAAAGTCCGTTATATGTGTGGACAGCTCTAATTCATACAGAAATACTTTGAGTAACACTCTGGGATCCAGTAGGAGATTTATAGAATCTCAGATCTTATGGCTTTTTAAAAAAAATTCTAGATTATTTTTTTAAATTTTGGAGGGGGGAAGGCAGGGCAATCAGGGTTAAGTGACTTGCCCAAGGTCACACAGCTAGTAAGTGTGTCAAGTGTCTGAGGCCGGATTTGAGCTCAGGTCCTCCTGCCTCCAGGGCCGGTGCTCTAGTCACTGCACCACCTAGCTGCCCCAGTGGGCAACCATTTAATAAAGGTATGATTCTTTAAAGGAAACAGCTCATTCAGCTTGGATTTGAAATCCCTCAAATCTCCCACGGCCTTTTCATCTTATAGAAGTGAACAACAGGGCTATCAGAGCCTTTCTCCTCCAGACACTACTGTATTAATTGACAAGAAACATTATCAGGAGACTGGGTACATTCCTTTCTGATGCTCCCATTGCCTTTATCTACTGGCCTTTCTCTAAGCACCTCTGGGGTTACAGCTTTCCTCATCATGATTTTCCCCAGGGCAATAGAAGAAGAGTGGTTCCAAAGGAACACCCCCTTAATTTCTGCATTTCAACTATGTCAAAGTTTACTTGTACAACTGGGATAGTGTCTATAGTGTTAGACTCATCTTCAGGAAGTCCTGAGTTTAAATATTCAAATCCTTCCTCAGACTCTTACCAGTTGTGTGACCTTGAAGAAGTCACTTAATCTCTCTTGGCTTTAATTTCTTTATCTGTAAAATAATATAATGATAATAATAATAGCACCTAGCTTCATCTACATTAATGTTAGTTATTATTACTAGTTCTTCAGGCATAAAAGGTCCATCATAAATGATATCTGAAACAGAATGAAATTAACTCGGGAATATGGAATAATTATGAAGGTCGACAAAGTCCCCATTGTTCTCATTTCTGAAAACCAACCTTTGACTTTTTATTTTTATTTTTTAATTTTTTTAAAGAACTGAGAGGATTTATTTGAGAACAGAGGATCAATTGAATTTGTAGGGCATTGGTATCCCTCACCTCATTTTCCTGTAACTCTTTTTTTAATTTATTTTTTATTTTTGGTTTACAACACTCAGTTCCACAAGTTTTTGAGTTTCAAATTTTCTCCCCCACTCTCCCCACTCTTCCCCCCCAAGATGGCATGGAATCCGATATAAGTTCTACATATACCTTTGTATTAACATATTTACACAATAGTCAAGTTGTAAAGAAGAATAACCTTTTGCTTTTTTTTTTTTTACAATTTTATCATTTTTATTTAATATTTTAGTTTTCAACACTGATATCCACAAGATTTTGAGTTACAAATTTTCTCCCCATTTCTACCCTCCCCCCATTCCAAGATGGCATATATTCTGATTGTCTCATTCCCCATTCAGCCCTACCTTCTGTTACCCCATTCCCCCCCATCCCCTTTCCCCTTACTTTCTTGTAGGGCAGGATAGATGTCTATGCCCCGTTCCCTATATATCTTGTTTCCCAGTTGCATGCCAAAACAACTTTTTTTTTTGAGCATCTGCTTTTAAAAATTTGTGTTCTAAATTCTCTCCCCTCTTCCCTTCCCTCCCACCCTCCCTAGGAAGGCAAGCAATTCAACACAGGTCACACATGTATCATTATATAAAACACTTCCACAATACTCATGTCATGAAAGGTTAACTATATTTCCTTCCATCCTACCCCATCTCCCTTTATTCAATTTTCTCCCTTGACCCTGTCCCTTTTCAAAAGTGTTTGCTTTTGATTACCTCTTCCCCCTATCTGCCCTCCCTTCTATCATCCCCCCTTTTTTTATCCCCTTCCCCTTACTTTCCGGTGGAGTAAGATACCCAATTGAGTGTGTATGTTATTCCCTCCTCAAGTCGAATCCAATGAGAGCAAGATTCACTCACTGCCCCTCACATGCCCCCTTTTCCATTCCAACAGAACTGCTTTTTCTTGCCATTTTTATGTGAGATAATTTACCCCATTCTATTTCTCCCTTTCTCCCTCTCTCAATATATTCCTCTCTCACTGCTTAATTTTATTTTATTTTTTAGATATCATCCCTTCATATTTAACTCACCCTGTGCCCTCTGTCTACGTATATGTATATTCCCTTCAACTACCCTAATACTGAGAAAAGTCTCATGAATTACACACATCATCTTTCCATGTAGGAATGTAAGCAAAACAGTTCCACTTTAGTAAGTCCCTTATGATTTCTCTTTCTTGTTTACCTTTTCATGCTTCTCTTGATTCTTGTATTTGAAAGTCAAATTTTCTATTCAGCTTTGGTCTTTTCATTGAGAAAGCTTGGAAGTCTTCTACTTTATTGAAAATCCGTATTTTGCCTTGGAGCATTATATTCAGTTTTGCTGGGTAGGTTGATTCTTGGTTTTAATCCTAGCTCCTTTGATCTCCAGAATATTATATTCCAAGCTCTTCAGTCCCTTAATGTAGAAGCTGCTAGATCTTGTGTTATCCTGATTGTGTTTCCACAATACTCAAATTGTTTCTTTCTGGCTGCTTTCAGTATTTTCTCCTTGACCTGGAAACTCTGGAATTTGGCAAAATATTCCTAGGAGTTTTCTTTTGGGGATCTTTTTCAGGAGGCTATCGGTGGATTCTTTCAAGTTCTATTTTACCCTCCGGTTCTAAAATATCAGGGCAGTTTTCCTTGATAATTTCTTGAAAGATGATATCTAAGCTCTTTTTGTGATCATGGCTTTCAGGTAATCCAATAATTTTAAAATTATCTCTCCTGGATGTATTTTCCAGGTCAGTGTTTTTTCCAATGAGATATTTTACATTGTCTTCCATTTTTTCATTCCTTTGATTTTGTTTTATAATATCTTGATTTCTCATCAAGTCACTAGCTTCCACTTGCTCCAATCTAATTTTTAAGGTAGTATTTTCTTCAGTGGTCTTTTGGACCTCCTTTTCCATTTGGCTAATTCTGCCTTTCAAGGCATTCTTCTCATTGGCTTTTTGGAGCTCTTTTGCCATTTGAGTTAGTCTATTTTTTAAGGTGTTATTTTCTTCAGTATTTTTTTGGGTCTCCTTTAGCAAGTCATTGACTTGTTTTTCATGGTTTTCTTGCATCACTCTCATTTCTCATCCCAATTTTTCCTCTACTTCTCTAACTTGCTTTTCCACATCCTTTTTGAGCTCTTCCATGGCCTAAGACCAATTCATATTTTTCTTAGAGGCTTTTGATGTACGCTTTTTGACTTTGTTGACTTCTTCTGGCTGTATGTTTTGATCTTCTTTGTCAACAAAAAAGGAATCTAGAGTTCGAGTTTGAGTCTGAGTTTGTTTTCACTGCCTGTTCATGTTCCCAGCCAACTACTTGACCCTTGAGCTTTTCATCAGGGTATGACTGGTTGTAGAGTAGAGAGTACTTTGTCCCAAGCTTTAGGGTCCAAGCACTGCTGTTTTCAGAGCTACTTCTACTCCACCATCACCCCAGGCTCTGTCACAACAGTGCTCCTCCTCTCCCAAGAACCAGCAACCAGGACCACAATCCAGATCCAAGCAGGACACAGCAAGAGAATCTGCCTCTGTGCCCACAAAGCACTCCTTGCACTCCCACTCTGATTCGCAGGTAGATTCCTCCCAGTGTGTGAGTCAGGGACTCGGGAAGCAGCTGACATTGTAGCTCTGGAAGCAGCCTCAGGAACTTCCTGCTGCTGCCACCACCACCACTGTACCACCTCCGCCACCCCCAGGGCTGGTGACTGGACCACTGTAAACTCGATTCCACAGTTTCCCACTAACCTACTCTTTGGCATTTGTGTGTTGAGAAGTCTAGTAACTGCCACAGCTCAATCATTCATGGCCCTAAGACCTGTTCCGGCAGCTGACTCCAGGTCTGGTCTGTCCTGGCATGGCCCACGCTGGGCTGTGCTCCGCTCTCAGCACCATGCAATAGACCCTTCCCAGCAACCATCCAGGCTCTCCTGGGCTGGAAACCTGTTTCGCTCTGGTATTTCATGGGTTCTGTAGCTTTAGAATTTGTTCAGAGCCACTTTTTACAGGTGTTGGGAGGCATTTGGGGGAGAGCTTAAGCAAGTCCCTGCTTTCCAGCTGCCATCTTGGCTCCGCCCCCCAACCTTTTGCTTTTCAAAAGCAAATCATGATGGAAACTTCAGAGCTATGAGGCCTGCTAATGTGAGCATCAGGAGTTCACAGAACTAGCTCTGATGCTCAGATGCTGGTGTCCCACTTAAGTAGTTCATATATTTTGCAGTTGGAATGGGACAAGTTACTTTATATCATCTGTTTTGAATTATTGTAGAAGAGAGGGATGTTTTTAAAGGATCAATATGTGGTAATGGAGAAAAAAGATGGAAATAGTCAATGGTGAAGGGTCATCTAGAAGGCAGGGATGTTAATATGCATGGGGTGTTCTAGGAGGACTAGCACCTCTGGTGTGAGGACTTGCTTCGCCCTTTTCAGGGCTGCTCATCTACCTGTGGTGTCCACTCATCACCCAGCTCTCACCTGTGGCTCCCAGGAGCTGTAGCATGTGCAGTGATCATGCTCTGGTAAAGTCTCAGCCACACAGGCTAAGCCAGGTTGAGGGAAACTGACAGGCCTCAGTTTGTGAGGTAGAGGGATATCTACCCCAAGCATGTGAAGACTTCCCCCAGTGGAATGCGGAAATGAGAACAGCTTATTCCAAAGACCATGAAGGTGGCTGAAGTAGGCGCTGTGGAGAGCTTAGAGCTTGGTCAGATATCAAAGATGCCAAGGTTATCCACAGTATCTGAGGCCATCACCAGTCCTCTTGGCTTTTGTTTTGATACTGGACTTTGATGACTCTGGAAGAGAGTGAAACTGGCGACTTCATGCAACTCTGACTCACTTAAAACCAACTCATGAGAAAGTCTGATGATGTCACTGGTCCTCTTACAAATGAAGGACAAACAACACCATAGAACCACTGTGCATTGGTCCAACCATTTTGGAAAACAATTTAGAATTATGTGGGAAAAGTGGCTGCCCTTTGATTCTGAGGTCCCATTCCTGCAAGGAGATCAAAGACAGAAAGAAAGGTCCCATGTGGTCCCATATATTCATAGCAGCACCCTTTTTGTGGTTTGAAAACAACTGGAGATAAAATGGATGGCTCTCCATTGTGGAAAGTTCTAAATCAAATCATGGTACATGTATGTAATGTACATTAATGCAACAGAATTATTATTATGCTGTAAGAAACAATGACTATCAGGAATTCAGAGAAACATGGGAAGATTTATATTAGTTGCTACAAAGTAAAGTAAGCAGGACATAATATGTACAATAACTATAAGATATAAATGAAAAAAGTGATATAATTAAATAATATTTGTAAAGCACTTTGCAATAGTAAGTGCTAAGTAGCTGCTACTGCTGCTGAGGATAATGATGAAACTGAACCTTACATATTTATAATGCCCAATTTTGGCCCCCTGGAGAATACATGACAAAATATACCTCCTTTTTCATAATGATATGGGGGACTATGAGTGTGGAATGTTGCGTTTTTGCCAGGCATGCTACATGTATTGATTTTATTTATTTATTTATTTTTTGCAGAACTGGTTTCCCCTCCCCCCCAATATTTGTTACAAGGAAAGGTTCATCATGGAAGGGAGAAGCGGGGATATTTTTGGAAATGAGTGTGATATAAAATAAAAAGGCATAAATAAAACTTCTAAAAACTCATTACAGCAAAATCTGAATTTGTATAGCAAATTAGGTGAAGGTGTACAAGTATATCTGTTCAATTTTCCAGATAGTCTGGGATACTTTTAACTTGACAGCACTGTGTTGGATCTGGCATTCCAGAGAAAAGAAACCCTAGCTGCTTATCAGGGATTCCAGGGCAATGTGTGTGAAGGGGATGTGGGGGAGGGAGAGAGTGAGGAGGAATAGCATTGCAGAGGTGAAAGGTCATGACACACTATGATAAGTATGTAAGGTAAAACCTTTCACGTGCCTGGAATGTGTACTTGAGAATAGTTACTCATTGGCTGGTTGGTTCCCTCATCATCCACAAATAACCCCTATTGATCTCTCTTTGTTTAAGCCATTGCTTTGGAATGTCACTTAGCAAATGGTTACTCCATGCTGCCCTTTAAAGGAATAGTCTACATTCACTCTGCTTACTCTAATGAGAAGTGATAAATTTTCTCTGACCTATATAGGTCTTTTAAACAACCACAAACTAGGAAACTGGAATGATGTCACAACATTTGTGTAGTTTTCAAATTAGTCTGTAAGACAGAAGTGAGATATGTCTGTTATCTTTTGAGAACAATTGATTTCTGGAAACTCTTATCCATAGCAGCACAGCTTTTAGAAAGATGAAATTCTTCTAGGAAGGGGTTAAATAAAAGAGAAAATTTCTTGTGAAAATTTCTAAATCCTATTTAGAGGATAAAAGATTTAGAAATGTAGGATTTAGAACCTTCAACATTCTTCATTCCAACTTTCTTATTTTACAGCTGAGGCAATCGATAGCCTGAGAAGTTAAAGTGACTTATCTCAAGTCACATGGAGTGGAAAGGAGGAGAGCTAAGATTTTAGCCCAGTTCCCATCAGTCTATAGCTAGAGCTCCCTCCCCTACACTGCAATACCTCTTCTGAATGTCCTTGAGCTGGTTAGAAGCATAAACACTATATTACTGGATTACTATTTTAACACTTTTTGCCAAAAGTGTTGCTTCCATGTCCCTAATAAGAGTTAGATCTGGGGAGCCTGAAGAAAGGGAGGAGAGGACAGAAAAAGGAAGAATGAGTCTCAAAGAGTCTTAAATTTTAATTGCATTGATGATTTATTTGACCTTCCTGGTATTTTAGTCTCTTCAAATTTGAAATGGCCATACCTGATCTTTCATGAAGATTTATGAGTTAGTGCTTATAAAGTGCTTTGAGATCCATAGATAAAAGGCCTTGGGCAAGCCCCAAATGTTATCATGCTGTTTGTTCTGTGCTTAGTGTGTGTGTGTGTGCTTAGTGTGTATGTGTCTGTATGGGTGTTGTGGGGGGTGGGGGGAATGGGGGAGTTGGTTCCCTGATTCAGCTGAACTACAGCCAAGCACACTACCTTCTTTTATCTCAGTCCTGGCTTTTTTGCGTTTATATGGAGGAAGAGACAGGGAGGGAACAAGGGTGGGGAGGCTGAGATAAAGCAGGTTTGTTTAGGGAATGAGTCAGAGGAAGCTCAGCTAGAGTGTTTTATTTGGGGCTGAAGGATAAATTGCTCATCAGGACTTCAAGTTACTCCCACTGAGAAGGGCATGAGTTTCTCACAACTTATCCAATCTGTGAAGTTAGTTATCAGTGGGGAACAGGGAACCCCTAATCACTTGAAGCTCCGTTTTGAAATGTCTAATTGATTATTGCGTTATTGATTAGCAAGCCAGCTATTCAAAAAGTGGTCATTTTTAATGGTAAAGGTATCTTTTTATTTTTATATTTTAGTTCCAAATTTTCTCCCTCCATCCTACCCCTTCCCTCTCCCTGAGAAGGCAAGCATTTTAATAAAGACTGTACATGTACAATCATGCAAAACATATTTTCATATTAGCCATGTTGCTAAAGAAAACACAGATAGAAAAAAACCAATCCAAAAAAATAAAGAAAATAACAAAAGTATGCTTTAATTTGCATTCAGACCACATCAGTTCTTTCTCTAGAGGTAGATAGCATTTTTCATCATAAGTCCTTCAGAATTGTCTTAGATCATTGTATAGCTGAGAATAGCTAAGTCATCATACAATGTTGCTGTTACTGTGTACAATGTTCTGGTTCTGCTCACTTCACTTTGCGTCAGTTTATATGAGACTTTCCAAGTTTTTCTGGAAAAAAATGGCAAAGGTATCACAGCTGTATCTCAATTACATTTTGAACTTTGAACTGCATCGCAAACTAGAAATGTGGATAATTGAGCAACTGCCTCCAGTCCCTTTATGAAAAAGTGGTTAACAGAGTATAGCCCTCTGAGCAAAAAATGTCAAATCATATGAAATAACTTAGGTATAGTATTGTGCAAACATTAAAGTGCTATATAAATATTAGTTTTTACTATAATTATAGGTATGCACTACTTTAGGAAAACCAAACAAGCAAAAATCTGAACTTAAAAAATAGATGAAAAATATCGAGAGTTTTGCTTTTCAAAAGGTATCATCACCTCCCCCACTCTAACTAGCAGCAATTTAAATTTAATTCCATTCACAAAAGATCAATTTCTACCAAATATTTTAGGATTGCATCTCTTGTATAAAGTGAAATATGTCTTTGGTATTCATTGAAAGTCAATCTTCTACTCTGTCCTTTGTTAGGTAGCTATATCTCTGGTAAAGAGGTTAGTAAACCAGAATTATTACTTGAGGTCCCCTAGAATTCATATTCTCATATTTTGATAACAGCCTTCCAAAATTTCCCAACCTAAGATTTTACAGCTAGGGTAACTTTTATTGTTTTCTAGTACACCAGCTTCCCTAGCAAGTGGAGATCTAATTTCTCTCTAATTGTGTAAAGAAGTAGAAAATGTCTCAAATACAGCTTGGAATGTGGAGCAACAATCCCTCAATAAATAAATAAATAATTGGCGAAAGAATAGGAATGATAAGTTTTCAAAAGAAATGTTATGTATCAACAGCCATTTGAAAGATTGTTCCAAATCACTACTAATAAGAGAAATGAACATTAAAACAACTCTGAACTATCACTTTACATATCCAGCAAATTGACAAAGATGACAAAAAGAAGAAATGTTGAGCTTGGAGGGGCAGCAGGACCTGTACGCTAATAAACTGGACCATTTTATAGCTCTACCAATAACCATATTTTGGAAAACAATTTAAAAGTATGCAACAAAAGTCAACAAACTGTTTTTTTGTCCTTTGACCCAGAGATCCCACTGCTGGGCTATATTTCTTGGAGTTCAAAGACAAAAAACAAGGGTTCCATATATGCTAAAAGATTCATAGCAGCACTTTTTATATTAGAGACAAAGAAGGTACCCATGGATTGAAGAAAGGCTGAACACACTGGTATATTAGTGTAATGGATTACTTAAGAAATAATGAAATAAGAAATAATGAATATAGTGAATTCAAAGAAATATGAATGAAAAAACATGTGTTAAACCCTAATTATGAGGCAAACATTATGCTAAGTACTGGAGATACAAATAGAAAAAGAGAGGCCTTCAAGGAGATTACATTCTAATGGGGGAGATAGAAACACACACACACACACACACACACACACACACACACACAGAGCTATGGTGGCCAGGGAAAGCCACCTTGGTCCAGAAAATTATAGAGATGGTGAGTGGGAACATAATGGAGTAGATTGACAGAACCCATCCAGGTAAATGGCAAAGTTGAGCTTATCATAGTTCATGGTTCCAGAATTGGAGGATGGTAGGGCTGGAGGATAGGCAGTTGTTAAGGTATGGAAGAAGATACCAAAAAGGAGGGATTGAAGTGAAGCATGGTGGTGCCTTTCCTAAAATAGTAGTCAGGAGAGCAGGGATCCAGTGTAAAAGTTCCTCCAGGGATTGTTCTCTGGTATTGCTACAAGGTGATTGGTGAAGAGTTTATGGAGGAGGTGGCCAGAGAGGAGGGAGTGAAATGAAGTAGGTTGGGGATATTATGCCATAGTGGTCTGAGAGGTAGTCACCAATCAGAAGAGCTGGGTCCAGGGCAGAAGTTCTTCCAGGGCACAGTTTCTGGTATAAGCAACCTGATAGTTGGTGAGGTTATGAAGGGGGGCAGGGGTAGCTAGGAAGGAGGGAAGACATATCAGCTGATGCAGAAGGAAGTAAGCAAATCCAGGAAAATAGAATACATAATGACTACAACAATGTTAATTTTTAAAAATTAAGCTGTATATCAAAATGAATGATCTTGGACCTGGAAAAGAGATAAAGAACTCCTTTTCTTGAAGAAGTGAGAGACTTTGGGTGAGACATTTTGTTTAAGTTGTCAGACAAAGTTGTTTTGTTAATTGGTTTTGCTTAATTGTTTTCTCTGTTACAAGATAAGGCTCACTGTATGTTATCTCAAAATTACTATAGTGTAAAAACAAAAGACATTAATAAAAATCCTTTAAAAATATGAAAAACTGTCTCAAATTACTTCTAATAAATGAACCACAAACTTAAACAACTCTGAATGTTCACTTCACACACCTTAAAGTGGCAAAGATGTCATACTTTTTGACTAGTTACATGATTTTTGCTGTTAAAGGGAGCTCCTGATAAGAAACTTGACCACTCTTTCTTTCTGTAACTTGCTGTCTTAAGTTGTCTGGGGAACTAAGACTTTAAGTGACCTGTCTGGTTCACACAGTCTGTATGACACATTAGGAGCCAGGTCTTCCTGATTCTAAGGCTAGCTTTCTAGCCACTATGAGCCACTGCTTTTCAGGATAAATGATAAATAATAGAAATGGTCAATGTTGGAGAAGTTGTGGAAAGAAAGACACAACACGTTTTTGGTGGAGCTGTGAACTGTCATTAAACTGTACATACCCTTTGTCCCAGTGATCCAACAACTGGGTATATGCCACAAAGAGGACAACCAAATGACAAACCTCATATATACCTGGATGTTCCTAGTAATATTTTGTAGTAAAAAAAGAGAAAAAGGAAGGAAGGAAGGAAGGAAGGAAGAAGGTATGAAGGAAGGAAGGAAGGAAAGAAGGAAGGAAGACTGTCCCCAAAACTAACAACTACAAGAAAACTGAGATGAAACTCTCCCTCTGCCCAGAAGTGCTGAACCCATCATCCTAGGGGCATCTGACTCAGTTACAAGGTGAGGTGGGTTGTGGGTATGCCTGGAGTGGGGATGATGTAGAAATGAGTGTACCTGGGGTGGGAGGGATTTTCCCAATAGTACCGATTCAGAGGCTTCTATGAATGCCTGGGTAGCAAATTAGGTTATAACTATCTTGAGAGACCCAAGCTTAGAAAGGGGAAGCTGGGAGCTTGCATAGCTATGTAGGGAGAATAGTGTGGCTTTGTTGAATTTTAAAGGTAGCTGTGGTTGTGTTGGAAATAAACCCCAAGATGGACGATTTCAGGGAGGACGCAGCAACTCAAGCTTCTTACCTATTGATTGGTTGATCCCTCCTCTCCCCAAACCCTGCCCCCTCTTCTACTTTAGGGACCACTGCTCCAATAAATGATGAATATAAGGAATTCAGAGAAACGTACAAAGGCATGTGGAACTAATAAAGAACAAAGTGAGTAGAATAAGAAGGCCCAATCTTTAAGTAAATAAATAAGGCAAAAGAAAATAAAAAGAAAGTGGAGCACTTCTGAGCAGTAATGTGTGAGCAAGAGTCCCATTTCCTGGTTTTGTTGTGGTTGTTACTGTTTTGGGACTCACAGAGTGTCTCACAAGATGCAAAGGCAGAGATGGGTTTTCATTTTCAGTATAGATCTCATTGCCTTATCTCTCTCCCCAAAGCCACCCTTCTTCCCAACTTCTCTCTTAGTGTTAAGTACACCACCATTTTTCCATCACTTGGTTTCTTAGCCTTAGCAAATGGCTGTTATGGAAGAAGCCAGTGGGAGATGTTGGATTCTGTGTCTCACTATAATTATAGACTGGCTGTATGAATTTGGGCAAGCCCCATTCTCTATTGGTAAAATGCTCCCTGTTTCACCTGAATGAGGTATTCTTCATGTAAAAACACTTGGAGCTCCCACCAGTGAAGAACCCATAAAATTATTAGTAAGTATTATCATCACTAATGTCATTAGAAGTACCTCTAGACAACTTTGGGTAAATTGAATGAGAAGCATAAAATTCATTCTAATTTGCTGAAGTTCATCTTTACTCCAGGCAAAGGATGACCAAGTCCTCCTGGGTCTACAACTACACCACATGAATGAACTGCTTGCTATGGTTCATTTCACCTGGTCATAGTCTGGGTCACAATTTGATTACTGTTGTCATTATCTCTACTTGAAGTGTGGAATGTTTTCTGGTAATTTGGCATAACATTGCTCAAAGGTCCATTGACACTGCTTTTTAATTGGGTGATAATAACAGGTTTTGTTATTACTATCATTGTCATCTTTGCTGAATCACAGAATGTCAGAGCTGGAAGGGACATTGGAGATCATCTAGTTCAACCTTGTTTTATTCCGTATTCCTCTGCCCCCATCCCTAGGAAACAGACAGAGGGAGCTTAGCTGGTACAGTTTAGAAAGGTAGTGCTAGGCAGGATCTGGCCACAGCTTTATCACTGCTTTATTTCTTTTATATTTATTTCATTTGTTTTTTTTTTTTGTTACATTTTGAGTGTATGGTGGCCAGGGAAGCCACTTTGGTCCAGAAAATTATAGAGATGGTGAGTAGGAACATAATGGAGTAGATTGACACAGCCCATCCAGGCACAATGGCAAAGTTGTTTCCTTCCCTTCCTCCCAACCCCACATTAGATGATATCTGCTTCTATGTAGCAGTTCTGTCTCTGGAGGTGGATAGCATTTTCCTTCCTAAGTTCTTTGTAGTTGATTGAATGTTCGTACTACTTAGAATAGCTTAGTCATTCATGGTTACTCCCCCTCCCTCCCCTTCCCTATCCCCAAGAAGGCATGCATTCTGATATAGGCTCTACATAAACATTCACATCAAACATATTTTCACATTAGTCATGTTGCAAAGAAGAATTATAATCAATGGAATGAACCACGAGAAAGAAGAAACAAAACAAAACAAAAAAAGAGAGAGCAAATAGTGTGCTTCAATCTGCATTGACACTCTGTAGTTCTTTCTCTGGATGTAGATAACGTTTTCCATCATGAGCCTTTTGGAGTTGTCTGAGAACCTTGCATTGCTGAGAAGAGCCAATTCTATTAAAGTTAGTCTTCCCACGATATGGCTGTAACTATGTACAAAGTTCTCCTGGCTCTACTCCCCTCACTCCTGCTCGTCTTTTCTTACAGCACAGTGGTATTCTATCACCATCATATACCACAACCTATTCAGCAATTCTCCCACTGATGGACATCCCCTCAATTTCCAGTTCTTTGCCACTACAAAAAGAGCTGCTGTGAATATTTGAGAACATATAGGTTCTTTTCCTTTTTCCCTGATCACCTTAGAAAACCGACCTCATAGTGGTATTGCTAGGTCAAAGGGTATAATTGTTCTCCAATCACTCTTAATTTTTCATTTCTGGTGTATAATGTATTCACAGGGCTTGGAGCAGAACAAGCTGATGCTCCAGACTAACAGAGAAAACTGAGGACACCTCCATGTACTACAAAACTGATACAGAGGGAGGCTACCAAGGACTATAGACCATGGACACCAAAGCTGTACTTTTGTTCCTAACCTCATTTGGTCTGTCTACAGCTCTCACATACACACTCAACTCAATTCTCATGACAAGGACACTTTTTTCACCATTATTTCCATAGACTCTCACCAGATGATTTCTTACCACCAAGAACAAGCCAGTTTGATCCAAGATTTGTATGGGCTACCTTTCTATGGTCTAGCTACCTTGAATAATCTGCACTCATTTCAAGTGTTTCCTTAGTCCTGGAGAACATCCCAGGAAAATCTCCCATGCCCAGCAAAAGACGTCACCTGTTTTTTCTTAAACATCTTCTTTTGGTGTCACATTCTCCCAACTAGACTACCATATTTGAATAATGAGGAAACTGAGGCCCTTTGTTAATAATGACTTTTTATTGTGCTCTCCTGATAATATAACTCTCTATTTAGATTTGTTTTTTAAAGGGATGCTTTTCCTTTTTCTGAGTTTTTGGGTGCATTAGAGATTGTAGAGTAAAGAAAGCATATATATATACATACACTATATATGTATATATAATATATATATATGTATGTGTATATATTTTTTTCTGAAGGAAGCAGCATGGTTTGGAGATAATTAAAACTAAAGTCAAAATATCTTGGGCATAAATCCTACCTCCACCATTTTGTGACCCTAGATATGTGACAACTTCTCTGGGCCTCTGCTTCCTCGTCTATAAGGTAAGGGAAATAATACTTTGAAGAGTAAGTCTGGCATAGTGAATGGCTGAATGGCATAGTGAAAAAGCTGGCTTCAGAGGGAGGAAGACTTAAGTTGAAGTCCTTTCTCTCATATATCCAGTAGGGATGTGTGACCCTGGGCAAGTCACTTAACATTTCACTGTCCCAGGCAGCTCTCTAAGACTATAAATTGCAGAGTTGGTGCTGAGATCTGTACTAGTAAAGGAAGTTTCTTCATTGGGAATTCCCTATAATAATGAAATCACAGGCGCAGTCCAATAAAATGAACACATAATTCTATCAGTACTATCAGTATTACCTACTACATGGGGTTGTTGTGAGGGCAAAAAGAGATAATGTAAATAAAAAGCTTTGTAGCTGTTTAAATATATTATTTTATTATTGCAATACAAGTAATTGACAGATGGCAAAATCTTCACATGTGCTGATTTGATAAAACTGACGTTTGCTAATGAGAGGGATTCCAATGGCATATTTGTTTTTTGGAGGCAATCAGGGTTAAGTGGCTTGCCTAGGGTCAGACAGGTAGTAAGTGTCTGAGGTCACATTTGAACTCGTCTTCCTGACTCCAGGGCCGATGCTCTATCCACTGTGCCACCCAGCTGCCTTGTCATGAGTATTTTTAAAAAAGGAACAATTCCTGTACCATAGCCACAGATAATTATTCTCGGTTTCCCCAGATATCTTATTTTCTGTACCTTCTTCAGCTGTGAATTAATCTGCTTGTTAAACACAAGCAGCTGTCCTATGGAAAAATGTAATCCAGGACAGAGTCCTCACAAGGGAGCGCTTATGAATGAGGTTCCATTCGATGGCTTACCTTCTTCGAGTGTGGTGGGAAGTGTAGAACACTGTAGCCCCATTTGGGAAAGATGGATCCTGGGGAAGGGAGAAAGGCTTGTGCATGGATTGGAGCAACAGGAGAGAATGAGGACATCTAAGAGAGCAAAATTCAGCTGTAGGGAAAGAAAGGGGCCCAGACTTAGAATGAGGCTTCTGTAACTCCCATGATTCAGTAGTTCTGATTTTCCATGGCCTTATAATTTTACCTTATCCTCAAGTTTCATTAGAGATTAGAGTTTACAGTTGTTTGTTTTTAGACACAGGGAATGGTCATAGGCAGCAAGGCTTGTCACCAAATGTTTGTACTTTGAAGAAAGAAAGAGTGTTGTTCCTTCATTCTCAAAGAGAACTAATGACATCACCAGGGTGATGTCTTGACTTGTGTGTGAGAGAAAGAGTGTACTCCTAAGACAAAACCTCAGGATTCATCATAAGTGGCCCTTTTCTCCCAGGCACTGGAAAGCTTGTCTTAGTTTTCTGCGACCTTCCAGAATGAAACTAATGTCTTCTGGAATTTCAGTATTTTCTCCACAAACATAAATAACTCAATAAGTTTGTCATCTTTTAAAAAGGACCTGGAGGGGCAGCTAGATGGCACAGTGAGTAGAGCACCGGCCCTGGAGTCAGGAGGATTTGAGTTCAAATTCGGCCTCAGACACTTGACACACTTACTAGCTGTGTGACCTTGGGCAAGTCATTTAACACCAATTGCCCTGCCTTCCCCCCTCCAAAACAAACAAATAAAATGGATCGGAAAATCCTAGACACTGACAATCCTGACACCAGGAGCCCTCTGGAAGGAGAGATGAAATTGCTGATTTTGTGGAAAGTGTGAACAAAACAGGGGACATGGAGTTGGTAGACTGGCTTTCTGATCTGATTTTTAGAGCTGTAACTTTTAGTCTACTAAATTTGTGTGTGTTTGTGCATGCGTGCATGCATGTGTGTGTGTGTGTGTGTGTGTAGATCCTTATATAGTCAAGCATTTATTGATTGCTTACTATGTACCAAGCACTGTGCTAATTCATCTTTGATTACAGCCACAGGAGGGCAGAGAGACTTGAGGGAAAGAACATTACATCATGCCAGGTCTCCTGCCTATTCTTCAAATGAGGGGTGGGAGTGGGGAAGAGGAGGAGAAACACCATTCCATTGAACACCTTTGTTCTCTCAAGTCCCTTTCCTTTTCTTTTATCACTGAACTTGCCCTGCCAAGCTTCAGCTTTGGATTTCTCCTTCCTTCTGCTACCCTTTCTCCTACTCATGTGCTGCTTGTACACATGGTCATAGAGTACCAAAGCAAACATTCCAGTGCCTCCGAGAAATGGGCCACTTCTGTTGCATGTGAAGCTGGAGAAAATAATGAAAGCATGCTGACTGGGACCACCATAAAGTAATTACATAATCTCAACTGGGCCTTCACTGCAGCAAGGCAATCTTTCTATACTTCCCTAATTAATTTACTATCCCACTGTCCTCAGTGGCTCTTCCAAACCTTTTCATCCCTCTTCAAACCTCCCATGGTACTCCCTCCCCTCACTCTCTCAACTGAGAGCTTTGCCTCATTTTTCACTGAAAAAATATTCTTCTCTCTTTCCCTTCTTTTTCATCTCGCATCCTCCCTTATGCCTTCTGACATAATCTCCTTTGCCCCTGTCTTATATGAAGATGCAGCCTTTCTCTTTACCCAGGCAAACCCTGGGTAAGGTAACAAACAATCCCATTCTATCTCATGTCCTCCAACAAATTTCCACCTCTGTCATCCCCACTCTTTCACTAATGTTCAATTTCTTCTTGTCTATTGCTTCATTCCTTACTGCCTTCAAATATGTCCTTGTCTCCTCCATCCTCAACAAAGCCCTCCCTAGATCCATCCACCCCCATTAGCTATCATCCCATTATCTCTTCTCCATTTTAAGCTAGATTCCCTGAGAAGGCCATCTGCAGAGGTGCTTCTTCTTCCTTCCCTCTCATTCTCTTCTTAATTCTCTGCCATCTTCCTTCCAATCTCATCATTCAACACGAACCGTTCTCTTCAAAGTTACCGATGGTCTCTTGTTGCTGGATTTAATGGCTTTTTTTTCAGTCTTCATCCTTCTTGACCTCTTGAAAGGCTTCAATTACACCCTTTTTCTTGTTACTCCCTTTTCTCTAGTTTTTCATGACTCTTCTGATTCTCCTCCTTCCACCTGACTACTCTTCAGTTTCCTGGAGTCTGGATCTTTGTCCAGTTTACACCAACTAAAGGTGGGTGTCCTTCAGAGGTCTGTCCTGAGCCCTATTCTCTTCTATCTCTATACTATGTTGCTTGTTCATCTCATCAGTTCCCATGGCTGTGATTATCATCTGTATGCTAATGATTCTACTTATTCAGCCCTAACTTTTCTTCTGATTTCCAGTCTTACAGCTCCAGCTGACTATTGGCATCTCAAACTGAATGTCCTATAGAAATCTTAAACTCAACATGTCTAAAACTGAACTATTCATCTTCCCCCCCATTCCAAACCTTCCTCTCTTCTTAACTTCCCTATTACTATTGAGGGTGCCACTATCTTCCCAGGAGATGTCATCTTTGACTCCTCAGTCTCTCTCACCTCCTACATCCAATTGGTTGCCAATGCCTGATTTTATCTTCCTAACAGCTCTTTCATATCTTTCTCCTTTCTGACATTGCCACCACTTTATCACCTCACACCTGGATTATTGTAATAGTCTGCTGGCTTGGTTTTCCTGCCTCAAATCTTTCCCCATTCTAGTCCATCCTTCACTAGGCTGTCAAAATAATCTTCCTAAGTCACAGGCCTTATCATGTGCCTCCCCTTCCCCATTCAATAAACTCCCATGACTCCTTAATACCTCCATGACCAAATATGAAGTCTTCTGTTTGGCATTCAAAGCCCTTCACAACCTGGCCCCCTCCTACCTTTCCAGCCTTCATATATCTCATTCCCTTCCCCCACACTTGCCTTTTATACTCTGTAATCCAATGATGCTGGCCTCTTTTTTGTTTCTCAAACAAGACCCTCCCTCTCCACTCAGGGGATTTTTACTGGTTGTCCCCCATGTCTGGAATTCTCTCCCTCCTCATCTCTGCTTCCTGATTTCCCTGGCTTCCTTCAAGTCGCTGCTAAAATCCCACCTTCTATAAGAAACCTTTCCTGATTTCCTTTTAATTTAGAGCTTTCCTTCTGTTGATTATCTCTAATTAACCTGTATATATTTTGTTGTTGGGATTTGTTCTGTAAGTTTGGATTCAGTCAAAAGGCTGCACTTGAGAACCTAGAGGGTTACATGTGACCTTGAGGCCATAGATTCTCCACCCCTGGTAAGGAATGGGGGAGGTGAAGGTAGAGGTGAAGGTATTGAAGGTATTGTGGATTATCTACCTACCTTAAATTTGGTGCTTCCCTTTAATCTTTGTCCTAAGCCTTTGCTTACTTTTCCTTGCTCTGAAATGTGATAAAACTTGATTAACAGAAACCCAAATTGTCTGTTGTATTTTTACTTAATGCTCACCTATATAGATAAGAGAGACATGTAAATTTACTGGTTTTGAGAGATGAGGCATTTGGTTCAGACACGAGAGGCTAAACATGTAGTTTGGAGCCAATAGATCAAAGTGGGGGGCTCATATTGGACTACTGCAAAAAGTGCCCAAAGTATGTCCAACTAAGATATCCCTAGAAATTCTCCTTTTCTTTAATTGAATAAAAGCAAATCATGAGTCCAGAAGCAGACTGAGGGCTGGAAGGGAACAGCACTTTTAGTCTGAGAAGCAGTTTGCTCCTTTAATGGGCTTCAAAAGAAAGCTAAACTCTGCATGTGGAGGGAGAACAGAGGGAGAACAGACTGATGGCTCCAACAGAGCATGTGCAGTTGGCCTGGTGGTGGCACAATGACAACCCAACTGTGTCACCAGGTCCTAATCTCCCTCATGAACTTCCCCGGATGGCTAGGCTTGAATTATGGAGAGTAGCACCCTTTAAGTGTTCCTCTTATTATTTTGAATAAAAGCCAAAGCCAAAGGCTTTGATTTGAAGCCTGCATCAATCAGTCTTTATAGAATAATGGAAGGAAATGTGAAATACTGCTTGTATCTTTAGGAATGTGGGATGATCAGGTTTGATTACTGTATTGGTTGCCTGGCTTAGAAAGCATTCTGATGAATGTTGTCATTCATCCTTTTTTAAGAGAGCAATGAGAGTAAATAACAGACCTATGAGTTTTTTTCCTTTTCAGGTCATCCTGAGTTTTGTATAAACTTCAGTTTGGTGCAAGAGGGTTTGGAGGTCTAGTGGGGCAACTTAGTGTTTGGTCAAGTAATCAGTCATTGTGAATACTGAGGAGAGGGAGAATAGAGACCAAGAATTAGTGTGGGCAAAAGCCTTGATTTGCAATGCAGCATATTATTTGCAAATTCAGATGTCAGAAGGAAAGCAATCCAATTATCCTGCTGGGACAAGGTAAAGCAGTGGATATAGATTCCATCTGTTCTTCATTTGGGGGTGATGAGCCAAAGATCTTTCCTTGGAGGACAAAAAAAACAGGCATGTCAGAACCATGATATCCCTGAGTGCCATGAATCCTGGCACCTCACATGCCAGGTTGTTAAGCACACCCCTTACCTAGTAGGTTCGTGCCTGCTCTTGCAGCACTGCTGATTCCCTATCTGCCAAGAGAACATTGGGCCACCCATGCTTGTGCATATGTCCATGATAGACTTCTTGGAAGCAGGCCTGGTAATAAAATAGCTTCACCCAGCAGTAAAACCAGAATGGAGAGGTACCTGTAGCTTTATCAGGTAGTAGGTACTACAAGAAGCAAGAGATAGTTTATATCCTTTACTGTCGATCTTTGAATAGCTGATTACTTCAGCTCCTTGAAATCATCATAGGGCATGAGAACTGAATTTGGATTGTATTTGTACCATGATCATCTTATAGGACTAGAATCCAAAGGGCATTGTTATCCCAGCAGCAATGGGTGATTTCCCCTGTCTCTTTCTCTTATGTGTACTTGTGTGTTCTAAACATAGCTAGGGACTTCAGGCCTAGCTCAGGACTGGGTTGTCTTTCTGCCCACAGTTCTTAGAGACAAACACACTATTGTTGAGCGCCATTCATCTATGTTTGCTCTTGGTGCGGACTGTATCTGGGGTTGAAGGGTAGTCTTGTATTAATGGACATGCCAACAACTTGTTGGTCTGTGTAAAGGTTTGGTTCACAAACTGGTTTGAAGCATAGAAATCTGAAACCTTGCCTTTACTTGATAATAGGTAAGATCAAAATGGGGGAACCAATCACCTGTAACCCATACAAATTGGAGGCCCTAGTCATGAACAACTTGGACTAGCAGTCTACTAATTCAGATTGTTTCAAATAGGGAGAGGTAAAGAATCTCAGTGGATAAAGAGGAGGATGATGGTCATTAAAAATAAGATTTATTATATCTGTTGTTTTTATATCACAGTCACTTCTGGATATACCCTCCCCCTCCCCCTGAATCCTCCCTTGTAAGAAAGAAAAACAGTTAAGCAAAAACAACTGATACTGTGCCTGTCTGAGATTGTGCTCAATATTCTGCTGCTGGGGTCTTCAGTGGTATAATTCATCATATCCTTTTCAGGATTAAGTGGTTATTACAATGAATCAAATTTTGGCTTCCTTTACATGACTGTAGTCATTGTATATCTTGTTCTGCTTATTTTTTTCTGTAATTAGTTCATATAGATTTTCCTATATTTCTCTAAATTCTTTATACTCATTTCTAACTGCACAAAATGTTCAATCATATTTAGCTATCAATTTATTTAGCCATTCCCTAATTGATAGGTACCATTTTTGTGTCTAGTTCTTTGTTACCTTAAAAATTGATGCATTGAATATTTTGGTATATGTTAGATATTTCTGCCCTTACCTTTCTTGAAATCTATATGTAGTAATAGGATTTCTGAGTCAAACGGTTTTTAATAATTACATTACCTTTTTTCTTTTTTATATTTTATTTCACTAAATATTTCCTAAATATATGTAAAAATTTTAACATTCATTTAAAAATTTTGAGTTTCAAATTATCTCCCTCCCTCCCATCTTTGAGAAGGTAAGCAACATGATGTAGATTATACATGTGAAGTCACACAAAACATATTTCCAGATCAGCCTTGTTGCAAAAGAAAACACACACACACACACACACACACACACACACACATACACACACAAATAAAGAAAAATAAAGAAAGTTTTAAAAAAGTATGCTTCAATCTGCACTCAGAGTTCATCAGTTCTCTCTCTGAAGGCAGATAGCATTTTTCATCATGGGTACTTTGGAACTGTCTTGGATCATTGCCTTGATCAAAGCAGCTAAATCTTTCACAGTTGATCATCCTTACAATATTGCTGTTACTGTGAACAATGTTCTCTTGGTTCTGCTCATTTCATTCTACATCAGTTCATATAAGTCTTCCCAGGCTTTTTGGAAACCACCTCCCTAATCATATCTTATAGCACAACAGTAGTCCAGTTAGGTGGCTCAGCGGATAAAGTACTGGGCTTGGAGTCAGGAAGACTCATCTTGAGTTCAAATCCAGCCACAGAGAGTTATTAGCTGTGTGATCCTGAGTAAGTCACTTAACCCTTGTTTGCCTCAGTTCCTCATCTGTAAAAATAAGCTGGAGAAGGAAATGGCAAACCACTGCAGTATCTTTGCCAAGAAAACACCCAAAAGGAGTCACAAAGAGTCAGACATGACTAAAAATGACTGAATAACAACAAATTCCATCACAATCATGTATCATAACTTGTTCAGCCATCCACCAATTGATGGACATCTCTTCAATTTCCAATTCTTTGTCACCACACAAAGAACTGCTATAAATATTTTGTACAAAAATAGTCCTTTTGCTTTTTCTTTGATCTCTTTGGGATACAGACCTTGTAGTGATATCACTGGGTCAAAGGATATGTATAGTTTTATAGCCTTTTCGGCATAGTTCCAAAGTGTTCTCAAGAATGGGTGGATTAGTTCACAGTATAGTTGCAAATGGAATGGATTATATGTATATATATATGTATGCATATATATATGTATATATATATATTTTTTTCTGAAATTGACCTCTCAAAGGTCAACTTAGATGATCTAGTTTTGAACCCAGGTCTTCCCAACTGGAAACAGCCAGGTTGTTTCTTACCATCATATAGTGCCACTCAAATTTGTTATAATTTTTTTTTTACCTCTCCTTCACTCTCTCCTTCCTTGGCTTCCATGATGCCACACTCTCGTGGTTCTCTTTTTGCCTTTCTTACTGCTTATTCTCTGCCTCATACAGTAACTCCGTTATCTCCTCCTGCAATCAACCAACCAATCAATAAACATTTATTAATCACCTACTATGTACCAGGCATGTGCTAAGTGCTGAGGATACAAAGAAGCAAAAGACAGTCCCTGCCCTCAAGGAACTCACAGTGAAATGAGGGAGACTATATAATACCTACTATGTGCCAGGTACTGTGCTAAGCATTTTTACAAATATTATCTCATTTGATCCTCACAACAAAAGACATGTCCTAAAGCATTCTACCAACCGTTTTTTTCCTTTAAATACTTTCTCCCTCAGGAATCTCATCTATTTTCATGGCTCTGCATCTCGCCTCTACATAGCTGACTCCCAAATCTATATTTCCAGCTCTATTCTCATCCTTTAGTTCCATTTACCATTTTCTGTTTACTCAGCATTGTTACTACTTCAAACTTAGGATGTCCAACATTGAACTCATCATCTTCCCTTCAAAATCTGCCTTTTCTCCTAATATTCCTGTTTCTGTTGACAGTGCGATGGCACTTCTTCCAGTCATCCAGGTGTGAAACCAAAGTATGTTTTTATCTCTACGTTCTCCTTCATCCCCAGCATCCCAACAGTTGCCTAGTCCTATGGATTTTCACCTCTCTACTGTCTTTTATAGTTGTCTACCCACATCTGTTCCAGATGCCATTATAGTTCTGGTCCTCATTATCTCTAGTCTAGATTAACAGGTCTCTTTGCTTATACCTAAATCTGAAATATTATTTTAGCCTCTCTCCTCTCCAAACCATCCCTCATACATCTGCCCAAGAAATTTTCCTACTGTCCAGTTCTGCTCATGATATTCTTCTACTCAAAAAACCTTTAATGGCTTCCTTGTTGCTCATCAGGAAAAGTACAGGATCTTAAACTTGTTATTCAAGAACCTTCACATCTGACTGCAATCTACTTTTCAAACCTTTACTTACAATGTTTCCAGAAATGTGCTGGTAAATGTTTAACAAAAGTCTCTCTGGGAAAAAAAATGTACCCGTGATATAACCTTCAAGTTTAGACAGCATTATTAACATTTTCTCCATGACTGTTTAAGTCTAGACAGTCAACAAAAATAATAAATTAAGCCCTAATTTCTAAGGTGTGAATGCTCACACTGATAATTTATAAATTCTCTCTCTCTCCCCTCTCTTTCTATCTCCTCTCTCTCTCTCCCTCCCCCTCTCTCTCCCTCCTCCTCTCCAAAATAATTTAATCAAACACCTCATTTTACAAATGAGGAAACTGAGGCACTGAGGGGGAAGTGACCTGCCTAAGTTCACAAAGCTTTCATCTTTTTTTACTCTACCCTATAGAAACTGTGTAAAGCCTTGAAATCCTTTAGAAAATGGTAAAAATGTAAGGACAAAGTAATTCAACAAATAAAATTAAATTTAACAGTCATTAAATACCTACTATATTCAAGGTACTTGGGGATAGGGTTTGGACCTGTAATTTCCCTGGTATGGGGAACTCCCTTTACCAAAGCAGAGTAGCACTTTTACCTAGACCATTGAGAGGTTAAAAACCCAGGGCCACATAGCTAATACTTGTGAAAATCAGGACTTGAACTCAGGTCTTCCTGACTCTAAGTTCAGTTTTCTCCCCACTATACCTTGCTACTTCTCAACATAGGAATACAACAACAAAAACCCTTAACAGTCCCATGTTAGTGACAGTAAACCTCAATTAATAGATCGTTCTCATCTTGGTCATCACTATATTGATGTTAGAAAATATAGGGTAGCTGATAAGAACTTACTTTTACATTAAAGATAAAGTCAGTATGTGAATTATAGGTGAAAAGATTGAATTTTAAGAAAATCCCTATTGGGCTAGTCGTATTTTCAATTTTTGTTGAATTAAATTGTGTGATGGGACAGGTAGGAATTGGGAAGGAGAAAGAAAGCTTCCGTATGATCTGTCCTTGTTTTTAATATGATCATTATGTGATAACCCCATAAAAAGATCTGTGGTATTCTATGAACAACTGGACTAAGTGTTAATTATCTTTCACCAATCTTCTTTAACAAAATGAACCAAGTATTCATACTGCAAGTAGCTGCTTGTGCTGGCAAGTATAGGATTACATTGTCATTGATGGGGAAAGGAGGTTTGCCTGCTTTCCACACCCATTCCTGAGTTACAAGACAGGAAAAAAAACCAAAAAAACTATTCTGGAAGTCTTCCATAAGACATTAAGGAAATGTCCTTTCCTGGGAGAGAGGCGGGTCCCTTTAAGACCAAGGTCTGATGAAACCTTAAAAAGGATAATTGAGGGATTAATTGCCCTGCAGGCATTTTCCTAGGTGGACTGGATCAGCAACTGTCAGGACTGTCAAGATATGTTTATATAAATACACATACCCAGGCATACACATGGTGAAAGTCTCAGAAACTCAGTTGCTGACAAAGCATTTTGTAGACTCCCTCAACCAGATGGGGCTGCAGAGCACCAAACACACCAGAAGGGAAACCTCTGGGATTGTTGTTCATTTTCACATGTGTCTGATTCTTCATGACCCCATTTGGGATTTTCTTGGCAAAGATACTGGAGTGGTTTACTATACCTTTCTCCAGCTTGTATTACAGATGAGGAAATGAGGCAGAATTAAGTCACTTATCCAGGGTTACACAGCTAATAAGTGTCTGAGGCTGGATTTGAACTCAAGAAGATGAGTCTTCCTGACTCCAGGTCCAGCACTTTATCCACAGCACCGCCTAGCTGCTCCAAACCTCTGGGGATGTCTTGTGTTTTCGTAGCCATCTGGGATTGGGGGATTGGGTCCTCTTTTCCAAGCATGTTGTATTTTTCAGAATCACCTAATCAATGATACTTCCAGCTTTAACATGTGGGTGTGGAATACTTTCTTGATTCAGAAATACCTCCCTGAAATGTATTCAACATCTCCTGTGGGTCTTATTGAAATTTTCCTCTCCATATAGCTAATCCAGATACCTTTCTGTAGGCGTATGGGCTAAATGGGCAGAACTAATGTAACATTCTGAACAGTGGATCTCTGAGCCATACTTCCACAGCCTCAGAAAATATTGGGCAGTGTAGGGTGCTGTGAAAATAATAGGGTGGTGTCATGCATGGTCTTGGGCTAGTCTCTGTTTTCAGGCATCTCTTTGGGTGGAGTGAAGTGTATGGCACAGCTTAGTTGTGTTCTCATGTGGATTTTCCAGGATTACTGTATTTTAAAAGGGTACACATATGTACTAAGCCAACCAAGGCATTGCCAATGAAAGTATTTACCTACATGGGGCTTTTCATAATTAGGTGCACTTTAAGTAAAGAGAATATTGCATTCTGCTACAGTCAGATGACATACATGGGGGAATATTTTTCCACTTTTGAGCACCATATTTGAAAAAAAAACACATATTAAAAAATGGAAGATCCAACCCAAGGTGTTAGAGCTAGAAGGAGAGTTAGAGCTCATCTTAAGGTCTTATCCTTTCATTTTGCAAATGAAGAAACTGAGGCACAAAGTGTTTAGGTGACTTTCCTAAGCTCATTAAGCACTTGCTTGTGAGAATGCAGAGGTGAGAGATGGAATGTTGAGGGAAACAGTGTTTGAATGGAATGTAAAGTGGGCTACATAATGTGAAATAAGGCTGTGAATGGGTAGGTTGGAGATAGATTCTGAAGGCTTTTAAATACTAGACTAAGAAGTTTCCATTTTATCTAAGAAGCAATAGGGAGCCACTAAAGTTTTCTCAGGCAGCTAGGTGATGCAGTAGATAGAATGCCAGGCATAGAGTCAGGAAGCCTCATTTCCCTGAGTTCAAATCCAGCTTCAGACATTTCCTAGCTGTGTGACCCTGGGCAAGTCACTGAACCCTGTTTGCCTCCACTTCCTCATCTGTAAAATGGGCTGGAGAAGGAAATGGCAAACCACTCCAGTATCTTTGTCAAGAAAACCTCCAAAAAGGTCAGAAAGAGCGGGAAGTGACTCAACAACAACAACAACAACAACGAAAGTTCCTGAGCAAAGGAATGCCGTGGACATTGTGACTTTGGGTGATTTTTTTGGAAGTCGTGCGGAAGTGCTGTTAAAAAGAGGGAAGACTAGATACCCATTAGGAGACTATTCTAATAACCAAGAGAATAGGTAATAAGTTCCTGAACTAGGGCAGTGGCTATGTGAATGCAGAAGAGGGGGTGGATGTGAATGAAATTGTGGCCATCAGTCAATGGAATCGGCAACTTATTGATATGGATGAAAGACTCATGGAGAGGGAAGAATCAAAATAAGTAAGATTGGAAGAAGGGTGATTTTTAGCAAGGGAGAGAACACGTATGGTTTTAAACATACTGAGTTTGAGATTTTTGAAAAGATTCAGGGGGAAACAGGTAGAAATGTCCACCAGTCAGTTAGTATTGTGGGAATGGAGTTCAGGAGAGAGATTAGAGCTGGTTCTGCAAAAGCAAGAGTGTGATTGGAGTACGCTCCATGGACCAAATGTGAGGATGGGCCTGCCTTCCCATGGGTCAGGCACCCAGGTTCCCTAGCCTCTTCTGAGCGCATGTGCTCATCCTGAAGGGTGTGGCATTTTTGAACAACATAGCAATCCCTTATTCCCTAAGAAGCAGGGGGAGGGATAGTCTGAAAAGGGATTGTTCACTGAACAGAAAGAATTGCCCACCCAGGACACTTTAAAGGAAGAAAAAACTTTCTCCCCAACTCAGACCAGTTTGTGAGGGCTCCATGAACCTTTTTCTCTTGGACATCCTTTTCTGAAACAGTCATAGCATAAGTGAAACAGTTTGAGTCTCTTCTATATCAGCAGGGTGTGGATCAACCTGAAGAAGAAGAGGGAATGAATGGTGGCTCTCTCCACGGGTACCTATGGCTGCTGGGATGCTAGAACATGCAAGCATCGAGGGGAGCCTAGGTTGGAATCTCAAGGCCCTAGATGCGCTTTTGCTTCATGTTTCTTTCCCTAAACATAAGGGAGGAGTTCATGAGAGATGGACTTTTTAGGGAATGGCTAGGATGACCACTTCATAAGAGGATGAACTCCAGTCTTGGCTTGGCTTACCAGAAAACATGTATGTACTTTGAGAGAGTTACTCAGATATTTCTGAGCTGAGGCAAAAGTGAAATGCCATTCAACCATAGCATTAAGTGTTCTGTTTTTTAAGTATCAATCCTCTGAAGGAGTATAAGAGGAGTTATAGATTACTGTTTTAAATTTTGATCAATGCACAATTAACTCCCTTTTGTGTTTTAAGTATTTCTTTTGTAATGGAGGAAATAAATAGCTGTCCTAGAGAGGCAACATGGAACAGTGAATAGAGAGCTGGCCTTGGAACCCAGAAGGAAGTGGCAGGAGGGGGGGGGGGGTCTGGAGCAAAGAATATACTAGAGATAGAAAGGTCTCCTAGCCAAAACTCTGGAAAGGGACAAATGGGCCTCTCTAGAACGGGAAAAAAAGCCAAGAAGAGTTTCTCCCTAAGGAGGGCTATAGCCCTCAACAGTCGCCACTGGATTGGCTATAGCAAATCTGGACAGCATCCTAAAAAGCGGAGACCTCACCTTGCTGACAAAGGTCTGTATAATCAAAGCTATGGTTTTTTCAGTAGCAATGTATGGCTATGAGAGCTGAACTATAAGGAAAACTGAGCTCTGCAGAATCAATGCTTTTGAATGGTGGTGCCAGAGAAGATTTTTGAGGGTCCCTTGGACAGCAAAGAGATCAAATCAGTCAATATTTAAAGAAATTAATTCAGGCTATTCACTGGAAAGTCAAACACTGAAACTGAAGCTTAAATACCTTGGCACACAATGAGAAGATGGGATTCATTAGAAAAGCCCCTGATGTTGGGAAAGAGTGAAGGCAAAAGGAAAAGGGTGATGAGGATGAGAAAAGAGGATGAGATGGATAGATAGTATCTTGGAAATAATGAGCATGAACTTGTACAGACTTCGGGAGATAGTGGAGGATAGAAGGACTTGGTGTGCTATGGTCCATTGGTTCACCAAGAGTCAGCCACGATTGAACAACTGAACAACAAAAAGGAGGCTACAGCTGGTCAGATGACTCAAGCAAATGTTTGCTTTAACTCTGGGCATCCAAAGATGAAAATGAAAGAGTCCCTGGCCTCAAGAAGATTGCACTCTATCCAAGGAGTCAACCTAGAAACATATATGTATAAACGTCATATATAGTAGGTAATATCAGGAGGCCACTAAAAGATGGGAGCAGGATTAAGAGAGATCTTAAGTAACACAGGAGGAGAATTTTGAAGAAAATTATAGATTCTGAAAGGTAGAGGTAAGGAGGGACCACACATCAGACACAGGAGACAACTTCTGGCAAGGCACAGATAAAGGAGATGAAGTGTTGTATGTGAGGAATGGACAGAAAGGAGAACAGTTTGTTTGGCTATAGACTACACAAAGGAGAGGAATATGTAATCAGCCTCGAAAGACAGACTGGAGCCTGATTGTAAAGTTGTTTTTTTTTAATGAGAGGAGTTTGTATTTTATCCTAGAAATAATAGAGAGCTACTGGAAATTATTGGGTGGGGAAGTGAAATGGTCAGGCCTATACTTCAGGAAAATCATTTGGCAGCTAGGTGGCATATGTATTTGAGAGGAGAAAGATTTGAGTCAAAGGGACCAATTTGGAGGGTACTGCAACAGTACCGTGAAAGGAGATGAGGGTCTGAATCAGCGTGATGGAATATGAGTATGAAGAAGGGAAAGATACAAGAGATGTTGTAGAGATAGAATAAACAAGACTTGGCAATGTATTGGCCGTGGGGAGATCAGGAAGAGTGAGGAGTAAGGATGACTCTGAGGTAATCGATATGAGTGACTGGAAGGACAGGTAGTTCCTTGAATAGAAATAAGGAAATCTGCAAGAGGAATGGATTTTGCTGTAGGGGTAAGGAGCAGGGGAGGGGAAGGATGATGCGTTCTGTTTGAACATGTTGAGTTTGAGTCACCTGTTAGACATCCAGTTTGAAACGTCCAAGAACAATAGCTAACGTTTATAAGGCACTTACTATGTGCCAGGCACTGTGCTAAGCACTTTACAAATATTGTGGTAGTTGATCCTCATTACAACCCTGAGAGGTAGGTGCTATTATTATCCCCATTCTACAGTTGAGGAAAATGAGGCAGAGAGCACTTAAGCGACTCATCCAAAGTTGCACAGCTAGTAAGTGTCTGAGTCTAGGTTAGAACTCAGGTCTTCCTAACTCCAGGACTGGTGTTCTATCCACTGTGACACAAAGCTATCCCCAATGAATAATATGTACGTATGCATGCATGTAGGGGTGTATATACACATAATAACCTATGCATATAAGTGTATATTTACACACAATACATATGCCCATATATCTGTATGGGAGTCATGTGCAGAGAGGATCACTGAACCCATGGGAGCTGATGAAGTCACCATGACAGATGGACAGCCCAAGTATTTCACCTATATCCACAAAATAGTAAGATACCAAGACAAAAGCTTTCCTAGGACAGAGGCCTGAGGTCTACCCACAGCAAAGGATACTGCTAAGAAGCAGTCAAACAGGTAGGAAAACCAAGAAGGAGCAGGAGCTCATGAAACTCAAGAGAGGAGACAGTATCCAGGAAGAGAACGTGGTCAATGGTGTTAAATACTTCAGAGATGTCAAGAACAGGGAGAACCTTTTTCTGCATTGTAAAGGATATACATACATACATACATATATAATATATTATATATGTATATATTATATGTATATATATATATATATAATATATATATATACCAACTCTTTGACTTTGAGCTAAAATAACATGGCAGATCACATTCTTCTCACAGGGAATAAAATAGCATGATTGTCAAGGACTTCAGCTAAAGCAGAAGCTGGAAGCAGAAATGAGCTCCAGACCCACGTGCCCAGTGAGGCTCACCTGGCAGTGCCCCACAGAGTATATGCAGCCAGAAGAGCAGCTCTTAATGGAGCAACATCCAGTAGATATGTCCAGTGGAGATCTAGCATATGCAGGAGAGACCAGTGGAGAGCAAGCCTGGCAAGAGCAGCTCAGTGACATCCCTAGAAGAGACCATCAGGGCTGTGAGTTGCCCCAGCCATATATATTTCCTATAAGTGTCCACACCTCCCACTGATGGTGTTTGTACTTGTGGAAAAGAGGTCTATGGGGCAAATATTTTATTGTTATTTTTCTTACCACTTCATTAAAGGCTTTTGCTTTGACCTAATTGTGGCAGCTAAGCAGTGCAGTAGATAGAAGGCTGAACCCAGAGTCAGGAAAACCCCAGTTCATATCCAGTCTCTGACTCTTACGACCTGTATGACCTTGGATAAACCACTTAATCACTATCTGCTTCAGTTTCTGCAACTGTAATATGGGGATAATAACAGCACCTACTCCCCAGGGTTGTTGTGAGGTTTAAATGAGATAATATTTGTAAACTGCTTAGCATGGTGCCTGGCACCTAGTAGATACTTAATAAGTGCTAGTGATGATGATGATGATGATGATGATGGTGATGATGATATCCTTTGTCTGACTGTTGAAAGTGTATACATCAGGGTAGGCTTGTGAGCTATGATTTTTAGTGCAAATTCACAGAACACATTGAACCTGAGGGAACTTTCTTTAGAGGAAACTTGAGAATTGGGAGAAGGTGCCGCAGTACTACAAAAGGATGGAAGGTGGTACATAGCTAAACCAATTATAGCTTCAAGACTATTGAAGAGAGAGGTGAGTGAGGGCAGAGCAGAAATGATGAATTGAGGAAACAGAGAGGGATGGAAGAACTGGAGGTGAAAAAAGTGATAGCTTTGAAATGAGTGAGTCAGAAGGAAAGATAGTAAGGCCAGAAGCTGTTCATCAGAAAGAGGAATAGGTGTATTCCCTGCTTTAGAGACCAAGTAGCTAGAGTCCCCAAGAAGCAACAGTGGGAAGAAGGGATAGCTATGATTATTGCAACTAAAAAAGATATAAGATACTCATATATATATATAGCATGGTTTTCCAGAAGTTGGTTTCCTTGCAATAGCCGCCCACCCAAACACATTTCCATCCCCCTTTTTTGTGAAATCTCCTATCCTTGTTTTCAATCTGTTCTTGATAATCATTTCAACAATAGTTCACTTGTATAAATGTAAACCTGGGAATTGATGAATCAATCATCTTATCTCATTTAAAGTAACTGACAAGATGTTTAGTCCATATATCTTTATCCAGTTGGTTGGTTGTTGTCCTTTCTCAACAAGAACCAAAAATAATATTACTGTATGTAAGGTTAAAGGGGAATAAGATCTTCCCTGTCCATCAATAGGCCTCATGTGGAGCCCATTAAGGGAAACTTGCTTGTAGGAAGGCTTATACACCTTTTGCTAATTAGGCACTGAGTCAGGAGGGTTGTGATGCCTTCTGGCTCTGAGCCTATTAGTTGAAAGAGTGTATATTCTGAGAGGTGAGCTTTTGCTTTGGGGGCTCACTTACAAGAAAGATCTTGTAATTCCCTGGTCGAGACTCTGGTAGCATGTTCAGAGCTCCCCAACTGCTCAGAGGTAAAGGCTCTTTTGATTCAGTGGTGGACGTAAAGTATATATAGCAGTATTATTTTGATTCAGGCAGTAGAGCCCTGTCTATTATGAATTTTAAGGGGTGGAAGATTTTCAACTTCTAATGGGTGTCCTAGCAGTATCCCTAGCACAGCAATGGCTGATAGTAGCATTCGCATCAGGAATCAAGGAGACAAACTAGACACAGTCAGAAATGGTAGCTTTAGGACTTTATGAGGAACCCAGCAGAAGAGTGAATATCATGAAGACTTCCACAAAAGGAGAAAAGAACTTCCATCCAATCAGGAGCTTTGAGTCACCCCTTTGTCACATGTCCCTTGTAAGCTTAAACTTACTTTCCTTTGGACTCTGTTATGTACTTATGGGATAGTGTGTTCCAGGCTTTTAGGGGACATTTTGTTCCAATTGTACATAGAATTGTATATACTACCTTAAGAAAAACTCTTTTATAAAAGTTAATTCATTCCAATTGGCTAATTGATGTAAACTAATAAACAATGGGAGTATATACCATAAAAGTTTGTAAGCAATAATATTTGAAAGAGAACCTAACACCTCAGTAAGTGGTCAGTATAAGAGTTCTAGGGTTACCCTAGAATCTTGAGGGGAGAATTAGCCAGCCACCATCAAGGGACCCAACCTGCTAGGGCAAATTAAATTTTAGGTTAGTAGTACCAAAACCAACACTCCATAAAAATTCTGGAAAGCAAGAGATACAGGATAATTTTCTTTTTATTTATTTCTTTTTAAGGTTTTCTAACCTTAATTATTTAAATAATTTAAGTTTTAAAATAATTTTAAAATATTTTAAAATAATATTTTGAATAAATATTTAAAATAATGTTTTATTTTTCCCAATTACACATAAAAACAATTTTTAATATTCACTTTTTAAAATTTTGAGTTCCAAATTTTTTTCCTCCCTCCCCATCCCACTCCCTGAAATGGTAAGCAATTGGATATAGCTTATACATGTGCAATCATGCAAAACATATTTCCATATTAGTCATGTAGTTAAAGAAGACACAGACCAAAAAAAAAGCTATGAAAAAAATAAAGTGAAAGATTGTATGTTTTGATCTGCGTTCAGACTCCATCAGTTCTTTCTCTGGATGTAGAGAGCATTTTTCATCACGAGTCCTTTGTGATTGTCTTAGATCGTTGTATTGTTGAGAACAGCTGAGTAACTCACAGTCGATCATTGTACAATATTGCTGCTACGGTGTACAATATTCTTCTAGATCCATTCACTTCATTTTGCATCAGTTCATGTAATTCTTTCCAGGTTTTTTGACGTGGGGTAATTTTCCCCAGGCTTAAAAAGACCCCAAAATAGCTGGCTTTGATGATGGTAAAAGTAGTTTGTAAATTGCATCCTATGAGGAAAGTGCCAACACTTCTGTTTGTCTGCCCTAAAGTTGAGAAGGCTTAAGAGTGCACCATTATAGCTATGTTCAAATATGTAGAGGGCTACTATATTAAAGAGTAAAGATATTTTTCTAGCATTGTTCCATAAGGCTTGTTCAGAACCAATGGGTAGAAGATGAATAGAGACAGGTTTCAGCTCAACATAAGATTGACAGCATAGAGAAGAGGAAAGAATGCTGAATCTAGAATCACATTTCCAAGTTTGCTCCACTACTTGTTATCTATTTGACATTGGACAAGTCATTTAACCTCTCTAAGCCTCAGTTTCCTTATCTGTAAAGTGAGGTGGTTGGACAAGATGACTTCTAAAGTCATCTTCCAGCTCTAAACCTACCATCTTATGATCCTTAGAGCTAGCTACTGAATAGAGTGCTCTCTAATGCAATAGATTACCCAGGTAGATCACGACTTCCCAATCTCTCTAGGTATTTGAGGACAGTCTGAATGGCCAACTGTCATGGATACTCTAGAAGAGTTTCCTCAATAAGTGGGAATTTGGATTAAATGAGGTGTAAGTTCCCCTCTGGTTCTAAGATTCTATAAGATAGCAAATGAGTTGAGAGCATGGACACTATAACATTCTTGGAGCGAGGCTGAGAATCTGGATGTATTCAGCATGTGCTTTCTCCTAAGGCTAGGTACCCACTACCAAAAGGGCATCTAAAAAATTAACGTGATTATCTATACAATTCAAAGCAAAAGTCTTCTCTGGCCTGCATTTTTCCAAATGCCATGGTTTGATGATTAAATTACCCTAAACAAGTATCCTAATTTTCTTACTTCTCACTGGAGACCCTTGCTCTACATTCCTTTGGTTGCTATAATTTGTTGCTCCCTTAAGAAAAGCCTTATGTTTTTAAAAATGAATATGAAATCTTTGCTTGTCCTTGTTCTCTCATTCTGTTTGGATATTCTTCCTGTTATCATTCAAGTCTAACATCCCAGGATTGAAGCCATTAGATCGACTCACAGCAGTGGTCACATGTACTATAATTCATGTCATAGCCTGCCTATTCACATGTTTTAGTGAGACTTTGATTTTAACTAATAGAGTGTTATATGAGACATTACAGCTCTATTTGATTAAGATGGTGCCAAGTTTCTAAGCCCTTTTCTTTTGCTAAATACCGAAGCAGTGATTCTCTGGGATGGAACACAAGGCTGGGATTCTGAAGTTCCTAGCTTCAATCCAGTCTCAGTGATGCCACTGATGTATTACAAGGCCTAGAAGGACACCACTTCCTAGATTTCAAGTTAGTCACCTGCAAATTAAAGGTAATTATACTCTTTCCCAAAGAAATATGTATGCATTAACTCAATAATGGGGGCAGAGGAGAACATTGTACACAGTAGCAGCAACATTATGCAATGATCAGCTCTGATCACTTTATTGCATTGTAGGATCCTGGAGGGCAGCTACTGTCTTTTGCCTCTTTTTTTATCCCTAGCACTTAGCACGTGCCTGGCACATGGTAGGCATTTAATACATGTTTATTGATTGATTACTCTCACTATTCTTCAAACTCTCCCTATCTATTGGGAGATTCCTACTGCCTATTAACACTCTTATGCTTTCTCTGTCCTCACTTGATCCATCTGTCACTGCTAGCTATCATCCTATATCTCTCTTCCTTTTTGTGGCTAAACTCCTGGAGAAGGCTGTCTAAAATAGTGGCCTCCACTTTTCTTCCTCTCACTGTCTGTAGTCTGTCTTCTGACTTTATCATTCAACCAAAATTGCTCTCACCAAAGTCACCAATGATCTCTTAGTCACCAAATCTAATGGCTTTTTCTCAATCCTCATCCTTCTTGACCTCTCTGCAGCCTCTGACACTGTGGGTCATCCTCTTCTTTATACTCTCTCCTCTTCAGATTTTAATGATATTTCTCTCTCCTGGTTCTCATCCTACCTGTGTATTCCTTTTCACTTTCGTTGGCTGGATCTTTGTTCAGGTAGCACCTTGTTAGTAAGTATCTGAGGCTAGATTTGAACTCAGGTCTTCCTGACTACAGGTCTAATGCTCCATCCACTGCACCACCTATTGCACTACTCATTCTTTTATTGGACAAGGATCTGAGTGGATTCAATTAAATTCAATAGATAGTTATGAAGGTACTTTGCCAGGTGCTGGGGATACAAGTACAAAAATAAAACTCTGATTATCCTCAAATAAATTACATTTTATTGGGGGACACAGTGGTTACTAAAATAGAAGCGTATATATATTTCATTAAATACTAATTATCTATGTTGCTTATCAAACTTAAGCAAAAATAACACAGAACAACATTTAAAGACATATAAGCAATTATACATAGATTTATGCCTTCTCTCAAATTCTACTTTTTACTAATATTTGCTTTGCTAAAGCTAGCCTTTCCCTTCTATTTCCTCACATAAAAATCAAGGAAATAAACTTTTAAATGGAAACCTAGCCTTTCTAATGTCTGAGATGATCTTCAATAGTGACTGATTCTCTCCAAACTGTAAGTCCTTTAATTCCAGAGCAGGTTTACTCTCTATAATATTTTACAATAAAACTTGACAAAAATGAACCTCAAAGATTCAGTGTGAGGAGGCTGAAATCCTTAGTCTGGTAACAGATCAGACTACCAAGACCTTAATTAATTCTTTTAAATAAATAAATTTGTATTTTATTGATCATAATAATCTCACCAAGCTATCCTCCATTACTTGCTGTCTCCATCTCATCCCCTTCCATCTGCTATAGAAGGTTATCTCTTTGATTACCCCCTTGCTGTGTATTACAGACTTAAGACCATTTTCTAGAAGCCATGGAATCCATGTGCGGCAGTATAGGGTAGAAGAAGGCAATATGTTGTAGGTTTTTAGCTTGCAAACTATAGACTTTTACAGAATTATAGCAAATGGTCCACAAATCCATTTGTGCAATGAGGCTTGTTGCTGTTCTATTTGGACCTCCCAAAATATGCAGCATTTCTCAGTATAACAAACAAATGTACCTCCTATAGATTGAATATTTCACATATACACACTGTATTTCACCGCATAATCATTGCAGATTTTATGCCAAATTTTTGCAAAAAATTGGGGCACGACTATTATGTGAAGCTTTTAAAAAATTGTGCTGGTATTACTTAAAATCATTTATTACTAAACTGTATCTCTGGCAGATGAACTGTATAGTTTAGCTAGTGCAGGAAGATGCGGGTCTTAGCATATCATGGGACTTAGTCACGGCAGCTTCGCCTGCCCACCTGCTCCCCTTGTGCCTTTGGCTCTTCATTGGGTTGAGTGACAATACTGTTAGTACTGCAGCCCTCTAAACAAACCATGCAAGTCGGCTTTCAGAAATATACTGACAATTTGTGTGTGCTGAGAATTCTAGGCTCAGGACCTAGAGATAAATATCCTAGAGAGGGCGTGAGAGATAAATGTGTATCCATATGCTACTGGTGAATACATACTACAGTGTTTACCTTTTAAGCATCATGACACACAGAATTATACCATGTGACAATTATATGATGAAAGGTTATAAACTATTTTTTGGATTGAAATACCAGGGTGCGACGATTATGCAGTGGCGATGATTATGTGGAGAAATACAGTATATATAAATTTTTCTAATGTAAAAGAAATGAGCAGAGAAAATGTTTGACTGGAAAAGAAAATAGGCTAGTCACGTAGTGAGAGACTGAGGGACGGACAGTCTATGTACTCCATTGGTGCCTATGTAATATCAAGAAATCTCAAAGACGGCCCCCAGCTGCCACCAAGAGAAAATTACTAGGAGGATGTGGACAATAGTAACACAGGATGTGAAAGCATGGATGGTTTTCAATGTAAAGGTTGGAGGGAGTACAGGCATTGATAAGACCACAGATTTGATGAAATATCAAATTTTCTTTCAAAAATAAGAATTCCAATTGTGCTAGGAAGGCAATTTCACCAATATAAGAAGTCCCTCCATACTCCCTCCAATTTAGATTATAGCCTTTTTATTGCTTAACATATAAGTCCTATGGAGCTATTTAAGGCACAGAAGGGTTAAGTGACTTACTTGGGGTCACAGAGGACATAAATGTCAAAGCTCTGTCTTGAATATAGTTACTTTTTTTTTTACTTTAAGCCTGGAACTCTCCCTTTGACATCAGAGATGTCAAATTCAAAGCCTAACAAAATAAATAAAAATACAAAAAGACATAGATAATGTGAGTGTCTGGTTTTCTAAGTCAATATGCAGCTCACAAGGATCCATTTCTATTTGAGTTTGATACCGCTGCACATCATACCATGCCTCCTCCCTCCATACCATATTCCTTCCTTCAGATCCATACCTTCTAGAAAATGGCCTTACAGCCATAGGACATAATAAAGATGTAGCTGGGAGAGTGCTTTGTACATAGTGGGTGCTCAATCACTGCTTAATGAATTGAATTGGTGAACATTTGTGAAGACATAATAATAATAGCTAGCATTTATATAGGGCTTTAAGGCTTGCAAAACACTCTACATATTTTTTGTCTCCTTTTATCCTCCCAACAACCTTAGGGGTTAGGTGCTATTATTTTCTGCATTTACAGATGAGGAAACTGAGGTTAGGTAACCTGCCCAGGGCCACACATAGCTAATAAGTGTCTGGGAAGTGTTTGAACTCTGGTCTTCCTGAGTCTAGGCCCAGATCTCTATCTACTTCACCACCTGGCTGCTACAATATAAAAGTATTTCTATTGTAATGTTCTAAAGCTAAATTTTCCAACCAAGAAAATTTAGTTTTTTTAATAGATATTTTGGAAGAATCCAGGACTTTACTTTCCTTTTTTATGGAATTGTAGAACCTTATAGTTCTAGGCAGCTAGGATGGAATGCTGGACCTGGAGTCAGGAAAACAAGAGTTTAAGTCCAGTCTCAGAAATACAGAGTTCGTAATTATAAGTGTGAAAAAATTTTACAAAAACTTTCTCTGATAAAGGCCTCATTTCTCAATATATAGGGAACTGAGCCAAATTTATAAAAAAAAAAGTAACAGCCATCTCCCAATAGATAAATGGTTAAAAGATATGAACAGGCAGTTTTCAGAAGAAGTAAGCAAAGCTATTATAGTCATATGAAAAATCCTCCAAATCACTACTGATTAGAGAAATGCAAATTAAAACAACTCCATGGTACTACATCATACCTATCAAATTGGCTAATATGACAGAAAAGGAAAATGACAAATGTTGGAGGGGGGTGTGGGAAAATTGAGACACTAATGCACTGTTGGTAGAGTTGTGAACTGATTCAATCATTCTGAAGAGCAATTTGGAACTATGCCCCAAAGGGCTATACCCTATACTATGCATACCCTTTAATCCAGCAATATTGATATTAGGTCTGTATCCCAAAGAGATAAAGACAAAAAAGAAAAAGAACCTGTGTATACAAAAATATTTATAGTAGCAATATAAGTGGTAGCAAAGAATTGGAAATTGAGGGGATGCCCATCTATTGGGTAATGGTGGAACAAGTTTTAGTATATGATTGTGATGGAATACCTTTGTCCTATATAAGTAATGATAAGCAGGAAGCTCTCAGAAAAGCCTGGAAAGACTTACAGAACTGATGCAAACTGAAGTGAGCAGAACCAGGAGAACATTGTACATAATAACTGCAATACTGTACGATCAATTGTGAATGACTTAGCTATTCTCAGCAATACAATGATCCAAGACAATTCTGAAAGACTTATGATGAAAAATCTATCCATCTCCAGAGAAAGAAGTGATGGAATCTGAATGCAGATCAAAACATACTTTTTAAAAACGTTCTTTATTTTTATTTTTGAGTCTCTGTTTTCTTTAACAACATGACTAATATGGAAATACATTTTGCATGACTGCACATATATGACCTATATCAAATTGCTTGCTGTTTCAGGGAGGGGGGAGGAAAAGGAGGGAAGGAAAGAACTTGGAACTCAAAATTTTAAAAAGTGAATGTTAAAAATTGTTTTTGGGGCAGCTGGGTGGCACAGTGAGTAGAGCACCAGCCCTGAAGTCAGGAGTACCTGAGTTCAAAACCAACCTCAGACACTTGACACATTTACTAGCTGTGTGACCTTGGGCAAGTCTCTTGACCCCAATTGCCCTGCCTTCCCCTCTGCAAAAAAAAATTGTTTTTACATGTAATTGAGGAGAAAAGAAAATATTAAATAAAAAATTTTTAAAAAATTCAACCTCAGACGCTTACTAGCATTACATAGCACTAGTAATCTTGGGCAAGTCACTTAACCACTATTTACCTCAGTTTCTTCAATTGTGAATGGGGATAATAATAACACCTACTTTGCATGGTTGTTGTAAGAATCAAAGAGATAGTATCAGTAAAGCAGTTAGCCAGGAGACTAACACATTCATTGCTGTTGTTGTTTTCCAGTTGTTCAGTCTTATCTAACTCCTCCAGACCTTGTCAGATACTAGAGTGGTTTGCCATTTCCTTCTCCAGTGGAGTAAGACAAGCAGAGGTCAAGTGACTTGCCCAGGGTCACACAGCTAAGGTGTATCTGAGGCTGGATTTGAACCAGGTCTTCCTAACTCCAGGCCCAGCACTCTGGCTGCCTTGCCTGGCACATAGTAGATGCTTAATAAAGACTTGTTCTCTTCCCCTTTCCCCCTTCACTTACAGTTGAGAGGAACATCAGAATATTCATCTAGTCTGACTTCCTGTCTAATGCTGGAATCTTATCCACAACATTCCCAACAAATTGCCATTTACTTGCCTGAAGACTTTCACTGATGGGCACTTCTTACCCCTTGAGTCAGCCTAATTCACAGCCTCCCTCACAGGGTTGTTGTGGAGATCAAATGAGGCAATATTTGTAAAGCACTCTGCAAAACTCTATATTAGTTCTAGTTATTGAAAAGATGCAAACAATGAAAAAATGCAGTCAAAAGGGCTTCACTCATCCCAGAGTTTTGTGAGGTTTGCTCTTTGTATTTGATAGTTCTTGCCAAGATTCAACCAGGGTGATAGTTTAGATTCAGTCAAAGGACTACACTTGAGGACCTAGAGGGCCTCACATGGCCTCAAGGCTGCAGGTTCCCCACCCCTGGATGGGAGTATATTTGGAAATGACTGTAATATAAAAACAAAAGTCTGGAGCATGAAAAATTCTAATTAGATGGAGGAGGAGGGAAAGTTGGAAATTCTGACTGGGACTCAGCATCTCCAAAGGGGACAATCCCCAAGTGTTCCACCATGGTAATGGGCCTAGATACCATTCCCTTTACGGTTATTAAGTTGGGGAAGGAGGTAATGAAAAAGAACAAGGAATAAACTTTGAGTATGGTATAGTGGAGAAACATTGTGTTAGCCATTCACTTATTCATTTAGACAGGTCTCTTCCATGCCTGAGATGGCTGTGGCTGTCTCTGAACCACTTTAAGCTTGCTAGTGCCACATTATCAGAGATAGTGTACAATTAAATAATATACAATGAATAAAATTTATTAAGCACCTACTGTATGCAAAGCACTATTCTGTCTGATGAATAGGATGCAAAATTAAGACATGGCCCATGCTCTCATGGAATATGTATTCTAGTATAGGGATGTGACATCTACATAAATTATTTTAATATGGAATAAATGCATTGAAGAAGAAATGCAGGGTGATTATCTAAGACATAAGTTCTACTCTGCTGCCTTAGTGTGGTATGGAGGTGACCCTAGAGTTGTTAAGGGCTAAATCAGCAGAGTGCAATCTTTATCAAGTCCTACCAAATTAGATAGGCTGCAATATTTGTTCGGACTTTCTATCTGTTTATCTTCAGAGGATCTGCCTAGCGAGGACCGAAGAGTTTTGTTGCCAGGTTGGAAGCAAGGCGAGCAAATTTTCTATCCATAGCAACTCCAGAAGATAATCTCCTCAGCCATGGAGGGGCCTCAGTCTAAAGAATTGAAGTAAGTGTATGAGATGCAAACAAAACACTACATTAAAACCTAGAGAGAGAAGTTGATACTGACCTTGCCGATCTGGGAGGACTTGAAGAGCCACATTTGAGTTCGGCTTTATAGGGTAGTTTGAGGCATTCTAAAATGAATAATAAGAGTAAAGGAATGGAGATGGGAACATGTACGACATGTAGGAGGAGAGAGTATTTGGAGGAGATTATGGAGCACAATCTTACCTCCTTTCTCCAATCAGACCATGTCCTACAATGGTCCATACTTTTCCCATTTTATAATTAAATGAAAGATGGAAAAAATAAGAGAACTCTGTTTATTGTTTGATGATTGTAAAAAAGCATTTAATTTGAGAAAGCAAGTTCTCTTCCAACAAGTTTCTCCCATATATACGTCAATAGCATTTAAGATTCTTTCAAAGACATTACAATAGAAACAATGCCGTTTCATGAGTTAAAAACATGGGTAAAAGATGTCATCATGGAAATGTATGCTTGGAGTACACTATAGATTAGTCACGTAGCAGGGGCAAGGGATCTTAGATGTTACAATGGTATTCTTGCTTTGTCAAGAGAAAGTAAGGAAAGCCTCCTGCATGCTGGGTGGACCCCTCTGGCAATTTTATGGGAAAACATGAGCAGACCTGGATGAGTTATTATCTGCATCGTTGGAAGGAATATCCAAGTTGATAAGATCACAAATACATTTGAGTATCTGAATATCAGTGTCATCATTTTGTGTACTTTGTGCATAGCCAAATCCATGAATATTTATTTTATCTCCCTTATTTATTAAAGAACAATTTTCTAATCATATAAATCTTTGAGATATCTTGTTAGTTTATCTTCCAGTTACTTTATTAATTTTGTAGTTAACTTGAATATAATTTTTCACATTTTCCCCTTTTTTGTTAGTACTGTATAGAAATGCTACTGTTTTACGGCTGTTGTATCTACTTTGCTATAAATATTGTCTCAATTTTTTCCCTGATTCTCTGGGATTTTCTAACTACATCAGTATTTTATCTTTTGTCTCCTCTTTCCTGATGTTTATAACTTTTGTTTTGTTCTTTTGTCTTATTATTATAATTAGTACTTCTAGAAGTAGATGAAATAATAGTGAGAAATGGAGCATCCTTGCTCTACCCCTGTTTGTACTGAGGAAGTTTCTCCACTGCAGAGAATGCTAGCTTTTGGTTTTAAATATATACTTTTAATCCTGTTAATGATGCTCCATTCCTTCATTCCTATAAGTTTTAGTAGAAATGAGTGCCTTTTCTGGGGAAATTCACAAATAGCAATTATAATTTTGAATGTAAAAGAGATGTTTATATCACTTCTCTTTGTGGTAGCAAAGAACTAGAAATTGCAGGCCTTTTTTTGATCAAACACTTTCTATATCTATTTGAAATAATTGTGGGTTTTTACTTGGTTGTTTACGTGAATAATTATTATGCATACTTAATGTTGAGCTATCCTTGCATCCCTAGCATGAATTCAACTTGATTATAGTGGATTATTTTCTGAAATGTTTCTGTAGTTTCTTTACAATGTTTTATTTAAATTTATAAAAATTAATATTTATTAGTGAAATTAATCTAAGGAAAATAGCCTTATCAGCTCTGTCTCTTCCTAGTGTGGATATCAGGGCTATATACATAGAAGGAGTTTGATAGGGTGCCTTCAGTCTCTATTTTTAAGAATAATTTTTGTAGTATAAGTATTAATTGCTCTTTAAATGTTTGACAGAATTCACTTATATGTCTATCTGGCATAAGACTATTCTTCCAACCCTTTTGGCAATTTGTTTATGATTTGCTTTGATTTCTTTTTTACAAGTATTAGGGTACTTAAAAGTTTTTAAAATTGTATTATTAGTTTGAGTATTTCATATTTTTGTAGACCTTTATTATTTTCCTTTGAATTCTCAGTCTTGCTGGTATAGAAATCTATATAGTAATTTCTGATAATTCTTTTTACTTTTTCTATATGAGATCACCTTGCTATTTTTTATTTGGTAGTTTGATTTTTCTCTCTTTTTTCCTTGATCAGGTTGGCTAATGGTTAATTGATTTTGTCTTTAAAAACCAATCTTTGTTTTATTAATTCTTTATTTTTTTATTTTTGAGTTTCTCTATTTTCTTTTGTATTTGTCGGTTTGTTTATTTGTTTGCTTCTAGTCTTTTAAATTGAAGGCTCAGTTCATCGGTCCCCTCTTTTTCTATTTTGCTGATCTAAATTTTCGGAGATACAATTTTTTTCTCTGTCAGTAATGTATTCATTATATTCCCAAAGTTTTGGTATTTTTTTCTAGTCATCATTGTCCTTAACATAATGATTTCTTTTTAGGCACATCATTTTTCAAGTTGTCAATACTTTCTAATTACCTACTTTAATCAGAATATCCCCTTCCATGCACTGATACTCAGTGTAGACTCATTTGCCAATGAGAAGATGTTACATATCCCTCTTATTCCCCATGTCAGTGATACTGGGCTCCTGTTTACAAACCTCTTCCCCAAGCTTGCTATTGTTTGCTCTCTCCTTCCCATCCATCTCAACTCTACCTAAGTATCCCATTTCCATTCTGCCCATCCCTTCTACTGTGTCCCATGGAATTCCTGGTCTATAACAAACTTCCATTCCTTTTAGACATCTTTCATCTTCCATCTATCTTCTTGCACTCATTGAGATCTGACTCTCCTTATATGATGCTGCCTCCTTGGCCATCTTTATCAGTATTGATTGCTCCTTCTCTTATATGCCAGACTCATTGATCCTAGTGTGGAGAAGAAGGAAGGTGGGAATATCCCTTGCTCCCCATTGCCACTTTCAGCTTTACCACCAACATTCAGCAATCTCTCTTCCTTTAAGGTTCACTCTATTCAAACATACTTCCCAATTCAGAGCCTGCTGGCTATTGTCTATCAGGAACCTTACATTCTCACTCCTTTCTCAATGAGTTAAGTGCCTGGCTCCTAGTGTCTCCCTCCACCCTAGCTCCTGATCTCATCCTAGGGGAAATCAATATATGTGTTGATGTTCTCTCAAATATCCTAGCCTCCTACTTCCTCAAACTACTCAACATTCATGACCTACTCCCCTTCTCTATCTTAGCTACATACAAGGGATGGTCATACCCTTGGTCTTGTCATCTCCTACGAGTGTTCCACTTCCATGTTCAAGAACTCTTAAATTCTTTTATTTGCTAGTAATCACCTATCATTCCACCTCTCCTCATGCCTTACTAATCCTTAGAGTGTCTTCCAAACCTTTGCCCCTCAGTACTTTTCCCCAGTCATCATCCCTGCTCTGAGTAGAGGTAAAGCACCCTGGCAACTGGTGAGACTGGGAGACCCATCAGAGCCATCAAATGTTCCATCAGCAACTGGACCCCTAATGCTGGTGACAGTATCAGTAAGGTCCATCAAGGGGCCAGCCCTGAGGAGTAACCTGATTGACTTATCCCTGTAAGGAGCCAGCCTAACTGAGAATGGGTAGACTTAACCACAGGCTCTGCCACACCCGGAAGAGAACTTCATGGAGAATCTGTAAAGCAAAAAAGGACTCCCAGGATCAGGAATTACCCTCACTTCCACGTGTGAGGGGGTGTTTTATAGCAACCACTTTAAGTTTGAATCCATTCTTCCCAGGGATTGAGTGCATGTTTAGAGGGGAGAGTTCACTTCTTGGTTTAGGAACATGATGTTGTCCTTTGGTCCTCGCTATACCTTTTCAACAAATATCACTTTGTAAAAGCTAATTGATGTTAATTGGTTAATTGATGTTGGGGAGATGTTAACTGGTTACATGGTATTGGGAAGCACCTTGATGGGGGATCATGAGCAATAGTACCAGAAAAACCCTGAGTCTCTTGGAATTATTCTTAGGACCCTGAGGGGAGCAGTAGTTATTCCCTCTGGGAATCTATCCAAGTGGGAGTTGGGAAGTCTCCCAGAGTTGTGGGGCATCTCTATATGTTCTCGCTTTGTGCCTTTATTAGCTCCAATGGATTCAATTATCTTCTCTATATGGATGACTCCAACATCTACGTCTTTCTCCAGATCCAAAGTCCTGCATCACAAACTGCTTACTAACCATTTTGAACAGGTTTGTAGGCAACTCATACACAAAATGTCCAAAACAGAACTCATTATCAAAACCAACCCCCTTTCTGAGATTTCCTATTATTATTGAGGGCACCACCATCCCCCGTTTACAACTTCAGTGTCTTCCTCTACTCCTCTTTCTCATTCCACCTGTCTAATCAGATGCTAAATTTTGTCATTGTTTTCTCTCCAACAACTTTCCCTCCATTTCCATAGCTACCGCCTTAGTTAAGGTCCTCCCCATCTTCTTTGTACTCTTGCAATAACCTGCTAATTGCCCTGCCTGACTAAAGTCTTTACCCACTCCAAACCATCTTCTCTATAGCTGCCAAAGTAATTTTCCTAAAAGGCAAGTCAGACCATGTTACTCTCATAGTTAACAAATCCTAGTGGCTTCCTATTACCTCTAGAATCAAACATAAACTTCCTTCTTTGGTATTTAAGCTCTTTACAACCTGGCTTCTTCCTACTTTTCCATTCCGTTCAACATTATTCCCCTGTATACTCTATAAGGAGCAGCCATATTAGCTTATTTGTCATTCCTTACACACTCCCATCTCTAAGCCTTTGCTCCTGCTATCCCCTGTGCCTGGAATGCTCTCTTGACACACCTCAGCCTCCTGGACATCCTGGTTTCCTTCAAGACTTAGTTCAAAAACTACTTACTACTGGAGATCTTTACTAGTTCATCCAGCTACTAGTGCCTTTCCCTCCAAGGTCACCTCATATATGCTTTGTCCATGTCTTATAAATACCTATCAATATATCTGTTGTCTCCTCTGTTAATGTAAGATCTTAAAGGGAAAGGGTCATTTTACTTTCCTCTTTGAATCCCTAGCATTTAGCACAGTGTCTAACACATAGCAGGCATTTAATGAATGGTGATTGAGTGATAGGCAAGAGAGACTATAGAAGTGGAGTAATGACAATAATGATGAGGATAATTCACATTTAAAAAGTGCTTTAAGGTTTGTAAAAAGCTTTATATGTAGATCTCATTTAATCCTAATAATAACCTTATAACATAGATGCTACAGATGAAAAAACTAAGGGTCAGAGAGGTTAAATGACTTGCCCAAGGTCTTACAGCTATAAGTATTAAACCCAAGTCATCTGGGTTTTAAGTCCAACTCCTTACCCACTATGACAAGCTGGGTATCACTTTTCTTTCCTGCTTTGAGGAACAAGCATCCATCATCATCGTCATCATCATCATCGTCAGCCATTTGTTAAGTGTCTATTATGTATAAATTGTGATGGATTTAAAGAGTGCTGATTGAGCTGCTTAGAAAGATGTCACTTGTTCTCTCTTGATTTAGTCTATAAAGTGAACTTACAAACAATGTGCTTTTCTCATAAAGATGTAGATCTATTTCCACAGAGGGTAGAGGAAGACCATTCACTCAAAAATGTTATCCCTCACAGGGAGTCCCCAAGCCTTTCCCCCAAGGGGAAAGCTTCCTCTTGAGAAGTAGGGCTATGCAACAATACCATAAATCTCTTCCTGATATTGCTATCATTAGGTTTTCAATGGCTGGAGCACTGTGGAACAGGTAAGACAGGACAGCAAACCACAGTGTCAAAGAGATATGTGCAGATCTGTGGCAGGAAAATAAGTACTTACCAGCAGAGGCAGTGTTGTAACTAGAGCAAGGCAATTAGGACCTTACTCCATGGGGCCAAAATCTGGCAGGGTAGTGTTGTCCAATATGATAGCCTACCACAATCTGGAGACCGCTGTTCCCATGCCTCATGCCTTGTGCTATTCCTGGCCTGTATTATGTGGTACAGCCTCACTGCCCTCAGCTGCCATCCACTAAAGTCTCATCTCTGTACTATCCTTCTCCTAAGAACCATCTTCTCTCAGTTAGTGAGAGGACAGGAACAAAATTCTCCAGTGAACAAGATCCCCTTCTCCTAGCACAACTGGAAGTGTGCTTGGGCTGTCCAAGTATTAGCTCTACCCTCCTGGCTCCACTCCAAACTGTTTTTGTCCCAGTCAAAAGATTCTTAGTTATGACTTTGATCAGTGCCCATCTTTTTTTTTTTTAGTTTTCAACATTAATGTTTATAAGATTTTGAGTTCCAAATTTTTCTGCTCCCTCTTCTTCCCCTCCCCATGATGGCATGCAATCTGATATAGGCTATACATGTACAATCATATTAAACATATTTCCATATTAGTCATGTTGTAAAAGAAGAATCAGAACATAAGAGAAAAACCACAAGAAAGAGGAAAAAAAGAGAATACAGCATGTTTCGATCTGCTTTCAGACTCCATAGTTCTTTCTCTGGATATGGATAGCATTTTCCATCATGAGTCTTTTGGAATTGTCTTACATAGTTGCATTGCTGAGAAGACTAAGTCTATCATAATTGATCCTCACACAATGTTGCTGTTATTGTGTACACTCTTCTCCTGGTTCTGCTCACTTCACTTTGCATCAGTCCATGTAAGTCTTTCCAGGTTTTTCTGAAATCAACCTGCTCATCATTTCTTATACAACACTAGTATTCCATTACATTCATATACTACAACCTGTTCAGCCATTCCCCAATGGATGAGCATCCCTCAATTTTCAATTCTTTGCTACCACAAAAAGAGCTGCTATAAAGATTTTTGTAAATGTGGGTCCTTTTCCCTTTTTTACGATCTCTTTGGGAGACAGACCTAGTAGCTCTATGAGCAGTGTCCATCTTGTAAGAATATTACAAGGTACTTCTGTTGCAAGAGCATAACTAATTTAGGCGAAATGTACCCTAGAAGATGAATTCATTCCTCTCATCTCTGTTATCTATCTTCTTACTGCTGTGGCTTTTGATTCATCTACTGCCTTCTATACATCCTTACCACTCGTGTCAACATTGTCACTTCAAACCCAACTCTGTCTCCGAGGATAAATGAATACAGGAACCACTCCCATGCCTGGATATGTAGCTACTTTCAATTTCAGCTTTTTCTCCCAGGATCCCTTACTCTTTCCTTCATTTGCTACTTATTCATTGACCTCATTTAAATGGGTCACAGCATCTGTCACATGACCTCAGTCATATTTCCACCCAAGACCTTCACCAGTCCTGTGCCTCCTACATCTCCAGATAAAGGTTGAAATTTCACCGTATTGGCCCCTGCTACTACTGGTAGGGACAGTCCACTCTAGGTGTTAAAGCACACTGAAACTCCTTGGAGGAAAAAATATAGATTTCCTGGACTTAATTTAAAAAAATAAAAAGGAGCCTAAGTTCAAAACTGACAGCCCCTCAATAGGTTAGGACTCTACTTGCAGGATTGTAGCAAAGAAAATGATACCCTTTTGGGAATACTCCCAGAAAAGCTAGTAAAATTTCTGAAAGTCTTTGTTTATCTACAGGATGGCCTGATGCCAGAAAATGAATAATTATATATTCAAGTAATATAGTGTATCATTAAAGATATGATGCTAATTGAATTTAGTTTGTTCTCTGCTAAGGCAGTCCCTTAGCAATTAATATCTGGAACCAGCTGTTTGTAAGTATAATGTGGCACACTATTAGACCAAGCCTGCACTTATGCAGAAGTGGGGCACTGTGGACCCTTTACCCCAGAGTTCCTTTTAATTTATAACTAATCTGCTTTACTAATCACATTTTGGCATTGGCCATTTAGTGAAGCACTTCCAGATCTCCAAGTGCAAAAGGATGTCTGTGGAGGCACTGGGTTTACTGGCAGCATGCAATGAGCAGTCACTCATGAGAACCAGTTAGTTTTCTATCCCTACCACAGGAGTAGAAGCATGCAAATAAAATTGCACTCACTATCAGAGAGAGCCAAGTAGGTTTGAAATAAAAATGGAGGCCCTATCCCTTTTTCCTTGTAACTTCTCTCCAAATGTGGAAATTGAACTCAAAGCTTTTCTAAATTTCTATTTCTAAATCTATTTCTCAAATGCCTTTCCTCCTTAACTGACCTCACTACATTCCATTCTCTGATAGGGTCCTAGGATCAAAGATTTAAAGGTGGAAGGAACTTTTGAGATCGATCATCCGGTCCAACCTCTCACTGGACTGATGAGGTCCAGGGATGGGAAATAGCCTTGCCTAACATCACAGAGGGAGTAAGGAGCAGGGGTAGGATTCGTACTTAGGTCCTCTGACTCCAAATCCAGTGCTCTTTCCACGGTACCATCTATCTTCCATTTGGTCTTTTTTTCTTTCTTTTTTATTTTTTTGTGAGGCAAACAGGGTTAAGTGACTTGCTCATGGTCACACAGTGAGTAAGTGCCAAGTATCTGAGACCAGATTTGAACTCAGGTTCTCCTGACTCCAGGGCTAGTGTGTCACCTAACTGTCACCCATTGTGTCATCTAACTGCCCCCTCTTTGGTCTTGCATTATTTTATGGATCAAGCTCCCAAATACCGGAGCATTTCAAAAGCTTTGTATTGGTAACTACTGAACAGAGAACCCAGCTCTTAAGTTAATTCCCAAAGACATCTGGGGGAGGGATCTAGGGTGGAGGTGTGAGAAAAGAAGGATGAATCAATGAAGCTTTGTCTGAGGACAATGGAAGGCTGAACTCATCTCAAGAGTTAGTGAACTGGCTTTTCAGCCTTATCCTAAATAATAAATTAGAAAGTTAAGTGAAGTATGGAACCTCTATTTCTAGAGAAGCTTTTCTTCAGTTCAATGGAGGATAATAGAACTGAGTGGGACTTTCATAGAATAGCAAGTCCTTGGGTTTATGTCAGTTGAGACAAGTAAATAAATACACATATGTATATATCAATATACATAGATTCACTTATATGTATATGAGTAAGTATACATATAGGACCAAAATTTTGATACTGGAGAGAAAGGAAGTGACATAAAATCATTGAATGTTAGAGCTAGAAATAACTTTAGAGTATGGTTCTCAAACTTTTTGGACCTTTTAATCTTCTTAAAAAGAATTGAGGACCCCTCCCCAAGAACTTTTGTTTATATGGTTTCTTTCTATTGATATTTGCTATATTTGAAGTGAAAATGTCTTAGTACTTTTATGAAAGGGTCTTAAGTACTCTTAAAGGACCTGGGACCACAAGTTGAGAACTGTTGCTGTCTTAGATATTCTTGGCATCCTGGTATATCTCAGGAGGCTGGGTAGCTAAGGTAAGACTGTCAGATCTATTGTGTTTCCTATAGTAAGCGCGACTACATTTTATTTTAGCATATTTACAATGAGGAAGCCTTCCCATTCCCTCCCCGCCCAGATCAATCCTGCATTAGGTCTCTATCTTGATTCACTGTCAGTGATCAACTGTTCAACCAACAGGTATTTTTTCTGCACTTCCCATGTGGGATGCAATATAGTCAGCCCTAGGATTACAAAGTCAAAAACAAAGCAGTCCCTACCCTCAAGGCTCTTACTTACTAGTGGGGGAAGCAATACATATACATATGAATATGTATCAAATATATACAAATGACTAAAGGTGGTTTTGAGAGAGCGGCTGAAGGGACCAGGAAAAGCTTCATGAAGAACCTAGTACTTGAGCTGAGTCTTGAAGGATGCTGGGGAGTCCCAGATGTAGAAGGGAGAAGGGAAAGCATTCTCCAGGCATAGGGGACAGCTAGCACAAAGGCAGGAGAGTTCGGAGACAGGGTACTGTATGTGAGTGGAACCCTAAGGATGCTGGTATGACTGAAACTCAGAATTTGAGGAGGAGAGTAAGGTGTAAAAAGACTGGAAAGGTAGGAAGGGGCCAGGTTATAAGGAGCTTTAAATGTCAAACTGAGGATTTTATATTGGATCCTGGAATCACTGGAATTGATTGAATAAAGTTCAGGCGAATTCACACCTTTGTTTTAGGAAAATCATTTTGGCCGGAGGAAGGCAAAGCTTACTACTCATTTTCCCAACAGCTACTTATCTTTTCCAAGAGAACCCCGAAATGGGGTCACAGAGAGATGGATGAGACTGAAATGACTCAACAACAACAACAAGAACTTATTCATTTTCCTCTCCTTGATAATGTGTTTCATCATCTCCTCCGACCTCTTCCTATAGGCTCTCTCTGGAAGCTGTTTTTCTCCTCAAAGGCCAAGCTGGCGCCTCCTGAGCCACTAGCAGCAGGCCCAGCCAGCCCAGCCCCATCTACAGTCAGGCTCTGCATCTGATCTGTATCACCCATCCTTATCCTACATACCTCTCAGGCACTTTAATAATAGCTTTGGCAGCAGACTGCCAGCAGTGTGGTCCAGGGATCCCTTTTATCTCCAGCAGCTCTACGGGGATTTCTTCCAACCCTCTGTTCCCACCAGCGTGGAATCCTCCTGAAGGGCAAAAACGTCTTTGCATTAAAAGGGACTGCAAGTGGTGATAGTGGGAAAAGTAGAAGTGAAAGAGAGTAATTGAGGCTGTAAACCAACAATCCTCTCTGTAGATTGAGAACAGGTGTGTGCTGGTCAATGTTTAACAATTGGCTCTCCAAGTGCACAATAGACTTTATTAACATTTTCTCCATCGATTTAAGACTAGGTAATCAACAAAACAATAAATCAAGTCCCAGTATATAGAGTTTGCCAATTTTCAAGGTGTAAATGCTCAAATTGAAAATTAACAATCGGGGGCAGCTAAGCAGCACAGTGAATAGAGCACCAGCTGGGGAGACAGGAGGATCTAAGTTTAAGTTTGTACTTAGATGCTTAATAGCTGTTTGACCCTGGGCAAGTCACTTAACCCTGAGTCAGACACTCGGGGTTAAGTGACTCTCCCCCCACAAAAAAGTGTGGTTCTAGGATTCCTTGGTGTCTGTAACACCCTGAAAAAAAAGAAAATTAAGAATCAGTTTTCAACAGCCTGTGGGAGCCAGCTCCAGTTTACCACTGGCTGAGAGTCTCTCTTCCCTGTTAGGGTGCCATTCTTTATTGAATCATGGCCTTATTCTGTTTTTCTGCTTAAAGGAGTGAGGATTTAGAGCTGAAAGGGAACTTGGAGGCATTCTAGTCCAACCTTCTCATATAAATGGGGAAACTGAGGCTCAAAGATAAGTGATTTATCCAAGGTCACCCTGCTAGTAATTACTAGAGTCAGGATTATAAACCCAGGTCTTTCTGGATGAAATCCCAGTACTTTACCCTTTATTTCCACTTTACTCTTTCCTGACTGGGGAAGGGGAAAAAGTCCTATATAAACACTTTTTATGCTTGTTCATTATCCATGTCTCCTTGGGGAATCTGTATCGGTTATGGACAAATTTGCATTTACTGAACACCTGCTGTATACACTGCACCTGTGTTAGGTGACAAAGCAGTGTGTTGCAGACTAACGAAAGAAGACTGAACTCAGAGTCAATGTGGTCTGAGTTCCAAGCCCAGGCCAGGTCTGACACAGTATGACTGTGGGTAAGTCATACAAATGTTCTGAGCCTTGTTTTCCTGAGTTTTAAAATGGGACTAGTAATACTTAAGCTAACAATTTGGTAAAATTGTGGAAAAGCACCTTGTAAGCCTTAAGAATGAAGACCTAGGGGGCAGCTAGGTGGTGCAGTGAGTAGAGCACCGGCCCTCAAGTCGGGAGGACCTGAGTTCAAATCCAGCTCATCCAGCCTCAGACATTTGTGACACACTTACTAGCTGTGTGACCTGGGGCAAGTCACTTAACACCAATTGCCCTGCCTTCCCCCCTGCAAAAAAAAAAAAAAGAATGAAGAACTATTTATTCTTATTGTTAAGTGCATGAAAGAGGTATAGAACCTAAGTACCTTACAATCTCTACAAGTGCAGTTGGGAGAGAATGGAGATGAGACTAACAGAACGAAGCTCTTAGAGCTGAAGATAGGTTACAAAGTGCTATATAGTGTTGTTGTTCAGACATTTCAGATTCTTCGTGATCTCATTTGGGGCTTTCTTGGCAAAAATACTGGAGAGGTCTGCCATTTCCTTCTCCAGATTATTTTTCAAACGAGGGAACTGCAGTAAACTGGATTAAGTGATTTGCTTACGGTCACACAGCTAGTAAGTGTCTGAGGCTGGATTTGAACTCTGGTCTTCCTAACTTCAGGCCCAGTGCTCTATCCATGTGCCACCTAGCTGCTCCAGGCTATGTAGTATAGTATAGACAATAAATGCAAAGAGTTCTGTGAAAAGTGTGATCATCCTCAGCTAACGTATTCTGGGAAGGTCCCATAGGAGTAGGTCTTATGGACTTTTAAGGAGAGATAAGATGGAGATCAGTGGAGGGAGGGAAGAAGATGGCATTCTGGGAGGGGGCATGCCATGAACAAAAGGAACCTAAACACGGTGGATATTAGGAGGGCAGCCTTACTAGAGTGGAGCAATCACATTGGGGGTGGGAAGGAAATCAAGTTGTTTGGGTAAGGTGGGGCCAAGTCATGGAGAGGGGGCCTTAATTCACAGGTGCCCTAGACCTTATGAGCTCATCTCATATGAACAGCTGTTCCCATTGCCTTTTGGTTTCCTAGAGGCCTCATTTGTTGCCCTGAGGAAAGTTGGAATGTAGTGTGCTCAGACAAATCAGGTGACTGAAGGTGTTTGGAACAGTCAGCAGACACACCCACCATTCTATAGTTTCTACTTCACTGTCACCACCCTATTGCTGAAATAGCCTCCTAACTGGTCTCTCTGCTTCCATGTTATCCCTCCCATGACTCTCTTGCACCCAAGTGAAGAAAAGGAATACCGATCCATCTTTCATTCCAATACCAGATTCACTGATCTAAAAAACACTTTCACCATGTCCCTTTTGTGAACCTAACTGCCAGTGGTATCAAACCCACTTTTAATCTAGCACTGAAAGACCTCATAACCTGGCCCCACCTTGCCTACCTAATGTTGTATCTCAGGAGAGTCCAAAAACAAAAGTTCCTTTTATGTAAACTATTCTCCTAATCCCAGTTCCAGCCCAGTCCCCAAAACACAGCCATCCCCTCTCTTACTGGTTCCAGCCCCTGGAATCGCCCTAGGCTGTGGTAGGTAACCTTTAGCATTATGTTGCCTGAACCAGGCCTCCACCTTACTTCCCAGCGATCAGTTCCAAATCACGTCGTCTGCAAAGCACCCCCTCCCTTCCAGTTCCCCTTTACATGTTGTCTTCTGTCATTAGAATGTAAGTTCTGCTCTTTCTGCCGGAGCTTCCCGTGGAGGGGCCGCTATCTCTTTCGCCGGCGCGATGCCTGCCCGCAGACCCCCTCGTGAAGCCTAAAATCGTCAAGAAGAAGACCAAGAAGTTCATCCGGCACCAGTCTGACAGATATGTCAAGATCAAGAGAAACTGGCGTAAACCAAGGGGCACTGACAACAGGGTGCGATGACGATTAGAGGGCCAGATCTTGATGCCCAATATTGGTTACGGAAACAATAAGAAGACAAAACACATGCTACCGAGTGGATTCAGGAAGTTTTTGGTGCACAACACCAAAGTGCTCGAGGTACTCCTGATGTGCAACAAATCTCACAGTGCTGAGATTGCTCAAATGTTTCCTCTAAGAATCGGAAAGCTACTGTTGAGAGCGGCTCAGCTCGCCATCAAGATCGCGGATCCAAATGCTGGACTGAGGAGTGAAGAAAACGAGTAAAAAGCTCCGCACATTTTTATTTGTGTTAAATAAATCCTCGAAATACTAAAAAAAAAAAAAAAAAAGAATGTAAGTTCTTTGATTCAGGGACAATCTTGTTGGCTTGCATTTGGATCCCCAAAGCTTAGCGCAGTACTTGACACTTAAGTTCTCAATAAATACGCCCTCTCTTTCTCTCTCTCTCTATGTCTCTGTCTTTTTCTCTGTTTCTCTGTCTCTCTAGTCTTCGATTTTACTCTTATGTCTTGCCTCACCTCACTTGCACCTCCCTACTCATTTATATCGATCCTTGAACGTCCAACACAAGGCTTCATTTTCGTGAAGCTTTCTCTGGCCGCTAATTTTCATTTATTTGTCCTTTCTCTGAACTCCAATTGAATTTACTATCTGATAACTCAGCACTCGATAATTTAGCACTCGATTTTTACTCTCATTGCTTTCCAGCTATTTCTAGAACACCTAACACTTGTCTATCCAAAATGATTGTAAATTCTTTGAGGAGAGGGATTTTTTTCCCCGGTAAACTTCCCCATTCACCCCAACCCCCACCTCATACTATTTTGCATAATGCTAGGGACCTAGAAACCATCTAAAAGTAGTTCTTTCTTTTCTAGTTTGCCAAACAAGTCCCCTCAGGGTCTCATGTGTATCTATAGTACAAAGATATTCAAGAACATGGACTAAATGACTTCTCATAGCCCCTCTCCATCCCTTGATGTTGTTCGGTTGTTTCAGTCATTTTCAACTCTTCATCGCCCCATTTGGGGTTTTCTTGGCAAAAGTACTGGAGAGGTTTGCCATGTCCTTCTCCAGCTCATTTTACAGATGAGGAAACTGAGGCAAACAGAGTTAAGTGACTTGCCCAGGGTCACACAGCTAGTAAGTGTCTGAGGCTGGATTTGAAATAAGATCTTCGCGACTCCAGTCTGGTGCTCTTTCCACATCACAATATAGCTACACCACAGTCACTTTGGGTTTCTGGGGGGAAAGACCATGGATTTAGGTTGTCAATTCACTGAACTAGGATCAGATTTAGCCCTGGAAGGGAAGTTGGAGAGGAGGAGATCACAGATCTAGAGCTGGAGGGACCTCATAGACCCTATGTCCATACACCCTCTAGTCCAACCCTCACATTTTACAGTTGAGGAAACCGAGGCTCAAAAAAAGGCAAAATGACTTGCCCAAGTCACACAGGTAGCAAAGAGCAGAGTTGGGATTTAAATCCAGGTTCTCTGGCTCCAGATTCAGCATCCATTCCATTCTATGAAGCTGGATGTGGGAAAGCTAAGTACTACCTGGGCACTCCTTTTATTTCTCTGGATCTCAGCTTTCCTGTTTATAAAATGAAGGGATTGAATTCCTCTTCCAGCTCTAAAATTCTGTGATTTTATGACTTCAACATTAGGTGCTTTTTTTTTCAATCAAAAGGATATACCCCAAATCCAATTGAGATGAAGCTCAAATAAGTATAAATTCCTTGGCATCTTGATTGGAACTGGCTCTCATCCACATTCAGAGTTATCTGTTTCTCTTTAATGGCAGTGCACAATTGCTCTTTGACCTGAGAGCTAAGTAATTCCAAGCAATAATGGCTAGATACCTGGGACCCCCAAACCCTAGGTGTCATTACAAAGCTGCTGCCATGACAATTCTGGTCAGGTGGAGTACATGACTAATCACAATGTGATTTCAACTTCTGTTTCCCAGAGTCCTTGGAAGCCAAGAGCGCCTGAGAAGAGTGAAGCTGCCAGAAGGTAGAAAGAAGGAGGCAGAGAAAGGGACACGCCTTTGGGTGGGGCCCTTCTTAAGTCTTAAGTAGGTGTGAGTCACTGGTGTCTGCAGTGTTAGGAAAGCCACACCTCTTTGCCCAAGTTCTCAATACCAGATGGAACATTTGCCTAAACCAAACTCCTCAGTCAAGTCAGAACTGGTTTCCCAACTGGCAATTCCTATTAAAATTAATTGAACTGAAATGAGCTGATCTCCCTCTTCCTGAATTTGTATCTTGATTTTATTTCTAAGTGTTTGCTAAATGTTAGGAAGGAAATACACACACACACACACACACACACACATATGTGAAAAGAAAGAGAAAGTAAGAAGTAAAATTTGATACCCAGAAGAATGGGATGGGTCAACAACTCCCTCTCCCCTAACTTTTAGAAGAGAAAGAGTAGGAGGAGTTCAGGAAAACAAAAACACTGGATTTAGAATCTGAAGACCTGGGCTTGCCCTTACCCTCCTCAACTCCAACTTTACCATTTACTGTGTAGCTTTGGGCCAGGCACTTGACCTCCCTTGGTCTCAGTTTCTTCAGTAAAACTGAAGTAGATACCTACCAGGGTCTTTTTTAAAACTCTAAAATCCCATGGTCCCCTGGTCACCTACTCAAGCCAAGTCCCCAAGTTGTGTAATATACCCCAAATGCTTGCTTGTATGAAAATCTAGTTTTCGTTCTTCATATTTATACAATATAGACTGTTTTCACTAGGAGTAAGAAAAACCAGAGGGAAGAGAGCTAGGATAAAGGTGGTCATTAGCAGATTTTCAGGTCCTTTCCTGGTGCTCCACTATACTGTGGGCTCTGTGAAAGTAACATCTGTGACATCTAAACTCTATAGCTTTAAGGAAGCACTTAGTAAATGCTTATTGTTTAAGAAGTAAGTGTGGTTCTGATGTCTGCACATATATAGCTGGAGTAAGACATGCCATTGGCCTTAGGCAGCTTAATTATTTTCAGTAGTCTTCTGATAACATGTCCATCAGAGTCCAACTGGGCAGGACTCCACATTTTCTGAGCTGACATCTATTTGAAGCAGTCTCTTATCATCAGAGAGTTAAAATGTGTGCTCAGTAAGAAATGGCAATGGGGACAGAGATACACTTGAGCTGCCTTGTTTCTGATCTGGAAAAAGCCCACGGTCATCAGAGAGACCTCTGGCTATCAAGCGTTTTATATAAATAAGTTATTATTGCTACCATTGCTATCATTATTCAGGGGATTGTTAAGGGTGGCACCATGGACAGAGCATGGGGGCTAGATTCCGGAAGATCTGAGTTCAAATCTGCTCTTAAATACTTGTTCGCTATTTGAACCTGGGCAAATCACTTAACCACTGTTTGCCTCAGTTTCCTCAACTGTAAAATGGAGATAATACTAGCATGTATCTGACAGTAAAAAGCACTTGGGGCAGTGCCTGGCACAGAGTAGGTGATACACAAATGCTTATTCCCTTTGCCTCCCCAATTACTCAGGTCCCACAAGAATTATAATTAAGGAGCCTCCTCTTCACCCCTGTCCCTGTGCCTACCTTACACAAAGTGCTGTGTATTGGGGGTGGGGGTATTTTTTCAGTTGTGAATTTAAAGGCACTTGCTTGTTGAGGTGGATTAATCTGATTCTGAAGTTAAAGAAACTGTTCTGTCCCTTGTATCTTCTTACCCTACCTGATATGAGAGTGAAGTTAGATAGATATTTACCCTAAGCAATTACGGTAAATAACTCAGGCTTAATGTAGACAGAACTCTGGATCTAAAGTCAAAAAGACTCGGGTTCAAATTCCATTTCTGCCACTACCATTACTACCAGTTTGCCCTTGTGCAAGCCACTTAGCCTCTTTGGGTCTCAGTTTCCTTATCTGTAAAATAGACCTTGAACTGACCTCTAAGATCCCTTATAATCCTATATTTATGATCCTATGACCCTTTGGGCAGAAAGCAAAAAAGAGTCCTCCCTGCCATCACAAGGACACTTGATGGGCTGAGAGCAAACCCAAGATTAGAAGAATGGACCAATGAGTTTAGATCAGATTGGGGATAAATCCCAATCCCAGACTGGGTGATAATCCATCTGAAGAAAAGTCATTCTCTTCTGAAGCCAGAAGGGGAGCCTACAAAGTTAGCACTGTTCAGGCCTGAGGGCCATAGGGAAATTCGAATGCCTTTGTGTGGTATGGATTTACGAATCCAAGAATTAAAAACAGAGGCATCTCAAGGTGAAAGTAGAAAGGAAAATTTATTATGATCCTGCAGGAAAGGGCAACTCCAGGCACCTCTCAGTGTCAGAGCACGCTGGACACAGAGAATTAGGGTGTTTACATAGGTCCCTAACCACAATTCCCCCTCCCAACCTCCTTCCTCTCAGCTTGCAGACGTAAGCTTTGAGGGTACAATCTGGACACAATAAATCTACTCAGTGACAATGGCAAAGAACAAATAGTGTGGTTATTTTTGACAAGCAGGTGATGGACATAACCTTCCCACCATTCTTATCCAATTCTCCCATCAATCTGAAGTGATAAATCTATCTTAATGACAATGACAATGAACAAATGGTTTGGTTATCTGTGACAGGCAGAAGCCAGTTGTTGGTTACCTCATCTTCACATCTGTGGCAAACTAGCCTTTCTCACCACCCTTGCTTCTGCAATGGATGTCTCCCATCACCCTTGCATCTGTGATGGATATCCCGCAGCACCCTTACACTTTGTCTCCCATCATTCTTATACCTAGCTGGTCTTGCACGTCTACATTGCACCTGGCTTTCCGGCTTTTCATCCATTTTTCTGCTGAGCTGAGGGTCCCTCATCCTGGGGTCAATACACAGGGGGTGAGCATCCTGTGTCCTATCCTTACTCTCAGAGGATTTTATGGTTGCTGACTTATTCACCTCAACCCTTCTTTCTTTCAGGCCTCTCGCCATTAGGTAAATACACAGGATATGAGCATCCTGTGTCCTGTTCTTATCCTTAGGGGCCTTATGGTCACTAGCTCGGCTTATAGAAAGGAAAACATCTAAGTAGAGAAATGGCTTTATAGAAAGGAAAATATCTAAGTAGAGAAATGGAACTTATTTCTATTTATTTAATTTGTCCCCTTTTATGAGAGGTCTTCATTCATTCCATACACCTTGGCTTGGCCTAAAGGAATTTTATCATATAATAACTTTGGAGGTTTAAGGTTACCTTGTCAGAGATTTGTTAGATTACTTTTATATGTATAATTCCTAATTATGCACCTTACTCCAGTGTATAAATTTTGAATTTGTATATTTTCTTTTCTCTTGTAAATAAACTCTTAACAAGTACCTTTGTATTCTGGAGTATGAGAATACATGGGGTGTAGAAGGGAAAGAAGTCAGTATGGATCTAGGAAAGGTTACAAAGAGGAAAAGGGAAAGGAAGGAGAGGTGAAGATAAGAAGGCAATAAGAGGGAAGAAATGCCTACTCCTGTAGGATTTGGAATTTCCTGACCTTTCTACATTTACATGATTAAATTCTAAAATAGATTCTGCATTTATCTTCTCTCTGTGACAAAAAGTTTTTAAGATTTAAGGTTTTAAAATTCTATTTTGAGTAGAAGAAAAAACAAATGGGGGGGCAGAAAATGCAATGTTTCTATATTCAGCTATTCACTGATGCCATCTGGGTCTGGGCCTGCTTCTTATCTTGCTCAACATCCAGAAGTTTGTTCAAACATGACTTTCCTTTTAACTTCAAAGTTAGAGGTACATATGAGGCAGTTTTGTGGTTTCAGGATCAAGGTGGGAATCAAGGTTTGGAAAAGCTACAATCATAGTTAACTATTTAAAAAATAATCACCCGCTCCTCTAAAAAGTCTCAAACCACACTTCCCACATATTCATCAAACTCAGGCCTGATCAAAACAGTTATGTCACCAAATGGACATTTTGGAGTGTCTGCAATAAGATGGAGCTACAGTAGGTTTGGAACACTAGAAATAACCTTAAAAATAGTACAGGCACCAGGAACACAAGTTTGCTTATGATTACATGATTGTTGGAGACCAACTTTAGACAAGTCCCTACATATAAGGATTCACAGTCAACCTCTCTTTAACTCTAAATTTGCTCAGGGTGTTTCATATGTGCATTCTACATAAGGTCTCAAGCACACATAGACTCAGAGTTCCTTGAGGGTGGGGCTGGGTCCTATTTCATCTTTATATTCCTAGCACCTAGCCCAGATCTCTGCCAAAAGTTGCGCTTGAGAAATGTGTATAGAATTGAAACTCACTTCTGAGCCCAGGAAGGCTTGTTACAGGTGCTACACAGGGCCTGATTGTTGGGACTGCAGCTTCCGTCAGTGGTCTTGGATCTAATCTTGCCAGGATGATAAATGGCCACCATCATCAGTCTTGCAAAATCCATAGCTGCTGATGAATGCACAAATGGACCTGCTGCACTTTCAAACGGTGTGACAAACCTGCTCCACCTTACCCTGAGCACTACATGAAACACAAATGCCTCTCACAAGCACCTCTCAAGTTTGAGCAAGTTTCTTTCTTTATTAAAGAGGAAGCAACGTGACTTGAACAAAACCAGCAAGGGAGAATACTACTTCGTGGACCAAATGCATAGCTGTGTGTGTCACTTCCCTAAAACACCTTACAGTATTTCTAAATGGTACTGGGCAGATTATTCTGTGAGCAATGAGCTCTGCTTCCCAAGAAAAGTGTTAGGAACACAATTTGAAATTAGTTCAGACTGATTCTGTGTGTGGCTGGATCTATTGAAGGTAGATCAGTCAATTAGCATTTTTTAAAAATGCCTACCATGTGCCAGACACTTTTTTTAATGATGGGGGTACAAAGAAAGGCAAAAGACAGTCTAATTGGGGAGACAACATGTAAACAACTACGTACAAACAAGTCATGTACAGGAAAAATAGGAAATAATTAACAGAGGGAAGGCACTAAGTTTTAGTTTATTATGTTTCAAGCATGTTCCTCTACTATCACTTCTATTTGGTTTCCACTTTCACCTTTGTCTCCTTGGGTATTTTTAGAAAGATATATCTTATTGGTCTTGTTTGCTATTTTGTTGGTTGTTGTTACTGTGGTTGACCCCATGGATATCTTTTTAGGTTTTTTTTCTGGGATAACTTATTTTGTTACCTCTGCTTTTCTTCATTGCTGTATTTGTTTGCCTTTCTTATACTTTTGCTGCCTATTGTGATTGCAAAGCAAATAATCTACTCGCCTGGCTTCTTTTGTAGGAATACTTTAAATGCTTCTTTTTTTTCAAAGATCTATTTTTTTTGTGAATAATTAAGTTCAGGTTTGCATTATATGTCCTTGGGTTGCAACTTGAACTCCTTTGTTCTCCGGAAAACATTGTTCCATTCCCTCCTATGGTTCTTAGTAGCTGCAGAATGGTCTTGTGTAAGTTGAATGTCCTTTCCCTTATATTTGAAAGTCTTTTTCCTGGTTGCTTGCAGAATTTGTTTTGTCATTGGAGTTTTTAAACTTAACCACTATGTGTCTTGGAGCTTGTAGCATAGGGTGGGTTTTGTTGTTGTTGTTGTTATTTTGAGGAAACCTGCAGATTCTTTTAATCAGCACTTTGTTTTCTATATTCAGAAGTTCTAGGGAGTTTTCTTGTATTATTTCTTGAATGATAGCATTCAGGTTTTTTGACTTGCCATGTTCTTCTGGGAGACCTATAATCTTTCAGTTGTGTCTGCACATCCTGTCTGAGAGAGTGATATATTTTGCTTTTAACATTGTTATGTAACATGACTGGGGGAATACCGATATTAAAAGATGGGTTTTATGGCAGAGATCAGCTTGGGAGCATTGAAAGTGTTGCATAGTTTCCCAAATGATGTCTGACCTGGTCTCATTACATGACTCCTCTAATTCAACAGAACTCATCCACTGAGGTATTATTAATAAGCCTAAAATGATATGCATGCTGAACTAACTCCATGACCTTGATTAGTGAAGAATAATTATTTATTATTAACATAATAACAAATATGGTCCCTACAACTTTGGAAAAATGCTTTACTGATGTCTTTTATTTTTACATTGCAGTAATTTTCCTTATTCCATATTGAATCCTTCCTTATAAAAAAGAAAAACAAAAGCATCCAATATGGTAACTCTAACAATATTCTATCCTAATAGTCTCCCATGTCTCTACCATAAAGTAAATATTTTTCATTATCTGTTCTGTAGGACATTGCTTATTTACAGGCATTACCACAAAGGAAAATAAGAAAATCAGTGGTTATGTGACAGTACAAACTGTCCAGGACTCAGATTTTTGACATGAAATGAGTTAAACTCAGTATATTTTATTTACACAGAGTTATTTCCTCATCATAATTATGACAACCTTTTTGTAGGTTCTGTGGACTTAGAATCATAAAACCAGACATGAAACTCGTCTACAATATCCTTGACAAGGTATAATCTAGCCTCTTCTTAAAGATATCCAGTAGGGTTATCAATCACCTCCCTTTTCTAAGAATTATCTTTTAAAAATTTATGCAACTTAAAAATTAGCTTTTTGGAGGGTGGAGTTGTCACATTCAGTGTTTACTCACCTTGAGCTAGAAATGCACTAAATCTTCTATACTCTTTAACCTCATGCTCTTCATCCTTTTCTTGTGTAATTGATTTTTTGTACCTATGAGCAAAACTTCACAGTTATCTACATTAAATTTATCTTACTATATTCATCCAGGTTTTAGACCCTGACTGTTATTTAAAATGTTAGCTATACCTCATCATTTTACATACGAAGAGACTGAGACCTAGAGATAAAAAATGACTTGTCTAAGGTCATTAAAGGTGTGGATAGAAGAGTTTGAGCTAGAACTCAAGTCCCCAGACTCCTAGCTCAGTACCCTTTCATTATGCCAGTGGCTGATGGATCCTCCTATATTACCCTTTCCACAAATTTTAATCTCTAGAGTGCCCCTACCACATACCCGCTCATCCTTGTTCCTTGGTTCTTTCTGTCTTTCTCATGTACTGCTCATGAATTCTATCCTTTTCTCCTTCTCTTCTCTCCCCATTTGGGTAGTAAAGGCCAAAAGATGGTTAGGTCTTTTTGCAAATAGCTTACAACTTGTAAATCATAAAATTAGTGTCTGAATGGGCTACTCTTTACAAATTCTGCTTGATGGAGAGTGGCTCAGTTTTTTTTTTAAGATGGGGCAGTAAATGTGTATCTTAGTATATGTATGTGTTCCTAAGAGGGAGGGGTTTTACAGCAGTTTTCTGGGTAGGGGGTAGTTGAAAAGCCTCCTTTCTAAAAATAGAAGAATGTTGTTTAGAACTATGACACACTTCCATGAAGTTCAGTCTACATTTTTGAATAAAGATGATGGTAGTGTTATACAAGATTTCTATACAAGACATCAAAGCTTTCTCTTGGCTAGTGCTAAAAGTTATCTAGGACAGGATTCCAATTGGGAATTATATAAGAAAAGTGACCGACCACCCATCCTTTAACCTAGCAGTCCCATTACTGATAACTATGGCAACTGGATGTAGAAAATATTATTGTGCAGTAAAATGACAAACATGAAGAATTCTCAGAAGTGTGGGAAGATTTATATGGAATGAAATAGGCAAAGGAAGAGAACAATATGGAAAATGACTACAATCATTCCTTGAACTATGAGTAATTGAAAAACCAGTAAAAAATATTCTGTAGAACAGATAATGAAACATATTTTCTTTATAATAGAAAGGTGGAGAACCATTTGGACAGAACATTGTATGCATAATTAGACAAAGTTATTGTACTGGATGTTGTTGCTTCATTGTTTTTCTTTGTCACAAGGTGGGGTTCAATCTGGAGTGGATATGGGAAATGACTACAATGTAAAGACAAAACACATTAATAAAACATTTTTAAGAAAAGTGAGAAAGACCATATATATTATCATGTTCAATATAACTGACTCTCTCATTACATTGTCTTTGTGGTCATTCACTCCCTGTGGCCTAGAATTTTGTCTTTTAAATGGTCAGCTTCTTTATGAGCTAATCACACACAGCTATTTTCTCTTTCTTTCTCTAACAGCTTACAGTGCTTTCTTGGAGTCAGAGACTCTTATTTTTACATATTTCTCCAAGGTTTCCCATTGTGTCTCATATGTAGTAAATAAGAATTTAAGAAATGTTTGTTGGGGGGTGGGGTGGAGCCAAAATGGCGGCTGGAAAACAGGGACTCACTTAAGCTCTCCCCCAAATCCCTCCAAACACCTGTAAAAAATGGCTCTGAACAAATGCTAGACCTACAGAATCCACAAAATAACAGAGGGAAACAGATCTCCAGCCCAGGACTGCCTGGATGGTCACTGGGAAGGGTCTATGGAACCATACTGGGAGTGGAACACAGCCCAGAGTGGGCCATGCAAGGACAGACCAGACTGGTAATAGATCAGGCAGAGCAGGCCTTAGGGCCATGAATCATTGAGATGTAGCAGTTGCCGGACTTATCAAACCACAAACATCAAAGAAAACTTAGCAGGTCAGTGGGAAAACTGCTGGATCTGGGTGAGAGAAGTACGCGGTCAGGCCCCAACCCCGGGGGCCATGGAGGTGGTGCAGTGACAGCAGCAGGAAGCTCCTACAGCTGCTTCCAGAGGTCCAGCTGTGGCTGCTTCCAGCTCCAGGCCCACCCAGTGGGAGGAATCAAGCAGCGGATCAGAGCAGGAGTGCAGGGAGTGCTTTACTGGCACAGAGGCAGGGTTCTTTTGCTTTTCCCTGCTTGGATCTGGGTCATGGTCCTGGTTGGCAGTTCTTGGGGGAGAAGGAGCACTGGTGTGGCAGATCTTGCTGTATAGAAGTAGCTTTGAAAACAGCAGTGCAAGACCCCTGAAGCTTGGGACAAAGCACTCTCCACTCTGAAGTCAGTCATACCCTGATGAAAAGCTCAAGAGTCAAGGAGTTGGCTGGGATCATGAGCAAGCAGCATAAAAACACTCATATTATAGATTCTTACTTTGGTGACAAAGAAGATCCAAACATACAGCCAGAAGAAGTCAAAAAAGTCAAAGAGCCTACATCAAAAGCCTCTAAGAAAAATATGAATTGGTCTCAGGCCATGGAAGAGCTCAAAAAGGATTTGGAAAGTAAGAGAAGTAGAGGAAAAATTGGGAAGAGAAATGAGAGTGATGCAAGAAAATCATGAAAAACAAGTCAACAACTTGCTAAAGGAGACCCAAAAAAATACTGAAGAAAATAACACCTTAAAAAAATAGACTAACTCAAATGGCAAAAGAGCTCCAAAAAGCCAATGAAGAGAAGAATTCCTTAAAAGGCAGAATTAGCCAAATGGAAAAGGAGGTCCAAAAGACCACTGAAGAAAATACTGCCTTAAAAATTAGATTGGAGCAAGTGGAAGCTAGTGATTTTATGAGAAATCAAGAAATTATAAAATAGAACCAAAACAATGACAAAATGGAAGACAATGTAAAATATCTCATTGGAAAAACCACTGACCCAGAAAATAGATCCAGGAGAGATAATTTAAAAATTATTGGACTACCTGAAAGCCATGATCAAAAAAAGAGCCTAGATATCATCTTTCAAGAAATTATCAAGGAAAACTGCCCTGATATTCTAGAACCAGAGGCTAAAGTAGAAATTGAAAGAATCCACTGATTGCCTCTTGAAAAAGATCCCCAAAAGAAAACTCCTAGTAATATTGTAGCCAAATTCCAGAGTTCCCAGGTCAAGGAGAAAATATTGCAAGTAGCCATAAGAAACAATTTGAGTACTGTGGAAACATAATCAGGATAATACAAGATCTAGCAGCTTCTACATTAAAGGATCGAAGGACTTGGAATATGATATTCCAGAGGTCAAAGGAGCTAGGATTAAAATCAAGAATCACCTACCCAGCAAAACTGAGTATAATACTCAAGGGCAAAATATGAATTTTCAATAAAATAGTGGACTTTCAACCTTTCTCAATGAAAAGACTAGAGCTGAATAGAGAATTTGACTTTCAAATGCAAGAATCAAGAGAAGCATGAAAAGGTAAACAGGAAAGAGAAATCACAAGGGACTCACTAAAGTTGAACTGTTTTGTTTACATTCCTAAATGAAAGCTGATATTTGTAACTCATGAAACCTTTCTCAGTATTAGGATAGTTGAAGGGAATGTGCATATATATAGAGAAAGGGCACAGGGTGAGTTGAATATTAAGGGATGATATCTAAAAATAAATAGATAAATACAATTAAGGGGTGAGAGAGGAATATATTGGGAGAAGGAGAAAGGGAGAGATAGAATGTGGTAAATTATCTCACATGAAAGTGGCAAGAAAAAGCAGTTCTGTTGGAAGGGAAAAGGGGACAGGTGAGAGGCAATGAATGAATCTTGCTCTCATCAGATATGACTTGAGGAGGGAATAATATACACAATCAGTTGGGTATCTTAGCCTACAGGAAAGTAGGGGGGAAGGGGATAAGAGAGGGGGGATGATAGAAGGGAGAGCAGATCAGGGGAGGAGGTAATCAAAAGCAAACACTTTTGAAAAAGGACAGAGTCAAGGGAGAAAACTGAATAAAGGGGGACAGGAGAGGATGGAGGGAAATATAGTTAGTCTTTCACAACATGACCATTATGGAAGTGTTTCGCATGATGATACATGTGTGGCCTATGTTGAATTGCTGGCCTTATCAAGCAGGGTGGGTGAGGAGGGAAGAAGGGAGAGAATTTGGAACTCAAAGTTCTAAAAACAAATGCTCAAAAAAAAGTTGTTTTTACATGCAACTGGGAAATAAGATATACAAGCAATGGATTATAGAAATCTATCTTGCCCTGCAAGAAAGTAAGGGAACAGGGGATAAGGAGGGCGAGGGGAGTGGGGTGACAGAAGGGAGGGCAGATTGGGGAAAGGGGCAATCAGAATATATGCCATCCTGGGGAGGGTAGAAATGGGGAGAAAATTTGTAACTCAAAATCTTGTGGAAATCAAAGTTGAAAACTAAAAAATATTAGATAATGAAACAATTTTAAAAAAAGAAGTGTTTGTTGAATTGGATTGAATCGTGGAGGTTGTTTTCAGGAGCATGATACAGTAGAATGATCAGAGTTAGAAGAGATGTATTGGAATCATGACTGTAATACTTACTGTCTATGTTACACCAAGCAAGTCACAACCTCTTGGAGTCTCAGTTTTCTCATTTGCTGAATGGGAATAATACCAGGAGTTACTGCAATAAAAGTATTTAAAAGTTTACTTTAATGTACAATGTAAGGGCCAAATATTCATGAGAAGAAAAATAAAGAGCCTTCTTACATTATGCTGAAGCTTTCATTTTATGGGTCAAATAATTTCTTCCAGGCATCTTGTTGGTGGATGCTCTGAAGTCATCTGTGCATAATGGAGATGAATGACCTATAGGGTTAAGCTGTGACAAAGAAAGAGACTACTGCCTTTTCTCAGAGGACAGATGATAATTCAAACAAATAGGTTCCTGGGTCTTTTCTCACATACATTAGAGGGGGTTGGGTTGTTAGGAGGTAGATTCCACATATCTGACATTGTTCATAATTGTAGAATCTCAATCAACTTTATAAAAATCTAGGCTTTTCTGGGCTTTGGATAACAAGATTATGGATTTAGAACTGGAAGCAACCCCTTCACTCACCATCTCTAGCTCCCGTTTTCAAAAGCCACCAGAGAATTTTCAGCAAATCGAAGGCTAGCAACTCTTATGATTTCATCAAGCTTGATTGAGGAACTTTTTAATAACTCCTGAAGAAGTAAACTTTGAACTTCTTTTGTTAGTTCTGAATGTGACACTCTCATATCTTCACCCTTCATAATCTTCAAATAGGTCACTTAGGGTGGCTATCTAATGTATGAAGCTAGAAGAGTCTAAAATGTTCTTTCTTCCAAACTCTTACAAAGAACTAATCTAGTTGCTATAGGATATATTAAGACTGTAGTTAGAAGGCACTGTCTGAGGCAGCTAGGCGGTGCAGTGAGTGGAGCAACGGCCATGGAGTCAGGAGGACCTGAGTTCAAAGCCGGCCTCAGACGCTTGACACACTTACTAGCTGTGTGACCTTGGGCAAGTCACTTAACTCCAATTGTCTTGCCTTCCCACCTCCAAAAAAAAAAAAAAGAAGGTGATGTCTGCCTTCAAAGAGCTTCTAGCTAGTTTGGGAGAAAAGATATCTGCGCTAAAAAGTTTAACAGCATAACAACATATGTGAAATCTTAGAGGCATTATATGATCAATTCAATTTAACAAACATTTGTTAAGAGCCTATTATGTGCAAATGTCAAATGAATAATGTAAACAATAAGTGCTCTGAATGCAGACAGGGAGAAACTTCTATGTGATGGGGTAGTGAAGGTAGGTTTTGAAGAATTGAGACTCAAACTGGACCTTGAAAGAAGTATAGGTTTGTATACATAGGAAGGAAGGCAGAAGGGATGTTCTTTTCTCTATCTGTTTTTAACCTTTCTGCAGCCTTTGACATTGTCGACCACCTTCTTCTCCTTGAAATTCTCTTCTTTTGATTTCCATGATACATCTCTATTCTAGTTCTCCTTCTAACCTACCTGACCATTTCTTTTCAGTCTCCTTTGCTAGATCTTCCAGGTTGGGCCCACTAATGGTGGGTGTTCCCTTGGGGTCTGTCCTGAGCCTTCTTTTCTTCTTCCTCAATACTATTTTGCCTGGTGATCTCATCATCTCCCATGTGTTCAATTATCATTTTTATTTTGATGATTCTCACATCTATTTATCCAACTCTAATCTCTCTCACTACCTCCAGTCTCACTTCTCCACGTGCCTATTCAACATCTTGAACTGGATGTCTCGTAGACATCTTAAACTCAACATATCCAAAACTAAGCTAAGGTTTTTTTCCTCCCAAATCCTTCCCTCTTCTTAGCTTCCCTGTTACTGGCAGGAGTACTACCACCCTCCCAAGTCACCCAGGCTCACAACCTAAGGGTCATCCCTGACTTCTTACTCTCATCCCTTATTTCTAATAACTTGTCAAGTCAGTTTGAGAATCATACAGTACCAGGAAGATTGGGAAAAGATCAATATGTTATCTTTCTCTTCGAAAAGAAAAAGTAAGAATTTGAGATTTGGCTTCATTTAAGTCCCGACTCTACCATTTAAATCTGTGTGGCTGGACTTTTGTTGAACAAGGTTTCGGACCACATGACCTCTACTGTCCTTTTGAGTGCTAAATCTGTGATACTCATAACTCATGTTTACATAGCAGCTATATGGAGTGTGCTGGGCCTATGGTCAGGAAGACCTAAATTCAAATTCAGACTGGTTGTGTAACTGTGAACAAGTCACTTAATCTTTGTCTGCCTCAGTTTCTTTATCTGAAAAATAGGAATAATATTAGCACCTACCTCCCAAGATTGTTGTGAGGATAAAATGGGATATGTTTGTAAAGCACTTTGCAAACCTTAAAGCACTGTACAAATACTAGCTATTATTATCATTACAGAGCACTCAGCAATTTACAAACTGCTTTCTTCACAACAACCCTGTAAGTCTGGTGTTGTTAGAGTCATTTTTCATTTGTGTCCAACTCTCCATGACCTCATTTTGGGTTTGTTTTTTTTTTTGGTAAAGATATATTTTACAGATGAGGAACTGAGACAAACAGAGTTAAGTGACTTACCTAGGGTCACACAGCTAGTAAGTGTCCGAGGCCACATTTGAACTCAGGCAGATGAGTCTTCCGGATTCCAGGCCTAGTGTCACCTAGCTGCCCTGTAAGTCGTGTATTACAAGTATTTTTGTCTCCATTTTACAGATGGAGGACACTGGGGTTTAGAGAGGTGAAATAATTTGCTGAAGGATGCAAAGCTTATAAAGACTCAGATCCAGGTCCTCTGACTCCATAGCCAGTGCTCTTTTGATAAAGGAAATGTAGCAGATGTGTTAATAGAGTCATGGTTGGACATCTGATAATGCAATCAGAGCTGTGTTGCCCCTGCCTTGATGTGTCAGAGCTGTGTAGGACATAGCCCCTGGCTTACGTTAGAAACCAGACAGACAAAGTAACAATTAAACCTTAAAATGTGCCAGATCAGAAGATGGCTGAATACGAAAGGTGTGAAATTGCTTGACTCTTTAATGAATGAACCTCAAGTGTACTTTAATTTAGTTTTTAAGTCTCTAAAATAAGATAACACTAATCAGTATCAAAGAATAATGGAATTTCCTGAAAGATTTCAATAGGTAAAGGATTTTGGCTCAGGTATATAAAATCATTGAATTATAGAGCTGGACAGGATCTCTGAGGCCATCTACTCTAACTGCTTCATTTTAAAATTTTTGACTAAGAGGAAGAGTCTCATTCAAGGCCACTCCATGAGTTAGGAAAAGAGTAAGGACCTGAACTCAAGTTAACATAGCAGAAAACATAGAAAAAGAACAAAGTGAAAACCAAAACTACTGTTAGTGTAGATGAGGCAGTGATTTTTTCTAAGGCACATTCTATTTAGTGCAGTTTATAACATGCTGCTAAAAACTCTCAGTTACTGAGAGAACATTTTCCTATTAAACTGAAGATAGAGTATTGGCCACCTGTAAATTGTGGAGAGTTCTAGGTGATTCAGCGGATAGAGTGCCAGGCCTGGAGTCAGGAAGACCTGAGTTCAAATCCAGCCTTAGACACTTACTAGCTGTGCGACCCTGGGCATGTCACTTAACCCTGCTTGCCTCATCTGTAAAATGAACTGGAGAAAGAAATGGCAAACTACTTCAGTATTTTTGCAAAGACAACCCCAAATGTAATCATGAAGAGTCAGATACAACTGAATAACAACACTCTCCCTGCAATGCTCCATGACAGCAAGTCATGAAACACCATGATTTGAAAAGAATCAAAAGAGCAGGTAACCCAAAGAGCAATGGAAATATTTACAAAGGATATAGTATATTACCAATAATGATTCATGCACAAAAATTATTTAAGAGATATCATAAAGGAAAGTATAACTCAAAAAGGAGATATGTGAGAATAGAAGATTTAACATATATCCTTCCTAGAGAATAGAGAAATGGGAGAAGTATGTGAAGAACATGCAAATGTTGTGAAATTTGGGTGCTTTGTCAATAGATTATACTACATGGTTTTTCTTTGTTGTAATAGGAGGTTTGTTGAGGGGGGGACACAGTAGGAAATGACTGTGAAGTAAAAGAAACACATCAATGAAAAGTCAAAAATAAAGAAGAAGGATGTTGGCAAGAGCTAAGAGATAGATACTTTGAGTGTTGCGCTAATTTTCACGAAATGTTAAAAGAACTAAATGCTGGCCTGCAGTTTGTTGGATATATCCTCTGCGTAAGACGGTTGGCAGGTCTTGGACAAGAACTGAGTAGGATAAGAAGGCATGGATGGGCCATGATCTACGTACCAGGGAGGGGAGGAGAGTCAGTATTCACATCTGTGAGATCATTGAGCCAAGCCATTTCAATCAGTGTCCCAAATAGGGGAGTGGTGGCTAACATTGTGAAGAAAAGAAGTAAAAAATCCAAAAGACCAGGAGTGATTAGAGAAGTGGTCAGAAATAAGCAAAATCAAGTTACTGTAAAAGAACATTTGGAGTTGTACCCTTACAATAGCATAGCAAAGCTATCTTAGTGCTCATCAGGTAAAGACCAACCATGCATGAGAATAGCAGAAAGGGACCAAGATATCATAGTGGTCCCAAATCTGACTATAGATCAATAATGAAAACTACTGGATAAAGTAATATGATAAGTGCAGTGTTTGTCAAACAAATCTAGCATGTGAGAACCACAAAGTAGCCTTTTTATGCCCACTTGCCCACTTTTTACTAGAATAGTTTGACTAACTTGGAGCTCCATGGATAAGCTCAGAGATGAAGACTATGAAAAGAATGCTAAGGAAAGCAAGATAAATGATTCCCTAGTTACAAAATGTGACAAGGGTTAAAATAATTTAACGTAAGCAGAATAAATGCTATAGCTAATTTCTAGTATGAATTTTAGTGTCTATAGCAAAAATGCTGACCTTGATCTGACCAGCTAAAGGAATTTTAGTGTCTGTAGCAAAAATGCTAACCTTGATCTGACCTTTCCTTTTCTCCTCTTCTACCATCCTTCCCTGGGAAGAATAAATAAATAGATTCAGAGCCACCCTATCAGAAGAGATTCTGGTTCTTCCTGGGAAGGGGATGTTAAAGGAAAACACTAGAGATATCAAGGGCAAGATAACATGATAAGCCCTAAAGTACTTAGTCTAAGGGTGTCTGTTTTCATTTTTATTTATCTATTCGTTTTTAAATTAGCAGGCCACGGGTGATTTTAGTTCTATTATCTGTTCGGCCCACATAAATTTAGTTGCGTAACTCATTATGTTCTTGTTCTGTGCTCTGTGTTACATGCTTCCATTATGGCTAGTAATTGATCCAAGATTCCTAGCATGACACATGGTGGCAGTGCATGATGGGCATGGAGGGCCAATGGTCAGATTCTCGATTTATTAGTTCATGGATTCCAGGTGTAAGCAGAGTGGGGGGAGAGGAGGTAGCAGAGATTAATGAGTGGAACTCCTAATCAGTTGAATCCTCCTGCCATCCAATGGATGGATGTAATAATAGGACATGATCTTTTGTCAGAAAGGAGTATTTCCCATGGAGCTAGTCATAAGCTCTGGTTTCTAGTTAGGGGCATGTATTTTGTTGGGATGACGGAGGTATTTGTGATTGGTCCCTGTGACTAAGGCCACTGAGAGCCAAGAAGATAGACTCTTATGAGTTAAGAAGATGGACTCCAATCAAGCTATAAAGCTATGGAAATCGTTCTGACCATGCTCTTGGCCCTTTTGGGACTTTTTCAGCACTCTCTCTCCTGTGACCTTCCCAAATAGTGACTTACTTTAGAAACACACGACAATGGAAATCAGTCCGTGTTTTCCCATGTAAAACTAGATGAGATCTTGAGTCTCTGGCTGCTTTGCTTTTGAAGGAAGGAAAGCAGGAAGAAAATAAGCATTTATTAAATGCTTACCATGTGCCAGGTGCTTTACAAATACTATCTCATTTGATCCCATTTTGCAGTTGAGGAAACTGAGGCAGACAGATTAAGTGACTTGCCCAGGATACACAGCTATTAAATGTCTTAAGTCAAATTTGAACTCAGGTCTTCCTGACTCCAAACACTGTACTCTATCTACTGTGCCACCTGTCTGACGGAACATTAATCCTCAAAAAAAAGATGTTTCCAGGGTTGGCAGTACTCTCATGAGTTGAGAGTTTCAAAGCTCTAAATTTTAGAATTAGCCAACCAAATAGAGGAGAGCTTCTCAGAGAAGATGGCCATTGTGAGGATCATCCTGTAGCTGAAGGACTATAGAAAGCCACACCCTGACTGGCCATGACATCTGGATCTTATAAATTCTAAGTCAGAGAAGGTTGGGGTGAATGTAAAATATCTCTATTATCATCCCGCAAAAGACCTTTATCATTCAGGGGTGAGTATAATGGCTGTAATGGGTTGTTTGAGATACTTTCTAATTTCTGTATTTGTTCTTTGAGTCTTTTGCATGTTAAGCATGTTCTGTGACACAGTACATAAACCACTCTCTGATATCTGTGGTAGAAGAGACCCTGTTACCCATATTTTGGGAAGATCCTAAACATGAGCCATACTTCAGTTTGTTATAGAAATTTCCTTGAAGTTTTACTTTGGGGTCAGGGGTCAGAAGAGAGAAAGACAGAAAGAGAGACAGAGACAGAGACAGAGAGAGAAAGAGAAAGATAGGATGAATCTGGTCCACATGAGCCCTGAGCAGAGTCACTTTTCCTTGTTTTCCCTTGACCACAGGTCACATAGGTAAACATTTTGCTAAAATTCTCAGGTGATCCCTATAACAGGTCCAGGAATATTAAATCTGGCTCATGGGCTACATGATGGACTCCTTGAATTTAACCTCTAGTTTTGTCATATCTACTATTCCTGCAGTAAATTTTGCTCTGCAAAATTATTAGAAAAAAAAATGATCAGCTTTCCTCTGATTTCACTGAGGATAAAATAAGAGGAAATAGGCCAAAATGAACCAAGAGGTATTTGGTTTATCTAAAAGAGATGACTCCTGACTCAGCAAATTGCTAAATGACTTGGATCAAGTGTGTCTTTTCTAACCCAGTAAGCCTTAAGACCTGAGTAGTTACTTTATGTCAGACAAGAGAAAACTTGTCCCTAAAGAAGAGAAAATTGTACAGGTGACCAGCCTCTCCAGGTTCATTTTGTCTAACTACTTTTCCTAATCTTATCAAAATCTCCCTTGGAAAAGTAATTTGGAAGGGAAGAGGATTCTCAGGACGTGGTAGAATGAGAGGCCACAAGGAAGCCTGCCTCCTCATTATCTACCTCAAAAATGACCATAAAAATGCTCCAAAGTAACAACATTGTTAAACATTCTCATAAGAAAATGAATCAGCAAACTGATTGATCTTGGATAGAAGAGAGCAGAATCAAAAGCAGCAAAAAGGAATTAGCAAAACAATGTTAGAAATAGCAAAAGAAACAACCGAAGAAAATTCGAGAAAGAAAATGAAATAGTTAATTATAACACATTAAAGTAAAAAGCCAAATGCAGCTAAAATACACTGAGGGATGATGCAGAATTAAATATCATATAGAGATTTTGAAAATAATAACAGGGTTGCACTGATAGCCGACTAACTTAGATTCAAACAAGAAAACATTTAGAGACATACTCAACTCTTGTCCGTTTCCTCCCATAAGTTCACCACCAAGGGGGCTAGCCTACATGCTAGGGGATTTACTCCTATCCTTTTGACATTTCAGACATACCAATGGAGCAGACAGATTGTCCATTGGTTATCTCTCATTCTTTTCATTTTTTTTCACTCGTGTATTTCTTTGTTTACATTTTTACACACTTTCATCATTCTTTATTTGTAATGTCTGTGCTTATACCCACCATGCACTCCATTGCCATCTGGGTAATATTCACTTTCAGTTCTTTGGTTGTTGTAGTGTCCTTGACTTTTGTTTCTCAAATGGCCCTCTATCTCCTCTTTCCATGTCTTTTCACTGGCAGTGAATTCCATGCCTGGAATTTTCTCCCTCTTCACTTTTTCCTCATAAAATCCCTCTCTTCCTGAAAGATACAAGTCAAGCACCATGTTCTATATGAAGCCTTTTTTTACTAGTGTCCTCTCTCCTTAACTACCTTGTATTTAACTACATTATATTTATGTTATATTTTGAATTTGATGTATTTCTATACTGAAATCTGTGTGGGATTTGTTCTGTGAAGTTTGGATTCAGTCAAAGGGTCACACTTGAGGACCTAAAGGGCCACAGGTGGCCTCAAGTCTGCAGGTTCTCTATCCCTAGTAAACATTTTCAATTTTCCTTTAACTGGTTTAAGCAAATAATTCCAATGACCAGGGTATTTTTTTTTCCTCTGCTTTGTGGGATTGATATTCTCTTAAGGGTTTACCTTCTGGGTGTTTCTTAAACCATTTTCTCATGGTATTTGGAATTTTCCTTGGTTTGGTCATGGGGTGAATGGTAGTGGTGGTGGTGGTGGTGGTGGTGGTGGTAGTAGTGGTGGTGGTAGTGGTGATGGTGGTGGTAGTAGTGGGGAATAGGGAGTTTATGTTTGGGTCTATCTCCACAGTGGCATAGGCATAGTCTGCCTGGTTCTAAGTATACTTGGAGAAGGAAATGGCAAATCACTCCAGTATCTTTGCCAAGAAAACCCTAAATGGGGTCATGAAGAGTCAGATACAACTGAAATGACTGAAGAACAACAAGTACCTCCACAACTTAGTGGTGTAGGAATGGCCTGCCTGGTCCTGAGTATAATAGGCCACACTGGCTCCTCCTTTAAGGGATTCCAGACATATTTTAGTTCCCTCTTACCATAGGACTCTGAGACCTTTTCATGCTCTAGGTTCTGTTGGGGGTGCTTCTTCCTTGCTGCAGAGCTCTGGGAGTACTCCCATGTTGGGTTCACACCACGAGCTTCTGGGATCATTTGGGATGGATTTTATCTAGGTCCTTTTTTTTTGCAGGTAAGCTCAAGCCACTGTTGTCACTCTGTATCCTACCTGGAATGCCCTGAGGCTACTATCTCTATTAGGTTAGACATTGGTTCAGATTTTGTTTCAAATGGGCTAGCCTTAGCTTCTGTTTTGTTCAGGCTCAGAGTGCCATGTTAGACCTGCCCAAAGAAATTGTCTTGTATCCATGAGATTCAGAGAAAGCTCAAACTAGAATCTGCCAGGCTCATCTGGGTGATACTCATCTGAGTGATACTTTCAGGGACTAATGGAATTTTCCTGAAAGCTCCAGGGGAAGCTTTTTGTCCTCAACTTGACTACTTGTCTATCCCAGGATCTCTGCAGGACTCTAGGGTTTCCTTTTTGGATTCTTGGGTTGGGTGGAAGAGTCTAGTGGTGATTCTATCTTTTAACGAAGTGGTGCCTCTCTAAGCTCCAACAGAGTATTCTTTGGGGAATCTGGGCTCTTCTGTATTTTAGCATCCCCTCATCATCCCATAATCTACACCCCGCCCCATGCCTATCCATTTGTCTACCCCTTCATACTCTGAAATAGATGATGGTACTTAAGTTGTAATTATTTTCATAGTAGTCTTTCAACAATTGCTTAATATGAGCATTGCCTCTCAAAACGACCAAATGTTTCGTGAAATTCTTGTTGTTTTTGGATGCAGGGCGAAAGAAATTATACCAGCCTCTCCAAGTAGAAACTGTGAGCCATCATTCCATTTAGATATAACTTTCTTCTTTTTTCTGATACTGTCTGTGGAAAAGGTCAAGGTTGATACAATTTAGTTCTTCCAGTATTATATCCATTCACTGGTCATTGGACAAGGATCTCACATTTAGACTGTGAACAGCTAAGATGAAGCTTAAAAGCAGTCTAAAAAACTATTTGTTTTAGCACCACTGGCCACCTTTTCCACCACTTTCTTACTATCACTACAGAAGCAGAAGGAAGCTAAGCACAGGGGTGAAATGAATCAACATCAGGACATATTTTTGGAACAGGAGCTGTTGAATGTGGATAGTGAATTAGGCCCAGAATTGAATAGGAGGAAAGAGAGTGGGCTAGGTTGCATTTGGGAAAGTCCATTGCTACCAAGCTACCCGCTAGTGTGAAGACTCTTCTCCCTCTGTCCTTCCCTTTTTAAAAAAACACAACTTGTCCATGTTGTGTGATTATGAATCTTAGAATACAACAATTTCTCAGGAATCAAAGCAAAAGGTGATCAAAAAGACAATAGAGCAAAAGTAGGCCTCACAGGGGCAGCTGGGTGGCACAGTGAGTAGAGCACTGGCCTTGGAGTCAGGAGGACCTGAATTCAAATCCGGCCTCAGACACTTGACACGTGTACTAGCTGTGTGACCTTGGGCAAGTCACTTAACCCCAATTGCCTTGCCAAAAAACAAAATGAAAAAAAAGTAGACCTCACCTTTTTCTCCCAGATTATACTGAGATTGTAAAGGATATCAGGAAAGAGGTAATTAGAAAAGGAGGTAGTCCAGGCATGAGGTGAGAGGAAGTATTAATAGACAGAGAGCTTGCATGCTCTACTGGCACCCAAGGAATATCACCAGACCCAGAGGAAGATCTCCAGCATGTTGGGTACATGCTCTGTGGAGGTTCTATGGAAAAACCATAGATGACTTGTGAGTTACATGGATTGAGGAAAGAACCAAGTGGACAAGATCATAGATCCATTGAGGTATTTAATATTTGGCTGCTCATGTTTGTTGTGATTGGTATTATGTTTATATAATTTTAAAAAGTACTTTGGACTGTCATAATCCTTCTTTCTTTTTGCTCTTTCTCATTATTCATCTCCTATCAGCCATAATTAACATTGTAGTTTGAAGGAAATTTTGGGGAAGATGAGGGTAGAAATGAATTTTAAATCCAATCCTACTGAACAACTTCATTAATCACAGAATCATAGCAATTTTGGTATTGGAAGCATTGAGTCATGAGAAGAATACCAGAATTTGTGTCAAGAGACATGGATTCTAGTCCCAGCTTTAAAATTTAACTAGTTATAGGTGGGGAGAAATTATTTGGCTTCTCAAAGCCTCAATTTCTTCATTGGTAGAGAAGATGTTAAGATAACACTTGTACTATCTGACTAATGATGTTATTGTAAAAAAAGTGGTTTGAGAAATGAAATGTTTCATAAATGAGCTTTTTGTTGTGTAGAACATGAGATCCTTGAAAGCAGGGATTGTCTCATTTTTCTATTTGCATCCACACTGCTTTGCACATAGTAGGTTTTCATAACTGTTTTACTCATTTGTTCAATCAATCATTTATTCATATAAGTGATTTGGAGGTTGCCTTTATCTAGAAACAGCACATGTAGTGAATAGAGATAGTCATGGACTTCTTCAGGAATAGAGAAAAATAATAGCTGGTATTTTTATAGTACTTTAAGATTTACAAAGTGTTAGATATATGTATATGCATACATATACATATATCTATCATCTATATATTTATATAGATGTATATATATGTATATATACATATACATATATATCTTATTTTCTCCTCACGATAACCCTGGGAGGTGGGCACTATTATTATGCCTATTTTACAGATGCGGAAACTGAGGCAGATAGGGGCTATGTGGATTGCCCATAGTCACATAGTTGTTAAGTGTCTGAGGACAGATTTGAACCCAGGTTTTTCCTGAATTCAGATCCAGGGCTCTATTCCTTGTACCACCTAGCTGAAGACCTGACTTCAAATCCTGGCTCAGGTTCGTTTAGCTTTATGACCCTGGCTAAGTCACAACCTCAGTGGTTGTGAACCTCAGTATCCTCATTAGTAAAACAGAGGTAATAATGACACCTGCCTCATGAGTTTGTTGTGAGGAGAAAGTGGGATGTCGTATGTAACTAAGCTTCTCACCTACGTGGAAGGAGACATGACTCCAGATTGGCAGAGAGAATGTCATACTGTATAAATAGCTGTTTTTGTTTTGGTTTGTTTTTTGGGGGGAGAGAGAGACATATGTGGTTCTAGACAGTCAACTGGAGAGATAGAAAAACTTCAAGCTGAAGACATATAAAGGAAGCCAGCTTCTCAACACTTCCTTTATTTCCAGTTTGCCTCCTAGACACTTGGGAAACTTTCTCTATGATGAGATTAAGCCTTTCCTCTTGTTTTGAGCTGAGATTTTATCTCACTTCCAGCAAAAGCATTCAATAGTCTTGTGTATTCTTTTATGTCTTTTACATCTTTTGATAAGAGTAACTTTTCTGATTTCTCTTTGCTGTTTGCTTGGGTAAATGGGATTCTACTAGCTACTACTTGTGATTGTTTTTTGTAATTGTGTCTTTTGTGGGAATGATTATCTGATGAATGTAAATTCAGAGCTACCAGAGCTCATACTCTGGACCAGAGAATGTTCAGCTTGGAAACTCTTAAATATCATACCCCTAGAACAAAGAGAAATATTTGAGGGAGATAAATATAATCCAGTCCAAAAACCCTTCTCAGAGACTAGAGAAAAGAGCATCTAGTCTCAGGGGACTCCTAGAGTCTGCCTGTTCCTCCTCACCCCCCACTCCCTATGCTAGCATGCTGGTTCTATGGTTACTCTGGACTTCTCTGTGGAGAGGGGTGGTCCAGATTCCAGAGGTATTTATCTATGCCATTCATGAGCTACACCTATACATTTATATAACCCACGAAGGCATAAAGATATATCTTACATGACCACATATATCTTAAATGTATATAAAGTACGTTGCAAAAATTAAGTGCCATATAAATACAGGCAATTATTATCAGACTTTCTATCTCATTCTGTAATCTCCTGTGAAAGACTTGACAGGCTCTTCATTAATGCTTCCAGCATCCGGAAATTGATGACCTCAAAAAATAGTCCATTCTCTTTTTAGAAAACTCTTAATTGTTAGAAAATGTTCTTATATAGGATTAAAATTTGTCTCTATGTAACTTGGACCCATTACTCCTTTGAAGACTCACAGAATAAGTTTAATTCTTCTTCCATGAAACTGCTATTCAAATCTTTGAATGCAAATAACACTCTCCCCATCTTTCTATGACGACTACGTGTAAGACAGGGTCCAAAAAACATTATCTTGACACTTTGTTTTTCACATGACAACCGCTAGAAACACTAATGAAGCCAAAAGGCAAAATGTGATAAGTTGCAGAGAAATTAACAAAATGGTCAAGAAATAATGAGTTGTGGTTGAACATAGCAGCACTGGATGAAGGCAACTTTAAGAAGATACAATGTAGGTAGTCAATGGAAGGGAGTCATGTGGAAGGTTAAAATATTGAAAGAGTCTAAGGAACAATTAAGAATCCAAGTGCATGGCTTGCACAAGCCCTTAGCAAAAGAAAGTGAAGGGCTATTTTAAGTAGTAGATAAAGGGGTATGTCCTGACTGGTACTTTGTAACTGTGAAACCTAGACTATGCCATTTCACTTTTTTGGAGTTGCTTCACCTACAAAATCATGATGATGAAACTACAGGAATCCAAGGTCCCTTCCAAGTCTACATTTATGAACCTAAGATTCTTCCTTCACAAACCTGAGTAGGTTGCACCTGGAAACCTGTCTTTGTTATTAATCAATTCATTCAGAATGAAGTCTGTGTGCCTACAAAATAATATGATTGTTTTATACAAGGTGTGATACTAAGATTAAAATAATAAGACATTAAATAAAACTTATTTAGTTTGGACTCGAAGGAGTGTTCAGTTTTGGAATGCCTCTGTGGAGGAGAAAACTTCATTCACAACGAGGAGACAAACCACAACAAGAAAACTAGTTTGATCACTTTACTTTATTGATCACATTTGACATTTATTGAGCACTTACTGTATGCTGAGGGAGGATACAAAAGCAATCAGGGTAAGACAGAGTTCCTGCCCTCCAGGAGTTTACAGTCTATTTGGGGAAATGATATAGGCACTAATGAAATAGCGAAGAAACAATTGAAGGAAGTCTGATATAAAAACAAATGTGAGAGTAATGACATTAAGTGATAAGCAGGAGATTAGAGAAAGGAGGTACACATTTGTACACAACAGGCCTTGTTGAGCAGATAGGATTTGAGCTGGACTTTAAGTGGAAGCATTCCAGACTGAGGAAACCAGATGAACAAAGGCTTGGAAGTGGGAATATGTATATTAATGGGATGGTGAAAAGATTGATAAGACTGGAGGGGAGGGGTTAAGCTAGAGAGTACTGGCATAAAAGATTGGTTAGATAGGTTTGGGATTGATTATAGAGGATCTAAAATGCCAGGTTGAGAAGTTTGAATTTTCTCCACTACATCACTGGAGAGAATTGAAGATTTTGGTGCAGATGAGGGACACAATGAAATCAGTGCTTGAGGAAGAACATTCTGGGGTAGCATGTGGGATGCACTTTTCAGGAATGATTGGAGCTAAGGAGATGTTAGGATGCCAGAATGTCTAGATTAGAGGAGTGGTAGTAGGTATATAAAGAAAGAGATGGATACAGGATAATTTTAGAGAAAATGAAGAGAATTTGGTAAGTGATTCTATTTTGAGACTGATATTAATAATTATTTATATAGTTCTTTAAAATTTACAAAGCATTTTACATCTATTATTTCATTTGGTTCTCACAACAACCATGTGAATTAGGTGTTAACACTATCCCCATTTTACAGATGAGAGAAACGTGGCTGAAAAGGGTTATGTGACTTTCCTAGGGTCACACAGCTAGTTAGTGTTTGAGGAAGAATTTGAACTCAGTTCTTCCTGACTCCAAATCTAGCACTCTGTCCTCTATGGAGGGAAAAAATTAAACATTGTGATCAAGTTTTAAATCCAGGTAGTCAAGAAAATGATGATGCTACTGACAAATGTACTGGTAATCAGGACAGGACTTTTTTGGTGCTCTCTTTTGAGTGCTAAGGCTATCAAGTGCCTTTAATGAGTCTTACCTTTGTTTGAATGGGGCAGGTAAAGTGGACCTCTTTTTGTTTTGGGGTGTTTCTCAGCGCTAAGGCAATCGGGAGTCATTGATTGGAAATAATGTATATGATGTGGTACTAGTGATTGAAGAACTTTCCCATACCCTGGATGGTGGGCCCTGAGGCCTCAGGATCCTGAACAGTATATGTATACTGGAAGGTTAGTGTTTGACTTTTGGGGGGCACACTCATTGAAAGAGTGTGAGTAACGAGACTCTGGGCAAGTCATGGAAGTAGCCCCCCACCCTGGCTTTGAAAACCCAGATGTTGGTGCTTCTCTTTTTGGTAACTATGTATGTGATTTGATCAGACAAGGTTTGTCTGTTGATCTGTTTGTAATTTCGGTTTGTATTTGCCCTGAAGTTCAGAGGGCTGATCTTTTCCCCTTGAACTAAGTGAATGATAAAGGTATGTTTAATTAGAGTGAGATTGTTAAACCCTTAAAGTTGCTTTCCTTAGAAAAGTAGATCAAAGGACCTATGCTGGCAGCCCTTCCGTGTTCTCTTGTTGTTGGTCTTACACTGCCACAGTACCTGCTAGCAACATTGTTGTTATAACAAATCAGGGACTTTGACTACAAATTTGCCTTTTGGGGGGGATGAATTTTAAAATTTTGAGCACCAGAAAAAATGGTAGTCAACTGGAAAGAGTGTAAAACTGAAATGATTAAGGGGATAAGACTGATGTCTAAATTTATAGAGTTGTAGGAATGAATGGAACCTTGGGAATCCATTTAGTCTATTTCCCTAATTCCAGGTGGGATAGCTACATCTTAGGATCTAGAAGAGACCTCAGAGGCTAGCTCATTCAACTCCCTTGCTTTATAGAGGAGAAAACTAAAGGCCAGTGATGTCAAATGACTTACCTAAGGTGATGCAATTTTTAAACATAAAGGGCAGGATTTGATTCCAAGGCCTCTGAATGCAGTCAGTGATCTTCTCCCTATATCAGCTCAATTCAATTTGGTATCTATCCTATTTTAACAACTTCTAAGAGGAAATTCCACCAAGGGAAACAGTTTCCCTTTATTCCTCATTCCAATGATTTAAAAACTTCACTTGTGGGAAATTCTTACTTCCCTTAGTAAGTATTCTCTGGGCCCACAAATCCAGAGCCAGGCTTGCTATATCTTCCCTTCAATGTTCTAAGGGTACCCCTGACTTATTGGGGCATCTTTTTTTACTATCTCAAGCCCCATTCTAGTTGGTGGTAGAGAAAAATCATAGTTCCCCTACTGTTGGTAGCCAACAATTTGTACTCAGATTCCATTGATCCAATTAATATAAATTAGGCTTTACAAAAGGATATTTTCTTCAAAGAATTGGCAAGAACATTTCTCTCTAACATCATAGGGGCTTATTCTCTCTTATACCACTTCAATGTCTGGGGCAAGTGGCCTCAGACTTAACACACTTTCTACATAGCATTGGTCCCACCAAATTCAGGTCCAGATGTGGAATTGCTGCCAGAAAAGCCTTCATCTCAGTTACACTGACTTGGTTCCCAAAGGTTACTCCTAGATCCTCCTGGGCATCAGTGCCAGGCTGGGTGCAAAACTTGTCATGAGAGGAATGACAAAAATGGTCAACACAGGTGAGTGCTGTAAGTGGGTCAAGAGGGATGAGGACAAGGAAGAAGCCATTGATTTGGCAAGTAGAAGGTCACTAGTAATCGTGGAGAAAGTTTCAGCAAAGTTTTGGGGTTAGAAGCCACGAGGTTTGAGGACAGAGTGGGTAGTTGGAAGCAGAAGTTACAAACCTGCAGTATTCTTCCTAGAGTTTTTTTCATGGAAAGGGAAAAGAGTTCTAGGATGAAGACTTGAGGGACTGATAGGTCAGGGAATGTCTGTTTTTTATTTTTTTTAAGGCTACAGGAGAATAGACCATGTTTGCAGGAAGAGGTGAAGGTGTCAGGAGAATGTGACAGAGAGAGAGAGAGAGTAAAAGAAGCATAGTAATATCTCCTTTGCCCATTTCACTGGGTTGTTGCTGTGTTGCTATGCACCTTCAAGGCAATAAATTATTATATTGTCGAATCCTGGTTAAAATTGGTTTTTAAAACTTAAAGAGATATTGTGGTTTTAGTAGACACATTCAGAATACAATTCTAAATACAATTTTAAAATAGATTTTTAATGACAACTGGGTGATTAGTATGTATTTTATCTTAACGTGATTTTGAGAAGTTCCTCTCTAATAATCAGAAAGATTAAAAAATGATCTAATTTCTATTGTATATTTACTTAGGGATTCATGCCATGGGAATATTGACTGCTTTTTCAGAAGGATAGTAATTCCAACAGTAAATCATTACATGTATTTCTTCTTAGTCAAAACAGCAAAATAAAGAGCTGTTAAGAGATGACAAATTGCTATCCCTGTTTTCCACGGTGGGAGAAGATGAGCTAAATTATTTGACTCCACCCGAAGCCAAACTGCTAAGTTGCTGAAACTTCTCCAGGAAGCTGACAATCAGGTTTAACAAGGTTTCTGTAGTTCCCCACACCCTTCTCTGCAAGACAGAACATTTCTTTGGCGCACTGAAACTGCTTTCCCTCGCTGGTTAGGACTTTCGCCTCTGAAATTTGAAAAGTTACTCCCTCATGTCAGTACGGGCTAAACTCTTCTTTCTGGAATAATCCAAGATAGTCACAAATGCTGGGATAAACATTAGTTCCTGACAGAGTTCTATTCCTGGAGATGACTCAATTTAGACTTTGTTTGCAGGAAATTTCCTTTCCATCTACTATCTCCTCATGCTCAGAGACTGAAATGAAAGTCAATAGCCAAAATGCAGAGAGAGAAATTTTTGGACATGGAACTAATCACACATACATATTATGTGTCATTGTGTAATGTGTATACATATATGGTAGCATGTCTCCTCCATTAGAATGTGAGCTCTTTGAGACAGGGACTGTGTTTTTGTCTTTTTCTTTCATCTATGGTGCTTATCATAGTGCCTATAACCTAGTAAGCACTTAATAAATGCTTGTTAATTGATTTCTCCAGTTTTTTTGTTTGTATGTTTTTGATAGAAGATGTAGTTTGGGGATGGAAAAGGAGGTGATAAAGAGAGACAGGGTCATTGAAAAACCCTTAAAAATGCACAGAAGAGAAAAGATAGAAGCACAGATAAGTAGGACAGTGTTTTGAAACTAACATGTGAAATTTATCATGTACCTTATATAAAATGGAGAGTCACAGTTCCATGTACCTTTTTTGTTCTTTTTGTGTTCTGCTTTGTATATGAAAATGCTCTCTTTTTTTGGTATTTAAGTTCAGAATAAAAAATTATTACTTTTTTTGTGAAGAAATTGGGGTTAAGTGACTTGCCCAGGGTCACACAGCTAGTAAGTATCAAGTGTCTGAGACTGCATTTGGATTCAAGTCTTCTTGACTCTAGGGCCAGTGCTCTATCTACTGCTTCACCCAGCTGCCCCTTAAAAAATTAATTTTTTAAAAAGAAATGAAACCTACACATGGAAAGTAGTTCATCTTTTTATACTAAAATAATCTTTTAGACCATTTACCTGGTTTTATTGAGATCACTGCCTTTATAACATATTATCTGTCCATTTACATTCTTTCTTCTGTGCATGAGGACATCTCTCTAGAAGTCATTGGTATGTTTCCTTATGAGACAGTGGGATCTCAAGCTCACAAAGGAGTTCCTGATTCCATTGGTTATTGGCCCCATTGTCTATGAGCCTCATAACTTAGATGGTCCAGAGAAAGCTGGAAGTTTTAGGAGAGCATGCTAAAAGGTGAAAACATGTGCAGAAAGGGTGTGGGTTGACATAGGTTGACTACTCCTCTTCCCACACTGGGCACCTATGCATTTCTGAATCTGGTTCAGTAATTGTTTTAAAGGCCCTAATCAGGATGATTGCTGGCTGCCTCACCATTGCCTCAGCCCTTCCCTTTCTCAGGAACGTCTCTATACAGTACTGTGCATACCAGTCTCTCACAGGACACCACCATTCCAATGAATCATTGCCCAATTGGGTGGAAACTTTGCTTTCTTGCTTGAGGCCCTGGATCTCATCAGTAGAGCTGTCGTGTTTTGGTGTTTAAGTTTGGAATTTTTTTAAAAAGTTAATTTTTAAAAGGAAGTGAAACCAGCACAATGAAAGCAATTTACCTTTTACACTGAAATAAATCTTTTAGACTTATGGTTTTTTAGGAAAAAACAGACACACACCTTTGGGCTCTTAGTTCAAAGCACTAATTTGTATTCTTATTTGACATCTATGTTCATGTTGAATTCATATGCCCCTAATTTCAGGAATAAAAAATAAAAAACCAACCAACTACCACCACCACCAAAACCAATTAATGTGACCGGTTATTTCCAAACCCAACATTAAAGGTATTTTACATACAGATTAGGGAAAAAAGAACTTAAGCTGCAAATAGCTATTCACCAGTTCTTACTGTGGGGGATGCCCTGCTAGTATCTGCTCAATATTGAGGCAGTATAGTAAGTAGAAAGAGCATTGAGCTTGGGGTCAGAATATAAGGAGCAGCTGGCCTCTTACCAGCCAGTGGTGTGACCTTGAACAAGGCAATCATGTGACTCTCTGAGAATCAGTATCTTCATCTGTAAAATGGAGAATAATAACACTTCTAGTAATATTTACTAGAATCAAATGAAATGATGTGTGCAAAGCGCTTTGTACTACTGAAGTTCTATATAGATGTGAGCTATTATTACACTATAGATGTGTATCTACCATTTTGTGTCCTGCTTTAGGTGACAAGATCACTGAAGACAGGGACTATGGTTTCTCTGTACTCATCCTTCCCATCACTAACACCTTCTTCCATTGTTCTCTATAGTGGTAAATATACATGCAATTCCGCCCCTCCCAATAGATAATCACTGATGTTGATAATAGTAATATTGGTTGATGGACATCCTAATTTCCTACAAATGGTGAAGCTCCTGGCTAATAGACCACTTTGATGATAAGAAAAAAAGTGAGGCTTATCCTGTGGAAAGAACATACACCAGTGTCCTGGACCTTCAGTATGTCAAATAAATTAATTTATATTAATGCTAAGTAAGTTCTGCCTCTATTTCTGACTTCATGTCATATACCCCTGATATTCAGCACTCTTAACGAACAGAATGTTTGGCTTTTCCATAGAATTTCAGATTAAAATGAAATAAGCTACATGAATACAAGTAGAACTACATGAGCTGAAGAGGAAAATCTGTGACCAGCTTTGCCATGATCATGACTATAAAACAATGAGATTGAATTTAGAATGTGCCTTATAGATATTCAGTCTCATCACTTTATAGTCACCTAAGCTATATGTTTCTACACAACTCAACATGCATCTATTAAATGTTCACTATGGAGCAGGCATGGTGCCAGGAGCTGGGGATACAAAGGCAAAAAATAAAACTCTCTGTCTTCAATAAACTTATATTTTACTCCAGGAATTCCAACAGGTATGAACCTAAGTAAATATAATGTGACTTTATGAGAAAAAATTCAAAACTTGTAGGGGACAAAGATCAGAAAAGGTTTCATAGAGGAGGCAGCACCTGTGCTGAGCCCCAAAAGATAACAATTTTATGAGGGAGAGGTGAGGAAGGAGGGAATTTCTGGCATAAGGGAGAACCTGAACAAAGGAGCATATAAGGGAGATTGTTGTTGTTTGTCCTTCCTTCTCAAAGAGGACCATGGCATCAGGAAGGTGATGCCATGACTTGCAAGTGAATTGGATTTAAGTGAGGGAGGACTGTGCAAAGTCATTAGCCTCACTCTCTCCTCCAGAGCCATCTGGGTTCAGTGGCGAGACACGGATCAGAACAACTGGAGATGCTCCCCCCACAAGGGAGATAGCATATTGAGTAAGGTGAATAGTAAATAAATCAGTTTGGCTGGGATGTAGGTTGTGTGGGAGGTGGAGCAGTAATGTGAAATGGAAGAAAATACAGATTAAAGCCAGATAGTGGAGGGCTTTAAAGGTCTAACTGAAGAGTTTATACTTTATCTTGGAGATCATAGAAGGTCATTGAAGGGTTTTAAATTGAAGAGTAATGGTTAGACCTAGGTCTTAGAAAGAGTGGCAATGGAAGAGAATGGAATCAGGGAGACCAATTGGGAGGCTATTATAATAGTCCATGACAGAAGGCCTGGCCTAGACTAGTAGCCATATGTTTTATTTTCTATTAATCTATGACTGAAGTGATTTATTTCATAGTGCTTGGTTTGTGAACTTTATGATGTCTCTTAAGATAGGCGTATATTTCTTAGCATTTTGTAAATGTAAGTTGTATTCTTCACTCTGGGGAATGTAAAAAATTGATTTTGTTCACTAGAAAAAAAAATATATATATCATATTTTTATGCACACACATACAAATATACATTATTCATGACTATTTTTGGTAGGACTATTATTGTTAGGATCTTTTGTGCACTGGAAATTTAACCTACTTCCCCTATAGTATATGAGCTAGCATTCATATGGAGAAGAATCCTGAGGGGGAAAACCACTGGGGTCTCCATATAGTCTTTGGTGCTCACTTGAGACAATAATCTAAGGCTATTCTTCTGGCACTGGCCAGACAATTTAAGTTGTAGAACTCCTCGAAAGACCCATATTCATGTTAATGGGCTACTATCCAGTATACCTTTGTGATTTTAGTTGTTTCTTGCTTTCTTTTGCTTTCACTGCCTAAAACCAGCCTGGGAGATCTCCCCCTGTTTCAACAATTATAATTCCATAGATAATTGTCCATCTGGGCCCCCAAAGTCTCATAACACCTGAGGTCAAAAATAATTCTCCACATCCCACTTGACAGCCAACCTTGAATAAATTGAGAAAGATTTTAATCACATTTCCTCATGCTCCTCAACCAATCACTGTACTCAGAGACCCAGAAACATAGATGGGGAAATGGAGTTAATTAATAGGTAATGAAAAGGATGGATTACCTCTAATATATGTCAGAGATGAAACTTCCTAGTCGAAAGTGAAATCCAGGAAGTCATCTTGGAGATGCTGCCAAATCATTGCACCACTCCATTCTGGATGCAGATTTGGAGGATCAGAGCAGCATTCTCCCCAACTCCCTAATCAGATGTAAAAAATAACCTCTAATGAATCTCTCTTGGACACATAAGTTGTAATGTGGGCTTCTTTCCTGCTAATGTTGACACTGAGTTACTACATAATCTTTTCTTTGGAGAGGCATTTGCTGCCAAATGTAGGAATTAAAATGGGTAGGGAAAAATTGTCTCCTCATTTTAAGCTTCCTTGAACTCACACAAAGAGATCCCACCCCCAACTGTAGCTGTAGGGAGTAACCTTGATTTACTTTTTGAGTGTAGAGAAGAGGTCAGGTGTGAGAGGTATTGTTTGTGAAAGAATGTAGTAGCTTCTAAAAGGAGGTAGGTTTCCATGAGAGCAAGAAAATGCAAAGAAGGTGAGACAGAGATCTAGGATAAAGAGAAACTTGTCAAAAGTAAAAGATATCCCAGAAGAATAATTCCTAGCTGTTAAAATGACAATATTTAAACAAGTTCTTTGTCTACCATAGTTATTTCTTCAGAAAGAAAAATAGCTACTACTAGTTTAGCATCTTTTTAAATACTGGCATTTAAAACTAGGATTCTGCTATATTTCATTTTATTAGTCTCATCATATCTGACCAAATAAATTAAGTTCTTAGCAGAGAATGGTCTTGATCCATTGACCCTTGGGTTATTTATTAAATGTGTTTCCACTCTACCACATGCTATAGGCTTGGTCACGCCATGAGAGTGAGGAATAATCAGGGGCGGAGCCAAGATGGTGGCTGGAAAGCAGGGACTTGCCTAGGGCTCTCCCTCAGGACCCTCCAAACACCAATTAAAAATGGCTCTGAACAAATTCTAGAACTGCAGAACCCACGAAATAGCAGAGGGAAGCAGGGCTGCAGCCCAGGACAGCCTGGATGGTCGCTGGGTGAGGTCTATCGCACAGGGAGCTGGGAATGGAGAGGAGCAGAGCCCAGCGTGGACTGTGCCCGGATCAACCAGACCGAGAGCCAGGCAGAACAGGCCCTAGCACCCTGAATCAGTGAACTGTGGCAGTTACCAGACTTTTCAACCCACAAACACCAAAGACAACAGAGAGACTAGTGGGAAAAGCTGCGGGGGACAGAGTGAAAGGAGTTTGAGGTTCAGCCACTGCCCCGGGGGCAGTGGAGGTGGTGCAGCTACAGTACTACAGCTGCAGTTGCTTCCAGTCCCAGGCCCACCTGGTGGGAGGAATTAAGTGGCAGATTCAAAGAGGAGTGCAGAGCCTGCTCATATCTGAGTCCAGTCCAGGTTGGTGGTTCTTGGGAGAGGAGGAGCGCTGGTGTGGCAGAGCTTGCTCTGTAGAAATAGCTCTGAAAACAACAGTGCAGCCCCTCAAGCTTGGGACAAAGTACTCTCTACTTTATAAGCAGTCATACCCTGACAAAAAACTCAAGGGTCAAGTAGTTGGCTGGGAACATGGCCAGGCAGTGAAAAAGGATGCAGATTCAGACTCAGACTTTGGAATCTTTCTTTGGTGACAAAGAAGATCAAAACATACAGCCGGAAGAAGTCAACAAAGTCAAAGAGCCTACATCAAAAGCCTCCAAGAAAAACATGAACTCGTCTCAGGCCATGGAAGAGCTCAAAAAGGATTTGCAAAAGCAAGTAAGAGAAGTAGAGGAAAAATTGGGAAGAGAAATGAGAGTGATGCAAGAAAACCATGAAAAATAAGTCAATGACTTGCTAAAGGAGACCCAAAAAATACTGAAGAAAACAACACCTTAAAAATAGATTAACTCAAATGGCAAAAGAGCTCCAAAAAGCCGATGAGGAGAAGAATGCCTTGAAAGGCAGAATTAGCCAAATGGAAAAGGAGGTCCAAAAGAGCACTGAAGAAAATACTACCTCCACAATTAGATTGGAGCAAGTGGAAGCTAGGGACTTTTTGAAAAATCAAGATATTATAAAACAGAAACAAAGGAATGAAAAAGTGGAAGACAATGTAAAATATCTCATTGAAAACCACTGACCTGGGAAATAGATCTGGGAGAGATAATTTAAATATTATTGAACTACCTGAAAGCCATGATCAAAAACAGAGCCTAGCTACCATCTTTCAAGAAATTGTCAAGGAGAACTTCCCTGATATTCTAGAGCCAGAGGGCAAAATAGAAGTTGAAAGAATCCACCAATGGCCTCCCGAAAAAGATCCCAAAAAGAGAGTGAGGAATAATCAATGGGTAGCTCCTGTGCTTACCTGGTATCTTCCTGGTGTCAAGAAAAAGGTAGCACACTTCACAGACTTATGGAAGGATATAGACAAGAATCACACAGTGGGAGTAGGCAATCTGTACTGTTTGATGGAACATTCACATTGATAATATCACAGACCCTTTTAAGTATTTGAGAAAAACCAAATACAAGTTCAGGACTGTTGGACTCTGGACTAAGTTGTTTAGCATGACTTAAATCCATTGTTTTGTTCTTTACCTAGGTATTTGGCAATACTTTCAAATGTTAAATATCTCTGTGAAGAAATTTGAGTGTAATTAGAGCAATAAACTTTGTCTGTTGTCCAAAAATCAACTTGGCATGGTGCCCAGATGGTCATAACTAGTAGGTTGGCCACTCGGCTTATAAGTTCCTCAAGGTCCCCCAAAACATGGAAGATTGCTTTGATAACTCATCCTGTTTCTGGAAAGAATTAGCTGATTTGGTTCTTTAGTTGCATTTATTGCTTTTTTGAGCTCATACCACATTTATCATAGGGATCATAAAATTTGGAGCTCAAAGGAGTTTGTTGACAATATAATGTTGGTTATTAAAAATAATTTGTGTTATTGGGTATCTTAAATTGTTAGAACTTTGCTAATAGAGCCAAAGCATAAGGCAGAGGTTATAAGTTTGAGCCCATATGGACCAGGTAGCTTCATTCTGTTTTAGGACCACAAACTTCATACTTAGGCCCAATCAGTCATCTCACGAACTTGGACTATTGGTTGAAAAGCAGATGGGGGAGATTACTACAATTAAACAGTACAATAGTAAGACGTTTGCCCTATGCATGGTAAGTGACTATTGTCATTTTCATATGGGAAGGATAGAACATCCTAGTATCTGCTATATTGGCTTGTAACAGAAGAGATCAGGAGCACCCCTGCTCAGGTTGATGAGTCATCCAAATCTACTTAATGAGATGATAAAGTATGGACCTTTGTTAAACTGAAGTACCTCCAATGGAGTGGGCATATACATTTGGCACCTTGCTGAAAAACATGTACTTTTGCTAGAAGGGCATGGTGAGAGCCTTATTGATTTGATGAGTCCCCCAAATCCATTTGACAAAGCAACAAGGAATAGACTGTTGCTATATTGGAGAACCTTTCATGGAATTGGACTTGGCCCCATAGTTTGGGGCATATTTCTTATCTTGAGATTTGACTGTCTCCAGTGACTAGTACTGTCCCCTGATGTTTCAACAAATAAGCAAAAGGGAGTTCTGCAAAATCAACTAGAATATTATCTCTGTGATTCAGGGTTGACTGAGGTCCACGAAGACAGACTCTGACTGGAGGAACCTGCCCCTCTCTAAGAGATCCAAGGAGAAACAGCTATGCCCATTGTTCAGTTTCTATGGTGGAAGAAATAAATAACTGTTCTGAATCAGACATCCAAATTGTACACTTAGTATCTTTTATAGAGAGAACTTGTTACCCACATTTAGTGGAAATCACAGATATGAGTTATATCTAAGTGTTCTTTTAGAAATTTCTATGGGGGTACCTAAGGATATTAAGCCAAAAAAAGAGAAACTTGCCCCCATCCCTTTTAAGAATCAGTTTCCCAATATATTGGGAGGAGAAAGGGAGAGACAGAATGGGGTAAATTATCTCACATAAAAGAGGCAAGAAAAAGCTTTCACAATGGAGGGGAACAGGGAGGACTTGAGAGGGAATGAGTGAACCTTATTCTCTTCAGATTTGGCTTAAGGAGCGAATAATTTACACTCTTAATTGGGTATGAAAATCTATTTTACCCTACCGAAAGTAGGAGGGAAGGGGATGGGGGCGGGAATGATAGAAGGGAGGGCAAATGGGAGGAGGGGTAATCAGAAGCGAACACTTTTGAGGAGGGACAAAGTCAAAGGATAGAATAGAATAAATGGGGGGCAGGATAGGATGGAGGGAAATATAGTCTTTCACAACATGATTGTTATGGAAGTGTTTTGCATGACTACACATATATAATCTATATGGAATTGCTTGCCTTCTTGATGGGAGTGGGTGGAGAAGGAGGAAGGGAGAAAATTTGGAACTCAAAATCTTGTGGAAATGAATGTTGAAAGCTAAAAATAAATTAATAGAAGAAAAAAAGAATCAGTTTCCCAAGCATCAAATCTAGGTCTACAAGTCTGGTCTCCTTTGTGGATCCCCGGTCCACAGGATACACTATGGAGACTTATCTAGAGGGTATGATCTTAACAAATGCAAGAAATACTCCAAAACAGATGATCTAAAGATGGGGGAGCTATTTCTCCTTGGCTCTCTTATAGGCCACGGAGGGAGACCTTCTCTGACAAGAGTTCCTCCTCCTTGTTCTCAGGCAGCCAATCAGCAGAAAACAGCTCTGGTCACTAGGAACAATCAGAAAAGCTCAAAGTGACTTCCAGAAAGGCACATGTCCCTCCGTAAGGGGCTATATCCAGCTTTGTGGGAAGTGCCTGTACTCTTATCAAATGGATTTGAGGGATTCTCCAGATCACCCAGTTACAGATTCCAATATAAGACATATCCTTTTCCCAAATATGTTTTTTTTTTTTTATAAAATGCAGCCTTTGTAAGAGAATGCTAGTGAAAAGGATAAAGAAAAGACAATAAAGATGATAAAAAATAACTGATACCTTTATTTGAATGGTAGGAATTTATTTTAAAGTTACTTTTTACAGTAAACATATTTTAATATTTCAATTCTGTACAATAATTTGATCAGTAAGGACACTCCAGCCAAAATATCTTTCTTGCTACTGAGTCCTACGTGACATTCAAATTCTCTCTTCCAGGCCTTTGCACAGTGAATGTCCTCTCTCCTTACCTCCTCCTCTTGGAAACCCTACCTTCCTTTAAGGTTCAAGTGTCATCTACTTTAAGAAGCCCCCAATTATTAGTGTCATCCTCCCCCACCATACTGTATTTATTTGATTTGGGGTTTACTTTATCATTAGATTTTATTGGTGTCTTTTGCTTTCCTATCATATTTTTTCTCTTAATAACCCTTCTGTCCCAACCCAGTGAACCTTCCCTTGTACCAAAGGTGATTGATTAAATAAGCAAACAAAAAACTAAGTCAACTAAGTCAATCAACACAGAGACCACATCTGACACCATATGTTTTTAATTTTATTATCTATTCTATACTTATCTGTGAACATGTTATATCTTTCTCCAGTAGAATGTAGGCTCTTTGAGGGTAGGACTATCCTTTTGTATTTGTGTCCACAGTACTGAGGCATAGGAGGTACTTACTTAATGCTTGTTGGTGGTTAATGGTGGATATTATTTTCTGGACCTGTGATTTCATTAGTGTAGGGAACTTACCAATGTAAATGGGCACTGTGTCAATAATTTATAGTCTTAGAGAATAACCTAAGTAACTGAGAATATAAGGAAATCGACTACAGTCACACTGAAGTTGATAGTAGCTGTTAGATGCAGGATTTGAATTTAGATCTTCCTGAAACCAATGCTAGCTTTCAATCTATTATTCCATGTAGCCAGTTAATGATGGAGGATATTCCTTGATATTATAGGCTTTTGAATAAAAGTGCTTGAGTGCCACTTGTGATCTAGCTCCTTCAAATCTCTAATTGCATTTCATACCTCTCCTATGCAATTATTACATTCCAATTTGTAATATAGTTATATGTGTCCTTCCCTGTCTTATCAACCCTACTATCATTTAAATTCCCTGAAGGCATCTTTGTATCTTCCACAATGCCTCTTGCCTATAGTAAGTGCTAAATGTTCCTTGAATTTTACTTTACATCTTCTATGTGTGAACTAAAAAACCCAATAATTGTATTTAACCCAAAACTTCAAGATTTCTATGACAATTCACCTCAACTATTTAACTTCTAAATAGTTACTTAAAAAACAAAATACCACATTCCTGTTCCTAAAGGAAACTTGAGCTAATCAAATTTTATAAAGACTGCCAACCCAGATATAGGTTTTCTTTCTTTCTTTCCCTTTTTTTGTTTTAAAGAAAAAGGGTACTTCCTTCTGATTGTGTTTCATCAGTGATTTTCCATTTCTGAAAAAAAAAAAGTTGATATTTATTATCAAGCTTGTCGACTCATGTAAAATCCTTTAATTCAGGATTCCTTAATCTTTTTTTATGTCATAGATCCCTTTGGCAGTCTGGTAAAGCCTATGAACTTCTCAGAATAATGTTTTTAAATGAATGAAATAAAATTCATAGGATTATAAAGGGAACCATTTATATTGGAACATAATTACCAAAATTTTTTTTTTAAAAGCTCATGAATCCCAGGTTAAGAGCCTCTGCTTTATAATTAGTTTTAACAATGATAAAATGGACAGTTCCTATTTGTTGACATATAAAGTCTTGGTTTTGTAATCTCTAGAGCACTTGAATTTATTTATAACCATGGTAGAATTAGAAGGTGATGGAGATATGAAATGTACTATTAAATTTCTATTAAGCACATCATCATTCAATTGAATCTAAGTCAATAAACATTTATTAAGGTACTTACTAGAAGCAAAGGCTTCTATTTTTATTTTTTAAATAAATTCTATTTTTATTTTTTAAAAAAATTTTAAATAAATTCTATTTTTATTTTTTTTAAAAAAAAGGTGAATGAGCTTTTTCATTTCAATACTTCTTTTTCTTAAAGTCTAATCCCTTGCCCCTAATCCTGTAATCTTGAAGTTGTGAAAATACTTACCACCCAGGCAGGGTGGCTGTTCATTCTAGGACCAAAAATCTTCTGTGTTGAACAGATATCTTTTACCAAGGAAATACAAAGCTTCCATGGAATGTTGAACAGACAGAGAATACCTATGTTCAAGGTGTTTTGTTTGTGTAATAAATCCAGAATGTGTCTGATTCTTTTTTTCTTGATTAGCAAGGTCATTTCTTTGGTCAGTCAAGGAGAGAGAGACTGTACCAATGCTTTTATCAGCTCAAGGGGAGGTAACCATAAGTGGGTGGAAAAAATAGCTGACTCTAGTAGAGCAGCTTGTCAAGAAATGCTTCGCTTCAAACTCTGGATCACTGACTTTTAAAGCCATGTGGTGAGAGACAGCCTGGCCCAGTGTCTTAGATTCAGGTTGACCTGAGTTCAAGTTCAACTACAGGTATCTACAGCTTTTTGACTCTGGACAGCTCTGCAAGAGTGTAAGTTGCAAAACACTTATAATCAGTTTGCATTGGTAGAGGGAGTTTCCTAACCTGACTGACTTTTCCTGCCCTGATGAAAGCACATGTCCAGACCAAAATAACAATAACATCCTAATACCTTATGCTGAGTAACTGACTACTCTTGGATCACTGAATCTGAAAACTTTGGAGCTGAAAGAACTCTTTCAATTATGTATTCTAAATCTCCATAGGTTTACAGGCTCAGTAGATAGAGCACTAGGCCTGGAGTCACAAAGACCCAAGTTCAAACCTGGCCTCAGACACTAGCTGTGTGACCCTGGGCAAGTCACTTAGTCTGTGTTTGCCTTAATCTACTAAAGAAGGAAATGGCAAACCACTCTAGTATCCTTGCCAAGAAAATCCTATAGACTGTATGGTCCTCAGATACTTACTGTGTGACCCTGAACAAGTCATTTAACCTCTGCTGGCCTCAGTTTTTAATCTGTAATAATACCCTGCCTACTTCCCAAGGTTGTTGTGAGGATAAAATGAGGAAATGTTCTTTACGAACTTTTTTTGCACTTTGCAAACCTTAAGGCAATATATAAATGCTACCTAATACATTATTATTACTATAGATGAAAAAACTGAGGTCCAGAAAAGTTAGTCATTGACTCATCACATAGCTACTATTGAGGCAGTTAAAATGGCAGTGGATAGAATACTGTACCTGGAGTCAGGAATACCCAAGTTCAAATCCAGCTTCAGATACTCATTAGATGTGTGACTTTAGGCAAGTCACTTAACCCTGTTGGCTTCAGCTTCCCAAATTGTAAAACTGTACCCACCTCCCTGGGTTGTTGTGAACATCAAATTAGATAATATTTGTAAGGCCCTTAGCACAGTGCCTAGCACATAATACAGAGTATTTCTAAAGTCTGGACACATAGGCAAAAATGCATATTTTCAAGAAATAAAATGAATGAAATTTTCAACAACTTTTTATTTAATTGGAATATTAACAAATAACATCTTCAATATGATTTCCATCACTTGTGATGCAAAGGTTGATGCACTTTGCAAGATTCACGTAACTCGATGCAATAACTCCACATTGCCATCAATTGCCTAGGTGTCCAGACTTTAAGAACACCCTGTAGATCCTTTACAAATGCTTGTTTCCTTCCTTCCTACTTAGTAACAGCTAGGACTAGGACTCAGGTCTCCTAATGCTGTTCTTTTTACTATTCCATCCTAACTCAAAGTTAGGTTAAATATGACACAATGAGTGATAAATGCAGACTCATGGAGGTTTTTATTTCTTTGTGAACGTGTGTTTTTAAAGGATGTATTTTTGGGTGATAATATCCAGTTAAATGTTTTTATTTTTAATCATTTAATCCAAGGAATAAGAAAGCTAACAGAATATTGCTGTTGAGTAGAGATTCTCATAATTAAGAATAAGGAATGAGCATTCTGATGTATATAGTCACATTGAGAGCAATGCTTTTTTGAACTATGTTCATTTTACAGACCACAAATGTTTTTAAATTGTACCTCCCTGTTATGGTAATTAGGGTAGGATTTTTTTATTGTTTTTCTCTTTGGAATGCTGAGGTAACCTTTGATGAATCTTGCCTTTCAAATGTAATGGCAAGCAAAGTGGACATTTGTTGTCTTTTGTTTCTTTGATTGAATCAAGTCTTTGATCTGCTTAACAAACAAGAAAGCCTAGTTCACATGGGTTTGAGTCTCAAGGTTGTGATGCCCTTTGACCCTGAAGATGTGTATATAAACTCAGAGGTTAGCATTTTGTTTGGGGGCTCACTCATTGTGGAGACTCTGGGTAGCCATTAAAGAGCACCCCCCCCCCCAGCTTTGAAAACCCAGATGTTAGTGCTTCTCTCCCTGTTAACTATGTATGTATAGCTTTGGTCAGATAGATAGAAGCCTGTCTATTGATCTCTGTGTATTATTTGCTCTGTTTATATGATGTATGCTTATAATTTTTGGTTGTATTTGCTCTGAAGTTCAGGGTGCTGACTTTTTCCCCTGAACTAAGTGAATGATATACGTATGTTTAATTAAAGTAATATTGTTAGCCCCTTAAAGTTGCTTTCCTTAGAAAAGCAAATCAAAAGATCTGTGCTAGCAGCCCTTCTGTGTGCTCTTGTTGTTGGTCTTTCACCCCCACAAGTGTTGTTACACTGCTCCCTTCCCCATTATAATGCCTCTGGGAGATAGCCTGGTAACTTAGTGAAGAAAGCTTCAATGTTGTAACTAATGAGTATAAAAACAAAGCCCCAAAGGTTACTCCTGAATAGACCTGGGATATTTTGGTGGAACTAAGATAGAGAAGGGAAAAGCAAGAGACAATCCATGACTTCCTGATACTGTTAGGTAGCAAATAATACAATATAATACAATACACATTTATTAAGCACCTACTATGTACCAAACACTGTGCTACGCAATGGGGTTACAAACAAGAAAAAGAAAGACATTCCTTGTCTTCAAGGAGCTTACATCTAATGGGGAAGACAGCACACAAAAGGAAGCTGAAAAATAGGGGTGAGGTGGTGGTAGAAGGTACCTAAGGCAAAGGGGCATGATAATGGTGGAGTTGAATCCAAGGAGTATAGTTGGTGGGAAATGAAGAGTTGGCTGGACTTCTGAGTCCTCTTTAAAACTGGGCTTTGGGAGGAGTTTTTTGGTCCCACTTTCAGAGGGACAGAGGCTACTGTCCCTCTGATGACAGTGGAAACAATGATGCTTGAATACCAAAACTGATGCAAACCTCTTTATATAAATAAAACTCCTTTATAAAATCCCTTTATAATGCAGATGCTGAGACATAGGTGAAAGGCGGGATGAAAGACACTTTGCCAATTGACATGTCTTTTAGCCTGGCTTTCATCAATTTTTTAAACCTCGAATAAGTTACAGGGATACACAGGTAAGCCTTCACTCATTTGTCTTATGCTAACCTTGGTCTGCTATAGAACTTTTTTTTTAGTTCCTCACTAGACCTAACTCCATAGTAGATTTGTGTATATATTTTTGCTTACTTACTGCTCTCTTTTGTTAACTACTACCTACATAGACAATGGGATAATATAGGAGGATTTAAGAAGTATGGCAAGACACACCTATCACTAACTTGCCTCAGTCTAGATGAAGGTTAGATGAAATGACAGCTATCTGGAACTGGATTAAAAGGTTTGGACTCCATCTTTTGGTGTTGCTGATCTCTTTCTTATCTCCTTTCATTTCTTACACCACTCTTGGCAGGCATATAAAAAGCCCTGTGGGATCTAAGGTCCTCAATAGTGCTTCTGCAGAGTCACATACTAAAGAAGGGTGACCAGTTTCAAGAGAGGCAGATGGAAGTGTGATGAGCTTGGGGAAAGGATGGATCATACAGAAGAACTTACGGGAAGTGAGATGTAATGGGACAAGAGCCTGACCTGGATTCAGGAGACCTGGGTTCCTGTCCTAGTTCTGACACCTACTAGCTGTATAACTTTAAGCAAGTTATTTCACCTGTCTTCCAATTTCCTTTTATGTGTTTTCTTTCCCCACTAGAATATAAGCCCCTTGAAGGCAAGGATTTTTTTTTTCTGCTTGTGTTTGCAGTCCTAGAGTTTAGCACACAGAGCATGGCACATAGTAAGTTTTTAATAAATGCTTATTGACTGGTCTTTCTGAGCATTACCTAAACAAATTTTCCCCCTTTAAAGGAGTAAAAAAGTGTGTTACTATTTTTAATTAGCAAATATTTATTGAACATCTTCTCTTTGTAGGACAAGTCATTATCCTTTCTTCTTTTCTGTTCTTCTACCAATATACAAATATACTTTGGAAAAGCATAGATTGGTGCTGGTGGTATAAGGGTTGTGAGTAGCTCTTTGTGGTTGTAAATTAATTATTTTTTGATATCCCAGGATCTTTTAGAAATAAGAGCATGTCACCTGTAAATAGTTAATATCTTTTTGCCAATGTTTATCCTTTTTTTCATAGTAGCGCCATTGCAAGCAGCCTAGCTAGTGCTCCTTCCTTTTCCTATTAGAATACTGAATTGAATAAATATAAATTCAACTACTTCATATTGTTGTCAATACTGGTTCACCTGCAGAGATATTTTGCACCCATCAGTTGTTCAATATATGTCCTTTATTGTTTCAACACAGTTTGGAGGGTCCTATCCTTTTCTGAAAACTTCCTTCTAAATTTTGTTCTGAGAATCCAGAAGCAGTAGGTGGAAGATGCAGAGACAGATTTAGATTTGAATCATGTAAAGGAAAGCTTTTTAACAATTAGTACCAACCAGACCTGGGATGAGGTACCTCAGGAGGCAGTAACTACAAATGAAGGTCTAGGAGATCACTTTTTTGGTTGTTGTTAAGTTGTTTCTGTTGTATCCAACTCTTCATTTGGGGTTTTCTTGGCAAAGATACTGGAGAGGTTTGCCATTTCCTTCTCCAGCTCATTTGATAGATGAAGAAACTAAGGCAAACAGGGTTAAGTGACTTGCCCAAGGTCATACAGCTAGTGTATGAGGCCAGATTCGAATTTAAGGATGACAAATCTTCCTGACTCCAGTCACAGCACTCCATCCATTTCAACACTTAGCTGCTCAGATCACTGGAGATCTACAAATGAGGGAAAGTTAAACCCTTGTTAGGAATGTTATAGAAAGGATTGTTGTTTAGGTATGGGTTGGATTAGTCAACTCCTAAGGTTCATTCCAATTCTAAGAGCTTGTGATCCTGCATTTATCAATCCTAGACTTTTGGTTATCTAGGAGGTATTCAGGAAGGTTTATCCTAGGTGTGGATAGTCTATCACTGATACAGACGTTAAAGGAGCATTTTAGTAGCTACACACTGCATATATGTCTTCTGAGATTTATTGGAGGAAAGGGACTCATATTGTTGTTGGTTTTTTTTTTTTAATTTAAAGAAGTCCACAAAGGGACATTATCACCAGGAGAAATAACAAATACCCATCATAGCTATTTTCTCCTTGGAATCTACATATTAACTAACTTTACTTGGGAAAGAGAGAACATTACTATAGGACTCATTAAATCTAGGGCTTATTACTACATGCTTAGGATGTTTTCCAACATACTAAATACAATGAAATTACAAAATCAGAAGTTGCTTGTAGCTTGAACTGTTAGACTGTTCTCTATGGAAGGTAAGGAGACAGCCCAGAATAAAGTAGGATTACTAGGCAGGGCTCTACTGTCACCAACTAGAAGAGTGGCCGTGGGCAAGTCATTTAATTTCTTTGGGCTTCAATTTCTTACTCTGTAAATATGAGATTAAACTAACATCGTTAACATCACAGATCACAGAACTTTAAAAATGAAAGGAACTTTACCACCAACTACTCCAACACTTTCAAAGAAGCAGAAGAAACAGATACTATCTTACTCTAAAATTTTAAGAATCTAACACTATTGCTAGTCTCTGCAGATCACTGTGGTCACACACCATTAAGAAAAAATGGGCTTGGAAATAGGTAGCTTTGGATGGAGAGGTATTGGTTGCAATAAAGGTGCCATACATAAGCTTTTTCAAAACTTGAGGGTTTTTTTTTAAATCCCTCTCTAAAATCGATGCCTTTTCCCATTCCCAAATTAAGAGCACTAGGTCTCTCTTGAAATTGCATGTACTTTGTATTTGTATGTCTCCCTTATATCCATCCAAAAGCATGTAAGTTCCTGGAGGGCAGAGACAACTTCGGTTTTTGTCTTTCTGTCCCCAGCTTCCAGTCCATTGACTAGCACATAAGTGCTTAGGAAATGTAGAATTAAATTCAACATTGTTTATGCTCAATAGATAACTTTCTTGAAGGATAAAAACCGTGCTGTACTGTATTCTTAGTGAACCTTATTGGAAAAAAAAAAAGTGTCTTCTCAAAGGAGGTTAATTATTATTGCCAAAACTGATTGACTTCTCCAGGGACTGGTGTCTGTCTTTCTAAAATAATCAAGGAAAAACAGACACATTAAGGCAGCTACCAGGTTAATTCGAAAAGATCTTCCCCTCCCCTCCATTTTATAAATACTTCTCGAATATGCACCTCCCGTTTTGGAAAGCCCTAGGTAAACTCTAAAGCTGGGATATTCTGCTTATTAAGCCAGCCGGAGAAGGGAGGCCTCAGAAGGTGCGCTCTGTCTCCCCCACCCCCAGCAAAGAGCTTTTTTGCTTTAGCCCTACCTCCAAGAATCACCGGCTCAAAGGGCGGAGCTACTTGGGCAGGGCTCAGGTGCTGAGAGGAACGGAAGGAACGAAGCCAGGACAGGCTTGCAGGCTGGGCGGGCCAGGGACAAACGGTGGGAAGGGACCTGGACAGCTGGCGCGTCCGCGAGACCGCCAGGAGCAAGGGGAGGAGCTGGAAGAAGACTGGGCTAGAGTTCTGGGCTGGTAGGTGGGGGAGGCGCGGCTCGGCTGGTCCTCCACGCCTGGGTGTGTTCATTTAAAAAAAAAAAAAGACCGACGTAGAAGAAAAAGAAAGCAGGCAGGTGTGGCTTCGCCTTTCCTGTGCCAACGGGGAGGAGACTAGCCCTCCACCACCGACCATCACCAACACCCAGCGCGTACCCAGCTTCTCTGCCCCAGTACCCACCCGAGAGCAACCACTTTTCCTCCTCAGGAAGCCAGCCCTCGTCACGACCACCGCTGGGCGCTGCACCTTTCCTAAGCTCTACCCCTACCCCGGCCCGGCCCCCCAGTGGGGTTTTCTTTTTGTCTCCCTTTTACTCTCCCTTCCCCACTTCGACTGTCCCCGGAGCAGCGGAGAGGAAAGAAAGCCAGAGTCAAAACAGTTGCTGTCCGCTCCTCCAGGGGCGTTGGGGAACTTTTGGTCTTTTTTTTCTTTTTTGATTATTAAGCTCCTTTGGCTTCTTTCTCGCCCGCACAACTTTCGCTTATGCCTCAGTCCTAAGTTGCTCTATTAACTTTTGACCAAGATGAGTTGCAACGGAGGATCCCATTCGCGGATCAACACCCTGGGTCGAATGACCCGTGCTGAGTCCGGCCCGGACCTACGCTGTGAGATGACCTACGGAGGAGGTGTCTGCGGTGGTGGTGGCGGTGGAGGTGGCGGCGTCTGCAGCGTGGGCGGTGTCTGCGGCGTAGGCGGGGGCGGTGTCTGCGGCAGTGGCGGTGGCACTGGCGGTGGCGGTGTCTGCGGCGGTGGCAGTGTCGGTGGCGGTGTCTGCGGCGGTGGCAGTGTCGGCGGCGGTGTCTGCGGCATTGGCGGCGGTGGAGGCGGCGTCTGCGGCATTGGCGGCGGTGGAGGCGGCGTCTGCAGCGGGGGATCCAACAGCAAGATGTATTACATGCGGAGGTGTACCACCGTGAACGACCAGAACTCCGACGGCTATTGGTGGGTACCGCAAGGGCGGCCTCCGGCCCCTCCAGGCGCTCGCTGGGGGCCGGGAAGGAGAGTTTCTGTGGGGTTGGATACCTATTCCGAGAGGGAACGGGACATTTCCCCTTTTCCCGGTCAGAGAACAGGTTACCCAGGAGGCAACTGTCATTGTACTTCCAAAGAGCTTTGATTTCTTTCTCGTGGGTACTCTCTCCAAAGACAGAGATCTCGATCTTTTCTGTATCTTAAGAGACGGATTTAAATGTTCTGGTTAAAAAAAGAAAAACAGCTTCCCCTTCCACACTTTAAAAAAAAAAAAGGAAATTAAAAGAATACCGAAAGAAGTAAAGTGGGGATCACTTTTCTTGTGGGAAGCCAGCGGAGTTTCAGTACACTGCTAGGGCGACTGATGGGAATAGTGTGGGAGGGGAATGTATATATTTCACCTACAGACTTAGAGAGGAGACAGGTTTGGTTGGGACTCCCCCGCCTTTGCTCAGAGACAGTGGGTGTTTAAAATTAAGAAATCAGCCCCCTCCTTACCTATCCCACCTACTCGCGAGAGGGGCACGATCTGGGGTTCACTCTTTTATTGTGGTTTAGAGGAGGAAGCTGGGAGAGGGGGAGAGGGGAATAGCTGTCATTCATGCAATCCGCCTCCATACTAAACTACTTGTTGTCTATTGGGGAGGGGGAGAGGGAGGGTCTTGGTGGGAGAGACCTGGTTTTGCCTCTGGATTGTGTTTGGAGACAAGCTCGTCTATTTAGTTTTTGTCTTTGTTTCCGTAGTGCCTAGCACGGTACCTAACACTTAGTAGTCGCTTATTGAATGGTTGTCGATTGGTTGATTTGTTAGGAGAGCAGGGTATTAATGTTAAAACAAAATTACACCGTCCTCCCGTAAAATAAGCAAATACTTTAAAAATTACAAAAGGAAAAGAGATTTCTTCGTCCCCCACCCTCACTCCTCCAGCTCTGGTGTTTGGACTTGGGGAACGGTAACTGGTTGTTAATTTGCTATGTGCCTGGTCCCAGTATAGCTCAAATTTAAGTTTTATTGTTCACACGTACAGCCCAACGAAACCCTCCAGAGAGCCTTAGGCGGGGTCTCCACTTCTGCTTTCCTGCTGAGGCAGTGTAGAAGACGTAGACACTATCAAGTCTTCTCCTTGCCTATCTGCTAGGAATCCCTTCGTGTCCTCCCCATCCTCTCCCGCATCCCCAGCCCCGGGGCTTGTCCAAACATCTTTTTCCCCTCTCGACCCCCAGAATGGGCCAGGCGCTGCTTTCATCCCTTCCCCTGCCAGAAGAAGAAACTGAACCCATTCACGGGTTCCGAGAGATGTACCAGAATGTTCAAATTAAGAGAGACCCGAACCTCTACGAGACTTTCAGGAAAACTGGGAAATCCCGAAGTCATTTCTACCTCTCACTCCCTGCCTGGCCTAAGCCCCCAGGTGCAGCAGAGCTCCGCTCTCGGAAGCGAGTTGCCCGGTGACAATCGAAACCCCAGTCACCCCAGGAAGGCGGTGACTTTGTATTCTCTTTTGCAGTACTGATGAACCATAAGGAAAGGGAGAAATGCTTTAAATTGGTGAACAGGGTGCCTTTTGTTTGGTGCCATAGATCCCGTATCATCAAAGGAAGGTTTCCAGGGCAGTAGAGGCTCCCCAGAAAGTGTGGACGGGGTTACTGAGAGATGTTTGTAAAAGTCGACTTTCCACCCACCTCCAGCGTTGTTGTTAACTCCTGGAATGGCGTCTGGTGACTGAGAGGGCCACTTCCAGAGCTGGAAAGCGACGAACAAGTCGGACTTTTGTGGGGAAAGAGATCAGCTAATGTGATTTTCATGATCGGGTTTCTCATGTGTTCCTGGAGTGCGGAGCTTACAGTATATTCAGCATTCTGTTAGTTTCTTCTCTTTTACTAGCTTGAGCTATCTTTCCCCCTTCAATGCCTTAGGAAGAGGAGTATCTGGGGTGCTTTGCTCCTTGTAGTTAGCATTGTGGCCTTAAGCTAGGGTGGAGCTGAACCAACCTGAAAACACTCTTACATTTTTGGTTTGAAAGTAGTTTTAAAATTGTCTGGGATTATTAAAACTCTTAAACTAGTTTCCACTTGGGTCTAATTTCTTTTCAAAGTAACTCATTTGTTCTAGATATTTTTGTGCTTGGCCAAAGATGTCAATCATCTTAAAACTACTCTTGCCTGAACAAAACAAACCGGGGATTTTTCAGAGAAAAAGCCAAGCAAAAGAGGAATGAGGCTGGGATTTCCCTGTGGACATTTTTGTGTTGGTTATTGAATTTTTAAAAGAAATTTGCCAACTTTAAAAGTCTTGCTCTTGCCCCGCCTTTCTTGTTTTTCCTTCATGTTACCCATATTCAAGACACACATTCTTTTTCTTTATCCATGAATTTGCACTCATTCACAATTTATAGGGAGGTTCTTGAAAGTCTTTCAACATAGCAGGATTATTTAGTATTTATCAAAGTTTTATTTCTTGAAAGACAGTGAATATTTTAATTTGCTCCTCTAGATCTAAGGCCCAGAAAATGCTTCTTTAAAATGAAAAAAAAAGTCATGTTAATACAATATTTTATCTCAGCTGCTTAAAAATACTATAGAAAATATTATTTTATTTGTATTGTAAAATTCTTAATGATTGATAGCTATTAGTTATTGAAAAAACATTCTGGGAGATAACTCATATTTTTAAAATGCCTAACAATTTCTTTTGTCCTGTTTTTTCCAATCTTTAGTCCTATTTATGAATTCCTTTAATAATAGCAAGATTTATATATTCTGTTGGTGGGGAAAACAGACATATATAAACAAATAACCTAATTTTCATGCAACATTGTTATTTTACCCATTGGTGTTGGTTTTTTCTTTAAAAAAATGGTACATGTAATGCAGCTTGGTTTGATGTCACTTGGTTCAACGTGCACACAATCGCAGGCTTTATTTGACGTGCACTAGCATGCTCTCATTCTTTTAGACCCATGTAATATAATTTTCTTAGACCTGTTCTAACCTGTATTTGTGAGAGTGAAGTGGTAATGGGATTATCTAGGAGAGGGCAAGTGGAGGATGGAAAATAATAACAAATGCAATAATAAAATTATATAATATATTATATATATATGTATATATATATACATATATATATATAAAATTATAAAAGTGAATATAGGCATTCACTTTTTTCTAGCTGTGGCAATAGATTAGTGCAGATTCAGCCATACATCTGTAAACGATGGCTTGCAAATTTGGGAAAGGTCACTAAGAGAGAAGCTGTGTGTAGTCTAAGTCTGGGAAAATGTAAAGCTCACTTATACAATGGGAGTGGGCTATCTGATCTTAGTGTTGCTAGCACTCTATTTCCCAGGCACTATCAATATCAGGCTTAGAAAATCCTTTGGAAAAAAATCTCCCGCCCCTCAAAACAGTAAGTAATAACATCGGAGTTAGAAGACCTTAAATGAGTTCTGAGTCTTAGCTTTCATGAGGGTCATTTTCCACATACAAACTATTCTTTTCTTGAAAGACTGTTGTGAGTAAAATGCTTTGCAAACCATATAATGGTGAATAAACATAAGCTATTGGTTTTTTCTTAGGGCTTTTTCTGACCATTCTTTGACACAAAATGTTTTGTTAAAGAAAACTATACATGTATAGTTTTACATGTATGGTTTACACATGTATAAACCACTTAAAAAACCAAGGACTGAATCTGTTAAACAGGCTGGTATTTTTAAAACTACAAATTGTGTGACTGAACTAAATTAGGGACTATCAAAAAAATGAGTAGCTTGATAGAATTTAACTTTTTCCCCAAATTGCTTTATGTAGAAACAACTGAAATACAACTTTCCTTCCATAATTGGTATAAAGTAATTGCATTTTGCCTTCATTTAATTTCTAATGTCTATCAGTTTTTAAGAGAGTATTTCTTTGGAGGGGATTCGGCAAGGCAATTGGGGTTAAGTGATTTGCCCAAGGTCACATAGCTAGTAAGTGTGACAAGTGTCTGAGGCTGGATTTGAACTCATGTCCTCCTGACTCCAGGGCCAGTGCTCTATTCACTACGCCACCTAGCTGCCCACCCCCTCTCCCTTTTTAATGGCAACATATTTCAGTAACAGATCCTTTCCCATATTTAGGTTGAGTGGAGGCTGTGTGAGCTGCATATAACACAGTAGATTGCTATAGTGCTTGATAAATATCACTTAACAAAAATTGGACTACACCTGGAAAATTCAACTTTGAATTCCATTTACATGGCATTGTTTGAATATTTTCTTCCATTAAAATAGAATTAACATTGTTTCATTAAAAGAAATCACGACTACATGCAATGCAATTTTATCATAACAAAAAAGTTAGTAAAGTGAATACCATCCAGGCTAGACTGAAAACTCAATCACATACTTATGTCCCTCCTTGATATCAAGATGGATTTGCCCAAAGATTAAAAGCAGAACAATTGAGACATATGTAGTATTAATAATTGTTTTGCCCTGTGTAGCTCTTTGATATTTCTTCTTTTAATTCCCATGGCTTCAAAATCCTAAGGTATGCTATTAGTTTGGTATATAGAAGTCATCTCAGCTTATTTATGAGACTTGTAAGCTTAGAATCTTAGAACCAGAAGGGGTGATAGAGATCATCCAGATCCAACCTTCTAATTAAAAAAAAAATTAAATAAGAAACCGAACTCCAGAACGGCGAAGTGATTTAGTAAAGTTTAGTCACATAGCTAGTCAGAGCTAGCTGAGTCATAGGATAATAGATCCAGAGCTAGAAGGTACTTAAAGGTCATCTAGTCCAACTCTCTCATTTTTATAAATGGGGAAACCCAGGTTTAGAGAAAGAGTTTAAGTGATTTATTTGTCTAAGCTAGTGGCTGTATTAGGATTCAAACTCAGATTCCATAACAGCAAGTTAGTCACTCTTGTATCACCCTGTCTAGTTTTAGATCTTCAGATAGGCAGTCTCTTAATTGCATAATTAGATGGTTTAAGTGAATATGTAAGTGAAATTGTAAAACCATAAATAGGAGAAACTGAAGAATTTTAGTGTTCTAACTCCTAAAATACAAATACACAAGCACTGTGATTTTATCTGTGTGTTCTCCCTCTACTGATGCAGAGAGAAACCCCTCCGTGTTTTCCCAGACAGTTTAATGAGTTGCTGTGGTCAAAACTATGTACCAACCCTTTCATGATGAGCATGTACCAATTAGGTGATTACTAAGTTGAAACTCAAAATATACTTTCAAAAATCAGATCAGTTGTTGGATTGTTTTTGTTGTTGTTGTTTTGAAAATAGTGTGTTACCTAACATCCATTTTAGTTCCTGTTTTACCTGTTGTCTTCCTCTGGCTATGTCCTTTATTAAATATTTGATTTTTTAAAAATCCATTCCATTCATTCAGTTATCTTCTTCTGCAGCCTCCACTTCTCTGGTCTACTTGACAGAAGCGCAATCTGTGTTTAATGTGGTGTTACACAGGCATACTAAATTACGGGCTAATTCCATTCAGTGAGTTCCACTAGTGGTTTTCCCCTTGCTAAGGACATATTCTAATTGTTACTCAGATTATTTAAATATCCTAGGAAGAAAAGAAGAAGAAGAAGAAGAACAAAAAGATTGCTGATGCCTCAGTGCCAAAATGCTGAGTTTTCAGGGTGGGGTTAAGGAGGGACTGGGTGTGACTTTGGGATTCCACCTCCCAACCAGTCTTTCCAGACTAGGAGGTTCTAGAAGCACTCGCTGTCTTCAAGAGTCTGAGGTTTGATTCTAAGCTAGCTACTGCTAGATAGCTGGAGCATACCAGCTAGCCTTCCCATTTCTCCTTTTCTAGCACCAGCATTTGGGCAGAAGGGCTCAAGTGGTTTTAGGACTCAAAAGCAACTGTAATGCAGCTAAACTCAATAAACTACGAGTGTTAGCTCTCAGTGGATCCTTTCTTAAGCATTTTGCAAAATATTTCTATTTAAAACTATTAAAAACTAGAGGTCAAGCCTTATTAACAACAAAGCATCTTGCTAAAACAAACATTTCCAATGATCAGACTTATTTTACTTGATGACTTATTTCTTGAGATAGTAAAATATCAATAATGAATGAATTAAACACCATCTTGTATCTTGTTATAACTTTAGATCTTAAGAACCCAGAGAGGTGACCTGGAGCGCTTTGTAATTTGACTCCAGCTTTCCTTACCAGGCTTATTGCCCTCTCCTTCATATCCTCTGAGTTCTAGACAAACTAATCCTCTTGATCCTCCCAAATGTGGAATGTACTCCTTTCTTCTAACTCATAGAAATCTTTCTTCCTTCAAAACTTAACTCAAATGTCACCTCCTGAAGCCTATCCTGAATCCTCAGTTTGCTGGTTCCTCCCCACCCGCAAATTATTTTGTTTTTCATTTTTTATGCAGGTGTTTTTTCCCAGCAAGAATGTAACTTTCTTAACAAGTTGAAAGACTTGTTAAAATTATATTTTCAAGTCTTTGGTTCTTGAGCATAAGCTCCCCTCTCTTTTTTCTTTTTTCAAGTAATGAGCATCTCTCTCTTCTATATCCCCATACCCCTGAGAAATAAAAAGGAAAACAAAACCTTTGTAGGGAATATATAGTAAGGCAAAACAAATTGCTACATTGTCCACATCTAGCAATGTGTGTATCATTCTGCATATTTAGTCCATCACTTCTCTGTCAGGAATTGAGTAGAATTCTCCCTCATTGGTCCTCTGGAATAATTGCTGTTGATCAGAGTTCTTAAGTCCTACATAAGATCTTTCTAATAATTTACCTGGCACTTAAGTACAATGTCTTATATGTACTCAGTAAATATTTGTTGGATGAATTAATGAATAGCATCTGAAAAAAAATCAGCTCACATATAATTGTGTAGGAAGGACTACTGAAAGTGTGTTTGAAAGTAATTTAAGTTCATGCAACAGAAGAAGTGATCAGAAATAGAAACCTCAATTTTAGTTGTGTTAGAGTTGACAGGCTCTAGCAAACAATTATAGATTACCCGTAAGATAAAAGAAAGAAAACATAGTTTTCAGAGTTATGTCTTTTCTTGTTCTTGAAATCTTATCCAGACCCTGACACTGAATTGACCACTTTCATTAAATCTTCTGACTTGATTTGGTGTCTTGTAGATATTCGTGAGAGACAGCTTAGTAAAGGCCATAATAGAAAGCTGGTCTCAGAGCTAGGAGGACCTGGGATCAAGTTTCAGTTCTGACAAAATGTCTATGTGAACCTCGGCAAGTCATTTTAACCTTTTAGTTTTGTAGACAGATCTCTAAGGCTATAACTGCTGAAAAGATGCATGCCTGAATTCTTATGGGGAGTTTCCTCATCTGAGAGTTACCTGCACCATTGATATCACAGGTCCAGCTCCTATCCCTAGGTATTCTTAGAAACTCCTGAAACTCCCAAATGACAGGCATTTACTTGCCTTGCGTTTTCATTTAGGATGGCCTTAAAATCATATATTAGGATGCAACTTAAAAAAAGCAAAACAAAGCCCAACCAAATGAAAGCTTCAGCATGCTGGTGTAATGCTAATTATTGTGACTAACCCTCTTCTTCTATTACCTGCTGCCCCTAAACCAAGATAATTCATGAACAAGTTCCTAGCCATCACCAAACTGGGATTTATCCCAAGTACAGGGGTACATTTTTGGAGCCTTTAATTTCTTAAAAAGGAAAAACTTTAGAAAGAGAATCAGATGAAGAAAGTGCTTGTGAAAATTGCTTTGAGATTTATAGTTCACTAAACAAATGTGCTTTATTGGTTTTATTTTTCCAGGAAGTACCTTATGTCTTACATCATTATCATTATTATTATTATCAACAAATATCAAGTGCCTCTGACCTGTGGGCACTGACCTAGTCCCTGTATTCATGGGGTTTACAATATAATTTGAGACATAAAACATGTAGATAAAAGAGAAGTAATTGGGTCAGACCAGAGATTAACATTATACCTACTTAACAGAGAAAAGATCCATTTTTATGCTTAACTACTATCTAAAATGCTGTATGTTCCCTTTAAAACAGTGATGTCTCCTTGATACCCCAAGTAGCTTTCTAAGACTTGTTATAGCAGAATTGATAATCTGCAGTAGTAGAGGGAATTTCCATATCAGGACCAAAGAATTTTAGCTGATGTTTTTCTGCAGGCCTGTAATATTTGTCACTTAGAATAGCAAACTCATGCTTGGATCAAGAATTAAATGTCTACTAGTTAGACACTATGCTAAGCACTTTACAAATATTATCTTGTTTGATCCTCACAACAGTCATAGGAGGTAGGTGCTATTGTTATCCCAATTTTGCAGTTAAGGAAATGGAGGCAGACAGGTTAAATGACTTGCCCAAGGTCACTCAGCTATTAAATGGCTGATGTCAAATTTGAACTCAGGTCTTTCTGACTCCCAGCCCAGTGCTCTATCCTTTGTGTCACCTAATTGCCCTATCAGCTCAGATAGGGTTAATTAAAAAAAACTTAATAAGTAGTTATTATTAAAATAAAAATAAAGTAAGTGCTTAATTTAAAAATAGGATTTAAAGTACAAGGAACCTTCCACACATGTATACCAAGTCCAACTTCCTCACTTTACAGATGAGGGAACTGAGAAGTTAAGTCACTTAGACAACATCACAGGTAGCAAATAGAAGTACTGGGCTTTGGACTCCAAATCAGGAGTCCACTCTTTCCACTATACCCCATTGTAGTTGCCAATATGTGAATCTTATTTTTTCAGACACAAGGGTGATACATTTAAAGGGAGTAAAATCAAAAAGTAAAAACTTCTGAAGCAGTTCAGAGTCACATGCATGTTCATGTTACTCATTTTGGATTTGATTCCAGGGCAGATTTCCTTTTTGTAATTCGAAAAGGTACAATCATGCAACCTTGTTTAAACAAGTTTGAAATGAACTTTTTTTATTTTAACATATATAGGCAGCTTGAAATATGAATCATTTGCTTTTGTGAGCCTGAGGATAAAATAGAATTCAATTTTTTTCTTTCCTTCTTTTTTTTTAACTTTATTTTTTAGTAGTATTTTTTCCAATTACATGCCAAGACAATTTTTAGCATTCACTTTTACAAGATTTTGAGTTCCAAATTTTTCTCCTTCCCTTCCTCCACTCTCTTCTTCTGAAAATGGTAGGCAAATTGATATAGGTTATACATGTGCTATCATGTAAAACATATTTCTATATTAGTCACAGTTGTGAAAAAAACAGATCAAAAGAATGAAGTAAGTAAAAAAAAATATGCTTCGATCTGCATTCAGAGTCCCTCAGTTCTTTATTTGAATGTGGATATCATTTTCCTTCATGAGTCCTTTGTACTTGTCTTAGATCATTGTGCTGCTGAGAAGAGCTGAGTCATTCATAGCTGGTCATCACACAGTATTGCTGATATTATGTACAATGTTTTCCTGGTTTTGCTCATTTCACTTTGCATCAGTTAGTACAAGTCTTTCCAGGTTTCTTCTGAAATCTGCCTATTCATTGTTTCTTATTGAACAATTCATATACCACAGCTTGTTCAGCCATTTCCAATTGATGGACATCCCCTCAATTTCCAATATTTTGCCACCACAGAAAGGGATGCTACAAATATTTTTGCACATGTAGGTCCTTTTACCTTTCTTATGTAGAATTCAATTTTTAAAGGAACATTTTTCCAAAGGGGGAAAAAGTTATTATCTTTAAAGATAACTAATGTAATTTCTTTTGTTTTTTAAGAGAATTTTTAACATCTTGTTTTCTCTACTCAAATTAATGAATTGCTTTTCTTTTGATGTTAGGAAATAGTATGGTTTAGTGGAAAGACCTCTGGAGACAGACTCAGAGGATCTATGTCAAAATCCCAGTTTTGCTGTGATCCTATAATCTAATGTGCAGCTTGTCATTTCAAAATGCAAAACAGAATGATGGATTTTAAAATTGTTTCTCCAGTGGAATAGCTTGAAGATTTTATTTCATTACCTTCATAGAGCTTTCAATCCATATTCTTTTTAACACTACAAAATTTCGTTTTAACACCTACTTGTTTACATATATAATAGAGAAAAATAAAAAAAAGTTTTCAAAAAATATTAACACATTTGTGTGCTGTATAACTTTGTTTCTGGAAATCTTTAGGCATGAATAAGCCATCAAGCAGAATTTTTTTTTTAGCATCCACACAGAAGTAACAACGTAGAGTCTTTAGACATGGTTCCTAAGATTATTGGGTACACATTCCAATTGAGGAGACTTTGGGGTAGCCATTTTGTTGTACAGAGGAAGAATGAACATTGCATTTTTAATAGAAGAGAAAGGGATTTTAAAGATTATTTAGTCAACCTCTTTTTTCTACAGATGAGGAGGTTTGGGCCTACGGAGGTGAAGTGACTTACTTTTGGTCATTCAGTAGTTAATTTCTGACTGGGGACTAAAACCCAAGTGTGCTATCTCTTTCTACCACGTAGAGATCATGCTATTCTCTATAGAGTCGGTCTATGTGACTACTAAAAATTCTAATGCACGATGGCTTGTTGTTTCTAAGAAGCAATACATTTGAATGTGAAATGCATAAAGGACTTATTGTTTTCTCCAAGATTTGAAGCTTTTGGTGCCCTTTATCAAAATCCCTCTTCCTCATTCCTGATTTAATGTAATAGGATCACAAGCTATATATCTGGTTTTCTTCCTGACCTTGGGTTTATGTTTCCTTTCCTGTATGCCATTCTTGGTATGCAACCCAAACTATAATGGTATCCTTCAAGACAAATACGTAATGCAGTTGCATCTTCATTTTTGCAGTAGAACCATTTCTGAAAAGGTGAATTATAATTGGAATTTTTGTAAATATGATCATATCTTTTTTTGCGGATTTAGCATTACATTTTCAGCAAGTCCTCTCATGTACTTCAGCTTTAGGTCTTCTAACAGTTTAGGTTGCTTTCCCCTTCTCACTATCTCCACCTTCTACCCCTAATCCCTTAAATTCAGACAGTTAATAATGTGCCCAAACTAAGGAAAACACAAACACTTAAGTTTGCTGAAGTGGGGTTAGGGTTACTTATTATTTAAGCCAGATGTTCTTAACCTGTTTTGTATCATAGATCTTTGTCAGTCTCTTGAAACCTATGAGCCCCTTCTGAGAATAATGTTTTTAAATGCATAAAATAAAATACATAGGATATATATTTTTTGAAATACAGTTGTCTATATATGTTTATATAATATTATACACACATGTATGTATATATATATATATATATATATATATATATATATATATATATAAAGTTCACAGACTCCAGATTAAAAACTCCTGCTCTAGAAAACCTTTTTTCATCTCTGAATAATCAATAATGGCTGTTATACAAATTTATGTGTTCATGGAGGATAAGGCACGGGGCATGTTGTATTTGGAGTAGAGTAGGAAAGACATAGCTGTAGAGAGATACAAATAAGTCATTAATTTTTAAAAATATAGAAAGAGTTACAATAATTCTAAAAAGAGACTGAGAATGTTTTGTGCATGGTAGGTACACAATTTATATTTAGGAGAAGGAAATAAGCATTTATGTAGTGCCTGTTACGTGCCAGACACTGGGCTAAGCACTTTTTACCAACATTATCTCAGTAACCTGGTAGGTAGGTGCTATTATTATGTCCATTTTATAGTTGAGGAAACTGAGGCAAACAGGTTAACTGAGTTTCCCAGGGTTGCACAGCTAGTAAGTATCTGAGGCCAAATTTGAGCTCAGGTGTTCCCGTCTCCCAAGATCAGCACTCTATCCACTGCACATCAACTGCCTTTATTTGATGACTGATTTTTTCTACTCTTCTTATGAGTTTATTGTCCTAATAATATATTTTGTGGTAACCTGAGTTACTGGCCTCTTGCCCCTTTTCTTTCTAGCAAGAGGAAGTATTGTCTAAATTTATAATCTTCTTACTGATGCATGCCAGATAGCTCAGTGGATGAAGTCCTGGGCCTGGAGTCAGGAAGTCCTGAGTTCAAATTTGGTCTCAGACATTTACTAGCTGTGTGACCCTGGGCAAGTCACTTAGCCTCTGTTTGCCTTAATCCACTGGAGAAGAAAATGGCAAACCAATCCATTATCTTTGCCAAGGAAACCCCTGTGTGGTCCATGAGGTCATGAAGCGGCAGACATGACTGAACAACAACATACATCATTATATGTAGAGGTGTACTTTTCAGGACTCTTTCAGAGCACTTTAAATTAAAGATTGTCAGATAGAACGTTTCCTTCCTAGGCACAAGGAATTTCTGGGAATTTAGGCATAAAGGCCAATAGAACTGTTTTTGTTTTCCCGTTTTTATTAAAGCCTCATCAGTCTCCGCTAGTAAATTAGTTGCTTAGAGAATAGCATTAACTCTAAGCTGACTATGGTACTTTGGCAAAACTGATACAGTGCATTTAATGTTTATATCAACTTTTATGAAGAGGGCTAGTCCACAGCAACAAAGTAAAAAAAAAATAAAAGATTCAAATAAGAATCTGCTAATAGGTAAAACAAGACTTTCTTATGCCCCCAATCCTTAAATAATTACCTGAAAGATTACATCAGCCAGTAGCATAATAATTGCTTTGAGGATCTTTCTCTTTTCTCAATGTACCTAAATACCTGACTTCTCATGAGGGAGATAGATATTTCATAAATTTGAGACTTTTTCTCTTGGTAAAATAAATCAAAGAACATCAAGACGCAGAGGGATCTTAAAGATCATTTTGTACAATCTCTCCTTTTTTTTTTTTAATGAATGGGAAAACAGAGGCCTGTTTCTTTTTCTTTTCCATTTCCTTTTTCCCCTCATAGAAAGGGATGGAACTATGATAGAGGATAGGGAAAAGGTAACAAAAGAAAAAAGAGAAGAAGGTCATTGAGACATCTTAAAAAAAAATTAGTGCACAGAAGAAAGGCCAGAAAGAAGCACAGACAAGCGGGACAGCTTTGAAGGCCCCAAGTGGAAGATATTGCATACTTAAAAGGAAAAGCAAGTTGTACATAATAGAGACCTGTAGTTTCATGTGCAATTTTTTTTTTGTTCTACTATGTTAGTGCAGACTCCCATCGTATTTGGTGTTGTTTCGTTATAAAATTTAAAAAGAAAAAAGGTAACAGAGGCCCAGAGTGAATCTGGTTGGAAATGTTCTAGGGTTATTAGTAGTGGAGTCAACATGACTTCAGTCAGAAACAACAGTCTCCTCCCCTACTTCAGTGCTCTGTCCACTATCTTATCTGTGCAGCAAAAAGCTTTTAGCTGTTGCATTCTGGTGCTTTACCAGTATTTGCACCTAAATGAGGTGAACCACTCATAATTCTCTCAGAAGATTTTCTCAGTAGTAAAGTATTTTCAATCTACTGAGAGACCTTGACTGTTCCAGTTTGTGAAAACACCCTTTTGTTTCCCAGCATGATACAGTGGACTAGACTGTGATAGCTCCTTTCATTCATCAGTCAGATTTTTCTTCAGTTCCCTTTGTCCCTAAAGTTGTCATGCTTATTATCGTAGCCTGATCTGTTCCTATAGTAGGATTTATGATGCTGTGGATTCAACATGATGATTCACCACAGGGAAAAAGGGCTGTTTCTTTTTTTTTTTTCCTTTGTATCCTTAGTGACTAGTCAGAGTCTGACACAGAGCAGATACCTAATAAATGCTTGTTGATCAATCAAAGCTATCTTACTTGGATGAGTCATTTAGCCTCTCTACAACCTTATCTGTAAAATGAGGAATTATACCTCAGAGGTCCCTTTCAGCCATGATTGATTATATGGTTAGAAATAGCACCTCTGGTATAATTCATTAAAAAAATAACAAGGCAAGGAATTTAGAAATAAGGAGATTTCTAAAGGTACTCCTAAAAGACACCATTATTCCCTCCCTACAGTTAGTAATTGATCATCAAGCAACTATTAAACCTCTACTTTGTGCCAGGCACTGTATTAGGCTTTAGAGATTTAAGTATAAAAAGTGAGACAATTCTTGAATTCAAGGGACTCCCATTCTCCTGGGGAAAAAAGGCAAATATTCTTTGACTTATGAAATTACACAAATCCTTTTGGATTCCTACCACTCTAAGACAACAATTTCCTTTATCTCTGGAAGAACTAAAAAGATTTTTACATGAAAGGTCTATTTTATTATAAACAACAGAAAGCATTATGATTCAGAAGTCAGTTGGAATTTTGTACAAGTTGAGACAGCAAGTGCAGACTTATTAGCTCTGAGGAGTGATAAAAATTTTCCAGGTAGTTTATATAAGTAAGAATACAAGAGAATTACTGCATTGATACAAAAGGATGATATAAAATCCAGTAGGAAAATAGAGTGGATGTAATTGTCATTTGAATGTCATGAAACCACATGGTTAATGTCCAGTTTTTTTCATGGTTCTTCGGGAATGCTAAGGACAACTACTGTGATTGTGAAAAGTTTTTTCAGAAACTACCAGAAATTGTGCTTAGAAGCAGTACATCTTTAGGACTAGTGACACTGGACTATAATGGTATGGTGTTGCATTTCACATTATTTTTTTTTCAATAGCTTATGTTAGCTTAAGAAAATTGGGCTAAGCTAAACAATCTTTTCATTATCTACAGAGAAGTAAGATCTGTAGAAGAATGCTGAACTTGGGATTAGGAAAACCTGAGTTCATGTTTGACTTCAGTGTGACTATAGGCAAGCTACCTATGCCTTTTAGGCTTCAGATACAATAGGGATAGTAATACCTATCTGAGGAGGTTGTTGTGAGGTTCATGTGAAATAATGTATGTAAATGTAAACTATATTGCAAAATTTAAAGTGGTACTGAAATCTTAGCTATTAGTATCCCTGTCCATTCTCCTACATGGCACTTCACTGATGAAGGTTTCCTTTTGGCTTTTATTGGTGGAAGGCTGATCATGAGCTCAGTCTGAGCTTTCCTGGTTCTCCAGTTGTTTCTAGCTAGAAGAACCAACTATTGCTAGTCTGTTGGAGAGGCATACTCCCAGGGAGAGGACAAAAACCTGGTGATGAAAAAAAATCAGTCCTGTTTGTTTATATTCTCTATGTGATTTTTGTGGAAGGACAGGGATTGGGAGTGTAGGAGAGGCAGAATATAAAAGAGAGTGAAGAGAAATAGCCACCACTGTTCACATAGTGTTAATTTATGCTCCACTAATAATACAGGATACTACATTCATCTTGAGCCATTTTGGGATATGTCTTGCATTCCTCTTACATTAAACTGTAGCAGATGCAGCGTTTTCATGATTTCTTTTAACAATTTTAAAAGTAAATCTATATGTTAGCCATACTTTTAGTTATGCAATGGGACAAAGAGGCGTCTTGTGTATAGTGGTACATTTTACTAAAAGATATAGTTGGTAGCATCATTGCCAGGTTATAGTATGTTTGATCCCAAAAAGTGCCAAATTAGAAATATATGTATATTTGGTTGGGTGTTCCCTAAAAAGGAAGATATTTACGCTATGGCGAATATGGAAGAATATTTTATAACTTTTTCTACATTAAGGACAAATTAAATTGGCCAGTGCTTTTCCCTATACCCTTCCCAATTTTTTTAACCATTGTTTTTACCTCTGTCGTTGAATGAAAATACATTTTCATTCATCAGCCAGATTTTTCTTCATTTCCCTTTGTCCCTAAAGTTGTCATACTTTTTATCGTAGCCTAATCTGTTTCTATAGCAGAATTTATGATGTGGTGGATTCAGCATGATGATTCACCACAGGGAAAAGTGATAATCTAATCTCAAGAAGAGCTGTATTATGTGGGAATATGTATTACATAATTTGTAATAATTTTGTTGCAATTTTTCTTTAATGCTATCATTCCTTTCTCCCTTTTTTAAATTGTTTCATCAGTCAAACTGGCGGCACAATGTCCAGGCACCAGAACCAGAATACAATCCAGGAGCTTCTGCAGAACTGTGCTGACTGCTTGATGCGAGCTGAGCTCATTGTTCAACCTGTGAGTTCTCTTTACTTATCTTTACCAAGGCCAGCAGAGAAACTTCTGCTACTCTGGACCATTGGATATTACCTAAGTCTCTCAGAGCCTCCTATTTCAGCAGACTTCTTGCAGATGACCTCACAAAGGGAATTGCCCTTTCATGGAACAGCGTGGAGTGGAATTTGCATCTTCTTACTTAAGTTTTCATGTTATATCATTAAACTAAATATGCACTAGTTCTGATATATTGCCAAACAAATATTAGGCCAGTCTCATTTCACAGAATTTTACAGCTGGAAAGGACTTTAAATAAAATACTCATTTAGTTTAGAAACCATTTGGATATTCTGGTTTATTGGTTTCATTTATTTGTTTGAAAAATCCTTCACTGTTACATTATTTCCCGTTAATATATTGACCTCAGTGGAAATAAGTCGCAGGAAATCAAAGAGGAAAGAGAGGACATTCATTCCACATACAATCCTAATACAAGAAGGAAGCAACTATAGGCTAGTAAACAGAGCCATTCTCTAGGTGGCGCAGTGAGTAGAGCATGGGCCCTGGAGTCAGGAAGACCAGAGTTCAAATTTGGCCTCAGACATTTGACACACTCACTAGCTGTGTGACCTTGGACAAGTCACTTAACCCCAATTGCCTGCCTTCCCCCTCTCCAAAAAAAAAAAGCCATTCTTGTGGGTGAGGGGTTGAGCAAAACAATCTGAAATTGTCTATTTTTTATATCAATAAAAATTGTTCACACAAAATTATATGTTTAATTAACAAATCCCCAAATATCCTGACCTTTTAGGACATTGTAGTAATACCCTAATTTTTTTTCATGTTTAACCTGTTATCCAGGATCAGGCAATGTCTCTGGATTCAGGAATTTCAGTTGAGAATACTTTTTCTGGCTCATATTAACTCCTAAAAAATACATTTTTAGATGTCAGTCTGCTTCATTAAGTAATTAAGTCACAAAACATTTATTTTTACTATTTCAGCTTTAGTTTTGTTCATAAAAATATTTGGGTTCAGTTTGAAGTGTAGCAAATCAAATCCATTACGGGTTTTGATTTGTCCTTTGGTTACTGCCTCTGCTTTGATGGTTTGAAATATAACACTATGATATCAAAATTCACCTCCTGAATGCTATCCTTTAGAAGGAGGAAATGTCCTTGGGATGGTTTAGTAATGAACACACTACATAGCTTTAAAAATTCTTTTTGACTGTTACTGTTTTATTACTGTGTATGGTACTAAAAATGTACCTGCTGTCATGTCTTTCATGCTTTTCTCCCCTAGTCTTACTGGAGGAATTATGAATAGCTATAGTTACTAATATATTTAAAGTTTAAGTTTGGAGAAAAGATATAAAAGTAAGGCTTGGTTCAAAAAGAGAAGAATTAAGAGTCTGAATTATATTCTTTCCATGTATCCAGCTATGTATACATATAAGCCCATCTTCCTTTAAAAGTAAAAAGGAAGAGTGTGCAATCAAACTGAGATCTCCTTCAGTGCCACTAGCGATATTTACTTAGTCTTGAGTGGAAGTCAATCACATGTCCTTTGTGGCTGTTCTCTTTTCCATTTAGGGACTTCAAGAATTTCATTTGTCTTCTTCCACCCCAAATCTATCATTGGCATGTGTCCAAAACACATGAATTAAAACAAGGAAGAGAATAATTCCAAAATAAGATCATTCATGCCACTGAAATGGCATAACTGTCTGCCCTTTCGACTAAAGACCAAGACAGCTTTCTTGTTTAAGAAGTAAAAAATGGCTTGTATAGGTGACACCATAGCATACTTTCTTTTTCTTAGGAAAGCTTGTGGATATGATAAAATACAGCAGGACTTCTTGATGGAGAAGGGGAAAAAGTCATTCAGTAGAAGGACTGTTTAGAGATATCAAAATAGAAATGTACTAAACTGTTTACCCCCATTTGATTTATGTATTTATTTTGTATTACATAAATAGTGAAGCAAAGCCACTGGGGTTGATGTCAATAAATGTGACTTATTGGCATTTGAAAAATGAAAAGTGAAGTGGGATGATTTTGTCTGCTAAAGAGTCTGTCAGTAATGCCTGTTATTGATACAAAAGAAAGAACTTAGGATTTAGGGTCAGTGGCTCTGGATTCAAGTGCTGATGTGACCACTACTGCCTATGTGACCTTGAACAAATAATTCACCTTGTTAAGCTTAATTTTTCTTTCCCTTTGAAAACTATAATTGGACTAGTTGAGTTCTAGGATCACTAAATAAAAATCAATGAATACATTTTGTGTTGAAATCAACATCCATAGTCACCAGGAAGCCTTCGTGTTGTCCTCCTCACTCCATTGTATTTCTCATTCGGTGGTGTTTGTTGTTTTTCGTTTAGTCATGTGCAGTCATGTCTGACTCTTTGACCCCTTTTGGGTTTTTTTTGGCAAAGATACTGTACTGGTTTGCCATTTTCTTCTTCAGCTTATTTTACAGAGAGGGAAACTGAGGCAAACAGGGTTCAGTGACTTATCCAGGGTCACACAGCTAGTAAGTGTCAGAGGCCAGATTTAATAAAGTAGGGAAGATAGCCTTCCTTACTTCAGGCCTGGCACTCTATCCACTTTGCCACCTAGCTGCCCCATCTCACCTCCAGTGGGAGGTGCTAATGAATGACAGATGAGTCTATACAGGAGATACTCAGGTTATAAGTAGCTTTTGAAAAACTAGTAAAACTTCAGGTAACTATCTAAAGGTTGTTAGTTCATAAATTTTCATGGTATAAAATTGGGATTGTTTCTCTTCCTCTTCCCACCTATCAAATTACTAAGATTATTTTCTTTTAAGAATTTGGTGCAGTTAGCTGGGGAAAATGTATGGCATTTGTCAATACCTGTAAAGAACAAATTAAGCAGTGCTACCTGCTTAAATGAGCTTCCTTTGAGTTTCCTTTTGTGAAGTTTTATATCAATTATGTGTATTCTTTCTCTCAGGAGCTGAAATATGGAGATGGTATACAGCTGGGTCGGAGTAGAGAACTGGATGAATGTTTTGCGCAGGCCAATGACCAAATGGAAATCACTGACAGCCTAATCAGAGAGATGCGGCAAATGGGCCAACCTTGTGATGCCTATCAGAAAAGGTATTGCAAATGTTGGGCGTTCAGAAGATGGCCTAGATTCCTTCATTAAAAAAGCCCCTGAAATTCTAGCAAGTTCAGTTATATTGTTAATCTTCCCATGGCACATGTTTGCAGTTAAAAGGGATGCTTCCTTTATGGAAGCTAAATCTTCCAATACACAGCTATTCTGGCTGAGAGAAATATTTGTGTTATGTTTATCTGCTTTGGATGTCTTTAAAATATATCATCTGAAATGCCTCTAAGACAGACATAGAATGGATCTATTTTTGGGTGTAGTTGTAAAGCAACTCTAAAATAAACTAAAATGACTTCTTCAAAAGGGGTAAACGTTTGATTTTGATTCAGGTGCCAATGGTAAAGTCTGGTTTTTAGATTTGAAAAGTAACAATGGCTCATATTTTTTTGTTTAATTTTTAAATAAGAGAGCATATAAACATTTATTCAGAAGATAGTGGATGCTGTTGACTCTGTACTGCAGTTCTAATTTACATTAAAAAAATGTTTACTGGTATATTTGTTTTTACATCACCTTCATTTCCAAACATATCTCTCTCCCTTCTGCTATCTAGACAGCCATCCCTGGTAGCAAAAAACTTTTTAAAAGGAGAAAAGGAAAAAAAATCAGGTCTGAAAAACTCATCATTACACCACCAGAGCCTGACAGCATCTGCAGTGTTTCATATTCGTAGTCTCTCTACTCTCCAATGAAAGTATGGAAGTGATTTTTTTTTCATCTCTTCCTTGTGGTCAAGCTTGATCATTGGTTAAATGGCATTCAGTTTCATTTTCCCTTCCTCCATTTACATTGTTGCCATTGTGTATATAATTTTCCTGATTCTGCTTCTTTACATTAGTTCATGTAAGTCTTCCTGTGGTTCTCTGTATTCATCATTTATCACTTCTTATAGCACAGTTACGTGCCATTACATTCACTTAACGCAACTTGTTATAGCAATTCCACCATTTATAGGCATACACTTCATTTCTCATTCTTTGCTTTTGACTTCTTGAGAATGAAATTTACAAAATGACATTCTTCTATTTGAAAAAGGTCATTCCAGTGACTTATAGACTGACTTTGTATTTCATGAGAACAAATGACCAAAGAATGAATCAAGATTAAAGAGAGAAGGGTTCTACCAGCTTGGCCGATGACAGTTATGTTTTCTGCGATGTTACTTCATGCTTTAATCTTTAAATCTTGAGGATTAGTTTTGCTTTATTTTGAGCAAGGTTTAGGTCAGATATTTATGATGTGAGTAGGCAAATTCAAGAATTGCTAGCTTGTGCTTTCAGAATTTTCAGAGGAAGGAGACTCTAGGATACCTTCCTGACCTTCCATAATTGTTTTCTTTTCCTTTCAGATTACTCCAGCTTCAGGAGCAAATGCGTGCCCTTTATAAAGCTATCAGTGCTCCTCGAGTAAGAAAGGCCAGCTCCAGGGGTGGTGGAGGATACACTTGTCAGAGTGGCTCTGGGTGGGACGAATTTACCAAGCGTCTCACCAGTGATTGTTTGGGATGGATGAGACAACAAAGGGTAAGCATTTTTCTGGGGAAACTTATTAATCTAGTCCTTCTAAACCACAAAGCAGGGACCTTAAATAGTATTCTTTTGGTAAGTGAGATTGAATAGGGTCTGAGACCACACTGTGCACGCGTATATTATAATGAATGCTGAGACCATACAGCAAAGTCAAGATTGCATATTGAAGCAGGTATTTTTGGTGTTTATAGCTTGTAGTATTCTTCCCTTTACATGCCATTTATGAATGAGTTTAATTCACTTCCATTAAGAAGAATATATTAATCCAGATCTGTCGTTTTTTACATAGATCCTTGATGGCAGACTCAATCATAGGAGGTTTTTGTGTATACAAAGTCTCAGTGTTGTACAGTCCTGTAGAAATGAACTTGTTTGGCTATTGATGTAGGAGGAGAGTAAACTTAAAAATCTGCTCTGGCCTTATTTCAAAGACTTGCTTTCCATTTATTTTTATTTACCATTAGCTCGGTTCCATCTCCAGTAGTTAATGATAACTTTTGCTATGTAAGGTTAAACCCTCTATTAAGTCTAGATTTATAACTCAAGAATAAAGGTAGGGAATTGTTTAAAAAACTTAGCTACTTAAGTAGACCTAACATTAGCCTACATTATTGCTATTATGTATATGATATATATGGGCATGGAGAATTGGTATGTATCTGTCCATTAACACAATATGAGAACACTGATTTCTCTGAATTGCTTAAGGAATCACTGTCATTATTTTATTATCATACTTAATGCATACTTAGCTACCACAATTTGTAGGATAGAAAAAAAAAAGTCATAGGAGTATGCCCATTGATATTTTAAGGCATTTGGGGTTTTTTTAAGAGTTTGCCTTACTTCATTTCTGTGATAAGTTTGGGTTTGCTTTTTAAGCAACTGCAGAGGATTGTTTAGAATATTAACAAATTGGATGAGCTCAGCCTGCATTAAAACCAGATTTTCCAGTTTGGGCTTGTTTGTTGATTACCTCATATTTATGATATGACATTTTCTTTTCATGGGGCCATTAGGTTACTAGAGTAGGAGTAAAGTAAAATAATGAAAATTAAAACACACTCTGACCCATTCCCTAGACCTGCAATGTCTATAAAATATGAGTTTTTAGCTCTCGTTAGTATTTTGTTATTTTAAATATCCATTCACAATTATCATCAACCAGTTGCTATAATGGAGGTGTTGGGGATTTTTTTCTTGGAAATCTACTATTGATGAACTGTAATTCTCAGAAATAAGCATATAACTCAGAAAGATGGTGGGGCGGGGGGAGATTGAGCATTTACAAATGTAATTGGTCTGTATCTAGAAGAGAGTTTTGTTATTAATCAGTGTCATGACAGATTTACAAGAGGTAATATGGTGTAGTGGATAGAAAGCTGGTGTCTGAATCATGAAGATCTAAGTTGAAACCCTGCCTCTGACATAATAACTGTGTGACCCTAGGCAAGTCAGTCAACCTCTCAATGCTTTATACAACTCTCTATGACAATACATTTCAGAGAAGGTGTTGACCTGCGTGGGTAGAGGACATTAACTCACCTAAAGTGACATAGACCAATGAAGTCACAGGTCCAATCTCAGTTCCTGTCCCATAACAAATTTAACAGATGTTAACCTGCAACTAGGGCAGCTAGGTGATTCAGTGGATAGAATTCTGGGCCTGAAGTGAGAAAGACTCATTTTCATGAGTTCAAATCTGGCCTCAGACACTTATGAGCTGTGTGACCCTGGACAAGTCACCTAACCCTATTTACCTCAGTTTTCTCATCTATAAAATGATCTGGAAAAGGAAATAGCAAACCACTCTAGTATCTTTGCCAAGAAAACACCATATGGGGTTACGAAGAGTTGGGCATGATTGAACAACCAAAACCTGCAACTATTTTAAAATGTTCTGATGTGATTACTCTCTGGTTGATGAGGTTTTCATCCAGCCAAACCTTTCCCCTCTGAATATGTAGCTTTTCTTAGCATCTACAACATGCATGGCACAGTGTTCCATACTGTGGAGATTACAAAGAAGTAAAAGAGGGGAATGTTCACGTGAAAAATTAAATAACTTGGGGTATGGTCTGTTATCGATGAGTGTTATGGGCAGCAAGTACTATAGGAATTCAGAGGAGGGAGAGATACATAGTGATAAATAGATGGGGAGGGGAGAATTGAGCACTTGCCAATGTAATTGGTCTTCATTTAGAAGAGAGTTTTGTTACTATTTAGTATCATAAATCCATAAATAGATATAGAGTGATAAAGGAGGCCTTCATGGAGATGGATTGTTTTGACCTTGGGCTTGAAGTCTAAGTAGTGCATTGAGTCACCTACAGACTATAGGAGCAATTTTAGTGCTTTGATTGCAGTTTCAGGCCACAGCCCCTGTAAAGTAGGTTAGTTATATTTTTCTTAACCCATAATGGGCAGGATCATGAATATAACTGAGAGAGTGAACTTGAAAATTACAGAAATTTGATTTTCTATAATCATACTTGGCCCAGCTCTTTAGCTTTTAGTCAGCAGTAGACCCTATGCAAGCTGTCTGATTTAACCTTATAGAAATACCCTTGTAGCAAAGGTCCACCATTTTACAATGCAGAGAAACTTGCATTAGCAAATGAACCCTGTTTCTTCTTTTAAAGCCGCTAATGTCACAAGGGTTATCAGTAGAAACCTAATGAGCCTATCAGTCTCTGAATAACTACTCACCGTTCCCACCTCCAAGGGAAAGTTATCTTATTATTTACTTTGTAGTTTGCCCCAGCATTCTCTCTTCTGCTGTACTTCCTTGCCTATCCCTTCCCAAGCACACAGCCCTGTATTCTGCATTTCAGTCCCTAGAGACTGTCTGTGCCCAGTTTTAAAGATCTCTTTCTCTAATAGCACAGTCCCTGGGAGATCATACTTGGCTTCTTCACCTTTCTAAGGGTTTTGTTTTGTCTTTCCTTATTTGGTATTCCACTGATGGAAGACTCAGATTTCATGTAGCTTGGTTAAATTCCACAGGGCTGGCAATTATTGAGAAGATCAAGCTTGGAATGGTGCCACTGCATGACCATTTCAGTATATTGCACAACTAGGCTCTTTTGAAGGTTTGCTCTAGCTAATTGAGAAAGGGTCAAAGTTCTTTGTAATGTTTAGATGTAGGACTCTGAAATGGCTCCACTTTTTGAAAGCTTGCCAGGTCTATTTGAGCACAGGTGTGGCTTAGCACAGTAGATATGGCAGTTGTTTTTGCTAAATCCTGAAAACAGCCCTCAGCTGATGAGGTTTGCATAGGAAATAAGTAATGGTGACTTGACAATTTGCAAATAATGTATGCAGGCACACACACATATTTATGCATATATTTTCTATATGTTTACATATTCTATGTGCACATACATGTTTGTGCATGTATATAATATATTTAATTATGCATGTTATTTTACATCATTGTTACATAATATATATTATATACACGGGCAGCTAGGTGGGACAGTGGATAGAGCGTTGGGGCTGGAATCTTCCTGAGTCTGGCTTCAGACACCTAATAGCTGTGTGACCCTGGGCAAGTCACTTGACCCTGTGCCTTTGATTTGAGGAGCTCAAAATGAAGGGACATGTTATTTTTTTTCTTTTATAGGCGGAGATGGATTTAGTCCAATGGGGTGTCGATTTAGCATCTGTAGAGCAACATATCAATAACCACAGAGTCATCCACAATGCCATTGGAGACTATCGGTGGCAGCTGGATAAAATTAAGGCCGACATGGTACTACCTTTTACATGCCGTCTTTTAAAATATGTTTATTGGGAGGGTGGGTAATTTCTCTTATCTCTAAGAAGTCTTGTAAATAATATTAGCTTATGATTATTGCCATTCTGATCTGGTGGTATGTTTGTAAAATTTCATTTCACATATGAGGAAGTGGAATTATTTATTATCACATGGCACAAATAGCACTTAAACTGGAATTTTCAAAAATGTCACAAACACAGTCAGTTTGCCTCTGTTGTGTTTGGGCAAATAATTCAGTGTTTTATGAGTAGGGAAGTACCTTTGGAAATGAAGTGCATACAGTGAACATGATGCATTATTACTTCTGCATCTTTGGCAAATTATTTACTTAGTGGTAACTATTATAGTATTTATACTGAACAATCTCTTTTCCCAACTCCTTTCCATTATTCACTGAAAATTAGGAGAGAATAATTGGATAAAAGAGAATTAAAGCAAATATATTTATCTGCTTTCGTTTGACCATTTAAATCATACTTTTCCTTAGGTAAGAGATACTAAAGGTTCAGCTTTATTATTATTATTATTACTTTTAATTCTAACCTTCCTGCCTATTATTTTACTCTAGATATATGTCCATCTTCTTCCCTTACTTTTCCAAGATAGGAGGTGATGAGAAAATCCTATTCGTGTTTTCCACCTTGGAAAAAATTAATCTCTCAGTGCCTTATTGCATCTAGGCTCTTGAGAATGATTTCAGGCAGATTATCTGGGTACAACTAATTTAACTGTGGTTGAAAGATTCTTTCACATATAGAACCAACACTATATTGGATGGAGAGGGTCTGAAGCCATACCTGAGAAAGAGGAGATCAGAAACAATGCCAAGACTAGGTTGAATGCACAGTGAGCATTGAATAATAACTCCTTTTATTTTCTTCAAGCGTGAGAAATCTGCAATATATCAACTGGAGGAAGAATATGAAAATCTTGTGGTAAGTACATATATTTCTCAAGTACATATAAATCATGTTTATGTTCAGGTATAGCTATTGCGAACATCATAGATGTTTTAAAATTCTATTAGATTATCATTTTGTATTTATTGAAGAATCCACTTAAGAAATTAAATTTGAGAAAATTGCTCACACACAGTTCTCTTTGTAACTAGGTACTTGATAAAAGGATTGTGATGATAGGGATCATTAAAACAGTTGCTAAACACTGGTAGGTGAAATAAAGTTAATGAAGTTTTTCAACCTTTGCATTGAATCCTAGTCCTTTTGTATAGAAAGGGAAAAAATAGCTAAAGAGTTTGTATTTTCCATATAGTTTATTTTACCATCATCACGTGATAATGACATGTTCCATAACAGTGAAGGGAGTGTTTACATTTGATTCTCATAGTCTTTCTTTTAAGACAATAACCTGTTATTCAGCATGGTGTAATGGATAGCATACTTGCCTTGGAGTCATAATAACCTGGGTGCAGGTCTAGTCTTCAACGTTTACTTGCATAGACAAGTCATTTAACGTCTCTATGCCTGTTTCCACATCAATAAAACAGATCCGAATTAAAATCTAACCTCGGATACTTATTAGCTGTGTGATCATGGACAAGTCACTTAAAGCACCTACCTCCCAGGTTTGTTGTGAGAATCATCACGATAATATTCATAAAATGTCCTTGACACATAGTAGCCACTATATAAATGCTGGCTATTATTACAAAAATTTAGAGCTAATGGGGATCAATTGAGATGATGCAGACAAAGTATTTTGTAAACCTTGAAGAACACCATAAAGTCAGCTACTTATTATTGGTGCTTTCATGATTATTTCCTCATTGGCGACAGTCTTCACCATTTTTTCATACTTAGCAAACATTGTGGTTTTTGTGGCATTGGCATATCCTCTTTAGCAATGAAAAAAGATGGTAGAGATGACCATAGGCTATTTTATGGCCAGAGCAGGCCATGTTCCAAAGCCTACTCATCTTTTTTGTTGTTTAAAACACAGTATTTCACTGGGTAGCTGAATTTCACCAGTAGCTGAATCCAGATGAGTTAAGAAAGATACTAGTGAACAGAAGTGTTATGTAGCTTTTACAGTATCATTACTTATTGAGTTGAGTATTAGTAAGACACTGGGAAGCATTACAGTGATAAAGAGCTCGTCTTGTAGCCAGGAATGCCTGGATTCAAATCATGCCATGGACACAAATGGCTGTGTGACCCTGGGTAGGTCTTTGTGCTCAAGACAACTCTCTTAAGACTGTAAGTTGTAGAAAAGATGCCAATCTGAATTGGTAGAGGGAGTTTCTTCTGAGTTCTCTATGCCAATGAAATCACTGGTTCAGTCCCTATCCCTGGTATGACGTTGCCTAGTACACTTTAGCTTAATTTTTTACATTGGTGAGTGAGGCCAAAGTTATTTTTAAGTGAGTTTTTGACCCCAAAGAGGGGCATCAACTAAAAGTCTTATATAATTCTGTAATTGATCACTGAATTGACATGTTTTGAAATCTTGCAGAAAGCATCCTTTGAAAGGATGGATCACCTTCGCCAGCTTCAAAGCATCATCCAGGCCACTTCCCGTGAGATCATGTGGATCAATGACTGTGAGGAAGAGGAACTACTTTATGATTGGAGTGATAAAAACACAAATATTGCCCAGAAACAGGAGGCTTTCTCGGTAAGTACACTGCCCCTCTCTGTACCTCCCCTCCTCAACCCTGCCTACATTTTGTCAGCATTTCATCCTAGAAACTGCTGAATAGAAGGGTGTGCTAACTGATCATAATAGACACTAGATGCCTTTCCTCTCTGGTTAAGCCATCCCATATTCCAGTCTAATGATTACCAAAAAGCTATTCACTTGACATGACCTTTTGGTGACTTGTGTAGAAAAGGTAGTGGTCAGCATCATAGTAGTCAGTTTAAGGTCAATTTAAAAGCCAGCTATATAGTTCAGGGGATAGAGCCCTGGGCTTAGAGTCAAGAAGATGTGAGTTCAGATCTGGCCTCAGATACTTAATAGCTGTGTGACCTTGAGTAACTCATTTAACCTGTTTGCCATAGTTTCTTCATCTGTAAAATGGGGATGATAGTAACACTTCCCAAGGTTGTTGTGAGGATCAAATGAAATATTTATAAGAAGAAATTAGCACATCGCCCGGCATGTAATAAGTGCTATATAAATGATATTTTTTAAAAGAAAGATCCATTCACTCTTATGACATCTAGAACTTTTTTTACATTTAATTTCCCCTCCTCAATTACATGTAAGCAAAAACTTTTAAAATTTATTTAAAAAGAATTATGAGTTCCAAATTCTCTCTTTCTCCTTTCCCCTTCTTGAGAAGGCAAGCAATTTCATATAGATTATACATGTGCAGGCACACACATATTAGCCATGTTGTAAAAAAAAATGAGGACCAAAAAAATCAAGAATAATAAAGTTTAAAAAGTATGCTTCAGTCTGCATTCAGACTCAATCAGTTCTTTCTCTGGAGGTGGATTAAATGCTATTATTATTACTATTAAAATTTAGAAAGAGCCGATTTAGAGTTCATTGATAATTCAGGAACTGTTAAGTTGCTAAGAAAATGCAGTTTGTCTCTACTATTATTTAAAAAAAAACAGTGGGAGAAATGGAATGTTGATGGATGACTTGTTTTAAAGGGTTTGTTTGTTCTTGGTCTTGTCTTCATAGATACGCATGAGTCAGTTGGAACTTAAGGAAAAAGAACTCAACAAGCTTAAGCAAGAAAGTGACCAGCTTGTTCTCAACCAGCATCCTGCTTCAGACAAAATCGAGGTAAACTTCTTATGTGACATTTATATTGTAGTGTCTGGGACTAATTGATAAGCTCCACAAAGGGAAAAGGTGAATATGTGGAGCTCTCTTGTACTATCATAAACGCTCCATTCAAAACAGTCTAATTTCTAGTTTTATGCCAGTAAATTATGCCTCTTTATCAAGCCTGGTTTTAAGAATGAAGTTTAACTTGGAGCCAATTGGACTGTTGGACAGTTCTTTTTTGTTTTAGGAGAAACTCATTTAACTTGGCACTGAAACCAAGAACAACTTTCTAAGTTTCTGATCAAACTGAAAAGTGCTGGTTTGTTCCTTTGGCCACCCTTAGGGAAAATTGGCTTTAGCCTGCTTAATGGCATTTTAAACAACTCCTGTTTTCTCTGCAGGCATACATGGATACCTTGCAGACTCAGTGGAGTTGGATTCTTCAGATCACCAAATGCATTGATGTTCATCTCAAGGAAAATGCTGCCTACTTTCAGGTAAGGTTTTACTTCTGCAGAAACAGTTAACAGTTCACTTATTTTAGGGATTCATATCTTAAATCTGTTTTTAAAGAGCAAAAGCAAAAAAGCCCGCAATGCATAAACACATGAATTGTTCTTGATTTCAAAGAGTACTTATTTCCAGGTCACCTAATGACTCTTAGGCAAGGAAGGCATTCTGAGGCATTAGGAGCAGACAATCTAGACATGAAAAAATTTCCCCCTTTGCTAATATTTTTATTTAGCTATCTCTTAATTGCTCTGGGGCAGTTAGGTGGCACAATGGATAGAGTGACAGACCTGGAATCAGGAAGACTCATCTTTCTGAGTTCAAATCTGGCCTCAGACACTAGCAGTGTGACCATGAGCAAGTCACTTGACCCTGTTTGACTCAGTTTCCTCATCTATAAAATGAGCTGGAGAAGGAAATGGCAAACCACTCCAACCTCTTTTCCAAGAAAACCCCAAATGGGATCACGAAGAGATGGATGCTACCAGAAAGGACTGAACAACAAAAAAATCAATTACTTTTCTCATGCTATGAAGTGTAGACATTAGCTTATACAGCTACTCATACCCTATTTATTGGAAAGCAATTATTGCATTTTCATTGACATGCTCTTTAAAAAGTATTTAACTAGATCATCATTCTCCCTGGTAGTTTTTTGAAGAGGCTCAGTCCACTGAAGCCTACCTGAAGGGCCTACAAGATTCCATCAGGAAGAAGTACACCTGTGATAAGAATATGTCGCTGCAACGCTTGCTGGAACAGATCAAAGAACTTGAGGTATCATCAATATAAAATCTTTGGCAATGGGAAAAAAGCAATGTAGTAGGTCTTCTGTTCACTTAGCATACTGCTTATGATTATTGGTCTATTGGTAATATGTAGAAGAGCCCAAGACAAATAAAATAAGATCCTTAGGTACACATGGGTTCTTGATCTTTCATAGATCAAATTATGTGAATTTCTCTGCATGTTCAATTTTTATCAAGTCATGTGGTTCAGAGTGCTTGGACCCTTTGCAAGTTTCATGCCAAAATGAAAACAAAGAGAACAGTGATTTCTTAGCTTCAAAAATCCTTTGGAAAAGAATACTAAGAAGTTTAAGCAATCCTTCCACACTGTGGTGTTCTTTTTTGCTCCTTTAATTCACAGGTAAGTAGCTTATATAATGGTTTATCTTGAAATGCTCTCATTCTCCCCCCCCCACCCCAAATGAATTTTGTGGCCTTATAGTGAATATAAGTATTTTATCAGTTTATGATAACTTTGCTTTAAACTGTCTGGAAGATTTTGCCAGAAAATTCTTAGGCTATCACTTTTTAAAATATGATTTAAAAATACAATTGCAGAAAGAGCGAGAGAAGATCCTTGAATATAAGCGCCAGGTACAAAACTTGGTAAACAAGTCCAAGAAGATTGTCCAGCTGAAACCTCGGAACCCAGAATATAGGAGCAATAAACCCATTATCCTCAAGGCCCTGTGTGACTACAAACAAGACCAGGTATGTACTGACTGGCTGTTGTTGAGAAGAATTCAAAAGTTCCCTTGCCTACAGGCTATTCACAAGTAATTGAAGTTTCAAATAGCTTGACAATGATGGCTTTGCTTTTATATCTGGAAGAATCATTTAGCAAATAAGCTCAGTAGTTTTGCTTTTCATGCTGATGTGCATAATTATTGAACTTCTTTAGGGAACATTAGCCTTGAATGTGTGTGTAGATATATGTGTTCTTCTATATTACCTTAAATGAGAAGTAATGGAGAGGTAGACTATTAAGTTGAATAAAAAGAGCAGTTAGCACAAATTTTATGCAGCAATTAAATATATTTCTTTTTCTAGAGGCTACTCAGCAAACATAAAGATACCAAGTATTGAGCAATTCTATGTTTTAATCAATTAATTAGATTATACTTTCCAGTGGGTTTTTTTGCATGCAAATTGTCATATTTAATAAAACAATGAAATTTAGTGCTAATCGATTAAACAGAAATGTCCAGACTGCTAACTTGGAGATTAATAAGCATGGTATCCAGGGTCAGATGCTGAAAAGAATGTTGAGATTGATATACATGAAAATAAAACTAGTTGTCATTTCTGTTTAAGGAACTAGGGACCCATTATGTGCTAGCATTTGGTTAAAAGGAGGTATTGCTAGTGCTCTAACATGAAACTGAATATATGCTGGGTTTTATCTTTTTATATTTCAAAGGGAGATGAATATGATATCATTAACTAATGGAGGAGGCTCACTTTATCCTCCCCTTCCCCCTTCCCCATATATACTTACACAACATGTATTATAATCTGAAACATTTTGTCCCCTTATCTCTTAACTCCCCCTCCCCCCTTTCCCTGTGGCTTTGACAAGGTGGACTACACAGAGGTGTCAGACATGTGGCCTGAAACATTCCTGGGTACAGCCTGAACCAAACTAAATGGCAATTGGAAATATTTAACAAAATAAATAAAAATACAATAAAACATGGATAATGTTAATTTGTGGCCCACAGGGATCTGATATTACTTGAGTTTGACACAACTGGTCTAGATGATCTTTAAGGTCAAATCCAACTCTGTTTTTTTATTATTCTATGAATAGAGGCAAAAATACTTTTGTGCTTTTGTGACAGAAAATAGTGCACAAGGGAGATGAATGTATCTTAAAGGACAACAATGAACGCAGCAAGTGGTATGTGACTGGCCCAGGAGGCGTAGATATGCTGGTCCCTTCTGTTGGTCTTATTATCCCTCCTCCAAATCCATTAGCAGTGGACCTTTCTTACAAGTAAGTTTTCTATGAGTCTCACTTAATAATGGTCAGCTAGTAGTTGGGAGTTGGGGAGAGTATCTAGAGAATTACTATTTCTCCAACAGTTCAAGGACATTCTTACAAAGCTGTTCTTTAGTTAAAAAAAATTGTTTACAAAGACAACTCTGCTTCTAACTTCAAAATTGTTTTATGTTGAAATTTTATAATACCTGCTATGGTAAGGCTTTGGAAGAAGATTTGGAAAAGGCATTACACTGCTGAAGAAAAAACCTCAGTCTAGCTGTGAGTGAAAAGAGGAGTCAGTGACATTTGTCATTTACTCCATCTAAATTAAAAAACTTTTCTCTCTTTTGAAAAGTATTTTATTTTTATATTTTAAAACTCTGTTTTGAAGAAATTACCCATGAATATTCCAACAAATACAAGTGAAATATCAGCTTATCAGTCAATCAACAAATATGTATTAGGTACTCACTATGTGCTGAGTGCTGAGAATACTAATACAAGCATAAAAAAAAAGATAGTTTCTGCCCTCAAAGAGCTTATATTTTAATGGGGGGAAGACATAAAAAGAAGATGAAAAGGGAGGGGAGAAATATGAAGGTACTCAGTGAGGTGACATGGTAGAAAAAGTTCTGGAGCATAGCCTGGAAAAGAATGAGATATGCGTGACCTGGTTGCCCTCCTTAAATGGTGGTTTTGGGAAAAGCCATCAAATCAGAGGAAAAGACCCCAGGGGTGGAGGGTTCTTCTGATAGGTGAATTCCAGGATTGGAGTGAGCATGGTAGAGAAGGTCCAGAGTGTAAACTGGAAAGGAATGAGAGCCTATGTGCAGTATTCATTTTGATCCAATAAGATAATGCATGTACAGCAAGATATAACCTGGAAAGTGATATATGAATGTCAACTGCTGTCATTATTTGTGTTTTCCATGGTGACTGGCATAGTACCTTGTACAAAATAGCTGTTCAACTGATGTTTGCAGGAAAATCTGTTGGTCAAAATACACACATACAAATACAGATATACAATATATTTAAAAGTAAAGTGTTTTTGGATCATCCATGCAATGGCTCATCTCCATTAGTATGGATAATTTGAGAATTTTAATGGCTATATCCAAGTTTAAAAAGTGAGTTAAATATTGTCATGTTCCCTATTTTGCATAAGATACAGATTTTGAAAAGTATACTTATTTTCTCCCTTTCTGCTATTATTTTGATTTGAATCTTACTCCATGGTCAATTATATGTTAGTCCTTCATTTCCTCTGTTGCTATGAAATTTGAAAGTTCAACTTTAAATTTCTTTCCTTTTAATTCTAGGATCGAGCAGTATTATGAAGCCATTTTGGCTCTGTGGAACCAGTTGTATATCAACATGAAGAGTCTGGTGTCTTGGCATTACTGTATGATTGATATTGAGAAAATCAGAGCTATGACTATTGCTAAGGTAAGTGTCTTTGAGAGATTGGAATGGGACCCTAACCTTCTCAAGAGATTACCTGTTTCATCGGTTTGGTTGGAGAGCTATGGAAGGCAGTGCTGACTGGCCTTATTATGAGATGGACCAGGGTAGATGTAGAAGCCTAAGCATACTCCTAATGGGAGACAGGCAACCTGGTACCTGTGACAATAGAGAGACGTAACATAGAGTAATCTGATGAGACTGAACTACCAATAGAAAAAGTTTAAAGGCACTCATCCCTGTGCTATTTTATGTGTAGAAACCATCGTGCTTGTTGCCTTAAAATTGTCAGATCCCTTTTAAGGACTAAACCTTTGTATTTTAGAGCTGCTGACTGACCAAAAGAAGGAGTGGTTATAGGATTCTTATTTTTAAAAAAAGTTTTATTAAATATCTTTTATTTTTAGATCACTTATATTTCTTAATAAGTCTCTCTCCCCTCCCCTATCCAGAGTACCTAAAATGATAGAAGGGGAAAGTGACAGATGTTGGAAGGGACATGGAAAAATTCAGACTCTAATTGATTGTTGGTGGAATTGTGAAATGATCCAGCCATTTTAGAGAGAGCAATCTGGAATTATGCCCAAAGAGTTATGAAACTATCTATATCCTTTGACCCAGCAATACCACTACTAGGTCTATTTCCAAAAATAATTAGGGAAAAAGGAAAAGAACCCATATGTTCTAAAATGTGCAACACTTCCTATAACCAAGAACACAAAAGGAAAAAAAAAGTAGTCCAGCAAACTAGCCAGCGCATCAACTAAAGCCAATATTATGTACCAAGTTCTACACCCATAATTTGCCCTCACACCTGCAAAGAAGGAAAGGAGATGCACCACTTGGATCTCTTTTTGGGGAGCCAAGCCTGATTATTTTAATTTCACAGCTTTCAGTTTTGTTTGCTTAGTTATTTTTCTTTACATTTACATTGATGTAGACATTGTATGTATTGCTTTCCTCAGTCTACTTCATCTTGTCACTTTTTAATATCCTCCTATATTTCTCACTCCTCATTGTATTTTTTTTCTTACAGCATAACAGTCCATTACATTCAGGCACCACCACTTATTTAGCCATTCTCCAATTTGTTTCCAGTTGTTTTTTTTTTTCTACTATAAAAAGTGCTTGCTAATTTTGGAATCTTTCTTTTTATCATTGATTTCCTTAAGGTATAAGCCTAGCAATAGAATTGCTGGGTCAAAGGATAAGGGCATTTTATTCACTTTCTTAACATAATTTCAAATTGCTTTCCAAAATAGTTGGATCTGTTTACACTCTACCAACAGTGTATTGTTGTGCCTGTCTCTCCATGCCCTTCCAATTTAAATTGTTTCTGTCTTTTTTCATTATTGCCAATTTTCTGGGTATGAGGTGAAACTTCAGAATTATTTTGCTTTGCATTACTCTTATTGATTGTGAGGGAGCAATTATTAATAATTGGCACTTCATTTGAGAGTTGTTTTTTATATCCTTTCACCACTTCTCTTTCAAGGGAATAAGTTTTAGTCTTATCTATTTGTCTTAGTTCCCTATTCATCTTGGATATCAGCAAGATAGAGTTGAGGCAATGTTCCCCCATCCTCAATTGACCACTTTCTTTCTTATCCTTTATGATTAATTGTGGGATTCTTTTAAGAACATCCAAAGCATATTATAGGGTAGTAGTTGATTCTTGGGATCAGTTGTGTCCACAGAATAATCTCTAAATCACCAAGAATCCGTTTCAATTAGGTTGAGCATACAAAACAGGTAGCCCCTCAGTCACAACTAGAGTGAGGCTATATTTATACAACAGTCTCCTCTTTGGCTTGGTTGCATAATGGAGTTGACCATGTACTTGATTGCTTGTTTAAAATTTCCTCCTGTTTTGTTTTTAGCTGAAAACAATGCGCCAGGAAGATTACATGAAGACAATAGCTGATCTTGAGTTACATTACCAAGAATTTATCAGGAATAGCCAAGGCTCAGAGATGTTTGGAGATGATGACAAACGGAAAATACAGTCTCAGTTTACTGATGCTCAGAAACATTATCAGACCTTGGTTATACAGCTTCCAGGTCACCACCAGCATCAGACAGGTTTGCATTTTCTCTTTCATGAATTAAATAGGCTGTTTACAAATGAAATATTCTGTATAACTTAGCCATTTGGACTCTTGGAGGTATTTTGAGACTTTGAAAACTTTTTTGAAAGGAATTTTTGCCAAAAGTTTTTTTTTAAATATATATAGCAGTCTCAAAATCAGGCTTATTTAATTTGCAAAGAACAATGGATTTTTCAGTGAGCAAACAAGATCTAACTGCCTTAGTGGTTCATGGATTTTGCTTCACATTTATTTATATGAGGAAAAATAAAGGTTTTTCACTTTCCTCTGCTGGAAGGGGACAAGGGAGAGGTCCCATGATGAAGATATGCTTGCTCTCTTCAAGTAATTTTACTACTTTTCCCCATCTTATGAACCTTTAAAGTTTTTAATTCCATGATTTTTTTCCTTTAAGTCACTACAACTGAAATCACTCATGTTAGCAAAGATCCAAACCAAAATCAAGTCATTGAAATCAACAGAGAAAATGACAAGCAAGAAACATGGATATTAATGGAACTTCAGAAGGTTCGTCGGCAGATGGAGCACTGTGAGAGTAGAATGACTCTTAAAAATATCCTTCAAGCTGACCAAGGCTCTTCTCACCACATCACAGTGAAAATAAATGAACTAAAGGTATGTGTATGTTAAATTATATTAAACATGTGTCTTAAACTTTCTAGTAAATTCTAATGGTACAAGTCTGGGTAATTTCAGTGTGACTTTTTAAAAATCATAATTTTTATATCATCCTAGCTTTGTGTAGGAAGTGGTTTGCACTTCTTCTGAAGTGCTGAGAGGAAAGAAAAATGTAATAGTAAATAAAACCTTTTATAGACGTGGTCTTTTTCTAAAGTTGCCAATTGCAGAAAACAATTGGCATAGGAAATGCGATATGCGTAATAAAACAGCAGAGTTTAGCGCTATTCAAATTTAATGGTTATTTCTTTCTAGTATTGTTTCATTTCCCCCCCCCCCAACCTTTAAAAGATAATCCTGTCATTTCTTCCTTTCATTCCTTGTTTCTTAGACTTACAGGATGCCAAAGAGGCAAAAGTTCTATTCTATCCTTTCCAATCAGCAAATAAATATCTATTAACATACTCTTGTGTTAGGTATTGTTGGGGGAGCAAAGATGTATAAGATGGTTCTTCCCCAAAAGGGCTTACACACTAGATATAAGACAAGCTTGAAAACATAATGATTGTTGTAAGACAATATATAATAAGTGCCAATGGAGTAAGTGAAACAGTAAAGGCCGATGGGGTACAGAGAAAGGACAGGTAATTTGGAGCTAGGTTGGTAAGGAAGAGAGTTGTGGAAGAGGGAGGATTTGAGATGGTCCTTAAAAGAGAGGTAGGATTTCAATAGAGAGGATGGGGAGGGCATTCTGAAGAGGAGATAGTAAAAAGCTTTTTTATTCTCTCTTCTTTTCTTTTCTGACCAGGTTTCCTTGGTTGCATTATAGAATATTCTAGTCACTCAGGCATATAGGCTCTGGCTATACAGATACTAGGAAAGAGCAATAGTAACTAAGCCTCCTTTGCAATTAACATGATTACTCAGCTAGATGGTTTAGTGGATAGAATATTGAACTTGGAGTCGGGAAGAAATGCCTCTGACAGTTTTTTAGTTACTAGTTGTGTGACCTTGAGCAAGTCACTAAACTCAGCCTCAGTTTCCTCATCTCTAAAGTGGGGATAATAATAGAATCTACCTCACAGGGTTGTTGTGAGGAGCGAAAGATGTAATAATGTATGTAAAGTGCTTTGCAAACCTTAAAGCACTACATAATTATTAATAATCATTATTATCACTAGCATTATAACTCTTTTTATGGAGTCATTTAGTCAAGTGAGGGGCTGCGTGTCAAGAGCACTAGTCTTATACCACTAAGGGTTTCCTTTGTGACAGTCATAGGCAGGCTATACCTTATTTTAAGGTGCGTAGTATACATACCCTTGTATTTGTGAGAGCTGCTCTGTCTCCTTTCACCTTGTAAACCCACACGAGGTTGTCCACTGTGTTACTATACCAGTCTGGATTTGGAGGGCCAGTATTTATATGGGAGAGATGTCATTTTATATCTTGTAAATACCTACCATATTTTATTAATAAACTTAATTCATTCAGAGAAATAGTTTTTCCTTTTCCATGTCCCCCAGTTCGTGGGATAGTCTAATCTATGACAAAATTGGCTCATTTTCCTCTCCAAAAAATGCACACAACTGTCATCTAAATTAGAAGTAGCATTCCTTTTGCCATCTTCTAATAAAGATGACAGATTGCCACTCCTGAGGAATCAGGATGCTTTTGTCCAATGTTATTACTGTTTCTGAATTCTCTTAATATTAGTAAGAGTTTTGAACCCATCTCTCACCATTTTCACATTGCTGTATTTCTGTAAGTAATGCTAGTTTTTGCTGACTAAAAAAATGAGCTGTTTAGAAATGCCTTCACTATCCAACTATTGTAAATGGCAGTTTACCTGTTTAGAGCTCTGCTTTCCATTTTTTTTTGGAGGGGGGAAGGCCAGGCAATTGGGGTTAAGTGACTTGCCCAAGGTCATACAGCTAGTATGTCAAGCGTCTGAGGTGGGATTTGAACTCAGGTCCTCCTGATTCCAGGGCCGGTGCACTACTCACTGGGCAACCTAGCTGTTCCTTTCCATTTTGTTTTTTTGATCAAAATAATACTAGGTATCTTAAGCTTTAGTAGCTTGAAATGGCACTAAGACTTTGCAACACTGTATCAGCTAACAGTCACATTCCATTTAAGATCTACAAAAGCATGTTAGATACATTGTCTCATTTGATCTTAATAGCCTTGTGAAGTAGATGCTACAGGTATTGTCCTCATTTCACAAATGAGGAAACTGAAGCTCAGTATAACTGAGTGGCCTGTGGTTGGATAACAGTTAAGTGTGTCAGAGGCAAGATTCAGATCAGATCTTTGCTGACTCCAGTCCCAGCACCCTTTCGACAATACCACCATGCGTATACCACAGATCTTTGCAGTGTCCGTGTCAGCTGTCAAAGGACCAGCCATTCTCAGAGCCATCATGGTAACTGGGGATCAGGGTGATGATAAATCCAAAGTGCTTGAATATATCTTGGTGTTGTGTATTAGTTTATAATAGGCATCCAGATTCTCTTATTCTGGTGCTGCAGGGCACACTTCACAAAGGCGAGAATTCAGATAGAGAGATTAAGTGACGTGTATATGGTCACAAATGTAGGGACAGAGCTGAGATTAGAACCCAAATCTTTCAACTCAACTTAAAACTCTTGGAGTTAGACTGCATTCCATCAGTATAACCTAAATTCCCCACAGACTGACACATTTATATGCTACTTTTTAGAGTTTTCTAAAAGAAGAAAGGTGAAAAAGCCAACTCTTTTTCTAATATTGAGTGAATAATATTCAGTGAATTTTCTTTGAAGTAAAAATGAAAAAAAAAAACGGATATAGATACCTGAGATGTGTTGACATAGGCATTCCTTCCTTTTTTTTTGGCAGGGTGTACAGAATGATTCACAAGCAATTGCTGAAGTCCTCAACCAGCTCAAAGATATGTTAGCTAATTTCAGAGGTTCTGAAAAATACTGTTATTTGCAGAATGAGATATTTGGGCTATTCCAGAAACTGGAAAACATTAATGGTGTTACAGATGGCTACTTAAATAGGTAAAGAACATTAAATTTATTAACTTAATAGTCTGAGATGTCTTCATTTTCCAAAATAGTCTTTACTTGTTTTCTATGCATAGCTGTCTCTTTCTTTAATAGAGGTTTACTTAACATTCCATAGTATCTTCAGATCACATTTTGAACTTTATTACTTTAAGTTCCTAATACATCTTAGAAGATGCCCTCTGAGAGCATGCTTTAAGGATTAGGCCTTATAATTTTGCCTGTGAATATATTAGGTTGAATCACTATGGGGGGGGAAGAACTTAGTGCCAATGTATTTTATAAATTGTGTAAAATCAGTTTTTTTAAGTTACTATATTTCTTATTTATAGCTGGAGAGCAATAGAGTGGAACAGAAAGAGTCCTAAAGTTAGAATTGGAAATAGACACAGGTTCAGGTTATGATTCCCTATTTGCTAGTTGGGTGATCTTGAACAAGGCACATCTCCAAGCCCTGAGTTCCTCATCTGCCACCTTGGACTAAAATACTTTTATTACCTACCTTTTAGAATTGAGTTTTTCTGATTATCAAATGAGAATTAATGTAAATGAAAGAGCTTTGTAAACTATAAAGCATTATATAAATTCCAGCAATTAGTGATAGCATTAAGACTCTGTTCATCATTAAATCACTGTGTTGGTAGCCTGATTTTTAACTCTTTGCTTATTACAGCTTATGCTCAGTTAGAGGACTCCTTCAGGCTATTCTCCAGACAGAAGACATGCTGAAAGTGTATGAATCCCGACTCACTGAAGAGGAAACTGTTAGCCTAGACCTTGATAAGGTGGAGGCTTACCGCTGTGGACTGAAGGTATTTTCACTTTATGGAAAATGGCAAAGGCCCAATACCCAATTTATAAAGCTAGATAGGCACATATACATAAATTTACACATGTGTGTGTGTGTGTGTGTGTGTGTATAGTGTGCATCTGTGTGTATAGATACACACACACACACACACACACACACACACACACACACACACCCCAAGATAGCTAGAGGTAGCTTCACTAGATTTCCATGGTTTTTTTTTCAGGATCATTAGATTCATTTGACCACATGTCTGTCAACTCATCAGTAGGTATCCTTAGCAAATGAAAATTAGGGGACTAGATTATTTGAGCTATTGAGGTATCAGCATGATTGCAAGATTTTTAAAAAGACAATTTTTAAAAATTGCTCCATTTTGATTTTGTCATCAGTGTTCAACAGCATGGAGTTGAAGGAAGAGATTCACCATTACTTGTTTTGTTTTCTTCCAGAAAATAAAAAATGATTTGAATCTGAAGAAGTCATTGTTGGCTACCATGAAGACCGAGCTACAGAAAGCTCTGCAGATCCACTCCCAGACTTGCCAACAGTATCCACTTTATGATTTGGACCTTGGAAAGTTCAGTGACAAAGTCAACCAGTTGTCGGACCGTTGGCAAAGGATAGACAAACAGATAGATTTCAGGTTGGTAGAGCTTCCTTGTGAGACCTTTTCCTTTGTTGGGTTGTTACTGAGATATTATTAGTCTTAAAGCAACGAGGTTTTTTAAAAGTGATTCTGCTTTCTGGGTGGAATGGGTAAGTAAATATTGAAAATACTTGGCCTCTTGTCAGTTCCTTTCTGTTAGTTCTGCTCTTCTTGAAGTGGTTAGAAGGGAGGCCATCATAAATAAAGATATATCTAGACTATGAAACCTATAAGGACTGGGATCATATCCTACCTAAGCTTTGTATCTTTCCTACTGCTTAGCATGACCCTTGGTACATAGTAGTTGGTTAATAATTATTTATTGAATGGAATGGAATTGAATGTCACACCCTAGACTGAAGTGGCATGGGCCTTATTCTCTCTCCTGCCTAAATTGATCTGGTGCTTGGGAAGATATAGTCACTCTCACACCACTGAGCTATTATTCAGCATACTCTTGTATTCTCTCTGAGTTCTGAGAACGACTGTTGGGATATAGTAGGAAACTTGTGTAGTCTTTCCCAAAATGCCTGTGTAAATGAAATCTAATGCTAATCATCTTACTCAAAAGTTATTGGAATTACAACTTAAGAGCCATTTTAATGAAGAAGCTTTAATATTTCATTATTTCTTTTATGATCAGATTATGGGATTTAGAAAAACAAATTAAGCAGCTGAGAAATTACCGTGATAATTATCAAGCATTCTGCAAATGGATCTATGATGCCAAACGTCGTCAGGATTCTTTGGAATCCATGAAGTTTGGAGATTCCAGTACAGTTATGAAATTTTTGAATGAACAAAAGGTACAAGCCATTTTGATGTAATAGTTTTAAACAGTCATCTCTTCTGGCAGGAATTAGGGCTTGGGGTATTTATTTTCTGTGGTTTGAAATATTAAACCTTTAGTATTTTTAGCATAATTAGAGAATCTTTAGGGCAAAATCAGTTGAAATAATTGCAAAGAAGTGCAAATATCTACTGTGAAAAATGTTCCTTCATATACATATTGTAATTCTGAAAAGCCTTACTAGCCAGAATGAGCCTGAATGTTCTTGACTACTAATTAGGAAGGCTAGAGGATGATGGCATCTGTTTCGAAGTTGCCTGATAAGTGTTTACATTTCTTTTGTAGAATTTGCACAATGAAATATCTGGTAAGCGAGACAAATCAGAAGAAGTACAGAAGATTGCAGAACTCTGTTCAAATTCCATTAAGGTATGTTGTTCTTTATGACCATATTAATACTTCACTAAGAAAGTTACTCGTGTTACATTTCCTTGCATATTTAACACATATAAGCTTCATAGGATAGAGATTGTGGTTCTTATTCCTTATAGTGGAGAGAAAATGATAAATGTTTACTAATAAATTTGAATGCATCCTTGGTTACCTTAGGAATAATTTAATTTTATTTTGTACATTTTAGGATGGATATGTACCACTTACGAGAAAGCAATGTCATATCACAAATTTACGTACTTAGGACTTCATGTGGCCTCTGTTTTGCATTTATTCCTGGGGATGCAAATTGTTAAGGAAATTTAGACCCAAATTATTTTTCTGAGATCCTTTAAGAATTTATTTTTTTAACCTCTTCTTTTTTTTTCAGGATTATGAACTTCAGCTTGCATCATACACCTCCGGACTGGAAACTCTGCTCAATATACCTATAAAGAGAACTATGGTTCAGTCCCCTTCAGGGGTCATCCTGCAAGAGGTCTATAATAATCTTTAAAACTTATTACATTAAGTTGGGGGGTATATTATAAACAAAACATGGTGCATTTGTTGCTTTTGACAATCCTTGACTCCTCTAATGGGAGCCCTTTTTATATAAAGTATTTCAGTTGAGTTTGAATCTATCATTCATAATATTGCAGTCTGAAAAAAATGTATTTAAATTGGAATGGTCAAAAAGAGTTTTGAGTAGTCTACACAGGAAATTTGTAATAAATGATAACTGAATTGAATCTGTCTTCAAGATAATCTTAAAGAACATACATCTGAAATAGGATAATGGAGGGGTTCTTGTGCCATAAACCACTTTGACAGATCTGATGAAGGCTGGGCACCCCATTTTGGTTTAAATGCATAAAATGAAATACATAGGATTAGAAAAGAAACTAATTATAATATAATACAGTTCACGATCCCAGGTTAAGAGCCCCTGGTTTAGTGAAAGCTACCTAGAGGCATAGGGCTATATTATTTGACCTCTAAAGGTTTCCTTGCAGCCTTTTATTTTGCTACAACTCTGGACTTTTGCATGACTAAGCTTACTATCCTGAAAACTAAAATATTATTTCAGAAGACATACTGGTAAACTTTTTTGTAAGGCTGTTTGGAATATGATGTTTTGTTCTTTGTTTTTCTCCTCTTAAGGCTGCAGAAATTCATGCTCGGTACATAGAGCTACTTACAAGATCTGGAGACTATTTCAGATTCCTAAGTGAAATGTTGAAGAGTTTAGATGACCTGAAGGTAATTTGTTTTGGTGATTTCTTTTAACATAAATAACAAAATACATTTGACTAAGGACGTTTATTAACATTTATTGATATCTTTGTTTTAAATTTGTAGTCAGCATGCACTAGACTGACAAAATTCTTCATATTGAGAGTATAATACATTTTTTTTATTGCGTAGTGTTTCTCTCTGCAGTGGTAAAGGAAGTTTCTCCTCCTCAGGAGCTCCCTTTCCCAATGAATTCACAGGTCTGCAACTGGATGGCTTTGAAAGTTACATGTTGAGTTTGTTATATGCTTAAAGGAAGAGAAAGCATTACCTGAGGGACATGTGTGGCCTCATGAGAAATCCTTGTGTTTTGTTTGGTTCTGTATTTGGCGGTGTTATTTGTTTGTGAGCTCCGTGAGGTCAGATACTGTCTTTTGCTTCTTTTTGTATCCCCAGCACCTGGCATGTAGTAGACACTTAATGAATGTTTATTGATTGACTGCTAAGTTCACGATTTAAAAAGAATAAATTCCTAACTTGCCCCAAATAAATAAACAAAAGTTTGGTCACCTAAAGTGTGACCAATAGTTAGTAGAGAAATATTTATACATATACATACATACACACACAGACAGTGTGGCACAATTTTCAAATATCTTCCTTATTTTACAATTGAGCTTTTTAAACAAAATAGAAAAATGATTAAAGTTCAAAAGAAGAAAAGTTTTACAATGTCAGATATTGTACATAGCTGTTTCCTGTCTACTTTATTTATGCAGATCTGTGATTTTATTGGTATAAGGAGCTCCTGGTGGGGAAACATCCTCATCCAAAGCAAATAAGCTACTCTTCATTAATTTACAATATAAGAGAGTTGCCAGGAGGCCATAAGAAGTTAATTGACTTGCCAAGATCCCACAGTTAGTAGGTGTCAAAGGTGAGGTGGGACTTGAACCCTGATCTTCTTGACTCTGAGGCCAGCTCTTTAACCACTCTAATGTGATGTGCATATGCACACATATATGTATACACACACAGAGAATGAGATGTTCAAGTCCTGTGTTAGGAATGCAGTTACTTCAACATGTTTTGTGCTTTCAATCCAACAGCTGAAAAACACCAAAATTGAAGTTTTAGAAGAGGAACTTCGTCTCGCCAGAGATGCCAATTCTGAAAACTGCAACAAGAACAAATTCTTGGATCAGAATCTGCAGAAATACCAGGCAGAGTGCTCCCAATTCAGAGCGAAACTTGTGAGCCTGGAGGAGCTAAAGAGACAAGCTGAGCTGGATGGAAAATCAGCTAAACAAAACCTAGATAAGTGCTATGGGCAGATAAAAGAACTCAATGAGAAGATCACAAGACTCACTTATGAAATTGAAGATGAAAAGAGGAAAAGAAAGTCTGTGGAGGACAGATTTGACCAACAGAAGAATGACTATGACCAGCTTCAGAAAGCAAGGCAATGCGAAAAGGAAAACCTCGGGTGGCAAAGATTAGAATCTGAAAAGGCCATCAAGGAGAAGGAGTACGAGATAGAAAGGTTGAGGGTTCTTCTTCAAGAGGAGGGCGCCCGGAAGAGGGAATATGAAAATGAGCTGGCAAAGGTAAGAAACCACTATAATGAGGAGATGAGTAATATAAGGAACAAGTATGAGACAGAAATTAATATTACGAAGACCACAATCAAGGAGATATCCATGCAAAAGGAGGATGATACCAAAAATCTCAGAAACCAGATTGATCGACTCTCAAGAGAAAACCGAGATCTGAAAGATGAAATTGTCAGGCTGAATGATAGCATCTTGCAGACCACGGAGCAGCGAAGGCGGGCTGAAGAAAATGCTCTTCAGCAAAAAGCAAGTGGGTCTGAAATTATGCAAAAAAAGCAGCAGCTAGAGATCGAGCTTAAACAAGTCATTCAGCAACGCTCAGAGGACAATGCCAGGCACAAGCAGTCTCTTGAGGAGGCTGCAAAGACTATTCAGGATAAAAACAAAGAGATAGAAAGACTCAAAGTTGAGTATCAGGAGGAGGCTAAGCGCCGCTGGGACTGTGAGAATGAGCTAGGTAAGGTAAGAAACAATTATGATGAGGAAATTATTAGCTTAAAGAACCAGTTTGAAACAGAGATAAATATTACCAAGACCACACTCCACCAGCTTACCAAGCAAAAAGAAGATGACACCAGTGGCTACCGAACTCAGATAGATAATCTAACCAGAGAAAACAGGAGTTTATCAGAGGAAATTAAGAGACTGAAGACTACTTTAGCTCAGACCACAGAGAATCTTAGGAGAGTAGAAGAAAATGTCCAGCAGCAGAAGGCGACTGGCACCGAGATCACTCAGAGGAAACAGCAGCTGGAGTTTGAGCTGAAACAGGTCACTCAGATGCGCTCAGAAGAGAGCATAAGATATAAGCAGTCTCTTGATGATGCTGCCAAGACCATTCAGGATAAAAACAAAGAACTTGAAAGACTCAAAAAGTTGATAGAAGCTGAAACAAATCAAAGAAAATGTCTGGAGGATGAAAACGCAAAATTACAAAGAACACAGTATGATCTGCAGAAAGCAAACAGTAATGCCACAGAAACAATAAGCAAACTGAAGATTCATGAGCAAGAACTGACACGCCTGAAAATTGACTATGAAAGAATTTCCCAGGAGAGGACAATAAAGGACCAAGATATTTCACGGTTCCAGAGTTCTCTAAAAGAGCTCCAGTTCCAAAAACAGAAAGTAGAAGATGAATTGAACAGGCTAAAGAAAACCTCTTCTGATGAATGTTCTAAGAGGAAGAAGCTAGAAGAGGAACTGGAGTCCATGCGGAGATCCTTAAAAGAGCAAGCTATCAAAATCACCAACCTGACACAGCAGCTAGAGCAAGCATCCATTAGCAAGAAGAGAAGTGAGGATGACCTTAGACAGCAAAGAGATGTGTTGGATGGGCATGTGAGAGAGAAGCAGAGAACTCAAGAGGAGCTGAGAAAACTGGCATCCGAGGTTGAAGCCCTGAGGAGGCAGTTGGCCCAGGAACAAGAGAATGTTAAACAGGCTCACCTGAGAAACGAGCACTTCCAGAAGGCAATTGAAGACAAGAGCAGGAGTCTGAATGAAAGTAAGATAGAAATAGAGAGACTGCAGTGTCTCACGGAGAACCTGACCAAAGAACATTTGATGCTAGAGGAAGAGTTACGGAACCTGAGACTGGAATATGATGATCTAAGAAGAGGAAGGAGTGAAGCTGATAGTGATAAAAATGCTACTATCTCTGACCTAAGAAGCCAACTACAAATCAGCAACAACCGAACCTTGGAACTACAGGGGCTGATTAATGATTTACAGAGAGAAAGGGAAAATTTGAGACAGGAAATTGAAAAATTCCAAAAGCAGGCTATAGAGGTATTCACAAATATTTGATCATGGCTTTACTCTTTCTCAAATAATTCGCTCAAATTGTCTTCTAACCTTAATTAGTCTTTTGCTATTCCAACTAACTCTAATTGTACTTATTTGCTGTGTATCCACTAAAGCATGACCATCTATCATAACCCAGAAAACTGCTTGACAAGAACTTTTGGTGCTATTTGTCCTTATACCCTGACCCTTAGCCAAAATTTAATATGTGTATAACCTGCGTGTGACTCTTTCTGGAGTCCTCAAGAGCAGGTGGGACGTTTGGGATAATTTCCTATGACGGCAGGACTGTGTCTGTCTTGCTTTGTGTGCTAGAGTCTAGACCAGGGGTGGGGAACCTGCGGCCTCGAGGCCACATGTGGTTTTCTAGGTCCTTGGGTGTGGCTTTTCGACTGAGTCCAAGCTTTACACAACAAATCTTTTTATTAAGGAGATTTGTTCTGTGAAATTTGGATTCAGTCAAAGGGCTGCAGCCAAGGACCTCGAGGGCCACATGTGGCCTTGAGGCTATTTAACACATATCTGTGTGATTTCAAATTTGCTTGAATTAAAAATTATACACTCAACAAAGCTGTTTTCTATGCAGGTTTTTAATCTTTCTTCTCTTTTTGCTTATTGATTACTCTTTTTTCACCATTCTCAGCATGTTGTTTCTTTGCATGTCAGTTTTTGTGTTCCTGGGTTTGTTTTTTGGTTTGATTTTCTTTAACACCTAATTTTTAAAAATTGATTTCTTTAACTTCTAATATATTTGACTGCTATAGACAATATTTGTGTGGGAGGAGAACTGTGTCTATATCAGTGGAAGTATGTATATACTCATGTGTACGGCAATGTGCAAATGCAAAGTATTTACATTGCTATATTAAATATTTTAGTGTAAGCATAGTAGGTATGATCAACTTTAACAAGATTAGACTTCTTTTAAACTCACATAAGAGATAAAGGTAAGGTAGTTAGGGTTGTGACTTCCCCATTTCCTTTGAGGAAATAAGAGTGGTGAGTATGAAGCAATAGATGTTGGGTGGCACTGGAATAAATTTTTTAAAAAAATGTGTAGAATGACAAGCTACAAGTAAACTGGGGGCACAGATTGGAAGGGGAAGGGTGTGCACATGTAAAGTGAAAATATTAGCACCAAAGAGGTTTAATTATGAGATATTATCAATACTGTTATTTCATTTATTTTTATTTTTTAATTTTAGGCATCTAATAGGATTCATGAGTCCAAGAGTCAATGCAGTCAAGTTGTGCAAGAAAGAGAGAGCCTGCTGGTAAAAATCAAAGTCCTGGAACAAGACAAGGCAAGGTTGCAAAGGCTAGAAGATGAGCTGAATCGTGCAAAAGCCACACTGGAATCAGAGATTAGGGTGAAACAGCGACTGGAGTGTGAGAAACAGCAAATTCAGAATGACTTAAATCAATGGAAAAGTCAGTATTCCCGCAAGGAAGAGGCTATTAGGAAGATTGAATCTGAAAGAGAAAAGAGTGAAAGAGAGAAGAACTCCCTGAGGAGTGAGATTGAAAGGTTGCAGGCAGAGATCAAGAGGATTGAGGACAGGTGCAGGCGAAAGCTGGAGGACTCCACCAGAGAAACACAATCACAGATGGAATCGGAACGTTGTCGAATGCAGAGAGAGATTGATAAACTCAAGCAGCGTCCATACGGATCTCATAGGGAGACTCAGACTGAAGACGAATGGTCCATTGACCCCTCCAAATTGATGTTTGATGGGCTGAGGAAAAAGGTGACTGCAATGCAACTCTACGAATGTCAGTTGATAGACAAAACCACTTTGGATAAGCTGTTGAGGGGGAAAAAGTCAGTAGAAGAAGTTGCTTCTGAAATCCAACCTTTCCTTCGGGGAGCAGGTGCTATTGCTGGGGCTTCTGCTTCCCCTAAAGAAAAGTACTCTTTGGTGGAGGCCAAGAGGAAGAAATTTATTACTCCAGAATCCACAGTAATGCTTCTAGAGGCCCAGGCAGCTACAGGAGGTGTGATTGACCCCCACAGGAATGAGAAGCTGACTGTTGACAGTGCTATTGCTCGGGACCTCATTGACTTTGATGACCGGCAGCAGATCTATACTGCAGAAAAGGCTGTCACTGGCTTTGATGATCCATTTTCAGGCAAGACAGTATGCGTTTCTGAGGCCATCAAGAAAAATCTGATTGACAGAGAAACAGGAATGCGCCTATTAGAGGCTCAGATTGCTTCTGGGGGTGTGATAGACCCTGTTAACAGTGTCTTTTTGCCAAAAGATGTTGCTCTGTCCCGTGGGCTAATTGACCGAGACTTGTATAGGTCCCTTAATGATCCTCGAGATAGTCAGAAGAACTTTGTGGACCCCATCAACAAAAAGAAGGTCAGTTACATGCAGCTGAGAGAAAGATGTAGAATTGAACCACACACTGGCTTGCTTTTACTGTTAGTACAGAAGAGAAGCATGTCATTCCAAGGAATCAGGCAACCTGTCACAGTCACTGAACTGGTGGATTCTGGAATTTTGCGGCCATCCACTGTAAACGAGCTTGAATCAGGCCAGATTTCCTATGATGAGGTTGGCGAAAGAATTAAGGATTTCCTCCAGGGTTCCAGCTGTATAGCAGGCATCTACAATGAGACCACAAAACAAAAGCTTGGCATTTATGAGGCCATGAAAATTGGTTTGGTCAGACCTGGTACTGCCCTTGAACTTCTAGAAGCTCAAGCAGCCACTGGTTTTATTGTAGATCCTGTCAGCAACCTGAGGCTACCAGTGGAAGAAGCCTACAAACGAGGGTTAGTGGGCATTGAATTTAAAGAGAAACTCCTATCAGCTGAACGGGCAGTTACTGGTTATAAAGATCCAGAAACAGGAAACATCATCTCCTTGTTCCAAGCCATGAACAAAGAGCTTATTGAGAAGGGTCATGGAATTCGCTTATTGGAGGCTCAGATTGCAACAGGTGGAATCATTGACCCAAAAGAGAGCCACCGCTTACCAGTTGACATAGCCTACAAGAGGGGTTATTTTAATGAAGAGTTAAGTGAAATCTTGTCAGACCCCAGTGATGACACAAAGGGATTTTTTGATCCAAATACAGAAGAAAATCTCACCTACTTGCAACTGAAAGAAAGATGCATGAAGGATGAGGAAACAGGACTCTGTCTTTTACCCTTAAAGGAAAAGAAGAAACCAATCCAGACATCACAAAAGAATACACTCAGGAAACGCAGAGTGGTCATAGTAGATCCAGAAACCAACAAAGAAATGTCTGTTCAAGAGGCTTACAAGAAGGGTCTTATTGATTATGACACTTTTGTTGAACTCTGTGAGCAAGAGTGTGAGTGGGAAGAAATAACCATTACTGGATCAGATGGGTCCACCAGGGTGGTCCTAGTTGACAGGAAAACAGGCAGTCAATATGATATTCAAGATGCTATTGACAAAGGTCTTGTTGACAGAAAATTCTTTGATCAATATCGCTCTGGCAGCCTTAGCCTCACTCAGTTTGCTGATATGATTTCCTTGAAAAATGGTAACAGCAATATTGGCAGTGGTAGTGGTGGAGATGAAGTTTTCAGTAGTTCTCGACATGAGTCTGTAAGCAAGACCTCTAGCATTTCTTCCATCAGAAATTTAACCATCCGGAGCAGCTCTTGGTCTGATGCCTTAGAGGAGACAAGCCCCATCGCAGCCATCTTTGACACAGAAAACTTGGAGAAAATTTCAATCACAGAAGGTATAGAGAGAGGGATTGTAGATAGCATCACAGGTCAGAGGCTGCTGGAAGCTCAAGCCTGTACAGGAGGCATCATCAATCCCACCACAGGTCAGAAGCTTTCACTTCAAGATGCAGTCTCTCAGGGCCTCATTGACCAAGATATGGCGACCAGGCTGAAGCCAGCACAGAAAGCATTTATTGGCTTTGAAGGTGTGAAGGGGAAGAAGAAGATGTCAGCAGCAGAAGCAGTTAAGGAGAAATGGCTACCCTATGAGGCGGGTCAGCGCTTCCTGGAATTCCAGTACCTCACAGGAGGCCTTGTTGACCCAGAGGTTCATGGAAGGATAAGTTCTGAAGAGGCTATCAGAAAAGGGTTGATTGATGGCCGAGCAGCTCAGAAGCTTCACGACACTAGCAACTATGCCAAGATCTTGACCTGCCCCAAAACCAAACTGAAAATATCCTACAAAGATGCTATGAATCGGTCCATGGTGGAGGATATCACTGGGTTACGTCTGCTGGAAGCAGCTTCCGTTTCATCCAAGGGTTTGCCAAGCCCATATAATGTATCTTCTGCTCCAGGGTCCCGCTCAGGTTCTCGATCTGGATCTCGCTCTGGCTCACGTAGTGGATCCAGGAGAGGAAGCTTTGATGCATCTGGGAATTCCTCATACTCTTATTCTTACACATTCAGCAGCAGCTCCATTGGGCATTAGTAACCAGTGGGCAGTAGTTGCTAGATCTTAGATTGTATGAACCTACACTTTTATTAAAACAAAAGTTAAAAAAAAAGAAAACATATTTGTAGTGGTGATCATATAGTTTACTCTTAGGGTGATGGCCTACTAGAAGATGAAGCTATATTTAAACTCAAATAGCGAAGCCATTCCTGGCTGTTTATCTTTTCAGCGCATCTCAAATGAACATAATTTGCTTTGGGTATACTCTGTATGTAGTAGTAGTAATCATTTGTAAGAATATCACAAATTATGAGTTTAGAGTTTTTTTTTCTTTTGTTTCCCATTTAGAGTTTTGAGTAATTCTTTCTGAAAAAGGTTTTGTTGTTGCATATACCTTATATTGCTATTCATCTTGGGATTAAAAAATTAAACGGATAAGATTTTTGAGATTGCAGTTTATTATGTCGCTTATCTAAATTTTTTCGATTTATTGTGTTATAGCCCCCAACTTGAATGTAGATTCACAACTGCAAGGTAAACAAATTAACAAACAAATAAATAGGCCAAGCACTGTGGAATGAGTTTTGTATTTTAGTATTTCGGGATGGGCTCTGACCTAAAATGAAATACTTGGAGTTTTTTGTCACATGCATTTGGATGTACTTTAATGTACTTGTTTGCTACAGCTGTAACTCGACAGGAAGTGCATGATTCTCAGTAGCTTTTCTTTTTTGTTACCTCACCTGAAGTCTGTTAATCTTGTCTTTTTCTTTGTAATCGTAAAAAAGGGGTCTGCAGCAAGTTTGCAATAAACTTTTAAACTTTTAAAGTCTTCTGTGTTTTCATTTTAAAACTGATTGTACATCTGAGGAAAATTAGAAGTAGCTTTTTGATCATTAAAATATATCTAAAAGTGGGCCATAAAAATGATCAGTGATTTCTATTCTTAGGTTTCTCTCAAAAAAACTGACCTTTTTAGAGTCTTAGCTGTTTAAAGATAGAAGCACATATAGTAAAATTTCACAGCCAGGTGATTTTTTTCCACAAAAAAATTTTATTTCTGTTTTAAAATGAGCAAATTCAAATGCAACATTAACCTCTTTTTCTGGTACAATGAAAATAACAACAAATGCACATCTTAAATTTGGTTAGTCACAAATCCTCTCTTTTTGATGCAGCAGAAAGTAATAAATGAAAATTAAATACTTCATATCAACAGTTTGTTATCAACAATTCAGCAGCACCACCCCACATCTGAAGGACAGCACAGTCTGGTTTTATAAAAAAAAAACCTGATATGTCATGTCACTTGGGCTAAAGATTATATTAAGATGATATTAGTTGTTCCTTTTTTCTTCAAAAATGTGATCACTGTCCACCAATGCAATAACACATTTTTAACGGGGGTAAGTGACCAGTTGGTCCATGACACCATCAAATATTTCACACCTCTTGTCAGAATGAAACCTGTGCAAAAGATTCCATGTTTATAAGTGACAATACAAATTGATGATGCCATCAGTCCTTCACACTTTAAAAAAAAAAACTATATTTATCCTCTTAAAAACCAGGTGGTTTTTTTAAGAGGCTAATGTTAAAAGGAAGAAGTATTAAACTGCTACTATGTGCCAGACATTGCACTTAAGTGCTTTATAATTCATTTGGTGCTTATAACAGCCCTGTGAGGTAGGTGCTACATTTTCTCCACTTTTTACAGTTGAGGAAACTGAGGGAGACAAAGGATAAATGACTTACCCAGGGTTACAGAGCTACTATGTGTTTGAAGCTGGATTTGAATTCGAATCTTCCTTAAGTCTAGGCTAGTACTCTGTCCCTGTGCCATCTAACTGTTTCAGGAAAAAAAATAAACTTGCTAGAGATGGTAGAGAAGAAAGAGAATGGGTATCTAGAAGGCTTTCAGTGTTCTTAAGTGAGGAGATAGTTTATTTTAAATAGTGAGTTCTTATTGAATAATAATACTTCATATTAATAAGCATTTTCATCTGAGGAATTTAAGACATTTTCTAAATTATATACTAACTAATTTCTCAATATCTATTTTAGATATTTGAATTTCTGCTTTTGTTTTTGTTTTGATCCATAAATTGTGATATAGGACAAACTTTTTTAGCCTCAGGACCCCTTTACACTTAAAAAGTGAGGACCCCCTGACTCCCAAAGAAGCTTTTGTTTAGAGGGATTATATATTTATTAATATTTGCTACATTAGAAATGAAAACATTTTGTTTTATGAAAATCATTTTGATCTCATAGTATCTGGACTATGAGAACCAGTGATGGAGAGGACTTCTCTGAACTTAATTTAAATTTAGGAAAGTTGAGGGAGAGTTTCTTGATCATATGAGAAGCAAGTAGGATGGCCAGAAAACTTTAGTTTTTCTAGACATCTGGTAAAAAGTATCAAGTATAGTATTACATTTTAAATCACAGGAAAATATGAAGGGACTCTGCATGAATAAGGAAGGCATGAGTTAATATCAAGAAATTTTTCAAGAACCTGCTATGTTCCAGGCATTGCATTAGGTCCTGGGGATATAAAAGCAAAAATGAAAGTCCCTGTCATCAAGGAGCTTACTTACATTCTGTCAGAGGAGACTATACACATAAACAAGTATATGTAAGATTCATACAAAGCAGATACCAGACTCCACGAATAGCAGCTGAAGGAAATTATTCCAGGCAAAAGGGATCAAGTTGCATTTGTTTGATGAAAAATCCTTTTGAGAAATAACTCCAAGTAGTTGGACTGTTTTAGGTCTCTTCAATTTACATTGCCTACTTAGAGGTATGGATTAGTTTTTACTGACATTGGCAGGCAGGAAAAAATATTACTGCTCCCTCACCCCCGCCGCAAGCTGACACTACCCTGAATCTGGCCTCTCCTGGGCAAGCAATCATTGGTAACTTGAATTATAATTATGTGTGTTCATAGGATCGTAGATTTTTGCTTGTAAGGACCTTGACAGGTCATCTAGTCCAGTGGTGTCAAGACTAAACTATACATAAGGATACCTGCAGGCCCATAGTGACTTGGGAAAAAAACACACTATGTTCTATTGTATATTTATTGATTTAGTTAAATATTTCCCAATTACATTTTAATATGTTTGGGCAACACTGAGAAGTGTTCAGCCTCCCTGTTTGATACCTCCAACTAGATTCTAATCTTACCTTCCATTTTATATATGAGGAGGTTGAGACCCAGAAAGGTAGAATGATTTACCCAAGGTCTCAGGTGCAAGTAGCAGGACTGGGATATGAAACAAGGACCTCTGACTCCAAATCTCTGGTCTTTTGAATTAAACCCCTTTTATCAGTTTTACTAAAGGATAAACTCCTTGAAGGCAGGCATTGTCTTTGTCAACAGGACTTTACTGAGCCAGTCTCTAACCTGAGAATGATGAAACAGCAGGCCAGAGAAAAAGTGCCAGTAATCAGGTAGCTGTTTAATTAATTAGTTTCATAACAAGGAACAGATTTGCCCATCAGGAATTCTCCTGATCAGAATTCTGCCTGGCTGAAGGGAAGACAGAGATTATATACATAAATTACAAGTGGGAAGGGAGGGGGGAAGGTGGATTACAAACAATCTTCCCAGGGCCAGAGTGGTTTCCCATGACAAACCCACAAATGGAAGGCAATAGAGCAATTCTGGAGTCCTGTGGGAGCAATGCTGCTAAAGTCCTTGGGGAACATTACTCACTGGGTCACAGGAGCAGAGTTCTACAGTCTTTGATTCATTTCACTTCGGGTACACAGGCAGAAGCATGCCAGTGATTGTGAGCCTAGTCAAGGTTTGATTGATCAGTTCAACGTGCATTGTGTCCAGCTCACAAGCTGGAAAAGAAATTCTGCAAACTCTATTGGTATATTCATTACATACATATTGATTATTATAAAAATCAGAATTCCCTCCACACCTGTATATAGCTTGCTTTCCCTACAAATCTTTAAAAAAATTTTTTGTATCTCCAGCACATTTCACCTACCAGGTGCAGAGCTTTAATAAGCTTTTGATAAAGTAAATTTACCAAATGGAATGGATTATAGCCATTGACTCCTCTACTGAAATTGGTTCTTTGACACTAAAAATGGATGCATGAAAATTTACAATCATCCATGAGGGCGCTCATGTCCTTGGATTCACACCATCTCCAAAATCAGATCTAGAGAGGGAGGAAAAGGGTGAAGACCCCTAACACCGGCCACAGAAATAATATCTTGCATTTATGTAACACATTTATACTTTTCAAAACGCTTTCACATCCATAATCATTTAAATTTTTTGAAGGGAGTGATTTCACTAGCTCCCCAGGAAGAACTTCCTTTACTAATGCAGACAGGTACCTTTGCTGCAATTTACTCTTTGGGAACTGCTTGGAGTCCTGAGATATCCAGGGATGTACATGGCAAGGGTCACACAGCCAGAATGTCAATCTCTGTAAAAATAGGTGGTATTGATCAACAAACATTTATTAAGCACCTACTACTATACCCCAGGCACTATGCTGGGTATGGATGATTCAAAGACAAGAATCAATGAGGAGGAGCATTTATTAAATGCTTACTATGTGCAAAGCATTCTGTTAAGTGCTGGTGATGCAAACAGAAAAGTGAGACAGCCCTCAATCTCTAAGATTTCACATTCTAATGGGGGAGGTTTCTACTGCAAATCAGATAGAAAGGTCCTATGGTCCTTAAGAGCACTGCAAAGCAGATGGTAATGCCTTGAATGTCATTTCCACTGACAAAAATCCTATCAGTTTCTGATGTTAAACCATTTGATGATGTGAAGGATTTTGGTGGCAAGAACTTTCCTTTCTGTGTCCTCAGTACGTGTGGCTGTGATACAGGAATGAGCATTTTCCAGGCCACATCTCCACAGGGCTTGCTTCTCAGGATGAAGGGTAAGGGCACTGGGCTGGAGGCAATGGATCCTAGGGTTTCTTCATTGGGGTCTGAGGGGAGACAGTGGTGAAGGGGGTAGAAGTTTGACTTGCCTGCTGCTCCTGGTCCCTGCTTCAGCTGGGCTGGCTTTCCTGCCCTGTGGGGCATCATCAGGGAGCAAACTTTCTATAAGTGAAGACAATATTTACTCATTCATAATATATATGAAGTAATTACCAGATAATTTCAGGTTGTAGGCAATAGCAGGTGGAAGATGAGTAAAGTCCTAAATAGGAGGATCAAAGGAAGTGAAGAATTCTAAGAGGCAGAGGAGAGGAAGGAATATATTCCAGGAATGGGGGACAGTCTATGCAAAAGCATGGAAGTCAATGGACATGTGAAGGACTACAAGAAGGCAGGTTTGGTTGGAACACAAACTACATGAAGGGGAGTATATAATAAACCAGGAAGGAGAAGTTGAAACTGATTTTGTTTTGTTTTGCTTTTTAAGATTAATTAATTTATTTTTAGTTTTTAACATTTATTTCCGCAAGATTTTGAGTTACAAATTTTCTCCTCACCTCTACCCTCCCCTCCACCCCAAGTTGGCAAGTATTCTCATTGCCCCTTTCTCCAGTCTGCCCTCCCTTCTATCACCCCACTCCCCCCATCTCCTTTCCCTTTACTTTCTTGTAGGGCAAGATATATTTCTATACCCCATTGCCTGTATAGCTTATTTCCCAGTTGCATGTAAAAACAGTTTTTAATGTTTTTTAGAACTTTGAGTTTCAAATTCTCTCCCTTCTTCTCTCCCCATCCCCCTCCTTGAGAAGGCAAGTATTTCAATATAGGTTATTCGTGTATCATCATGCAAAACACTTCCATAATAGTCATGTTGTGAAAGACTATATTTCCCTCCATCCTATCCCATCCCCCATTTATTCAATTTTCTCCTTTGACCCTGTCCCTTTTCAAGTGTTTGCTTCTGACTACCCTCTCCCCCCAATCTGTCTTCCGTTCTCTCATTCCCTCCCTTTTCCCTTTACCCCTACTTTCTTGCAGGGTAAGATACCCAATTGAGTGTGTGTGTCATTCCCTCCTTAAGCCAAATTCTATGAGTAAGGTTCACTCATTCCCTTTCACCTCCCTACTCTTCCCTTCCATTATAACAGCTTTTTCTTGCCTTTTTTTGTGAGATAATTTACTCCAATCTCTCCCTTTCTCCTTCTCCCAATATATTCTTCTCTTACCCCTTAATTTTATTTTTTAGATAACATCATTTCACATTCAACTCATCCTGTGCTCTCTCTCTCTCTCTCTGTATATATGTTTTCCCTTCAACTACCCTAATACTGAAAAAGGTCCCATGAGTTACAAATATCATCTGTCCATGTAGGAATGTAAACAGTTCAACTTTAGTAAGTCCCTTATGATTTCTCTTTCCTGTTTACCTTTTCATGCTTCTCTTGATTCTTGTATTTGAAAGTCAAATTTTCTATTCAGCTCTGGGTGTTTTTCATCAAGAATGCTTGAAAGTCCTCTATTTTATGAAAATCCATTCTCCCCCCTGAAGCATTATACTCAGTTTTGCTGGGTAAGTGATTCTTGGTTTTAATCCTAACTGTTGGAGCTGAATTTTATATGATATATTAAATATAGGTGTTTTCATCTAGTCCTAGAATAGGGAACCACTGTCTGATCACTTTGGCAGCTAGGTGGAAGATGGATTGGAGAGGGGAGGGACTTGAGACAGGAAGATCAATTAGGCTATGTAATATCAATTAAATTGGGACTTTCTTACTGTTTTAAAATGATTAATTAAGTGCTTTGATTGAGCCTAACTAGGTGCAAAGCCCCAGGACCAAACCCCTATTAGGTGCTAAGCCTATGTGGGTGTGAATTGGTAACTACTGTGGGGCTCCAGGTGGGGTCAGTGAAGGGAGGTGCTAACACCAGAGCCAATCGAAGGAGCCTAAGTTCTGGTCGACCAGATGACATTTGATGACGTTTGAAACTGCATAAAAAGGGAAGACAGAGCCATTTTGCTGAAGGGCTCTCACTCTTGGCAGTGCACTGATGTGGAGACTCTGGGCAGCTGTAATTAAGAGCCCTCCAGGTTGAACTCAGATGTTGATACATTTTGGTAACTATGAATTGCATTTGGTCTATTTGCAATTTGTTTGTATTTCCTGTGAAGTTCAGGGTGCTGGCTTTTTCCCCTGAACTAAGTGAATGATATTTGTATGCTGGGTTAAAGTAAGATTGTTAACTCCTTAATGTTGCTTTCCTTAGTAAAGCAGATCAAAAGGACCTGGGCTTGCAGCATTGTGTGAGATGGTTGTTGTTGGTTTTACATACCCACAGCAGCTGCTAGCCGGATTGTTGAAACAGGCTATTATTATAACAGCTTTGGCAAGAAGTGAGAAGGGTCTTAACTAGGGGTGGTGGCTATGTGACTGGAGAAAATAGGGACAGGAGATGTTATTTCAGTAAAATGGATGACTTAGTAAATGTGGGGTGAGGAAGACTGAGGAGTCAAGGAAGGTTACAAACCAGGGCGACTGAAAGTATCCTCAATCTTAACAACAACAATAACAACAAAAGAGTAGTTTGGAAAAAGGCTAGGTTTGAGAGAAGAAAATGTCTTTTTGGACATGTTGAATTTGAGATGCCTATGGGACATCCAGTTCAAAAATTCTAAAAGGCAGCTGGCAATATAGGTCTGGAGCTCAGGAAAGAGAGGGATGGGCATATAAATTTGAGTCTTTTGCATAGAGGTGATAAATGAGGTCCTTGGAGTTGATGAGGTCACAGAGAGAAGAAGTCCAGAAATGATTGTTAGGACGTTTTGGATGATGATCTACCAAAGAAGACGAAGAAGGAGCTTTCAAACAGGTAGGAGAATCAAGAGGACAATGTCCTAAAACCTCAGATTAGAGGGAAAATACAGGAGAAGTGGTCACTAATGTCGATTCTATAGGTGAGAAAAGGGAAACAGAGGTTGAAACTTGCCCAATGTTGCAGAGGACATGACAGAGTCTAAATCTTCTGACTCTTGGTTCTCATTCCAGAATACTAAACTACCTCCACTCTCTTGGCTCAGGATTTTCAGGGTCCCTCAAGCCAAGTGTCCTGATATCCCTCAGGTTCTTGAAAGGAAATAAACAAAAATGCCTTCTGAAATGCTCCATATTACAAAAAAAAAATGAACAAGAATTTTTTCAGCTGGTAAGGTATCAGAAGTAGATATTCACCAGTCTTTAAAACTATATGCATATTCTAATGATAGACTCTTTGAAGTGTGGAACTCAAGGAGACCTCAAGGGGTTATCTGGCCCAGTGTTTTGTCTCCAGGTATATGAAGTACTATAGGATCTGTTCTCCTGAACCCTGCCCAGGCTAAATCTTGGACCTTGAGAGGGGATTATGAAACGTGTTTCCCACCTCTCTAGAGATAGGGGTGGGAGAGTACTTCCAAAAGTACTCTACTACATTTTTCAAGATATTTGGGTCTTTTCATGTAAATGCAACAAGAGATGAGTGATGCTTACGGACATCATGTAAATAAATGAAATTATACATAGCAGTTATTAGGAAAAAAAAAGGTAATCTTTTAAAAGGGGCAGTTGGCTGGCAAAGTGGATCCTGAGCTGGGCCTGAAGTAAGGAACACAACTTCCTGAGTTCAAATTTGGCCTCAGACACTTACTAGCTGTGTGACTCTGGGCAAGTCACTCAACCCTGTTTGCCTCAGTTTCTTCATCTCTAAAATGAAGCTGGAGAAGGAAATGGCAAACCAATCCAGTATCTTTGCCAAGAAAACCCCAAATGGGGTCATGAAGAGTCAGACATGACTGAAATGACTAAACAACAAAACCTTTTAAAAGAGAGCTGTTCATCTCACAGAAATCTTGTAATTTATATCTAATATCCAGAAGTATGTTCACTTAGCATGGAAACATATGTTAAGACCTCAGTTGTGTTATAAAAATTAAGAATATCATATACTTCTTTGAAGTCCCAAAACTTCCTTGAATAGGAGACAGTCAAAATTGGGATTGTACTTAATTCCTCAAATAAGGCAGAGATAATTGGTACCTAGCTCAATAGAGGGAGTTTTTAGTAAGAGTGACCACACTAAATGGGAATATCTTTCTATTACTCAAGAGAAGCTTACCTTTTGTATGTCATTGAAAAGATCAGAAGAGTGAGTCCTCATGCCATCCACATTCATAGAAAGAACTACAGAGTCTGAATGCAGAGCAAAGCAGATTATTTTCTGTTTTTTGTTTTTTTTCTTTCTCGTGGTTTCTCCCGTTCATTATAATTCTTCTATACAACATGACTAATGTGAAAATATGTTTAATAGGAATGTATGTGTGGAGCCTATATCAGATTGCAGGCCATTTTGGGGAGGGAGGAAGAAGGGGGAGGAAGGAGGGAGAGGGAGAAAATTTAAAACTTATCGAAGTGAATGTTGAAAACTAAAAATAAATAAATTAACTAATAAAAAATAAAGAGTGAGTCATCAGAAGCAGTTTTTAGAAGACATTTTCTCCAAGGGCAAATTCCTATTGAAGATGTACTCTTTCTCCCCTCAATATAGAATTTCTTCATCCTTTATTTCATTATTAGTATAAAGTGTGAATACTTTCCCCAGAATGGGTAGAAGAGAAGAGTTTGTTCAGACAGCCATGAAGGCAGCTGAAGCAGGCAATGTGGAGAGCTTAGAGCTTAGTCAGGCATCAAAGACACCAAAGTCATCCACTATATCCCAGATTATCACGAGTCCTCTAGTCTTTTGTTTTCCTGCTGGACTTCAAAGAGTCAGGAACAGAGAGTGAAGCTGAAGACTTGTGCAACCCTGCCTCCGTTAAATCCAATTCATGCACAAGTCAAGACATCACCTATGATGTCACTGGTCAAACAACAAGGACAAATCACAAGAAGGATAACATGTATCTTGGAAACTGATCGGGAAGAAGGACTTTTCTTATACTTCAGGGGAAAGTCTACTAGCCAGAACCTCTTTCCAAGTAGAATTCTGGTATGTAGCCCAACCTATGCAGAAGCTCCCTGGAAGGACAGCTAGTATGCACTAGACAGTAAGCTTCTTGAGATGGGGATGGTTTTTGTTTTTGTCCCCTAAGTTCCCCTAACCCTTTTTTGTATCCTAGTACTTGGCACACAGTAAGTGCTTAATAAATGCTTTCTGACTTACCAACTTAGGTGAGAGGGAGATGTGACTTTTGATTGAGAGATTTCTGAGCCCATAAGATTTTAGAGATAAGAGAACAGTTTGAGAAAGAAAGTGAGACCTTTGGAATGACTAACAGGAGTTAAGCCACAGACAGCTGGGTAAAGCTGCCCCACCATGTTCTTTGATTACTACTGCATGCAGCCCCAGAGACAGCTTGCAGTGGAATTTTCCTGCAAGATTGTTTTCTCTTTCAGCTGAACTGAGAATTTTATCTCACTCTAGAGTTGAACAAATGAATAACCTATTTGTTAAGTGTTTACTATATAAAAGCACTGTGTTAAGCGCTGAAAATAATAATAGGAAAGTAAAAGTCCCTGTTTTCAAAGAGTTCACATTCTAATGGGGAAAACAACACATGGGAAAGGTTAGTGCTGCAAGTCAGATGGAAAGGTCCCATAGTCCTTAGGGTGCAGCAAAACATAAGGCAATGCTTCTTTCTTTAATGTCATTTCTAGTGACAAAATCATATTAGTTTTTGTGAACTATCTGACAGTGCCAAAGACTTTGGTGGCAAGTACTTTCCTTTCTGGATCACCCGTGGCCTTGGCTGCAACATGTGCAGGAGCAGCTGCCAAGCTGCATCTCCACTGGGGCTGCTTCTTAGTGGTAGGGTGGGAGTAATAGCCCTCTCAGTGACTGAGGATAGCAATTCCAGGTTATGTATGTAATATGGTTGTAAACCTGGTAAACATGTTAACCAGCATAGCTAGTTTATTTCTATTATTTTGCAAATGCATATATGTGAGGGTTATTTCCCTCCCTAAAACACAAGCTCCTAGAGGGCAAGGAAGAAGCAGTTAGGTGGTCCAGTGGATAAAGCCCTGAGCCTGGAGTTAGGAAGACTTGAATTGAAATCCAGCCTCAGACACTCACTAGCTGTGTGACCCTAGGCAAGTCACTTAACCTCTGTCTGCCTTAATCAACTGCAGAAGGAAATAGAAACCCACTCCTGTACCCTTGCCAAGAAAACCCCATACGGAGTCACGAAGAGTCAGAGTGACTGAACAACAGAGGACAGGGACTGTTTCATTTTGTCTTTGTAATCAAAGCACCTGGCAAAGCGTTTGGCCCTGAAATGTTCGATTGAGGACAGGAAACTGAGACCTAGACAGTGGCTTGTCCAAGGTCACAAAAAAATTAGTTCTCAGACATCCTCATAGCCGAGCTCCTTCCCACATCCTGTTATTATTTAGCATTAATTTTCTCTCTGCCCAAGGTCCTTCCTCTGAACTGGGTAAGAGATGAGAAACAGAAGGGCTGGAGTCTCTAGAGGATGGTGGACACATATTTCCCCTTCCATTGCGGTTTGGGTAGAAGCATGTACAGCATAAGGATCACAGACTGCAAGCTCCTAGAGGGCCAGGAAGTCTAAGCCATCCCCTCCCATCCCCTGGCTAGGGGCGGAAAGAAAACGTGACGGAAAAGCAGACCACCAACCCATGCGCTGCGCTAGCACCGCGGACTCACTCGTCCCTAGCGCACTTTCCCTTCCAGAGCCCCCGCCTCCTCCTCATTGGCTCTCCCGGTCACGTGGGCGACACAGTTCTGCCCGCCCCCTTCGACGTCCCGGCAGCCCTTGCGCGCGGCTGGCTCGCCCAGAACGCAGCTATGGAGCTAACGCCAGGCGTAGGGCCTCCGCCTCTGGAGGAGCGGCAGCACCTACAGCAGGAGCTGAGCGACTTTGTGGAGACCTGCTACAAGACGCTGGAGGAGGTGACAGCTTCTCTAGGCTGGAGTCTCGACGAGCTGGATCCCGGGGAACGAGACCATGAGGAACAGGAGCAGGTTAAGGCACCGGTCCGCGGGAGGGGCGGGGCGGGAGGCGGGGCCCGCTGGGTTATTCCATCCAGGGGCAGGGGGTTGGAGACTTCTTGTTTCATTCTCTGGGCTGCTCTACCTGTAATAAAAAATAACCTGAAATGTAAAGAGGAGAGAACAGAGAGGAGTTTCGTCTTTGTAAACCAAACACCTAATCCTTCGGTCGCGTTTATGAAATGCCTGAACGAAATTAATAAGTTGCCCTCCCCCCTTCCCTCAGTGGTCGGCTCCACTCTTGTCGCGTGACCGGAAGAGCCAATGGGAATGGGGAAGTTGGGAGAGTGGGACTATGTTGGTTTTGCCAGTGGGATGTTAAGACGAGGGTTTAGTTTTTCTGGATCAGGGAATTGATACTCGAAACTCTTGCCGCCCCATTCCATCCTTGCCTGGGGGATACGTAATAATAGCTAGCAATTTTATAGTGCTTTAAAGTTTGTAAAGCGCATTACATGTGTCTTATTTTATCCTCTCAGCAACCCTATGAGATAGGTGGTGTTGTTAACCATTTTATATATGAGAAAACTGAGGCCGAGGTTAAGGTGCAGACAGCCAGTAAATGTGTGAACTCAGGAATCTGCTGCATTCTGAGTCCAGCCCTTTGATCTACTGGATCACCTGGCTGTCACCAGGTGAGTTAGTAGATCCATTTCTTGGCATTTTGCAGGAGTTGTAGGGTTAATAAAGCGGAATGAGGAGGAAACGGGGAACAAAAAAAATGTCGCTTCTGCCATCCCCGTTAGATTTCCCAAGATGCAGTTGCTGTATAGAAAAATTCACAAACAAGCACAGATTGGGTAGCCCTAGCCATGTCACCAGCAAAATGCCTGACTTTGGGCAAATCTTTTAACTTCACTGTGTGGACAGACTTGGGAGTCTGGAAAAGATCAGCATTTGAATTCGGACTCTGACCTGAATTCTCCATTCAGCCACCAAAGTGAATATCCTGAAATGCAGGGCCACCACTACTTAATAAACCTCAGTGGCTCCCTATAGCCCCCAGGAGCAAAAACGAAATGCTCCGTTTGGCATTCAGAACCCTTTGTAACAGTCCCTTCCGATCACGTACTCTTGGATCCAGAGTTTTGTATATGCTTGTATATATTTCTTTATTCAGTCTCCCCCCATTAGATTCTAAGCCCCTTGAGGGCGAGGGCTGTCTCTTGCCTCTTTTTTGTATCCCCAGCACTTAGCACGGTGTCTAGTACATTGTAGGAATTTAATAAATATTTATGTAATTAATTGAACTTTAGCCAAGTCACTTAACCCTTCCGAACCTTGGTTCCCTAATCTGTGAAATGGAGATAAGACTATTTGAAATACCTACCTCTTAGGGTTGTGGAGAGGGTACTTTGCAAATCTTGATATGATAACATGAGTGTGAGCTATAATTTATGGTAACATTTGAAGAACCTGATTCTTAGTCTCAACTCTCAAATTCTATTTATTTGGACTTCATGATAATGACTTGCCAGGTTTCCTTTAAGTCACCTTCCCATTACATTTAAAATTGTTGATTTACAACAGAAAGAACTTCTCGTCTTTTTATCAAGAGAAACCTGTAGTTTTATACTTCATATGAAAAATATGGTGAAAGTTTTTCAATTGATTGTTACAATTTAGGGTCACTAATTTCCTTGTAAAGGAGAAGGAAATGATTTATTAATGTGAATATCACTGAATGGTACCAAAGGAAAACCTGTTTCCTATTCTACTGTTTGCCCAATATTATAATAGTAGACACTAACTTGTCTCCCTTGCAATTCAGTGGTTATATATGTTATGTTATCAGGTACACTTGAGAGTTGCTGAGTTAGCAGTTTTGGTAAATGATGTCCTTTGATCCTCCCTATAAATAAGTATGGCCAGAAAGAATGGAATTATAGGATTGTAGAATTTTTTTATCTAGAAGGTTAAAAATTATCTAATTCCAACCTTTCAGTTTATAAATTAGGAGTTTAAGCTTGTTGTTTAAGGTCACAGAACTAGATCTAGAATCCAAGTTTGAGGACTCACCAGGACTCTTCTCATTGTGCCTTTGATTTTTCTGCTGACATGTTTGACTTCTTGACATGGAAGTTTCCACTTAATTATCATGGAAGAATTGTTGAGGCCCAGTGGATTTATGTCCTGTGATGCTATATATTTATCTGTAGATAAAAATTTTTATTAAAATTTATTGTTCAAGAAAAATAGAATGGTGTAGTAGACAGAGCACTGGAGGTTAGAAAACCTCCATTCTAGTCCAAGGTCTTCCACTAACTAGCTGCATGCTCTGGGACAAGCTGTTTAACTTTCATCTCTAAATTCTATAATTATAATTATTTTCTTTGCAGAATGAAACTGTGGTATGCCCATATGATTCTAATCATCACATGCCAAAGTCATCTTTGGTGAGGCACATGGCATCTTGTAGGCTCAGGAAATTGGATTATACAAAAGAAGAAGAGGTACCACAATATATATGTATTCTTTGTAGATCTATGTATATCTATTCTATGTAGTAGTCTATGTATTTCTTATATTTTTGTGCAGGGTGAAATTCCAAATACTTTTTGAAAAAATGAAGCTTTGTTGTTGCAAGAAAATGCGAATAACTTTGCTTTGAGGCTTTAAATAAGAAATGTGGGATTTTTAGGATGAGCTGCTCATCCCTCGTGATCACTTTGTATGTTACCCTTTCCAAAATAATTTTGCAGTTTATTAGTAGCACCTTAGTGCCATTCTTTATAGGATGGTAATATTAATGCTTGCCTAATTCTCAGATTATTATAGAAAGTTAATTTAATCACACCAAACTGACGTTTGCATATTTATAAAAACCTTAATGTTAAAATTTTTGATACTCAAGAAAAACATTTTAAAAGTTTTTTTGTTTTGTTTTTTAATGTTTAGGCTGAAATGTATGATTCTGCTTTTTTCTATGGGAATGCAAGGATACCTGTAGTTCACCTGGGTAGGTATCGAGTCATCAGTTTGTTTTTAAAACAAAAATTCTGTAATAACTTCCACATATTCCCTAGTAGAACACACTCTAGTTCTAAGTATACCTAGCAAATAGAAAAGAAATCTTTTTCCCTTATGGGAAAATGGAATGAATGAGCGAATGAATGAATGGTGTACCTGAATCTTTAGTCCATGGTTTGGAGAACAGGTTCATACTTATGTATGGCAGATGCTTTCCACAGATGCTTTATGTGGTTTGGGAGACTATGCCTGTTCTTCCTGTGAAAAAGTGGGACCACAGCACTACCTGAGGATGTGACTGGGGTAAAAAGATTGTTAGCACACATTCACAATCATTCCCTGGTATATACAGCTACTCTTGCTTCATGTGTGATAGAACAGTTCCTTAAATGCTTTTCTAAGCTCTTGGCCACTGACATGACTGACTTCATTACCATTCAAATTGGATGGGCTTTAGGAGAGAATTTTTGCCTTTGGCCTCTAGAGCACGTCTGGCTCCATGTATGATAAGTTGTAGAAGTAGAAAATGGGGAAGACTTCTAAAATGGAAATATACTTGGTGTAGTATTTAATTTTTTAAAACTCCTGTGTGAATTGTGGAATTGAGTTTTCAGCATAAGGAAGATGAGCTACATTTCATAATTTTTATACTTCAGCATTAAGCAAGCCTTTTGACAAATCCTTTATGCCTTTTTGCAGATAAGAATTTACAGTTCCAGATACTTAAACAAGCTAGAGCTTCAAGTGGAAGAGACAGTGATGTTTATAGTCAAAGTAAGTGTCACACATGGCTTAAGTAAGCTACTGACAGATGAAATATTGTCATTAAAGCTTTTACTTGTCTCATTTTGCCACGGGGGGGGCAACCAAGTTAATTTTTTGTACATGTAACCAAAATTGCAATTTTCTTCAAGATAAATCATGTGGAAAGACTATGAGGTGAGCAGAGTATACGTTTTAAGTTTCTAAAATGATAATCTTGGTTTCAGCTTCATTTTGCATCTATGACCATCTTAGTATAGCAGAGCCTCTTTCTAATGGTATCTTAGGGAATTCACTCACCTCTTTATTTTATTTATTTATGTAAGTCAAATTTCATGGCACATGTTGTGAATAGAGCACTTTTCACAACTCTGGTGAAGATGAAGAGTTGGGTTTTTGAGGTAGGGGAACCACTTTCTATGTGAGACTGCCTTGTAAGTAGGTTCTTTTTAGCTTATGAAGTAACTCTTTTGGATGAGATCCAAGATAAATTTGCATTGTTCTGAATTTCATTTTGGTGAATAGCAGAGGCATTCCTCTAAGACAGGAAAAGATCAACATTCGTAGCTGTTTCCAGCTCATTTCTGCTGGCTCCTTATTTCTTGGTTGGCTCTTCTGGAATCCCAGAGCTCATTTGGTTTGCCGCTCTCAAAAGCATGCCTTGTATTTGTGGGTGTACTAACTCGGGACGGATAGAGGTCCATTTCAAATGCCATCTTTCCCTTGAAGCCTTCCCTGATTCTGTCTCTTTTCTTCCGCTTTGTATGTCTCTGATGCTCCTATCACTCCATTCTGCATTATACTATCGTATGTTTGTATATGTATCATGTTCCCTATGTTATAAGCTCCGTGATGTCAGGGGCAATGTTATTATAGTTATTTTTTCCCTAGTGTGTTTGACTCTTTGTAACCCCATTTTGAGTTTTCTTGGCAAAGGTACTGTAGTGGTTTGCCATTTTCTTCTCCAGCTTATTTGACAGATGAGGAAACTGAAGCAAACAGGGTTGAGTGACTTGCCCACACAGCGAGTGGTCACGTGGCTAGTAATTGTCTGAGGCCAGATTTGAATTCAGGTCTTCCTGACTCCAGGCACAGCATTCTATTCACTGCGCCACCAACCTTGGTTTGCTTCTCCCCCAGTGGCAGGCTAAACAAAGATATTTAGCTCTATTACCTGACTTAGATTGAAGTTGGCTCTGCTTCTAGAACTAGATCTTGCTTCTAGTCTTGTCTCCCAGTGTGGGTGCTCCAGCCCTTTGGTACCAAACTGTACTGAGTTTCAACCCTACAGCTGCTTTAATCTTGCAGAGCTCTGTCCTGCCTGCTTCCTGGCTTCCTGGATGAGCAAAGCACTATTACTATCTAACTTTTAAAGATTTTTTTCCTTTGTGCTTTAGGCCAACCTTCTTTCCCTTTCCTAGAAGTTTCTAGGTCCCTGGAAATTTCACATTTACCCTGACCCATTTCTCTCTAAACTCCTCATTTTATGTGAATCATAGCCTCTAGTGGTACTGTCTCTTGTTGATGCTTGGCTTCTTCCCCTGTGATTCTTAGCTAGTCTTTCCTTAAGACCTGTCTATCCCATATCAGGTCAATCTGACAACAGATTCTTTGTCTCCTCTTGTTTCAACACTCATAGTCTTTTGTGCCACTAAGTTCCTGTTTCCTTCCTGCGTACAGGGTACCTGTACCTCTCAGCTCTTTTGCAGAGCAGATATGATTGACGTGAATGACCTCAATGAGTGTCTTTTCTGGTCCAGGTTACCAGCTTTCCTCAACTCCCTATTAGATGATGAGTCATTACCTCTGTGATTCGTGGTAATTGGCCTTCCAGAGAATTTGATCATTATGGGCATTTAATACATTTCTTAAATGTACAGCAAAAATTAGAAATAATTTCCTTGATTTCCACTAAGGGAAAAGACGTTCACTCAGAAGCAGACATGGGAACTAACTAGTTAATTAGTTTAAGGTACTAGAGAGATTTCTGGTGGAGGTTCAGTGACATTCCTGAGCATTGGTGGTGGCTCTGATATTCACATTGTTAAGAAGTTGTCAATGACAGTAAAAGTGAGAACGGTCAGAGGCAAGAATCTAGGTTAAGATATCAAAATTAGCCTCTGTTAAAAGTTGATTCCTTTAACTGTCAGTATTTTAACTTACTGGCTAAAAGGTAAAGAGGTTTAAGGAAATTGATTTTACCTTAACTTTGAATGAGGTAACTGAAGTTAATTCCCATGTCTGGTTTTGTTATAAAATTCCAGAGCGTTTGTTTTGAAAAGTTGTGTACAGTTGTCCTTCTTTAAGATTTGTGCATGTCTTTTTAAAGTGTTTTATATCTTTTCTCATAGGATCTTCATGGAGAGACCTTAGAGATAATTTAGTTTAACCCCTTCATTTTATAGATGAGGAAAATAAGGGCCAGAGACATTAAGGCATTTGCCTAAAGTCACACAAGTAATAAGTCCTAGGACTTCAAATGTAGTAGTACTAGGAGAGGCACCATGGAGTAATAGAGAGGGTGGCCGACTTGGAGTCAGGGCATTGGGGTCATATCCCACCTTGATACTCAAGTAGCTACGTAGCCATCCTCACTTCATTTAACCTACCTGAGCTTCAGTTTTGTTATCTGGAAAGTAGGGATAATAATACCTGTTGGACCTGGTTATTCTGATGTCCAAATAAGATAACATTTTAAAGCACTTTACAGACTAGGCATGATACAAATCTTTTAACCTCACTTCCTTCATGAAAGAAGATCAGTAAAAATTAGATCTTTGGGTCTTTGTGAGGAAGAAAATTTTAATTACTCATAGGAAGACCTATCTTAACTTGATAGAAGCTCCTTTAATAAAGACATACAAAGAATATGGAACAGTAGGAAGTATGTGAAACTAATACTGTGTAATTAGTATCAGAGAATCTTTCATGAAATTTCTGAGAAGTAGGTAGGAGAGAGGGCATTACACTTGTTTGACAGATAAAGAAATTAAGGGGCCAAGTGTTTAAACCATTTGTTGAAGGTCACATCATTAATTAATAGGCTGAGCTGTGATTAGAACCTAGTTTTTCAGACTCTTAGCCCATATTCTGTGTCTAGGATTTTGTGCTTTTCCCAAGGAGCAAACTGCCTTAGAGAAATAAAGGAAGTATGATTCTTCACCTCTAGGTGTTGCTCTAACCTAACTATAACAACTCAATCATAGTTGACTTAAAATTCACGGAATTCTGTTAACCAGCTACATGTGTTTAAAGACACACTCTAAACACATATTGGTGCTATCCACGCTTCACACTGTTTATCATACATTTAATAAATAAGGCTTTCAACAAAAGATTCTTTGTAAAAGTAAGACTGTATATAAGTGACCGAAAATAGTGACATTAATTCTCTATGCCATAGTTTTTCTACTTGTGCAATAAGAGGGTTGGAGGAAATGATCTTTGAGCTTCCTCTGGCTCTACAGTTCCCTGTTTCTAGCAGCATTCTTATACTTGGCACATGTAGTAACGATCATACTCTCACCTTACATTTGTATGTAGTTTTGTGGTATTTCTAAGTGCTTTTATTTAAATTCCCATTTGGCCCTTACAACAACCCTCTGATTAGGGCAGGTGTTATCTCCATTTTATCGCTGACAAAACTGAAGCCAAATATTAAAGGTCGAGATTAGTCCAGTGTGTAATATAGTGGAAAGAATATTGCTTTAGAGCCGGTGGGCCTGCATGTAAGTCTTGGCATTACCACTTGCCGTCTCCATGACTTTAAATATGTTGCTTCACCCCTAATGGCGTCTCTTCCTCATCTGGAAAATAAAAGGGTTAGATTAGATGATCTCCAAAGTCCCTTTTAGTGCCAAATAAGGATCCTGTGATCCGTATCCTATTTCTAACATATCATACTGTTACTATTAAACTATATGGGATACTTAATTGTGCCATAATATTTTGGAAGAGAAGCTTGAGAATTGAATGCCAGTTGTGGGTCAGTAAAAAAGTGGCGGGGAGGCAGAAGCCACCTATAAAGAACGTTCGGGTGTAATATCCTATGTACTGTGATGTTTCAATGCGAACCTTGTTTGTCTGTGTTATGGCATTTCGTATTGTTTGTTTCTCAGTAATGTGATGTATTTATATGTAATACGTTCTTATGAATTAAATGCAGTTTATGGTTAATAATTTTTCCCCCTTCTTCTCTTTCAGTAATTGGGGTGAGTATAAGGAGGATTTAGGAACATCATTGTACTCCCTATTAAAAGATTTGCAGTATCCTTTTTGCAGATATCCTTTCAAAAGTATAAATATGTTACTAAACTTTGTATATTTAACTGGAATTTTTTTCTGCTTAATTCAGAGGAAAAGAAATATTAGCACTCTTTCTCCTACCCCACTTTAGTAACGTAAAAGAAAGGGAAGTGTGTCGTCTCTTCTCCCCTCTCCCTGCCACATTAAAGAGTAAATTGTCTTTCTGTTTTTAAGGATAGTGAGCATATGGGCAAAGCTGATTAGAGAGTCAGTAGTTACACTTTTCTAATATTTGTGTCACATTCCCTAAATTTTCATTACCCTTACCCTAAGTAATTGGATATTAGAGTTAACTTATTTTTGAATTATATCTGTGATAGAAATGAGACTTTAATAGTGATTACACAAAGGCATTCTTTCTTGTGCCTACTAGTAGTATACTCTAGATTGACTTAAAATAGAGAAAGCCTACTAAATGAAACCCTTGCCTAGTAGACATGGCTGGGGTATTGGTATAAGGGCCAGTTGAGGGAATTGTTTTCCAAATAACTTTTGTTTTAATTTACCTACAGACTGGTGAACAGTCATCTGTCATTCTGGGTTGTTTAATTCTTCAGATGTTCTTTTAAGAGTTCTTTTCAACTCTACTTTTTGTCTAGGGTGTCACTGAGATTGTTTCTTATGCAAATAAGTATCTGGGAAGAAGCAGTGACTTGTGTTGTATTGTATTATGAATTAGGACATTAAGATAAAATTGACTTGAGTTACTCCCTTGGGTTAACCTAGTAATGATTAAAATAATTCTTTAGTGTCACTTGGTATATGTTGTATTATAACCAATGCAATTTGGAAATTGTTATTTGCATTAGTAAATGAAGAATTCTAGGAAGAATATAACTATTACTTTATCTATAATCGCATGATTATTTTGAGAAACTCGAATCCTCAAATACTTCTGCTCACTTGTTAATTTGTCACTTCAAGGTACTGTGCCTATTCATTTTTTCCATTAATGAATTGGTTTGGAAAGTTGCAAGTGTTGCTAGACACTGCTATTAACTGTTTTTGAATTAATTTGGTATTTACTTTTTTGAGGATGCTATATGGTGATTAATGTGAGAAGAATTTGGCATAAATTTTGTTGGTTTATTGTTGACTTAGAAAATTCTGGAATCTCTGAGTGTAAGCCATGTAATTATATATAGCAAATTATGTATTTCATGTAGTTCCATATTGACTTACACCTCACAGATTCTCAATGGTCCTTTAAATTAACTCTTGCCTGACCAAGGATCTCATCTACACCAATTACCAACAAGTGGTCATATAGTCTGTGCTTGAAGAGCTCTAGTGAGGAGTGACTTACTGCCTTCCAAAGAGGCCCATTTCATCTTTAAACAGTTTTGATTGTTAGGAAATTTTTATTTACATCAGGCTTAAATATACTTCAGCGCAGTGTCTACCCTTTGTGCTTCGTTCGACCCTCTGGGAAGAGCAAAGTAAAGCCAGTCCTCCTACATGACAGTCCTTCAGATACTTTGAAGGCAGTTTTCACATTCTTCTTAAGTAATCTCTTCTTCTAGCTAAACACCTCCAGTTTATTTAACTGATCCTCCAATGGCGTGTTCTTGAATTCTGTCATCACTCTGGTTACTCTTCTGGATATGCTTCTTTCTTTCTTAAAAATTGGCACCCAGAATCGAACACTGGGGCAGAGTGTAGCAGAATGATTATCTTCCCTTGTTCTGAACAAAGTGCCTATCTCAGTAATGTAGCCTAAGATATTCACTTTTCTAGTTGCCATGTCCCAGTGTTGACTCATTGAGTTTTCAGTTCACCAAAACCCTTCATTTTTTTTTCCACAGGAAATGTTGTCTAGCCATGTCCTCCCATTCTTTTATTTGTAAAGTTGATTTTTAAAATCCCAATGTAGAACTTTATGTTCAGGAAGCAAAATATCCAAACAAGCAGTTAAACCAGCGGCATTGTATCTATGTACAAGAGTGGGTAACAATCAAAGTAAATTAGAAATCCTAACATAAGGAGGTACATTTGGAATTATCTGTGTCTCTGAGGCTTGGTGGGATGAGACTGATAACCAAAACATGAATCTGGAAGGGTGTTCTGTATTCAAAAGGAATATGATATGCAAATATGGAATTAGAGAATGTATTGGTATGTGGGATGGGGGAGGGAGGAGTAGCATTATTTAATAAAAAAATAATAGCTAGCATATCTATAGCACCTGAACGTAGATTATGAAGAGATACTCATAAGAAAATCCAAGAACTAGGGAAGGGAAATGTGGTGAAGACCAACAGAGTCAGGAGTGATAGTGTAATGATAAAAGAAGTGTATTACAAATCTGAGGCATAGTGGGGGACTCTGATTATATATGTATCTGCTAGAGCTGTTTTTGGCCAAAGAGAGCAGCTAATAATTTTTTGACTTGCTGTAAGGTAAAATTTCATTCTTAAAAAGGTGAAGGATCCAACAAAAGGCAACTGCTCTTTTGGATCTGATTGTTAACAGGGAGGAACTGGTTGCTGAGGTGGAAATATTACGAACTTTGCATGAAGTGACTGCTCCAAGATAGTTTGTGGTAGAGGAGAAAGCCAGGCACAATCTTATGTGAACCTCAGATTTTAGAAAAGGAGCTTTCAAAGGGTTGAGGGAAAGGATAAGTAAGATATTATGGCCTGAAATTCTGTAGAGAAAATCAGCCTAGAAAGGATGGGAAACCCTCCAGAATGATATTCTAAAGAGAAAAAAATACTACTGGGGGAAGTTGTTTAAGAAGACCAGTGTGGATGAAAAAGGAAATTATCAACCAATTTAAGTTCAAACAAACAAACATACATAGAAAAGGTTGGAACTAAGCTGGGAGCAGGTAATAGAATGAATATGAAGGCATATTGCACTCTTGTGGGATTTGTATAAGGAGATGTAGTTCAGAGAGACCTGAGGCTTGCCAGTAAAGCAAGGATAAAAAAAGTTGACCTTGATTCATTAATGCCTGTTCTTTTGGTCTTGCCCTCCCATCAGTTCCAAATGAATTGTAAGGTCTTAATGTTGTTTTGTCCATTTATCTTCATTTTTTTTCTAAAATTTTGGCATGAGATTTTTACAAATGTTTTGCTAAAATTAAAATCTGTGTTTATAGCGTTACTAGTTACTAGTCTGGGTACCTTGTTAAGAAAGGACATAGTCTGATCTGGCTGGTTTTTGTTTTTTTTTATCTCGTGCTAGATTTTTAGTCATTGCTGTTTTCCTAAGTGCTCACCACATACCATCCCATGATGACGTGTTTTAGAATCTTGCCAGGAATAGAAGTGAGGCTTACTGGCTTATAGAATACAGATTCTATCCTCTCTCCTTTTTGGAAATTGGACATTTTCACTTCTCCAATTCTGTTGCATCTCTTACTGTCCAAGATGAGCTAGTATACGTCTCCCGTATGTTGGGCCCAGGGCTAAGTGCTGAAGAAAGAAAGAAAAAGAACAACAAAAGAGCCCTTACCCTCAGGGAACTTCCATTCCATCAGAGGTGACGACCATGGACGTACACAAGTCTTTACAAAACTGATACAAAATAAATCCCACACAGTCAGGGAGGGAGGAAAGGCTTTGTATAAAAAGTCGTGCTTGACTTGAATGTTGAAGGAAGTGAGGGGTTCTTTGAGGCAGAGGGAAGAGGACCTGCAAAAACAGAAGGCAGAATGATGTGTAAGGATCAGAGAGGGGGCCAATTTGGCTGGGGCCTGAAGTATAAGAAGAGCAGTAATACATACTGAGGTTGGTAGGAAGTCAGGCCTGTGCTTAAGGAAAATCACTTTGGCATCTGTGGAGACTAGATTGGGGAAGGGGGAGACTTGAGACAGAGATATATTAGGAGGCTATTGTGCTAGTCCAGGAGAGAAATGATGAGGCATGAATTAGGGTGCAGATGTGTTAAAAAGGTAGATAGATTTGAGAGAGACTGTGAAAGCAGAAAGGACAAGATTTGGCAGTTGATTGTTTACGTAGGGTGAGGGAGAGGGAGGCATTGAGGCTGATGAGATTGGGAGCCTTGGAGACTGGAAGAAAAGATGGTACTCTCAATTGATATAGAGAAGTTTAGAAGAGAGGGGTGAGTTTGGGGGGAAAATTCTGTTTTGAATATGTCGACTTTGACAAGCCTCTGGGACATCTAATTTGAGATGTCCAATGGGCAGTTGATACAGTGTTAGAGATCAGAGGAGACACTGTGGCTGTATATATAGGTCTGTGAGTCTTCCGCATAGAGACAGGAGTTAGACCCATGGTATCTGCTGAAGACATTGTGTGAGGCTGTAGAGAGAGAAAAGGTACCTAGGACAGAGCCTTGGGGCCCACTCCCAAATTATAGACTGTAATATGGATGATGAGCCAGCAGAGTGGTTCACCCGTCATATCTGCCAGTTCTTTTAGTGCTCTAGAAGGTACTTTGACCAGAGATAGTGACCTGAACTCATTGAGGAAAATGACTCCTCACTTACCTTAGGTTTCTACTTCCTGGTCCTGTTTTTGTTTCTCTTCCAAAGAAAAGAAAATCAGAAATTAAATGAGTTCATTAGTTCAGGCCTTTTTTTGTTCTCCATCATTTCACCTCTCCTTCCCCTGCCCCCTTCCCCAGCAGCAGTTTTAGCCTTTTTTTCAATGCTAATAGCTCTAACATAAGTAGGAAAAGAACCACTTTTTTTTGTCTTTGGTATTAATTGCCAGGAATATCTCATCCTTGGTTTTAATTTTGATGGAATTCTTATGAAACTATTATGCTAGCATATTCTCTGTTATTTGCCTTTGGTTTCATCTTCTATTCTTGGTTTAAAAATTTGAGTTGGTTAATGAGTTTCCTGTGTGTCTACATCAGTCTTTTCATGCAGTTTCTGTTTTTTTTCCCCCTCATTTGAATAATTTATCTTTGTAGAACTGAAGAGACTAATATAGATGCACAGGAAACTCATTAACCAAAGCAGACACTTTCTAATATGAGTCATTTTGAAACTGCACAGTAGCAATGTCAAAAGTATTACATTGAGGAGTTTCCTAAGTCATTGGTAAGCCTTGTGCTATAGTTAATGTCTTTGTCACTGCAGGGATCTCTCTTCACTACTATTGTGAATAAGCAAACCTTTTACTATGGACATAGCACATTTAAGACAATTGACAACATAAATACATATATTAAGTATTCAGGAGTTGCTTGATGAGTGTAATTTGTCCTGGTGTCTTTATTAATACATTACATTTTTATGACAGTGTTCGATTAAGCTAGGTTAGGTTCGGATTTGGATTCGCTCTGGCAATAAGGCACACTCCCAACAGAACAAAGTTTTTTATTGAAAGACAGGGAAGATACTCTATCAAACCCACAACCACATTAATCACAACAATTCCTAACAAACACAGTTAACACAGCAACCAAAGTAGAGACACAGACATACAGAGGCATCTACAAATGCAGCGATACAGACAAAAAGATACATATAACATACAACATACATATGTTCACCACCTACACCAAAGCTTTTCCTAAGCTGGAGAACCCCGTCTTTTACAGCCACTTTGGTGAGTTCCTTCTGAACATAACCCCAGGCGAAGCATCCTCCCCATGGGTGAGGTTCCTATGTGTCCGTCCCACATGGTAACTTTTATAGGATCCTGAACAAAGAAAGTTTTTCCCGCCAGAGAGGGGAGCCACCCTCCCCCTGCCTCATTCCTAAGACCCGGCCAGGGTAAAGTTTCTCCAGGGGGAGAGGAGTTATTTCCTATCCTTTGTCTTCAGAGTTTCCTGTTATCAGTCTTTAAGCAGGGGAGTCTGCAAAAGAGGGGGCGGGGAGTTTGACACGTGCTGAGCTTACACTGGAATATGGAGGATCTTCTTAATGATTTATCATTCAGCCAGTTATGTATTCATATCAGCCAAAAGTTTTATTCTACATTGTTTCATGTAGTTTTCTTTTCACTGTGTTTCTACTCTAGGGATTTATTCTTCAGTGCCTATTGAAGTGCCTCAGAATCATAAGCGTTTCATCTGTGACCTGACCCAAGCTGATCGTCATGCCATCTTTGATTATGTTCTTGAGGAGACAAAGAAACAGCGGTCCAGGTCTCAAATCACTGAAAATGACAGTGACCTTTTTGTAGACCTGGCTGCTAAAGTCAATCAAGGTTTGAGATAAATACTGTAGTTTTAAATATTTGTTATTTGGTACAGTATTATGATTATACAGTCATTTAAAAAATCCTTTAAAATGAGCTAAAATAGTATAACTTCCTGATCAGTGAAATTCCATGTATACGTTTGCATGGTACTTCTGAATTGAGATTTGTGAACCTGAGCACCTCCCTCTATACACCCCCCCCCCCCAATTTAATGCAAGAGCTCTGCTTCTAACTTCATTGCTACATGGCCCATTTATATACAGCAGAATCTTTTTTCCTTCTAAAGCGTGCACTACAGTTGAAACGTCATTTGATGGTATACTGTGAATGCTGATTTTTTCTGAAAAGCACGTTGAGGATATGATCATTGTGTTTCATTCTTAGATGATAGTCAAAAAGGTCCAAAATCTCATCTTGAAATTCTGGCAGAAATGAGAGATTATAAAAGACGACGTCAGTCCTACAGAGCAAAGAATGTTCATATAACCAAAAAGTCTTATACTGAGGTAAGTGATGACTAGAAAATGATTTGTATGCCTTGAGTCCCTGCTTTTAAAACTCCTTATAGGACTCTAAGATGCTGCAGGGATATTTTGGAAGTAAGTAGTAAGTTGGAGTAAGTAGTGAATTGGATGTTTGGAAGTCGTTTGCAAAGAGGCGATAACTAAAGACATGGAAGTTTCCAAGATTTCCAGTAGAGAGTGTACGAGAGAAAAAAGAAACGGGCCAAGGACTGACCTTTGAAGGACACCCATACTTGGGGGACAGGAGTAAAAGGAACCAGCAAAAGATATAAAGATGTAAAAACAATAGTAACAGTAATAGCTGCTAACATTGATATAATACTGTTAAGGTTTGCTAAGTGCTTTAATGTGTATTATCTTACTTGATCACCTACTGTGCAGTAGGTGCTATTATTATCTCCATTGTATGGCTGAGGAAAAAGACTGAAAGGTTAAGGGACTTGCCCAGGGTCATACAACTACTAAGTGTCTGTTGGCATCAGGATTGGAATTCTAGTCTGCTTGACTCCAAAAACAGTATTCTCCACCAGGACGCCTAGCTGCAAGAATAGGATTTGAGCCAATCTCTTTTAGCTCCAGATCTGTGTCTCTTCCCACTGTACCATGCTTTCTCAACATTTCTTCACTTCTTAGCTTTCTACCATCTGATTTTTATCTCTTGTCACTTTATTAAAGCCACTCTAAGGTCATCAAAGATTACTTCTTTCTAAAAATGTTTTTTTTTAATCATGTAGTAATATGCCATTCCATTCATTCATTCATTATCTCTAACCTGAACTGAAATAACAGCTGCCTAATTGATCTCCCCGTCTCCAGTATTTATTCTTTACATACAGCTGCTAAAATGATCTTTCTGATACTTATGTCTGACCATGCCACAATTTGTGTGTGGCTATTCCCCAAATGATGGATACCCACTTTGTTTCTAGTTTTTCATTTTCATAAAAAATGGTGCTATGAATGTTACATAAACCAGTTTTTCAGGCCTTATCATAGTCTTGACTTTTCTGGCTCCCTAGTGTCTAGACCTTTCTCCAACATTTAATATGATTGATCGCTGTTCTGCCTTGTCTTTCTTGGCACCAATATTTTCTGGTTCTTTTCCTACCTGCCTCAGTATTTTGGGCTGGGACCTTTTCCTCCTGCCACCTAAGTTTGAGTGTCCTTCATGGGTGAGTCCTTGGCCCTTTCCTGTCTTCTCTGTGCGCTCTCTCCTTTGGAAGTTTCCTAAACAAATTATTTCCAAACATCCAGCCCTAATTTCATCCTCAAGCTGTAGTACTCCATTTCCAGTCGGATGCTGGAATATTTCTATCTGTATGTCCTGACAGCACATCAAACTAAAAGTATGTTCAGAATGGAATAATTACTTGTCTTTCCAGGCCTGTCTGTCCCACAGCTTTTCAGTTGCTGTTCATTACATCACCCTTCTCCTAGTTTATACAGGTTCAAAATCTCTGAATTATGTTGAATTCCTCCCTCTACCCTCAAATCCAGTCAGTTGTCAAGTCCTTTTGATTCTGTTTCCACAGTTTTTGTCTCATCCTAGCTCTGGCCCTCATATCTCTAACCTGAACTAGAATAACAGATGCCTACTGTTCTCCCTGCTTCTGGTATCTAGTCTTTACATGTAGCTGCCAAATAAGCTTTCTAATACTCATCTCTGACCACATCCTGCTCAAAAATTTTCCCTCCAGGATAGACTCAGTCTGGTAGTTAGGCCTTCTACAGGCTGGCTTTTACCCACCTTTGTAGCCTTATTTCATATCTTCTTGGCGTTGGACATTCCCGGTAATCTTTCTGCTCTCTGCATCCTTGCCTCGATATCCCATGTGTGGAATATACATCTCTACATTTCTACTTCTTCAAGTCCTTCTTTCAAGATGCAGCTCAGGTGCCACTTCAGTCATCTGTGACCGCCCCCTCGCTGAAAATGATCTCTCTTTCAAATTTTCTTACATCTCCTTTGCCCTTACCACATTTTATTTTGTCTTGCTTGTATGTGTGTTTTTCTATTTGATTGTAATCTCTATGAGGACAGAGTCCATATTATTTTTATGTTTTCGTATCCTAGTACCTTGCACCAAGTAGATGCTTAATAAATAATGTTTTTAATTGACTTGCTATGTATTATAGTTATAGTCCATACCATATAATTGTATATTCTTGTTTATTTAATGTATTTTTTCATTAACTGTATTATAATCTCTTTGAGGTCATGTAGCATTTTAAAATTTCATATGTATTTCTCATGTACTGGACATGTAAAAGACACTCAATACACTTGTTGACTTCTTTCCTGGTTTCTTTTTCTTTCACTCAGTCTTATGTGCTACTCCCAATGTTTTTCTTTCTCCCAGAATTGCTAATTGTTGCATTTTACTGTTTAAAACCTTTAAGTGATTCACCATTTCTTAGCTTACTTCTAATCTTCACCCTTGATCTTTTAGTCCTTGCAGTTGTGTGTATACCTTCTAACCCCTTTTTTTCTGACATGCCAGCTTTCTTTGAGGCTGAGAACATGACCCCACTGTTTAGCCTACATGAGACACTTCCAGCTCTGAATTTATTTTCCCCATTTCCCCCTCCCTCCCCAATCTTCTTTTTTCAACTTCTTAGTTACTTAGTTACACAGAAGGGGGAAGAATGGACTTTGTACAAATTGTCTGTAGTTGCAAACAGTTTCAGAATCACTGTGAACACTGGTTGAAGAAAGTTGAGAGAGGAAGATGGGGTATGAAAGAAATGGATCAATGGTCCCTCTTCTCAAAAAATTTCCAGTTTACTTAGGAGGTCAGAATAAATACTTGTGAAATGACTGAATAATTCTGTATTTTACATATGGAACATATAAGCTCCTTAGTTGTTTGTCTTCTCTCATTTTCAATGAATCCCTCCTATGTCCTCCCTCTTCCCAGGTGATTAGAGATGTGATCAGTGTGCACATGGCAGAGCTCAGTAATCATTGGCAAGAGGAAGTGGAACAAGCAGAGGATGATGCTGAAAATGCTTCTAACTCAGCCAAATCTTCAGGAAGGTGTGTGTGTGCATCATTTTCTTGGCACTGTCAAAATGTTCTTTTCTGAGCATGTCATAAATTCATAAAGTTTGCCATAATCCTAGAATTTTCAAAACCATTTAAAGCAATTTAATTAAAAAATACTTTTTGCTATCATCAAGATAAGATTTTTTCCTGGTGTAGTACTGTAATAATACTCTTAGTCTCTGCTATAGGACTGCCTTTGCAGAAAACATATTTGATTTTGAATTCCACTCTGGAGTAAATTATATCACTTTGAGATCTCATTGTTTAAAATCGTTCGCATGGATGTGGTATAGGTTCCTTTTGCACAAAAAAGAGGGAAGGAAATAATCTACTGAAGATTCTCCGGTTAATATTGCTTTCCAGAAAGGAGGAGAGACGCTCAGCTTCAGCAGACTCACGACAGTCTGGGGAAAGCCATAAGGATACCGAGCACTCACGACATAGAAGAGATAGAAGTCGGAGCCCACGTAAACGCAAAAGAAGTAAGGAGAAGGAGAGAGATAGGGACTTGAGAAGAAAGAGAGACAGGTAAGTTTAAATGCCATTCCTGCAAACTATAATCATTGTTAATCCTACCTTATCTATTACTGGAGTACTTAACTGCTGCTGCCTGGCAACTAGGTGGCGCAGTAGATAGAGGCAGGAAGTGCCTGGAAGTCAGGAAGACCTGAGTTCAGATCCACCCTCTAACACTGCTGTGTGACTCTGGGCAAATCACTTAACCTTTTTTTGCTTCAGTTTCCTCAACTGTAAAATGGGAATAATATCACTTACCTCTCAGGGTTGTTCTGAGGATCATGAGATAATATTTGTGAAGCACTTAGCACAGTGTTTGACACATTAGTAAATGCTTCTTTTCTACCATGTTGTTGTTCGGTCATTTTCAGTTGTGTCTGACTCTTCATGACCCCATTTGGTATTTCCTTGGCAGAGACACTAGAACAGTTTGCCATTTCTTTCTCCAGCTTATTTTATAGATGAGGAAACTGAGGCAAACAGGGTTAAGTGACTTGCCCAGGGTCACACAGCTAGTATGTGTTTGAGGCAGGATTTGAACTCAAGAAGATGAGTCTTCCTGAGTCCAGGCCTAGCACTCTGTCCATTATGCTACCTAGTTGCCTAGGTACTAGTCAGGTAAGAAACAGGCCCTGGTCTGAGGGAGCTTAGAATCTAACAGAAGGCATAGGGATGAATGCTTAAAGAGGTAAGGACTGAAAGGAAAAAGAGGGATCCAGGTAGGAGGCTGTGAGCATGTGGGAAGAGCGTGTGGTCACTTTCTCATGTAGGGAGGATTCATAGAGGAGATGGCCTCTGAGATGAACCTTGAAAGAAGAAATGTATGTGAGTGAGGCCCAAGGCCAGACGTTGGGGATGCAGCTCAGGTGGCAGGTCAAGAGCAGGAGACCAGGATCAGTTATCCAGTGGCTCTACGACTTAGAGGATGTGACGAGAAGGCCAGGCAGGGGGTTGGAATCTCATGGTGGAGGACCTTGATTTAGGAGCTTCTGTAGGTCATAGGGAGGCACTTAAGGTTTGTAAGTGGAGGAGTGGTGTGAGGACAAGATTACTTAGGCAGCAGTGTGGGAGATAAATTGGGGAAAGAGGTTAGACCAGAGTCAAGAAAACCATTTAGGTAGAAGACTGGTAGAATGGTCTAGGGCAGAAGAGAATACTTGAGCTAAATGACTGCAGTGGTGTGAGAGAAGAGGGCCGTATGTGGTGGAGGTAGGGATGAGGAGTGCTGGCCATCAAAGGGATGACGTGTGAGAAGGGGAGCCAAAGATGATGTCGAGGATTTGAGTATAACATGGCAGTGCCATTAAAAGAGATGGTTAGAGGGGAGGCAGGTTTAGGGGGAGGATTCAGAGGAATTGTTCATGTCTTTTTTGCTTCCTTCGTTTTATTGTTTTTAGTGCTTATTAGTGTTAGCTAGACTTTGTAGGGCCAGGGAAAAAAACCAGATTCTCAAACTAGCTAATTTTAGTCTATGATAATAGCTCTTATAAGGGTTTCAGTGACTGAGGTCACTAACACGTGAGTGATGTTTTTGTATTAACTGTGCATGTCAAGTATCCTTATTATCTGCCCTCCATTACCACTGAAAATCAAGAATTAGCTATATTCAAAGAATACCATTTTAGCCATTTGCTTATCCTAAACTTTTGCAGTCATTCATTTATTTATAGGCTCAGACTTAATCAGATTTAATCCATAATTCACAGAATTGAATGTTTACTTTGTGATCCTTTCTGATTAATAAAATGAAAATATATTGTCTTTCTCTGGTCTGTTCTTGATTATTGCTTATTCTTGGATTGCCATCTTTCAATATTGTTCTTAACCAACTATGTTTAAGTAATACTTGAAATTTCAAATTTCTCTTTTGCATAGCAAGAATTCTTTTGAAATTAAATGTATCTCCATCCCCTCCCCTTTCCCCAGATAATTTGAAAGAATGTAAACCTGTCCTGTGGTTCAGTCATCAAACACTTGGCCCCCGAATGACCCCACAACACTCCCAAGTGTGCCCCAAACCAGATTACAATGTAATTAGGTAATATTTAACAAAATAAATACCACAGATAATATTACATTTGGAAACAAAGTCATATGGGTCGGACCCTCAGGGATTCTTAATGTCTGGCTTAGTGGCCCCCATTTCTATTTGACTTTGACAGCACTGCTGGAGTACAGGGCTAAATTCTACAAGTTTTTTCTGACATGGAATGGGTTGCAGGGTCAGATGAGGAATGAAATAGGGATGGGGACATTAAAGAACTTCTGTATTCCCATGTTTTCATTAAAACGATTACTGGAAGATTCAACATACTTAAACTCAAATGTTCAGTGGTGGGGAACAGATTTGATTATTTGGTGTTCTGTTTCCCTGTCTTTGTCCATTACTATGATTAATAGAGAGTTGATTCTGTAACTCTGGCTACTCCAAAAAACTAAAAAATTCGTAGTTGCTTCACAAGATATGGAGTAGGAAAAGTTAAAATCGGTACCTAAAAATTTTCTTTGCCTTCCCATTATATATTATTTTATGTTCTAAGTGCTTACCGCAGTTTAACTTAAAGCACAAAATTGTTTTTCCCTTGTTAGAAACAAGAAAAAAAAACCTGTGACCTGTTTTTTGCTTAAGGAAATGAAAACGGTCATTTTGTGCAAAGTTGTAAAGCTGACAGAACTTGTTTTCTAATACTTAAGGTCACTGTCTGTCTCTTCCTTTGGTTCTTATTAAAAAAAAGTTGCCTTTCAAAAGTTGTGTCAGATATGACTGACTGCCCCTTTGCTCCTTACAGGTGCCCTTATCTCATCTGGGCAGCCCAGTTACATCCTTTTTTCTCAGACCCCTTTCCTGCTCAGTGCTAGTTCGTAGTACTCAGGACTGAGGTCCCTAACATGGGGGCCAAATGAGTTCCTGAAACCCCTTGTCTGCCCCGGCTCCTGAACTCACTAAAACTCCTTCATTTCCCATCCCTGATCTAGTACCCTAGTACCTATGTGTCTGTAACAGTGTAAGTATTCAGTCATATTTACTAACGCTTTGGAGCCCATTACTCAGCTGTAGCTGTTCACATTACTCATTCAACAGTTTGCCTGCTGACCAGATTGTGATCTTGCGCGTTACCAGGATGCTTAACTGAATGTTCCTTTGTAGCTATTTTCTGTTTTTGTTGTTTTTAGTAGCAGTTTGAATGTTAAGTGATCTATCTGTACTTAATAGTTAAATTTTTTGAAACTGACATTAAAATGTTTAGTAGCTTATAATATCTTTTTATTTCAGGGATGAAGAAAGGCATCATGGCCATAAAAGAAGAAAATAGCAGAGTAAGGGTCAGGAAAATAAGTGGAATTATTTATACATATGTGTTTATTAATGATGTTTATGTAATATAAACTAATGAAGATAGTTCAACTATCTCAGCTACTTGAGGGACCAAGGAACATAAAGTACTTATTTTTATTGTAATTGCGTTTTGCTGGGACTGTGTGTAATTAAAGTATCTGTGTAATGCTTGGATTATTGTTTTTTCAATAAACATTCATTAATATCAAACTTTGTTAGTTGCTAAAAACCTTAACTATATACTTTAATTCCCTTGCCGTGATGGGATATAGCTAGTTTCTCATTTCCGAATTTGTTGGGGAATTTTGTTCTTGGTCACTTATGACATATATCATAAAATGCTTAAGCTAGTCTAAATAAGAAAGCATATGTTAGAGCAAAAGCCTTAAGCCAAGAAATTTGAGACTTGGCAGTCAAAGTCCAGTTTTCTTAAGATCTCATAATTTCCTTGTGCTTTCAAGCATTCAGGTGAAAAATTGGCATAAATGTCAAACATCTGGGACCTAAATGGCAAAATACTGGCCTTTCATCCGGTAGCCCTGGGTTAAAAATTCCAGTGTGCTTCCCAAGTAAAAATGAAGCTTAAACTCTTTCAAGTTAGTAGACAGTGACAAAATAACCATAGAATTTGCCTCACCAGTTATATTAACTTTCTTCATACTTGACATCCATAAGATTTATGAGTAGGGACCTTGAAGCACATCCATTTTGCTTGCTGGATTTATGAACAGCTGTAAATTGCCTTAGATTAAATTTTTAGGACTCCTAATAGCAAGAGTTTTCCTTTTAAATTTTGTTACAGGCTAGGCATGGTGGCTCATGCCTATAAGTAATCCCTGCTTCCAAGGAGCCAGAGACTGTCTCTTGAGCTAGGGACTCCTGAATTGCAGTGGGCTAAGCTGATACTGGGTGTCTGCAGTAAGTTCAACCTTAATGTATTGAGTCCCTTGGGGCAGAGGGAGCACCAGGTTGCTTAGAAAGGGTCAAACCAGCTTAGGTTTGGTCAGAAATGGTCAAGCCTCCTGTGCCGATCAAAATGAGACTGGGCCCGAGAGTAACCCCTGCACTGCAGGCTGGGAGAGATGTGGAGACTCAGACTTTAAAAAAAAAAAATTGTCACATGCTTTACTTGTGGGTAGGCACTGTTTTTCTTGTGGTTTTTTGTTTTTTAGATATAGAACAATTATTTCCTCCAGCACAGAATTTGCCTAAGATTAAAAAGATTCGTATTAAAACACTCATTAGACTCTTTATGTTTTCTTGGGAGGTAAATACAAAGCTCTGGCACTGCTTCCACAGCTGGGCCTGACATTTTACATTTACTTCAGCAGATCTGCTGAGCACGTCACAAGATCTTCTGGCTAGCCAGGCATGGCTTTTAGTTATTCAGTTTTCAGAATGGTCTTGTCAGTGGTCATCTGCTCATTTTGAGATATGTGCTAAGATGGATGTGGCCCTCTGGGTCCCTGGCACTTGACTTCAGAACATCCATTTCTCAGAATCAGTGTTTCTTGACCTCAGGGGGGAAAAAAACCCAGAAAGGTACCAGAAGCAAGCAATTAATGAGTTGGTCTTGCCTTAGAAAGCACATGTTTACAGTGCCATGTACTACAGCTACTGTTGCCAGGGGGGCAATGGGAGAGAGGAGTATCAAGGGAAAGAAAGCTGGATGGATCCCCAAAATATCAGGGTCCAAAGAATCCATGCCTTCATTTAAGGAGCATCATTTGAATTTCTTTCTCACTAGGATGTTTATGTTTTACCAACTATAAAAGAAAGTCTTTATGTAAAGATTACATTATAAATAGTAAAACTGAACAGCTAAATCCAGTTTGTGGAAATGAAAAGAAAGGAGAGATGTGAAAAAAAATAGCATAGAGAAGAGGAAACCTCTAAAATGAGACAAAATTAAAATCCAAGTTGTAAGGAGAAAAAATATATATATGTGTCTGTATAAAATGGATATCTGTGAAACATTTAATAAAATTAAATTTTAAAATACATTGTATAGGCTGCCTTGAAAATATTAGCACTTTTAAGCTGTTATCAGTCATTTTATGTTTATTATTTAAAGAAATATTGAGAATTCCCAGAATATGGAGATTGCAGTAATTTCTTATATAAACTCTACCATTGACATGAACACCAAAAAAAGGCAAATGATCTATTTGATAATGGGTTGCGTTTAAAACAATTTAAATTTAATTTTGCCCATAGCATTTAAACTAATTGTAATAGAATTTCATTTTACAAAATAAAATAATACTTTGGAGCAGACACTTTTGATGTTTAATTCTTTATAAGAGCACTAATATCCCTTTCTGATAAGATAATGGAAAGAGCACTTACCTGACTTTAGGAGTTAGAAGAACTGGGTTTGAGTCTCAGTGCTGCTGCTTCATACTAGTTTGATGACCTTTGTCATGTCATGTAACCTCAGAGACTCAGGTTTGTAAAATGAGAACAATGTGCTGACTTACAGAAATTATTGTGAGGAAAATATGTTGCAAACCTATATAAATATTAGTTTTTATTCCAGATCTAAAATTCTAATCCTACATTTAAACTCTCGACAACAGAATCAGTCCAAACAGAATAATACATATTTTATCATTCGGCTTAATAATTTGCCTCCTGTTGAGTAAAACTGATTTTATTCATGAGAAATTTGAGAGGTTCACAGCATTTTAACAGATTATAATATGGTACAGGACTTGGAGTCTGTGGAGTGCTGTGCTTGAGATGATTAACCCTGTTACCGGAAGTTTTTTTCTGATCTAGCTCCTGGTGTTCCCTTCCCGCCCCCCCCCCCCCAAAAAAAATTTAGATTGAATTAATGTTGGATGTGCTTACATACATACTGTCTTTTCTGATAGAACACAAATTTATTGAGAGCAGGGACTTTTACTTTTTGTCTTAGTATCCTAAGGGGCTAGTGACCATGCCTAATACATAGAAGAGACTTTAAAACATTACTTGCTGACTGGCAGGCACAGAGAGCCACAGGGACTGCCCAAATAATGCATTTACAATGGCATTTCTTTGTCATGTCTTTTGAGAGCCTAAATAGTTAACTTTCATTATTCCTAGATTTTACTTTCCAAGGTGAGGCAGATGATCTAGGGACTCTGGGGCCTCTGGAGAGATGTCTTGAAGACCAGTGTGAACTGAATGCCTGAATGATCTGACTGACAGCATCCACTGGTTAAGGCTCACGTGTCAAGCCCATCAACTCCGATGTGGAGGGCTGTCACCACAAAGCAGAAAAAGCCCTTTACTGACAGGTGCCAGCCCTAGGAAGGCAGAAAAGGAGGCAGGTGGGTCTCTCCCATGGCTCTCTTACTGCTCCCTGACCTCACAGAGTTGCTCTTTGGTTGTGGGTGTCATCAACAATCAACAAGAGGCATTGCTTTTTTTTCTTTCTCCTTTTTCTCTCATCTTCCTTTCTTCTCTTCCTTCTTCTTTTCTCTCCCTTGGTCTTAGGATGCCCACCAGCACCCACAGATACTCATAGGTGACCCCACGGGGGTGGTAGAATTTGGCAGGTTCCAGAGGGAGGGTTTGCGGAGTCTTCCTGTGAGAGAATCAACCTGGAATCCCATGGGGTTCCCCAAGCCCCCAACTCTATCCCCGTGCTATCACAAGATCACAGAAGTAAAGCTTGAGAAATGTCAGAGCCTACCTTGTTGGGGAAACTGAGACCCAAAGGGGTCTCACAGAAGAGGGTAGTTTCTGTGGTGGTGCCTAGGATTAAATGGTTTGTTGATCATTGGAATAAGACCTGCCTGCTCCCTGGCAATAGACTTATCCTTTAATGATTCCCTGTCCCTCTGTCCCTTAACTTCTCTATCTGCTGCCTATGGGCAGTGCCTACTCCCTACATCCCTGGGGATGAGGTAACTGCTTGCATGGGACAGGTAAAGATACACTGTGTGTGTATGAATGTATATACATATATGAATGTATACACACTATAGGTGTGTTTGTATATATACACGCTATCTGTAAATATAAAAATAAATGTATAGATAGATACATGTATGAGCAGTGTCACAAAAACTCAGGAGAGAGCATCTAGGAGGAAGGGTAGTGTCAAATGCAGAACTAAAGGCAATATATTCAAAATAAAAAGAAAAGTTGGAGAAAAGTCTTTATGCAAAGTTTGTCTGAAAAAAAAAATGTGACACCCAGAATTTGTAAGTCCCTCATATAAATCTGTTAGCATCGTACATTCCTCAGAGAAGTGTTTTGAATGACACAAATAGGCAATTTTTAAAAGAAGAAACACATTTTATGTACATTTGTATATACATTTATGTATATGTGTATATATGTGTTTTTATGTCTAGGTATAGGCATATAGACCTACACATGTACACCGTGTAGCTTTATTTGCCCCATCCAGTTTATGAGTGTATGTATGTGTATATATTTCTCTGTCTCTCTTTATTTACATAGCTCCAGGTGAGAGGGTCTGAGGACCCCAGTCCTCTTCTCCAATGTCAACTAGTCCAGAAAAGAGCCCTTCTTAAGAGAATGGCCCTGGTTGATTAGTGTTCTTTTCACTGCATCCTAGTCCTGGCTATACAGCCAACCAACCATCTCAACCCCTTAGCACGTGGTTGTCAGGCTGGTGCCAGCTCCCGGACATCTGTGCATGCTTTAACTAAAGCGTATGTATTTCCATTGCATGTTATCATTCCTGTTTGGAAGCAGGCTTCCCCTCCACCCCCCAGTGTCTTCCATATAGAGCATTACTTCAGTCAAGCACTCTGTATGTGCTCATCAGGATTGGGTTTATTGGCTAGTCTCCTGTTCTATACATGTATAGGCATATACTGTATAGACACAGAATGAACACAAGATAACCTTGAAAGGGGAGGCTTCCTGTAGAAGGGGGCACTTGAGTCTTGAAGGAAGCCAGGGATAATGTGAAGTCCACTGGAGAGGCAAGAATGGGCCAGGTTATGACGTGCTTTAAATGACAGGGGTCTTTCTATTTGATTCTTAATGTATTGGGGAGCCACTGGAAATTTTTTTGGGGGTGGGGCAATCAAGGTTAATTGACTTCCCCAGGGTCACACCCACAGCTAGTAAGTGTTAAGTGTCTGAGGCCAGATTTGAATTCAGGTCTGGTGCTCCATACGATGCGCCACCTAGTTGCACCATAATCTTTTCTTTCCTGCCTTCCTGCCCAGGCTCACACAGCTACTAAGTGTCAATTGTCTGAGGCTAGATTTGAACTCAGGTCCTCCTCACTCCAGGGCTGGTGCTCTAACCACTGTGCAACCTAGCTGCCCTGCTGCTGAAATTTATTGAAGGCGTTAGGGTAACATGGTCAGATATGCAGATAGGACTGTCCCAAATCAGACATTTATTAGCTATGTGGCCCTAAGCAAGTCAATTAACCTCTGTGTTCTAGGTTCCTCATTTGTCAGAGAGGGCCTGACTTGACCTTTGGGGTCCATACCAGCTCTAAATCTATCATCCTGTGACAATGTTGAAAACAAATGCTTTAAAATGATAGGATGTGACTGCCCTTGCCAAGTCGTGTTTACATTTTTGATGTGGAAAATTATGAGGAAACAAAATCTTTCATTCCCAAGCATTATTTGCTGACTTTTTATCACCCTATGGGAAGCAGAATCTCTGTACTCTTTCCTCTCCCTTTTCTACCTAGTCATGGGACTTGTGACTTCAGGCATTCAGAACCCTCCTCCCTTTTTGTTACCTTAGCTTGCTCTTAGGAAGCTCAGGTTTATCAGTGGGAAATTAAGTAAATATGATGTTCCTTCCAGCGATATTTGCATCTTAAGCTTCTCTCTCATAGTGGAGTAAGTGATTTTGTCTCCATTTAAGGGAATTTAAGAAATGGAGACTTGATGGGAGCTAGTCTCCTGGAGTGCCCCTTCTAGGACCTACCCCAAGTCTAAGGGTAAGACTGATCCTGGCATAGGGGATCAGGTTTGGGTTAGCCCCCTATATTTCAAATATACCTCTTACTTTTACCATGTTTTTTAAAATTTTTTTTTTTTAGAAAAATAATTTATCTATGACCAATCTATAATATGAGGATAAAAATACAGTAATACCTGCCTTTCTTGAACCAGAGTAAGGATTAACAAGGAAAGTATTTGTAAAACATTTGAAGGTTCTTAGAGGCAGGCACTATGTAAAAAACATTAGTATTTCATTTTGTAAAGCAATTGACTGCAAACCTTAAACCATAACCTTGTTTACTTCCATGTGACATCATTAGACTGAACCTGAAGTCACTTACCATTTATAGTCTTTCTAGGAAAAGTAATGTCATTTTACTCCCCTCCTCTCCCCTGCCCAACTCCAAACTTGGGAACATGTATATGGGAGGAGAACTACATAAGATGTGCGAAGTCAGCTTTGGTAGTTGGGGTCAGAAATGCAGAAGGCAGTGGAATCAGAAACATGTTTGTTCCAAGTTTAAAATATTGCAACGTTTCTAAAAGGGTTTCTCTTATGTCTCTTGGAGGAAGAGGCAAACTTGACGTCACAGGGCAAAAAAAGACCAGCTCTTTATTTGGCCTTCCAAGTCACTGGACATACAGACTGTATCTAGTTTTTTTACTGTGACAAATAAAGCAACTCTGAATACTTCGTACAATTAGGTCCTTCCCCTTTTAATAGAAGCTGTAGGTTATTGCAGCTAGGTGGTGTAGTCCACTGTCCATAGACTGCTGGGCCTGGAGTCAGGAAGACTGATCTTCCTGAGTTCAAATCTGGCTGGAGACATTTACTACCTGTGTGACCCTGGGCAAGTCACTTAACCCTGTTTGTCTCAGTTTCCTCATTTGGAGAAGGAAATGGCAAACTACTCCAGTATCTTTGCCAAGAAAACCCCAAATGGGGTCACGACTGAACAACAATATTAGATTATGGTCCTAGCAATAGACAGGGTCAAAGGATATGATTGTTTAAAAACTCTTATTGTATATTGTCAGACCGTTCTCAAAAAAACTTTTATAGATTTAGTCCCATCAAAAATATAAGAGTAGTTGTTTCCCTACAGCCCTCCCCCTCTCCCATGTTTAATCATTTTAAGCTATTTTTGCCAATTGTCTTGGCTGAGCTTTGTTAGGTAACACCTTAATGGTGTTTTAATTTGCATTTTCCTGATTATTAGAGTCTGAATGACTTTGCAGGTGCTTATTAGCAATATGTTTCCTGTTTTGAAAATTCTGTGTTTGTATCATTTGAACCACTTTTCCTTTGAGGAATGAACATGATGCTAATAGATTTGTATGAGGGTCTTACAGATTCTGAATGTCAGATTTTCTTTCTCCCTCCCCCCCCCCAGATAGACTTTGCAGAAAGATTTTACTTCAGCCTTTTTATTTTGGAGATTATCTTTGGTTCTGCGTCTGACACTGTTAACAGCCATTCCTCCTACATGCTCTCTCCTCTGTGTTTTTGTGACATTGTTTTCTCTCTCTTGGTACTTCTACCAATCTGACACCTCTCTTCAGTCTCCTTTGTTGGATCATCATTCATGTTGCACCCCCTAACTAAGGGTGTTCCCTAAATCTCTTTCCCAGATGCTCTTCTCACTGTTTCTACACTTTCTCATCAGCTGCCATGGGTTTCATTATCATCACAATGCAGATGACCCCTAGTTCTATATATTCAGACTTTCTCTCAGGCTACGCCCCCAGATCACCAACTGCCTGTTTGGATATTTTCAATTGAATGTCCCAAAGTCATCTCAGACTCACTATGTATGTAACATCCCCTCTGAATTCACTCCCCTAACTTGCCCTAGGACAAGCAGGTTGGGTCCCTAGAGAGATGGCTGTTACTTTGAGTTCTAGAGGTAATCTTGTGGTAGTTTATCCTCCCAACTCTATGGCTCATGAGCCCTGACTGGTGTGCTTCCCATTAATCTGGTAGATCAGACAGTTCTGCAGAGGCATTAAACTAAAATGGCATAGCAAGATCAATTGTTATTGTAATGCACTCTCTCATAAAAACACACTGAGTCCCTGAGGAATGGCAGGTGTGGGGAGGAGCTGGGGAAGGAATAGCGTGCACACACTTACATTAAAATGGTAGCGAGGCACACATATAAGAAACCTATGTGGCCAAGACAGCTCAGAATGTTGAGGCAGTAGGGCTTCGATGTTTTTTCTCTGGAGTGTCTAAACAGCATTCACCATAAGTCACAGGAGAGTTGATAGATGAGGCTTCTCCAAAGGCATGCATGCTTGGTTAGATGGATCCACTCAGTGCTGGTATAGACTGGCTCCTCACCTGGCACAGCTGATGCGGGGCTGGACCTGTCAGGTTGCTTGGTAGACGGGCTAGCAAGGAAGGTCACCGAGTGATTGGACTAGCTTTTCGCAGAGCGTGCATAGTATCTCAGCTCGTTGGGTTGTTCAGCTGGACTGCCTGAGCAGCCATAGTCTCAACTTCCTCCAGCTTCTAGCTCAGCAAGCTATTACTGTACTCCTTACAACAGAACTGCTGCTGTGCTCTTTCATCCCAGGCGGTGACCTTGAATCTAGGTTTGGCTGATGCCTCAGCTCTTTGGCTCTTTCAGGGCCTTGACTCTGAAGTTTGTCACTTCCCAGGCAAGAGGTGAGAAAGGCATTCTCTCCTTTTTAACAGTTCTTCCTGGTTCAGAGGAGGCTTCTCTTAGTGAGGTACCTCATCCTTACTTATATAACAATAATAGCTTGCATTTATATAGCACTTTAAGGTTTGCAAAGCACTTTACACATATCTCCTATAATCATCACAACAACCCTGTGTTCAGTCATTTTTCAGCCTTGTCCAATTATGGGGGTTTTCTTGGGAAAGCTACTGGAGTGTTTTGTCATTTCCTTCTCTTGCTCATTTTACAGATGAGGAAACTAAGGGAAACAAGAGTAAAGTGACTTGCCCAGGGTCACATAGCTAGTAAGTGTCTGAGGCCAGATTTGAACTCAGGAAAATGAGTCTTCTTGATTCCAGGCCAGGCACTCTATCCACTATGCCAAGTAGCTGCCCAAACCTGTGAAGTAGGTCCTGTTATTATCTCATTTTACATACGAGGAAACTGGTCCAGAAAGAAGGGTCCGGGGTCACATAGCTAAGATATATTGTAATAGAGGCAGAATCTGAACACAGGCCATCCCAGCTCCTAAACCAGCATTCTACCCATTACATTCTGCCTCTTAAAGCTCTGTCCCATGCTGAAGTATCATGAAAATGGGTCCAGCCTTTCTGGAGGAAGACTGTCTTATTCTCCATTTTTTTTTTTTGGAGAGGGGAAGGCAGGGCGGTTGGGGTTAAGCGACTTGCCCAAGGTCACACAGCTAGTAAGTGTGTCAAGTGTCTGCGGCTGGATTTGAACGCAGGTCCTCCTGGCTCCAGAGCCGGTGTTCTACTCATTGCGCCACCTAGCTGCCCTTCTTATCCTCCTTATGTGGTAGAAATATCCCAAACCAAAGAACTAGTTTATGTTAAAAACAACAGTAGCTGCATCTTACAATTATATGATTTTTTTTAAACTTAAAAAAGTAAAAAAAAAAAGTGTTTTCTCAATTCTTATTCTGGCTTCATCATGCCTCTCTAGGCTTGCTGACTCAGCTCCATTGGTTTTCTCTGCCATGCCACAGAAACCTCTTTATTCTGTAATCTCACTGTACCCTAGGGGTACTTCTCATATTGGAAGTCTCCTTGATAGGGTTGAGAAGAAATACTTTAAAATCATAGGATGTGTCTGCCCTTGCCAAGCAATGTGGAAAATTATTTACGAGGATACACAAATCTTTCTTTCCTAAGCATTATTTGCTGATTATTGTCATCTTGTGAGGAGCGAATTAACCTATTGCTTTTGTAATGGGTGTTTATAAAGACTCTTAGAAAATTTTTTATCGATGAGAGAAATGATTATTAATAACCAATAATTTGGGGAGATTCAGAGTTCTCATTCTTCTAAAGTCCTGATTTTAAAAAGTCAAAAGGTCAGTCTCTTGAAGGCCATTACTGATAATGACATTGAATCAACTCTCCTCAATCTTGGTCAGATCCCACCTAACCTTACCAGGAATTTAATCTAATGTGAGGAAGCCCATTATGTTCTACTCAAGCTTGAATGGAGACAAATCCTTTTGTCTAGATAGCCCAAGGCTTCCGGTGGGATGGTCTAAGTATAGAGACAGTTTCTCTGTCCAAGGGTAACATGATATCACTCTCAGCCCCTCATTTTAATACAGTGCACCTCCCATTGTGTTCTCCAGTCAGAGTTGATTGCCACCCCCTCAGGAACATCTACCTCCTCTTTGAAGGGTATATAAACTGTGAGCCCGCCATGATTGTCTTTGGTCTAAGGGAGATAGCCAAATGACCATCCTCTTATTAGTAACGTGTTGCTCTTATTAGCAAAATGCCTAAATTACCCAGAAACTATGTCTTTCAGACCTTCTTAATTGCCACATGAGACAGAGTCTGGTAAGGTAATAGGGAAAGTATGAGGCCCAGCATCTTCTAACATGCTTAGATTTCTTGCTCTTGAAATTGTATGTGATTTTAAGGTTTGTAAGCAGTGTGCATGTCGTCTCATATTATCCTTACAATAACCATGGGAGGTAAGTGCTATCATTATCTCCCTCTTAGGGATCAGACATCTGAAGCTGAGAGCTATTGTGAGTGATATGCCTAGGGTTGCCGGGTTTGAAAGCAGGATTTTGACTCAGGTCTTCCTAACTACAAGCCCAGTGCTCTATCCACTATGACAGCTAGCTGTTTGCATGTTGTTCCTTTCTAGAACCTAGGAACAGAAAGATTACTGTGACTGGGAGCTTTTAGGGGTGAGGGGAGAGGAGTCCTAAAGACAAAGTCAAGGATAAACTCAGACATATATTCTGAAGAGCTACAGTAGCCAAGATGGAAAACATGGAGCTGAAATGGGACCAGGGGTTATAATAGGGAACTTGGAGTACTATGGGACCAGCAAGATGGGAATGTAAGACAGAGTGCTGTGAAACTTCAGCAGTTGGTAAGAAAGGGCCTGGAAACTGATCCCAGCCCCAGATGGCCCCCACCCCACTTTTTCCCTGATTATTTGCAGAGGGGGTTCCCTTCTCCTTATGATCATTTGATTAGTCTAAAAGTTCTTAATCTTTTTTTTGTGTCAAAGTTTGTAAGTGCATAAAATAAAGTACATAGGATTACAAAGGAAATCATTCATGCTGACACACATGCATGCATGCACACAAAGATACATATACACATACACACATATATGAAGTTTACTGATTCCAGGTTAAGACCTCCACCTCCACTCTCATTAGTCCAAGTGGATGATACTGAGCACCCATACTAGAGAAGGATAGGGAAGACTGTGGAGGTGAAAGGATCAGAGAAGGTGGTCAGGAGTATCAGAGGGGAGAACTATCATCTTTATCCCAGATGTTCCAACAGCCTTTGTGCAGTTTTAAGTTTTAATAAGTTCAGAAGTACAAATGCTACAAACTTACAAAAACGTCATTTGAAAGTCTATTTAAATTTCTTTTATATTTTTTATTTAGTTTTGTGAATTAAACATTTTTAATTTAAAAATTTTTTAATTAAAATTTTTAAAAATTTAATAAAATTTAAATTTTAACTAAGCAGGATATTTGTGTATGCAAGTTTCTGGATAATACTTTCTCAGACTGGTGGATCTTGTTTGGCCCTCCCCAGTCACCTAATCTGTGTGCACTAGACTTTTTCTTGTGGGGTCATGTCAGAATTGTCCTGTAGGCATCAAAACCTCATTCTTCAGAGGATCATAAGGCTAGAATTACAAACATGATCATTTCAGTCACTGAGTAATAGCTGATTGAAATTTATATAAAGTTTGAAAACTAATGTCTGATGTATAGCACAGAACAGTAATTATGCTGACATTTAATAAGAAAAACAAATATTTTTAAAATTTGAATAACCTTTCAAATGTTTTTTGTAAGTTTGTAGCATTTATACTGAGGGATTTATTAAAGCTTAAAACTGCACTAAGACTTTTGGAATACCCCGTGGTATCCAATTTTTTTCTACAGTCTTGTTAGATCTTTTCACGATTATTTACAGTTTTAATAAATTATGTGACCACTAAAAATCAATCATCTAAGACCTATGCATAAGGTTAGCGGACTGGGAGCGAGCAGACTTCCCAAATGCAAAATAGGTTGTAAGAGCCAAATTGAAATTACCATGATTTTAATATTTTAGAACAATGATCCATTTCTTTTCCCTTAAGCTAAATTTCAAATTGGGCTGGCATTGTACTGAAGGCTCGGCAATCTTGGATTAATGTAGAAATTTAGTAGTCTAAGAGTTCATATTTATGAACCCTTTGGTGACTAGTGGGCATGCCAAGGCCTTTCAGAAAGCCAGAGCATATACCCTTTGGTGGAGCCATTTGCCTGAGGCTTGAGGGTAGCACCACTTGGCGGCCAAATTATTTACTACACCTCCTTGCTGATGAAATTAGTTAATGAGACTGACTGCCTTTTCTGTAGGTTGAAGAAAGCAAGGAAAACAAGTCAGTCATGAACAGCTGTTGCGGCTGTAACAATGGAGACACCCATCAAGTATATACCTTGCCTGCACTTGTCACATTTTTCAAATTTTATTAATGAATCATGCCCTTCTTCCCTAAAACTGATGCGGTATGTGTAGGCACTGATTCTTTGTCCTCTTCATAGCCCCTTGAGGTTATTAGAAACAGTCAGTCAGTCAATAAGCATTTATTAAACACTTACTATGTGCCAGGCACTGTGCTAATCATTGAGGATACAAAGAAAGGTCCCTGCTGAAAAGAAGCTTGAAATGTAGTGAGGGAGGCTTTGGTACAGCAGGTGAATGCTGGACTTGGAATTGGGAAAATCTGTGTTCAAATCTAGCGCAAGACATTTATTAGCTGGGTGACCCTGGGCGAGTCACTGAACGGCTCTTTGCCTCAGTTCCCCCCACTGTAAGATGGGCATAACAATAGCATCTATCTCACATGGTTATTATGTGTATCAAATAAGATAATATTTATATAGTGCTTAGTACAGTGCCTGGTACACAGCAAGTATCTAATATTCCTTTCATATAAATATAAATATATACATATATACTTTCAATGATTTTATATATAAATGCTTATCCCTTTCATATATATTTATATACATATACACTTTCAGTGATATAAATAAATACTTGTTCCTTTCACACACATATATATTTTCAATGATATATATTTAAATGCTTGTTCCTTTTACACGTATATAGGTTCGGTGATACATATTATTTGTTCCTTTTGCACACATATATAAATACTTTTTTTTAGATATGCATATATATGAGTTTACACACACGCACACACACACACACACACACACACACACACACACACACAGACATACATACATACTGTGGTAGGTGAAAGATGACTGAAGAAACAACGGTTTGAACTTCCAAGCATTTTGATTTATTAATCAATACATGACAATTGCTCAACAAAATCAGGACCAGGCCCCTTTCTCAGCTTAGGGCTGGACTCCAAATACAAGGGGAGACAGATTTTTATACATTAAAAACCAATTAATCAAATAAGGCCAATAGGAAACAATACAACATTAGTTAATTTGATTTCTAATTGGATGAAAGATTAGGGACTTTTCAAGTTGGGAGGGGGAGAGTGAACAGATGGGATTCCATGAAATCAGAAAAAGGTTTCTCACTCCTCCCAAGTGTCAGTAAGCAATTAAAGGAACATGGAAATAATAACTGATTGATCAGAATGGGGCTGGTTTTCTCATAAGACATAAGGGTTGCTTGAGATGTACAATTGTGAGAAAACTCTTTGCATCAGACTTCAGATCTGACTAGGTTTCTGGTCAGTAAAACCTAGGTCCTTAGTTAATCGTCTCTAAATAGCAGGTGGAGATGGTCCAGTTTAGTCATGCAGGACTAGGTTCAAACAATACAATAAGGTTTTATCACAGTTCCCACAACTGAATATAGTTTTCTCACAAGACAGAAATTGGACTAGACCCATAACTGAATAGAAAAGGAACTGAAGTAACTCCAGAACTGCTAAGTCACAAGATGGAGTCAGTGTGTCTCACATTATTCCCACAATTAACCACTTGCTGTCCTAATCCCCTGTATATATGTGTGTATATCTATATATCTGTCTATAGAGAGAGGTAGGTAGATAGATATAAAGTTGAGGTAATCTCAGATGGAAGACACTAAGATTGAGGAGGACAGGGAAAGGCTTTTTGTAGAAGGTGGGGTTTTAGATGAGACTTAAAGGAAGCCAGGGAAGCCAGGTGGTACAGTGGATAGAGCACTGGGCCTGAAGTCAGGAAGACTTGTCTTCCTCAGTTCAAATCTGGCCTCAGACACTTACTAGCTATGTGACCCTGGGCAAGTCACTTCACCCCGTTTGCCTCACTTTCCTCATCTATAAAATGAGCTGGAGAAGGAAATGACAAATCATTCCATTATCTCTGCCAAGAAAACCCTAAATGGGGTCATGAAGAGTTGGGCATGACTGAATAATAACAACAAAGGGAGCCAGGAGGCAGAGATGAGGAGGGAGAGATCCTCAGGCATGAGGGACAGCAGTGAAAACACTCAGTTGGAGTGTCTGCTCAGAGGAACATCAGGGAAGTCAGTGTCATTAAATCACAGAGTACAGAGGAAGAGGGGTATAAGGGATAAGAAAATTGGAATGGCAGGAAGAAGCCATATTATGAAGGGCTTTGAACTTCAGAAAGAGAACTTTGTACTCGATCCTGGAGGCAATAGGAAAACATCTCATCTCCATTTTATTATATATGTAGAAACTGAGAGCCTTAAAGGAGATGTGGTTTTCTTAGGGTCTTATGATAAATAGCCAAGATTAGACTAGAATCACAGGAAGATAGATCTAGAGATGGCATGGATAGTAGGGGCCACCTAGTACAAGGTGAGAAAACAGAAACGCAGGTTGCTTATGTGACTATACAGGTATTAAGCAGATCACATGATCTGAATCTACAGCCTCTGACTCTGTTGTTATTCAGTTGTTTTTTCAGGTGTTTCAGTCTCATGACCGCATTTGGGGTTCCCTTGGCAGAGATACTGGAGTGGTTTGCCATTTTCTTCTCCAGCTCATTTTACAGATGAAGAAAATGAGACAAACACAGTTAAGTGACTTGCCCAGGGTCACGTAGCTAGAAAGCATCTGAGGTCGGATTTGAACTCAGATCTTTGTGACTCCAGGCCTGGCACTCTATCTACTGAGCCACCTAGCTGCCCTTCTAGCTAGTTCTATTTTCACTGTACCACACTACCTCCTGGCCCCCATCTCAGTTCTATACTTTTCCCACTCATTTGAGTAGGTCGTTGTAATATTAAGCAAAGTGGGACTTTTTTTTTACTGCTTTCTCTTTTGGAATACTAAGGCAATCAAGTGCCTTTAATGAGTCTTGCCTTTGTTTCAATCAAGAGTCTTTGATTGAATCAGAAGTCTTTGATAACGTGCTTAAGTCACAGGAAGGCCTAGGTCACATGGGTTTGAGTTGCATGGTTGCGAGGCCCTGTGACCCTGAGAAGGGTATCTATGATCTGAGGTTGGCGTTTTGTTTTGGGGCTCTCACTCACTGGAAGAGTGTTGCGTGATTTGATCAGACGAGACTCTGGGTAGCTGTCACAGAGCCCCCTGGCTTTGAAAACCCAGCTGTTGATGCTTCTCTCTCTGGTAACTCTATGTATTGCTATAGTTAGATGGTTAGAAGCCTGTCTACTGGTTTGTGTTTATTTGTTCTGTTTATATAATGTATCTTTGTAATTTCTGTTTGTGTTTTCCCTGAAGTTCAGGGTACTGGCCTTTTGCCCTGAACTAAGTGAATGATACATGTATGTTTAATTGAAGTAAGATTGTAAATTCCTTAAAGTTGCTTTCCTTAGAAAAGTAGATCAAAGAACCTGTGCCAGCAGCCCTCCTGTGTGCTCTTGTTGTTGGTCTTTCACCTCCACAGCAGCTGCTGGTGACATTGTTGTTACAGTTGTCTACAGGGCTTCTCAAACTTTTTCCACTCACGATCCCTTTTTGAGTTTCAGCAGCATTAGTTGGTTGTGTGGCTGAAGGGCATGTGCAGTACAAAGTGCACATGCTTTGTGTTCAGAACCAAGGCCGCAGTGAAATTGTACCATGCAACATGGGCAAGCGCTGCTAGATACACCTTGGATTCATTTCCTGATTGATTCTGAATTAATTTTTGGTCAGCGCATGTTCAGAAAACTTTTACTGTTGCCAAATTTTTCACGACTCCATATGTCATAACCTACAGTTTAATAGGTACAGGAGGAGGTCCCCCTTTCTATATATATGAAGCCCTACTAAATTGGAGGTGGGCAGAAAACTACCAGTTGGAGATGTCCCTGGTGATCCCATCTAAGCAAACCTATATGTGAACCCTAAATGGTTTCTGAAAAGCAAAAATTAAAAATAGATTTCTAGGTCTTTGCAGGCTAATTGTAATTAGTAAGAAGGAACAATATGGATAAGGGCAGTGGATAGAATGCCTGGCTTGGAGTCAGAAACACCTGAGTTCAAATCTGGCCTCAGATACTTAGTAGACGTGTGACCCTGTTTGCCTCAGTTTCCTCATCTGTAAAATGAGCTGGAGAAGGAAATGGCAAACCACTCCAGTATCTTTGCCAAGAAAACCCCAAATGGGGTCACCAAGAGTCTGAAACAACTGAACAACAACAAACAACAGCTATGTGTGTGCAATTAGAGAAAAAGTTTTCAGTGATTTTGCTAATAGGATCATAAAAAGGCAGAAGTCCTTACTTTAACAGAAACTCCCTTTTCCTGCCTCACCCAGGAATTTCTCACTTCTCAAGCTCCTTTATTGAGAACCAGCTGAAGCAAATAAGCCTGTACTCTCCAGCTCAGTGAGAGTCTGCTGAGGGGTGGGGGTCTGGGGTGGGGTGGGGTCATTTGAAACCTGGTAACTCCCAAGGAGACAGGGAAATTGTTTGGCCTCAGCTGCTCTGTGACTATTTTCATAGCAGTGATGGGTAAAAATATTCTCATTGTTCTATCAGATCGTGCTGTGGATGGATGGTAAGAATGAATGAATGTATAACTTTTTGGCCTGGGTCACTCCATTTGAAAACAAAGTTGATTGCTGTAAACCTTAGGTGATCTCTGAAGATTGCCTGACTCAATACTCGCCTTCCTTCACAGTTTTCCAGCTGAATGCTTTAGGGGGAGAAATAATCTTACTCAGAATCTTTGATCTCATGTCATCATTCCTAGCACAAATATTTGTAGAGTGAGCTTCCTTCTCAGTTCTAGGTCAGCATTTCCTAAACTATTCCATGGGACCCTGATAATCCCCACAGTGGGTTGAAATAGAAGTTTTGTTAGAATATGTTGCTAGTAGTAATAGTTTCCCAGATGTTGGAGGAAGATGAGAAGTTCTCTCTACCCTGAGTCCAAGAAGAGAGGGAAGAAGTGGGGTGAAGTTTGGGTGAGGGAAGGGGTCTTTTGTCTCTAGATCAGAGCAGTAATTAGGAAGTCTGGCAACTTCAGTGAGGGAGAGGGTAAGAGCTGTCAGTCAGTCAATAAACATTTATTAAGCACCTGGGCATGTAAAGAAAAGGTAAAAGATAGTCCCTGCCCTCCATAAGCTTATAATCTAATGGGAGAGGCAACCTGCAAAGACCTAAGCTATACATAAGATTTGTTGTTGTTCAGTCATGTCTGTTCAGCTTCGTGACCCCTTTTGGGGTTTTCTTGGCAAAGATACTGGAGTGCTTTGCCATTTCCTTCTCCAGCTCATTTTACAGATGAGGAACTGAGGCAAACAGGGTCCAGTGGCTTGCCCAGGATCACACAGCTACTAAGTGTCTGAACTCAGGAAGATGAGTCTTCTTGACTCTAGGCCCTGTACTCTATCCACTGCCCCACCTAGCTGCATATATAAGATAAATAGAAAATAATCAACAGAGGGAAGGCACTAGAACTAAGAGACATTAGGAATGGTTTCCTATAGAAAGCTGGGACTTGAAGAAAACCAGGAAAGCCAATCGTTGAGATGAAAAGAGAGAGTATTCCAGGCATGGAGGACAAGCAATGAAAATTCCCAGAGCCAAGAGACAAACAGCATTGTCTTATTCAAGGAACAGCAAAGGGACTAGCGTGTCTGTGTGTGTGTGTGTGTGTGTGTAGCTGGGTGAAAGAAGACTGGAAAGGTATGTGTGTGCATGTGGGGTGGGAAACCTAAGTTATGAGTGTCTTTGAACACCAAACTGAGGATTATATGCTTGATCTTGGTGGTAATAGGGAGTCACTAGACTTTATTTAGTAGTGGGAAGAGTGACACAATTAGACCTATGCTTTAGGAAAATCTCTTTGCTGGCTGAGTGGAGGATGGACCCGAGTGGGGAGAGACTTGAGGCAGACAGACCCAGCAGCAGGCTATTATAATAGTCTAGGTGTGGGGTGATGAGGGCCTGTAACTGTTCCTAGCAGCTGTTGTGGGAGTGTAAGGCCAATAACACCAGCACTCAGAAGGGCTGCCCGCATAGGTTCTTTGATTTGCTTTTCTAAGGAAAGCAACTTAAAGGGGTTTATAATCTTACTTTAATTAAACATACACATATCATTCACTTAGTTCAGGGGGATAAACCAGCACCCTGAACTTCAGAGCAAATAAAAACAGAAATTACAAACAGAGAAAATATAAACAGAGCAAATAACACAAATCAACAGGCTTCTAGCTATCTGACCAAAGCTATACATACAGTTACCAGAGAGAGAAGAGCCAACATCTGGGTTTTCAAAGCAGGTGGGGGGGCACTCCTTAATAGCTACCCAGAGTCTCCACACCAACACTCTTCCCTGTATGTCGCTCATAAATATATATATGTTTACATAGATGTATGCATGTGTGTATATATATATACACATATATGCAACATGCAGGAAAAATAAGAAACAATAAACAAGAATTAAGAGGGGTTGCAAAAGACTTCCTATAGAAGATAGGATTTGGAGAACTTGAAGAAAGCCAAGAAAGCCAAGAAAGGTGGAGATGAAGGAGAATATTCTAGGTCTGAGGGATAGCAGAGAGACAGGGTGTTGAGTTCACAGAACAGCCAGGAGGCCAGCTTCACTGGATTGAGTACTTCTGGGGCAAAGTGTAAGAAGACTGGTAAAGTAGGAGGGAGCTAAGTAATGAAGGGCTTTGAATGCTAAACAGAATGTTTGTATTTGTTCTTGGAGGCAAAAGGGAGCCAAGTAAGATAGAGGTGAAGTTTTTCAGTCATTCTTCAGTCATGTCCAATTTTTCATGGCCCTATTTGTGTTTTTTTTTTTTTTTTGGCAGATACTACAGTGGTTTGCCGTTTCCTTCTCCAGCTCATTTTACAGAGGAGGAAACTGAGGCAAACTGGGTTAAATGACTTGCCCAGGGTCACAAAGCTATTAAGTGTCTGAGGCTGGATTTTGACTCAGAAAGAGGAGTTTTTCTGACTCCAGGCCCAGCCCTCTGTCCACTGTGCCATTTAGCTGCCCCCAGCCACTTTGAATAAGTACTACCTTTGGGTTCTTTGTTGTCTACAGCATTCAACTGGGAAACAGATATAAAAGGAGACAATGTCTGTGGTCTGTGCCATATTGTCTTTTACTATTGAATCCAGAACTGAATGTTGAATTTCTTCCCTCTGCTGGGTTTATTTAGTTGGATGTTGAGGTATGAGATGGATTTTTTTTTCAGCCCACCAGAAAGCAAAATATATTTGACATCACGTTGCTGATAACGTAACATTTTACATTAAGAAATATGTTCTCAGAAAACAAAATGTAATTATGTTCATATACTCCATGTTAATCTAGCTAAAATGGATCAGTAGCTATTGGCTGGTTTTGTTCTCTCCTTCTTTTCCCTCCTATCGTCCTACCTCCAGGCAAGCCAGAAGTATCAAAAATTAGGCCAACTAGCCCCTGCAGGCAATACTCCCAAGTATGGCCAGGAGTGTTGCCCAGCCAGATTAAAATATAATTGAGAAATATTTAACAAAATAAATAAAAATACAATATTACGTATATAATGTTAATATGAGGTTTTCGAAGTCAGTATGCAAGTCATAGGGATCCTCATATAAGGTTTATGTAAGGTTAATGGCCTCTGTTTCTATTTGAGGTTGTGGGTGCTGAGGAAGGCCATACCCCATGCCTGGAATTTACTCCTTCATTATCTTTCTCTATTGAAATCCTCCTCCTTTACTATTCAGGTCTGGTGTCATTACCTCCATTAAGCCTTCCTTAATTCTAATTCCCTCCCATATCGTTTCCCCTACCCGACTGAAAGTGATTTCTCCTTTTTTAATTTTCTTAGAGCCCTTTACCTACCTAGATCTTTGTCCAGATCATAGTCCACACTGAAGCATTTATTTGTGTATATATCTGACTTCTCTCTCTCATCCCTCTCAATTAGATTGTAAACTCCTTGAGGGCCAATACTGTGACATTTTATTTCTGCATCCCTAGCTCCTGGAAAAGTATCTAGCATATAATAGGGGGTTGATAAATTCTCGTTCAATTTAAGTGGGCTTGTTCAGCCTGCGGTACATTCTCTAGAAATGAGAAAACCTTGGAAATTGATGCCAGAAGCTCCTTTCTAAATGTTGAAATGAAAATGGTACCTCACACTTCAGTGTGAGGCCTGGGCTTGAGATTGCAAATTAGTGCTTGGCCCCTAGCTCTCTCAGCAGGAGCTTCCAAGAGCTTTTCTGTGTGCAGAGTAGTTAAGAAATGGAATTTCATTGTCTTGAAAGCTTTGTCCAATCTTTTATTAAATTCTTGAACCCCTGAAGCCTCAGTTAATCCAGCACTATCGACACTATAATAGCTTCATCACAGTTTTCTTAACTCAACTACCTTTTGCCATGACATGATAGGTACTAGATTCTCTGCTTTACCTGTATTCTAAATTCAGATTTTATACAGGATGCCAGCTGAAAGCTGACCTAACTTAAACATACACATACATATGCATACACATGTACACACGTAGACATATACATAACACATGCACACACATATTTGTTGTTCAGTAGTTCAGTTATGCCTCTTTGTAACCCCCATGGACTTTATGTCCATAGGATTTTCTTGGCAGATACTGGAGTGGTATGTGAGTGTGTATGTATGTATGTATGTATGTATGTATCAGAGTCAAAGTCAGGTAAAGGGCACTGAAGGTGATGAGGACCTGGTTCATAATTTTATTAGTCACCCTTTTTCTACATGGCAAAAATCATAGTGTAGCTTTGTACTTGAGCCTTGCAAAGATCCTCGATGCTTGTAGCAAAGTTTTATGCTATTATCCTGTATGTAACAGTCCCATGGGTGAGCCTGTGAGTGTATGCTGAAGGATGAGAGCAGCACCTCTTACATATGAACATACCAACTCCATCCTCAGCCAGCTACTGGCTTGTATCCTTATTGATTTTCTTACATCAGGCTCCAAGGAGATTAAGGACTCATTTCTCACACAGAAGTTTCTCATTGGTTAATTGATTAGCTACAAGAAATGGCATGCTAGAGCCAGTTCATACCTGCTCATGAGACCTGATTGTTAAATTTTCAGTGTCAGTCGATAAACCAATATTAGTCTTCTACTATATGACAGGCACTGTGCTAAGTAAGCACTGAGGGTATAAAGAAAGGAAAAAAGCAGTCTCAAGGAGCTCATGGTCTAATGGGGGAGATAACATGCAAACAACTATGGACAATCTCTCTCACTCTCTGTCTCTTTCTCTTTACACGTACACACAGAGGATATATAAATACACACATCTCTCTACGTAAATATATAAATTAGATATGCATTTATAAGTAAATATAAATGTATACAAATACATAAGTGTGTGTGTGTGTGTGTGTGTGTGTGTGTGTGTGTGTGTATGGCAGCAGCTGGTGCGGTCAATAGAGCACCAGGACTCAGGAAGGCCTGTGTTCAAATCCGGCCTCGGACACTAGCTGTGTGACCCTGGGCAAGTCAATTAACCCTATATGCCTCAGTTTCCTCATCTGTAAAATGAGCTAGAGAAGGAAATGGCCAATCAGTCCAGTATCTTTGCCAAGAAAACCCCAAATGGGGTCATGAAGAATTGGACATGACCGAAATGACTGAACAACTATACATGTATGTGTGTATACACACATACACACACTATATATACATTTATGTGTATATATATGGAGAGAGACAAACACACACCTATACATACACACACACACACACACACACACACACACACATGCACATACACATACTTTTTCTTTTATTTTTTGGATCCCCAGATGTTAAACATTCACCAGCACACTCCTGGCTACAGCTTTGTTGTAGACTTGGGCCAGGCCCTGCTGCAATCTCCATTGACACCTGATTCCTATAGATAAATAAGTCCCCCAGGGTGTTGGGCATAGGAAAAAATTGAACTTGGTGGGAGGAGATAAACAGTGTAGTATAAAGGATCTATTCTAGGATAACTGTGGGACTGGAAAAAGCATAGTGCGTCCTTGCACTGACTACTACTGTTATTGGCTCTGGTTTCCCTTTGTCTGTCAAAGGTGCTATCTCCTTTCCATTACCTCAGGTTTGTAATCTCATTGTTGTACTGAACTCAGTCTCCTAACCAGTTGCCAAGTCTTGCTATTTCTACCTTCACAACATCTTTCCCATCCGACCTCTTTACTCCACGCACATAATTATTGCCATAGTTAAGGCTTCCATTGCCTTTGGCTTCGATTACTACAACAGTACTTGGAGATGGTTGTGATTTTCATCTGTACATGTGAGATTCTATATGTTAATAAAACACTGGCTGTTTTGAGACTTTAATGTATGGCACTAGGGAAGCAAGTATAGAGATATTGCTTGTTCCCCCTCAGAAACCGTAGTGAACTGTTCTGATTTTTTTTTTTAATGCATCCCTTCCTATTTGCTAGGGATGTCAAATTTAAAATGGGGGAAATGTATAACCAGGCTTGTCTGGGCATGGACAGTTTGCCAAACATGGAGGTGCCCACAAGGGGCCTTTGGAGCAGTTCCACATTCCCTAATATGGAGGCTTCTAAGTCCCCTATCTCAAGGGTTGGGGTAGCCTCCTTTGACTGTCTGTCTTCATCTTTAAAACTGATACTGAGTGGGTTGCCCTTTTTGGTCATTTTGCTATGTGGGGAGCATAAAGACCATGGTTCATCCATAGCATGAGTGCCATGAATAGAATCAGTGACAGGGGAGGGACTTCCTTCCACTTTCTTTGCCTTTTTTACCCCAGCCCCAAGAAATGGGTTTAGAGTTGTTTGTTTCCGTATTGTGTCCTTTATCCTTCCCAGGTTCAGGTACCAGCAGTGATTCCTCACTGGACCCAGCAGTTGGAGCCATGGTGACCTTGGAGCCAGGATGGGCTGGGATAGCCAGCCAGCCTGGCATGGAAGCCCTGAGATGCGAGGGTGTTTGGGACATGATCCTGGTGGGGCGCAGTGAGGGGATTTGGACTCAGAACTGGGACTATGCTCTATAGGAACCAAGCTAAGTTAGGAAGCTAATCCCTTTCCCCTCACCAAAGACTGAGGTGGTACAAGGAGGAGGTGGGGATTGTGCCTCCTGCATGTTGGGGAATAAGTTTATGTATTTGTTATTATACTCTTTGAAGTAAATATTCATTAGTTAAAGTTAACACAACTATCAGTGATTAAATGGACCTGAGGTGCAGGGGAGTCCCCTCTACACTCGAGGGAACACCTTTATTTGGGGATAAAGCTATTTGCAGAAAGCCTAGATTCCCCCCAGTCTCTTTGAAGGTACCAGGGATCCTTGGGGGAGGGGTAAAATCCAACACATCTGGCCTTCAGGCTGTGGGGGTCAGAGTGGTGGGCTGTGTTGTATATTTACAGATGAGGAAACTGAGGCTGAGAGAGGTTATGGCTTGCCCAAAGTCACAGATATAGCAAGTACCAGACCTAAAGTTCTGACTCCAAATCAAGTCTTCTTTCTGTTACAACACACTACCTCATCATGGTATCTCTGGTTAAGTATAACGGACCTTCTGACATCTGGGGTTCAGCTTCTACTGTCAGTCAGTCAATAAAGATTCATTAAATGACTGCTATGTGCCAGGCACTGGGCTAAGCATTAAGGTTACAAATAGGGAAAAGAAAGACAGTCCCTGATGTCAAGGAGCTTGCAATCTAATAGGGGAAGACAGCACAGGAAAAGAAGCTGAAAAGGGGGTGGGGAGAAGAAGGTGCTAGGCATGAAGGAGAAGTCCAAAGAAATCCAAGAGTATAGCTGGGTGGGAAATTAAGAGATGGTTGGACTAGGCCCCCTCCTCAATGGTGCTTTTGGAGTTCATGGCTCCTCTGTCCAATCAGAGGGGCAGATGAGGTGTGAATACCAAGGCAGATAGGATCTTTCAGGATGAAGAGACTTCCCAATGATGAAGTTCTATGTGAGGCGGGGAGGGTGTTCAGCTTTAGACAAAGGCTCAGGGGCTGCGCATTCTGAAGAGCCAAGTTTCAAGCCGAGGGGGCAGAGGGGGGAGGGAACAAGCATTTATTAAATATCTACTAAGTCCCGTGCACTGTGCTAAGCTCTTCACAAATATCGTCTCATTGGATCCTCACTGCAACCATGTGACCTAGACACCATTGTTACCTCATTTTATACCTGAGGAAACTGGACCAGGACATAAATCATTTGGCAGAAAATGGAAATTGTGTAATAGCCAAGGATCCCAGAATGTATCACTTTGGTTCACATGATTAATAGTGCTAGGACTAGAGGAAATTGGGGAGAAAAAAAATGACATTCCTGAAATTGGGGTCCATTTTTCTAAGGGAAAAGCCTGTTGGTAAAATCCTAGTGATTCATGACATGGGTTAGATTAGATCGAGACAGGAAGACTGAAAAGAGAAAGTGTTTCCTCTTCAAAGATCAGTCTTGGAAAGAGGAATGCAACCCCACTTTAAAGTTTAAAAAAGGTAAATGGTGTGTGTGTGTGTGTGTACTTTTATTACACATGTGTATATTTATTAACTAGTTTGGCCTTTCTTTTCCTTTTCCTCTCTCTATCTTGAATTTAAACAAATATTTATTTGATTGAGGAGAGGGTGGGAAAGATAGAGAGAATAATTGTACATATCACTTAAAAATATCTCTCAAGGAATATTTATTGAATTTAAGTGAGCTATTTAATAATGTATAGGGACAATCCTTAATTTAGCAAAAGTATTGAGAAATTACCGTGAAGGATAAAAAAGGGGTGATGAGAAACCAGTGTACATTTGGTATTCTCATCTTAGAATCTCCCTTTGTTTATTTCTTCATTATACAAAGGTTTTTAAAATATAATATATTTTGGTGCTTTTTATACCATAGTAATTTTTTGATCTCTTCTCACCTGACATAATGGTCTTTGTAGCAAAATATTAAGAAAAAGTGATGAATACCATGATTGTGTCTGATAATATATAAAACATTCTGTACTTGTGGGCTCCCCTTCCCCTCCCATTATTCCCTCCCCTCCTAAGAGGGGAGAAGTCTGTTTTCATCATTTATTTTCCATCACTAAGGTTGGTTATAGTACAGTGGAGTCACATCATATCCAGCATATCCAGGGATTAGGTTCTACAGTCAGCTAGTGTGGTAAAAATCTCATATAGTAAAAATAATCCTTGAAAATTCCTTAAATGGGTCATAAAGTACTGTGCTATCTTTTTAAACAGTTGTGTCTTAAAAGGTGATAGTGGCTTTTTAAAAGAAGGTGGTTTTTATCCCAGGTTAGTTGGATGTGAGATTGTTGCTATGGAAACCATTGAAAGTAAATTTTATATTTCACAACACCCTACCAAGCTACTGCTGATCAGGAGACAGTTGGGAACCGAGATTAGGATCACTGGATTGTAGATTTAGAGTTGGGAGGGACCTTGGAAGCTATTAAGTCCAAACCCCTCCTTTTACAGGTGAAGAATCTGACCATGAGAGAGGTTAAGGGGCTTGCCCAGGGCCACCCAGTTAGTGAGTATCTGAAAAAGGATTCAAACTCAGATCTTTCTAACTCCCGAGTCTGGTGCTTCAGGCACTGTACCACCATTTACACGCAATTTCTTTTACTCAAGCAGAAGGAAAAAAAAAACAACAGGCAAAAACTAAACTGGCAAGAAAATTGATAAGGTTGGGAGGAGGGCACTGGCCAATGAGGAAATGCCCTTGAAAAGGCTTCAAGGACAAGTGTGATTATGTTAGAAGACGATTACACCCCTGTCACTTATCTCTTTCTTATTCCTCACCTTGAGATAAGAAAGGATGTAAGGAAATCTAAGGAACATAGCAAGGACTTTGTAGCTGATCAGTTATTCTCAGGATGCCAGCCAAGGCTTTCCCTTTCATTAGGCCTACTTAATATACCATCTGGGGAGAAGGTGAAGAGAATTCTTGAACCACCCTCAACACATGGGGACCATGACACTGTGAGAGGATCTGGGTACTTAGACCAACTAAAGAAACAGATTCTGAAACCCCATCCTACATTCACTCTGGGTAAGTTCTCCTTGATGGAATGGCAGGAGGGCATCACTATTTAAACTGTTCTTTTTTTTTTTTTTTTTTGAAATTTGTCAAGTAAATGTGGCTATGATAGCACTCTGTTTTAATCTGACTTCAGCTGCCTTTTAATGTTGATTTTGTTTACTTTATTGTAGTCATTGTGAATATTGCTTTTCTGGCTCTGCTTTCTTCATCCCCCTTCTTTTCTCTTTCTTTAATTAGGATTTCTCATGGTCTGGAAACCAGTCTTGAATTTTTCTTTGGCATGAAAAAAGAGCAACATCTTGGATAGAAAGTCCACATCTGTGCATAGAACATTTCAGTGTTCTGGCATGCTGTTGCTGTCACTAAATGGCCTTCATTTCTGGGAGTGGGTCTTTGTATTCCCCCTTGCCCTTCAGACTCATCATTCAGCTTGAATGTGCTCCAGCATACAGCTTTTGGCTCCATTGAATAAAGTGATGCCTGTGGGTTTTCAGGGACTGAGCAATTTGACAACCACCCAAAATATACAAGAAATATGTAGTACAGGATGCTAAAAGGCCTACTGAAAAATCTCTCTGACAAATGAGATGTGAACTCCTCCTTTTATGGTATTACAATGATCTCTGGAAGTTCTGCGAGCTGGTTGCTTAAACTCAACTAGAGGATGGATTGCCATGGTTACCCATTAAAATTATTGCCTAGAGTCAATAATTATAAGAATCATCTTCACTGAAGTTTATTCTGATGCTTCTTCTTGAGCTGAGGCAGGAGTGTGCTGAAATAAGTTTAAGGTAGGGGAGAGCTGGTTGTTAAATTTTCAGTGTGAGCATTTAAACTTCAGAAATTGGCGAATGCTACTAATCAGGCCTTGATTTATTGTTTTGTTGATTGTCTAGAAATAAGAAAGTGATGGTGAAAATGTTAATAATGTAGACTAAAAAAACAGAGTGCTGGTTGTTAAACATTTACTAAGCACATTGCTGGGTTGAGGGGAAGGTGGTCGAGCCTGGATTCTTGAAGGATTTTCCAGAGAAGTACAAGCTTTGGGGAAGAACTACCAAACCGGAAAGACCTTAGATAAAGGTCTAATGTTTGGGTATTTAGTGACTGAGAATCGGCTTTGCTAAATCATAGGAGACATCTCATCTGCTAGTCTTCCTGGTTTCAATTCCCGGGTCGAGATGCCCTTCCGAGGATAAGCTCACACTTCTAATCCCATCGCCATGTTGCTAACTAGAGCCTCAATTAATACTTCCCTTAGCCTCCTCCCAATGCCTTCCTTTCTAGATAGATAAAACTAAGCCCTCTTCCCATTCCGCTTTGCATCTGTTGCTCTGCCGGGTTTCAGCTTCTGGAACGAGATGTCCCAGGGCCTGGTACCCCTCGGTGACTCTCTCCAGAGCCCCTCCCCTTTTTGTCTCCTTTTGTGTATTGTCTCCCCTTTCAGGCTGTAAACTTCCCGAGGGCAAGGACTGTCTTTCTTTTCCGTATTTGTATCCCATATAGCACAGTGTCTGGCACCTAGTAAACCTTTAATACATGCTTATTGGATTGGTTTGGATAGGAAGTGAAGAGATTAGGCAAGTATAAGATAGGGAAGGATGTAATGGGTATCATACGGTCCTTGGGAGTCAGGAGACCTGAGTCCATATTCCACTTCCGGTCCATATAAACTATAAGACCATAAATAAATCATTTAATCTTTCAAGGTCTCCATTTCTTCACCTGGAAAGTGGGGATAACAGTACTTCACAGGGTTGTGTCTAGGAAAGTATTTTGCAGAACTTTTTTAAAGGTTTTAGCCACTTACTAGGGTGTGACCCTGGGTAAGTCACTTAACCCTGTTTGCCTCAGTTTCCTCATCTGTCAAATGAACTGGAGAAGGAAATGGCAAATCACTCCAGTATCTTTGTCAAGAAAGCCCCAAATGGGGTCACAAAAAGTTGGACTTGACTGAAAAAAGACTGAACAACAACAGTGAAGAAGGTGATTTCAAGAGTTAAGTAGACAGTGCAAAGTAAAGTGCGTAATTAATTGCATTTCAGCTGGGATTGACCCCTATTTGATCAGGACATGGCAAAAATATTTTAGATGCTAATTCAGCAGAAAGAGGAACTAGTGGCTACTTTTGCAGATGTGGTGACTATCTGCTGAGCTGGAGAGCTGGTAGGAAGGGATGCCAGCCACTTGTACTCTTCCCCACCCCCAGACCTTTTAGTGGGCAAGCCACTCCTCTCTAGCCACTCCCTTGGCCTCCTCCACTCTGGGGAAGTGGTTTTCCTTTCAAACAAGCTGCAATGAGGGTGAAAGCCTGCCACAATGCCATCCTAGCCACTTAACTGCCCTGGCATTGTTGCTGATTTATTTGATCAGCTTTAGCCCAGTGAATGTGCTTTTTCTTGCCCTGGGAAGTTGTAAAAACGAATCATTGGTTCTCTGGCACTCAGCCAGAAATACTGCTCTCTTAAATCTCTCTCAGGCACTTCCTAATCGCCCCTTTCAAGGCTGCATTCAAACAATAGCACCCTCAGTCTAGCGACGTGATTGGTTAACAGCTTCATCACATTTACTGGCTTAAGAAATAAAGTAAACTTTTAAATACAGAGAGCAAACAGATTTAAGAAATGACTTTAAGCCTCCCAAGTGTGTATAGGCTGAGGCATCAGGTTTAGAAGCTCACCCTACTACTGCATCCAGAGAAGGAACTGACAAATAGAAGGATGTATAGAATAACTTTACATATGTACACACACACACACCTACTGTTTGTGTCTAATGGGAACCATGGGGGTGGAGGAGAGGGAAGAAAAAAAAGAAATTTACATGATAATTTTATTATATATTTAAAAGGAACGGCAAGTTGTACTTAACAGATTTGCTGCTTCATGTGCAATCACCTTTTATTTATTTACCGGGAGAATGACAGTCATTAGCCTCTGTAGTCTGAATGTTTTTCAGCAGTGCAGAATCCCCTCTGACAATCCTGTTGCATGATTCATCCACACCACTTTCCCTCTAGAATCCCTCTATGCACTGTCTATGGCAGCAATGCCTCCACCTATCCTGCAGTTCCTGGCTCCCATGCTCTTACCCCTTCCTTGTCCTAGAAGTTGAAAGATGGGAGGGGAGTGTTTCTGAGCCAGCTTTAGTTCGTCCATTAGTTCCAAGGTTAGGACAAAACTCTCTAGGAAAGGTCGTCAAGAAGGAGAAGGATGGGAGATTTCTACCCAAATCATGCACATTTAGTGTCTCATGTTCTTGGAAATGCCTGCTGTAGGTGTGGCCAAGAAAGTCCTACAAAGAAGAAAAATAGAAACCCACCCCAGATAACTTAAGCCCTTGTTGATGAATCCTTAGTATCTGAGCTCAGTGTCCAGAGCAAGCTTGGCAAATGGTCACTTTCCCGTAGCATTTAGCCATTAGGACTAGTTAAGAGAATTGAAAAAAAGAGAGAAACAAAAGATCATACTTCAAACAAGAAGGGAAGGCCAGGAGAATTTTATAATTTAATATAAAGGGTTATGTGATGTTTCTGTTTCTGTCAGTATCTACTAACATTTTGCATAAAATGCAAGTTGGTTTCTGTTCTAGAGGAGGAGATGAAAAGGTTGGAAGAATGGTTTCTATTCTCCAGATTATCAGGGAGAAGGCAATGTTCCTTGAGAGAATGGGGGGAAAATGGGTTAATTAGAAAATTAAAAGGCATGGGGGAAGGATATTAAAAAAACAGAGGGTAATTAAAAACTGAATCAGAAGGTTGGAGGGTGGAAAGATGTGATAGAGAAGGGGAAAAGTATCACCAAAAAAACTGGAGCAAAGTAGTAAGTAGAATACTTTGCCCATAAAGAGGAAGCTGGGCCCTTTCAGAAGGATGTAATTTCTTGTGTTCCACAGAACTATGATGTGGATCCAAAAAGTGCCATCATCAGGTGAGAATAGTTCTGTAACTAGCAATTTTGGTGCCCAAGAGAAGCAGCACTAAATGTGCCCTCAAATCATCTGTGGCAAGGAAGGGACCCTGGCACACTATCCTATCTCTGGGGAGGATGGGGGAAGACATCATGAGGCCTCACTCACTACCTGGGAAGGAGAAAGGCAGAACTGGGTTGGAGATGAGTATGTCTGTTGTTTGGCTGTTTGGGGGCTGGTCCAGGAGGAGGAAGCTTTCTGAGTTTGACTAGCTATCCTTGCCAACTAGTTTCTATGCTGCTAAAGGAATCAAATTGTTGTTAAAATGTAAATATAACTAGTTTTTAAAAATTGAATAATCTTTTGCATCTTCTAAATTTCAGCTCTCTAGGGCAAGGGTTGTCTACAGACCAAGACCCCTGGCAATTTTTTTTGGTTTGTTTTACACAGTTTATGAACTAAGAATGGTTTTTACATTAGCTCCTAAACTACAGAATCATATAGTGGGATTTAGCCCTAGGGCCATGGTTTGCTGACCAAAAACCATGAATGCCCATTCATCCCGTCCTGGTTTATCTCTGGGTGAGAAATCATCGAGTAATGGTCTTAGCAAGAAAAGATGAGTAGCTGTGATTGGTGACCTTTTGATGAAGTAGACAGAAATGTCTATTTGGTAGGATCAACCTAGAGAACAGTAAAATCTGTGGTCTTCTTGGGGCATAGATGTTGAAATTGCAGAGTGCTTTGTGGGACTCATGAAACCTGACAATTACTACTCACTTATGGTGACTCCTATGGGGACAGATGATACCACCAGAAGGAAACTAAGAAACATTGCTAAATATTATGAAAACATAGGCAAAATGCTGAAGAACTCAGGGGCACAATGGTATTTTCATCACTGCTGTTAATTGAAGGCAAGGGATTCAGAAAAGAAAGATATGGGAAGTGAACAGCTGGCTAAGAGGATGATATATAAGAATGGGATTCCAATTTTCCTACCACAGCTTAAAATATGGGAAAGATTGGGCTCTTGGCCAGGAATGGAATGCACCTAATTAGGGCTTATAAAAATATATTTGCCCAGAGTCTGGAGGGAGGGAAAAAAATCCCACTTATAATCTGCCAAGCCAGATGCCATAGAGAGTAGAAGATATAATGCAGGAAGATGAACAGTGCAAGAGAGAGCCAGTAATTCACAGGAGACAATAACCAAGAAGACATCCATCAGTAAAGCCTGTGGCCTCAGATGTCTATATTTTGTTGTTTTTCAGTCATTGCGTTGTGTCTGACTGTTTGTGACCTTGTAGACTATACAGTCCATGGGGTTTTCTTGGCAAAGATACTGGAGTGGTTTGCCATTTCCTTCTCCAGTGGATTAAGGCAGAGGTTAAGTGACTTTGCCTAGGGTCATGCAGCTAGATGTCTATGTACAAATGTACAAAGCATGGGCGCTAAACAGAAGGAACTCCAACATTCGCACTAGGGGACATCAATGTACACATCGATATTCCCGCAAATGCCCTAAATTCCCAGTTCCTCAATTTATTAATTTCTCATGACCTACTTTTCAACCCCACCTTAGCTACATACAGAGGATGTGGTCATACCCTTGATAATATCTTTGATGGAATAAGTATTCTATTTCCATGTTCATGAACTCTGAAATACTTTATCTGATCACCATCTTTTATAATTTTCTTCTGCCTTATTAAACCTAATCTTGTTCCTCACATCATCATCATGACCTGCAAACCCTCTGTCCTTCAGTTCTTTCTCAGCCCCCACCCCTGCACTGCCTACATTCTTCTCCCTTCCCTGTCTTGATACCTTGGTGAATCAATTCAGCTCTACACTTCGGTCCCTTGCCATAGGACATATGCCTGAACTTGCTTTGCCAAACTCCAGCTTTGGATTACTTCTAGTCATGTGCTGCTGAATTGAACTAGAGAAAATTATAAAACTATAGTGAATGGGGTTCATTACAAATTTATGTTACAAAATCTCAACTGGGGCCCTCATTTGCAATGACTTTTACCCATTCCTAATTAATTCACTGTTATACTTATCTGTGAAACTTTTCTAAACCTTTTATTCCTCCTCAAACCTCCTATGATACCATTCCCCACATTATTTCAGCCGAAAATCTTGCTTCACATTTTATTGAAAAAATTGAGATCATTCACTAAGAACTCCCCTTTTCCCCATCTTCATTATCTTTACTGGATTCTTCACTCTCTCCTCCTTCATCCATCTCACATGAAGAGATTCCCCTTTTTGACAAAGGAAATCTCTTTCAGTAAATAATTTGGTACTGGTTAAAAAGTAGATTATCAGTGAACAAATCTGGTATATAACAAACAGAAATAAATGTATCTAGTACCCTAGTATTTGATAAATACAAAACACAAAGACCTCAGCTACTGCGATTAGGAGTCACTACTTGACAAAAACTGCTGGGAAAATTGCACAGTAGTAAGACAAAAATTGAAATGCAAATTAAAGCAGTTTTAACATTCCACCTTAGATATCCTTTAGCGTGGTAAAGATGATGAAAAGGGGAAATGATAAATGTTGAAGGGACTGCAGGAAAATAGGCACATTGATACATAGTTGGTGGACCTGTGATTGGGTATAACAATTCTAGAAAGCAATTCAGAATTGCAGAGATAGAAGAAAGAGGAAAAGGTCCTATATGTATAAAAATATTTATAACAGTTCTTTATTTTTGGTAACAAAAAACTGGAAATTGGGAATATGGCCAACAGTTGGGCAATGGTTGATTAGTTGTAGTATATGAATGTGATAAAGAAGGAGGAAATAAGCATTTATATAGAATCCTCTATATGCCAGACACTGTGCCAAGTACTTTTTACAAATATTATTTCATTTGATCTTCACAGCAACCCTGGGAAGTTGGTGCTATTATTATCCCCATTTTACATTTGAGGAAACTGAGGCAGACAGAGGTTAAATGGCTTGCCCAGGATCACAGGAGGTTGGAGTGAGAGAAAATAGATTTCTGTTAATTTTTAATAGAGAGGGAGGTGCTATAGATGTGGAATGTTGCATGCACTTTCAGAATAGGTCACTGTATTATGAGTTTTACATAATTGTTTTACTTTGTTGTAAGAGTCTTTTCATGAAGAAAGATGTAATTTGTAAATGCATGTAATATTAAAACAAAGCATATTTAAAAAAAAAGAATCATAAAGGGAGTTGAATAAGAAGGCCAGAGGGTGTTTTTGCTCTTTTTTGATAGTTTTAGGAGAAGAAATATAGTTAGGAGGAAAGGAGAAGAAAGGAGAGCACTTTCTTTCTCAGAAAATTAGGGTGCCTGAGATGAAGAGTATATAAACATGAAGGAAGGGGCGCGGGGTGGGGAATGAAGTTCCCATGAACTTCACTTTCATCTGACAAAAAGACAAAGGGATATTGAGCTCTCTCTCTTTCTGGAGCTTTAGAGGGAGGGCAGGGTCAATGAGGGAATATTCATCAGTACAACAAACTCCATCAACTAAAGGTCTTTTACAAAAAAGCGATTAAAAAGAAAGGAAGAGTATACAAGCTGTTAACAGAGGAAGAACAAAGGAAAGAGAATAAAGACAACAGAGAGGAAACAAGTTGCTTCAATTCTAGATCACTAATATTAAGCAAACTCTTCCTTTACTAACTCCTTTGTAAATATGGGAACAGAGGACAAATAGAGGGAAAAGGTACCCGAGGATGAATTGGAGAGAAATACACAATTAACAAGCATAACCATGAATGTGAATGGGATGAACCCACACATAGAAGGGAAGAAGATAATACAACAGATTAGAAAGCAGAATACGCCAATATGTTTACAAGAAAGACATTTAAAACATAAAGATTCACAGAAGATAAAATAAAAGGTTGAAGTAAAATCTATTATTCTTCAGATGTACTCAAACTCAGGGGTAGCAATCATGAATTCAGAAAAGATGACACTAGAAAGACAACAAAAGAGATGAACAGGAAAATTATGTTATGTTTAAAGTTATCATAGCAATGAATCAATATCAGTACATACAATACATATATGCATATATATGTTCATCAAATTTGAAAGCAACTAAATACTTGAAGAAAGTTAATTGAATTGCAGGGGAAAATTGACAGTAAAATTATAATAGTGGGGCACCTCAATTTACTTCTTTCAGACCTAGACAAATCTAGCAAAAAGATTAACAAGAAAGAAATTAAAAGTCTGAATAGTACCTTTTAAAAATGAAAAGTTTTTTTTGAAAAAATCTGAACTTGACAAACACCAAATAAATTGAGTACTTCCATAAACATTGTAGAGAAGAAGAAGGGGAATGTAAATGAATACCGTATGAATCCCTATGATTCTGTGAATTTCTGTTGTATAGAGCTTGCTTTTCAAATATATAATAAACTCATCATGTAATAGTCAAAGGTCTCCTGCTTGATCAAGATTCTTTCTGGCCTTTCTTTCTTTCTTCTTATTTATTTTTGGAATCTTTTGGAACCTACCTCTTCTCTTCCCACTACCTTGCTGCTCTGAACTGAAAAGAATAGAAAAGCACAATCCTTGAAACATTTATGCATAACCAAGCAAAACAAATAGATCTCATATCATAAAAATGGGAAAAAGTCCCACATGTACAAAAATATTTATAGCAGCTCTTTTTGTGATGGCCAAGTACTGGAAATTGAGAGGATGTCCATCAATTGGGGAATGCCTGAACAAGTTTTGGTATATGAATGTAATGGCATACTATTGTGCTATAAGAAATGATGACCAGGCAGACTTCGGGAAAATCTGGAAAGACTTATATGAACTGATGCTGGGTGAAGTGAGCAGAACCAGAAGAACATTGTACATAGTAACAGCCACAGTATGCAAGGACTGATTTTGATAGACTTAGCCCTTCTCAGTAATGCAAGGACCTGAAACTTTTCCAAAGGACTCCTGATGGAAAATGCCATCCACATCCAGAGAAAAAACTATGGAGTGGGAATGCAGAGCAAAGCAGACTCTTTTTTTTTTCTTTTCTTTTGTTTTCTTTCTCATGGTTTCTCCCATTCATCATAATTCTTCTATGCAACATGACTAACGTGAAAATGTGTTTAATAGGAATGTATGTGTAGAGCCCATATCAGATTGCATGCCATCTTTGGAGGGAGGGGGGGAAGGAGGGGGAGAAAATTTAAAACTTATGGAAGTTAATGTCGAAAACTGAAAATAACTAAATTAAATATAAAAAAATTAAAAAGAAGAGTAGACAAGAAAAAAAAACAAAACAAAAACAGATCTCATTCTGTAATTGAATTCACTACTTCTCTTTCAGTGGGTGGGTAGAATGCTCCATCATTAGTACTATGGAATCATGGATGGTCATGACATCAATCAGAGTTCTATGCTAGATAATCAGAATGCAGGTGAGACTTTTTTTTGGACATGGCCAACTTGAAAATTTGTTTTCTTTGACTATATGTATTTGTGACAGTGTTTTTTTTTCTCTGTAGGATGGGGAAATTGAGAGAGGGAGATATGGCAGATTTTCATTGAAAAAATAAAATTTAATTAAAAAAATTGATCAGAGTTCTTAAGTCTTTCAAAGTTGTTTTTCTTTACATTATTGTTTTTATGGTATGAATTATTCTGGTTCTGCTCACTTCACTCTGAATCAGTTCATATATATGTCTTCCCATGTTTATCTGAGACCATTCATTTTATCACTTAATAGAACTTTAGGCAAGTTAGATATGATAACTGCCTGGTGATTACTGAATAGGAGCAGGAAGGAATTTACATGTGAACAGTGCCTTTACAAACACTGACCCTGTATTGAGGCATAAAAAATCTTACAAATAAGTAGAGAAGAGGAGAAATATCAAACTTATCCTTTGTTGAACACAATGGAGTAAAAATTATACGTGATAAAACACTTTTAAATAAATAATTGAAAATTAATAGGAAACTAAAAAATTTCATCCTAAAGAATTGCTGGGTTGAAGAATAAATCATTGAGACAAAAGAATATTTCATCATGGAAAGTGACAATAATAAGCCAATGGTGCCAAAACTTTTGAGATGCAGCCAAAATAGTCCTTGGCTGGGATGGGGTGGAATTTATGTCTAAATTTGTGAAAAGGAATATTTCTCTCTTATATTTGATAGCTAATTATCGATTCAGGACCAAGATTTCCCCCCCCCCCCTTTTTACTTCCTCATCCAGAAACCAAACAGTGTGGGAAATCTTTCTTAAAAATTTACCCAGGCCAAGATCTAATTAGACAATAAAAGAAATTCTAAATGTCAGTTGCCTTTCCTTCCCACCTCCCCCCCTCCCCACCTCATTATTTCCTTTGGTACTTTTGATCTTTTGTGCCACCAGATTAATTACATTTTAATTTTTTTCTAGTTCTATATAGGTTATCCTTTGGGAGTTTGATTGGTATAGTATTTGAAAATAACAAATTTGACAGAGGTCAAACTTGAGGTCTGTGGGCTGCTTGTGGCCCACAACACTCCTAAGTGTGGCCTGAGCCAAATTAAAATATAGTTGGGAAATATTTAACAAAATAAATAAAATTCCTTCTTTTCTTCCTTTCCTCCTTCCTTCTTTTCCTCCTCCCTCCCTCCCTCCCTTCCTTCCTTCTTTCCTTCCTTCCTTCCTTTCTTCCTTCCTTCCTTCCTTCCTTCCTTCCTTCCTTCCTTCCTTCCTTCCTTCCTTCCTTCCTTCCTTCCTTCCTTCCTTCCTCCTGCTAATGGGTTTGAGCTAATGGGTATATTTCTGCACATTGTGTTTGCTCAGACAGGTCTGGGAAAATGTCAATTCTCCCTTTCTCTCAAGACTCAAGATATGGAAATTGATGTCTCTTTGACCAAGATTTGGGTGACCTAAGTCACATATCCCAAGACACTCATTTTAATAAAGCCCACCTCCCATTGTATTAACCAGAGTTGATTGCCACCCCTCGAATACACCTACTCTTTGAAGGGCATAGAAACTGTGAGCCCACTGCTGCGAGGAGTCTGGTCTAAGAGAGATGGCCAAAGAAGCATCCTTTTACTAATAATGTGGTGGCCTTATTAATAAAATGATTAAATTACCCATAAACTACATCTCTCAGAATTTCTTAATCATCACAAACTAATTTATCAATAAAAGAGATAAAGAACAGATCAATGGATTGGGCGTACAACTTAAAAATCAATTAAAAGAATTAACTTTTGAAGTAATAAACAGAAATGATTCTAAGAATGATAGCTGAAATTTATGTAGCATTTATATGTGTCATCTATTTTAATCCTCATAATTTTTGTTAAGTAAGCACTATAGGTATTTAGTATCACCATTTTAAAGCTGAGGGACAAGTGGCTTAGAGGTACTAAGGGACTTGCTCATGGTCATACAGTTTGTAAGCTAGGAATCAAACCCAGGTACCTCCAGCTTCCAAATCTAGGGGGGAGATGCTTATAGAGAACAATGTAGCTGTATGTGGACTTCATCATCCAATTCATATTTTTAAAAATATATCTGAAGAAGGTGGAAACTAGGGCAGATAATTGAGGAGAAATTGTAAAAACCAAACCAAACCAAACCACAGAACAATCCTGTAAGAACAGTGTCAGGAGTCCAGAATGAACTGAGACTGGCAGTTAACATAACAGAAAAAAATGAAATGCTTTTTTGAAATGTTTAGCTTATTAATCCAGGTGGAATTGATTTAGTACATAGTCATAGCCCCTACATGTGGCCCTCTAGGTTCTCAAGTGCATCCCGTTGACTGAATCCAAACTTCAAAGAACAAATCCCCTTAATAAAAGGGTTTGTTCTGTAAAACTTGGACTCAGTCAAAAGGCTGCACCCAAGGACCTAGAAGGCTACAGGTGGCCTCAAGGCCTCAGGTTCCCCACCCTTGGTTGTAGGGTATGGCTCTGAGCTTTTCTCTTTCTTTCTTTCTCTTCCTTCCTTCCTTCCTTCCTTCCTTCCTTCCTTCCTTCCTTCCTTCCTTCCTTCCTTCCTTCCTTCCTCCCTTTCTTTCTTTCCTTTTTTGCCATACTGCTATCTATGTTCTGTAATAGTTTATTGAATAATTAGACTTTTCTCAGTGTTTTGTCACTAGTAAAATCTCCCCTAAAATCTGCATTTACTTCCTTATCTTTGTAATTAAACTGTTTTCCTTAAGCACTAGAATTAAAGATAAATAAAAAGGATATTTATTTAGTATTATTGCTGTTCTGTTTTGTTTAATTACTAGTACTGCAACAGCTTCATTTTTCTTTTTTTTTTCTTATTGTAAATGCACATTTCAGCTGCATTATGATTTAGATAAGCTTTTGTGGGTTATCCTGGGAAATAAACTTCCACTTATTCTATTGTTTTCCATGAAACAATCCATTCCAAGTCCCATGTTGATTCACAAGTGACTATTGAGTCATAGCCCATCTCCATTAGGGAATATTGAAATTTATAGAGAGCATCTCTCAAATTGGCAGATATTCTTTTCCTTGATACAAAGAGTGTTAATGTCAGAATTATAAGAGATCAGTGTGATTCTGAAATAGATCATATTTCTTGGGATATAGGTAGAAACTTTGAATTTTGTAGAATATCTTTAAAATAAATAAGCCTCTAAAGAAGAAGAAAGTAACTGAAGATAAATTTCCTTCCTAAGGGTAAAAATATGTTGCACAGAGAGAATATGTTTGTAACACATGGTTCTGTGGAGGTCATATGAGTAAAGGCAAGCTCTAGCATGTAATGGCAATGAACAGTACCAAGGTGTATTAAGAATGAAGAAGAGGCTCTCAGATGAGGTATTCCCTAATTCCTCAATGCTATTCCAGGTGAGGCTGGTCAAGAGGAGGATGGATATATGAATTTTGTACACACTGATATGAGCGGAGGCTGATTGAGTAAATCAAGTTACTGCACCCCATTTAAAGTAAGTGATGGAGTTTGAGATCAGTACTGTCAGTTTCCTTTCCTTTCCACCTCCCCCACCCCATTATTTCCTTTGGTACTTTTGATCTTTTGTGCCACCAGACTAATTACATTTTAATGTTTTCTAGTTCTATATAGTTATCCTTTGAGAGTTTGATTGGTATAGTATTTGAAAATAACAAATTTGACAGAAGTCAAACTTGAGGTCTGTGGGCTGCTTGTGGCCTACAACACTCCTAAGTATGGCCTGAACTAAATTAAAATGTAGTTGGGAAATATTTAACAAAATAAATAAAATTCCTTCTTTCCCTCCCTCCCTCCCTCCCTCCTTCCTTCTTTCCTTCCTTCCTCCCTCCCTCCCTCCCTCCTTCCTTCCTTCCTTCCTTCCTTCTTTCCTTCCTTCTTCCCTCCCTCCCTCCCTCCTTCCTTCCTTCCTTCCTTCCTTCTTTCCTTCCTTCCTCCCTCTCTCCCTCTCTCCTTTTCTCTCTTCTTTATTTTTTTCTTTCTCTCTTTCTCAGTGGGGGGGGGAAATAGAAGGGAGAAAAAATGCTCAATAATGGAAAACAATTATTAAAAAAAAGTGATAAAATGCTACATCCTGCTGCCTGAACCAGGTGAGAAGCTACTTCAGTTAATCAGTCATAGACTTTAGACTGTGTGGAAAAGTCCTTGATTTCTTGATTATCCGCAGTGCCATTGTATAGGAAGCATGTTTAGACTGCCTGAGGAAACTTATTAACACCTATAGGGCTTCTATAAAATGAAGTAGCTAGTTCAGAACCTGAGAGTTTCAAACAAGCGGAGAGAAGGAAATGTTCCCACTAAACCTCCGAGAAGGACTTGATTGAGGGAGGGGAAGCAGAGGTCTGGCCTTGGTCTTGGCCTTGGCATCTTTATTCCACCTCCCCTACTCCACCCTTTTACTTGACAAGAACCTTACTAGCTTCAAAGGTTTTAGAGGATTTGGGACTTAGCATTACATCTTAAGGAGCAGGTAGGTGATGCAGTGCATCGAGTACCAGGCCTACAGTCAGAAAGATCCATATCCCCAAATTCAAATCTGGCCTCAGACATTTATTAGCTATGTGACCCTGGGCAAGTCACTTAACCCTGTTTGCCTCAGTTTCCTCATCTGTAAAATGAGCTGGAGAGAGAAAGGACAAGCCACTGTAACATGTACGCCAAGAAAACCCCAAAAGGGATCATAAAGAGTCAGACTCAACTGAAACAACTGGACAACAACAAAATTGCATCTTAACATCTTATTAGACTCAGCTGATAGCAACATCTGCATTGGGAGCCAAAGACAAACTGGATATAGATTCAAGACTCTATAAAAAGCCCATGAGACAAACTCTACCATTCCTAAGGGGGAACATCTTGAAGAAAACAGCAAAAGGATTTCCAGAAACTTTGAGGTATCTGTTTATCATATATGCAGCTCTACCACCTTAGTAAATTACCTTTATTAAAAGTAAGCTATTTGTCCGGGTAATAATTGATATTCAACTCATTATCAAGGAGGGAACTTGGGGACTTGATATGTCAGTACAAGTGGAGATTGGGACAGTAGCCCTAGAGAATGTGGTACACTTGAATGTATGCATGTTCTCTCCCCTGTAAACTTCTTGAAGGAAGGGACTTGGTTGTCTTTGTGTCTCAAGCGGCTGACACAGTGCTTGGCATAGAATAGATGCTTACCAGGTGTTTACTGAACTGATTGAGGTTGTCATATAAATGTGAACTATAAGTATTATAAGACACACCAGGTTGGCCAAGGAGAGGTTGGTTCAGAATGCTCCTCCTCATAAAACTTGCTCAGGTTCTCATCTGCTTCAAGAGCTTATCTGTATTAGGTCTGAGGGTATATAAAAGAGATTATTTACTTTTATACTCTACTATTTATGTAAAACTTAAGACTGTCTAGGGATATGATTAATGTTCCTCCGGCTTGTGGGATATCCAGATAGGATCAGTGCATACTCCTCTTTAACAGGGAGTACCTCAGCTTTCTGCTAAAGCAGCAATAGTATCTTTTATCTCTTTAAAGGGGTCAAAGCCTCTTCTCAAATTTTTATCCATAGCGTCATTAAACCATGCAACAAGAGTGTAGGCTCCCAGAGTGATTGTTTATAATATATGGGGACACATGTTATAAAGTAGAGAGGGCACTAAGATATAGGAAGTGAACAATACAGGGTGTCCCTAAAGTCTGGCCACACAGGAAAATTGACGGCAATGTGGAGTTATTGCATCAAGTTCACGTGAATCTTGCAAAGTACATCAACCTTTGCAGCACAAATGACAGAAAATCATATTGAAGATGTTTGTTAATATTCCAATTAATAAAATATTTTTGAAAATTTCATTCATTTTATTTCTTGAAAATACGCATTTTTGCCTATGTGTCCAGACTTTAGGAAGACCCTGTATACTTTACTATTTTGTTTTTGGACATCCAGGAAGGTCAGACTACTTTGTCTCCTTCTGTCTCTTCCTCCCCAAAATAGCAGGAAGAAGGTTAAGTCTGTCCTGTAGCATTGTATGAGGTTCAATCCCCACTGTCTTATAGACAAAGCCCAGAGTCCCAGGGGAAGGAGGATTGGGGAACTGGTATCCAGAGGTTGGGTACACGTGTTTAACCTTCTGCCTCCCTTTCTTCTGTGTGGTGCAGGTGAAATAGGAGATCTTTCTGCTTCCTTTTTCCATAAGTCTTCAAAGACAGGTTCAAAATATGTCACCAAACCAGTAACTCTGGGACAGATTGTCTTTGCCATGTTTGGTTTATGTCATTTCTATGGCAATGCTCTCCAGGCAAGAGCCTTGGAGCCAAAGTTTACACATTATTTTATGAAATGCCTAGATGTTTGGTGATGCCTTTCCCACAAATCTCATGGACGTTGCAATCGCAAAAATGACTCATGGTAGGATGAATTTGGGTTAACTGGCCACTGACAATATTGTGAAGTAGTTAGTTTGTCTCAGGCATACTGGTCTCCTGTTTTTCCACTTTGTATCCTTACCAGGCACCCATAGTTTTCAGCCATCACCTTTCCCTCCTTTATACTATTTAAGAAAACTAATGTGAGGAAAGATTCTGAAAAAAAAAAAACCAAACCTGTTTTTAACATGAAAAAAATATAAATAATTGATAAGACTCATTGTATTATCCTTTCAGGATATTTGAATTTTAAAAGGGAATAGGAAAGCAGTCAAACGAACTGCAAAATTTCAGGCATTTATAAAATAGTATGGGAAGTGTTTTTCACGAGGTATAGAGGGGCAGGCATCCTGGCATAGTTGGAAATGCATTGTGGATTTGGACTTGGAAAGCCTGGGTTCAAATCTCAGCTCTGATACTGCCTGCATGAACTTGGGCAAGTCACTTAACTTCTTGGGCCTCAGTTTCTTCTTTTCTAAAATGAAGGGGTTCAACTGGATGATCTCTAAATTCCCTTTCAGAATTCTTATCCTCTTATTATAGCACAGGCTTTGTGCCCACTCTCCCACCTTGTACTTGAGTTGGCAGTTTGGATTCCCAGAAGCCAGCTGAACACTATTTCCCTCAAGGTTCTGGGGGTAACCTTGGGAGTGTTTTCTAATATTATTGGTCATGATATGCCCCTTCCCCCAGTTGTTGTGTTCCCCCAATATCACTTAACTAATTACCATTTATTCAATGTCAATGAACCAATTAACATTAATTAACCTTTAAAAAGTTTAAGGTCTTTAATGGTATCCCTTTAAAAGGGGATATTTACTAAAAAGGAATTTAGTGAGAAACTAAGTACAAAAACATCCTTCCTCAATTGGGTCTTCATTTTCCCTTCTACATACATACCCACTCACTCGCTAGGGAAAGAGGACTTAAACCTCAACACATTTCTCTGCACCCAAAGGAATACTTCTTGCCTCTGGGAGACCTTTTCTCCCTCCCAGGAGTCCATACTAAGTTCATTTTTGAATGTGGCAGGACCAATGTAGGATAGCCAATGCAGAACCCAGTTGCTGCATTGATTCGTTGCTGGGCTGGGTCAAGTAGCTTCTTCTTTAGAAATGATTCCTCATCAGACTCAGCTGCTACTTCTACCAGTTAAAGTTGTTGAGGGAACCTCTGATGGCTCTTTTGACTTTTCACAGCATACAAGTTCTTTCTATCTCTAATACTTGTTTACCTAAGATTAGGAAAGAATTGACAGACACAAAGAGACAAGAGGAAGAATGGTGGCATACATTCATAGCCACATGGTGGTGGGTGAGAAGAAAATGCAGCCAAGCTGCTGTTGCTACCTCTCTCTTTGACCCAGAGGCCGGTAATAATTCTTGCCTCCATCACCACCAGGGAAGGGAATTCATCCAGTTGAGCCTTCCATATGCACACTCAATTGGCTCAATTTAAATTAAATTTGTCACCACCAGTAAGCTGGCAGGAAACAGTCAGAGGATATTGGACTGTGCCATGAAGTAGGAGGGAAAGACCCCTTATAAGTAATTTCTGGAAACAGGCACACTGAGCCTCCAGGTGGATTGGCAGCAGGGATGATTGTGCTTCTCTAGCCAGGTGCATTGTTATGTTGTAGTTCAGTGAAATCATATCACAATGATGTTGATTTATTTCATCTATGGTAAGATTGACCATGATAAGAGGCAACCTTACACCTCTGATTCAGACTGTTACTTTCCATTTCCCATTTCTAAGGGTGTAATGTCTCTCTGCTCCCATTCAGTCTTAAAGACTAGTGTAAGAATTGAAGCAGTAGTTTCTCCCCCAGAACATCTATCAGGTTTCCAAATAACTATCATATTTCCCAAAATATATTTGTAAAAATAAGAAATTTCACTTACCAGACTGGTTACTCATTCCTGTTTGTGCCTTTTTGCTTTCCTCTGGTTTATCTATAGGAGTCTACTGCCACCTTATGGCAAGAAGCTTCATAGAGATTCTTTACCATAAAATTCTGCAAACTGCTAAGATTTGAAGTATTGTTTTCAGCAATTCATCAAGAAAAGAACACAGGCCAACATCCAAGCTAATCAAATTTTAGGAAATGAATGTATAGTTTATAACTTATGCCCATGATCATAGATCTGGAATAGATCTCAGAGGTTAGCTAGTTCAACCCCCACAATTTATAGATGAGTAAACTGAGGCCCAAGGAGACAAAGTGATACCTTGAGATCATACAGGTAGCCTCATAGGTAGGTTTTGCCCCCAGATCCTCTGACTCCAGAGTGAGTGCTCATTCCATTGTACAGTGTTTACTTCTGTCACTATGAAGCATTAGCGACGTACATTTAATAACCACCTATTGCATTCCTACAGAAGCAGATAAAAGGCTAGCAAATTCATTCCAAAATAAAAGGAAAAAGATCACAACACTGATTTATTTTTCCATTGGGATGTGTGCTAAAGTCAGTAAGTAAAAAAACACCAACAGATACAGAGCCCTAAGTTTGATGGGTGGGTTTCGAATACTTCCATCTATTTCAGCTGGGCTTCCATAACAGCTCTGTATTCCTTCTATTATAATAATAATGACAGCTAATATTTATATAGTGCCTACTACGTGCTAGGAGCTGTGCTTGTTGTGAGAGAACTCAGCAAGTATCACATTCAAATAGCAGCCCTGAGTGAAACGACACTGGCAAATGAAGGCCAGCTTACTGAAGTCAGAGCTAGATACATGTTTTTCGGGAGTGGACACAGTAAAGTGGAGCACCCATGAAGCTGATGTAGATTTTGCAATCAAAACTAATCTAGTCAAAAGCTTGTATACCTCCCAAAAGGAGTGAATGACAGGCTCATGATAATGTGATTGCCACTTGCAGGAAAATATCACGCTGCCATCATCAGTGCTTATGCCCCCACCATGACCACCATGATGAGGTCAAAGAAAACTTTTGTGAAGGCCTGGAGACTCTTATCATCAACGTGCCAGAAGAGGACAAGCTTGTAATTCTGGATGACTTTAATGCCAGAGCAGGCTCAGACTACCAGACATGGTAGGGAGTCCTTGGGAGGAATGAAGTTGGAAACAATCACTTACTAATGAAGTCTTGTGAGTCTCATGACCTCATCACCAACATTGTTTTCCATTTATCTAAGTGCAATGATATAGATATAGATGATAGAGATAGAGAGGGAAAAAAGAACAAGCATTTTTTAAGTTCTTCTTTTGTACCACGCACTGTACTAAGCACTTTATAATTATTATCTTATTTGGTCCTCACAATAACTCTGGGAGATAGGTGCTATTATTATCCCTGTTTTACAGATAAGGAAACTGAGGCAAACAGAGGTCAAGGGACTTGCCCAAGGTCACACAGCTAATAAGTGTTTGAAGTCACATTTGAACTAAGGTCTTCCCTACTCCAGGTCCATTACTATATCTGCAGAGCCATTTAGCTGTTCCCATACTCTTCCTATTTTTTTATCTTATTCCTCAGAGCAACTGTTCTGAACCTTCTCCTCTTTCCTAAGTGCCCATCTGCACCCCTGCCCATCATACATATAGCTGATGGCTTTGGAATCTGATCCTGGAGGTAATAGGGAACCACTGGAGTTGATTGAATATCTGGTCTATGTCTAGTGTAGTGGGTGACAGAAAACAAACATGGAGACTAGGTGTTGGAATGAAAAGAGCATCACAATAGGCACCTAAATGTGTTTCTCATAGCAGATTGACTGCTTCCTAGCTGCGTGGGCAGCTAGGCGGGCCATAGCCTAATCTATAATAATTCTGTGATTCCAAAGCTCTTCAGGAAGGCAGTTAGGTGGCTCAATGGATAGAGTCAGGAGGACCCCGGGCAAGTCATTTTAACCCTATTTGCCTCAGTTTCCTTACCTGTAAAATGAGCTGGTGAAGGAAATGGCAAACCAACTCCAGCATCTTTGTCAAGAAAACTCCAAATGGGGTGATGAGGAGTTGGATATGACTAAACTGACTACACAAAAATAGCAAATATCTTCACAGGGCTTGAAACAGATAGCCCAGCATGTGGGGTGATCCATTCATTTAATAGATGAGAAAACTGTTTTAGAGAGACATCAAAAAGAATAAAGTTAATCTTATTGGCCTCCATTTCTCCTTCCATTGTATCCAGTGTGAAAGCTATCATCAGCATCAGAAGGCCCATCCACCCCCAAGCCTGACAGGCCACTTAAGTAATCTCTTCCTCCAAAAAAAAAAGTCAATAAGCATTTATTAAGTACCTACTGTGTGACAGGGCTAAGTGCTGGATTACAAAGGCAAAAAACAAACCTTGCTCTCAAGAAGCTCACAGTCTAATGGGGAAACACAACATGTAAATAGCTATGTACAAACTATAAACAGGATAAAGTGGAGATAATCGATAGAGGGAAGGCATTCAATAGCTTGGAATGAACTTTCAATAAAAGTTTGCCATTGTTAAGACATATTATCAATGGAGCCTGAAGACCCTGACCCTGACATCTATGGTGCCCATTTATTTTTATAAAATTAATTTATTTTTAGTTTTCAACATTCACTTTCATAGGATTTTGAGTTTTAAATCTTCTCCCCCTCCCTCTACCTCCTCCTCCCCAAGATGGCATGCAATCTAGTTCTACATATACATTCATATTAAACTTATTTTCACATTAGTCATCTTATAAAGAAGAATCAGAGCGAATGGGAGGAACCATGAGAAAGAAGAAATAAAACAAAACAACAACAACAACAAAAAAGAGAGCTAATAGTGCGCTTCCATGGGCATTCAGACTCCATAGTTCTTTCTCTGGGTGTGGATAGCATTTTCCGTCATGAGTCTTTTGGAATTGTCTTAGATCCTTGAATTGCTGAACAGATGTCTATCAGAGGCAGCCATCGCACAGTGTGTATGGTGCCAGCTTATAATTTTTGTGGACTTGGCATGACTCCTGGTTCTGACAGAAGGTAAGCTCCTTGGGATCACACTATAAAATGTAGTGAGAAGTAACTGGGCATTACTTCTTAATAATCAAAACTGACAAATGGTGGTACTCACACCAAAATGATGTCTGTGCTATCCTTGACACTGATAAAATACAAGCAGAATTAGTTAAAAACCTACTGTGTGCTGAATATATTCTGTTCTGGGCCCTCAGCAGATAATTATATAAGACCCAGTTGCTGTGCTCAAGGTCTTATAGTCTGGTAGGGTGTAAGTCATGCACAGATGCCTGCGACATGCCATATACTGCATAATTAGTGCATCAGACACTGCAAACCAAAGTGCTCGGGAAGTCTTAGGGGGTCATCATTATTGACTGGGAATCAGGGAAGGATTCCTAGAGGAGGTGTTTGGATTGGGTTTTAAGGGATGAGACGGTATTCAATAGGCAAAAAAGGGAAGAGAATGCATTCTAGCCCAGGGCTTCTGTGGGTCGTGACCCCATGTGGGGTCCTGAAAAATTTGGTAACAGTAAAAGGTTTCTGAACGCGCAATGACCAAAAATTAATTCAAAATCCAACACATAATGAATCCAAAGTGTTTCTGGCGGCACTTGCCTGTGTTGCATCTGCAGCCTTGGTTCTGAACACAAAACATGCCCACTTTGCATCGTGCATGACCTCGGACCATGCAGCACCAACAGCTAAGGAATGTTGCCAAAACGTGAAAAGGGGTCACGAGTGGAAAAAGTTTAAAAAACCCTATTCTAGGCAAAGGATCAGCCTGAACAAGGGCCAGAGAATGGAGTGTGTTCGGGGGCAGAGAGGTATATTCTTTGGGAGCTGAAATATAGAGTGCTTTATGAGAAGCATGGAAAAAAAGGATGACTTTAGGTTGTGGAGGTCCTTGAATGCCAGAGAGAGGAGTTTATATTCACTCAATAAGCAACAGAGGATCAATGACATTTTTGAGTACATGAATTAAGTGGCAAGATCTCATATACACCAAAAATGTTTTTGTTTTTGTTTTTCTGGGTCTTGTATGAAGGATAGATCAGAGGGAGAAGAGAGTACAAGTGGAAAAGATCTATTTGGAGATCACTGCAACGATCCAACCTGTACTCAATGCCACAGTGGATAGAGCACCTGGCCTAGACTCAGGAAGACAGCTGAGTTCAAATCCAGCCTCAACCACTTACTTGCTGTATGAACCCGGGCAAGTCTCTTAACCTCTGTCTGTTTCAGTTTTCTCAGCTGTAAGGTGGGGAGAATAATAGCACCTAACTCCCAGGGTTGTTAAGAGATTATAATTATAAATAACAATAATTATTAAATTATAAATCACTTGGCACCTACATATAGTAAACACTATATAAATATTAGCTATTATTATGTTGAGGGGTTGGAGAGGTGGTGGCAAAGATGGGATAACTTTCAGAGATGCGGTGGAGATGGAATTGACAGGACCTTTTCTCTGATAGAAAACTGAAGGAAAGGAGAGGGTCAAGGATAAGCCTAAGGTTTTTAAAATTTCATTAGTCAAATGTTGGAAGGTCATAGGATCATTATTTAATTCAAGGGGCAAACCCAGAGCTATAGGTAGGACTTCCGGTGCCTGGAACAAATTCAGGTTTCTATGGGGATGGATATTGGCAGAGAACTTGGACCTTAATACACCAGCCCTAACCAGAGATCCCAGGATGGTCTGATGTACAGAGACCCTAGAATGTTGATGCTGGAAAAACTACTGCCCAGGAGGGAGCGGGACAGGGCCAGAGTAGGGAAAACTTACCCACAGTTTGGAAAGATATCGGGATTGCCCATCATATGGAAGGTGCTAACTTTTACTTTCACTGACAGGTAGCTTTTGTGCAAACTCAGTTAGAAAGGCAAAGTGATGCTGCTTGGAAGAGGCTGAGGGGGCTATGTAGCAGATGCAGGGGTAGGGAAATGTAGGCACAGGGAGAGAGGTACATTGTGACTGGTTCCTCAGGGTGGCAGCCTGGGTCTGGGTGAGAGCTTGAGAGCGATCATTCTGTGCCACATAAGGCTGAGAGATGACCATGATGGGGTTGGCAGGTGTCCTCCTGGATGTTAGTATCCTGGGGCAAAGCTCAGGTTGTCATGTCTTAGTTGAGTGTAACTATGTATTCATAATGTCTGAACTGTATCTAAAAGACTTTCTTCTACTTTCCTCCCCATGTTTACAATCAAGGGGTTATGTACTCTCTCACAGATCTATCTTGATAGGATGTAATGCTCCCTGAACTCTAAGCAAAATACCTGAGTCATTTGACCCGCCTGGGTGCTTGATGCAAGGGTACAATTCCCACCTCTCCTTTGGCAGGAGAATAAAGATATGGCCCCTGCCAGCATCTGGGACTTGCTATTCATTTGATAAGTTCTCTTTAGGTCTGTGCCATTCACTCATTTATTGTGTAATTCATCCATACCAGAGAGGGATGAAGCAGGCTGGGCACTTAGGATGTGCTTAATTTCAGGGCAAGAAGCCACCGCTTAGTCAGCTCTGGGCTGAGGACCTAATATGTGCCAGGGGTAGGTTGGGGTAGGGGCCAATCCACTCCAGGTTCAGGCAATAAGGGGGTACATTGGGAAGGGCAGAGAATCCCAAGACAAGGAGCCACCTCTACATCAGGTCTTTGGTGAAAGCAGCAGGAGTAAATTGTCAGGACTGGGGTAAATGCCGCCTCTGCGGGATTGGTTGGGAGGAAGAACTTATGAAGCAGAGGGCCTCTGCCTGGGGGCTGCAGCAGGGAAGAGTCAGAACCTCTCCCCTGAAAGTGAGAGCAGGGAGACTCCTCCCAGGAGGAGTCATTACCTCAAGCTCCAGCCACAAGGATTCCCAAGACCTGAGAATGGGCAGCTCTCCATAGCTTAAGAGGGGCTTCTTTGTTGAGAGGAAACAACCTGAGGGAATTTTATTAGTTTAATTAAATCAGTATTATTCCATTACTTTTATCCTTTCTTGTTCTGTAACATTTATTTCATTTTTTGCTGGCATGATTATACATATGAAGTTCATTAAAAGAAAATTTTCATAGTGTTTCTTTCCTGGCTACTACCATTATTATTCTTATTAATTTCATATCATGGTTTTTACTTAAAAATAAATCTGTCAGATAGAAGAGGAAGGTGTTACAAATTGTCCTCTCCAGGTGTCACATACCCTCTGCTGTATATAAGACCTCTACTTACAGGGAATCCCTTTCGGCTCTCTCTTAAGGGTTGTAAATATAAACAAAGAAGAAATGTTGGGTGTCTGTTGGACCTGCCCGGGCAACATTTTTGTTGAATCTCCTATGAGCTGAGCTTCATTTTAATTCTGGGGTTATATTTCCCGACTTACAGGAATCCAAGTGCCCTCACATGGAGAAGGATCTATTAGCCATAGCCATGTCTATTACTTTCTATGCCACCTGTGTGCCATAGTCAGGAAGTAGCCTCATGGCCACACTGATCTTATTCCCAGGAGAATGGTTGTTGGTTGTTGTCCTTTGTGCCGGAAGAGGATCAAAATGATATCACCATGTGGGGGTCAAAGTACAGTGTGTTCGACTGTGACTGATCAGACCAATATGAACTCAGAAGGCTCTACCATAGGTCGGGCACAAATAGTCTGAGTGAACATTTGGAGCAAAGATGTCTGTAAATGTGCACACCTCATGTTTCTTTTGAGGTATCGCAGTTCTGTCCCAGGGAATGAGACTTTATGTAAAAAGGACACTTCCCTTTATTTGATAGCTCGGAGAAGAAGTTTTCCTAGGCTCTAGGGTCAGATATAGTTTGGAGAATTACATCCACAGAGGGAGTAGTTGAAGCCACAGGAGTGAATGAGATTGCTAGGGATGATGATAATGATGATCTTCTTCCTCCTTTCCTTCTCCTCCTCCTCCTCCTTCTTTTCCTCCTCCTCCTCCTCCTCATGCTTGTCCTCCTCCTCCTCCTCCTTATAGTTGTTGTTGTCCTTCTCCTCCTCCTTCTTTTCCTCCTCCTCCTCCTCCTCCTCCTCCTTCTCCACCTCCTCCTCCTCCTCTTTCTCTTCTTTCTTCCTCTCTTCCTTCTTCTACTTTTCCTTCTCCTTCTTATTTTTCTTGTTCTTGTTCTCCTCTTCCTTCTCATAGTTTGATAATTTGGCCCTTTTCTGTGGCATGCATTGGGTTTGAAGCACATCGTTTGCTGGCTATTTTAGCCCCTTAGACAAGGGTCTTTTTTATCTCCAGCACCAAGCACAGTGCCCTACATTTGGTAATCTTGCAATAAATCTTTGATGGGGTGATATTAATTACTAGGTTAAAAGAACAAGACTCTGCCTCCAGTAAATTTAACAACAGCCCATATTTGTGAAGCCCTTTGCAGTTTTCAAAATATGTACCTCACCATAGCCCGGTGAAGTTAATAATACAAGTATTGCCACAGAGAGGCTAAGTTAGCCCATATTCACCTGGCTAATAAGTATTAGAAATTCAACTTGACCTTAAATCATTTGGCTCCAAGTCTGGTCCTTTTCTACAGCACTCTTCAGTCTATGTCCACCTCTGTCATAGATTCCCAGGCCCTCGCCTTAAATGATTATAATAACTCAAACACAAGACTAAAAAAGAAGGGAGCAGAGCTCATCAAATGTTTTCCCAACAAGTTGCTGCCTGACTTTCCTTAGGTCCAGCCTGACCTATTTCAGGCACATGGGCATGTGTTAATTTGTCCCTGAAATGCTTGTGGGCTGGGAGATTTTTTTAACCTCTGCACACATAGTAACTAGCGACCTGGAGGCAACTCAGTTGGAATGTTGAACAGCTCCCACACACTAGCTTTGGTGTGCTCGGTCTCAGTCTCATTACAGATTTTAAAAGGGAATAGTGTAGATGTTGCTGTGCAAGTGTTCCTGAGCTAGTTTACTTGTATATTTTTGGAATCCCAGACTAGATTGAAGGTACCCTGGCAGTGGTAACATAGTGCTATAGTACAAAGAAGACTATATTTGAAGTCAGAGAACCCAGGTTCATTCTTGGTGCTCTTTGTTACCTTCTGTGTGACCTTGGATAAGTCACTTTCCCTGTGGAGACCTCAGTCTCTTCACCTGTATATTGATGGTGTTGAACTGGGTTATCTCTAAGGCCCTTTTTCTTTGGAAATCTATGATCTTATGAAGCCTTCTACAGTATACTTTGACTAATACAATGTCTTTTTTTAAAAATAAATTCATTTTTTATTTTCAGTTTATAACATTCAGTTCCACGAGTTTTTGGGTTTGAAATTTTCTCTCTCCCCCTCTCCTTCCCCCTCCCCCCCAAGATGGCATGTAATCCAATGTAGGTTCTACATATACCTTCACATTGAACTTATTTACATAATAGTTCAATTGTAAAGAAGAATTATAACCAATGGAATGAGTCATGAGAAAGGAGAAATGAAACCAGAAAAGAGCAAAAAGTTTGCCTCAATCTGCATTCAGACTCCATGATTCTTTCTCTGGATATGCATAGCTTTCTCCATCATGAGTCTTTTGGAGCTGTCTTTGAACTTTGCATTGATGAGAGGAGCCAAGTCTATCAAAGTTAGTCCTTACAGAGACCATGTGTCTGTAATTGTATATAATGATCTCCTGGTTCTGCTCCCCTCACTCAGCATCAGTTCATATAAGTCTTTAAAGGTTGTAATGAAGTCTGTCTGCTCCTCATTTCTTATAGCACAATAGTATTTCATTACATTTATATACCACAACTTGTTCAACCATTCCCCAATTGATGGACATCCCCTTGATTTCCAATTTTTTGCCATCACGAAAAGAGCTGCTATAAATATTTTTGTACATTCTGGTCCATTTCCCACTTGTGTGATCTCTTTGGGATACAGCCCTAGAAATGGCATTGCTGGGTCAAAGGGTATGCACATTTTTATAGCCCTTTGGGCATGGTTCCAAATTGCTCTCCAGAATGGCTGGACTCCACCAACTCCACCAACAATGTAACAATGTTCCAATTTTCCCACATCCTCTCCAGCATTTATCATTTTCCTGTTTTGCCATGTTAGCCAATCTGACAGGAGAAATGTGGTACCTAAGAGTTATTTTGATTTGCATTTCTCTAATCAATAGTGATTTAGAGCATTTTTTTATATGGATATCTTTAATTTCTTCCTCTGAAAACTGCCTGTTCAAACTGCCTTTCACCATTTCTCAATTGGGGAATGACTTGTATTCCTATAAATTTGGCTCAGTTCCCCGCATATTTTAGATATGAGGCCTTTATCAGAGACACTGGTTGTAAAGATTCTTTCCCAATTTTCTGCTTTCCTTCTAATATTTATTGCATTGGCTTTTAAATTTAAACAAAACACCAACTTTTCAATTTAATTCATCAAAATTATCCATTTTGCATTTTGTAATGCTCTCTATCTCTTGTTGGGTCATGAATTCTTCCCTTCCCCATAAATCTGACAGGTAAACTATTCCTTGCTCTCCCAAATTGCTTATAGTATCAGCCTTTATTCCTAAATCATGAACCCATTTTGACTTTATTTTAGTATATGGTGTAAGATGTTGGTCTATGTCCAGTTTCTGCCATGCTGTTTCCCAATTTTCCCAGCAGTTTTTGTGAAATAGTGAATTCTTAACCCAGAAGCTGGATTCTTTGGGTTTATCAAAGAGTAAATTGCTATAGTCATTGCCTACTGCTTTTTGTGTACCTAACCTATCCCATTGATCCACCACTCTATTTCTTAGCCAGTACCAAGTAGTTTTGATGACTCCTGCTTTATAATACAGTTCAATATCTGGTATGGCTAGGCCACCTTTCCTAGCATTTCTTTTCATTAATTCTCTCAATATTCTGGACCTTTTGTTGTTCCAGATGAATTTAGTTATTATTTTATCTAGCTCTGTAAAATAATATTTTGGTAGTTTGATTGGTATGGCACTGAATAAGTAAATTAATTTAGATAAAATTGGCCTAACCACGAGCAAATGATGTTTTTCCATTTATTTAGATCTGACCTTATTTCTGTGAAAATTGTTTTGTAATTGTGTTCATATAGGCCCTGGGTTTGTCTTGGCAGGTAGACTCCCAAATATTTTGTAGTGTCTACACTAACTTTAAATGGATTCCTAATACAGTGTCTTGTAGTAACTAATGTGAATTAGTATAAAATTTATAGAATACATTTCACCTTAATAAAAGAACTAGGATTTAAACTCTGGAGTATATTCTAATAAGGTTGTTTAGAGTAGTGTCCTCCAAAAGGGGGAAGGCAGGACATGGTCTGACTGAGTAGGTTGTGGACTGACCTCTTATCAGAAGGTAAAAAGATACACATCCTCCTTACACACTCATCTCCCCACACTCTCCCATGCTGTAGAAGTTCCCAACTTCTCCCCTTCTGTATCAGGCTTAGGTCTCTTGAGGCAGTTATAATCTACCTGCTATTCAGATACCCACAACATGCAGCTGGAATTGGGAAACTTCTTCCTACCCCATATCCACCCCCAGCCTCCCAGAACAACTCATAGCTGTGGCAGGTGCTTTTCAGAGGATGATCTTTGGTTTGGGGCAGTGTCATGTGAGAGCTCCACATCCTTCCTTTTAATTTTGGGTGGAAAAGTGTGGGTCATTCAGGATCAGCAGTTGTAGATGGTTTGTGAAAAGCATCAAAGATCTTATTACATCGTCTTTCCCCATACCCACCCCAATTCTGAACTTCCCTATTTTTTGTGAAGGATAGCAGCATCCTTCCAGTTACCATCATCTTCAGTGTCATTTTGTGGTCCAATCCTGGTATCACCCTTTATTCTTCAGTCTCCCTCACTCCACATATCCAATCAGTTGCCAAATCTTGTTTCTAGACCCACATCACCTTTCAGATATATCCCCTTCTCTCTACTGACACACCCATCTCTCTACTTCATAGGCTCGTTACCTCTTGCCTGACTATTACAATAGCTTCCCAAGTAGTATCTGCATCAAGTCTCTCTTCTTTCCAATCCATTTTCCATAGAGCTGCTAAAATGATTTTCCTAAAGCACAAATCTGACCATGTTACTCCCTATTCAATAAATTCTGATGGATCCCTATTGATCTAGGGTCAAATATCAATTCATCTTTATTTCATCTGTTTTAAAAATGTCCATTTTATGGGTCTTTAAACAATACATATTACGTATAATTATTCGTACAGTAATATATGTATAAAATTTATTGTAGGTAAGAGCTCAAAAATTTTTTTTTTTTTGCTAACAGGAATGCCTGATTAAAAAAAATTGGAGAACACAGCTCTGGGAAACATGGTATGCCTGTGTCTCTTTGTGTGTATGTATCTCCATATGTACATAGTAATATTTATAGAAAGAATATATTAAAACCTAACAAAATGATAGGTTAATTGAACTTTTTAAAGAATTATTTTGGGGCAAAGCCAAGATGGCGGAGTCAAGGTGGCAGACTAAAAGCCGGGACTTGCTTGAGCTCTCCCCCAAACCTCTCCAAGTACCTCTAAAAATGACTCTAAACAAATTCTAGAGCAGCATAACCCAGGAAAGGTCTGTTACATCAGTCTGAGAGAAGAGCATAGTCCAGTGTGGGCCATGCCAGCATAGTCTGGGCCCTAGCAAACCTGGAGCAGGCCTCAGGGCATTGAACCACTGGCAGCTATGGTGGTTTCCAGACTTCTCGACCCTCAAATGCCAAAGAAAACTTAAAAGGTCACTAGGAAAGGTTTGTCGGACTTGCATGAGAGGAGTGTGGTCCAGTCCCAGGCCCAGGGCAGCAACAGCAGCAGCTGCTTTCAGAGCTTTCAGCCCACAGACAATGCAGGGATCAAGTGGCTGATCAGAGGGGGATTGCAAGGATCTCTTTGCTGGCACTGAGGCAGGATTCTCTTGCTTTGTTTGTGCTTGGATCTGGGTTGCAGTCCTGGGTGGCAGTCCTGGGGTGAGGAGGAGTGCTGGTGTGGCAGAGCTTGTGGCAGCTGTGGAAAGGGAATCTTCCTCACAGTTCCAAGGCAGAAAAGAGTGCTTGTAGTCACTCACAGACCACAGCACAGGACAGGAGAGGAGTAAACACCTCTCCTTTGATCATACGACCTTGGAAGAACCAAAAATTTACAGGTCCCTAAAAATATCTCTGAAAACAGCCGCACAAAACCCCTGAAGCTTGGGACAGTACACCCTCCACACTGGAAGCAGAACCCTACCTTAACAAAGAGCTGAAAAGTCAAGTAATTGGCTGGGAAAATGAGAAAACAATGGGGGGAAAATCAGACTGTAGAATCTTACTTTGGTGACAAGGAAGATGCAAGAAAAAGCTTCTACAATGGAGAAGAAGAGGGAAGAGGTGAGAAGGAATGAGTGAACCTTACTCTCATTGGATTTGGCTTAAGGAGGGAATAACATACACACTCATTTGGGTATGAAAATCTATCTTACCCTTCAGGAAAGCAGGGTGGAAGGGGATAAGGGGGGGATCATGATAGAAAGGAGGGCAAAAGGGAGGAGAGGGTAATCAGAAGCAAACACTTTTGAGGAGGGACAAGATCAAAGGAGAGAATAGTCTTTCACAGCATGACTGTTATGGAAGTATTTTGCATGACTACACATGTATAACCTATTTTGAATTGCTTGCCTTCTCAATGAGGTTGTGGGGAGGGAGGAAGGGAGAGAATGTGGAATTCAAAGTTTTAAAAATAAATGTTAAAAATTGTTTTTACATGCAACTGGGAAATGAGATATATAGGCAATGGGGTATAGAAATCTATCTTGCCCTACATGAAAATAGAAAGGAAGGGGATAAGAGAAGGGGGGCAGTGATAGAAGGGAGAACAGATTGGGGGAAAGGGTAATCAGAACACACACCATCTTGGGGTGGGGGGAGGGTAGAGATGGGGAGCAAATTTGGAACTCATAATCTTGTAGAAGTGCATGTTGAAAACTAAAAATAAATTAATTAATAAAAAGGAAAAAATGTTTTAAAATTATTTTTATTAATGCCTTTTGTTTTTAATTACCATTTCTATTACATTTCTTATTATATTTGTTGTTGCTGTTGTCTGAGCTACAAATTTTCTCCCCATCTCTCCCAATCACAAGTGATGTCTTGACTTATACGTGAATTGGATTTAAGTGAGGCAGAGTTGCACAAAGTTGTCAGCCTCACTCTCTTTCCCAGAGTCATTGAAATCTAGTGGCAAGAGGCTGACAGTGACCTCTTGAGGTAGGTATTCAGCCCTTAGAATCTGAATTAAATTGTGGAACATTCATTTAATGCTTACAAGAAAGAGAAAAAGGTTGTATACTTATATATGTTACAAGTTGGCCACATTAATGAATTAGATCTGTAATATAATAAAAATAGTAACTAAGAAATTAAGCTTAACTAGGAAAGTGTCACCAAAAGTGATGTTCTTGCACATGATGGAAAATATTTCATTATCCTACGTTATGGAAGTTGAAACCAAATAGTCCCTTAATACTAATTCTCTCTTGTTGATTGGCTCTTGGGACTTGGGTGGTTTACTTGACCTCTTTAGCCTTCAATTTCCTCCTCCAATAATAATAAGAAGAAGAACATGGTACTCATTGTACTCAAGAAGCCAAAGTCTCTTCTAGGTAAAAACTCTGAATTTGGATTAAGGATATCATGAGATTTAGATTTCTATGTCTTGGACAAAAGAGGAAGTTTGAAATAGAATTAAAATGTAATTAGCACTTCTGACCTGATACCTAGTAAGGGATTTGTATTGTGAACAGTGAATGTTACTGACCATCCTCATATAGGACAAATAACTCAGCAAGCATTTATTCAATGCCTCTGTTCTAGGCTCCGAAGATACAAGGAAAAGTAAAACAGTCCTTATCCTCAAAGAGCTTACATTCTATTGAAGGGAGACAACATGTATACAGATAAGTAAATGCAAAATAATTTTGTGAGGGGAGGAAAACAGTATTAATTTCCTAGGGAGAGGGGGTGAGGAGGAGTGGAATCAGTAAAGATGTCATATGGGAGGTACCATTTGAGTTGTTCCTTGAAGTGGGCTAGAGATTCTAATAGGCGGAGGTAAGGAGGGAAATCATTCCAGATTTGGGGGACAGTTCATATAAAGATATGGAAGGGGAATATAAAATGTTATATAGAGAAATCAAATAGGCCACTGTGGCTAAAATATAGAAGCCATGACAAGGTGTAATGTTAAATGAGAAAGATAAGTTGAAGTTGGATTTTGAAGGACAAGAACTAGAGTGTGCTAAAGGGGATAAGAATCTACCGATGCTCCTTGAGCATGACAGTGACATCAGCGACATCAGTGATCAGATCAGTGCTTTAGTTATATTAATTTGGCAGCTGTATAGAAGATGGATTGCAGAAGAGGCTGGAAGAAAAGTGATCAATTAGGAGGTTATTGCAACAGTCCGGGAAGGTATGATGGGTGTCTGAATTAGGGTGGTAGCTAGTGAGTGGGGAAAAGGAGACAGATGAGAGACATGTGGTGGAGGTATAATTGACAAGACTTGGTGACTGATTGGAAATGGTTATTGCTGTTTGCCCTTTGTTCTCGAAGAGGACCATGACATCAGGAAGATGATTCCATGACTTGCAAGTGGATTGGATTTAAGTGAGGGAGGGCTGTGCAAGGTCACCAGCTTTACTTTTTCCTCCAGAGCCACCTGGGTCCAGTGGCAATATATAGATCAGGATGACTGGAGATGGCCCTGACTGGAAATGATAGAGTGAGGGGGAATGGATAATTGAGGATTACTTTTAGTTTGCTCACCACCTGGTAATTAAATGAATCATGGTGCCTCAACAGAAATGGGGAAGTTAGGAAGAAGGGTGGTTTCAAGGGAAAGACGGTAAGTTCTGTTTTGTTGTGTCAAAATTGAGATGCCTATAAGGCATCTAAATGGAGGTATCCACCACTCAGTGATATAGGGACTGGAGTCTAGTCCCTGAAAAAGGGGAGTGATTAGGGCTAGATTTGAAGTCACTTCTCTAGAAATGATCATTTAAACCACAGAAGCTGATATTGTTGTTCATTCTTACTTCATAAAAGCCAATGACATCACAAGATAAGATCTCCAAGAAAGAAAGAAAGAAAGAGTGTGGGAGAAAACAGAAAAGGACCCAGGACAGAGCATTGGAGTACATAGTGGAAGGGACATCCATGATAATGAGCCAGAGGACACCAAAAAGAGGAGTCAGACAGGTAGCAAGAGAACTAAGAATCACAACTAATGTCATGAAAACCCATCCCAAGAAAGCATTCTGGAGGAGGGGCTGGTTAATAGTGTCCAGTGCTGCACATGAGTAAAGAAGGATGAGGACGGAGAATAGACTGTTCAATGCAGCAATAAAATGATTGTTGGTAATCCTGGAGAAAACAACTTCAGTCAAATGGTGGGGGTGGAAGCCAGATTGCTAGACCTTGAGAAGTGAGTATGAAGCAAGGGAAGCTGAGCCAGCAAGAATAAACAAATACCAGTTGGACTGTCAGCAGATGAGGAACAAAAGACATACAAGAGGAGTATGGACATTTCTCTGCTATACTAGCATTTTAATGGGGGTAGCTAGGTAGCAGTACTGGGTCTGGTGTCAGGAAGACATCTTTGTGAGTTCAAATCTGGCCTCAGACACTTATTAGCTGTGTGACCCTAGGCAAGTCACTTAACTCCAGTTGCCTCCTCCCCAACATTTATTAAGTGTGTATGATGTTCTCCGCCCTGAGACAATTCCTGCCCTCAAGGAATTTACAATCTACTCGGGCAAGACAACACATAGAAGGAAATGGAAAAGGGTGGCGAGGGAAGGTATCCAGCACAGGGCATGATGAAATCCAGATGAGAACAACTGGATGCATAATGACAACATGACTGGCCTGGGCCCCCTCCTTTAGTGGAGGTTCTGGGAGGATCTCTCTTTCCTTATAATCAGAGGTGGGGGCCTCCTAGCAGAGGGTACTGATGAATTGTGAGCTCCATGGCTAGCAATCTTTCAGGATGCAGAGATTTCTGGGGCATGATGGAGATGTCCAGCGGAAAGCATACTTTTCTGTTTGTCATTCTGCTTTGCTTAACCGTTTTCCATTTTTTTTAAGTGAACCAATAAATTTAATTTCTGCGCAAGGACTGTACATTAAGTAAATAAATATCACATCGAAAAACTTGATTCAGACTTAATCTTTCTAAAGAAAAGTCTAAGGTATAACGTTATAAATTGACTGAAAATCTTGCAACAGCAGTTCCCTGATTGCACACAGGATTAAAAAAAACCACATTACTGCCATTTCCCAGTGACTCTCTTAATTCCTTTCCCAGTAGAATCCCACCCCCTGCCCCGCCCCTTCCCTTTGTAACAAAAAGGTGTAGTTTACTTAACTGTCTTTGGTGTAAGAGAAAGTGCAATGCTGAGGGCAAGTTGGAGAAATGTAGTTATTTGGAAATAATTGTAGTGTAAAAACCCAAAAAAGCAATAAAACTTCAATTTAGAAACATATTAAGAGACAAATACTATTGCTTAATATTGCTATATCATACATATAGTATATATGTATGTGTATATGAATATATATTATATTATATATGTATATGTGCATATATATGTATATGTGTGTATGTATTTTAGGTTACCATCTATTGGCTCCAATGAAATCTTCCTCCAGCAAGTCATCATGATATGGAGGTGACATTGAATTTTCAAAAGCTGTGCCAATAGAAAAGAGGATTTGAGATGGTCTACCAAGGTGAAATGTTTTAAGTATAAAATTAATGACAGACTAAGTATCTGTTGTCCAAGAGTCAGCTAAGTTCAGAGGTGCTCATCATTGACTGTTGGCTACCAGGTGATGTTTTTCTGGCCCCAGAACCTCATGCAGATCTGTAATGGGCCTCAATATGATCAGGGATTTTGTTGCCCTGAGGATATTATAGATCTCTTGAACTGTTTAAGTAAAAAGACATATTCAAGGGTGTGCTGGTAAATGTCTAACATTTGGCCCTCTGAAAAAACAAAATGGATCCACAACACAATTTGAAGTTAAGTCTGAATCATTAACATATTCTCCATCACTCTCTAAGTCTAGATCAGAGGTCAACAAACTGGGGCCTGATACCTGCCCACAACAATAAACATTTATTAAGTGCCTACTATATGCCAGGTACTGTGCTAAGCACTGGGGATCCAAAGAAAGGTAAAAGACAAGTTACTGTCCTCAGGGAGTTCACAATCTCAGTGGGGAGACAATAAGAAAACAATTATATAAAAGCAAGCTACATACAGGAGAAGGTGTTTGTTGTTTTGTCCTTTTGAAGAGGACCACGACTTCGGGAAGGTTTAGGAAATAATTAAGAGAGGAATGACACTAGAATTAAGAGTGTCGGAAAGGCTTCCTGTAGAAGGGATTCAATCTGAAGGAAGCCAGGGAAGGCAGTAGGCAGAGATGAGGAGGGAGAGCATTTCAAAAACAAGGGACAGCAAGAGACGATGCTGGAAGCCATGAAGGAGCACAAAAATGGAGTTTCTTGTTTATGGAAGAATGAGGAGGCAAATGTCACTGGATTGAAGAGTGTATGGCAAGGAGTAAGGTAGAAAGGTCGGGGAAGGGTAGGTTAGGATGATCTTCCAAGCCGAACATAGGATTAGCACTAGAGCTAAGAATGGTTTTCACATTTTAAAATAAAGTTTTATTGTATTTAACAATGTAAAAAAATATTCTTAGCTTGTTGGCCATACAGCAATGGGTTGGATTTGGTCCTCAGGCTGTAGCCTGCCAACCCTTAGTCTAGACAATCAACCAAACAATAAGTCAAGCCCTAATTTATAGCATTTGCCAATTTTCTAGTATGAGCGAATGCTCATACTAAAAATTTAACAATTGGCTGAGGCTGGTACAAGCTGGCTTCTGCATCACATCGAAAGTCCAGTCTTTAAGGGGGTCCTCTTTCACTTGGTTTATGATGATGCCTCTACAAGACCAGAGCAGAGGAGATCTTAAGCAATCAAAGAAGGTACAAATGTCATATTCATTTGCTATGATTATTTTTTATTGTTGTTGTTGTAGTCTTCCTGTTAGCAGAGTTTATAGTATCAAATTTCTGTGTTTGCCTGGAAAAGAATCAGAGAATGTAAGAGCTGAGAGGGATATCATGGGTCATCTAGGTCAAGCCTCTCGTGTTACAGATTAGGAAATAAAGGGCCAAAGAGAGTGAGGCCGTTTAATAATAATAATATCTAGCTTATCTATAGTACTTTAAGATTTGCAAAGCACTATATAATATATATACATACATATATGTATGTATGTATATGTGTGTGTATGTATGTATATATGTATACATATATAGACATATATGTATATATGTATACATATATACACACACACACACATATATATATATGTATATGTATATAATACCTAGCTAGAAATGGGCAGAACTGGCACTTAGGCACAATTCTTCTGGCTTTAAGTCCAAAAGTGTTTTCTTCTACACTATGAAAACTGTATCAGCACATGTGTGCAATGTATAGGATCTAATGAAGATGAAGTAATGCTATGAGAACACCTATAGTCCACTGCTCTGTTCTAATCCTCATATATTCCTGCACTTCCAGGGTGAGACTTGGCAAATGAGAACGATTTGTTCCAACAGCCATGAAGGCTGCTGAAGCAGGCTCTGTGGAGCTCTTAGAGCTTGGTCAGACATTGAAGACCCTAAGGTCATCCACTGCATCCCAACCACCACCAGTGGTCTTGACTTTTGTCTTGCTAGTGGACCTTGATGACTCTGGAAGAGAGAGTGAGGCTGATGACTTTATGCAACTCTGCCTCACTTAAATCCAGTTCATGCACAAATCAAGATGTCACCCTGAGATGTCATTGGTCCTCTTAGAAAACAAAGGACAAACAACAAACTATGGTGATCTCATAGGCTGTAGGATTTAGAACTGAAATGGACCTATGATATCATGGGCAGCTAGGTGGCTCAGTGGATAGAGTGCTGGGCCTGGAGTCAGGAAGACTCATCTCCCCTAATTAAAATCCAGCCTCAGACACTTGCTTGTGTGACCCTGGGCAAGTCACCTGATCTTGTCTGCCTCAGTTTCCTCATCTGTAAAATGAGCTGGAGAAGGAAATAGCAAACCACTCCAGTATCTCTGCTAAGAAAATCCCAAATGGGGTCAGGAAGAGTTGGCTGTGACTAAAAAGTGACTCGACAGCAATAATTATCAATTTTTTAAAAAGTTCACAAACTTAAGGGTAAGAATCACTGAACTAGATGATTTCTCAGGTCTCTTTTGGTCAAAATCTATGATCTTTTGATCCTAAGTCTTCTAAACATTCCCAGTTTTATCAGTTGATCATTATATGACACTGAATCCAGTCCTCTTATCATCCCAGTTGCCTTCTCCTAGATGTGCTTAAACTTGTCAATAGATTTCCTAAAATGTTGTTTTACCTCCCTTCTCTCTTTGCAAAAGCCAAGGACAATTGGTATAGAACAATGTACATACTACCAGACATGATTGATGTGTTGACCAGTTTTACTGAACTGCTTTATTTTGAGCCTTCCTTGGAAAATCTTTGTTACAAGGAATGGGTCTCTGGGTAGGGTTTGGGACATGGAAAACAAAAGATACCAATAAAATATGACTTTTTTAAAAAAAATGAATAAAATGCTAACAGTGCTAGGAACTCAACACAATTCTCCAGATGTGATCTGATGAGGGAAGAATACAGCGTAACCTTCTTTGTGGAATTTTCTACTTTTAGTTTGCCAAAGAATTTGTTGGGCTGCCTCATTTCTGACTCCTACGCAGTGGGGTCTGAGCCATAACCCACTAATCCATTAATAAGTCATACCTGTTTATTTAACATTTGCATTCAAGCACCGAGTAGCCACTGCCTGCTTATGATTACTGAATTGTAACAATTAAAAAGTCCTCAGTTCACCCTTTAAAATTCTTCCTGAAATATGCGTGAATTAAGATTTCTGTGCATATACTAAGCTATGAAGCAGCCACATACAATAGAGCAATTCTATAAAACATAGCCAACAAACATACAGTTTTACAGGATCACAGATTTGGAACTGGGGTAAACTTAGAGGCCATTAAACTAAACCTCCCCATTTTACAGATGGGGAAAATGAGTTCCAGGGAGGTTAAAGACTTGCCCAAGTTCATATAGATGATCAGAGGCAGAATTTGAACTCAAGTCATCTGACTCTACAATACAGAGTCATTATATTCTGCTGTCCTCTTTCCTTAATAGGAATAGTAAAACTCAGCAAATAAGTCATACCTTATGGCTCTGTCTCATAAAAAGCTTCCCAGCTCTTCGCTGCTATCAAATTGGGATAAAAACCCACTTTCACCAGTATATCATCAACTATCATATGGAGCCTATGAGCAGCCATTGTGACATCTCCTAAAATAACCTTTTCTCCCACAAAATAGTAGAAGATGGGACAGGACAGGAGTACGTTAGGTGAATTCCTGATATGTTATTACATTCTATTGTTTGCACCAAGGTTGAAAAAAATTGCTTGTGGGTGCATGCATAGGATTAAAGATAGTCAAGTACAAGGCTCTTATTATACTTCTGTGACAATACACATTTCAATTATTTGAAGGAGAATTAGTTATTCTACTTGGTTTTAGAAGGCAAAACTAAGAATAATGGATACAAATTGCAGAGACAGATTAAGGCTTGATGTAAGGAAAAAACAAGTAGAGTTTTCCCAAAGTGGAAAGGGCTGCCTTGGGAGGTGGTGGGTTTCCCCTCATTGGAGATTTTCAGGCAAAGACTGGATTACCACTTCTTAGAAATGTTATAGGTAGAATTTTTGCTCAGATAAAGGTTGGAGTCTCAGGTTTCTGAAAATCCTTCCAACTCTGATTCTGTGAAAGTTTGCCTCCCTTAATGTAGCCCGGAGTAGTAGCTTTTGTTTGTTTGGCTGCCATAACATACTATTGATTCATATGAATTGAATTCATATGTGTTGTCTATTCCAGAGAGCAGTTTGGAACTGTGTCTAAAGGGCTATAAAACTGTGCATATACTTTGATCCAGCAATACTACTAATAAGTCTGTAACCCAAAGAGATGAAAAGGGGGGGGGGCAGGGAGAAGGACCCATTTGTACAAAAATATTTCTAACAGCAATTTTTGTGGGGGCAAAGAACTGGAAATTGAGGGGATGTTCATCAATTGGGGAATAGCTAACAAGTTGTGGTACATGATTGTAACAGAACATTACTGTGCTCTAAGAAATGATGAGCAAAACAATTTCTGAAAAACCTGGAAAGACTTATATGAACTGATGCAAAGTAAAGTGAGCAGAACCAGGAGAACATTGTACACAGTAACAACAATATAGTACAATGATCAACTATGAATGACTTAGCTGATACAAGACAATTCTAAAGGATTCATGATGAAAAATGCTATCCACCTTCAGAGAAAGAACTGATAGAATCTCAATGCAGATCAAAGCATACTATTTTTCATTTTCTGTATTTTTTTATGTTTTTTTTCTCCTTTGGATCTCTGTCTTCTTTCACAACATGACTAATATGGTAACATGTTTTTCATGATTGAACATGCATGAACATGCATGAACATCTATACCAAATTGCTTACTGTCTCAGAGAAGGAGAGAGAAAATTTGGAACTCAAAAATTTTTTAAAAAATGAATGTTAACAATTGTCTTTACACATAACTGGAGGAAAAATAAAATATTTTTTAAAAATTAATTTATTTATATTTAACTTTCAACATTCACTTCCATAAGTTTTAAATTTTCTCCATCTCCTTCCCAGCCCCCTCCCCAAGATGGCATACAATCCAATACAGGTTCTACGTATACATTCCTATTAAACATATTTTCACACTAGTCATGTTGTATAGAAGAATTAGAAGGAATGGGAGGAACCATGAGAAAGACAAAACAAAACAAAAAAAAGAGAGGGAATTGTATGCTTTCATCTGCATTCAGACTTCATAGTTCTTTCTCTGGATGTGGATGGCATTTTCTATCAGAGTCTTTTGGAATTATTTGGCCCTTGCATTGCTGAGAAGAGCTAAGTCTATCAAAGTCAGTCATCACACACTATGGTTGTTACTGTGTACAATGTTCTCTTGGTTCTGCTCACTTCACTTAGCATCAGTTCATATAAGTCTTTTCAGGTTTTTCTGAAGTCCTCCTGTTCATCATTTCTTATAGCACAATAGTATTCCATTACATTCATATACCACAACTTTTTCACCATTCTCCAATTGATGAGCATCCCTTACTTTCCAGTTCTTGGCCACCGCAAAAGAGCTGCTATAAATATTTTTGTATCTGTGGGTCCTTTTCCTGTTTTTATGATCTCATTGGGATATAGCCCTAGAAGTAGTATTGCTGGGTCAAAGAGTATGCACATTTTTATAGCTTTTTGGGCGTAGTTCCAAATTGCCTTCTGGAAAGGTTGGATCAGTTCACAACTCCACCAACAATGAATTAGTGTTCCAATTTTCCCACATCTTCTCCAACATTTGTCATTTTCCTGTTTTGTCATGTTAGTCAATCTGATAGGTGTGATGTGGTACCTCAGAGCTGTTTTAATTTGCATTTCTCTAATCAATAGTGATTTAGATCATTTTTTCATATGACTATAAATAGCTTTAATTTCTTCCTCTGAGAGCTGCCTGTTTATATCCTTTGACCATTTATCAATTGGGGAAAAATAAAATATTTTTTTAAAAAGAATTTATAATGTCTAGTTTTATCTCCCTCAATTTATGTGTGTGTATATATATGTATATGTATGTATGTACATATGGTTGATCTTTTGATCCCAAATGTAAACTATAAAGTCTTGCTCATTAAGTTTCACCTTATTCCATTTAGCCCATCATTCTAAGGATCTAGACCTTTTTGGAACCTGACTGTATCATCCAACATGTTAACTCTACGGCTCACCTTCTTGTTGTCTGCAAATTTGATAAGCATGTGAACTCTGCCTTCACTGAAGTCATTGCTGGAAGTGTTAAATGGGACAGGGAAAAGGATGGGCCATTTGGGCACTCTACCAGCAATCAAGTTGACCTCAGCCAGTTAAAGACTCTTAATGGGTCCTAGTCATGTCACCAATTTTAAATTTACATAGGGGTACCATTACCTAGTCCATAGCTCTCTTACTTGACCACAGCGACAGAGGGATTTTGTCAAACGTTTGGCTAAAAATCTATTTATATCATGTCATTCTCCTGATCTACCAGTCTGATTAGCCCATTAGAAAAAGAGAGTATGGCATAGGTGTGGCATAACCTATTCTGTTTTATCAATATAAATTTCAATGAGCAAGTGTTTATTTCCCCTATTTTAAAAAAAAGGAAAACAAGACCATCATAATAAACATGCATAGTGAATCAAAAATAAATTCTTACATTACTGCTGTCTATGTCTCATTTTGCATCTTATCACCTCTCTCAGGAGGCAGGTAGTATGCGTCATCATCCATCCTTTGGAATCATGGCTGCTCTTTGCATTGATCAAAGTGCTTAAGACTTTCAAAGTTGTTTGTCTTGTCTACGTTGTTTCTGTACACATTGTTCTTCTATCCTTACTTCACTTTGTATCAATTCATACAAATTTCCCAGGTTTTTCTGAAACCATTCCTTTTGTCATTTCTTACAGCACAATAGTATTCCATCACAGTCATACACAATAATTTGTTCACTCATTCTGCAATGGATGGGCACCCCCTTAGTTTTCAATTCTTCACCACTAAAAAGGCTAGTATAAATATTTTTATCTGGTTACTTTTCCTCTTTCTTTGATCTGTTTGGGGTATCGATCCTGGGTCAAAGGATATGCCTAGTTTAGTGTTTTTGAGGGGATGAATTCAAAATTCCTTTCCAGAATATGTGGACCAATTCAGGGCTCCACCAACAGTATATTATAATGTGCCTGTTTTTCTGCAGCCCCTCAAAAACATTTGTCTTTTTCCAGTCTTTTTGCGTTTTAATCTTTGATCCAGTAACTCTGACCCCTTGGGTGTTCCCCAAACAAGATGCTCCATCTCTTGGCTCTGGGCATTCTCTCTGGCTGTTCTCCATGCCTGGAACATTCTCTTTCCACCATTCCACCTATTGTCCTCCCTAACTTCCTTTAAGTCCCTTCTAAAATCCCTTCTTTTGCTAGAAATTTTCTTCAGCCCCAATTAATTCTAGTACCTTCCCTCTCTTAATTATTTCCTATTTGTCCCATGTAGATTGCTTGCTTTATCTGTATTTGTCTCCCTGATTAGATTGTAAGCTCCTTGAGGGCAGGGACGGTCTTTTGCCTCTTTTTGTTAACACTGTGCCTGGCACATAGTAGGAGCTTAATGAATGCTTACTGTTTGATTAACTGAAGTAGGAAGAGCCTTGGGGCAGGGATCAATTAGGAGGCTGTTGCAGTAATCTCATGGATAGATAATAAGGGCTTAAATTAAGGTGGTAGCTCCGTGAGTCCAAAGAACATTCATTACTTTTGCCCCCAAGGCCTTATAAGTTCCCTTTGGGGGGATCACTTGTCAACATGTGAATCATCAGGTATACATAGTGTCTGTCAAGTTGGCAAGTCTGTGTCACATCCTGGGCATGTCATTTCTTGGGATGTAACATCCCAGATTTCTCTATTCTTGAAGGCATTTCAACAATTGGCTGCCTTGTTACCTCTCAACAGGGAGTCATCAGTCACCATTACTCACCTCTTCTTCCTCTGACCCTTAGAAGATGACCTCTTACTAGTGGCTTCTGTGAATCTACGTCATTCCTTACTTGGAATACACAAAGTTGTTTCCTCTGACCAGACACAGATCATTAGTCCAGACCATGCTTCATATCCTAACTAGCCATCTACCTTGGTCATCTTTCCATCCAGTATGGCATAGCATTTACCACATTCTCTCTTTGCCCTTTTTTCCCTCTCCTGGAACATACTACTTTGCTACTATTGTTCCTAGAAAACTCAGGTCAATTGACTGTCCTAAGGATCTTCTGTCCATCCCTGTGACTCTCCTGGCATTCCTGCCTAGGACTGTCTCACTTTTATATTTGTATAGCCTGAGGTTCTAAGCATTCTCAGTTCTAACATGGAGCTGGCCTTGAGGGGTCTTTGAGCATGCCCAGTTTGTCTAACAGGTAACTTGTCTAATCCCAGTTCTCCAGACAGAGAAGTTTCACTAGCTTTAAAACTCAGTTTATAGAGCACCAAGGATTAGCCCTAATTTCCAATCCCTTCTGGCTTGGAATTTTCTCAATTTATTTATTTATTTATTTTAACATCACCTAGTGAAACCAATCACCTTCTACCCTGAGCCTATCCCTGAGGTCTGTGACATGATTTTGTGACAATGGTCCTGGGAAGGAAAGGCTTCTCTCCTATTTTTTTTTTTTTAGTTTGTACAAAGGAAGAGAAAAATGCCAAGAGGGCAAGGAAAAATCTGGAGTTCTGTGGCAAGGAGATATAATTAGATAATTAGATTTCTTTTTGCTTATTAACCCCTATTTCTATCTATATTAGGACATGTCAGGGAAGTGGGAATTGTCAGCTAAAAACATCTGAGCAGATCCAGTGGGATGAGCATCCTAAATAAATCAAGCTTCAGACATTTGTGGTAAATATGAGTTTGCCATCACAGTTAATTAAAAAGCTAGTCGAGAGAGCTATAAAAGAAACAAAAAGATAAAGAATTGCATTTCTAGCTTCAAGCAAGTATAGAAGACAAGAATTTTGCAGAGACCTGCAGATTATGTTTATAGATTTCCCTTCCAACACCAGGTAGCATCTACCTATTTTGATTTTAAGTGAAAGGGCTGGAGGAATATATTTCAACTTTTCAGAATATTAGGAAGGATGAAATGTTTCTTGAAAGAAAGAAGTACTTCTAGGAGGAAACAATGAAGAAAAAGGATACTCTTAGGCAGAGGGAAATCCTGATTTTGGGTCAAGAAGTTGGAAGATGGCTAAAAAAAATAAGATAACTTCTATGGCAGGGTAGCTGGGCATTTCAGGAAGAATGAAAGTCCCCACTGGAGCAAACTTTTTAGCTTTAGAGCTAGAAGAGACCTTAGTGCAAGCCCTCATTTTTTAGACCAGAAAACTGAGAACCAAGGAAAGAAAAGTAATATATTCTTTTCCCATATTTTAGTACTTGATTTTATACTATTTTGTGTTGCCTCTTATCTTTTCATGATTTTAGTTGTGTGTGTCCAAACAAAAATATAAGCTACTTGAGGGCAGGAGTATTAATTCCCAGAAATAATAACAGATAATGTTCACTAATATTAAAGGAGGGTCCTACTCCCACTGGTTCATATGCATTCAACAGCTTATGAATCTTCTGCCTCCGGACCGTTATCAAGGCCAAGGTGCAGCTCCATCATTAGAGCCTGAATGGAACCTTTAACACCCAACTTAGAGTTCCCTCTCCTCTGTGAACTACCTCCATTTCTCCATTTGGGTCATGATTTTCTAGAGGAAGCCTTTCCCATCTCCTTCTAATTCTAGTGCCTTCCCTTTTAAAATTATTTCCTATTTATCTTGTATAAAGTTTGCACATATTTGTTGTCTCTCCTATTAGATTGTGAGTTCTTTGAGGGTAGGGATTGTATTTTGCCTCTTTTTGTATCCCTAGCACTTAGCTCAGTGCCTGGCACATACTGGGCACTTAAATATTTATTGATGCTAATTGTAATTGTCCTTCATCTGTGTAAAAGTGTCTTTTTGTGTAAGAAGGTCCATAATATAATTTCTACGTCAATATGCCGTCCCGAAGATTACTTTGGGAACAAACAACTATTTTTTTGGGAAGAGGTTGTGCGGGAGTGGGGAGTAAGCAGGAGATGAACCCCCGGAAAGTGAGGTGATTTTTTTTTAATATTAGTAACTCTAGGAACTTTTAACTCTCAACTAAGAGCCTTTTTCCACTAGATCACATACCCTGAAGGAGTCTGAATGGGAGACTGGTTATCGTAAGCCTTGCTGGCAAGGTTACTCAATAGCGCTTATTTATAGAAAGCATTTATTTATAGAGGGTGGAACTTCTATAATAATGAACCACTGACATTTTCCCCCAGGTCATTTTCCTTGTTGCAACCCGAAGGTAAAATGATCCACATTAATACCACAGCCCAGTCCGCCAGGCTAATGCAAAGGGCAAAAGTGGGAATCCCCGCAGCTCCAGGCAGACCTCAGCGTGCCAGGAGGGTGGAGTGAGCAATGCCTGCTGCAGATAGCCGGAAACCCAGCCACTGGCTTTTGGCTGGAACCCTGACCCCAGGCCCAGAGCCCTGGAGGAGGAGGAGCTGGAGCTGGTCTGACCCAAAGGCGACCTTCTGGGGAGAAACTAGCCCAATCTTCTCCGGGAGAAACTTCTCTTTACTCTGCTCGGCGTGCAGAGGGACCCAGGAGCCTACCGCGGGACTGCGTGCGGGGCGCCGGGGCGGGTGGAATCCGCAGATGAGGGCAAGTGGGATATGTAGATCGGGCGGCTCCAGTTCAGTAGAGAAAGGAACCATTCCCTAAAGAGCAAAGATCTTTCCCATCTGTCGGATGTGGGGAAGATGGTTTGGGGTTCTCTGAGTCCAGGATTCTGAAGCCTGATGTCTCTGTCTCTCTCCCCCTCCATCTCCTTTTCTCCTATTCTCTTTCTCCTCTGCCCCCTCCCCGTGTCTCCTCTCTCTCCTTCCCCTCCTCCCTCCTCTCCCCTGCATTTTCTCCCCTCTTATCTCTCTCTTCTCCCTCCCCCCCCGCCCCCCGCCCCAACTATGTGAGTGATTCTCTAGCAGAGACATCACTTTCTTTGCCTTCCTGAATCTTTCCATGACTTTTTGGGTCTTGGACATTCCATGTCCCGCCCCCCCCCCACCCCGTCCCCCCGTCCCCGTCTTGTCTTTCTTCTTCTTCCCTTCTCCATCTCTACCTGTATGCGTATACAGGAAATATCACTGCTAGAACCTAGCACACCCTGTAGGGACAGTGGTATTATTTTTAGAGAAGAGGTAATAAAAATTTTGCTGAAAAGCTAATTTATTAAATAAATAGTCAACCAAATAAATGTTTTTCTGGGTGGTTGATGTGACTAAGAGCAACTCAATTCACTTTTCTGTATCTCAGTTTCCTCATCTGTAAAATGAAGAAAATGGACTCAATAGCCTCCAAGCTTCCTTCCCACTCTAAATCTATGATCCTATGATCTTGAGACCTTTTATAGTCCCGTGGGGACTCTCAGACCTGGGCCCCCCCTTACCCAAACACAGGATGAATGTTAAGGTTTGCTGTTGCTTCTGGGAGAAGAAATAATCTCCACTATTTGGCATTTTAAACCTGTCACAATCCAATTACCTGTCCAGACTTATTACACATTATTTTCCTTTGCCTGGAAAAGGAAATGGCAAACCACTCTAGTGCCTTTGCCAAGAAAACACCACGCCCAGTATTGGTGTGTTATAGTTCACGGGGTCACAAAGAGCTGGACATGACTGAACAACATGCAACCTTTGAAAACTTATTACAAATTGCTCCCCTTCACACACTCTTCACACACTGGTTTACTTTTTGTTCTTCATGAGAAAATTCCATCTTCCATCTCTGTGCTTTTGCACACACATGCTCTAATGTCCTTGTAATTGTAATTGTTGTTCAGTTGTGTCTGGCTCTTTGTGACCTTATGTGCGGTGTTTTTGGCAAAGATACTGGAGTGGTTGGCCATTTCCTTCTTCAGCTCAATTTACTGATAAGTAAACTGAGGCAAACAGGATTAATTGACTTGCCCAGTATCAAGAAGCCAAATTTGAACTCATGAAGTTGAGTCTTCCTGGCTCCAGGCCTGGCACTCTATCCACTGTGCCACCTAGCTGCTGGTGGCTAGAATATCCTAGTTTCCTTCAAACCTCATCTCAAGACCACCTCCTATGTGAAGCATTTCCTGAAACTCCTCAGCTGCTAGTGACACCCATGCACGCCAAATTGCTTTGTATATTTTTGTATTTATTTAGCTATGTACATATTTTCTCTGATAGAATAATCCCTGAAAGCAAGAACTATATTAATTCTTGTCTCTTTATTACCAGCGCCTAGCATAGTGCCTGACACACATTTTTGGTAGGCTGACCCTCTGATTTAATTGGTTTGGGAAACAACCAGGGGGAGAATGCCCATTACCAGTGCAAATTATTACCTACTCTGCAACTTAAAGTCTTAGAGAATGGCCTGGTGCCCTCAGAAGTCAAACAACAGGATCATAAGGACCTAGATGTGGATTTGAAAGAGACCTCATTGGCCATATACCCCAACCACTTCATTGTCCAAAGTTGTACAAGTAATAAGCATCAGAAGTAGCATTTTAACCCAGGAATTATTTTTTAAATTTTTATTTTGTATTTATTTTTATTATTTCTTAAATTTTTTTGAGTTCCAAATTTTTTCCCTCCTTCCAACTTCTCCTCCACTCGTTGAGAAGGCAAGATGATGTCAATTATACATGTGAAATCATGTAAAACTTATTTCTATATTAGCTATGTTGCAACAAAAGTAAGAAAAATAAAGAAAGTGAAAACATTATACTTCAATTTGTAATCAGAGTTCATCAGTTCTCTCTCTGGAGGCAGCATGCTTCATCATGAATCCTTCAGAATTGTCTTGGATCATTCTATTGATCCAAGTCTTTCACCATCGATCATCCTTTCAGTATTGCTGTTATTATGTACAATGATCTCCTGGTTCTGCTCACTTCACTTTGCATCAGTTCATACAGGTATTCCCAGGTTTTTCCTGAAACCATCCAGTTCATCATTTCTTGTAGCACAATAGTATTTTATCACAATCGTACAACAATTTGTTCAGCCATTCCTCAATTGATGGGCATCCCATCAGTTTCCAATTCTTTGCCACCACAAAAAGAGCTGCTTAAATATTTTTGTGCACATAGGTCCTTTTTAAAATCTCTTTGGGATACAGAACTCGCAGTGGTATTGCTGGGTCAAAGGGTAAACACATTGTTATAATCCTTTGGGCATCATTCCAAATTGTTCTCCAGAATGTTTGGACCAGTTCACAACTTCACCAACAGTGCATTAATGTCTCCCCTTTTCCCCATCCCCTCTACCTTTTGTCATTTTCTTTTTTCTGACATGTTAGATGAGGTGGTACCTCAGAGCTTTTTTAATATGTATTTTTCTTATCAATAGATTTAGAGCATTTTTTCATATGACCATAGATAACTTTGATTTCTTCTTCTGAAAACTGCCTGTTCTTATCTTTTGACCATTTAACAACTGGAGAATGACTCATTCTTATTAATTTGACTCAGTTCCCTACATATTTGGGACATGAGTTCTTTATCAGAGAAATTTGCCTTAAAATGTTTATCCCTGGTTTCCTGCTTTCCTTCTAATTTTGGCTGCATTGGTTTTGTTTGTGTAAAACCTTTTTAATGTAACGTAAATCAAAATTATCCATTTTACTTCCCATGATCTTCTCTATCTCTTGTTTGGTCATAAACTTTTCCCTTATCCATAGATATGCCAAGTAAAATTTTCATTGTTTTTCTAATTTGCTTATGATAATACCCTTCATATCTAAATAATATACCCATTTTGACCTTTTTTGGGATGCAGTGTGAGATATTGATCTATGCCCAATTTTGCCAGACTACAGTTTTCCCAGCAGTTTTTTCAGTTTTTTTTTCAAATAGTGAGTTCTTGTCCCAATAACTGAGGTCTTGGGTTTATCAGACACTAGATTACTGACCAATTGGCATGTGTTTTGCATGACGCTGGAGTGTAATTGGCTAGAAGTTTGCATGGTATTGATGTTGTATCAGAATGATGTTTAATTTTGAGGGCAGTGTTTGTGTGACACTGGCATGTAAGTGGCATGTTTGCATGTAACCAACGGGATGTTTGGGGACACTGGCATGCAATCAAAAGATGTTTGTGTGATATTGGCATGAAGTATTGTGACAGAGGGTTGTGTCTATATGACATTGGTGTGTGATTGGTATGATATTGGTGCATAATTGGCACAGTACTTATGTGATGACAGATATATGACCTAGCAATGACATAGCCATGACTTGTGTTCCTGTTAGCATCTCTCCCCCTCTCTGGTAGTAGCCTTTTCACAGTCTTCTAGATCCCAGAAGGCTTCCAGATATCTAGTACAAACAGGCAGTGGAAGAGCCCTTCCTCTCCCCTGCCTAGTTCTCATCAGGTGCAGACCCGTCCTTCCTGCCTCAATGCCAACCCTCCCCGCCTCCTCCACCCCAGACCCAGGGCCCTGCTCCATTCTGACACTGGAGCGTAACTCTTTAACAGTTGTTGGTTTGGAATACTCTTCACATGGGCCATAATAGACAATTGTTCATTTGAAATATAAGCATTAGTTGGGTTCTAAACATACCTTAGCCCTGCAAATAATGAAGTCACATTATAATAATGAAAAGTTGTTCATCTTTCTCCTTTTACTATTTCATTCCATAGGAGAAAACCAAAGCATCAATGCAATTTTTATTCAGGACATCACAACTAAAAGCAAGCATCTAATGAATGTCATACCATCAAGATTTGTTACCTAATTCACCTGTGTTGGTCTTCCTCCGCATTCTCATGCATTTTAGGAATGACATACCTGGGATATCATTGGTGTTGGATGCTTTCAATGAGGAATCCCCTTTGCCAATATAGATCAGCGTCTTCTTTGTAACATATCTTAGGAAATTGTGTCAAAGCAAAGTTCTGTCCCCAGCAAATAACCTAAGAAAACATTTTCCCCAAAAAGAACATCATCACCAATTAATGGCAGCACATTAATTTAAAGAACTGTTTCCTAAGGACAGAAAAATCAGTTGAAAAAGGCCTGACCCCAGATGGATTTCAAGGTAATAATTAACTATTTTTCTTAATGGGGGCTTCCAATAGTAATCATGACAGAAAAAAACACACCTTTGCATTTTCTCAGGGAATTGTTGTGTTCAGTCAACAAGCAGACGAGCATTTTACAGCTAAATCAGCCAGGCATGTAACTTTCTGTTCATATTCCTGGGGCCAGGCGTTATACACACTGAGTAAAAGAATGCCATTTTTGTTTATTTTGCTACCTGTGTAGCACTGAGCAACTGGTTAAATTTTGTGGCCTGTTAAGATGTTTTTATTCTTATCTACAAAGCTGCATTCCCCGGGACTCTTTCCCTTCCCCAAAGATGCAGCTATACTGGTTACCAGGGTTCCCTTTGTGAAAATTCCCATGCTTTTTGGAATATTTTTGATCTAAGCTACATTTACCCCCTGGGAGACACCACCCTTCATCCTGACCATTTGACCACTAAAGAGGGGTCATTTAGTCCAGTAGCAATGGGAAGAAGAATGAGAAAGTGACCTCAGGTAAGAAGTGAGAAACTGTGCTCAACTTGCTTTGATAAGGATTAAAACATTTATTTTCTTTGCCTCTAATCTTGCATTAAAAGGAGTATCACTGGTAGAACACAGTTTCTCAGGAACCAAGGAACAACATTTTTCTTTATTAACATTTTTAGGCTTAGGAGAGTAGATTATTTCCTCCACCACAAAAAAATGCCTAAGACACAGCAGTCAGAGGCACATACAATGATACAGAAAACAAAACATATCCAAAAGCCCATCACCACACACACTAGATCAAGGTTCTCCTTTCCTGGTACTACTGAAGTTAGCAGAAAAAGGAGGCATTGGCAAAATTAAAAACCTGAAAAGTGAATATGGATGGGCATATTGGAGCTGAGATCACCAAAAACTAGTAAAGTACCCTTTCCCCTCCCCTCCCCACCCTTTCCCTTCAGTCCTCAGGTCTTTATTCATTAAGCTGCTCATGATTCCTAATTTGCATATTTTTAGAGCTACCTCATCCTAAAATTATAATCTGTCATAATTGGTATGTTCTTTGTATACATCCTTATTGTCAAAGGGAAGGGCTGTTAGGGGAAGCGTCAATGAATAACTTGTAATACACAGAGATAAAACAGGATGGAGGTTTGAACCTTGGTCCAAAACGTTAGGTTGTTTTTTTTTTTTAATCCTTAACTGGTGCTTGATATGATTGAGAAAGAATCTTATTGTTTTGATTTTTATCTTATAGCTCTTCAACTGCAGAAAATATGGGAGGGACTGACCATCCCTCTAGGCTGCAGGAGTCCTAAACAAATGGTCTTAGGTGGCATGAGCAAGCTGGGTGGATTCAGGATGCTTTTCTCAGAGGTGAGTAGCTTTCTGCAGTGTCCTTTTCTTTTGGAAGCTGGTCTGCCCTTGGTGAGGTTGAAGGTTATTGATTAGCCATAGTATCTTTCCTTTTCTTTTTTCCTCCTAGCATGGAGTTGTGGTGGGGTATAGGGTAGCTAGGGAGTAGGTATTCCCAGTAGGAAGAGAAAGACACAGTTTCGGAAGCGTGGCTACTCCCATATTCCAAAGTTGGGAACAAGAAGAAGAAGTCCTCCCAATTGTTTTTGCTTTCTACCTTAAACTACCCAGCCCCCATCACTTCCTACCTCTGTGATCTAGGTAAAGTTATTAGGGAAAGTCTATAAATCTCAGTTTGATCATTTGTAAAATGAGGAAGTTAATATCTAATGTATACACAGGTACTATGTAAACACAACAACAGAATAATCTTTATGGAAATAAAGACAAACCTAAATAATTGGAGAAATATTAATTGCCCGTGGGAAGCTGAGACAATATAATAAGAATGACGATGCTACAATACTATCTAAATTAATTTACTTATTCAGTGCCATACTAATCAAACTACCAAAGGATTATTTTATAGAGCAGACAAAATAATAATGAAATTCATCTGGAGGGACAAAAGGTTAAATATTTTAAGAGAAATAACAAAAAAAAGTGGAAAGGAAGGAAGGTAGTGCCAGGTTATACTATAATTATACTAAAGCAGTGAGGTGGCACAGTAGATAGAGTGCCAGGCCTGGAGTCAGGTAGACTCATCTTCATGAGTTCAAATCTGGCCTCAGACACTTACTAGCTATGTGACCCTGGGCAAGTCACTCAACTGTTTGCCTCAGTTTCCTCATTTGTAAAATGAGCTGGAGAAGGAAATGGCAAACCATTCCATCATCTTTGCCAAGAAAACCCCAAATGGAGTCATGAAGAGTCAGACACAACTAAAAACAACTGAACGATAATTATACTAATCTCAAATTATATTACAAATCAGTAATTGTTGAAATGATTTGGTACTGGTTAAAAAATAGAATGACAAGTTAGTAATATAGCATACGACAGTAGCCTAGTGTTTAAAGAACCCAAAGAGCCCAGTTACCTCAGTAAGGACTCACTTTTAAACAAAAACTACTGAGAAAAGCAGTCTGGCAGAAACCAGTATCTAGATATATTGGTAGAGAGCTAGATCTATCCATCTAGATGGAACAATATCTCATACTTTATATCAAGACAAGCTTAAAATGGATACATGGCTTAGATATAAAGGATATGAAGGATGGCATCATAAGCAAATTAGAGAAACAAGGAAGAAATTCCTTTTTGGATCTATGGATAGGGGAAGAGTTCACAACCAAACAAGGAATAGAGATCACAGAGGAAGAAAGAGGAAATGTAAAAGTTCTTGCATGAACAAAACAAAAAAATTAGCTAAAATTAGAAGGGAAACACAACTGGAAAAACTATTTGTAGCAAATTTCTCTGATAAAGGTCTCATTTCCAAGATACATAGAGAACAAATCTGAATTTATAAGAATAAGTCATTCTCAATTAGTAAATGGTCAAAGCATATGAACAGCCAATTTTCAAAGAAAGAAATCCAAGTTATTAACAGCCATATGAAAAATGCTCCAAATCATTAGTAGAGAAATGCAAATTAAAGCAACTTTAAGATTCTATCTCACACCCATAAGATTGACAAAGTTGACCGAAAAAGGGAATTGACAAGTACTGGCGGGGCTGTGGGGAAACAGGCACATTTGTGCACTGTTGGTGAAGTATGAATGGTCCAGCTAGTCTAGAAAGCAAATTGGAACTATGTCCAGAAAATCACCCAAATGTTCACATCCTTTGATTCAACTATGCCACTATTAAGCATATATACCAACAGATTAAAGAAAGAAGAAAAGTACCGTTATGTATATTTTTTCTTCATAGCAGCTTTTTTTTTGTAATAGTAAAGAACTGGAAATCAAAGGGGTGGTGGTGGTACACATTAATTGGTAAATGGCTGAATAAATTATGGCATGTGAATGTAATGGTATACTCTTGTGATGTAAGAAATTATAAAAGGGATGGTTTTAGAGAAACTTGGCAAGACTTGTATGAACTGATGCAAAATGAGGTGAGCAAGGATACCAGGAGAAAAATGTGTGTAATAACAAAATCATTGTAAAGACATCCAACTTCTAAAGACAAGGACTCTGATCAATGTAATGACCAACCACAATTCAAGAAGGATGATTAAACATACTATTCACCTTCTGAAAAAGAGGTGACAGACACAGGATGCTGAATGAGATATATATTTTTGGACAATTTGGGAATTTGTTACATTTGACTATTCATATCTGTTACAAAGCTGTTTTCCTTTTTTTTCAATGGTGGGAGGGAGGTAGGTGAGGTAGAAGGCAGAGAAAATAATTTTTCATCAAATGAGAAAAATTTTTAAGTAAAATGAAGGATTTAGATGAGATACCTCTGAGGATCCTTCTAGATCTAAATCCTTGACCTTATGATTCTAAAAAATTTAAGGTAATAAAGTAAATGCAAGTTGTTATTGTGGATCTTCCCACCAGAATGGCCGCAGGCTTGAGTAGATTCCCCTGAGATTGTCCCTGTCTTAATCTCTAACCGTTGAGCAGTCTCAACATTGCAAACCTTGAAGTTTGTTATATAAATGAGAGCTATCATAATAATGATAATGATGATAATAATAACAGTAAATATAATAATTGTTATTATTCTCAATTTATAATTGATAGAATTCAGATAGAAATGTCCTAGGGCAAGTTGCTAGCCTATTATTTTTCTTCTTTGTTGGATGTTGATGGACCCTTGAGCAGGTGGTTTAAAATGACCACTTTTTACAATTGAATAATAATATTGGAATGTAACCTCATCTTCTGTAGGCTTGCTGAAAGCTACTGCTGGACAACTCTGGTAGCAGACAGGACATGGGAATAGTATGTATTTCATTCTGCTCCCACAATTTAGATTTCTTCTGTTAAATCTCTATATTTTAGGACTTTTGTATTCCATGTAGTGTGGGGGTTATGAGTATTCAGTATGGCAACATTTACTTACAATGTAATTATTAATATAGTGTTGTAATCATCATCATCATCATCATATGCTAGGACTTAGTTCTACTGGCCTGGGGTGGGCTTGGAATATAGGGATGCCAAGGAACTGCATGCAAGTGAATGCCAAATACTTCTATTTTTCTTATCTCATGATTTGAACTTGATGGCATAGCTTTGACGGTATTTTGGAGCTTCAGGGGAGTATTTGCCCTGACCAATAAGACAATTCTATTGCAATTTTGTCTATTTTACTGTACTATTCTACTGCCCTATCCCACTGCACGCAAATTTGTCTATTCTTCCGCAACTTGTCTATAACACCAACAAAGTTCCTTGTATCTTAAAACAAAAAAACACTTAAAAACTCAATCCTCTTTATTCGCTCTGTGTTCTGCTCCTACAACCCCTGGCTTTTTTCTTTCTATAGTACTTATCCTCAGCCTCTAGTTCTAGCCCCCTGACCAGCTCTGGGCCCTCTATGCCATCTAACCCTGCTCTTGATTGTGGAAACTCCAGAGACTGAGGGGAGAGGGAGAAATGATAGGAGTACAGCAGTAAGATATTTTACCAGGTTCTGAGTCTGGACACACTTAGGGAGTTTTTCTTGGGAAGGGGGTGGGGTTACTACTCACTGCACAATGTTGCCTTGTGATGACTTGTTGCAGATTCAGGCCCCCAGCACCTTGTGGCTAAAATGCATGAGTTGGCACCAGTTCTTTGGAGGGGTACACCCTCTAACCTTCAGCAATCCAGGACTAGTACATAATGTCCCCTTGGGTTTTTCCTTTATTGCCCCTTTGTAGGAAGGAGAAGTTAATTTCCAGTTTATAAGCAGCGTGTTACTCCATGAAGCTGTTTCAAGTGATTCATCAATCAACAAATATTTACTCAATGTCCATTTAGATCATACGTCATGGTCTCTAAAACCAGAAGGAAGCTTTAGAGATCGCCTAGTCCAACTTTCTTATTTCACAAATGAGGAAACTGAGGCCTATAATGTCTAATTAACTTGGCCTGAGGCACACAGATGATAAGTAGCAGAGCCAATATTCAAATCCAGCCTGACTCCAAAATCAGGTTTCTTTCCACTACAACAAGTTGCCTCTCACCACCTACTGTGTGCAGAACACTGTGCTGGGACTTAGGTGAGATGCAAAGCTTGCATAAGACATAGTCCCTGCTCTCATGGGACCCTTACAGACTAGTAATGAGAGAAGACACCAGTACAGAAAATTATAATACATAATATTGCAGGATAAGCTCAAAGAAGTAATGAATCAGTGATGCAGAGAAATGCATTCTTAGACATGGACAATGTATTAATTTGACATATTCTGCATTGTGTATTTTTTTTTACAGGAGAGAACTTTTTTCCCAAGGGGGTGATGGTGCCAGGTTAGTGGGTAATAATCATCATAGAGAAGGGCATTAATAAAATATTATTTAAATGCCCAGAGGAAAAAAAAGAGATGGAACAATTTTGTTATTACCTTGTTAAATTAAACATGACAACTAGCATGTCTATAGCACTTTAAGGTTTGCAAAGCACTTTATATATTCAAGTTTCCTCACAAAACTCTAGAGATAGGTGCTATTATTATCCCCATTTTACAGGTGAGTTTATTGAGACAAACAGAAGTGAAGTGACTTCTCCCGGGTTACACAGCTAGGAAGGGCCTGAGGCTAGATTAGAACTGAACTTTTTCCATTTCCTAGACCAACACTTCATCCACTACATCACTTAGCTACCTAATAGTATATGTTTCTTAAAAATAATAAATTAATATATAATAAAGATATAAATATAATATATAAACAATACAATATAACTATAGATATACTATAGAATATAAAATAATAAAAATAAAAAATAAAGTATTATATTATTTTAAAAAACCCCAAACTTGTTATTTATTTAATATTTTAGTTTTCAACAGTGATTTCCACAAGATTTTGAGTTATAAATTTTCTCCCCATCTCTACCCTCCCCCCACTCCAAGATGGCATATATTCTGATTGCCCTGTTCCCCAGTCAGCCCTCCCTTCTGTCACCCCACTCCCCACCCCCTCTCCTTTCCCCTTACTTTATTGTAGGGCAGGATAGATGTCTATGCCCCCTTCCCTATATATCTTATTTCTCAGTTACATGCAAAAACAACTTTTTCTTTTGAGCATCTGATTTTAAGGCTTTGAGTTCCAAATTGTCTCCCCTTTTCCCTTCCCACCTACCATCCCTAAGAAGGCAAGCAATTCAACATAGGCCACACATGTATCATTATGTGAAACACTTCCACAATACTCATGTTGTGAAAGACTAACTATATTTTCCTCCATCCTATCCTGTCCCCCTTTATTCAATTTTCTCCCTTGACCCTGTCCCTTTTCCAAAGTGTTTGCTTTTGATTACCTCCTCCCCCTATCTGCCCTCCCTTCTATCATCCCCCTTTTTTATCCCCTTCCCCCTCCTTTCCTGTGGGGTAAGATACCCAATTGAGTGTGTATGGTATTCCCTCCTCAAGTCAAATCTGATGAGAGCAAGATTCACTCATTCCCCCTCACCTGCCCCCTCTTCCCTTCCAACAGAACTGCTTTTTCTTGCCACTTTTATGTGAGATAATTTACCCCGTTCTATCTCTCCCTTTCTCCCTCTTTCAATATATTCCTCTCTCATCCCTTAATTTAACTTAATTTTTTTAGATATCATCCCTTCATATTCAACTCACCCTGTGCCCTCTGTCTATACATATACATATATATATATGTGTGTGTGTGTGTGTGTGTGTGTGTGTGTGTGTGTGTGTGTATGTATGTATGTATGTATATTCCCTTCAACTACTCTAATACTGAGAAAGGTCTCATAAATTACAAACATCATCTTTCCATGTAGGAATGTAAACAAAACAGTTCAATTTTAGTAAGTCCCTTATGATTTCTCTTTCTTGTTTACCTTTTCATGCTTCTCTTGATTCTTGTGTTTGAAAGTCAAATTTTCTATTCAGCTCTGATCTTTACACTGAGAAAACTTGAAAATCCTCTATTTTATTGAAAATCCATATTTTGCCTTGGAGAATTATACTCAGTTTTGCTCGGTAGGGGATTCTTGGTTTTAATCCTAGCTCCGTTGACCTCTGGAATATCATATTCCAAGCCTTTCGATCCCGTAAGTTAGAAGCTGCTAGATCTTGTATTATCCTGATTGTGTTTCCACAATACTCATATTGTTTCTTTTTGGCTGCTTGCAGTATTTTCTCCTTGATCTGGGAGCTCTGGAATTTGGCGAGTTTTCTTTTTGGGATCTTTTTCAGGAGGAGATCAGTGGATTCTTTCGATTTCTATTTTACCCTCTGGCTCTAGAATATCAAGGCAGTTTTCCTTGATAATTTCTTGAAAGATGATGTCTAGGCTCTTTTTTTGATCATGACTTTCAGGTAGTCCAATAATTTTTAAATTATGTCTCCTGGATCTATTTTCCAGGTCTGTGGTTTTTCCAATGAGATATTTCATATTGTCTTCCATTTTTTCATGCCTTTGCTTCTGTTTTACAATTTCTTGATTTCTCATCAAGTCACTACCTTCTGCTTGCTCCAATCTCATTTTTAGGGTGGTATTTTCTTCAGTGGTCTTTTGGACCTCCTTTTCCATTTGGCTAATTCTGCCTTTCAAGGCATTCTTTTCCTCATTGACTTTTTGGAGCTATTTTGCCATTTAAGTGAGTCTATTTTTTAAGATGATATTTTCTTCAGTATTTTTTGGGTCTCCTTTAGTAAGTCATTGACTTGTTTTTCATGGTTTTCTTGCATCTCATTTCTCTTCCCAATTTTTCCTCTACTTCTCTTACTTGTTTTTCCAAATCCTTTTTGAGCTCTTCCATGGCCTGAGACCAATTCATATTTTTCTTGGAGGCTTTTGATGTAGGCTCTTTGACTTTGTTGACTTCGTCTGGCTGTATGTTTTGATATTCTTTGTCACCAAAAAAAGATTCAAGAGTCTGAATCTGTGTACTTTTTCACTGCCTGGCCATGTTCCCAGCCAACTACGTGACCTTTCAGCTTTTTGTCAGGGTATGACTGCTTGTACAGTAGAGAGTGCTTTGTCCCAAGCTTTAGGGGCTGTGCTGCTGTTTTCAGAGCTACTTCTACTCCACTGTCACAGCAAGCTCTGCCACACCAGTGCTCCTCCTCCCCCAAGAACCACCAACCAGAATTGTGACCCAGATCCAAGCAGGGCAAAACAGGCCTTGCACTCCTGCTCTGATCTGCCCCTTGGTTCCTACCACTGTGTGAGCCAGGGACTCTGCAAGCAGCTGAGGCTGGACTTCCATTATTGCACCACCTCTGCCACCCCCAGGGCTGGTGGCCAGAGTGCTCTCTAACCCAATCTAGTAATTTTCCCACTAACCTGCTCCATGGTCTTTGGTGTTTGTGGGTTGAGAAGTCTGTTAACTGCCACAGCTCAATGATTCATGGCCCTAAGGCGTTCCCTGGGCCGACTCCAGGCTGGTCTGTCCTGGTGTGGCACATGCTGGGCTGAGCTCCATTCCCAGCACCATCCAGGCTCTCCTGGGCTGGAGACCTGCTTCCCTCTGCTATTTTGTGGATTCCGCAGCCCTAGAATTTGTTCAGAGCCATTTTTACAGGTGTTTGGAGGGATTTGGGGGAGATCTTAAGCAAGTCTCTGTTTTCCAGCTGCCATCTTGGCTCTGCCCCCCAGCAGCTCAGTTTCCTATACAATCCCCTCTCGTTCTTTATATAGTAAAATGTTCATGCTTGTGGTTGACTATTAAGTTCACAATAACAAAAGAAAAAAAAATCTATAAAGTGCATTAGAGAGGTGCAAAGTGCTATGTAAAGAGGACAAGATCCTTAGCTACTGCTTCCTCCATTTCTGTCACAATCCCTTCTTGCTTCAAGTATTCAGTGCTTCCATATATCTCTTTTCCCTTTGTCACCCATTAAAACCTGGTCTGATTAGCTATCAATCATTTTCACCTTAGTATGAATTTAAGTTGTTATTTTTCCTAGGGCATTTATATTTTAAGCCTTTTCTCTAATTATGGAATGAATGGTGGATATTTCTTGTAAAAGCAATTCTAAGCCACAGTGAGCAGATGGAGGTGACTTTTCAAGGCAGGGGGCTTTTCTAAGTGGTCCTGTAATTACACAATAATGGGTCGGTATCCTTGGTAATGTAGTTCTATTTGCAAGCTATGTTAAGACAATTTCCCTCATGTCATGAATAGGTGTTTGTATAGATAACTATAGCATAGTTAATAAGCACATAACAAATGCTTATAGATTGATCGATTAAAGAAAATCTAAGCACTGGGGAGTTGATTGGGGAGGGATGAGAGTTAAAAAATGAGAATCCATGGAAATTGAAGAGATGCCCAGTAACTGAAGAATGGCTGAACAAGCTGTGATATATGAATGTGATGGAATACTATTGTGCTATAAGAAACGATGAAGGGGATAGTTTCAGAAAAACCTGGGAAGACTTATGTCATCTGGCAAGGTGAAATGAGCAGAACCAGGAGAACAATCTACTCAGTAACAGCAATATTGTAATGATTATCAACTCTGAGAGACTTAGTAACTCTAATCAGCACAGCAATCTACAACTCCAAAGGACTCATAATGTAAAATGCTATCCAGTTCCAGATAGAGAACTGATGGACTCAGAGTGCAGATTGAAGCACATTTTTTTCCCTTTCTCATTTTTCTTGCTTTCCCTTCCCACCCAGAACATGGCTAATATGGAAATATGCTTTGCATGACTTTGTGTGTATACTGGGTATTATATTTCTTGCCTTTTCAATGTATTGGCAGAAGAAGAGAATTTGTAATTGAAAATAAAAATAAAAATAAAAATGAGAATTTAGGGTAAAAAATTGAAGGAATTAATTTAGGAATAATTTGGGGGTGATTTTGCTGATTTCAAGTTTACCGAGTATCAAATCCTTCTTTTATCTACGTCTGTACTCAAGTTCTCCCCATATGGAAGGCTCACTCTTCTGACTGTTTGCAGCCTATTCCGTCTTTTAGGCTCAGCTCAAGTCTCTTCCATTAAGCATCTTCTTGCCCAACTCATCTTAATCCCTAGACAAATGTAGTGAGGAGGCATAGGAAGAGAACAGAGATGATGAAAATAATAACATTTTTCCTTGAATTGAAGGTAAAAACATATTTACAATATGTACTTTACATTGTGATATTATCAATGATGGGGTTATCTCCACCAGTGCAGACCGTACAGGTGACAGACAGCTCCTTCTTATCCATAACTCATCAAAGTTTCTTCATAAAGGACTCCTCAATGCACTGGATGGGGAAAGTGTTCCATGGAAGCATTCACTTGTGATGTTTGTTTGACACCTCTTACTGTTGATTTATAGTCAACCCCACCTTCCTTCTTGGTCATCTATGGTCTTGGTGATCTTTTATGCTGGTTCACATATGTAGGTCACTAGAGTCAGATGGTGGTACAGTAGATACAGTGCTGCACTTGCAGTCAGGAAGACCTGAGTTCAAATCTAGCCTCAGACACTTACTAGCTGTGTGACCCTGGGCAATTCACTTAACCTTTATTTGCCTCAGTTTCCTCAACTGTAAAATGGTTATAATAATAGCACCTTCTTCCCAGGTTGTTGTGAGGATCAAATGAGATAATATTTGTAAAGTGCTTAGTACAATGCCTGGTATAATATAAATGCTTATTCCTTTCCTTTTTTCCTTTCTAGTGGTGACTTACTCTCACTCATCATTTGTTTTTCATTACCCTTCGGCTTGCCTGCTTCTAAAAGTTTTGCTAATATGATCTTGGGCTGCATTAATAAAGGCATGAATAAGGGTCGATAGCCTCAATGGACTCTGCCCTCATAAGGCTTACCTGGAGAGTTGTATTCAGTTCAATGAGCCATGGATGTAGAAGGAGAATGATAGGATAGAGAATGTCCAGAGCAGGGCAAACAGAATAGTGAAGGATGCTGAGTCCATGGCATATGAGGATCTGTTGAAGGAGTTGGGGATGGTTAGCCTGGAGAAGAACAGGTGCAGAGTATGCATGTGTGTGTATGGTGGTGGGGAGTTAATGAACCCAGATACCTTCAAGTGTTTGAAGGACTGTCATATGGACATAAGACTAGACTTATTCCATTTGACCTCCAAGGGCAGAACCAGTAGTGATGAGTGTAAGCTGAAAAAAAAACCCCCAAAACAAAAACATCCCAACAAAAACAAAAAACAAACAAAAAAACCCAAATGTGGTGCATTCCCAGGAAAAACTTCTTAACTATTAGATTAATCCAAAAGTGGCATGGCCTGCCTTGAGAGGTAGTGCTTACCCTCTGTGACAATCTGAAAGCAGAGGATAGAGAATCAGTTGTTGTTATGTAGGAATTCCTTTCAGGTATGGGTTGGACTAGATAGCCCCTGGGGTCCCTTCCAACTCTCCAATTCTGTGATGCTCCTGAAATCATGGCATTCTGTAATTTACAACCATACAGCATCACGGGAGGAATATTCGTGTTTAAGAGATGGCCTTTTGCAGCTGCAAGCAGTTGGGGATTATTGAAACAACTGTGTAATTTCCCAAATGCCATCCAGCCCAATCTCCACCTCCCAGTCAATTCTGGGCTCAGTTCATTGTCCATCTGGAGTCTGTCCAAGATAAATATACACTGATAGACTAACTCAAGGGTCTGCCTGTCCATCTACATGTCAGTATCTGGTCATTATGTTTTTCCGCTGTGGATGGTTAGGCCCATGTACTTTTGCATGACTACTGATTTAACTGAAAAGGCTTTTTAATGTTCTGGGGAGTGATACAACCAGCACAATATCTCATCTACGCATAAGAGCCGTGGCAATGAAAGGGAATCCTATTTGGACTCTGTGCGGGACAACTTCCATCTGCTTGAGTAACTGGCCCGTCTTCCCACAGCTAGTAAATGTCAGAGGCAGGATTTGAACTCAGGTCCCTCCTGACTCCAAGTCTAATACTCTTTTGACTATGTCACACTGTTCCAATTCCTTGGGGTAAAGAACATGAACTACTTGAATGAATTGTTCAGTCTTCTTTTCTCAAAGTCTTTGAAAATAAAACAGATTCCTATTCATTTAGGCTGGGGAAAGAGATGTTATTAATTAGATGAACCAGCCCAATCAATTATAAACCCCACCCCCAACCCTCCACCCCCAGATTAAACTAGGGTTGCTAAATATAGAGTTTAGAAGAGGGAGCTACAGGCTGGAAACTATGTCATTTTTAAATACTTATGGATTGACAAGACCCCAATAAAGCAAAAAACTCAGCATCCTATTATACAAATGCAAAGAGTGATATAAGCCCACTCAACAAGTCAACAAGCATTTATTAAACACCTATGTACTAAAAGCTGCCATTCATTCATGTGGAAACTCCCATTTGTTCACACAGAATCCATCCGTTGTTGTTCAGTCGTGTCTGACTCTTCATGATCCCATTTGGGGTTTTCTTGGCAAAGATGCTGAAGTGGTTTGCCATTTCCTTCTCCAGCTCATTTTACAGATGAGGAACTGAGGCAAACAGGGTTTAGTTACTTGCCCAGAGTCTCACAGCTGGTAAGAGTCCGAGGCCAGAGTTGAACTCAAGAAGATGAGTCTTCCTGACTCCATGCCTACACCAACTAGCTGTCCCTCACAATCCGTAGTTAGTAGCAATAAGCTATAGTGAGTAGGGGAGGGGTTAGAGGGGGTGGGCGAGGCCTCACGTGAAGAGGGCATTTGCTGAGCTCTTTGCAGCTTCCCTCTGGGTGTGATAGCATTTTCCTGCAGTCTCCGTTCACTGGATTCTTTCATTCAACAAAACTCAAAGGATATCACTGAAAGTCAGTGCTCTTCCCTTTTATCTGAAGTTTTATCTCTTCTTTCTTGCCTGTACCTGGGACAGTTGGATTTCTGTATGCATGTACTTCTCTGGCATGATATTTCAATGGGAAAGACTTTATGCTTCAAGTACCTGTTCTTCTTTGTCTTGGGAACCCAGGCATGCATTTGTTTAATTTTTCTGGGTGAGCTTGTAATGACAATTGGCAATCGTTCCCTCATACTAACTAGGTGAAAGGTTCTATTGGTTGGAGGGCTAACAATCTACAAATGAGATGAGAGTTCTCAAGGCTCTTTGAAAGTATGATGTTTACTTGTCAGATAATTTTCATAGACCAACCAACACTCATATACAGTTCTAGCTTAAAGCATATTCTAAGAATGAGCTTATTGTAGTTATTTATTTGTTGTATTATTATAACAAGTTTATTATGTTATTCAGAGCAGCTGAGATGCAGCAGGGCTTAGTGGGTAGAAGATTAGCTTTAGGGTACAGAAGACCTGGGTTCAAGTTTTGTCTCTGAAAAATACTATACGTGTGATCATGGAAAAGCCACTTAATAGGACAGCTTTGAAATTTACATGTTGAATTTATTATACACTTAAAAAGGAAGCAACACATTACATAGAGAATCATAATTTTATGTACAATCCTCTTTTTCTGTCTTACTATATATATTGTCATGTTCATTTTATTACTATTTGTTAAATTCAGAATTAAAAAATACAAAATTAAAAACTAAAACAAAAAGCAAAGTCACTTAACCCTTTATTGTATCAAGAAACTATTTAAGACTTTAAGTTTCAGACTTATAAATTGCTGATTTGCTTCAGAGAGAGGAGTTTCCACACTGGGTCTTCCCTTCACTGATGAAGTCACTTTCCCTACCAAATGTAGAATATCTATGATAAGATGTTATTGGTTTATTAAGATGTCATTGATTTTAACTTATAGACTATGACAACCTTTAATGTATCTGTCATTAAATTTTTGTCCTGAAAAATTCAGGGTCTCTTTGACCTCATACTTGCTGATTTCTTATAGAATTTATAATGTGTTGGATGTAATTGCTGGACTATTTCTTACCTCTTCTATACACTAATTATAGTGTGACTTGCATTAAAATTATTTGTGTAGGTCTTGTTTTCCCTAGATTTTAAGCTCCTTGAGGCAAGAATTTGTAGTTGCTATTCAGTTGTGTCTGACTCTTTGTCACCCCATTTGGGGTTTTCTTGGCAAAGATACTGGAGTAGTTTGCAATTTCCTTCTCCAGCTCACTTTACAGTTGAGGAAACTGAGGCAAACATGGTTAAGTGACTTGCCTAGGGTCACACTGTAAGTAAGTAAATAAGTGTCTGAGGCCCAATTTGAAATCCGGTCTTCTTGACTCCAGGCCCTGCACTCTATTCGAAGCACAACCTTGTTTCCCTGAAGGTAAGAATAGTTAATTTCATTTTTGTTTCCCCAATGCCTAGTATAGTCCCTTAGACACAGTAGGTAATTAATAAATGTTAGTTGAACTAAATTAAGGTGGTCACCTATTTTGAATGTTTGCTACTATTGTATTTAAAGCCTCCTTCCGCTGTAGGAAACTCCAAATCAGCCTCAGTATTCTAGGAGTAAAGCAGTCAATATTAAATAGTGTTTTTGTATCTCTTCTGTTAGGACTGTTTGTACTCTTGTCTTTTCAATAAAACCACAGCTGTTTCTCAACTAGATTCTCCTTCCAACTTAAATGGTCAATATATTCCCAAGTCCCTGCCAGTCAACATGTGTAACTCTATGTACTTCAATTTAAGGAATGCCCATTGTCAACTTTGCTATTGATTTTCCAGAAATGTCATTAATAATAAGTAAGCATATTTAGGAGCAGCTTGGGGCAAGTAGATAAAGCCAAGTAGGTAGAATTTACACTTGAAGCCCCCTTTCTAATTCATTAGGAACCTCACCTCTTTTTGTAATTGCCTCACCCCCTCTCCCCAACCTTGACAACTTGCCCTGTACTTCTTTGCCCCAATGTTACCCAAAGCCCTCCATGGTAGCATCCCATGTCAAAGACCTGCCCTGTTGCCTTGGGGTCCTGCTTTCTGCCTATAGAATGAGTATCACCTCTCCCAAGACATATATATCCATATCATTAGGAAGGGGGAGTATCTTAAAGGGATAATACTTTACACTTATATGTATACATGTTGTCACTCCTGGAAGTATGTAAATTTCTGGAGGATAGAGACTGCTTTTGTCTTTCAATTCCCCCATGCATGGTATAGTTCCTGCATATAGGTAGAAGTTTAATAAATATTTATTGAATGTTGGGTTGATTGCTATCTATGGAAAGATATAATCAAAAATCAAAAAGGATGAGAAGACATAAATGAATTACCCTCACAGATGAGATTATCCATTGATTCAAGTATTAAAGAAAGTAGATATAAATTTTTCATTCCTGTGCACAAGGATATCAGAAACATCTCACTAGATATGAAGAAGATATTGTCACTTTTTTGTTACATCAGGCAATGTCACTTCATTATTTCGATCATTGCCATAATCTATACAGAAATATGCTTCCTGCTAGTAGTCTTCCTGAAGCCTATATACTCTTCTACTCTGAACCAATATGGCAATGTATATCTAAGATGATGCACTGGTAACTAAGGTGGGACTTTCTTACTGTTTTAGAATGATAAATTAAGTCTCTTTGATTGAGTCTTACTAGGTGCTAAACCCCAGGCTCAAACCCCAAATTACTAAGTGCTAAGCCTATGTGAACGTGAAGCCCTCAGTGTCCTAAGGGGAGCTGCTAGGACCAGAGTCAATAGTAGGAGCCTAGGTTCTGGTCATTCAGATGACGTTGGATGATGGCTAAAGACTGGATAAAAAGAGAGAACAGAGCTATTTGCCTGGGGCTCTGAGCCACAGGAGGAGTGGCACCTCTGGGCCAGCTGTTGTTATGAGTTCCCCAGCTCCTGAACTCAGATGTTGATGGTTTCTTGGTAACTATGAATTGTATTTGGCCTGTTTATAATGCATGTTTGTAATTTGTTTATATTTGCTCTGAAGTTCAGGGTGCTGGCTTTTTCCCCTGAACTAAGTGTATATTTGTATGTTGGTTCGAAATAAGATTGTTAACCCCTTAACACTACTTTCCTTAGTAAAGCAGATCAAAAGAACCTGTGCTGGTAGCATCTTTGTTGTTGGGCTTGTGTTGGTCTTTTACCCCCACAGCAGCTGCTAGCCGAATTGTTGCAACAGATGATTCAAAAAAGCAAGTGGAAGAGTCTTTAAAACAATCCCAAAAGTAGCGTTATAGAAGAGGACCCATTTCTTCCACCACATAGTAGGGATGAACAACCAATACATGACAAAAAGACATGAGAAAGTGAATTCAGAGTAGGTAGAGTAGAAGACCCTACTCTTTCTGAAGGGTTCTGAAAGGACTGTTTGGCCAAAAATATTTCAGAGCACTGGAAATTACCACTAATAGGTCTATTTGTTTGAGTTAAAGCATCATCTCCAGAAATTTCCTTGCCCTCGAGATGCAAGGCTTATTTTTTTTTATTTTTTTTTCATTCTTGTTTGTGTATCCTCTGTAGGAACTTAAAAATTGCTTTTTCAACTGAACTGAATTGAACTAAGATTATGTTGATTCTTATCTTTATCTGAGACTGTAAATTAACATTTAGAGAAATCTGGGGAATTTTCCAATAATATCACTTTGGAAACTCTTTGTGTGTAAATTGCACACTATCTTAATTGAGAAAATGATATGGTATCTGCTAAAACTCTATGTACGTGTCTGCCAGTGACTTCTTCAGTGGCACACATTGGCACACTGACTCAGTCCTTAGGATTCAGGGCTAGGTAGTTTTGGGAATTGTGTTTCTTACTCTGGGGTTAGGGTTAGGGTTAGAGTTAGGGTTAGGGTTAGGGTGTCTCTTACTCTCTTACTCTAGATGAACCCAATTCTTGACTGTGGTCTGGAATGGCCCTTTAGCAGTCTTCTGGAGATTCTCAGAATCTTACATTAATTTTTAGTACTCAAAATCATCCTAGGAGTAATTACAGATTTGTTTTAAGTCATACACAAACTCCCAAGGCTGTCTTGGAGCTGAATTGGTTGCCTAGTGGGATGGGGTCCCTTTGATTGGGCATTGTTGAGACACGGCTATATTTTCAGGAATTTTCAGCTTTCTAACTATCTGAGTGTCCTGGTCAACCTTGGTCTGATCCCAAACAGAATGGTGTTGGGAAGAGGAGGAAGAGGGGCATTGTTATCCTAAAAAGTGCCTCATTTTATATTTCACATATCATGAAGCTACTATTTGTCAGAGCTGTAACTGTCATGGGACAAATAGGGCTTTTCCTCAGGTCTCTGACGTAAAATGTATGTGCTCATTTCCTTCCCTGGAGGGCAAACTTCCACTCTTTCCTCCACACTGGTCAGTTGGCTCTCTATTTTGTGGTTTTCCATTGGCATAGTGGTCACTCAGGCTTGAGAGACCCTAGGGGACAAGCTGACCGCTTCCCCTCTTTATCAGTGAAACTGATCATTGTACTGCCATAGTCCTGTCTCCTGTTAGAGTGTCTTCTACTCCAATGTGTCCACTGCCACAGATCTCCATGTAAATGCACCATTGTCCCATCTCCTACTCCATTTTACCTGTCAGTCTGTTTTTTGAGCTGCTATCCTTTCATTCAACTGAATTTGTCCCAAGTACAGTTTTGGGTAACTGAATCTCTGACTACTCACATTGGAGTGGGTAGAAGGAGAGCATGACCTTGATAGGATAAAAAAATTTCCAAATACTAGGAAGAAAAAAAAGCTTACTTATTATATGTATTCATTAAAGTAAAAAATTATTTGGGAATGCTGTTGACAATAGATTAGAAAACTTTAAAAATTTTAACATGGAACTCTCATGAGTGGACATATTTCTCCAGATAAATTTGCATTTTATATCATGGTACCTTTCCACACCCTCACACTCTGCCATGGAATTATCTGTTATTAAAAATAGTTGAGCAAAATGAACTGACAAAAAGACTATATCTGCCACTGCATACAACATTCTGTGTTTCATAATCGGTCCTCTGGAATCTATATTGGACATTGCATATGATCTGAGTTCTGCTGTCTTTTGGTGTTTTCATTTACGTTCTTGTGATTCTTGTAGGGAGTCTTCTGGTTTTGCTTACTTCACTTTGCATCAGTTCTTGCAAAGTTTTTCAGTTTTCTCTGAATTCCTTATCTCATGACATAATTATGTTTTGTCCCATTCATATACCACAGTTTTTTCAGCCATTCCTAACTGATAGGCACTTACTTTATTCCCAGTTTTTAATGCTGTAAAAAGTAATGCTATGGATATATTGGAATATATCTGCTAATTAATTAACAGGCATTTAAAAAGCCTCTATTAGGTACCCTGTTCCATGCTAGGCCCTGGGTACACACAGACCAAAACAAAAACAAACAAAAAACACAAACAAAACCAAAATCCAAAACAACTAGTCCCTTCTCTCAAGGATCTTACATTTTAGAGTAGACAATATGTACATACTAAATATATACAGAATGTAAAATATTTTTGACGGGGAAAATTCTTGCATCTGGTCAGAGGTAAGGGCTGGACTCTGGCTAGATCAGGAAAAGTTTCATGTAGAATGTGGTTGAGCTGAGTTTTGGAAAAAAACCCTAAGGATTTTAACAACTGAATATGGTGTGTGTGTGTGTGTGTGTGTGTGTGTGTGTGTGTGTGTGTAGAGCATTTCAGGTATGGAGGATTGATTGCTTGTTCAAAGACATAGAGATACAGTATTGTATGCAGATAGCAAAAAGGACAGTTTGGCTGAACTAAAGAGTGTATGAAAGGGAATAAGACTATGCATATTAAGACTGGAAAGGTAGGTTGGGTTCAGATTGTGAAGAGCTTCAAGTTCCAGGCTGAATATTTTGTATTTTATCCTAGTAGCAATAGGAAATTTAGGGTTTGTTTAGCAGAAAAGTAATATGGTCAGAGCTGTGCTTGAGAAAAACCACTTTAACAGCTGTGTGGCAGATGGATTGGAGAAGGGAGGAACTTGAAGCAGAGACAAGTAAGAATATATTCTGATAATCCAGGGGAGAGGTTATAATGACCTGAATCAGGGTGGTGGCATGTGGGGAGAGAGAAGAGAATGATTTGTGAGATGTGGAGCAAATAGAATTGCTAAGAGTGGAAAGTTTAGGATGAAAGACATTCTATTCATTTTTGGGAAATTTTACATAAAATGTTTCAAATTAAAAAAGAAATCTTTTGTCTGGAATAAGCTTTATCTGGTTTTGTTGAATTGTGCTACGTTGTCAATGAGATGTCGATAATCAAGTGCAGTAGTCAATATTTGGTCTCCTTGCCTACAGCCTCTTTTCTCTCCAATCCATCTTCCCTCAGCTGCTAAACTGATATTTCTTTTTTTAAACAGTATTTTATTTTTTCCAATTTAATATAAAGATAATTATCAACATTCATTTTTTAAATAAGATTTTGAATTCCAAATTTTTCTCCCTCTCTCCCTCCTTCCCCTTTCTCCTCCCTAAGACAGCAAGCAATCTGATACAACATGTGCAATCATGTTGAACATGTTTCTATATTAGTCATGCTGTGAAAGAAGAATCAGAACAAAAGGAGAAAACCATGAGAAAGAAAAAAAAAACAAATACATGAAAGACTATGCTTCTATCTGCATTTAGACTCCATTGTTCTTTCTTGGGATGTGGATAGCATTTTCCATCTTGAGTCTTTTGGAATTGTCTTAGATCATTGCACTGCTGAGAAGAGCTAAGTCTATCACAGTTGATCATCACAGAATGTTGCTGTTTCTGTATGTAATGTTCTCCTGGTTCTGCTCGCTTCACTCAGCATCAGTTCTTGGAAGTCTTTCCAGATTTTTCTGAAATCTGCCTGCTCATCATTTCCTATAGCACAATAAACTGATATTTCTAAAAAAGAGACCTGATCATGTCATAGAGGTGATCATGCCACCCACTCCACTCAAAAATCTTTAATGGTTTCCTACAAAATCCTTAGCCTAGCATTAAAACCCATCCACAATATGATTCCCACCTTTATTTACAGCCTTATTTCACATGGCTCCCTCTTTAGCATATTTTTTCCCAGTCAAATGGGCCCACTAGTGGTTCCACATGCACAACATTTCATCTTTCAACCTTCCACCTTGGCATAAATGGCCTCACAGGTTTGGAAAGCACTCCCTCCTTATCTTGCCCTATGACACTCCTAGCTTTCTTCAAAGCACAAATTAGGTGTCATCTCCTACAAGTGACCTGTCCTGATTCCTCCAGTCACTAACATTTTCTCCCTCTCAAAATCACTTTATTTTGTTTTGCATATACTTTGCATTTACAACTTTTGTGCCATTCCAGTAAAATGGAAGCTCCTTGAGTGCAAAGATTGTTTTATTTTGTTTTTGCATCTGCGGCACCTCACACTGTGCCTTGCACAAGTGCTTATGAAATATTTGTTGAATTGAATTAAACTGAGTGTTAAGTGTGGGTGGTAGCCAAGGTAGCAGTGGTGGACTCCCGAGAAACTCTTCTACTCTTTCTTCTTCATTCATTCTTCAGTTACCAGACAGAATATATTCTATTTCCACTCAACAGAAAATAAAAACCAAATTCTATGGCTCTTTCTTGAAAGAAAAAGATTCATAGACTGAAAAGTGAGAAAGAAAATCCAGAAAAGACCGTACTACCTAACAGATGGGAAAAATAGTGTAAATAGCTTAACACTGTGTGCCTTATCTTTCCCATCTGCAAAATGAGAAAACTAGCTCCTGAAGAGTCCTTTCAAGCTATAACAACAAGAACTGCAGCAGCAACAGCAACAACAAATAACCCTATGATCCTATGAAAGGTAAACCAATATAACCGAGCTCATTAGAATTGTGAATAATATCTCTTTGGGTGACGCCCTGACAGACATCTTTGGCCTTTCACCTATATAAATTCAAACTAAGCAGGCTCTGATGAAGAAATTTAAACCACTCTTGTGAGTAAAGAACATGAACCTTATTGGATGGATTTGGGACTGGCCATTCTAGCTACTCAGAAGTTTTTTTTTTTACTTACTTCTTAGTTCAGTTCTGTTCCAGATATTGGAGGTTGCTGAATCCTATTTCCTTTACATTTTAATAAAAAGACTGATAAGAAAAGACCCCAGTTTACAGAGGCTAAACTGAGTCCAAGGTTTATCTCTTTTTATTACTGGGGTCTATTACATGGGCATTCAAATTTGTTGCTTATATGAGATACTCAAATGCCTGTTATCAAGAAACACATCAATCATGGACCCATTTGGAGTTTACCTTGGTATATGGTGTAAGGTGTTGGTCTAAGCCTAATTTCTGTAAAACTACTGAGGAGTTTACCCACCAGCTTTTGTCAAATAGTAAGGTCTTACCCCACTTGTTGGGGGCTTTTGGCTTATCAAACACTGGGCTAGTAGGTTCATTTGTTTTGCTATGTTGTATGCCAAATATGTTCCACTAATTGATTTCTGTATTTTTTAAACCAGTACCGACTTGTTTTGATGATTACTGTTTTACAGTACAGTTTGAAATTTGCTACTGTTAGGCCCCCTTCCTACCCATTTCCTCTCTTTGTTCCCCTTGCGATTGTTGGCCTTTTGTTTCTCCAGATAAATTTCATTATTTTTTTTCTAGAAACGGATTAATCAAAAAATGTTGATTATTTGCCTATAGTCTTTAAGCACTGTACTAAGTAGGATATGTGGAAGATAAAAGAGAAGAATAAGACTTAATCACTCCAAGAAATGACAGTTTAGCTGGGAAGATAAGACAAACACAAAAAGAAACAATGTCAAAGATGAATCCAATGTTTATAATTTGAAAGAAAGAATGGGATAATGGTGGTGTCACTGACAGAGGTGAAGGTAGTTGGGGAAGGAAATTCATTTGAAGGGAGAAGATGATGACTTCAATTTTAAACATATTGGGTTTAGGGTATTGGTAGGATTTCAACACTAAGATGTCCCAAAGGTAGATGGAAATACAGTTGGCTAAGAGGTGAGATGTCTGAACTGGAGGTACAGATTTGGGAATTATCAGCATAAATGATAGTTGAATTCATTCATTTATGTTTGCAACAAAAGTTTCAATAATTTCTATCATGGAGAGTATAGATTTTATATCTTTAAGAGGAGATGTAATCTTGAGGAATTACAGTTTAACTTTTCAATCTGTAAGGAGTCCATGAGGAGACTGAGTTTGTCATTCTGGAAAGTTACTTGTGATGGCTAGAGAGTGATAGAATGAGATACAGAAATGAAGGACTAAAAGAACTACTTTCCTGAGAGACTGAATTTAACTCTTAGCTTGCAAAGAAACACTATCATAGAACTTGTAAGACAGATGTTGCAACTTTAGTAATTTATGAGGAGATTTCAGGATATTTCTAGAAAGACAATAATTCCCCTTTTGAATTTCTTGAAAAATAAGCAGAGACTGAGAGAAGAAAAGAGGGAAGAGAGAGAAGAAAAATTGTAAAGAAAGAGAAGAAAGGAGAAAATGGAACAAAGAAAAGAGAACAAAAAAGGTTTTTAGAACTTAGAACCTGAGATAACAATAAATAATTAAACGAGTCAAGTAGCAGACAGAGAGATGGTGGCTATTTGGTGTACTTGTCAATTAATGTATGCACCATGCACTTAGGGTCATCCACCCTAAACCCTGCTAAATAGCCATACATTCTCCAATATTTTGATGGATCTATTGTCTCATCAACATTGGCATTCGTTCCAATGATTTGGATTATAACACATCCCTGCCCTATCATCCTGCTCCATGTCTTCCTATAAATCCTCCAAAAAGGGTCCATTCAACACATTGAGGCTTTTCCTCTAAGCCTCTAGCTCTTACGTAACTACCAATGGTGTTTCCTATCCATCAATTTATATCGATTATTCCCATTCTCACCACATGATAATCAACCTTGTTGTCTGGTCATACATTTATCTGATGGCATCCTTTTGTTTCTTCTGTGCAACTATCTTCACAATTCATCGAATATGTATTGAACGTTGCGCAATACGCAATACAGAATACAAAGATGTATAACATAAAATATTTGCTCTCATCAGTCAGTGAGACATGGGAGTACATGAACTGTTTTTAGGGCTGGATGGGAAGGGAGAAGAGCATAGGACTAAAAGCCTTGAGGAGTACTCGTAATTAGCAACAGGAAGGAGGAGAGTGCAAGAAAAGAAAAACAGGACAAGTCAGAAAGGTAAGAGGAGAATTATTACGGTCAGTGTTATGGAAACCAAAATAGGGATATCTCAAAGGGTCCCCACCAACAACATCAATTACATTTGCAGAATGACTAAATCAAAGGAATTTAGAGATTAAAAAAATCTTAGAGATCATTTAGTCTATTACATTTTACAGACAAGGAAACTGAGACAGTGAGATTGTGACTTGGATAAGGTCACAAAGGTACAAAGAGAAAAGGTAGAGATTCTAACCTAAATCTTCTGAATATAGGCCCAGAGTTCTTTTTCTCTACATAAATCGAATCAGTATTGACAAAGGTAATTTGATACAGATAGCACCTTAAATGAGGAAGATTTCATTATAGTACTGAGAATAAAAGGCAGACTCTAGGGGTCAGAAAAGACATAGGAGGAAAAGAAATGGAATTAGTAAGAACAGACCACACATTCCAGGTATCTGGCAGTGAAAGGAAGGAAAGAAATAGAAATAGGAGAGTTGTAGCATTACTAATCTTTGAAATGGCAAGACATTAGAACTGCAAGAGATTTTAGAGAACTTCCAGTTATTTTACAGGTGAGGAAACTGAAGCCCAGAGAAATGACTTGACTTGAACATGTTTGTATAGCTAGTTGGCAACAGAATCTGAATCAGAACCCAGCTTTCCTGACCCCTCAGCATGGGATTTTTCTTTGAGTTATTTTGCCTCTTGAAATGTTAGTACAGTGCTTCCACATCACAGAAGCTAGAGGTGCAGTGCCCCTGCATTTTGGAAAATCTGAGTAAATTTTTTTTGGCCCTCCCTTTGTAATAGAGAAGAAGTCTAAATTATTATGGTACTAAAAGATAAAATATGTTGATATACTATAATACTATACATATATTTTATGCATTTCTGAGTTTCTAAACTTTTTCTGTATCATCTGATGGCCTTCACATGTTGGTCTGTGGCTTCCACAAAACTCCCTCAAAATTCCCATTTAATTTCTTATCCCAACCTGCGATATATCAAAACCATGATGGGGAAAGTCATGATGGGGAAGGGATAACTATATATTATTTCCTCCATCACTTTGACCACTTCAAAACTATAAGGAAAAACCTTTGTTTGTAAAATAAAACTGTCAATATTCTAGATTAATGGAATGCATATGACTTCTGGCTTTACAGATAGCAAAGGATAGCACAGATAGACACCATAGTCTCCTTGGACTTTGTTAGGTCCCTGACAGATTCCTTAGGCAATGTCACCTCTTTGTCACTCTGAGAGCCAGTAGGGAAGTGGGCAGTTATTAACACACCCTCCTATCCACCAACTCTGATTCCTTAATATTGATTCACATACTACTCATGTTTTCAGTTCCGCTTTGGTCTCACAGACCCACATACTGTTGGAGTTGTAATGGACTTTTGAAATGATCTAGTTTGACCCAGATTTCACTCATTTTACTTATTAAGAAACTAAGTCTCAGAGAGGTTAAGTCTCCTATATACACCATTTAAATAATTTTGTGGTTGTCATAAAGCCACAGAATCTTAAATTTTAGAGGTCATCTATTGAAACTCCATTTTACTGAGGTGACAGTAAGACCTATAGTTAGAGCTCAGTCAATAAACATTTATTAAGTACCTATTATGTGCCAGGCACTGTGCTAAGTATTGGGGCTATAAATACAAAAAAGAAAGACAGTCCTTTCTTTCAAGGAGCCTATAACCTAACAGGAAGAAAAGGGAGGGGGAGGAGGAGGAGAGAAAGTACCCAGTATAGGGGCATGATGGAGAATTCCAGAGGAGTGCAGCCCAGTGGGAAATATTTAAAGTGACTCTCCTAAGGTCATATAGAAACTGAATTTATTTCTGTAAACTTTGTTTAATACTTCTTAATGTGGTTCAACAAAATTCATAGACATTTGAGACTGGTGCCATAACATGAATGGACTTTTGGGAAATTTTGTTGTTAGTAGGCAGAGAATTCTTCTCTTGTTTTCACAGTTGGGGCTTGGGCCTTTGAGACCATTTAGTCCAAACTCCCTCATTTTCTCAATGAGTGAATTGAAAACCGGTGTAGAGAAATTACTTATCCAAGGTCCTGCTGTGACTTCTCTCTAACATTTGATGAATCTGAGCTGAGCCCAGAAGCCCCCTTTCATTTAGTCCCACCAGGAAAAATTCTGCCTGTGCCCAGTGTTAGGAAGTATAACAGAGAAAGTTGTCCCTTTGGAGAACTTGTGTTCCTGGCGAACCATCCTGTTTGTTATGAGTCATTTTTTTAAAGGTCACCTCAGCTTGAGTTTTAAGTCATTTACTAATGAAATGCTATCTTTATCAAGTGGGTCTGAAGCCAGGTGAAAAATAGGTTGTGTGTGTCTAAATATCTCTGGCTTTAGGCTATGTGGGCAAGGAGGGTGGGTTTTTTTAAAAAGCTAAAATAAAGCTGGTCTTCATCTCCCACAACCACCAAGAAACTCCAACACACAGCAAACAAGAAATCCCCAAACTAAACAAAATGAAAATACTGTACTTGACTGAGTGTCTTAAGAAATATGCCTGAATTGGAAGGCTCAAGTCTAGCTGGAGTTTTCCGGGGCTCATGGCTGTAGAGCCTAGCACTTGTGGTTTTTTTGTAGGAGGTAATTTCTGTGCTGGTTATGATTTGAAGGAGCTGGCCCACGGTTCAACCTTACTCAAATTGGAACAAGATGTCACTAGTGGTCCTAGTCCCATGGTGGGGACTTGGAAATAGGACCCTGCAGGGTGGACAGATTTCAGGCAATTCTGTGAAACTCAAGTCAATTTCCATGACTAGAAATCACACCACTGTCCTGTCATTACATTTCAACTATCTTACACTATGTAGGAAGTGTGAGTTGTTGTGGGTGTTTTTTTCTTAAAGTGATGAAGGCAACGGCAAAGAATTTTTCATAAAAACAAGTGACAAATTTCACTCAAGTTACTGACACATAAAAGGAAAAAATTAGTTTTCCTCTTTGAAGCTAACCAGAAACAAATGGGACTGCTCTTCTGAAGGAAAACTAGGAGCCTGGTTATGATGCCTCCCCTCCCAGAAATCTAGGAAATTATACATACTGTACCCTCTGTTTATATGAATATGAATTACATGATTGTGTGCTCAGGGTCAATTGTAGTTCAAATGAGAATTTACTGCGGCTAGGCAGAAACCGTATAAAGATAGAAAGATCTGCTGTTAACCCCTTATTAACACAGTTGAGGAAGCTTTCCTTTAAGATGGGCAAGGGAAATAGAATGTGAACTCTTTGAGGGCAGGGACCTTACCCTATATATCTTTTGTACCCTATGGCTTCTACTATATTGCCTTGTATGTAATAGGTGCTCAATAGGTGTTTATTGAATGAATGCAGTAAACAGATTGTAGTGATGCAAGTAAAGGTGTTTTTTGTTGTTGAGAGAAAGGGTTTTTAGGTGAAACTTGCCCTTTCATTCTATTTTTAAGCATATAGCATAGTCTCACTTGAACATTTATATAACCTGTAGATTACTATAAGGGGCCTCAGAAATTATTGAGTTCAACTCTTCAATTTGTAGAAGATAAAACTGGGTTGCAGAAATGTGAAATTGCCTAAGGTCACACAGCTAGTTAGTGACATAGCCTGGATCAGAACACAAATGCTCTGATTCTCAGGCTGGTGTTTTCTTCACTGTACCATAAGGTCATTTAAGATTTATACAAATTTCAATGTACAGTTTGGTCATTCCATCCCTCCACTCCAAAACAGATTCTATTCTGTTCATAAAATCAATTATTGTAAATGTAACCATTGGAGGAGAGGGGTATGTGTGTGTATGTATGTGTGTGTGTGTGTGTGTGTGTGTGTGAGAGAGAGATCCTTGATGTAAGTGATTTGCGTTTTATTAATCTAGAATGTTGACAGTTTTATAAAAAGGTCTTTCATTTGAGTTTTGAAGTTGTTGAAGTGATGAAGACAATGGATTAACATTTCAATAGGAAATATGATCTAAAGGAAAAATCTCTAAGGCGTCAAGAGACTCGGGTTCTGATTCTGATTCTGTTGCTGACTGGTGGTGCATTCTTGGTCAAGTCAAGTCATTTTTGTGGGGATTGGAGCAAATCACCTCATGTAGACTCCTTCTTTCTTCTTCTTGTGACATTTCTATATGGAGAAATCTGGCTAAAGTGAATACTCAGGGTAGCCATGATAAATAGAACTGAATATAAACAGTAAGTGCATCTGCTTAGAAATGCTTCAAGCTACAAGAGGTGCCCCATGGCAGCTTGAGGGTTTCAGAGAATGTGACCTGGGGGTTGCTCTGCTTTTCCCTGCCTTGAAGACAATTTCAGAAACACCAGCTGAGCTCTGAGACCTGGGGACTCTGGAATATGGGGTGTTTTTCTTGCCTTTCTGGGGAAGATGCTGATGTGCAAAATAATAATGATGTCAAGGTATGCACTAATGTTCTCTTAATCATATGGAGATGTAGGAAAGTTACGAGCACGTGAATGTCAGGCGATAGTCAGTGGATAGAGATACAGTGTGCCCCAAAAATCTTATTGTAGTTTAAAGCTTGAATAGATTAATTATTTTTGATGCCTTAAAGCTTAAATAATTTAAAATTGCACTAGAGCTTCTGGGACACCCAGTAGCGCTTGAAAGTTTGTAAAGCACTTTATATACATTGTCTCATTTGAACTTTATAATCAACTTGTACAGTGGTACTCTGTATATCATTGTTCACATTTTACAGATAAGAAAACTTAGCCCCAGTGAGGTTAAATAACTCATCCATGGTCACACAGGTAGTAATTATCAGAGGTAATATTTGAACCCAGGCCTTCCTGACTATAGGTTCAGCATCCTATTCATGATGCCGTATTTTTCTCTGCCACAAGTGCTCAAGCAGCTCTGTAAGCCACTGTGGTCACTGGAGCTCTAGAGATGAGAAGGCCAGGAAGTAGCAAAAGCAAAAGATATAGGCTCCCTAATTCCTTTTTTCTTTTGCTCAACACCTATGGGAAAAATTAAAATCAGAAAAATTGTACAGATTAAAATATACCAGGGAATATACAAGAGGAAATGACCTCTTCATCTGGAAGCAAGATAAAATCTCAGCTCAACTATACAGCGGGAACCATCCACTCTGTTGGAATGTAGGCCCTGGAAGTCTAGAGATATGATGGAGCTATCTACCTTACTTGTCCATAGCTATGTGGCTCCATTCTGTCATTCAAAAATCTGTGTTTCACTTCTCTCTTGACTTTTATCTCTCTAGAAATTGTCCTTCCAACCAACTGACATACACCCCTCCCCCAGTCATACAGTGTCCTAGTTCAGCCATTTGATACTTATCTAGCATGGATGTGGCTGTTGTCAAGATAGATTATAAAGAACAAGCCAAAAGTTGCTGGAATTAATGGAAAACACAGGCAAAAATTAAGTACACTTTAATGGAAGCCAGCTACAAGCTCAGGCAATAAGAAGTCATGTTCCCTTACACTTACACAGAGAAACTCACAAGGATGGTCCTTGAGGAAAGCTGCCTAACTCATTTAGGTGAGAGTAGGTGTAACACAAATATCAAGTGAACGGGTTCTTTGTACCCCCAAAGTATCTTCTACACTTTCCCTATCACCCTCTGGTTGGGTGAACTGGGTAAAGCTTAGACTATTGCCAACACTTTCTGTTATCCTGAGTTAAGACTTGGAAGAGATAGATGATACACACAGGTGTATATATATGCACACATACATACATATATATAACATACATACACACACAGATACAAATATACCTATCTGTATCTATGTGTTTATAGAAATATGATATTTGTTTATACAAATGTTACATACATTTATGTAAATGTATATAAATATAAATGTTTATAGAAATAATGTGGTACATTATGATTAGGCACATTGGAATAGCACAGTTAATGTGCTAGGGGTATTTCAAACACGATGTGGGTTAAATAGGCATTTGTGGACTGGTGTGGAACTCCTAGCCCCACTCGTAATGATTCTGGGCGAAAGTGTATTTCAAGTTCTAAATAATGGATTTACAAATAAACTTTTGGAACACAATTTATTCCTCAATTGGAGAATGGTTGCACATTCTTTCTATTTTCTAATAACCAGCATTTGTAAAGTATCTGTGCAGCTAGGTAACTCAGTGGAAAGAACACTGGTGATGGAGTTAGGAAGACCTGAGTTCAAAGCCAGTCTCAGATACTCACAAGCTGTATTACCCTGGATAAGTCACTTAATCTCTGTTTGCCTCAGTTTCCACAACTGTAAAATGGGGATAACTGCACTTACCTTGCAGGGTTGTTGTGAGGATCAAATAAGATCATATTTGTAAAGTGATTAACTTAGTGACTGGCACATAGTAGGCAGTATATAAATGCTTATTCTCTTCCCATTCCTTCCCACAATGAGGTCAACATCAAAAAAATAATATACGTGAATGTGCTTTGAGAGCTGTGAAAGAATTCTCCTCCTCTTTTCCTTTTCATTCTTCACTTCCTCCTCCTCCTTTGTCTTCTTTTCTTCTTCTTCTCTGCCCTTTGTATCTCATAAAATAATTATGTTTTGGCTTTTCTTTTCAAAATGAAGACTACAAAGTTGAGTAGTCTCTCTATGAGATTTTCTCAGCGGGGCCACACAAAAACTTGATTCATCATTTCACATTTTAAAAGGTGGTAAATAAACATTTAGAAAGTGCCCTTTGAGAGGCTTGAGCACAGCAGGTTATGGGATTCAACATCTCATTTCTATATTCTCCGTCTCCCTTCAGTGCCTCTTTTCTTTTTCATAAATCTTTCACCCTCTCTTCCCACTCCAGCATTCTCTTCCTGAGACCAGGACAACTAAAGCTCTTAGCCTGCACTCTGAGGTAGCAGAGCCCATAATGCAATGATAAATCTGTCTACCCCTTGATTCCAGATTGTTCATGCTTTCTCTGGACTCTTGTCTTGTCATTGGGTAAAGGATTAAATTCATATTAGGTTCACTTTAGACACAAAGGAAATCAACACCAACTAGTATTAAATAACACTTAGGATAGAAGCCAATGGAAGAAATGAAATTTTAAATGATGACTGAGACTCTGTCTTTGACCTATCCCACTCCACCCAAACTTGGCTGGAGTTCTGAGAGCAGTGTGTGATGTTCCACACTCAGTATATGGTTCGATATTTGAACAGAGTGGGGTCATAGGGAGGATGAAGTGTCAGCTCTAGAAAGGTGATTTTTATTGCTTCTTGGGTAATTGCCTCTTAAATAATGTACAGAAAGGGAACTGTATCCTGTTAAGGAGTCAAACTGTTTAATGGATTCCCTTTAGTGTGTTAAGAATGTGACATTGATGTCTACTGAGGAAATAGTAATGAAAGAAAAATAAGGACCAGATCTCAACTTACAGTTTCAGCCCATATTGAAGAGGCACAATTCTCTTTTCCTTATCATGTCTTACATGTTAAAATTAAGTAGGGAGAGTGAGAAGGAGAAAGTTTCCATTATGGACAATTTAAAAGAGACATTGTAGTTGGAGTCAGAATTTCATGGTTTAGGTCCTGGTGCCATAATTTACTGTCTAGGCATAAAAAACATCGTGCTCCTAGCCAAGTCATAACCTCTTAGGGCCTTAACTTTGCTATCTATAAAATGGGGGCGAGACCCAAGTCACAAGTTGTAAGAATTAAATGAGATAATGTGTGTGAAATCATATCATAAACATAAGGTGCTGTGTAATAACAATAACAAAATGGCTGACGTTTATATGGTGTTTTTATGTTTTACAAAGCTCTTTATATACATTATCTCATTATATAAATGTCAGCTATTATTATAATAAAAAGAAACTCATAGGTATCATATGTTGCTTTGCTTCTCCAACTATGTGGACATACTTTACACAGGCATTTCCCAAAGGGGATATCATGGTCGAGAGAGGATAAGGATAAAACTCTTAGATTTAAATGGCCCATCACACTTTAGTAAGGCCATTCTTAGATAGTCACGGGATCTCTGAATGGGGAAGGGGCCTCACTAGACCTAAACAAGAATTATCCATGAAAAGTGGTCCTCTAGCTTTTGCCAGAAGACCTCTGGAGAGAAAGAATCTATTACCTCTGGAGGCAGCCCATTCTATGTTTGAATAGATCTCATTGTTAGGAATTTTTCTTTACGTCAAGCCAAATTCTTCTTTACCACAGTTTATACTCATTATTCTCAGTTCTGCCCTTGGGAATCAACCAGAATAAGTCTAGTCCTTCTTCCTTGTGTTAGTCCCTCAAATGCTTGGAGACAGCCAACATATGTCCCTCACACTTTGATTTTCTAGAGTCATCCCCATTTCCTTCAAGTGATCTCAGTGTCTCTCCCTCTTCTGAACACACTGCAGCTTGTTAATGTCCTTTCTAAATTGAGACATCCAGACCTGAACACAGAACTCTCAATATGGACTGAAAAGGACAGAATAAAGTGGAACTATCACCTTCCTTTTTCTGGATACTATACTTTCTTTAAATCAGTGTCTATCTAATCAGCTATTTTTTGTTGGCTACATGCTATTGGCTCATTGAGCTTCAGTCTCTCTAAAATGAACCTCTTACTCCCAGATATTTTTCAGAGGAATCAATCATGCTTCCACCATCTTGTGCTTATGAAGTTGACTTTATGGCCCCGATTTAACACTAAATCATCCATCCTTATGAAAGTTCGTAATATTAGTTTCTTCCCAACATTCTAGGCTACCGAGTTTTTAAAACTTTTGGCTGTCATCCAGTGTATGTCATTCCTCCTACCTTCGTCTACAAAATTGACACACATGCTATCTATGCCTTGTTTAAGTCACTGATAAGAGTGTAAAGCAATCAATAAACCAACAAGGATTTATTAAGCATTATTATATTCTAGGCATTGTGTTAAATGATAGGAATAAAAAGAAAAGGCAAAACCAGTTCCAGCCCTCAAGAAGTTTGCAATCCAAAGGAGAGTCAACACAGAAACAAATAAGTACACAGAAGATATAAACAGAGCAGGTAGAAGGTAACTTTAGAGAAGAAGACTCTAGCAGTTGAGGTTGAGGGAGGGTATTTGAACTGAGTCCTGAAGGAGGCTAGGGATTGTGGAATTTGACTAGAGACCTCCTTTCAAATTGGCACTGAACTACTAATGACTACTTTTTTAGCATCATTCAATCAGTTTGGAATACACTAATTGGACTATCATCTAATAGATCTCTCCATCCTTTCCACAAAAAAAATGTGAGATACTTTATCAAATGCTTTGCTGAAATATAAGCAAACTCCATCATTTAAACTGATCACTCTACTAATACTGTAAAAAAAAAAGAGTTAAGTTTGGAATGATCTGAAGCCATACTGGCTTCTTGTGATCGCTGCTTCCTTTTCTAGATATTGACTAACCATCCTTTTAATAACATGTTGTAGAAACACTGGTCTGTCGTTTACAAACTCCATCCTCTACTCTTAATTAAAAATTGGGAAAATATTTGCCTTTCTCTACTCTGTGGTCTTTGGAACAGGAAGTACACCTGCCAGATCTATTTTATTTAATATTTTTAGTTTTCGGCATTGATTTTCACAAGAGTTTGAATTACAAATTTTCTCACCATTTCTACCCTCCTCCCACTCCAAGATATATTCTGATTGCCCTGTTCCCCAGTCAGCCCTCCTTTCTGTCACCCCACTCCCCTCCCATCCCATTTTCCCTTACTTTCTTGTAAGGCAAGATAAATTTCTATGCCCCATTGCCTATGTATCTTATTTCCTAATTGCATTCAAATACTTTTTTTTAACATCTGCTTTTAAAACTTTGAGTTCCAAATTCTCTCCTCTCTTCCCTCCCCACCCACCCTCCCTAAGAAGGCAAGCAATTCAACATAGGCCGCATGTGCATCATTATGTAAAACCCTTCCACAATACTCATGTTGTGAAATACTAACTATATTTTGCTCCTTCCTATCCTATCCCCCTTTATTCAGTTTTCTCCCTTGACCCTGTCCCTTTTCCAAAGTGTTTGCTTTTGATTACCTCCTCCCCCATCTGCCCTCCCTTCTATTGTTCCCCCTTTTTATCTCCTTCCTCCTTTCCTGTGGGGTAAGATAACCAATTGAGTGTGTATGTTATTGCCTCCTCAGGTCAAATCTGATGACAGCAAGATTCACTCATTCCCTCTCACCTGCCCCCTCTTCCCTTTCTACAGAACTGCTTTTTCTTGCCACTTTTATGCGAGATATTTTACCCCATTCTATCTCTCCCTTTCTCCCTCTCTCAATATATTCCTCTCTCATCCCTTAATTTGATTTTATTTTTTAGATATCATCCCTTCATATTCAACTCACCCTGTGCCCTCTGTCTATATATATATATATATACATACATACATACATATGTATATATGTATGTATGTATGTATATATTCCCTTCAGCTACCCTAATTCTGAGGTCTCATGAATTATACAAATCATCTTTCCATGTAGGAATGTAAACAAAACAGTTCAACTTTAGTAAGTCCCTTATGATTTTTCTTTCTTGTTTACCTTTTCATGTTTCTCTCGATTCTTTTATTTGAAAGTCAAATTTTCTATTCAGCTCTGGTCTTTTCACTGAGAAAGCTTGAAAATCCTTTATTTTATTGAAAGTCCATATTTTGCCTTGGAGCATGATACTCAGTTTTGCTGGGTAGATGATTTTTGGTTTTAATCCTAGCTCCACTGACCTCCGGAATATCATATTCCAAGCCCTTTGATCCCTTAATGTAGAAGCTGCTAGATCTTGTGTCATCCTGATTGTGTTTCCACAATACTCAAATTGTTTCTTTCTGGTTGCTTGCAGTATTTTCTCCTTGATCTGGGAGCTCTGGAATTTGGCGACAATATTCCTAGGAGTTTTGTTTTTGGGATCTTTTTCAGGAGGTGATCTGTGGATTCTTTCAATTTCTATTTTGCCCTGTGGCTCTAGAATATCAGGGCAGTTCTCCTTGATAATTTCTTGAAAGATGATATCTAGGCTCTTTTTTTCATCATGGCTTTCAGGTCAGTGGTTTTTCCAATGAGATATTTCATATTGTCTTCCATTTTTTTTTCATTCCTTTGGTTCTGTTTTATAATATCTTGATTTCTCAAAAAGTCACTAGCTTCCACTTGGTCCAATCTATTTTTTAAGGTAGTATTTTCTTCAGTGGTCTTTTGGACCTCCTTTTCCATTTGGCTAATTCTGCCTTTCAAGGCATTCTTCACATTGGCTTTTTGGAGCTCTTTTGCCATTTGAGTTAGTCTATTTTTAAGGTGTTATTTTCTTCAGCATTTTTTGGGTCTCCTTTAGCAGGTCATTGACTTATTTTTCATGGTTTTCTTCCATCACTCTCATTTCTCTTCCCAATTTTTCCTCTACTTCTCTAAGTTGCTTTTCCAAATCCTTTTTGAGCTCTTCCATGGCCTGAGACGAGTTCATGTTTTTCTTGGAGGCTTTTGATATAGGCTCTTTGACTTTTTTGACTTCTTCTGGCTGTATGTTTTGATCTTCTTTGTCACCAAAGAAAGATTCCAAAGTCTGAGTCTGAATCTGTGTACTTTTTCACTGCCTGGCCATGTTCCCAGCCAACTTCTTAGCCCTTGAGTTTTTTGTCAGGGTATGACTGCTTATAGAGTAGAGAGTACTTTGTCCCAAGGTTGAGGGGCTGCGCTATTGTTTTCAGAGCTACTTCTACACAGCAAGCTCTGCCACACCAGCGCTCCTCCTCCCCCAAGAACCGCCACCCCGGACCAGACTCAGATCTGAGCAGGCTCTGCACTCCTGTTCTGATCTGCCACTTATTTTCTCCCACCAGGTGGGCCTGGGGCTGGTAGCAACTGCAGCTGTAGTTCTGTAGCTGCACCACCTCCACCGCCCCCCCAGGGAGATGGCTGAAGCTAACTCTTTTCACTCTGTCCCCGCAGTTTTTTCCCACTAATCTTCTCTTTTGTCTTTGGTGTTTGTGGGTTGAGAAGTCTGGTAACTGCCACAGCTCACTGATTCAGGGTGCTAGGGCCTGTTCTGCCTGGCTTCTGTTCTGGTTGGTCCAGGTGCAGCCCATGCTGGGCTCTGCTCTGCTCCACTCTGCTCCCAGTTCTGTGCAATAGACTTTACCCAGTGACCATCCAGGCTGTCCTTGGCTGGAGCCCTACTTCCCTCTGCTATTCTGTGGCTTCTGCAATTCTAGAATTTGTTCAGAGCCATTTTTTATTGTTGTTTGGAGGGTCCTGGGGGAGACTGCCAGATCTATTAATACCTCAAAATGCAGTTAATGAGATACTGGTGATTTGTAGTAATCAAGGCCAGCTAGGTGTCATAATTGTCTCTATAGTTACCTTGGGTTTAAGCTCCCCTTTATTTCTGTTCCAAATATACTTCTTATTGACAGAAAAAACAAACTCAAAAGATAAAAAAGTTCTACCTTAACTATGTCACCAATTACCATCATTCCATCTTCTTAGTGCTGTGGTTCTTTCCTCTCTTTGATCCTCCTTTTTACACTAATATGGCTTTTAAAACCCTATCTTTTTTTTCCTTAGCATTCCTTATCAGCTCTATCTCATTTTGAGCTTTATAGTCCTCTTGACACTGTTTTTATGAAACCTAGCCATACTTTTAAAAAAACAAACCAATAAACAAACTTTAGAAGTCTCTCTATTAAGAAATCACTATAAAAATAAAAGAAGAATTAAATAATTCAAAAGATATTTATTATTCATGGCTGGGCTGTACCAATATAATAAAAATGAAGACATTGCCAAAATTAGTTTATATATTTAATGCTATGCCAATTAAACTCTGAAGAGATAATAGAACTATATAATTAAATTCATTTACAGGACAAAAGTCACTAATTTCTATGGAAAAATTTAAAATAGAAGGATAAAGGGGGCCCAACACTATTACACATCAAACTATAAGACAGTGCATATTAAAGCTATTTAGTACTGGTTTAAATATAGAAAAGTAGATTACTAGAACAGATAAGATAGGCAAAAGTAAGGGAAAGGATTCTGTATTCAACTGAAACTTCTAGGAAAATTGGAAAGAAGTTTGGCAGAAAATGAAGGTTTAGATCACCATACTTCAATAAACTCCAATTGATAATTGAACCAAAACAGTAATGTCATTACAAAATTAGAGAAGAATGGAAGGGGTTACCTTTCATATACATGATTACAAGGTAACTTCACAACAAATCAAAGAATAGAGGAAATTACAAAAGAAAAATGAATAACACCAATTATGTAAAGTTAAAAAAAAACATTTAGATGAACAAACTCAAAGTGGCTGGGAAAAGGAGAAAAGCTATCAAATGGGGTAAAAATCTTTGCATTCATCACTCCTGATAAAAAGTTGAATATCAAAGAGGAATGATGCATGGTAAGCAGAACTGGGAGAACTATGTATGTATGTATGTATGTATGTATCTATCTATCTATCTATCTATCTGTCTGTCTGTCTGTCTATCCATCTACCTATGTATCTATCTCTTCAACACTACAAAGACAACTCTAAAAGACTTGAGAACTCTGATCAGTGAAATGACTAATCATGATTCCAGAGCATGCTCTTGATTTTTTGTTTTTGTTTTGTTTTGTTTGTTTTGGCTTTTTGGCCTTTGTGCTCAAAGAGGACCAAAATGACACCACTACATTGGAGTCAAGGTCTAGTGTGTGTGACTGTGGCTGATTGGACCAATATGAGCTCAGAAGGCTCTACCACAGGTCAGGCACAAATAGTCCATATGAACATTTGGAGTGGAGATTTCTATAAATTTGTGCATCTCACATTTCCTTTGATCTATTGCTCTTCTGCTTTGCTCATAGTGTGAAGTGCCTTCTTTGATAAGGGGACACAATGGTGGACAGTCCTGTGCCATATGTCTCATAATCAATTCCAAAGTTCTTCAGAGAGACCTTGAAAGTGACCAGCTTCTTCTGACCTCCATGTGAGCCTTGTGTGAGTTCTCCATAAAATAGTCTTTTAGGCAAATATACTTTTGGCATTTGAACAACGTGGCCAGCCTATCAGAGTTGTACTGTCTGCAGTAGAGTTTGAATTCGTGGCAGCTGAGGTCAAGAAAGGACCTCAGTGTCCGGTACCTCATTTTGCCAGGTGATCTTCAGAATCTTCTTAAGACAATTTAAATGGAAGTGATTCAATTTTCTGGCATGGTGCTGGTATACTGTCCAGGTTTTACAGGCATACAACATGAGGTCAGCACAAAGGCTCTGTAGACCTTCAGTTTTGTAGGCAGCCTAATAACTCTTTTTTTCCTCACACTTTCCTTTAGAGTCTCCCAAATACTAAGCTAGATCTGGCAATGTGTATATCAACCTCGTCATCTAGTTGGACATCCCTGGAAAGTATACAGCCAAGGTAAGTGAACTTATCCACAACATTCAAAATTTCTCCATTTGCTGTAATTGATGGTTTCACATATGGATGGTATGGTGCTTGCTGGTGGAGAACCTCTGTTTTCTTGATGTTAATTCTCAGGCCAAAATTAGCACAAGTGTTAGAGAATTGATTCGTATTCTGTTGCATCTTGGCCTCTGTGGCTACACTGAGTGCACAATCATCTATGAACAAAAAGCTGTGTAACAACTCTTGCTCTGCTTTAGTCCTGGCTTGTAACCTTTTCAAGTTACTTATTTTCAGTGTGGTAGTTGACTTTGAAGCCATTTTCATCCTTGTTGAAGGAGCCTAACATTACAGAAAATATCATGCTAAAACACAGGGGAGCCTTGCTTTACTCCATTTGTGACTGGGAAAGAGTGAAAGTATTATCCATTATCCAGAACCTGTGCAAGTGTACTGTCATGAAGCTGGTGTACAATACTGCTCAACTTTTCCAGGCAACCCAATTTTGTCATGGTCTTCCACAGGCCCTCATGACTGACAGTATCAAAAGTCTTGGTTAGATAGATGAACATTGTGTATAGACCTCTATACTGCTTCTGGCATTTTTTCCTGGAGTTGCTGGCTAGCAAACACCATATTGACCATTCTTTGGCCTATTCTGAAGCCACATTGGCTCTCAGGTAGATGACTAACTTTCAGGTGAAGGATCAGTTGATTAAAGAGGTCCTTGGCAAGAATCTTGCTGGCAATGACTAAGAGAGAGAGATTCCACCCTCTTCCCCGCCCCCCCCCCCCACCATGGTTGTCACAGGACAATCTATTTCCTTTTCCTTTATAGAGATGAACAATAGAGGCATCCTTGATCTCCTGGGGGATAACTACCTCTTGCCACATAACTTGGAAGATTTCTATCTGATTTTGTATAAGCAGTGGATCCCCTGCCTTGTAGATCTCTGATGGAATGAAATCAGCACCAGGCACACTGCCACATGAAAGGAGCTTAATGGCATTCAAAACCAGTTAAACTAGAAAGGGATTGACTTCAATCTGAGGTATACAGTCAATGACTTCAGCATTGGTTGATGATGGTCTGTTGAGAACACTATGGAAATGTTCAGCCTATGTCCTTATCACTGATCAGTGTGGCTCCATTGGAAGTGATGAGTTGAGATGCACCAAATGTCTTTGGATTGTTACTATCAGTGTAAAACTGAATCTTATCTGCCTTCTTACTGAGCCAAGAATCCTGCTTCTCTCTAAACTTTGCTTGCACTTTACTTTTTCTGCCACCCCCCCCCACTTAATAGTATACAATTTACTTTTGATAGAGTTAAATGTTGCCCTTTTAGAGACAAACTATCCTGTTGGTAAATCCTGTAGAATTCTTGTTTTTCATTTAGTAGCTTCAGAATTTACCTATCATTTTCATCAAACCAATCCTGATGTTTGCAATTTTTCTGGCCCAGAGGAGTAAATGTGGTGCTATACACCAAACCTCTGAAAGCTGCCCACTCCTTTTCTGCTCCACTGTTACCAACTATGTGTTGTCTCAGTCTCCCCTCCAAGTCAGCAACAAACTTTTCATCCATGGAGAAGCACTTTAATCTGTTGACATTATGTTTTCTGATGGTCATCTCACCTTGGGGACACTGCTTTTGTTGAATGCAATGTTTAGCTTAGAGAGGATAAGTCTATGATTGGTCCAGCACTTTGTGCCACACATCACTTTCATCACTCTCACATCCTGTCTATCTCTTCTCCTTACAATGACATAGTCTATTAAATGCCAATGTTTGCTGCAAAGGTGTATCCATGAAGTTTTGTTGTGTTTAGGTAAAGGGAAAACAGTGTTGGTAATGAGGTCATGAGACACACAAGTCTTTAATATTAAGTGACCTTTACTGTTGCTATTTCTGATTCCATTCCTCCCGAGGACCACCTACCATGTCTGATAGTCTGTTCCTACTCTGGTGGTAAGGTCACCCAGAATTACAAGCTTGTCCTCTTTTGGCACCTTGATGATGACAGTCTCTAGGTCTTCAAAAATTTTTTCTTTGACCTCATTAGGGTTGTCATGGTGGGAGCATATGCACTGATGATGGTGCCATGGCACTTTCCTGCAAACAGCAATCACATTGTCATAAGCCTATCATTCACTCCTTTTGGGAGGCATACAAGCTTATTGACTAGAGTAGATTTGATTGCAAAACCTATGCAGACTTTACCACACTCCCCATCACTGTAGCCACTCCAAAAAATGTTCCTCCTGCTTTGATTTCAGTAAGCTGGCCTTTATTTGCCAGCCTTGTTTCACTCACGACTGCTATTTGGATATGGTACCTGCTGAGTTCTCTTGCAACAAGAGCTGTTTGTCTTTCATGTCTACTGAAGTTCTTGTTGTCCATAAGTGTGCACATGTTCTGTATACCAATGGTGAGTGGAATCATCTTCACAAAAGTTTTTGTATTTGTGTGTTTGTGTGTGTGTGTGTGTGTGTGTGTGTGTGTGTGTGTGTGTTTTGACCTTATGGTGGGTTTCCCAGCTGCTACAACAAGCAGGCCAGGGTTAGGTGAAACAAACAATTTTTAGGGTAACTTTTCTAACCCCTTCCTCACCCCATGAGGTGAGCAGTGCCATTCTTAAGAAGGCTGCTTACCTCAGGGGCTGCTGAATTCTACTGCTGCTTTGGTCCAGTGACAAGATGACCCTATGACTTGGGCTGCCTGTGTGCAGGGTTGTGACTACAGCTCCCAATGTCTCTGGACCTGCTACTTCATCACTAGCCCATCACCACAGGGCTTCAAGGTAGGCAAAATAGTAATATAGCAAAATAATAAATAATAAAATAGTAAAATAATTGATTAGTAAAATAACAAAATAGTAAAATGATATGGGTGATGTCTTTTGACTTGCATGTAAATTGGATTTAAGTGAGGTAGAATTGCCCAAAGTAGTTAGCCTCGCTCTCTCTTTCAGAGTCATTAGAGTTCAGTGGCAAGACAAAAGTCAAGATGACTGGTGAAAGCTCTAGATACAGTGGACGAATTGGCATCATCTATATCTGACCAAGCTCAAAAGAACTTCACAGTGCCTATTTCTGCCTCCTTCGTGCCTCATTGAAACAAATTGTTCTCGTCTGTCCATTCTGCCAAGGGAAAGTCTTCACATGCTTGTAGTGGAAACCCCACTAGCTCACTGATGGATTTGAGTCCCTGTCAGTTACTCTCAACTTGGTTCATCCCATCTGCAGAAACAGTTTCACCCGGATGTAGCTACTGCATATCCTGCATCTTGGAACTACAGGTTAGAGTTGGATTCGCACTTCAGAGCGTGAAATATTTTAAAGCTCTGATATGAGTGGCAGTATGGGATACTGGGAAGGACACTGGCCTGAAAAGCAAGAGATATGAATTCTATTATCATCTTTGCCGCAATTTAATACATTAACTTTGGTAAGTCCCTTCCATTCTGGAGGTGTGTTTTCTCATCTCTAAAATCAGACAGCTGGACTTGATGTTCTCCAAGGTTCTTTCCATCTTGAATGTTGTACAATTCTTTGATAACTGATGATTCTGTAGAAATGGGGATATGTGTGAATGGGAAGAAAGTCATGTGCCATTGCCCAGGGCAGAAGAAAGCTACCTAGAGATAGATTGTTGTCAGAGCAAGTTGTTGGTGAAGCTGCTTTGGAAATAGAAAGTTTTACTTATTCTCAGTCCTGTGGTCTGTCCACCAGGTAATGTTGTAAGTTGGGGATCCTTTAGTGCTGGAACTCTGCCTTCATTTGACCCTCCAGTTTTTGTTTATGGTGCTTGAGTCACTGTTGTCTGGGCTTGTTATTGCTGCTGTAGGCAGTGGGTATGAGGTGGCCAGAGGACTTAGCTTCCTCTGCTGGCTGAGATCCATGTTGCCATTTTGGGAGCATTTGGCAGGCTGTTTGGTATGTGTCTGGGTGAAGTGACTTTGGAGGGCGTGGCTGATTTTCTTCTTAAATTTTCCACTTGGCCATACCACATCCTAGGCACTGTTGGAAACTGGAAAGTGAGGAACCTCTTGACCTTTAATTGTTTTATTTCCTCATTAGTCTGGATTATGGAGTAAATGTATGGGGCATGATATTGAAATGCTTAAATGATCATTGGCTTATGGTCAAAGAGTATAATTCTGTAACAAGGGACTTTCTTCTCTCTGGTTCTGGTAATTTCTAAATTAGTTTCCAGATTCCTCCCCAATTTTTGTAGATCATTCAGTGCTCACTTCGTGCTAAAAATCGTAGGGTCACACAATCAAAGGTGGAAGAGACACCATCTAATCCAGCCCTTTCATTTTATAGGTGAGAAAACTGAGGCCCAATGAGGTCAGATGACTTATCCAGGGTTACACATGTAGTAAGGTCTTGAGCTGGCATTTGAGCTCACATCCATTGACTTCAAATCCAATTTCTTTGCTCCTGGGAAATTGTCTTGTTTGCCTTATACCATCTTTATACCATCATTTAGGCTCATTGCATCACCCCTGCTAAAATTTCAGTTTTCCTTATGCTTGATCTGCCCTCTTCCTTATTTAGTTTGGTAAAGGAGTCTTTGTTTCTCTTCTCATCAGAAGGTTTTCATTTTAATCTTTCCTCTTTTCAAATATTTTTTCCTCGTTTTTTTTTCATTCATGTTGCAATGTGGACTGGACAATAGATCATTGATGCCTGAGTTGTAGTTGATGAGATGTTTTAACCCACATGCGAGAGCAGATGTTTTCATGCAAGTATAACTGTCAGAGTTAATCCTGCCATGTTTTCACCCACTATTTTCATGAAAATTGGATTTTTCAGGCTCTTGCTCCTTCCCACTTGTGGTGTATTGCTTATTTGGAGACATAATATTTGCTAGATGAATAATAGTACATTCTGTAATTGTGTGCTATCCCCTTGTGGTTGATCTCATTGTCTCTAGAGTCTACTCGCTAAGTCTTTCCTGTGCATGCGTCCGATGTCTTTATGGTGGGCAGGAAGATTTGCTCTATGGCAATGATATTCTAAACATTCACCACAGAAATCAAATAGCCTTACTATTCATTCAGTTAGATTAGCATTTTGCTTAGTCTAGTGGACAGCCCAGGGGGAGAAAATGCAGACCTTATGCTTAATAAAGAAAGAGAGAAAAAAAAGAATAGTATGTAACAGGAGGCCAAGTAAACCTTGAAGTACATTTATTTAACATTTGCAGCATGAAGCATTTCTGTTCCTATGGACTAAGGGACAAAGTGACTGTGAGGATAGTTTTCAAAAATCACCAAAAGTCCTAGAGCAGCTGCAGAGTATTTATTGGCCTCACCCACATTTGTTGGTTAATCCCTCCTTTTCAGTCCCTCCGGGGTTCCTCATATCACAAGGCATATAGCACTTGGATTATTAGAGCTAGAAGAGATTGTTGAAGTCAGCAAGCCCAGGCTAGAGGAAAGAGGGTAACTAACAAGTTATAAGGAAGTTATATACAAGTTATACAAGCCCAGACTGGAGGAAAGAAGGTAACTAACAAATTATAGTTATATACAAGTTATACAAGCCCAAGCTAGAGGAAAGAGGGTAACTAACAAGTTATAAGGAAGTTATATACAAGTGATACAAGCCCAGGCTAGTGGAAAGAGGGTAACTAACAAGTTATAAGGAAATTATATACAAGTTATGTACAAGTGATACCAGACCCCAGGTCTTCTGACGCCTAATCCAGCATACTTTCTACTATGCCATGGATGCAATAAGGAACTAATGTACTTGTAATTCTTCCCAAATTTGACATCCAAGATAAATAGGGAATTGGTACAAATATGTATGAATAAGAGTCATTCTCTAAAAGATAAATGATCAGAAGACATGAACGTGTAGTTCTCAAAAGAAGAAAGGCAAACTATCAAATGTGAAAAATACTCTGAGTCACTACTAATGAAAGAAATAAAAATTAAAAATTCTGAAGTTCCAAGTTATACTCGTGATATTGGCAAAAATGACAAAAAGGAAATAATTGTTGAAAAGGCTGCGGGAGAACAAGTATCCTAATGCCTTAATGATAGAATTATTAAATAGTCTAACCATTCTGCAAAGCAATTTGGAACAAGGTCCAAAAAATCACTAAGTTGTATGGACACCTTTGTTCCAACAAGAGCCCAAAGAGATCAGAGATAAAGCAAGAAGACCCATATGTACAAAAATCTTTGTAGATGCTCTTTTATTGTAGCAAAGAACTTGGAAACAGAGTGGGTATCCATCAACTAGACTGTGAGATCCTATGTTAGATTGTAAGCTCCTTGAGGGAAGAAACTGTCTTTTGCCTCTTTTTGCATCACCAGTGCTTAGCCCAGGGCCTGCAACATAATAGGAGCTTAACAAATATTTATTGACTATTGACTGTCAAACTAGGGAATGATGAAACAAATTATGCTATATGAATGTAATAGAATATCATTGCTCCATTAAAAATGATGAAATGGATGAGTTCAGAGAAACACCAGACCTCTTATATGAACTAATGCAAAGTAAAAATGAGTAGAACCAGGAGAACAATTTATACAATGACTACAACATTGTAAAGGTTAATAGCTATGATAGACTTAAGAACTCTGATCAATGCAATGACCAATCATGATCATAGAAAACTGATGAATTATGCTACCCACCCTGCCAGGGAGGGATGGACTAGAAGCACGAAGTGAGAAATACATTTTCAGATACAGACAATATGCGGGTTTATTTTGTGTGAAGGCACTTAGTTATTACAGAGCATTTTTTTTGAGGGGCATAGAATTTGAGTGGCAATGGGGAGTAGTGATAGTGATGCTAAAAATGAAGGAAAAGCCATCAATGTATTATTTTTTTAAATTAGATTTTTTATTTTTAGTTTACAACACTTAGTTTTACATGTTCTTGAGTTTCAAATTTTCTTCCTTTCCTGCCCTTCCCCCCGCCCCCCAAGACGGCATGCAGTCCGATATAGATTCTACGTAAATGTTCACATTAAACTTATTTACATAATAGTCAAAGTTGCAAAGAAGATTTATGATCAATGGAATGAATCATTAGAGAGAAGAAACAAAACCAAAAAAAAAAAGAGAGAGCAAATAGTTTGCCTCAATTTGCATTCAGATTCCACAGTTCTTTCTCTGGATGTAGCTAGCTTTTTCCATTATGAGTCCTTTGGAGCTGTCTTTGAGCCTTGTATTGCTGAGGAGAGGCAAGTCTATCAAAGGTAGTCATCACAGAATCCATATGTCTGTGGTTGTGTATAATGTTGTCCTGGTTCTGCTCCTCTCACTCAGCATCAGATCATGTAGGTCTTTCCAGGTTATTATGAAGTCCGTATCTTCCCCATTTCTTATAGCACAATAGTATCCCACTACATTCGTATACCACAACTTGTTCAGCCACTCCCCAATTGATGGGCATCCCCTTGATTTCCAATTCTTTGCCACCACAAAAAGAGCAGCTATAAATATTTTTGTACATACAGGTCCCTTTTCCACTTGTGTGATCTCTTTGGGATATAGCCCCAGGAGTGGTATTGCTGGGTCCATCAATGTATTATTAAAAAATAAACAGAAGAGATTAAAGTTCAGAAGTTGGTGCATACAAGCAGGCAATGTTGGAACTACCATGCTAAATTTGAAATGTGGAAAAAACCTCAAGCTGTATGTAGCAGAGAGTCCAGATTTGCACACAGTCTTCTTTTTCTGTTCTTTGTATATGGAAATGTACATGTGTATTGATGTTTGGAAAGTTCATAATAACTAAAAGGAAAAATTACCATAAGAAAAATGTTCTCTGACACCAGATTCTTTTAAAAATTAAGCAAGCAAGCAAACAAAAAGACACAACAGAGGGGCCTAAATGACTTTTATGCCTACTACTGGATTTCTTTTAGTCCTTGGCATAATTTTCAAGGTTTGTTTTCATGGATGACAAAGTAGAGTGCAATTATGCATTTTGTTTGACCTAAATAATTGCTAGAACAATGGATTCATAGATAAATCTATCTTTTGCATATGTTCTTCTGTCTTGGTGTCTTTATGCTGGCTGACCCCCATGCCTGGAGTGTACTCCACCTCATAGGATCCCTCTCAAGATACGGTTTAATCACCACCTTATACATGAAACTTTTCCTGATCCCCAGAACTGTGAGTACCCTCCCTCTTAAGTGATCTTGTAATTTACAACTTGTGGTGATTATTTTTATATTCTTATTTATATATTAACATGCTTCATATGTATGTTTTTATAGATACATTTATTATATTTATCTTGTATATGCTTATTTATGTGCTTATTGTCTTTCCCATTAGAGTATAAACTCCTTGGGAATAGAGATTGTTTCACTCATTGTATTTGTATCCCAGCAGCATGAACAATGCCTGGCACATAGTGCTTAATTAGTTTTTGCCGATTGTTTGATTGAACATTCTAATCCATTTCCTTGAAGGGAAATTTTTTCCCTTGAGAGGAAAAGTTCAAGCAGGCAGGGAGTGGAGATGAAAGCCTGACTCCAGTACCAAGAACTCCTCATGACATGGGTGACAGAGACCAGGACCCAACATAGAAACTTTCCACCCCGGGGGTGTAAAGATGCTTTCACATTTTGTATTCTCTCTTCTACAGTGTCAGGAATCACTTGGAGCAATCCATTTTGCACAGTTAACAAGGGCTATGCGGAAAGGTAGCCTACTGTAGTACAAAGTATGTGATCCTGGGAATCAGGACACTTGGACCCTGTTCTAGCTCTGCCATTACTTCTGGGACTCTAGGCAAGTCATTTAACCTCTTGAGGCTTCTGATTCTTTATCTGGAAAATGATAGGGTTGGACTCTAAGGCCCCTTCCTCGAGCTAATACTTGATGTTTCTATGAATTGATAATAGACACAGAATAGGCAACTATCATGAATAGCCTTCCCTTCTCTCACCTCTACCCCCTTCTGCTTTCACTCACCCAGGAATTAACATATCTCCCCTTAATGATGTTAGCAGCTATAGCTGAGGAATTCTCCATATATGAACAACTTTTTTGACCTAAAGTCAAAACTTGATGACTGTACTTTAATTGACACAGCTTAAAATCTCCATTCTGAACTCATAAATACAACTAGATTTATGCAGCCAGACCTAAGTGGAAAAAAAGTTAACATATTTTCTCTGGATAATTTGATTTCCTTTCTCCCTCAAATGCAGATGATGTGACAGTGAATGATACCATGGCTGTGCTTTAATAACCATAATGAACAAAGAGCAGTGGTGTAGTTGGCCCCTATTCATGAAATGAATTAATGCCCTAAGAATGATGGCTCTATTTGCTTCTAGAACCCAGCTATGTGGTTTTGCTCAGTCAAAGAGTTGTTATAAGCTAGACAGACTGAATTCTATAGTCTGAATCTAGTTTTTAATCTCATTTGGACACAACCAATGCATAGGTCCTTCCCATTTCAATTCAATGGACATTGACTAAATACTTACTATGTGCTAGGCACTGGGAAATAAAGACAAAAATGAAAAGCTCCCTGCCCTCAAGGTGCTTTCATTTTACCAGGAGGATATTGTTTTTCATCTTTCATTTTTGAAGCGTATGAATGACATCATCATGGGTTGATGTCTTGACTCTTGGATTTAAGTGAGGCAGAATTGCACAAAGTCATCCACCACATTCTCCCACCCAGAGTCATCAAAGTTCAGTGGCAAGACAAAAGTCAAAATGACTGGTGATGGCTCAGGATGTGACCTTGGCTCTAAACTCTCTATTGTCTACTTCAGCCACCTTCATGGCTGTTAGAACAAATTGTTCTCATCTGCCCATTCCACTGCAACCAAGTCTTCGCATGCTTGGAGTGGACATCCCCCAACTCACCTATGGGTTTGAGGCCTTTAGATAACCCTCAGCCTGGTAAGGCTCATCTGCCAAGACAGTTTTATTAGGGTGTGGAACCTGTGCATGCTTCAGCTTCTTGGAGCCACAGGTGAGAGTTGGTTGACAGATGGACACCAAAGGTGAATGAGCAGCCCTCGGAAGAGCTCAGCAAGCCCTTATACCAGAGGTGCTAGTCCTCCCTGAACATCCCATACAACCCACTGGGAGGAATAATGTGTACACAGGTAAGTAAATACAAGGTGATTTGAAATGGGAGAGAGCACCAACAACAGGAAAAACTTCAAAAAAGAAGTGGCAATGGAGCTATAAGCACTGAAGAAAGATAAGGATTCTAAGCAATGCAGATGAAGAGAGAATGTACTCCAGGCTTGGGGAACACCTTGTACAGAGGCACAGGGATGAAGCATGGAATATTGAGTTTGGGGAGTCCCTAGTATTACATAGTCACTGGATTGAAGAGTTTAAAGGGGAATAAAGTAAAAGAAGGCTGAACAGTTTGGGTGTAGATTGGAGAGTGCCTTAATGACTGAGAAGTTTGGGATTTATCCTAGACGCCATAGGGAGCCAATGAAGATTTTTCAATCAGTCAATCGATATTTATTAAGTACCTACAATATGCCAGTCACCATACTAAGTGCTGGGAATACAAAAAGAGGCAAAATACAGTCCCTCTCCTCATGGAGCTTACAATCTAATGGGGGAAACAACATGCAAGCAAATATATACAAAGCAAGCTACATACTGGTGGAAAGGGACTGGAATTTAGAAGGTTTGGGGGGATTAAAAAAGAGCCGGGAGGATCAACAATATGGATACTAGCCTATTTTTAATGAGAAACAAATTTGCAACGGTATACAGTAACTCACCTAAGTTTTACAGATAAAAGCTGGCCAAAAAGAAGTCCTGAGGGGCTTATTTTGGTGAAAGACGGATGATAAGCAAATCAATTATCTTTATAAATTATTCCTTCTTAATTGCTTGAAAAACGTTTATTTGCAAGTGTAAAGGTTTTTTTATTAAGCTAATTTAGTTAATTTTGAATAATAAATATTGAAATAATTGATACTAAATAATAAATACAAATAATGAAATACTGATACCATCATCATTAGACTTTAGTAGTGTTAGTAATCCTTCACTAATGATACCGGCTAAAATTTATATAGTACCTACTATGTGCCAGATATTATGCTAAGCACTTTACAAAATATTATCTCATTTGATCTTCATAATAACCCTGGAAGGTAGTTGCTATTATTATCTCCATTGTACAGATGAGGAAACTGAAGCAGACAAAGGTTAAGTGAGTAGACAGCTAATAAGTGTCTGAGGCTTGATTTGAACTTGCATCTTCTTGACTCCTGGCCCAGTGCTCCATCCACTTTGTCACCTAGCTGCCTCAACTAGTACAACTCAGAGTGGCTTCCAGGTGATTCTGGGTTTTTGAGATTTTCCCAATCGTGCTGGCTCTGTCAAGTCCTACCAAGCTGGACAGGCTTCGAGTATAGCACTTGTGGTGGGTGGCCTATGTGTCTGTGGTCTGGTCTCCAGGGACCAGCCTGGCTGAATTCATAGAAGCTTACCACTCACTTTGTTGCAGGGAAGTGAATATTTCCATTATAGCAACTCTTGAAGAAGTGTGGACCGACTAGGGGTTACACTCTGAACCAACAAGGGGAGTACCATAGAGACAAAATAGTGGATCCTTAGAGTAGGGAGATTTAAGTCATTGTACTGTCAGCTACCATCCCCTTCTTTTGGCTTCTTGCTACTGGGAGAAGGGAGAAGATGGGAACAGCCAGATGGTGCGGTTGATAGATTTCTGTGTGTTGAGTCAGGAAGCCCAGAGGTTCAAAGGCTGTCTCAGTTATAGAAAAGCACAGGCAGATAATAGGACAAATTCAAAAGCATGGCATAGGATTAGAGCTGAAAGAGCATTTAAGGCCATCTGGTTCAATTCTCTCATTTTAAAAATGAGGAAATTAAGGCTCAGAGAGGATTGATTGTCCACAGCTACACAGTAACAGAAGAGATTTGAACCCTGGTCTTCTGACTCCAAAGAATCAAATTTTCCATTGAACCACAGTGCCTCCTATAAGGTTAGCACCTTAGAGGAAGCACTGAAACTTTGAATGTGTTAAGGCTGCAGAGATTACCTAAGGAAAATATTCTTTTTTTTGGTTTGTTTTTCTTAGGGCAATTGGGGTTAAGTGACTTGCCCAAGGTCACACAGCTAATATGTCTGAGGTCGGATTTGAACTCAGGTCTTCCTGACTCCAGGGCCGGTGCTCTACTGCACCACCTAGCTTCCCCTACTTTTTTTTTTTTTTGGCTGTTCTATGTTTTAAGCTATACAAGCGAAAAGGAGGAGGCCCACAGAAGAGATAAGAACACTCATAGTTCAGGGCCAAGGGTAGAATTATTACAAACATTTCTTATTTTCTTTCTGGTTTCTCTGCTAAGGAAAATGACCTTAGGACTGGAAAAGAAAGAACCAAAATACTTAATAGTTAAGATTAAACCAAAAATACGTAGTGAGATGGGAAGATAAAAGAGAGGATTTAGCTGCCCTTGATAATAACAATCTACCAGGCCTAGGCGAGCTATATTCCAGGATATGGAAAGGACTGGTGCATGTGTCTGCTAAGCCACTATGATCTTGTAATGACCATGGTGAAAGATAGAAATGATACAGGAATGGATGCTGTACTTATTATCCATAAAGGGAAAGATAATAGAGTTGGCAAACTCTAAGCTTGATTTCTTCTTCTTCTTCTTCTTCTTCTTCTTCTTCTTCTTCTTCTTCTTCTTCTTCTTCTTCTTCTTCTTCCTCTTTCTCCTCTTCCTCCTCCTTCTTTTTTTCCTCTTCTTGTCCTCCTCCTCTGATTGACTTCTATTTCTGGCAAAATTCTAGAGCCTATTATTAAAGTGAGGATGAGAGAATACCTAGAAGGGGAAGTGCAAATAACAAAGAGCCAGTGTGGCTTCTTAAAAAATGAATCATGACAGACAAGTCCTATTTCTTTTTTTTTAAAATAGAATGACTGGATAAAGGGAGGTGCTTTAGATAAAGTATACCGAGATTTTAGTAAAGCATGTAAAAATGGTTGTGTTATTCTTGTGAAAAAGATGGAGAGATGTAAGCTAGACAATAGTACAGCTTGATTTACATATCAGTGGCCAAACTCTTAGAAAATTCATCATTATTTAATGCGTGGATAGAGGTCTCTAGTAAAGCACCCCAGGCAGCTCTGCTCTGCTCTGTGTTACTTAACATTTTAATGACTTGGGGAAAGGAATAGCTACCATAGAGGCCATATTATCAAATTTCTTGATGATACAGTGATTGACAGGCTAGAAAGTTGAGATGAATCTAATAAAGTGAAATTTAATACAGACAAATATAAAATCTTACACTTGGGTTTAAAAAAATCATCTTTGCAACCATAAAATTGGGGAAGTGTTCCTTTAAAGTAGTTTTCCTTAAGAAAAATCTATAGAGAAATGCAAATTAAAACAATTCTAAGGTACTACCTAACACCTATCAGATTGGCTAATATGACAGAAAAAGGAAAATGATAAATTTTGGAGGGGATGTGGGAAAACTGGGACACTAATGCATTGTTGGTGCAGTTGTGAACTGATTCCACAATTCTGGAGAGCGATGTGGAACTATGCCCAAATGGCTATAAAACTGCACATACCCTTTGGTCTGTCTAGCAATACCACTACTAAGTCTATATCCGAAAGAGATTTTTAAAAGGGAAAAAGACTTATTTGTACAAAAATATTTATAGCAGCTCTTTTTGTAGTGGCAAAGAATTGGAAATTGAGGGTATGTCCATCAATTAGGGAATGGCTGAACAAGTTGTGGTATATGATTGTGATGGAATACTATTGTGCTATAAGAAATGATAAGCAGCCTGACTTCAGAAAACCTGGAAAGACTTATACAAACTGATGGAAAGTGAAATGAGCAGAACCAGGAGAGCATTGTACACCGTAACAGCAAAATTGTACAATGATCAACTGTGAATGACTTAGCTATTCTCAGCAATACAGTGATCTAAGACAATTCCCAAGGACTCATGATGAAAATGCTCTCCACCTCTAGAGAAAGAACTGATGGAGTCTGAATGCAGACTGGAGCATACTATTTTGCACTTTATTTTTTCATGTTTTTTTTTTTCCCTCTTTGGGCCTGTATTTTCTTTCACAAAATGACTCATATGGAAATATCTTTTGGGTGATTGTACATGTATAATCACCCAATTTTTTAAATGAATGTTAAAAATTGTCTTTACATGTTATTGGGGCCATGAAGTCAGAATTGATTAAAATGACTGAACAATAAGAAGAAGATATTTCTCTGTAGTAAATTTTTTCATTGATGTTGAATTATTTATTTCATTCTTTGCACTATATTAACTTCTCAAATCAACTTAACCTTTTGCTTTCAGATGCTAATTAAGGGAATCTAAAATTTATAACATTCTTATTTTCTGGATTCCCCACTCCCAACTTTCTTTCTTATTTGTTGCCTTTAATTGAGTGATAGAATGTTCAAGTGCAGTAACGTGCCAGGTGGTTATTGATGTGATCTTTTAATGTCCTTCTGCAAGCTTCAATGACCTTTTAAAGTTCCTTTGGCCACAGTTGTGTTTGAAGTCTGTCCTTGAGTGTTCTTCATAGTTATTGTAGTGTTATTATTGTCCCTCTGTACTACGAAATGCTGACCCATCCGGTGACGTAAAGTGTGGAGTCACCTTTTGGGTTGTTGAGAAAGAGTGTTTATTTTGAAACCAGTGAGTTATCTTGACAAAACTCTATTAGTCTCTGCCCAGCTTCATTTTGTACTCCAAGGCCAAACTTGTCTGTTATTCCAATTATCATTTGATTTCCTACTTCACTATCCAATCTCCTATGATAAATGTGATATCTTCTTTTGGTGTTATTTCTAGAAGATGCTGTAGGTTTTCTTAGAATTGCTCAACTTTGGCCTCTTCAGCTTCAGTAGTTGGAGTATAGACTTGTATTACTGTGATGTTGAATGGTTTGCCTTGGATTTGAACAGATATCATTTTATCGTTTTTGAAATTATATTCCGGTAGCACTTTTCTCACCCTTTTATTGACTAGGAGGGCTTTTTCATTTCTTCTAAGGGATTCTTGCCCACAGTAGTAGATATAATAAAGTCACCCATTCCCATCCATTTAAGTTCACCAACACCCAAGATATTGATGTATAATTGTTCCATGTCCTGTTTGATCCCATCCAGCTTACTTTGGTTCATAGATCTTTCATTCCAGGTTCCTTATGCAATATTAATATTTACAGCATCAGACTTTCCTTTTGTCACCAGATACACCCACAGCTGAGCTTTTTTTTGGCTTTGGCCTAGCCATTTCATTAGTAATGGAGCTCCTTGTAGTTGACCTCCTCTCCTCCCCAGTAGTATATTGAAAATCTTAAGCCCTGAGGGGCTCATCTTCCCATGTCATCTCTTTTATCATTTTAATCCTGTCCATGGGATTTTCTTGACAGAATGGTTTGCCATTTCCTTCTCCAGTGGATCACCTTTTGTCAGAACTCTCCATTGTGACCTGTCCCTCTTTGGTAGCCCTGCATGGCATAGCTCATAGTTTTATTAAACTACACAAGCTTATGATGAGGCAGTGACTGATTATATACTTTGCAGTTAAAGGTGGAGAAAGCTCTATGTGGTCGGTTAAAACTAGACCTGGAGCTGATTGTGGTTCAGATCATGAGCTTCTTACTGCAAAATTCAGACTTAAGTTGAAGAAAGCAGGGAAAACCATCAGACCACATAGGTATGACTTAAATAACATCCCTTATGAATATGAAGTGGAAATGAATAGATTTAAGGGATTAGATATGATAGAGTGCCTGAAGAACCATGGAAAGACGTTCACAATATTATATAGGAAACATTCCAAAGAGAAAGAAAAGTAAGAAAGCAAAATGGCTATCTGATGAAGCTTTATGAAAATAGCTGAGGACAGAAGGAAAACAAAATGGAAAGGAGGAAGAGAAAGATATGCCCAACTAAATAAGAATTCTGGAGAATACAAGAGATGAGAAGATTTTCTTAAATGAGTAATGCAAAGAAATAGAACAAAACAATACAATGGGAAAGACAAGAGATCTCTTCAAGAAAATTAGAGATATCAAGAGAATGTTGCGTGAAAAAAATGGGCACAATAAAAGACAAAAATGGTAGGTACTTAGAAGAAGAAGAGATTAAGAAGAGGTGGCAATACTACACAAAAGAACTAAACAAGGAAGACCTTAACATCATTGATAACCAGATGGTGTGCTTACTGATCTAGAGCCAGACATCCTGGAGAATGAAGTCAAGTGGGCCTTGGGAAGAACTGCTAACAATAAAGCTAGTGAAGGTGATGGAATTCCAGCTTAGCTATTTAAAATCTTAAAAGATGATGCTGTTAAAATGCTGCACTCTATATGCTAGCAAATTTGGAAAACTCAACAGTAGCTACTGGATTGGAAAAGATCATTTTACATCCTAATACTAAAGAAGGGCAATGCCAAAGCATGTTCAAATTACCAAACAATTGCACTTATTTCTCATGCCAGCAGATTCTGCAAACTAGGCTGCAGTAATATGTGAGCTAAGAATTACTAGAAGTGTAAGCTGGTTTTCGAAGAAGCAGAGGAGCTAGAGACCAAAGTGCCAACATTCACTGGATCATGGGGAAAGTAAGGGAGTTCCAGGAAAACATTTACTTCTGCTTCATTGACTACACTAAAGCCTTTGACTGTGTGGATCACACAAAATGTGGCAAGTCCTCAAAGATAAGGGAGTACTAGATCATCTTACTTTTCTCCTGAGGAACCTGTATATACCTCAAGAAGCAACAGTTAGAACCAAACATAGAACAACTGATTGGTTTAAGATTGGAAAAGGAATATGACAGGGCTGTATATTGTCATTTATTTATGTAACTTATATGCATAGTACATCATACAAAATGGATGAATCAAAAGCTGGAATTAAGGTTGCAAGGAGAAATATCAACTATCTTAGATATGCAGATGATATTATTCTGATAGCAGAAAGCGAAGAATTAAGAAGCCTCTTCGTAAAAGAAGATACTATAAAAGCTGGTTTGAAGCTTAACCTCAAAAAAAAATGAAGATCTTGACAACTGATCTCATCTCTTCCTGATAAATAGAAGGAGAAGAAATGAAAGCAGTGTCAGATTTTATATCTTTGGACTCATAGATCACTGCAGATGGTGACTGCAGCTACAAAATTAAAAGACACTTGCTCCTTGGAAGGAAAGCTATGATAAATCTGGACAGTATACTAAAAAGCAGAGACATCCCCTTGCTGACAGAGGTCTATGTGGTCAAAGCTATGGTTTTTCCAGTAGCAATATATAACTGTGAGAGTTGTACTATAAAGAAAGCTGAACACCATAGAACTGACACTTTCAAATTGTGGTGCTGGAGAAAATTTATTTTTAAAAGATAATACTTTATTTTTCCATCAGTTACATGTAAAAACAATTTTTAACATTCATTTAAAAATTTGAGTTCCAAATTCTCTCCCTTTCTTTCTTCCTTCTTCCCTTCCTGATATAGTAAGCAATCTGGTTATACATATGCAATCGTGCAAAATATATTAACACATTAGTCATTTTGTGGAAGAAAGTTCCAACCAAAAAAAGAAAGTGAAAAATAGTATGCTTTGGTCTGTATGCAGACTCCATTAGTATTTTCTTTGGAGGCAGATAGTATTTTTCATCTTGAATCATTTGGGATTGTCTTGGATTGCTGAAAATAGCTGTTATTCACAGTTGTTCATTATACAATATTTCTGTTACTATGTATGATGCTCTCCTGCTTCTGCTTACTTAACTCTGCATCAGGTCATGTAAATCTTTGCAGGTTTTTTCTGAAATCACCCTGCTCATCATTTCTATGACACAATAGTATTCCATTACAATCATATACCATGACTTGTTCAAAAATTCCCCAATTGATGGACATCCCCTCAATATCCAATTCTTACCCACCACAAAAAGAGCTGCTATAAATACCCTTGTACAAATAGGTCCCCCCTTTTTATCTCTTTGGGATACAGACCTAGTAATGGTACTGCTGGATCAAAGGGGATGTAAGATTTTATAGCCCTTTAGGCATAGCCTGGAGAAGTTTTCAAAGTCCCTTGAACAGCAAGGAGATCAAGTCAGTCAATACTTAAAAAAAACTGTCAGGCTATTCATGGAAAGGTCAAATCCTGAAACTGAAGCTTAAGTACTTTGACCACATAATGAGAAGATGGGACTCATTAGAAAAGACCCTGATGCTGGGGAAGATTGAAGACAAAAGGAGAAGGGGACAGGAGAGGATGACAGATAGACAATGTCATGGAAAGAAATGAGCATAAGCTTGGACAGGCTTTAAGAGATAGTGGAGGACAGAAGGGCCTGGCATGCTATGGTCCATGGGTTCCATGGGGTCTCAAAGAATCAGACACAATTGAACGACTGAGCAACAACCGTGAAATGCTATTTACTGAATTATTTACTTACAATGAGTCATGATGTTGAATTTGCTTGGAACAGTATATTGAAAACATTAAGTGTTCTGCTTATTCTCATGAACAACACTAGAGTAGTTTAGTTGAAAGAGACCTGGATTTGTAGTCAGAGAACCAAGGTTCAAGTCAACATTCTGCCACTTATTAGTTATATGACTATGAGCATCATATAATATTTTGGGGTCTCAATTTCTTATATAAAATAGGGGACAAAAGTATTTGAAACATGGTTCAGTGGAAAGGATGTTTGGCTTGGAGTTAGGGGAGTTGGGTGCAAATCTTGACTTTGTTACAATCCGTATAACCTTGGGCAAGTAATTTCACCTCTCTAGACCTCAGTTTCTCATACATAAAATGAGGGTGTTGGACTGGCTCAATTCTAAGGTCCTTTTTAGCCCAAAATCTATGATTCTATGACTTACCTTAAAGAGGATCAAAGAAGAATATCTACAAAGCACTATATAAATGTCAGTTGATAATTTTAAATGAGAGTTTCATAAGATTATTATACTTTAAATATTATGCTTTAAAATGCATGATGGAAACTATAAAGGAATTTGAGTAGGCTGTCTATTTTGAAAATTCAATTCACTAATTTTAAGGAAATGGAGTCTTCAATTTTTGTCTTCAACATTGTCTGTTAGTCATTATTTTATCTAAGTTTTAGCTTTACTCATGTGCATTTCAATACAGTATATTGTTCTGAATTGAGGTTAGTTGCATATGAGTTATATTTCTTCCATCAGAATTTATATGAAGTTTCAGAATTTTTATTTATCTCACTGATTCTTGGTCCTGGAAGAACTACAAGTTTCTAAGTTCTCATTGTTTTATTTAGTAATTGATTATATTTCAAAGGCAATTGTTGATAGCCTAAGTAGAAACATGGCAAGTAACATGGAAGCATTTTCCTTTTTATATGGAAAAGAATCATTAGGTATGTATAATTCTTACCTAAGTCATTTGAGTGATATGTTTTATGTTTGTTTGCAGTAGAGGGTTGCCAGACCAAACTAACCCATTCAAGAAAGTCTGGGATAAATTGATTGGGCAAATGCCCAGTATACTGCTTCTTTAAAGCCTTCCTAAATTATGTTTGCTGGAGCTTTTTGTTTTGGCCAGAGTGGGAAGTCTTCAAAAAGTCTGGTATATGAAGTCTGTCATATAATCCATCCTTACTTTATCCATTTAATAGTTACATGATCTATGAACATTCTCTTCTTTTGTTCTTTTGAAATCATGCTTGACTTTTGCTCTGTTTTAGTAAAAGCTGTGGGGAGAAGAAACATGAAAAAAAAGTTGCACTGAGGTCTGCTCTAAACTTGAATATTTGGAAACCTCCAGTGAAAGTAAATCCATATGTCAGAATCTGGTCCCAGCCTGATCCCTGAATGACTCGGTCCAAATTCCTTTAGGAATTTTTATGGATGTGTGTGTGTGTGTGTGTGTGTGTGTACGTGCATGTGTGCGTACTCTGTGGTAAATGCCAATTATGCTGGTCTTTGTTTTTGTTATTCTTTCCAATGATAGAACCTGGAGTATTGATTCTGAGTTTCTGGGTAGGGGCAGGTTTTATTTTCTTAGCAGTTACTGAGCCACGGAAAGGAAAAAAGGAAATGAACAAAATACCCTCCCACCTAAATTTATTGAAATGTGTCTTCACAAACAATAACAATAACTATGAGAAATGTGTAGCATAAGTTCTTTGAAGAATTCTAAATGGCTCTGCTATTTTGAAACCTTAGTGAAATCTCACACTCTTAGATCCTTCAGACAAAGCTCAGCTCATCAATTGCTCTTTTAATTGTCAACTTTCATTATGACTGTAGTACTGGGGGAGGATGTGCTACAACAGGGTGTGACCAGCAGTGCAACCAAGACCTACTCAGCTGCTCTCATCCAGAGGTGCTCATAGGTTTGGCCTTGGAGAACAGGCCCTGGCCAAATGACACTCCAAGTCCATTAACTCATTTCCTGCCTCCGCCTTCCATCTCTATACTTCCACCCCTATGATGTCCACATGGGTTCTAACACACATATGTAAGGGTTCTGTTAAAAATGAAAAGAAAAATTCTCTTTTGGCAGCACAAGTGGAGAACCTTGTAGAGAACCTGGTGTAGTTCACATAATTATAGACTTTTATTTATGGAATGGAAAGTTTAAGTTGGGCATAAATTTACATGAAGAGAATGCTACATATCAGAACCCTTTCTACTCCAACAATTATGTTTCTCAACCTTCCCTTTTCCAGCACTAAGCCAGGTTATTAGCACTCCAGTCTATTCATATGCATAATAATGATTTACATGTGTTTAATTCTTTAAGATTTATAACAGAGAGGAAATTTAAAGTCAGATAATTAAATACCTATGGATACATAGTAATAACTGACCACTCTTTCCATTATACCAAATTGCCTCTCATATCAACTCTATCTACTCAGCACAATATTCTACAGGTGCTTAATAAACTTTGAATAAAAGAAGGAATGAATAAAATCAAATGCAGAACTGAAAATTAAATTAAATTCAGCAGATTTTTAGTGCCCACTGTACACAGAGCATTACGTTAGACAATGGGGAAAATATAAGGTTTAAAGGATATATGGCCCCTGTGCTCATGGAATTTTCCTAGTTGTTTTGTTGTTATTTTGCTCTGGCAGCAGGATATGACATATATGCACACAAGGGAAGGGAGATGTGATGCCCTCAGTTGAGGTAGTCATAGGATTTCATCACAAATCATGAGATTTAAATGTTGGAAACAAGGTGTTTAACTATAAAACTGCAGCCACAGCTGTGATCCTTTTATAAAGTATGAGCATCATTCTGAGTCAGCTGAGAACAAGGAGATTGGCTCAACACACAAACTAACTATCCCCATGGGGTTTTATATGGCTAAACCCTTGGGATTTGAGGGAGCATAAGTTCAGAGTTCAGAGTTCTTTGTGGAGGATGTGGAGTGGAGGGGAGGGGGAGAAGTGTCTCTGTCTCGTCCCTCCTTCCATTGGCTATGGCATCTAGCAGCTACATGCCTAAAAGGAGCCACTCTATACAACAGTTTGTTGGGGAGTTGAAGAAGCAGAGACACAGTCCAGATAGGTGTGGACCCAGAAAAGCAGTTGCTAATGAGAGGAAAGAGTTTTGAGGAACAGAACCCCTGGCTGCAGAGAAAAGAGCCAGCTGCGGACTCAAAAGAGAACTAGCGATGGAAACTGAGAACATATTTGTAAAGCATATTTGTAAAACTCAGCATATTTGTAAAACTCAGCATATTTGTAAAGGATCATGAATAGAGTTGCGGAAGGAGCAGACCTTGGAAACCCAGCTAAGCAACAGATCCATCAGAGATGTTTCACACAAGGGGAACTGTGTAAGAAAGTTACAAAAAGGCTGCTACATATCCAGGTGCTACACATCCAGAGGTTGTGAGTTGTCTTTGCCATGCATATGTCCTACAACTGTGTCTCATTATCATTGTACTCAAAGTTTGCAAACCACTCTTCCCATAAATACTTTTGTGTATTTGTGGGAAAATACATTCCAGGTTTAAGGGAAATCTTTTCTAGCTTCTGGTTTTCCTATGTCATCTTAGTAAATGTCCATGTTAAGACATGATTGTGTATACTGGTGGATTGTTAATGGGAAGCATATTTGTAAAGGATCATGAATAGAGCTCCACAGAGTTAACCCTAGGACTTGAAGTAGTCATCCTCCTGAAAACTCAACTATCAAACCTATGAGTGGGAGTTAGGTGGTATCCCAGAAGAGGTGCCACATGCAAATAACAATGATGCAACACAACACATGATATAGAAGCACAAGTAAAACTGTAGGTGCTGTACTGAGAGAGAAGTCATTTCAATAATGATGGTGGGAATCAAGATAGGCTTCATGGAAGAGGTAGCATTTTAAGTTGGACTTTAAAGGATAGGGAGGAAGTCAACAGGTTCCAGAAGGAGATGGAAAAAAGCTTAAAGAACAAAGGCTTAGAAGTTTTAAAGAATAAAGCTTGGATGGGGTATGACCAGTAGTCCAGTTTGGCTAGAATGAAGACCATGTGGAAGTATTTAAAATGAAGTAAGATGAGAAAGGAAGGGTGGCACCAAATTGTAGGGGAACTTGAATGCTTTGCGAAGGAGTTTGAACTTTATTCAGTAACCAGTGGGGAACTATTAAAAAGATTATAAGTAGAGGATTAGTAAAGAACAGGAAATGTTTCATTTTTGTCTTTGTTTACCCAGCCCCTTACACAGTACTTTATATATAACAGGAATTTAGTAAATGCTAAGTTGAGGACTAACATCACCAACTATATGCTTATAGAGGATTATTTTTATAGTAATGTGAGTGATAGATTATAAGGGTTAGAATGTAAGTACTGGGGAGGGGGCAGCTAGGTGGTGCAGTGGATAGAGCACTGGCCCTGGAGTCAGGAGGACCTGAGTTCAAATCCAGCCTCAGACTTGACACTAGCTGTGTGGCCCTGGGTAAGTCACTTAATACCGATTGCCTTGCAAAATAAATACAGCAAAGCAAAAAGAATATAGGTACTGGGCCACCTGTTAGGATGTTCTTGGAATAGTCCATGAAGTTGGTAATGAAGTTCTGTACATTAAACAATAGTAATAGAAAGGAAGAAACAGAGGAATAGAGAGGAATAAAAGGTAGAGAGATGGAATGGTGCAGTCTAAGAGCTGCATTTCAAGTGAGAGACATAAGTTCAAACCTGTGCTTTGCTACTTACTACCTGTATGACTTTTGGCAAATCATTTAAACCTTCTTAAATGGGCTTATATGTTAATTTTTCTTATCTGGGAGATGAAGTGGTTGAATTGGATGACCTCAAATGCCCTAAGTCTATGGTCCTATATGACACTAAAAATATTTCAAAAGTAGAACTGAAAGGATTTGGTAATTGATTGAAAATAAAAGGAGGAACAATTAAATATAATATTAAGGTTTTATACATGGGCAACTAGATAAATGGTGAAACCATAGGTAGAAAGTCTGAAGGGAAAACAGGTTTTGTGGAAAAGATAAGTTTAGTTTGGGACATGGAAGAAATATCTGTTTATTTAGGATTGTAGATTCTATTTCTATATTGAGTTTAAGGTGTTGGCTGGACATCCAGGTGGATGTACACCATACACAATTCTATATGTATGTCAGAATTTGGCAGAGAAGGAACTCAGAACTTGAAATAAAGATTTAGTGGTCATCCGAACAGAGATAATAGTTGAAGTCATTGGGAGAGAATTATATTGCTGAGAGAGTATAAAGGGAGAAACCAAGGGAAGGGAAAGGAGCTAAAGACAGAATCATGGTGAATGTCCAACTTAAGGAGCCAGTGAAGGAGGCATAGAACAGTTAGAGATATAGAAGGAAAACTAGGAAGATGTGTTATCTCTGAAGTCAGGGCAGGGGAGATAATTCAGAAGGAAAGGATTATTAATAGTCATATGCAATAGATTAATGAGGACTGAAGAGGTGCCATGAGGTTTGGTAATTACAGGGTTGATAGAGACCTTCTGTAGAGCAGTTTTAGTAATGAGTAAATAAATAAGATTACAAAAGGATGAGGATAAAGCAGGTAGTGAGGAAGTAAAGCATTAGGTGCAGACTACTTATCCCAAAAGTTTGACCATGATGGAGAGGAGAGCAGTAGGATGTTAATTGGATAGGGTTTGAGAGAGGCCTTTTTTTAGGATTGGAGAAACTTGAGCATATTTATAGACAGATAGGAAGCAGTTCAGTTGAGGAGTAGAGACTAAAAACACGTGGAAGAGGAAGAGGTCTTTTATAGCAAAGTACCAAAGGAAGCAGAGGAGGGAGGGTCAAGTGCATGGGAATTGTCCTCATGAAAGAATAGAAATACCCTTTCTTCTGGGATTGGAAGTAATGATACCAAGAAGTCTCAAGAATTAGTAGAGGGGAATTGGAAAAGAGCTTCTGTCAAAAAACCTAAATGTTATTAGTGGCATTAGAAGACTAAGTCATCTTTTCTCTCTCTCTCTCTCTCTCTCTCTCTCTCTCTCTCTCTCTCTCTCTCTTGTTGTACATAATGGGGAATGGTCTTGGTGGAGAATGATAGGAAATTCATAAAACATCACGAAGCATGACAGCTGGCTTGGTGAAGTGGAAGGAGTTCTGAACTTGGGGTCACTGGACCTGAGTTTGAATCTCATCTCTGCCATTTACTATTTGTGTGACCTTAGGCAAATCTCTTAACTTCTCTGAGTTTCAGGTTCCTCCTCTGTAAAATAATGGATTTGGACTAGATAACCTCTAAGGTCTCTTCCAGCTCCAGGTCTATAATTCAATATAGCAGTTAAGACCCAGCTGAAGTTAGCCATCACAGATGGTAGTGGTGAAATTAGCTTGATTCCATGACTCTCCAACATCCATTGACAGTTCTGGGAGCAATATTATAGATCATCTTCTTAGAGTGTCTAATATAGCTGTACCATTCATATAGTGCTTCTATTCACTTGCTTACTTTATACAGTCCAGAAATGGCCAAAATCTTAATAACTTACAGCAACATTTTAGATTTGCCAACTCTTTATTAGGATTTTTACTTTTTCTGTTGATACTGGGTGACCTGGAAGAAATACTGAACTCAAGTATTCTTCAACTAAATGATCATAAAAATATTTGGTGTATGTTCCATGTCTATTTATTGTATATGTTACAGGGCTGATCTTAGAGAATTATTGCATTTTCCTGAAAAAAGATTCTATACTTCCTTTTGGTTGGACTTGTGATTTCCTAAGTTTAGGCAATTCCCACTATTGAAACTTTTCCCACAGGCTATAGATTGGCAACTCCTTTGTAACTGTTTTACAGAATTGCCTGGGGCACCGATAGGTTAAGTGACTTCCCCAGAGTGACCCAGCTAGTATGAGTCAAAGGCATGATTTTTTTCCTTGACTCTAAAGACAGCTCTCTATTCTCTGTGCCTATGTTGTATCCATCATCATCATCATCACCACTATCATCATCATCACTATCATTATCATCATTGTCTTTAAAAGAGAGAAGTGTCCCATTAGGGCAACTCAGGATAATTCTTAAAGGAAATATTACTATCTTGGAGCTTCACCATAATGCTGTTCTCCAGATCTAAGGCATTGAACTGTCTCATAGGAGACATGACTTTAGAAATCATAACTCCCATTTATTGAGCACTTTCTTCACAACTATCCTGTGAAGTAGATGGTACAACTTTTATGATTCAATGTCAAGAGATCTAGAGGAGGAACCCTTTCTCCCTTGTATGTAGGGTATACCCTACTCCTCTATCTCCTGAGGTTTTATAGATTAGATTCTCACAGGATGAACAAACTTGGATAGCTTTCAGTGTACATCCTTAGAGGAAATACCTATACCAGTGAAATCACAGATCCCTCAAAGTATCAAAGTGTTTTACAGAATGAGGAAACTGTGGCTCTGAGATGTTGTGATTTATCTACAATCCGATAGTCAGTAAACAAGAATTTATTAAGCACCTTCTATACTCCAGGCACTGTGCTAAGTGCTGGGGATACAGAGAAAGGCAAATGACAGTCCTTGTTCTCAAGGAGGTCTCATTCTAATGGGACAGTCTACGTGTAAATAACCAGGTACTTACCTAGGCAGCTAGTGGCGCAGTGGATAGAGTACAGCTCCTGGAGTCAGGAAGACTCACCTTCCTGAGTTCAAATCTGACCTTAACACTTACTAGTTCTATGACCCTAGGCAAGTCGCTTAACCCTATTTGCCTCTTTTCCTCAGCTGTAAAATAAAGTGGAGAAGAAAATGGCAAACCTCTCTAGTATCTTTGTCAAGAAAACTCCAATAGAGAATGAATGAACATCAACAACACATTCGTGATGTATACACAGCTGGTGGAAGGTAATTTCAGAGAGAAGACATTTCAAAATGGGGGCAAAGGGTGTTACTGAAAATGGCCTTTCTTCTTTTTTTTTTTGATAACCAACTTTATTTTATTTATTTAATATTTTTAGTTTTCAGCATTGATTTTCACAAGAGTTTAAGTTACAAATTTTCTCCCCATTTCTACCCTCCCCCACACTCCAAGATGGCATATATTCTGATTGCCCCATTCCCCAGTCAGTCCTCCCTTCTGTCACCCACTCCCCCATCCCCTTTTCCCTTACTTTCTTGTAGGGCAAGATAGATTTCTATGCCCCATTGCCTGTATATCTTATTTTCTAGTTGCATGCAAAAACTTTTTTTTTGTTTTTGAACATCTGTTTTTAAAGCTTTGAGTTCCAAATTCTCTCCCCTCTTCCCTCCCCACCCACCCTCCTAAGAAGGCAAGCAATTCAACATAGGCCACATGTGTATCATTATGCAAAACCCTTCTATAATACTCATGTTGCTAAGACTAACTATATTTTGCTCCTTCCTATCCTATTCCCCTTTATCCAATTTTCTCCCTTGACCCTGTCCCTTTTCCAAAGTGTTTGCTTTTGATTATCTCCTCCCCCTATCTTCCCTCCCTCCTATCATCCCCCCTTTTTTATCTCCTTCCTCCTTCTTTCCTGTGGGGCAAGATACCCAATTGAGTGTGTATGTTATTCCTTCTTCAGGTCAAATCTGATGAGAACAAGATTCACTCATTCCCCCTCACCTGCTCCCTCTTCCCTTCCTACAAAACTGCTTTTTCTTGTCACTTTTATGTGAGATAATTTACCCCATTCTATCTCTCCCTTTCTCCATCTCTCTTTGTGGGATCTTTTTGAGGAGGCTATCTGTGGATTCTTTCAATTTCTATTTTACCCTCTGGCTCTAGAATATCAGGACAGTTCTCCTTGATAATTTCTTGAAAGATGATATCTAGGCTCTTTTTTTGATCATGGCTTTCAGGTAGTCCAATAATCTTTAAATTATCTCTCCTGGATCTATTTTCCAGGTCAGTGGTTTTTCCAATGAGATATTTCACATTGTCTTCCATTTTTTCATTCCTTTGGTTCTGTTTTATAATATCCTGATTTCTCATCAACTCACAAGCTTCTGCTTGCTCCAATCTAATTTTTAGTTTGGTATTTTCTTCAGTGGTCTTTTGGACCTCCTTTTCCATTTGGGTAATTCTGCCTGTCAAGGCATTCTTCTCCTCATTGTCTTTTTGGAGCTCTTTTGCCATTTGAGTTAGTCTATTTTTTAAGGTGTTGTTTTCTTCAATATTTTTTTCAGTTTTTTTGGGTCTCCTTTAGCAAGTCATTGACTTGTTTTTCATGGTTTTCTTGCATCCTTCTCATTTCTCTTCCCAATTTTCCCTCTACTTCTCTAACTTGCTTTTCCAACTCCTTTTTGAGCTCTTCCATGGCCTGAGACCAGTTCATGTTTTTCTTGGAGGCTTTTGGTATAGGCTCTTTGACTTTGTTGACTTCTTCAGGCTGTATATTTTGGTCTTCTTTGTCACCAAAGAAAGAATCTAAAGTCTGAGTCTTAATCTGAGTTCGTTTTTGTTGCCTGGCCGTGTTCCCAGCCAACTTACTTGACCCTTGAGAGTAGAGAGTACTTTGTTCCAAGCTTGAGGGGATGTGCAGTTGTTTTCAGAGCTATTTCTACACAGCCAGCTCTGCCACACCAGCCCTCTTCCTTCCCCAAGAACTGCAAGCCAGGACCTGACTGGGATCTTAAGCAGGCTCTGTACTCCTGCTCTGATCCGCCACTTAATTCCTCCTACCAGGTGGGCCTGGGGCTGGAAGCAACTGCAGCTGTAGTTCTGTAGCTGCACCACCCCCGCTGCCCCTGGGGAGGTGGCTGACCCTCCTTCCACTCTGTCCCCCGCAGCTTTTCCCACTAACCTTCTCTGTTGTCTTTGGTGTTTGTGGGTTTAGAAGTCTGGTAATTGCCACAGCTCACTGATTCAGGGTGCCAGGGCCCATTCAACTTGGCTCCTGGTCTGGTTGGTCCTGCTGCTGCCCATGCTGGGCTCTGCTCTCCTCTACCCCCAGCTCCGTGCGTGATAGACCTCATCCAGCGATCATCCAGGCTGTCCTGGCCTGGATCCCTGCTTCCCTCTGCTATTCTGTGGGTTCTTCAGTTCTAGAATTTGTTCAGAGCCATTTTTTATAGGTTTTTGGAGGGACCTGGCAGGGAGCTTATGCAAGTTCCTGCTTTCCAGCTGCCATCTTGGCTCCACCCCCTCTGTCTCTCAATATAATTTGATTTTATTTTTTAGATTTTTATTTTTATTTTTTAAGATATCATCCCTTCATATTCAACTTACCCCGTGCCCTCTATATATTGATAGATGAATAGATGGATAGATAGATAGATAGATAGATAGATAGATAGATAGATAGATAGCTATGTATGTATATTCCCTTCAGCTACCCTAATACTGAGGTCTCATGAATTATACACATCATCTTTCTATGTAGGAATGTAAACAAGACAGTTCAACTTTAGTAAGTCCCTTATGATTTCTCTTTCTTGTGTACCTTTTCATGCTTCTCTCAATTCTTATATTTGAAAGTCAAATTTTCTGTTCAGCTCTGGTCTTTTCACTGAGAAAGCTTGAAATTCCTCTATTTTATTGAAAATCCATATTTTGCCTTGGAGCATGAGACTCAGTTGTGTAGGTGATTCTTGGTTTTAATCCTAGCTCCACTGACCTCCAGAATATCATATTCCAAGCCCTTTGATCCCTTAATGTAGAAGCTGCTAGATCTTGTGCTATCCTGATTGTGTTTCCACAATACTCAAATCGTTTCTTTTTGGCTGATTGCAGTATTTTCTTCTTGATCTGGGAGCTCTGGAATTTGGCAACAATATTCCTAGGAGTTTCTTTTTGGGATCTTTTTCAGGAGGTGATCAGTGGATTCTTTCAATTTCTGTTTTACCCTCTGGCTCTAGTCAGGGTAGTTCTCCTTAATAATTTACTGAAAGATGGTGTCTAGGCTCTTTTTTTGATCATGACTTTCAGGTAGTCCAATAATTTTTAAATCATCTCTCCTGGCTCTATTTTCCAGGTCAGTGGTTTTTCCAATGAGATATTTCACATTGTCTTCCATTTTTTCATTCCTTTGGTTCTGTTTTATAATATCTTGATTTCTCAAAAAGTCACTAGCTTCCATTTGCTCAAATCTAATTGTTAAGGTAGTATTTTCTTCAGTGGTCTTTTGGACCTCCTTTTCCATTTGAGTAATTCTGCCTGTCAAGGCATTCTTCTCCTCATTGTCTTTTTGGAACTCTTTTGCCATTTGAGTTAGTCTATTTTTTAAGGTGTTGTTTTCTTCAGTATTTTTGGGGGGTCTCCTTTAGCAAGTCATTGACTTGTTTTTCATGGTTTTCTCTCATCACTCTTGTTTCTCTTCCCAATTTTTTTTCTACTTCTCTAACTTGCTTTTCCAACTCCTTTTTGAGCTCTTCCATGGCCTGAGACCAGTTCATGTTTTTCTTGGAGGCTTTTGATGTAGGCTCTTTGACTTTGTTGACTTCTTCTGGCTGTCTTTTTGTCACCAAAGAAAGATTCCAAGGTCTGAGACTGAATCTGTGTACTTTTTCACTGCCTGGCCATGTTCCCAGCCAACTTGAGTTTTTCATCGGGGTATGACTGCTTGTAGAGTAGAGAGTACTTTGTTCCAAGCTTGAGGGGATGCACTGTTGTTTTCAGAGCTATTTCTACACAGCAAGCTCTGCCACACCAGCGCTACTCCTCCCCCAAGAGCCACCACCTGGGACTGTACTCAGACCTAAGCTGGCTCTGCACTCCAGCTCAGATCCGCCACTTAATTGCTCCCACCAGTTGGACCTGGGGCTGGAAGCAACTGTAGCTGTAGTTCTGTAAGTAGCCTCAGAGCTGCATTACCTCCACCACCCCCAGGGCAGTGGCTGAACCTTGAACTCCTTTCACTCTGTCCCCACAGCTTTTCCCACTAACCTTCTCTGTTGTCTTTGGTGTTTGTGGGTTGAGAAGTCTGGTAACTGCCACAGCTCACTGATTCAGGGTGCTAGGGCCTGTTCTGTTTGACTCCCAGTCTGGTTGGTCTAGGCACAGCTCATGCTGATCTCTGCTCTGCTCTGCTCCTGCTCCCAGCTCCATGCAATAGACCTTACCCAGCGACCATCCAGGCTGTCCTGGGCTGGAGCCCCGCTTCCCTCTGCTATATCGTGGGTTCTGCAGTTCTAGAATTTGTTCAGAGGCATTTTTATAGGTGTTTGGAAGCATCTGGGGGGGGGGGTAGTTCATGCAAGTCCTTGCTTTCCAGGTGCCATCTTGGCTCTGCCCCCCTGAAAAAAGCCTTTTGCAAAAAGTAGGACTTGTGCTGAGTTTTGAATAAGGATGAAGTAGGGTTCAAACCCAGATCTCCTGAGTCATACGTCCAACATTTTTCCCCCATCATACTAAACTTCCTCTTGAGTTTTCTATGGCAGAGGGAGACTGAGACTATGATTTGGCATCCTTCTCTCATCCTGCCTCCTGACGTACATAGTGCTGCCTAGTACTTAGCCCTTTCCTCTTTCTCCTTTACCCCACCTCTACCAAACTATATTTCAAATAAAAGGGTTGGGGTAGCAAGGGCTAAGATCAGAGAACCCTATTTAATTGTCTAATGGACCCTCTATTCCTGTATTATAAGCATTACAGCTCTGGGGCAGAGGGGGAGGGAAAAAAGATACTAGAAAGGGCTGAAATCAAGGGCATGGCTAAGAAAGGTAGCCATTAGCATCTAAATTGAGAAAACTCTAATTTTTTAACCATGAAACAAAAACAAGGCGGTATTTGCTGAAGAGCTGAGTGAAATTTTCCAGTTTTTTTTTTTGAAAGAGAAAATTGGAAGTGCTAATTAGAGACAGTCCACAGTGGTCCCCTTCAAGTCAGAGTCTCTGCTCTGTTGATTTATACTCTTTGCCTGGTGAAGAAGCTCCTTAGATAGTGTCATTGCCTAGGATTTAGGTATTCTGCTTTCTATTTACTTCTGGCTACCCCACCCTTCCCTCTGGGAAGGATGAGTCATTGAGTTGAGGTGTCAATATCCTGGATCAAGAAGGTAGATGATTTTTTCCCTCTTCCTTGGGCCTATAACTGTGGCTCCCAGAAGGGCTCATTCAGTCTTATCCTTATGGCAAAATCCACCAAGAGCAGTAAAAGGAACTTCATTTGTCTTATTGCCTCAAGATATCCTCAATAAAAGGGAATGGAAGGGTAGGGAGGAGGGAGATATTAGAGATCTAAAAGTTTATATTTTCCTGGGGGAGAAGGTCATGCTTCCCTGGAGCAGGAGAAGAAAGAGGACTCAGCCTGAGTAGCTACAACTTTCCTAAAGGGGCAGGTTAACTTTGGAATCTTCCACTATCATAGCAGGTTATGAGGGCCAGCATCTGCAAGGGTTAAGAAAGAAGAGGCCTCCAATGGCAGCTAGTTGATCTTTTTCTCACTCTCCATCTTCAGGGAAGAACTTACCTTTTATCTCTATTCAGACAACTCTCAGATCGATATATCTGGCCCTGAGCTGCAGTGCCACGTCACAACTGCCTTTGTATACCTCAAACAGGATATATAGTAGGCATCTCAAACTCAATATGCCCAAAGGAGAATTTATTACCTTTCTCCCAACATGTTAATATTTACATATCTTTGGGACTAATAGGCACATTCAAGGGTCTATTTTGTTTTTCCTCCTTTAAATGATATTTTCTTCTGTATCATCGGGAACTGTGTATTTGCAAGCAAGGAATCAGTTTCATTATCCTGGTTAGAGGACATCAGAGAACCAAGAGAATGGAGAAAATCCTTCCAAGTGGACTTGGGCTCTTCATGTTTTGAGAGGCTCTAGATATGTGGTTCTACCCAAACTAGCTTTTGGTGAAAAGATAGTGATAAAATGCAAAAGAAAGCTGTGAGGGCAGGAAAAAGGTAGGTGATATATGTGTGGTATAAGAGAGAAAGGGCACAGACTTTGGAGTTTGGCGGGTTCAAATCCTACCTTTAACATTTAATACCTGTGAGGCAAGTCAGAACCTTCCTGGGTTTAATTTTTCTCATCTGTACAATGGGTAGGTTGGACTAAATAACCTTTCCAGCTCTTGATATATTATCTAGTTGAAAGGATGACAAATTTTGGCTTCCCCATTTATGGAATGTCCTGCCCCCTTACTATATATCTGGGTAGCAACTGAGCAAAGCCATATCCCTTCATACCAGCATGAACTCCAGTTTGGTCAAGAATTCTAAAGTATGAGAATAATATGAACCCAGTGGTGCTGTGTGGGATATCCATTATGATTTCTGAGAGAGTAGAACAACGAATATGAGGAATCTAGGCAGTTTGCTAGAAGCCAGTATGAGTTTTCATGTCATTCAGTGTCTCACCATTAGGATATAGGAAGTCATAAGATCATAGGTGGAGCTGGAAAGAACATGTGCAATCATCTAGCCCTAATCACTTATTGTACGGATGAGATGACTGAGGCCAGAGAAATTAAAGGACTTATAAAAGGTTACACAATCGGTCAACAAGTGTTTAAAAAGTACTCACTATATTCTAGGCATTGTAGACACAAAGAAAGGCAAAAACACAGTTCCCTACCTCAAGGAGCTCACATTCTAATAACAGAGACAACAGGAAGATGACTGTGTGATGAAAATGGAAGATACATTTCAGAGGAAAGGCATTAACAGTGGGGAAGACTGGGAAAGGCCTCCTGGAGGAGGTAGGATCTGAGCTGGTCTTAAAGGGAACCAAAGAAGCCAGGAAAGGGAGGTACAGTGAGAAGGGGACAGCATTTCAGGCATAGGGAACAGACACGGAAAAGGCATAGAATCAGGAAATGGAGTGCCATGTGTGAGCAACAGCAAAAAAAAGGTCATTGTTGCTAGATCATATACAGAGGGGAAGGGAAAGGAACAAACATTTATTAAGTACCTACCGTGCTAAGTGCTTTACACATATGACCTCATCTGATCCTAACAACAACTCTGGGAGGCAAGTGCTATTATTATCCCTATTTTATGGTTGAGGAACCTGAGGCAGAGAGAGGTTAAATGACTTGCTCAGTCAGTATAAGACTGTTTAAGACTGGTACTTAAACTCCAGGCCCAACACTCTATCCCAGGGTGGGGAACCTTCGGCCTCGAGGCCACATGTGGCCCTCCAAGTCCTCAAGTGCAGCCCTTTGACTGAATCCAAAACTTCACGGAACAAATCCCCTTATAAAAGGATTCCTGCTCTATCCACTACACCATCTAACTTCCTCTGAAGTCAGGGAAATAAAGTATAAGAAGACTGGAAAGATAGGAAGGGTCCGGGTTGTGAAGGGCTGTAAAAGCCAAACATACTTTCATATTCAATCCTGAAGGTCATTAGAGTTTATTGAGTAGAAGAATAATATAGTCAGACCTGTGCTTTATGAAAATCTCAGCTGAGTGGAGGGTGGACTGGGGTATGGAGAGACTGGGGGAGTGAGACCAAACAGCAAGTGATTGCAATGGTCCAGGTGAGAAGTGATGAAGGCTTGTACCTATGAATAGACAGAAGGGGGTGTATAGACAAGATATTTTAAAAGTAGAAATAATAAGATTAGATACTTAGAGTGAGTGCAAAAGACATATTGGGAATGAAACCCATGTTGGAAGCCTGGATGATTGAAAGGATGGTGGTACCCTCAACATAAAAGGGAAGTCTGGAAGAGACAAGGGAAACATTGTCATTCTAAATTCCTCACCTGCACTCCCCCTAAACATTCAACCTGTTGTCCAATCTTGTCATTTTGACATCTACAATATCTCATATAAATCCTTTCTTTACGAATCAAACAACCACAACCCTTTAGATCGTTACAATAACCTTCTTTTCTTCTTTTTGGAGGGGGAAGGCAGGGCGATTGGGGTTAAGTGACTTGCCCAAGGTCACACAGCTAGTAAGTGTGTCAAGTGTCTGAGACCGAATTTGAACTCAGGTCCTCCTGACACCAGGGCCGGTGCCCTACTCACTGCACCACCTAGGCGCCCGCAATAACCTTCTAATTGGCCTCTCTGCCTCAGGCCTCTTTCCATTCCTCATTACCTTCAGGATCAAATACGAAATCCTCTGGCTTTTAAAGCGCTACTCTTTACTTCCCTTTTCATACTCTTTAATCTAACAATGATGGCCTTCTTGCAGTTACTCGCACACAAAATGCCCTGCCTCCAGACTCCATGCCTTTTCGTGGCTATCTTCCATGCCTGGAATGTTCTTCCTCCTCACCTCCACATCATGGTTTCCTTCAAGACTCGCTTTAAATCCTACCTTTTGTAGGAGGCCTTTTCTAGTCTTTCTCCATTGCTAGTTCCTTTCCTCTGAGATGTACCTTCTATTTGCATCATTGAGATTGAAGAGCTTCAAATCGTCTTAAAGAGTGACTGCTATACTTGGTGCAGGCTCCAGTGCAATTTCATTTTAATTGTAGGCTGACATGTTTTGGTCATGTTCCTTCTGCTGCTGAAAGGGATTAGATTGCCAGAATCAGGACTGGCCAATACTGTCCTTTTTTAAAAAAATGTGCTTAAGGAATCATTCTAGTGAATACCAAAGACACCCTGAGTTTGAGACAATGTAGTGCAGTGTCGAGAGTGCTGGATCTGTTACCAGAAGACCAGGGTTAGAATCTACACTGATCCTGGGTGCATCCCTTGACCTCTCTGAGCCTCAGTTTACTCTTCTGCAAAACAAGGAGTTAGACATGTCAAACTGAATGTCCCGTAGATACCTTAGTCTCAACATGTCCAAAATTGAACTTATTATCTTTGCCCCCCCAGAACTGCCCTCTCCTTCTAACTTTCCTGTTACTGTTGAGGGTACCACCATCCTCCCAGTCACTTAGGCTCACTGCCTAGGTCACCTTTGACTGCCCACTCTCTCAAATCCTCTGCATCTAATCTCTTGCCAAGTCTTGCACTGTCTACTTTTGTCAGGTATCTCACATATGTCTCAATATCTCCTCTGACATTGCAATGGCCCTGCTGTCAGATCTCATCTCATGCCTAGGTTATTACAATATAACCTTCTGGTTGGTCTCTCTACCTCAAGCCTCTCCACATTCCAGTCTATCCTCCACTCAGCTGCCAAACTGATTTTCCCAAAGGGCAAGTCTGACCATGTTACACCACACTTCAGTGGGCTCCAGTGGCTCCCTATCACCTTCAGGATCAAAGATAAATCCATCTGTTGGGCTTCTAAAGCTCTTTGTAACCCCCCCCCCCCTTCCTCCACCTTTCCTGACTTCTCACACCTTACTATCCTCCATGTATTCTTTGATCCCGTGACATTGGCTTCCTTGTTCTTCTTTGCACAAGACACCCCCAACACCAGGTGTTTTCCTTGGTTGTTCCCCATGCATGGAATGTGCTTTCTCCCCATCTCTACCTTCTAGCTTCCTTGGCTTCCTCCAAGTCTTAAGTTTCACCATCTATAAGGAGCTTTTTCTAATCTCTCTTAATGCTAGTGTGGTTCAGTCATTTTTAAATTGTGTCTGACTTTTCATGACCCCATTTGGGGTTTTCTTGGCAAAGACGCTGGAGTGGCTTGTCATTTCCTTCTCCAGCTCATTTTACAGATGAGGAAACTGAGGCAAACAGGGTTAAGTGACTTGTCCGGGGTCACACAGCTGGTGTCTGAGGCCAGATTTGAACTCAGGAAGATGAGTCTCCCTGACTTCAGGCCTGGAACTCTATGCACTGTGCCACCTATCTGCCCCTACTAATACCTTTCTTCTTTTGACTACCTCCAATTTTTCCTATATAGATCTTGTTTGTACATAGTAGTTTATGTATTGTCTCCTCCATAAAATTGTAAGTTCCTTAAGAATAGGACTTATCTTTTGCCTTTCTTTGTCTTCCCAATGAGTAGCACAATTCCTGGCACATAGTAGGCATTTAAATACTAGTAGATTGACTAACTCCGAGGACCCTTCAAGATCCAAGTATATGATCCTTTCTGTTTTCCTTTTCCACAAGTATTCCACTGAGAGCTACCAGGTAAGACTCTCAAGCCTCCACCTGCCAAAGACAATAAATTTCATTTTATGTAGCCATCCCATTTGTGCTCTAGAGATGGGTGAGTTTGGATTGACTGAGAGATTAGGCTTATTCTCAGTGGCTTTGAGGGAAGAATTAGGACCAGTAAATGGAAGGAAGTTATAGGTTGACAGATTTCTGAGATTAGGAAAGGGAAAAGCTCCTATTAATTAGGGCTTGACCATAAAATAGGCTGTTTCAACACATAGTGAATTATCTTCCAACTTCCCTCCCCTGTACCCAAAATGTTGAAGCAGAGGCTAGGCAGCTAGCTACTTAGAGAAGAAATTCTGCACCGGGGGGGAGGTTGGCATAGCAAGACACTGTCCCGGGTGCTTTGGAAAGAAACAAAAAAGAAAACAATCCTTATCTTCAGAGGTCTTGCATTGTGTGGACAGAGGATACAGTTAAGTGAACACAAAGTGTATACAAGTTGTGCTAAGTAATTATAAGAAAAAGAGATCATTTGAGGGACCAAGAAAGGCCTCTTGAAGAAGGCAGCTCCTGAGCTGTGCCTTGAAGAATGTTAGGGGTAGAGATGAAGAGGGAGCACTCTACAGGTATGGGGGACCATGTATATAAAGGTCCAAGTTTAGAAGATATCATGTACGCAGATAGAAGAATATCATGTACAAGGAACACTTAGCAGGACAGTATGATGAGAATGGAGAATATGTGAAGGGTTAAAAACGTAAAACAAAGCTGAGAATGCAGATGGAAGACAGAGTATAAAGAGTTTTCCATGCAAAGCTGAGAATTTTGTATTTGATTCCAGAAGTAATGGGAGTCACTAAATATTGTTGCATGAGAGAGTGACAGTGATGTCTGTGTTTTAGGTACATCAGTTCAGCAGTTGTATAGAGGACAGATTAGAGCAGGGAGAGACTGAAAACAGGGGTACCAACTAGAAAATTATTTTGATTGTCCAGTTGAGAGGTGATGAGGGCCCAAACTAGCATAGCAGTATTGTAGGTAGAGACTCTTATGATTCCTTGATTCAAATAAATTCATCCGTGATGGTCAAGGTTAGTACTGGGCTTTCTGAGATTCATAAATTGTTTCTAGAGTTTTCATTCTAGCTGTTCTGTCTGTCTGGTACCACACTATAACTTACATTAATAAAGCTTTGTCAACCAGGCCAAGAACAAAGGTAATTATCTGTGGAATTTTATCTTTAAGTTTCTTTGCACCACTGCCTCAAGCCTTGGGGATCATATGTGCCCCTTACTTCTTCACTGATAGAGATTCTGGAGTGTGAGGACCCTGGGCTTCTTTCATGCTTTTGATACATGTACTCTACCCCTTCCCCCTGCACCCCCCAAATTATGATCTAGCAGTTAGCTAGGATCAAACTTAATGTAGCCCTAAGAACTGGACTTATTACACTCCCTCCTACCTATTTTCTCAAACATTCAATGGTGCTTTTTACCATTACTATTATTTATTAACACAGTAGATATCTATTAAAAGTTTGTTTATGATAAAGAATCCTGCTCACATTGTATGATCCTTCTGGGCAAAGGATCATTTCATATATTTTTTCTTTGCCTCCTTAGCACATGGCACACAATAGGGACTTGTGTGTGTTCATTTATTGAACAATAATCCTGATTAATAATAGCCATTATCTGTCTCTTGTGTTATGCTTATACATAAAATGTATCATTAGGGGTAGGTTTAAGTGAAATCAATATTTTCTGCATCTTTAGAATGACTAGTTTGGCTCATCTAAGCATATAAGGGTAAAATAGTGGACAGAACACTGAATTTGAATGTAGAGACTCTGGATTTGATTCCACTAGCAGTGGCTTGTCACATGTTTGGTATGACACATCCTCTCCCCAAGACTTAGCTTTCTTATTATAAAGCGAAGATAATAATACCCATACTAACTTCTTGTGGGGAGCTAATGTGGTAATGGATAGAATACTTTTGTAAATCTTTCATTGCCACATACTCCCCAGATATTATAGTCTCTTTTCATTTGGGACAAATACCCAAGTGTATAAATCCATCCAAATATATGGAAGCAGTTTTTGTTTTGTTTTTAATTCCATCTGGATTAACACCTTCTTTCTTTAACAACAGAAATAAACTATCATCATGTCACTGAAGTAGCCAATATTTGTCTGTAAAACAAATCTAATTAGTTATTTTTGAACATCTTGAAACTCTGATAAGCGCAAAGTGATCAACTGAATATATGTGTGTGTGTGTGTATACACACACACACACACATGCATGTGCGCGCACACACACACACACATATACATATGTGTGTGTTTCCCCCCCTTCTCTTCCCCCTCCTCATCCCTCTTCCCCCTCCCCTATGAGACCAAGAGAACTTGCCAAATATCATTGTATGTTTGGAAAACCTGACACTGACTGCAGTACTATTGAGGGGGAAGAAGGGGGAGAAAAACCTGAATAGGGTTTATGTTTTCTAATGGAAGTCAGATGTAGAACTTGATTGTATATTACTCAAAGAACATAGTTCATTTTCTCCATTAGTGATCAAGCGGCCTCATCCTGCTGTGGGGGTACTCATGAGAGTTACTGATGGAAGATGCCCCAAAGATAAATGTTTTCTTTTCATTCATATGTATGCGTGTACATGTATATATACATACATATATACATATACACACATACATATATATGTTGAAGGAATCTGATCACTCTAACTGATAGGAGAAGGGAAACAAAGGTTTTGAGCAAAACCAAAACAACTTTGAATAAGAACCTGCTTTAGATAGGCTTCCCTTACTAGCTAAATGTTGTATTTCCACTCAACAGAAAGGTATTGCTGTATGGTCATAAAAAGCTGGCCAAAACCCTGGTAACCTTTTCAGTTAGTCATGTTATTTTCAGTTCATGCCAACATGGATCACAGCTCTGACTCAACAGAGCCACTGGAGCAAGAATTCAAAGAGTTTAAAGAACAGCTAACTCAGAAATGACTTTTTTTTCTTATAGTATCATTATGCAATATTTCTCATAGTTTACCTTTTCAAATTTACCAACTCAATACAGATGAGCTCAGTTGTTGTTTGGCAAATGAAATTCTGAGTGGCGTCAGCACCGTTCCCAAAATTCCACTGCAGGCTAAGAATGATGAAGCTTTCCATTTTGGGGTGTTTGTTTTACGCAAGTAGTGACTTACTTTTCAGAGGTAAAAGTCTGTCTCATTACACGTCCACCTCAAAGAAACTAAAATTAGAATTTGTTTGATTAAAAGTTTGTGACTACACATTTGAAGAGGATACCTAAAAGAAGAAACTATTTCAATAGCATTCTAATTATATTTTTAAAGCCAATCTATAGTCACAAAATGAAGCCTTGGGCTTAGACCTAGATATACACTTCATCTGTAAGGTGGGTATGGCCTTTACTAGTCATTACACTAGCCCATTTGCCTAGGCCCTTTGAAGACTTTACTTAAAAAGAAAGCTTATTTAGATTTGAAGAAGTTTAGTCTCCCTCTTCCTTGTCCTCTCCCCACCCCCACTCTCACCCCCACATCTTTTTAATACAAAATAAAGGTAAGTTTGGGGACTGATCTGGTAAACACTATTTTCCAAATAGAATTGCAAACTGGCCATGCAAGATCTTGTAGTTTTAGGTTATTTTTGTCAAATCGATCCCCTAATTATGATAGTACTTTACTATTTCAAAAGATTCATCATTTCTTCAATGTAGATGTTCCTTTCACAGAGCTAGATCACATCTGGATACCTTAATAGATAGTCTTCAAGTAGAGGCTGTGATTAAAAAAAAATATTCCTACACATTAAAGCATTGTTGGTGCAACCATGAATTGGTTCATCCATTCAGAAAAGCAACTTATAATTGTGTGAAGAAAATAACTAAAATACCCCTTCACCCAGGGCATCCCAGGAGGTCAATAGCAAAAAGAAAGTCCCCATGTATACCCAAATATTCATAGCAGTATTTCTTTAAATAGTACCAAAGAACTAGAAGCAAAGGAAATGCCCATAGATTTGAGAATGGCTAAAAACGTTGTGACACATGAATGTAATGGAATATTACTGTGCTGTTAAGAAATACAACTATAAATACAGAGAATCGTGGAAAGACATAGAAGCTGATGCGGAGTAAAGCAGGTGGAACCAGGAAAACAATAAAAATAATTACTGCATCAACAACTATAATTATGAAAATACAAAGAATAATAAAAATCGAAGCTGAATCATGTAACATTATACTGACCAAACTTGGCCCCAAAGGAGAGACTGAAGAAAGCAGCTTTCTCCTCTTCTTTGCTGGGGTAGGGAACTAGGAGTGTGACTGCATATAAAGGCAGACTTTTTCTGATATGTTGATTAGTTTTGCAGAACTATTCTCCCCACTCTTTTTATTATTTGCTACAAATATAGCACCCTGCCCCCCCAACTCTTTCCAAGCTCTCTTCTTTTCCCTGGGTTAGGGCTGACTCATTCGCCCCACTTCTACCCGTTTTGTGGTACCCCTAGAGGATGGCCGTTATTGTGACCATGTGTCTATTACTCAGCTCTCTTTTAGGGTTCCAGGTATAACCCTAGTATGAGGAGGCAGACTTCTACTAATCACCATTTATACAAAATTAGTCACAATAACATTATTAACTCAAAAGCCAAACATTTACTAAACAAGAAGGCAAAAGCAGGAATAGCCATTAGATTTACTCAATGGAAAGCAAAAGCAGGGACAACTATGACAATCTACGCATGAATTTTGGTCACATTCTTCCATCAATGTTTATAGCATCTGTGAGGAAGAGTAGATACACATAGAAACCTAGTAAGAAGGCAGATGAGTAGGGAAACCTATATACTCAGGCCAACTAAGACTCTGAACAACAGGCTTTGGTGTCCTTAGTCTTCTTTAGAAGCCAGTCCATACCATATGATTTGATTTGTAATTTCTCATCTATAAGCTTCAAAACTCTGGAAACAGTCATATATAAATGAGCAGATAGACCACAATACTTTACAGACATTTTTAACTCTGTCAGTATTCTGCCTTCAAACAGGTCTCCTCTACATTTATCTGGGAGGTAGTTTTTTCCCCTTCAATTTCTCAGAATAATTTGTCTTTTCTCAGGCACTTTATCCTGAGGGGCTGTATTTCTTTACAACCTGAATTTGTCAGTATTTCTTATATCAATGTCCTTTTCCCTCTCCTTTCAGCAACCAAAATGTCCACAGAATGAGGAGTAGTACCTTATATAAGCATTCCTTGCTAGGGGTCAGGAGGCCGGAAACATTGGGAAATGTAGGTAATGTGAAAACAAATGATAGCAATGAAAAAAGTTTTTTAAAGCCCCTCAAAATCATCCTCACATGACCCGATTTCTGGCATCAATCCTCTCCAAATTTACCTAGGCTAGTTTTAAGATGATCAACATAGTTGTTCACTCAATGGGGTCTGTCCTTGATGTCTTGACAGCTTACTAGCACTCTGGTCACTTCCACAGCATCATGAAGTATTAGAGTGGGATGTTAGTAGAAAAGAAAATGTTATATTTATATGAGAGTATCGAAAAGATCTGTGATATCATAGAGAATTCTCCTTGTGTGGAAAGGTAGGGAAAGTGGGGAGGAACTCTCTCTGCTAACTTAGTAGGTAAAGGCTGGGAAGTTGCCTGAGATTAAGTGACTTGCCCAGGGTCATACAGCTAATAAATGGCAAAGGGAGGAAGGAGAACATTCCAGGCATGGGACACAGCCAGAGAAAATGTCCAGAGCTGAGAGATGGAGTTGTCCGTGGAACAGCAAATCATAAAAAATATTTCCTCCATAGAATCACATTTTAGCATTAGAGGAGATCTCAAAAGCCATGTCCAACCATTATTGGGATGGTCTACACATCCAATTGCTTTTTATCTTTGGGCAAATAGAGTCAGGTTGTGTGCTGCATGACTATGCTTGTTTTCTGAATCTGTCATTTAAAAAAAATTGCTATTCCCAGCCAATACTATCAATGATCAACTTTTTGTCATTGATGAGGCAAGAGTCGCTTCTTGGTGTAGGTACTTCTAAGATGATTAAAAGTGTGGGAATACATTTTGGGGGTTTTCCTGTCAGTAACCAGAGTTTAACTCTAAAAGAAAACACATTTCTGCTGCTAACCTTCTGATGTGATTGGGAACTACCTCCATAAGGTAAATGTATAAAACTCTCCAGAGCTGTCTTGAAACATTTCCTGTAGAAGGAAGAAGGAAGACACTCAACTGAGTTACCTCATCTTGGATTGGTAGAGGCACTTGGAGTACACAGTAGCAGCTGTCTCTTTTCATTTTAAATTAATATGACTTCTGCTTACTTTACCCTGTCCCCCAACTTGTTAGCAAATTATTACACGTATTTGAAAGCTATAAAAGTGAAAGTGATTTAGGAAAGGGCGTTTCTTTTCATTTTAAAAACTTACACATCAGAGGATGTTCGTGCTGGGAGGACCCTGAAGGATCCTCTAAATCTGCCACCTTCAGTTTTCTCAAGAAAACAAAAGCCCAGAGAAGTAAAGAAATTTGCCCAGGTTCTCGGCAGAACCAGAATTAAAACCCAGGCCTCCTGAAGCTCAGTCCAGATCTCTTTATGTTATAAGGCACTGATTTTCCTGGAAAAAAAGAAAGGAAATCCAAAGAATCCAGCATTCTAAGGATAAGAAAATTCATTTTGCTTCTGATATCAAAAACAGTTAGCATGAAGTAGCATGAAAGGAAAGAAAGTAGGGCCCTTAGAAATCATCCATCCAAGTTGCCCATGTTTTAAAAATTCAATCAATGACTAATTTTCAGGGAATTTGGAATGTATTATTTAATTATCTTATTCCTTTTTGATTTTGGGGGAAAGATTATAATCAAGATTTGGAACATATTTAAAAATGCAAATTTTGTTTGCAGACTATTCTATCAATATAACACAAAAACCAGACTATTTTCTTAGTGGCAAAGATAAAATTCCAGAGCTAGATGCAACACAAAATAATACAAAGAGTAAAGAGTTTCTTCTTTGTGGGTCATACAATAAAGGAAGTCCTTCCAGAGCTTCATTTCAGATGAATTCATAGTTGGGCATATAATATAGATGCAGAGTATACTTGCTCTCCCAACACCCATTTGCCCTGGAAGGTCAGATCCCTAGAATCCAACGGACTACTTCCCCCTTCAAGGTTTGAGGGGTAACCCTGAAGGGTTTAGGGTTTCCTTCCTAATGTGACTGTGTATGAGGCCCCATGACTGTGCTTCTCCTACTGATTATCACTTAATATCAATTAGCCAGCCAGACTTAAATAGCTTTTACTTAAGAATATTTATATGGTTGTATACAAAGAGCAGTTGGTACAAATCATTGACCCCAGAAGTCTGGGGCAAGGGTGGGGTATGTTTTCCCACAAGGAAATAGAGAATCCAGAGAAAAGTGGGCTCAAGCTTAGAAAGCACATGTGACAAAGGGGTAACTCAGTTCTTGGTTGCTAGAAGTCTTTTTTCTCTTCTTTGTGGGTTACTTATGAAGTCCTACTTAAGCATGAATGAGGCAACTTTCTCTAGGGTTTCTTGGAAAGTACCAAAGCTGATTTTCCTCAGTTTACCTACTCTGGTCTGTCCTTGATTCCCAATTTTAAACACTGCCAACAGCCACTTCTGCTCTGGGGATGCGGGTAAGGTGTCCATAGGAAGTCCAAAATATTCTACCCTCCAAAAATTCACCAGTCAAGAGAAAAGCAGCTAGGTGGTGCAGTGGATAAAGTGCCAGACCTGGAGTCAGGAAGACTCATGTTCCTGAGTCTAAATCTGGCTTCAGACACTTCCTAGCTGTGTGACCCTGGGCATGTCACTTTACCCTGTTTGCCTTAGTATCCTCATCTATAAAATGAGCTGGAGAAGGAAATGGCAAACCACTCCAGTATCTTTGCCAAGAAAAACCATGATTGAAATGACTGAACAACAAAAAAGCCCTTAGATAGCGAGGGAGCTTGCTCTGTGATTTTGTTGGCCTAGGCAATGCCAGGATGAGAATGTTCCTTCAGCATCTTCTTTATGGTGTAGTCTTAAAAGGTTGCCAGGGTATTAAAAGGTTAAGTGATTTGTACAGGGTGACTCAGTATGTGTTAGAGGCAAAATCTGAACCTAGATCTTCTTGGTTCTGACAACAATTCTTTATACACTCTGCTATGCTTTCCCCTCAGATATAAAAAGTAAGGGCTGGTATTTCTGAATGTGGTGCATCACCAGGGTTGTTGTGAGGCTCAAATGAAGTAATATATGATTATCATCAATACCTGTGGGTCCAGGGTTTCCCACAGCTAAACAAAGAGCGTAATCTAGAGCAGTGGTTAAACAGACTCATCCATGATCCGCTCAACCCTGCTTTCTGTTTGGCATTTAAAGGCCTTCACATTCTGGCTCCTCTTTCTCTGGCATCGTGAGTATATGTATATATGTATGTATATGTGCACATAGGCAGCTCTCTCTGTCTCTGTCTCTTTCTTGTCTTTTTCTGTCTCTGTCTTTCTCTCTTGTTTCTCTCTCTTCCTATCTCTTTCTCTTTCTCTGTCTCTGTGTCTTTCTACCTCCTGGATTCTGGGCTATACTTGTCCACCTGGGTCAGTGGAACTTACCTCCTCCTTAATTTAGTTGGCCTCTCTGGACTTAACTGTTTTGTCCTAGAACTTCAGGATATGTTAGAACTCTTCTATTTAACTAGACTCCTGGTCCTAGTCCCTCCTGGTCAACTCTATCCTGTTGTCACTGGATATGCCCTGGAATGACAAAAAAAATTATAGAATTGCAAGGGATCTCTAGAGATCCTAGAAACCAGTTCCTACCCAGCAAGGGTGCACTTAAATCTGTACCTGCTTCTTCTAGCCTTGGTTTGTGATCTCCTCCTCCAGGAAGCCTTCCCTGATCTCCTCTTCACCAGCTAAAAGTGATCTTTTCCTTCTAAAATCTCCTGTAATATTTTGTTTGGGCCTCTTTTTTGTACTTATGTTCTAATTTATTCTATCTGTCTCTCTCTCTCTCTATCTATCTATCATTTATTTATCTATTGTTATTGTACCTTTCCTACTAATCTGTAATCTCCTTAAAGGGGATTACTTTTTGTTTTATCTTTATATTCTTAGTGCCTAATAAGTAAGCTTAATGAACACAAATTCATATTCCTACATTCAGCTGAATTTAGTATTAAAATACACACATATGTACATATATAATTAAAAAGTGTTTGTTGAGCAAATGTTTAGCGAGATCTGCTCATTTAACTTCTCTAATCATCAACCTTTATTAATGCAGTGCCTCCATTATCTCAAATGAAATATATAATTTATATTTTAAAGTAAATTTTAAAAAATTACATTTGCTACATATTTTCTCAGGATTAGAAAAAGCAAAATAGTTATTTTCTTCAAAAAGCAACAGATGAAGAAATAATCCTTATTTACAGGATTGAACCTGGTCATTTATTTTCTATGAAAGGAAAAGAAACTGTTTTTAGTATAGTTTGCTTACTAAACTATATCTTTAAGGTACTAAAGTTTAGTACCTAAAAGATTCTTTGCTATTAATAAAAGCAGGATATGATTAATATACACTAAGAACAACTTTATTCTTGAATTAGTGACACTAAGAGCCAGCATGGCATTCTAGATAGAGTCCTGGACTTTGAGTCAGGACAGCTGAGTCCAAATCCTGTCTTAGATATTTATTGTGTCACTCTAGTCAAGTCTTAACTACTCTTAACCCCAGTTTCTCATCTGTAAAATGGTAATAGTTACATCTTTAGTAGTTACCTCAAAGGGTGGTCATGAGGATCAGTAAAATGAGCTAATATACCTAAGGCAAAGATTCTTTTTAAAAAAATTTTTAGTTTACAACACTCAGTTCCACAAGTTTTTGAGTTCCAAATTTTTTCCTCCTCTCTCTCCTCCCCCAACCAGGACATGTAATCCAATATAAGTTCTATATATACTTTCACATTAAACTTATTTACACAATAGTCAAGTTGTAAAGGAGAATTATAACCAATGGAATGAACCATGAGAAAGAAGAAACAAAACCAAAAAAGAAGAAAAAAAAGGGAGCAAATAGTTTGCCTCAATCTGCTTTCAGACTCCATAATTCTTTCTCTGGATGTGGATAGCTTTTTCTATAACGAGTCTTTTGGAGCTGTCTTAGAACCTTGTATTGCTGAGAAGAGCCAAGTCTATCAAAGTTAGTCATCACAGAAACCGTGTGTCTGTAATCATGCATAGTGTTCTCCTGGTTCTGCTCCTAAGGCAAAGATTCTTAACCTGGGATCCGTAAACTTTTTTTTCATACTTTGATAACTGTATTCCAATATAATTAGTTTCATTTCCCACATATTTCTTGCATTTAAAAACATTCTTCTGAGAAATAGTCCATAGAGGAGGAGAGCAGGGTAACTTTGTTTTCCTCTATGGTTCTAGGCTTCACCAGATTGCCAAATAGGGCCATGACACAAGTTTTAGAACTGTTGGGGGGGAACAAGTTCTGTTGACTTTGCCTTCTTAACATTTCTGGTATGTGCCTCCTTCTCTTTTCTGACACTGCTATCTCCCTGGTCCAGGCCCTCATGACCTCATGCCTGGAATATTACAAAAGCTTTCTGGTTGGTCCCCTTGCCTTGAGTCTCTCCCCACTACAATCCATCCTCTGCTGAAATTGATCTACCTAAAGCACAAGTCAGACCATATCACCTCTTTAAAGATTCAGTAAATTCCAATGGTTCCTTATTACCTCCAGGATCAAATAGAAAATTCTCTTTGGCATTCAAAAACCTTCATGATGTGGCCTCTTTCTATCTTCCTAATGTTCTTACACCTTATTCTCCTCCCTACTGGACATATACTCTGTGATTCAGTAACACTGGCTTCCTTGAGGTTCTTCAAACAAAACACTCCATCTCTTGACTCTGGGCATACTCACTGGCTGTCTCCCATGCTTGGAATACTCTCCCTTTTCATGTCTGATTCTGGCTTCTCTGGTTTCCTTCAAATCTTAGCAAAAATCCTACATTCTACAGGAAACCTTTGCTGATCTCCCATTAATGCCAGTACCATCCCAGCTGATTTTTTCAGTTTATCCTGTATACATCTTGTTTGTACATGGCTGTTTCCATATGATCTCTTCCATTTATCCCTGTGAATTCCTTGAGATCAGGACTGTTTTTTGCCTTTCTTTGTATCTCCAGCACTTAGCACAGTTCTTGGCACATAAGTGCTAAATAAATGTTTCTTGACTTAACTTGAAGAAGCCCTGATGTAAAGTATTTTTCAAGACCATTGTTCACATATAATTTGGGTGAATGTCAGGTAAAGAAAATTAATTTTTATTGTAAGCCATAGCAGGGAGAGATGAGTTGTTTGACAGCATTCTTATGTTAATCAAGTAGACGGAAACAATTTCTTAACACCATATGCAGTATAGATGGCAGAAAAATGGAAGGTGGTCAGTCTATAGCTAAGGCAGTCAGGTCTATAGCTAATCTCAGAGGCAGAAGCTTACTAGTCAATTGTTGGCATTAGGAGAGCAGAGCAAGGTAATGTTGTTTTGTTCTATGGCTAGCATAGTAGAGGAAGTTGGGTAAGTCAAAAATATAGTCATAAGGTGAAGAATGAATATGATATCTCATATTATACTGAAATGGAAGCTAGTTTAAAGATGGCAGTCACTCGTGCTTCTGGTTTAGTAGAGGTATGTGTAAGGGTTAAAGGTTGCCTTTGCCCTTAATAGGAGCCTTTCAGTATAGGTTCAAGTGCTCATAATGACTAGGCAAAGATATTGCTGTTTATTAGAGAAAACTCCAGGAAGTCAGACTTCTGTGAGACCTGAGGATTGTGTCAGGTGATAGAATAGGAAAGGGAAGAAAATTATATGTGTGTGAGGAGGGCAGGGAGGAGGGACTGCATAGAAAAAGAAGTCCTGGGGATCTAGGAACAGTCATAAGCAAAGAGCTAAAGTTTGTTTTGATAGTAAGGAAAGTAGGTCTGCTAGAATTGCACAAGTGAACAAAGATGGACAGTCAAGCTGTAGGTTGTGGTCACAGTGGGAAATAGTCCTACTATGGCATTTCCAAACCCAAGTCCCAGCAGAATTCTGATATACCAGAGCCAAGGCAAGAGGTAGTAGCAAATTCTATCCTGCCTGATGAGGTTAATAGATGTCTATGTTGGCCACTGAGGACTTGCTGAGAGGAGACAAGGGAATGATTGACAATTTATCATACTGTCCACTAATGTGCTGAGGAACAGTTTTTCTATCCCCTCATAAATTATCCCCAAGAGGCTTCTATCCTTTCCATCACCTAAGGAGGTATAAAAGATTCCACCCATTTGTGGATATGAAGTAGAGAATTATTTTTACTATTTGATTCCTTCTTGTTACTTACACTAAATGCTTCTCCTATTTGACCTTTGATTTCTAGATGTTCTGATAATAGAGGCAGTTGTATTGGATATGGCTTGGGTCATGTTTGGCATAGCTGACCAGATCTGGAGATCTCATAGTTTTCAGGAGTCCAATATTACATATACATATCCATAATTCACCTATACACTTTCAAAATCACTAGGTTACTTCCATTGATAATAAAAATGATAATAACAAATAGATGACATTTCCATAGAGCTGTAATATTTCTTGTTACCTTCTTCTGGGAGAACTAAAATTCTTAGGTTGACTCTGCATACTGTCTTTGAGTTTAATAATATTTTCCTTGGATAAAGAGTGTTTCTTTTAATGTCATTTTTTTCCTTTTCTTCTAGATATTCCTTCACTTCTATGGATTTGCACTTCCAATTGTTGCTTGTTTTGTTCCTTTAGAGAGACTTGCCATCACAGATCTAAGTTTTTTATCCTGACAGTTATTTTTGCTGTGCAGGACATGAATTCTGCTGTCTCATATTTCTAATTTCTCTTTTGAACCAGTCAGGAGCAGTTGTGGCTCCGTGTTCTCAAATTTCATAGGGTCCTCTGTCTTGGGTGTTGGATCATTTTCCTTCATTTTGTAGTATTTCTTCATAGATGCATGAATTTGTTTACTAGACCTGGAGGCCCTATTTCCTTCTGCTGTTAATATTTCCCCTGCTGGTTTATCTGCTTATGTTTAGAGTCTTTGGGTTTTTTTTTCTTCTGTTGGTCTTTGCTGATTTCAGTCTCCTCCCCCCTTATCATCCTCTATTTCTCACTTTCTGACTCCCTCACCTCTGATGGTAGTTTCCCTGGGGGTTGAATTTTAGAACATTCATAATCCACAAGCCTAGGTCTCTGCCTCCAGTGACTTTGGGAGGGACAGAACTGCCCCAGCTGGATGCAGAGATCTTTCCCTCATGTTCAGTGGTGCGCTACCCAGCCTCCCCAGATATGTTGTCTTATTCTGTTCCATCTGTACCTCAGTTCCTTGGCAAGGCAGTTCAGAGTGATGCCATGTTGGTGCTACTGTCAGTAGTTTATTTCTGTGATTTCAAATTTGGGTCTCCAAGGCTCTGGGAGGAGGGAAAAAGGAAAGGATGTGATTTTGAACTCTATTTCAAGCCCAGACACCATGCCTTTTCACTCTGATTCCACACTTACCCACAGAAATCTTTTGCAGAACAGAATGCTGCCACAGTGCTGGCCGCCAAGACTAGTGTAAACCTCTACAACCTGGATCTCCATAGCATTAGAAAGGTGGGGGGAGGATCTGGGGTGTGGGGTTGCATTTTGTTGTAAGCCCATGGGTAGGGTTGGCTAGTGAAGTTGGTGCTGGAGGAGGGAGCGCTTCATGAGCTCAGTCTAGTGTCAGTTCATACTTATTGTTTTTTAACCTTTTGGGGGGTTCCAGGTTTCCTAGACCATGGAGACAGCTAAAGTTGCTTTATCTTTGGTGCATAATTTTTGGTTTGGAGAGGTCTGAGAGTCATGAGGATCAGAAAAAATATCTAGTCCTCCATCTTGTTGGTCACATTAACCAGAAGTTCAGGTTCTAGTATTCCTAAAGCATATTCTATACACGATCTAATTTAACTTCCACAGCAACCTTATAAGGTAGGTATGACAGGTGTCAGTGTCCGCATGGCATGGATGAGGAAACTGAGTCTTAGTAAGGATGTTACTTGTAGCTAGTGTAAAAAACATTGTTCACACCAGGTCTGAACTTATTCCAAGGTGTGTCACTGGGTTGATTTTTTATGTTTCTTATGCTTAAAAGAGGAAAGTAAATATACATATCAATATATGTATATAAAAGAGGAAAATACATACATGAACATATGTACACACAAAATAGTAATGAGATATAATATTAATATAGTGCTTGCTAAGCGCCTTAAAATTATTATCTCATTTGATCCCCTCAACAACCTGGGAGGTAGGTGGTATTATTATTCTCATTTTACAGATGAGGAAACTGAGGCAAGCATGGGATAAGTGATCTTGCCCAGGGTCAACTGTGTAAGATTTAGTGGTCCATTTGCTCAATATGAGTCAGTAGTATGTTTTACTTGATCATAGCCACCTTCTTGTTTGTCCTGCTTTCTCAAAGTGGAGCAAAGATATCCGCAGGGTGATGTCTTGACTGACCCGTGAACTGGATTTGAATGAGGCAAAGTTGCACAAAGTCATCAGCCTTATTCTCTCTTTTAGAGTCATCAGAGTCCAGTGGCAAGACGAAAGTTAAGATGACTGACAATGGCCTAGATACGGTGGATGACCTTGGTGTAGTTGATATCTGACCAAGCTCTAAGTGCTCCACAGTACCTGCTTCAGCTGCCTTCAAGGCTATTGGAACAAATTGTCCTCTACCCATTAGAAGGGACACAGTTTCCAGCAATGGGGAGTTAATAGTCCAACTGTTCTCTGCTTCTGTTAGAGCTCTTATGGACTATGGTATTCAGTTCTGGGCACCATGGTTTAAGAAGGCCATTAATCAGCTAGACAGTATCTAGAGGGGTTGACCAGGATGGTGAATGACCTTGAGACCATGTCATATGACAACTAATTGAAGGAACTAGGCTGTTTAGTATAAGAAAAAGACTCAGGTGGGACATGATAGTTGTCTTCAAGTTTTTGAAAGGCTGTCAGGTGGGAGAGGGACTGGGTTTGTTCAGCTCGGCCCCAGAGAGCAAAACCAGGAGCAATAAGTGGAAGCTGCAGAGGCTTGATGGCAGGAAAAAGCTCTGTAACGATCAGAGCTGTTCCAAAGCAGAATGGCAACCTCCATCGGTGATGAGGAACCCATCCTTGTAGGTCTTCAAGCAGAGGCCAGAAGTTTTCCTGTTGGAATGGCAGTCGGGATTCTTTTCATGAATGGGTTGAACTAGAAGACTACTGAAGTCCGTACCAACTCTTAAAGCCTATGATTCTGGCATGAGGAATTGAAGAGAGGTAGAGAGAGGGTTACAGCTACTGCTAGCAAGCTTCTAGAATTAAAACACACATTATACCTTTCAGGGTTAAGAGAAATAATATTGTCATTTTGATATCAGGTCTCTGAACAGAGGGCTGGAGGGTGGAGCACTAAAATCCACCTGAAGCCTTCTTTTATAGAGGGCAGACTTTGCGACTCAGTCCAGTTTCCATCCTTGGCTCTGCTTGGCACTGAGCCACAATTCCTTGGAAAAAGATGCCCATGTGCCAAGTACCCTATGTTGTCCTCCTCCTCCCCTGCTTTCCAGCTTCCTTTTTTCTGTTCACCCATTAGATTGTAAGCTCATTGATGGCAGGGACTGTCTTTCTTAAGTATGTGAGTTGTACCAAATAATTTAATATTTGTTTTCATTTTGGCAGTGGTTCTTTCAAATATATAATAAACTCATGAGTTTTTAAAAAATCATTTTCCACAACTCTTTTTCATGTCAAAGAAGACACAATAGCGTGGAGGTTCCCTTCCTTCCACAAGGGCTCCCATTTAAAGAACTTTAAAATCTGAGAATTGGCTGAATCTTACCCTTTGTATTCAAAGATTATGCTACTAACCTGTTCTCACTGTGACATATACATCGACAGCAGAGTGGTGTAGTGGATAGTGTGCTGGTCTTGGAGTTATAAAGACTTCAGTTCAAACCCTGCCTCAGAAGCTTCTCTAACCCTGGGAAAATCACGTGATTGCTCCCTGCCTCAGTTTCCCTATCTGTAAAATAGGGATAATGACAGAACCTGCATCTCAGGGTTGTTGTGAGTTTTAAAGGATCTATTTTTGTATACACACACAAATATATATGTACATATATATGTTAATATATATCATATATATGGAGACAGTTGTTATCGTTCAGTCATTTTAGTGTGATGTCTAGCTCTTCATGAGCCCATTTGGGGTTTTCTTGCTAAAGATACAGGAGTGATTTGCCGTTTCCTTCTCCAACTCATTTTCCATATGAGGAAACGGGGGTAAATAGGGTTAAGTGTCTTGCCCAGAATCACACAGCTCATAAGTGTCCCAGTTTGGATTTGAACTCAGGAAGATAAGTCTTCCCTGACTTCAGGCCTTTCACTCTACCCACTGCACCACCCAGCTGCCTAGGTATGTGCCTAATTATTTACATGTAGACTAAGCACAAACCTCATAGTCATGCTTAATTCAACTAAAGACATATTTCTTATCAGTATAGTTTTGGTTCAGTCATTTTTCAGTCATGTCCAACTCTTCATGATGGTTTGCTATTTCCCTCTCCAGCTTATTTTACAGATGAGGCAAATAGGGTTAAATGACTTGCCCAGGGTCACATAGCTAGTGTTTGAACCCAGGTCTTTCTGACTCCAGGCTTGGCACTTTATCCACTGTGCAACCTGGCTGTTCTCGAAATACACACACATGTACCAACGCACATATGCATATATGTATATATACACACACACACTTATAATATTAAATTAGTTGTAATTAGTTGTAACTTTAAATTGCACATGGACTTTATGGACACCCTGTATATGCAAATGAAGCAATTTGCAAATCATATAAATCTTAACTATTATTAAAAGTAGCCAGAACTGTCCCTAATGAGGGCACAAAAAACTAGTGTGCTAGCCCTGTTCCTGAGCTTTGCATTGTCCCTGATGACAAGACCAAGAAACTTGAGTTCCACAGTATGAGGAGTTGGCATCACTAGCTGGTGCTAAAAAGTGACTGGAGGCATTCACATGCAAACTGGTACATCATTCAGGGCAACAGGGCACCAATTTCCCTTTGCTTTGTTCCATTTTCCGTCTTACGGCAAGTCACCTCTTTTTCTCTTCAAGTCTTCCTTTCACAGAATCACGGAAATACAATGCTGGAAAGGACCCAAGACCATAGAATCACAGATTTGGAATTGGAAAGCATCTTAGAAGCCATTAAATCCAACTTCCTCATGGTATGCATGAGGAGACTGAAGGCCCTGGAGGTTAGGACTTGTTCTTGGTCACACAGATGGTAAGTGTCTGAGGTAGTATTCAAACCCAGGTCTTCCAAGTCCAATACTTTATCTACTACTCCATGCTTTCACCCTATTTATGTAGTCAAATCCCTCAATTTATAGATGAGGAAACAGGCCAAAAGAGGGGAAATAACTAAGGTCACACTGCTAGTTAGAGGCTCACCAGGTATCCAAACCCAGGTCTGCTGTTTCCAAGTCAAGTGATTTTTCCATTCTGTCACACTTTGGCTCATCTCAAGATTCTGCCTGTGAAGCACTGGGAATTGAGAGAACCCACAAAGAGTGACTTGCCCTAGGCCCCAGGCCCTAGGCTCTACGGCCAGCTGGGATAATTGACCACACCGATCCTATGATATTCTCATCTGATTTTCCCTTTGACCAAAGAAAATCATATGATCACAGAATAAAGTTAACTGAACAAAACTAGGGTGAAACTGAGGAGCTCATTAGCTTTATGATCTCATCAACTCCATGTTTTAATATGTTGGACTTCTGATAAGTAACAGGATGGAACTTTTAGGGGTAGTATATGCATTCATTTAAGTTTTTATAATGAATAAAAAGTTAAAATACTCGAGGGTATACCTACACAATGCCAACCATGGAAATGAAAGTCTAAAAATTAATCCAGTCTTCTGAATTTTTCTAAGTTATTTCTAAATATTTATTTGACTCTGAGTAAATAAAAATATCTGAGTTATTGAGTTATTCCTTTTTACTCGGCTTTTTGGTGATATTTGGACACAGCCTGAATGAATCACAGAAGGAGCTTATGGGGAAAATTTTTTAATAGGTTACAAATCTGTTGTTTGGGGTATAGTGTGGAAACTCTGGAAACAGATTTGTGTATTAGTTTTTCACTTTGCCACCAGATGTCCTCCATGAGTAGGAAAATATGATGACTTGAGTGATATTTTGGAGTGTGAATGCCCAGCATTTTTGAATATTTGACAGTGAAAGGAAAGTCTGAGTGAATGTAAATGTTACCACAGAGTTTTGGATGAGATGTGTGTTTTGGAGGCTGCTTTACAGGTGTAGCTTTCAGAAGCAATATTTGGTTAACTCTTAAATTTTCATTTTTCATACTTTACAAATATTTACTTAACATACTTCCTTTGCACTCACCTCAGAAATGAATATCTGCATTTTGAAGTGAATTATTATATCTAGAAGTGTATATTGGGAAATACTATGACCTTTTTGTAAAACACATAGATAAAAATCCTTAACTTTAAATTGAATTGCCTAAGAATTTTGAAAGCAAGTTTGTATGATGGCTATTTAGGTTAGTATCAGAAAAGCCTAAAATGTTCTTAGTATTAAATTATTTATGAGCAAGCTGTTTACATCATCAGGAAGCATCTGCTAATGAATGTTAGATTTGAGGTCAGATGATCTGGGTTCTAATCCTGGTTCTGCTATTCCCTATGTGGCTTTGAGTAAGAGACGCTCCGTCTCTAGACTTAGCTTACTCTTCTGCAAAATGATGGAGTTGGACTAAATGACATATAAAGCTCTTTCCAGCTTTAAATCTCTGGTTCTGGGATCTTATGAATAAGCCAACTTAAGATTTACCAATAAAACACTTTAGAAATTCATGTATTTAAAGGATACATGTATCAAACAGTTAAGATTCATGGAATGTATAAAACAGATACACTCTACAAATGACATTTATCTCAATATGGCTTGTGTCATATTCAATATTGAGGACAACCTTTTTATAGTATTGAAGAATCACCAGTATGGGGGGGGATGGGTGTAAGGATAACACCTGCCTTACAGACTTTCTGTGTTTCAGTGAAACATATACACTAGGCATTGCTAAATGCTTGAGGACATAATTTTGCTCCAGTATAACTGTATCCATTATAGTGAGATTTTCCATACCCTCATTTTATTGGGGGGAGGAGGAAGGAAAATATGGGGAGGAAGACGAGGAGAAGGAAGGAGGTATAATACTGTTATCAAAAAAAAAAAGACTAGGACAATCTATATGGCATTAACAAACCAAATGAAATTTTAGTCAAGCAACCAGACATTTCCAGATGTTTTGGCATTGTATAGACCAAACATCTGAATGACTGAATTTTCCCCTCCTTTCCATCCAGACAGGAGGTGGTGAAATTTTAGTGTCTTTCAAGGGGTACAGTTAACACTTCACCATACAGTTAGCCATAGTAAAAGTGCTTTGGTGTTAGGAAATGTTTATTGCCACACCCCAACCCACATTCATTCTTGAAAAGATTTCAAAGCCATGCACCCTTCTCTGGCCTACCCTCCACCCTCAACATGTAGAATGTGGCTTGCAATAGGCCTCTTCTGGCTTAATCTAGTTACTAGTCCTAGGATCCTTGGGTAGCTGGGGTGGGATCAGGGGAGAGGGAGGTTTTAACATCTATTCTTATTAGATGGCTAGGTTGTGCAGTGGGTAAGACGCTGGCTTTGAGGTTAGAACTTAGGGAGACCAGTTCAAATCCCACCTCAGATACACACCAGTTGTGTGATTCTGGCAAATAATATCTCTCAGCCTCAGTTTTCTTATCCACAAAATGGGCATAATAGCACTTTGGTCCAAGAAGATCCAATGAAATAACTCATGTACAATATTTTGCAGATTTTAAAGGATTATATAAATGCTAGTTGGTATTATTATTCTCATACTCAGAGTTTCTATTACCTTTGGAGGATTTGGGAGCAGAGAGGTAGAAGATTACTAGAGATGCCTGAGAAAACTTTTGATTAAAACATTCTTTTATTTTTCTCTTCCTTCCCTCCCTTTTCTGGACCCTCCTCATCCTTGCCCACTAGCCACATAGTCATACCACAACCATCCAAATTTTCATATAATCCTAAGAAATTGGTGACAAACTAAGGCTTTCTGCTTTCTACTTCATTGCTCTCTGAGACAAAGTATCACTTTTTTCTGGTTGATCATTAGCATGTATAGCATTTACACCAAGTTATAAGTATTTGCCAACGTGACTTGCTGTCTTCCGTATTCTTTGTCGTTGTCCCCAATCCTGCGAGTATTTTTTCCCTTGACCTGCAACAGCTGCCACAGGAAATGAATAAGGATGCTGATGTCTGCAAGTGGGAGGGAATGGTGAGTGGCAATCAGGGCTGAGGGATTTAATGGGAAACCACACTATCCCAGTTGTTCTCTTTTGTTGCCCTCAGCTGGTTTTTTTTTTTTCTCTCTCTTCATTCTACCCATCCCAGCAGCGTAAAGCATGATAAATACATAAAACTTGCATTCAAAGCCAGCTCCTCTTCTTAGAACCAAATTTCCCAACCTTCCCAGGCCTTAATTCCCTCATCTATAAAATGAAGGAGTTGGACTAAATGACTTCTGACATACCTTCCAGCCCTAGATCTACGATCTTATGGACATCCAAGTTCCATTTGCATTCTTTTGTTGAACCCGACACTTTTTGGAGATCTTGAGGGAGACGTTTCGGTCACATCGCAGACTGAGCACAAATCTCACAGTCTCCCTTAACTCAACCAAAGACATCACATTTCTTATCAGTAACACCTGTACCTTAAAAAAAAAAACAAGAACAGCAACACCTCTCTTTAGCACTTCTGCCTTGAGAGTGTTTCTCCATCTTCTTCTGTTGTCAAATTTAGACTGTAAGTCTGTTATCATTTGTCACTTTAATACATTGTATGGCTAATTTTAAAAAATTGGATACACAGTTTTACCAGTGTAGGGAGAGCTCAGAGAAGAACTTCCTCTACCAATGTAGGCCACTGCCTTATCTGCAATTCATAGTGTTACAGTGCTGCTTGGGGATACGGGGAGAGGGTGTGGGGGAGTGTGGCAGGGCAGGTGGCTTGCACAGGGTTACACAGCCGGCATGTGACAATGTGAGACTTTAATTCAGATCTTCCTGCTTCCAAGGTCAGCCCCCTTTCCAATATGTCACACTGCCTCTTATGTGAAAAATATGTGTAAAATATGTATCTATGTATATATCATATGTGTGTATGTGTATTACAGGACACCGATAGGCTACATATATATAGTATATATACATACATACATACATATATATATATATATACATATACATATATATATATATATATCATAGGCATTTATTTTTATGAACAAATTCTTCTAGTGACCTGGACCTTCATTGGCATCCAGATGTTTAATCATAGTGTGTCTGACTCCGAGTACCATCCTGCCCTGTGATAAAGATCCCTTGGGTAAAGTTTCATTCTGATGCCTTGTTATGACATGAAGGCTATTCACATATGACATTGTAGGCTATTCACAGATCCTAGCAAGTAAGACTTTTCAACCTTACCAAGCTGAAAAGGCTTTATATACAAGCTCAGCAACTGATGGTGTATTATCTAAGGAACAGAATAGCAAAGTTTTCAGAGATACACCAACAGAAGGTTAGCCATGGCCATCTCGTGAAAAAGCATCTCTTAAGGCATATAGTGGCTATGATCCACTTCCCATTTGATATACATCCCAGGTGTTTTGAAATATAAATGGTACAGCTCCAGCAGCAAGTTCTTTGAGAGGACCTGTCATAGTGTCTTGCATATAATAATAATAATAATGATAATAATGATGATAATAATAATAATAATAATAATAATAATAATTTGGTGATTTGGATTTCTGTGAAACAGTCTCTACTAGGAGTATCCCCAAGATTTTTCTATATAGTAGGAAGTCTACAAAGACTAGGGCAGCTAGGTGGCAAGGTGGAGAGAGCTCTAGGCCTGGAGTCAGGAAGACATGAGTCCAAAACCAGGCTCAGACACTTGCTAGCTGTGTGATCCTGGGCAAGTCATTTAACTCAGTTTCCTCATCTGTAAAATGAGTTGGAGAAGAAAATGGCAAACTACTCCAGTATCTTTGCCAAGAAAACACCAAATGTGGTCACAGAGAGTAGGACATGACCAAAATGATGGAACAACAGTTACAGAGATGAAGAAGTCAGGTTAATGTAAGGAGTGTTGTCCTACAGAGACTCATAGTGTAATCCAGGACAATTTTCTATGTATTGTGTTATCTTTAATGTTCCTTTAAAGTTGCCATTTATTTAATTTTCTTTTCTTGCTTTAATCAGGCATTAAGTATTTATTATGTACCTACTTGGTAGATTGTGCTTGGTATTGGGGGCATGGAAACAAGAAAGCAATGGTCTGCGCCTTCAAGAAGCATTGGGAGCAATGACAGGTACATCTATAAAAACATATGAAATATATGCAAAATAAATGCATAAAAACAAGATCATTGGGTGACGCACCTGCAGTTGAGGAGTCAGGAAAGGCCTCAGATAGCAATAGGTGGCATCTGAAACAAGATTTGAGGGTGGGCATTCCAGGGCTGGATGACAGTACATGCAAAAAAGTTTACGAGGGAGGATGTTGCCTGTTTGGAGGAAAGGGGAAGCACTTTGAGGAAAGACTGGGCATATTTGTTGATATTAATAATCTGAGATTTGCAGGATCTAGACATTATATGGTCCAGCTCCCCCATTTTAAAGATGAGGAAACTGAGGCCCAGAGAGATTAAATGATCTGACAAGGTTATACACAGGTATTAAGTAGAGGTGCTGAGATTTAAACTGAGTCCTCTGACTTCAGATCCAGACTCGAGACCTGCCTTCTTCTGGGAATGTGAGGAGCAGACTTGGAGGATTGCTTGGTACTCCAATACCATCAGAGCTTATATGCCCTTAGCAGTTCTAGAGAAGTAACCAGTGATGGGACTTGCTTTTAAAAAATTTATTTTTATTTTCAGTTCTAAAATCTCTCCTTCCCTCCCTCCCTTCTCCCATACATAGAGAAAGCAAGAAATATGACACCCATTTGCATATGAAGTCATGCAAGGCATATTTCCACATTGACCATATTCTGAAAAAAAAAAGCAAGAAAAATACAGAAAAAAATGTTTTAGTCTGCACTCTGAGTTCATCAGGTCTCTGTCTGGAGGGGGGTAACAGTTTACATCACAAATACTTTAGAACTGTGGTGGATCATTATATTGGTCAAAGTTACTTAGTCTTTTGGGGTTGATTCTCTTTACAATATTGCTGTCATTATGTAGATTGTTCTGGTTCTATTCTGTTCACTTAGCAGCAGTTTATATAAAAGTCTTTCTAGGTATTTCTGAAATCAACCCCTTCATCATTTCTTACAGCATAATAACATTCCAGTTGATGGAACTTCTGAAAAAATTACTGAGGCCTAAATGGTGAAAAATACTCTACTACTTGAAAGTTTGTGTCAGGGCTTGATTTTCAGGTAGAGAGTGATCCTAGCTTTTATTATTTTTTGGTCATTATTCCATATCTATTGAGCCAACAGCTGAGGGGAATCTTGGCTTAGTGTGGGGAAGGAGTCTATAGTGGAGAGAATTGGGTTTTATTTTAAAAATTTAGAAGTGATCCTAACGTTTATGAATTATCACTTTAGTGATGAGGGACCACTCTCCATTGTGGCTGACTACTTTGGCCTGGAACAAGATAAATGGTCATAGGATATTCAAAAGAGTTAGAGATTATCATAATAACTATTCTGATATCCCAAGTACAGAGTCTGGCCTGGGGTATAGCTACAGCTTCCACTGCAGAAAACATTTCAGGTGGGAGGTTCTAGTGTCTAGAATAAAGAACTATCACTCATTCTCCTCTGCCAAACATTTATGACCTGTCACTCAATGCACTTTGTGGTTGGTCAAGAAACTTAGCAAGATTTTGTATGGAGGAAAAATCATGATAGGATGGAGAAGCTATTGCTGAAGGAGTAGAGAGTTATACCAAACAGGTACCTCATCACTATTCCTCAGACGACCTGAACTAAGACTGTGTGCCCATATTTACCAAACTTAAGTAGTCCTGGCCACGCACTGAAAATTTTGTGTTCAAATACAGTGATTTTTTTTAAAAGTGTGATAGCTGTGATATAAGAAAATACACCTATAGGTGAGGTATGTTCAGGTAGATTTTGAGTCAGTTTCATTTACCCATTCCACTTCAATTAGCAAGGTAATTGTACCCCAGATACAAATAGTAAAGTACTTTATACTTTTGGAGTGATTCTGTTCTGTCGTCTTTTAGAGAGTAAGATTCTAGGCATGGTGATATGGTACTGTAAAACTTGCAAAGCACTTTATTTATAAGAAATATGTGAAATATATAATACAAATACCATTACCCCCATTTTACAGATAAAGAAACTATGGATAAGTGACTTACCTTTGGTCATATAATCATGGACTAAAACTCAAGTTTCCTAACTCTGGACCCTGCACACTTTCTACTATACCATACTCCCTCTCATAATTATATTCTTGCTATGATTTCATGTTTAGTGGTCTTACGAAGAAACAGGGACCTACTCAGATATGGACAGAACTTGTGACTTTTCTGGGATATGGATTTCCCATGTAGAAAATGTGTAAGCATCTCTCAAAAAATGGATTATGATTCTTTTAAAAAACACAAGTAATTCTCAATTTTCCACTAATGTTCTACTCTAATGCCCCAGTGTGGCACAGAAAACCTGCATTCTCAAAGGCTATGGCAACATGGATGGGAGCACCTAGGTGGCACAGTGGATAGAGTTCTGGGCCTCCAGTCAGGGAGAGTCATCTTCCTGAGTTCAAATCTGGCCTTGGACACTTACCAGCTGTGTGATCCTGGGCAAGTCACCCAACCCTTTTTGCCTCAGTTCCTCATCTGTAAAATGAGCTGGAGAAGGAAATGGCAAACCACTTCAGTATCTTTTACCTAGAAAATCCCAAATGGGGTCATGAAGAGTCAGAAACAACTGAACAACAACAACAACATGGCAGCATGGTAGAATATTCATTTTGGAATCAGAAATAGCTGGGTTTGAATCCTGCCTCAGATACTTACTAGCTGTGTGACCCTGGACAAGTCTCTTAACCTATTTGCCTCAGTTTTCTCATCTATAAAATGAAGGAGCTAGACTAGAAGATTTCCTATGAGCTCTCATAGTTCCTACCAATCTGGAAAAGTGTTAAGTAATACACATCTTTGAGGATCACCTTAGCTAAATTCAGAGAGGTTCATTTTCTGAAGATGATAATTATCATCATATCATATCATGATCATATCATCATCTTGAGATGATAAGGGCTTTCTGACATACTAACTCTAGAAATTAATCTGCTCAGGCATAGGAGGGTTGTCATGGGCACTCAGATAAATAGTATCTACATTCATAAACTTAACCTGAAGAATCGTCTAAAAACACCCCGGAATCCTCCAGGGTGGTAACAATCTAAAGGACCAGGACAGCTTTTTCCCTGGTTCCTTGACAGCAGTGGGGGGTGGGGAGGTGGAGAGGGAAGGTCAGTGAAAAGCAAAACCAAAACAATAGGCCCCAAACCCTGGAAATGCAGGGTCTGGTTTACATTTATCCCTTTCTGTAACAACGTTGTAAGCAGCTTCCTCAGAGGGTGTGTCTTCACTTCCAGCTGTCTTTTAAAAGCCACGTGTCAGCTAAACGCCTAGTTTACATCAAAAAAGAGAAACTAGGGGAAGCACCAAAAAAGAAATCCACCCCTTTCTGCTCTTCCTATAATAATATTTGATACAGAACTTAGATGTTTTTTCTGCCTAGTTTATGAGTTCATTATACCTTTTAACTGGTCTTTAAACCAAACGGTTTCGAGCTGGGACAACAATATTGGGTGAGAAGAGAATTCAGATAGTGTTTACAAACAAGAGAGCGCTCCAGAAAACCTCTCCTTCTTTAGTACCTTGCGGGTCTCAGAATATTGCTTATAAGTTTGTAGTCCCGGAGCTAGTTGTGCGAATGAGGCAACGCCTCTCTTGTGGGAGAGAAGACTAGGGGGAGCGCCTATTTAAATATAGGGTAGCTGGATCTTTCTATTGGCTGCAGTTCTTGTCCATCATCAAGGAAGGCGGGGCGATCTGGGGGTTGGAGTGTGGTACCTGAGAGAGTCTCGCATCTGAGAGTCAATGCTGCGCGTAGTGGGGAACGAAGAGGCAAGGAGAGAGACGCACTAGCCGACCGGGAAATATCGGTGACTTTTCTTCCCGTGACACAAGCTTCTACTCCCTTCTCTCCCACCCCTGTTACGTGCGGGGATTTCAGCTCAGCTCCTTGAGAACAGTACGGAAAACAAGAACCTTGCCGGCTTCACTCTGGGACTTCATCAACAGAGTGCAGAGATTTCTTAGAGGGGAGCGACGGTGGTAGGAAGACCAGGGGAAAGGAATTTGTGAAGGAAAAAAAAAAAGTTTGGTCTTCTGGAGAAAGTTGGCTCCCCCCTCCCAGTCTTTTTTTTTTTTTAAACAAATCCCGAAACTCAACCCAGAGTGCGCTGCGGTACCTCTGTCGCTGCCCTTTTTGCTGTGGGGGCTCGCGTCCAGGATGCGGGGTGCTTCCCCGCTCTCGTGAGCAGCTCCTCGCCTCCAGACTGATCCCTTCGTCCATCCCGCCCCACAGTGAGAGAGAAGGACAGACAGGCAGAAAGGCAGACTTACCAGCGCGCACCCTGGAAGGCCAAACGGGGCAAACGCACGTGGATGTGTTTGTGTGTGTGCTCTGGGCTGGCAAGGGGGGCGAAGGTGACACCACAGTGGCCTGCAGAGGTCGGGAGGAAGCCGGGCTTGGGTGCAACATTGGACTAGAAGCGGCTTACCTGGAACTTTCAACAATCTCTTCGTACTTCTGCACAAGTTGGTTTTGGATCTTCCTCCTAGACCCTCACTCTTTCTGCCCCTTCGTTTCTCCCCCACCCCTCCAACCTGGGCAACTGGGGGAGCCTAGGAGGACCATGCGAGATAAAGACTGAGGTCCAGGAAGGGGAAGAGAGCCGGTAGCAGAGGGGAGGGTGGAGGGGGGATAATCACAGAAAGTGTCACGAGCGGCTCCCCCCTCCTCCTCCTCTTCCACTTCTTCTTCTTCCTCCTCCTCCTCCTTCTCCTCGTCCTCCTCGTCCTCCTTGGTTCCATTTCCCAAGTGGGAATCCAACGGGGGGCCAGCGGGAGCAGCCTAGCAAAGGGGGCCCCGGGCGGGCAGGCGGGGGATGCCGCTGCTGGGGAGGAGAGTGCAGTGGCTATGTTGGTGGTGGGGGCTCCTGTGCGGCTGCTGCTGCCCCCCGCCAGTTCTGCCCCTCCTGCCCGCCGCGGCCGCAGCCGCCACTGGAGGGGCACTGCTTGGGAACAGCAGCGGGAAGAGCAATAGCCCCGGGGAGCAGCAACAACCACTGCAGCAGCCGACACCGCAGCTGCCCTCCTCCTCCTCTTCTTCCTCCTCCTCTGGTTTCCTCTACCGGAGGCTCAAGACACATGAAAAACGAGAGATGCAGAAGGAGATTTTGTCTGTGCTGGGGCTGCCCCACCGGCCCCGGCCTCTCCATGGATTACAGCAGCAACAGCCGCCACCACCTCTGCAGCCCGAGCATCGCGGGGCGCTACCGTCCCCTCCGCCCCCGCCCCCTCCAGGGAGACTGAAGTCGGCTCCCCTCTTCATGCTGGATCTGTACAATGCCCTGTCCGCCGACGAGGGTGAAGAGAGGGGAGAGGAGGAGGAGAAGCAGCAGCCCCCGCCCCAAGGAGGGGGCGACCGGAGGGGTTGGTCCCAGCAGCGGCTGCCGGCCAGCCGGCCCTTGGCTCCGAGCGCGGCGGCGCATGCCCTGCATCGCAAAAGTCTCCTTGCCCCGGGTCCTGGAGGCAGCGGTGGAGCTTCCCCGCTAGCCAGCGCTCAAGACAGCGCCTTTCTCAACGATGCTGACATGGTCATGAGCTTTGTGAACCTGGGTAAGAATCTACATTCCGTAGACACATAGATAACTACCTTTCATTCCCTGCCGCCAGGTGACAGGGGAGTAACACTAAAGTGTGCTAGGCTCCTAGGCTGATGAAGGGTGGGCTCCCGGGAAAAGAGCACCGGACTGATAGCCACGACCATCGGTTCTACTCCCAGCTCTGCCACTAACTAGCTGTATGAATTGGACTAATCACTTTCTCTCTCTGTAAGATGAGGGGCGTTGGACTCTCTAAGATCTCTAGAATTCTAGTCTCTGAATTTGGACTCTTCATTACTGCCTTTAGAGCTTCTGTCTGGGGAGCTGGCTCAGTCAGGTGTCTTGGCTAGGCTACCACCTGGACTTTCCTGACTGGCCGGGGTGTGCAAACTCCCCGGAGGACAGGGATCAGCCAAGTAGTTCCGTGCTTTTGGTTATAGGTTGCAGCAGACATAGTTAGACTAGCTCCTGGAGGTCCTTTTTCCTACCCCCCCCCCCTTTTTCATTGATAGCTAAGTGGTTAGAAGTGCCTGGTCTTTCTTAAAGCAGAGCATCTTGGTGCTTCTTTCAGTCAGATTGAGAACTAAGCGGTCAGGTATCCCCAAGTGGCCAGGGTATATTGTGTCCTCATTTGAACATCATCCTTTTTCTTGGGGAGAGGTTAAACCTGCTCGTGGAGAAATGCAAAACCTAGAGCTTACCAAGCCTGTAGAAAAAAAATTAGAGCAGCCTTTAACATCCAAATTATTTTGTTACCGTCCCAGCTAACCAATGGCTCTTAACTCTTTTACTATTAAATCTTCAAATTTCTAAAGCCTAACAAAAACGGTGTGTGTTGGGCGGGGGGGGGGGGGGCAGTTAGAAAGGAAGAAAAGAAAGGATGGATACAAGGTGAGACCTTGTTGAGAACTGTTGGAAACACTTCCATAAGGTAATAGTAGTGAATGGGAATTTTGCTGTTAGGGAGAATTGTTGTGGTAGCATTCATAGAGAATTCTGCATATTTTTAGCCATAGCTCTGAAATCAATGTTTAGTGGATCCAATTCATTCCTAAAGATTGAAAAAATAAAAGAAAGTTAGGAAGAGATTGAGGAGGGCTTCAGAAATCTCACAAGTTGCTTAAGGAAGAGAATGAGATTCAAAATCTAGTTCTATTAATTTATTCTGTAAACTGGGATAGGCCATTCAACTTGTCTCTTAAAGTGTTCACATCTATAAATGAAGATGAGATTAAGGTTTTTTTTTTCTGAATGAATATTCCTAATATATGCCATTGACTCATTCATGTCTTCCCCTCTCTTTTCCCTGTGTGGAATGTGCTACTTTGTCAGGGTGGTTTGGTACTAAGTCACTTCAAGAGAAAATGTGGTTGTTTTTAGTGACTACAGACTCTAGTGCTCACACATTCTAAAAAAAATTGCTAGAATTGGTGCCTTCTAGGTTCCAAGACGTGGTAGGTAGAATAAATAATGCAGAGAATAGAATGCCACACAGAAAAATCATCCAAACACAAAGCAAAACAAAAAAAAAATCCAGTCACTTTAAGGGCGTTGCTGATTTGCAGCACTCCTCAAATGAAATAGCTATTTCTTCACAAGTGAATCTATAAGTGATTCACAAACATGTCTTCAGGTTGCTGCTGCTGCTGGTGGTTATTGTTGGGGGGAGGAGAGGATGGACCCAGAGATGGCAAGGTAGGGTTTCTTAATAGCTTACAAAACAACATCTCATAGCAGGTGCAGCCTTGGAGCCTGCCAACCCTGCCAGTGTGGAATACTTCAGGGTCTGCCTTGCAACTTTTGTATCCAGGGATTTTGATTGGGCAGGAATTTTCACAAATGATGGCAGCCAAAACCAGGGTTGGACTACCTCCATGAAGCAGGCTGGACAAATTCTCATGATTCCAGGCCACTAAGCAATGGTTCCAGGGGCATCAGGCCAATGCTGTTCCTTGCCCTGCTTGCCCTGCTTCCTCTCCCTTACTTAACACCCCCTTCCACCCTGGGCACATCCAAAAAGTACAAGTTGGTCAACTGGGAAAAATGTCCAGTTGCTTTTGGGGGGTAATCTCATTTCCAATTAGAATGGAGAAAGTCCTAGATTCCCTCTCTGTCAATAATGATAGTAATAAAACCAGAATTTCTGAAGATATGTGGTCATTAGGATGTCCCAGTAATGTTCATCCAAGGGCTACACAGAAACTGCATTACCTAAGGAAAAACTGCTGTCTATCCATTACATTGATTTGCTATAAACTCGGACTAGGCTAGCCCTAGGCAAGACTGTGAAGAGGACAAACCTTTTTATTTTTATCTTGTTTTATGGTTTCCTACAAACTCTTTGCTCAGGTTCAATCACAAACACTTATTTAGAGTACACTCTGGCCAAGGCCCTGTACTAGGTACTAGGAATATAAAGACAACAGAAAGAAACAATAGAAACTACTACTAAATAGACTACTCTTAAAATACTTTACATTCTTCTGGGATTACACCGTGTGCACCCGTGTGCACAGGTAGGTAAAGACAAGATAGTTTGAGGAGGGAAGAAGGAACTCTAATAGTTGGGGGTGTGTGTGTGTGTGTGTGTGTGTGAAGCTATCTCAAAGGAGGCTCCTCTCTTTTGTTTTTTAAGAACTTATCCAATGTCCCATTTCCACACATTTCCATACACTAGCCCCTACCTCCCTACATTGCTGTGAAGATCAAATAGGATGGTGAAGTTATCCTTGCTATCTGCTAAGGTTGACAACTTGGAGAAATATTTGCAGTTTCAGAGAGGACTTTTAGAAATCCAGAGGAATTGGGGCAGCTAGGTGGCGCAGTGAGAAGAGCACCGGCCTTGGAGTCAGGAAGACCTGAGTTCAAATGCGGCCTCAGACACTTGATACATTTACTAGCTGTGTGACCTTGGGCAAGTCACTTAACCCCAATTGCCCTGCCTTCCCCCTCAAAAAAAAAACCCAACAAAAAAAGAAATTCAGAGGAATGACTCTCAATCTTTGATGGTAGCATCAAAGATATGATAACAGGTTTGCAGGGCACAGGGGGGAGATACTAAGGTAGGGAGTTCTGACCGGAACCCTTCAAATCAAGCCACTAGGCATTCCTTTTATTAAACACACATGGAGATAGAATAGAATTGCTTGTTAGGTAAGTGTAATACAGATTTCTAAGTACTATTCTGGTTTTCAACCAAGCTTGGGAAATCAACCTTAACATAGGAATGATGATAAAGGCCTCCAATAGAGTCTAACTTGTGTCACAGAGGTGACTTACATTTTGTTATACCTGCAGAGCCCTAGGTTGTCAAGTCCTATGAAGCTGGAAAAATTTCTAGCAGGAACCTGGTTTAAAAAAGTGTGTTTATTAAGTTTAAGGAAAGGCTCATCCCCGGAGAGTTGAGCACAAGGTAGTATTTTTTTTTCAGTTACAACAACCTATGAAGATCGAATGATAGACCGTGGTGGTAGGCGTCCCCAAACTGATAAAGTCTTGAAGTACTGAAAAGAGATTTTATTCCAAGAGGTGAAGTAGTTAACTGTGGTCCTCATGGACAAAAAGAAGGGAGGTTACTGTGGGAAGAATACTGGATTTGAAGTCAAAGGGACATAGGGACTCAGTTTAAATCCCAGCTCTACCCCCTTATTACCCATATGACTGTAAGCAAATTATGTCACCTTGCCAGGCTTCAGTTTCCTCAGCTTTAAAGCGGATCAGATTAGATAATCTCTGAGGTCCCCCCCAACCCTAAATCTGTGATCCTTTGACCTTAGTATAGGAAAGGTGCCGCAGTGCATAGAGTGCTAGAATTGGACACAGGAAAACTTGGAGTCCAATCCTATTTCAGATATCAGCTGTGTAACCCCAAGCACATCAGTCTTAGTTTCTTCACCTGTAAAGTAGGGACAATACTAGCCCCTACCTCCCAGCATTGCTGTGAAGTTCAAATGAGATAACTCTTAAAGTACTTTGAAACCTGCTAGCTGTTATTTGTTATTATGATGATTTTTATTATTTGTATTTTCAGAATAAGGTTCTGGGGATCATTTCCCTGATTTCCTAATCTATATCAGTGGTATGTTGATGGCTGTAGTTAATTGACTCCTCTCTCATCAAAACCACAGGGAGATCAGATTCTATAATGTTGCTCATACTTAGCACTCATGGGGTTAAACATTTTATTAAGAGTCAGTCAACAAGCACTTATTAGGTTTATGCTGTGTGTCTGGCACTGGAGAAGGAAAAGCACAAAGGAAAGTGGTTATATAGCTGTAGATATGAATCTTATGTAAAACAGGGGATTTACTCATGAAATACATTTAAGTAACACTGAGGCCTTTCATCTAGGGTGACCATCAGGAAGTATGAATCAACAAGAGAAACTTTCTCTCACATCTGAACTACCGGTCATTAAAGCCAGCTCATTGTTATTTATGTTGATTGTTTCAAATTCTTCATGAATGAACAGAATGAACATTTATAATGACTCAAGTACTTACAGCAACTTGGCCTCTGATGTTGTCTGCTGTTGCTACTGATGTGAGCCTGTATAAGTTGTATGCCCATGCATGCATGTGCGTGAGCATGAATTCAATCAGTGCTCTTTTCCATTTGTTTTCTATGCTAAGAATCTTTTTGGCAGTCAGAATAACCTGCCTTCCAGTCTTTGGTTCTCTAGAATTCGCTCTTTAACAGGGAAAACAGACTGTTTTTTGCCCTCTGTGATTTGAGTTGACCTTATCAAAGTATGGGCAAATACCAGCCTAGAGCTATAGTAAAATGTTTACTATTTCATTTACTGTTGATTTAATTTTTTTTTAATAAAATACATGAGATTTGCTATTTTTACTGTATGAAACTTTCAAAACAAATGAAGAAATTCAGGGCCTTGTAACTTTAGGACCATTCACAATATCTGGCATATGCTTAATAGATGCTTATTGATTGATATGTGCTTATAGTATACTGTTATATGTCAGTTAAGACTTGCATACATAATGAATCATTTTACTTATTAGTATCTATATTTCTCTTAGTTTATAATATAATGTATGCTTTCCTTAATTTATTTTAAAACATCTACATTTTTATTAGTATGGATACTCTCTCAAGCATGGAGATGGCAACCTTTTCATGATTTAGCAGAGTATTTAATTAGTTGTTATGGACAAAAAAAATAAAGTTGTCACTCTGTGGCTTATTTTCTGGTAATGAGTGTATCCAAAACATACTAGAATAGTCTTTTGACAATTATTCTGAGTCTCAGTAGTATAGAAGTTCCGCAAGGACAGGCGCTATTTCTCATTTTCTCTTTGTATCCTCAATATTCAGCAGAGTGCCTTATACATAAGTGCTTAGATTGAATTAGAGTGTATTGGATACTTGAAGCTTTTCCAGATTTAGTAAGACATAGCTTATGCTATACTGGTACACCTTTCCAGTGAGGAGTAACCATCATGCTTCATTATGATAAGATATCAGAGTAGGATTTCAGTGGATAAACTGCATACGAAAGTAATAAAAGTTCAGGCATCCTTCATTTGAACTGATTCTTCCATTTCCTTAATTTGAATTAATGAGGTGTTAATGTATATGAACAGATATTAACAAAGAACTGAAAAAGTCAATGTCTTCTCTATCTCAGGAAAAGCAATAAGAAACTCATTGTACTATAAATACTGGCAATCGTCTGGACATAATCACGCTCAGAAAATATAAAGTAGAAGAAAAATGGAACCAGAATATTCAGTATTCATGTTTATAGCCAAACACAATTTTTGTACAGACTTTGCTTTTAAAACACATGATCAGAATCCCCATCTTTTCATCTAAATTGCTTCAACTTAGGGAAGTTTAGTCACCAACGTTTATGTGAACAAACACTTATTAATGACCTACTATGTGTAAGGAAGTATGGTAGGCACTGGAGCCTCAAAGACAAAAAGGAAATAGTTCTTGCCCTCAAAGAACTTACATTCTCTATGGGGAGACAACATGTACTAAACATATATAAAGATAAATGAAATAAATATAGGGTGATGGAAGGTGGTATTGGAGTCATCAGAGAGAAGACAGAAGCAATAGCAGTTGATGGAATTAGGAAAGGCTTCATGGAGGAGGAGACTTAAACTGAGTTTTGAAGATGGTTAGATACTGTAAGAAGAAGCAGACTTGAGAAGCAAATGCATTCCAAGAAGGCATACATAGCCTTTTTCCAGACAAAGAGAATCAAAATAAATTTATGTGTCACTTACTGCTAAAATGGAGAATTTGCTTATGAGAATGTGGTTTGAAATGTGGGGTAAAACACTTTCCTAAGTACCTTCTACTCTCCTAAATGCTAACTGCAAAAGTTAGTGGCATTAAAAAAAAAAAAACCAAACAGAGATGTACAAAATGTTCTTAAACTAAGATCAAAGGGCAAGCAGATAGCATTGTTCAGATCACAGAAGGTGTTTCCTTTGGTTGTCCTTTTAAGAATGAAAATGTAATAGGGAAAAATCCCTTTAAGACTTGCTGAGTCACAGTCGTGTCCTCCAACTCAAGGGCTAACCCTGGGGTATAACCTCAATGAAGTAAAAGTTCCTTCTGCTCTAAATTCAATTCAGTCCAATAAATATTAAAGCCTACTATGTGCTCAATGTTGTGCTAAGGGCTTGAGATACAAAGACAAAGATGAAAGTCCTGGTCCTCAAGGAACTTACATTCTTTTGAGGGGAAACAACATGTATATTGAAAATTAAATATAGGCGCAGCTAGGTGGCACAGTGGACAGAGTACTGGCCCTGGAGTCAAGAGAACTTGAGTTCAAATTTAGCCTCAAATACTTGACACTTACTAGATGTGTGACCCTGGGCAAGTCACTTAATCCTGATTTGCTCAAAAAAAAATGAAAGAAAATTAAATTAAATTAAAAATTTAATATAAAATATACATACAAAGTTATTTCAGGGTAAAGGCACTAACAAGGATGGGGAAGGATGAAGATAAGTTTCCTGGAGAAAGTGGCACTTGAGTTGAATTTTAAAGGAAAGTAGAGATTCTAAGAGATGAAAAGAGAGTTCATTCCAAGCATGGGAAACAGCCCATGCAAAGGCAAGAGATGGGCAATGGGATGTCAGGTACAAGGACCATTAAGCAGGCCAGTTTACCTGGAACTAGGGTATAGAGTAAGTGAAGGGGCTAAGTATTTTAAACTAGGAAATGTAGACTAGAATCAGATTGTGAAGGGCTTTATGAGCCAAAGAGAGGAATTTATGTTTTATCCTAGAGATGAGGAATCACTCTCTTAAAAGGGGGCAGGGAGGATGACAGAATGGTGGATGGTAGGGGTGGAATATTTTAGGTATATCAATTTAGCAGCCATGTGGAGGATGGATTCGAGACAGCAGAGATTGGAGAAAAGAAGGAGCTTGTAAAACAGTGTTTCTTAACCTGGAGTCCAAGGAATCTTCCATGAGTTCTACATACTTGGATGGGAAAAAAATCACATACTTTAACTAATCTTGGTTTCTTTTGTAATCCTATGCATTTTCTGCACTTAAAAACTTTATTCTGAGGAGTCCATAGACTTTGCCAGAGTAGGGGAGGAGTTCACGAGACACAGATAAAGAAACCCTCCCCTCACTTGAGAATGGGAAAAGAAATAATTCTAGCTATCAGTGATGGCCATCGCCAAAAGATAAGAAAAAATCTTATCTTTTGGGAGGGAATAGAAACTAATACCAGCATTCCCTAAGGTTGCAAAGACTAGAATGGATCCCTCTATGTCTCCTTCTCAAAACCCAATCTGATCTCCCCAAGTATTTATATAACCTGTCTAGACAACAGCCTAGACAATGGTATCACCTGTTATTTAGTAGAGGCCACCTTTTCCAGTAGAATATAAACTTCCGGAGGGCAAAAACTGTTTTGTTTTTGTTATTGGACCCTCAGGGTCTAGCACAGTGCCATATGTATTTCAGGGGCTTAATAAGTTTTTATCGAATACAATTTTCTGCTTCTGGGAAATTTCTGTGCAGCTATTATGCTCAATTATTTTTATTCCTTTAGATCAATTAATTCTTTTTCAAATATCTTCCTTTCTCTTCTTCAGGAAAAAAAAAAACAATTTTTTCCCTCCCTCTTTCTTTCTTTGTTCCATTTTAAGTTCCCAAAGAGCCCTAGTCATAATCAATAAACATAAGAATAGCTTAAGAGGATCTCTTGATCAAGTCCCTTTTTATGCTTTGTGTGTGTGTGTGTGTGTGTGTGTGAAGAAATTCCTTTCTCTTTTTTTCAATGGGAAATCAACCATATTCCCCTTATGTCTGGAATAGTGACATATTTGTATCAGAGGAAAGCCACTAATTTTGAAGTGTAGATTCAGTTTTTAGAAATAGTGCCATCAGCCTTTAAAGCCCCGCAGAGTGCCTTCCTATATTCTTATGCTCCTCTAAACCTACTCCTCAAGCAATGTTCCACAAGCATTTTCCACATAAAGCATTTGCTTCAGCAGATGTTGGAGCTCTGGTCAACAAATCTTAGAGCTACAGTGAGAACCAGAAGGGACCTCAGAGACTGTGTAGGACAACCGTATTATTTTCTAGAAGAAGAAACTGAGAGCCAGGGAGGGTCAGTGACTTGACTGAAGACCCTGAGGAAATAAGCACCAGAGCCTGTGCCCAAGTTAATGTAAGGAAACATTTTACTTGTAGAGGTACAACAGCTTAGGTATTTATTACTCTGCAAGGATTTCTACAGTATAAATATTTATTTGAAATCATTCATTCTTTTTTTTTTTGAGGCAATGGGGTTATGTGACTTGACCAAGGTCACACAGCTAGTAAGTGTGAGGTCATATTTGAACTCAGGTCCAAAGTCATTCTTTTAGGCACTGTTTTCTTGCTGTTCTCCTAAAAAGCAAGGTAATAGGGCTGGCTTGGGAATCATGCCTGCTTTGGTTCTAATCTCACCTCTGACACATCCTGACTACCCTGGGCAAGAAACATCATTCCCCAGTGCTCTAGGCAACTCTTTAAGACTAGGGGTTGCTTTCTATATAGGTAGAGGGAGTTTCCTCATTTGCAAATTCTCTATATTAATGAAGTCACAGATCCAGGCCCTATATTTATAGCTCAGATGTTGAGGAAAACCATGGGAAAGGAGCAGAAGGAAAATGACTATCAAAAGAGTTTATCAGTGGGTCTGGAACAAAGAAAACATTATATTAGGAGAAAATACACTTGCTATAATTGGCAAATAGCTTCACTGAGTTTCCTGTAGCTTAATTTGTTAAGTATTTAAGGGACTTCTCCTACTGATATAAAAAAAATACTTCCTAGAAGATTTTAAAGTACCAAATATTTAAGTTTATGCATCCATCTAGTCTAAGGGTTCTTAATTTTTTTGTGTGCCATGGACACCCTCTCTTCTTTGGCAGTTTGTTGAAGCCCATGGACCCCTTCTCAGAATCATGTTTTTATATGCATAAGATAAAATACACAGGATTACAAAAAAACCCAATAATGATGAAATGCAGTTATCAAAATATTTTTAAAAACCAAGCTCAAGTACAGAAGGTTAAGGATCCTTGGTCTAGTACAGGGAGGGTAGTGAGATAACTCAGGGTATAGGACAGTTTGGGCTAATTATAATATATATAGTATAATATAATATGATATGATATGATATAATGTAATATAATGCCACAACAAACATAACATAACATGATAAATAAATATAGTGACTAAATGAGTACAGAATAAGTCAGAGGTTAAAGGATCGCATGCTTTTGTTAGTTCTGCAGCTAATCATACAACAAGCATTTATTCAACTATGTTTTAGGCATTGGGCTGAGCTCTGAGGGTATAAAGAGTGGCTATTTAGAGTCCTGATCTGAAAAATGACCTAACTTAATTCTTTCTCAGAGCATCCCTCTTCCCTCTAGCCTCTTAAGGCATTGGGAAATATACTTTGGAAGAGGATGCCTCTTCACCATCCCATCTTCCCCTATCACTGCCCTCCTGGGGAATCTGTGGGGATCGGGCAGGGTCCCAAGAATCTACTTTCATACCATTTTTTATGCATAAGTGAAGTAATAACAATGATGATGATAACAATAATTATGATGATAAAAACGACAAGGACAGGACCAACTAGAATTTATATTGCACTTTGAGGTTTGCAAAGCTCTTTACAAATATCTCATTTTATCCCCAGCTACCCTATGAGGTAGATATGATTATCATCCCCATTTTACAGGTGAGGAAACAGAGCAGACAGGTTAAATAACTTGCCTAGAGTCATATAGCTAGTAAATCTCTTAGACTTGATTTGAACTTCCTGAATCCAGGTCCAGTACTCTATCCACTGTGAAACCTCTTTAAGGCTTAGAAGAGGAAATGAAAAATTTGTTGATACCAAAAGATATCAAATAATAGCAAAATAAGACATCAAGGCAAAAGAGTGATCAAATTCACATCCCTAACGTGGCTTATGCGGCAGGTAGATGGGGCAGTGGATACAGTGCTGGGCTTGAAGTCGGGAAGACTTATCTTCCTAAGTTGGAATCTGGCCTAAGACACTTACTAGCTTATCTGGGCAAGTCACTTAACTCTGTTTGCCTCAGTTTCTTTATCTGTAAATATGAGTTGGAGAAGGAAATGGAAAACCACTCCAGTATCTTTGCTGAGGAAACCCAATATGGGCTCGTGAAGAGTTAGACATGACCAAAACAACCAAACAAGAACAAAAGTGTCTTATACTTTATACCTCACCCAATGTTAGACAAATTGTATTGCAGGGGGAAATTCTTGGGGAAAAAAAAAGCATTTATACTATATAATCAAATTAGGTCTTTCAGAGATTTGAAAACATCTAATCTTGATTATGGTAATATCAATTTTTCTTCCTCACAATAGTGACTTTCTCTATCCCCTCCTTCCAAAATGATCTTGTGTGCTGAGTTGGGTGAAGACAAGGAAACCTGCCCCTTCCATGTCCATGCATAATTCCATGGTCCACAGTGTTATAGAGGTAGGGTAGCCAAAGGAAGGAGGAGACTAGCTTGTTGATGCAGGGGTCTCAACATGTGTCCCAGAAGCTTTCATCATGAATATGGAGGTTAGGGACACTTTCTTAAGTTTCCCATTATTTACTGGCACCCCATTGGGCCTAACTAGCAATCATTTTCTGATTAATTAGAGATTAAGACTCCTAGGCCAGCTTCTCTTCACTCTCCATTTCCAAACATATCTGTATCTCTGGGGTTTGGTCATCAATACAGAGTAGCTTTGCTACGTTATGATGGGCCTGGGTTATAAAGTGGTAATTTCATTATTATAAAACCAATTGAATCAATGGCAGTCTTGCAAAGGGCGCATCTCAATCCCTCCTGAGGATATATGTTACTGTTGGACTTTTCATGATCTTTATTTTTAATTAAGTTTTATTGATGTCTTTTGTTTTTATATCAGAGTCATTTCTGATTATAGGTCCCCCAACTCTAGCATTAAACTTTCCCTCATGGTAATGAAAAAAAGAGTTAAACAAAACTAAATGGGCACAGTCACCACATCAGATAGTGTGTGTGACTTTCTACATTTGTCATCTCCTGCCTTTCTGTCAGGAGAATTAGAGGAAGGGATTTAGAAGTCATCTTGTCCAATCCTTCATTTTACAGATGAGGAATTTTACAGACTGGAAGGAGAAAGTGATTTTACCAAAAACACACAGATACTTGCAAAGCCATATATATGTATGTATGAATGTGTGTATGTATGTGTATGTGTGTTTTGTACTTTGAACTATTGTTCCAAAGAACTTTTCCCTTATAAAGTGAATTGTATGTAATACTTTACCTGAAATGATATTTAACCTGCCATCCTGTCAGTGTAGTATCTCTTCTTCCCTTTCCATCACCCTTTATTAAGTAGAGTTGGAATACGGTAGAGCCAATATCTGAATTGCATCAGGTAATTTCATTATGTGTCCCTATGGTCCTTTTACTGAAAATGTAGGTACTGCTGGCTGAGTGCAGGACTTTGCTTAATTCATTTTTTTCAGGATGCTATTCTCTTTTAGGTGGGAGAGCCCTCCTGACTCTGTTTGACAGGAATAAGCCCTTGACTGTGCATTCTGTTAGATAGGTTGAGATTGTCTGAGGACTGTAACGTCCCGTGTCCAGTACACTGACTTTACTTTTCTATTGTTTTTTGCATCATCGGTCAGCTATGTCAAGCATAAAGCTGTGGCACAGATTAAGCTTTGCTAAGCATTTGCTCAGTGAAACTCCCCCACCACTCCCCCAACAAGTGAACTTTAATAACTGCTGTGTTCATTATGATGACTTTCCTGTAGCTACCATTTACCCTTTTCACCTTGTGCAGAATGTGACTTCTAGCCTTAAACATCTGCCTTTGTTGACTGTTGTTCCTGTATTTTCAGTCTTGTTAGTTTCCTGTACATGAACATTTTTTTTTTTAAATGCTGGTTTGTGTATCAGCAAAGCATGAACTAACTTGGTCTTAATGGACTGAGCTGTCCTGTTCAGGGAAGAAAGAGATCCTGGAAATGGTTTTCCTTAATCTTTGAGGTTAAATATTTTCCCTCCTCTTTCTTTCCATGAATCTTATATGACCATCCTCAATGACTGACTTAGAGGCCTCTTTCACCTCTACATTCTAACTGGATAGTATTTTTGGTTGTTTAAAATATTTATCAATAAACTTAGGATTTCTATTTTTCTTTAGGATTTTTCTTTTACCATTTTTAAATGAAAAGATATTCAGATATTAGCAGATAATGTTAGAATATCTGCAATGTTTTGTTGGGAAGAAACTATAAAAAGACATTTAAATATAAAATGCACAGTTTTGGAAGGTAATAAAATGTCAGTTTTAACATTCGAAATTTAAAAACATTTTATTATGTTCGATGCCTTGTTGGTGTGCAAATATGTAATTTTTAATTTACATGCATATATTTGTGCCCTGTGTTTCTCTGTGCTGACACCAAATCCATCAGAAGTTTCCTTGGGCTTTTAAAGTCTAGGAATTTTAAAATCTCTTTTCCTCTACATACTTTCTCTGAGGTGTCTGTCACCATAGTACCTAGACAATCAGTCAGGCAGAGATATGAGTGATTAAATTTCTCTCTAGCCGGTGCTCTACTTGATCCATGCTCTGCAGGATTTCAGGGAGCAGAATAAAAAGAAAAGCTAAAGAATGGGCAAGAATTGTAGGAATCCTGACTTTGTAAAACTATTAGAATTTTTGTGGCACGGGCATGAGGGGGACAAGAATATTTTCATTAGCTTTCCAAAAAGTCAAATGGACATAATTATATAGCATGGTATATTGGAGGGAAAAAACAATGGATCTGGATTCAAGTCTTGACAATTGGGCAAGTCACTTATCCTCTTCTGAGCTTTAGTTGCCTTATCTGTTAAAAAAAAAGTATAATAATAATGTGGGCTACTTACCTTGGAGAATTGCTGTGAGAACGGACTTTTTGTAAACTTTAACTTTTAAGTTAGGAGAATTCAAACAAAGATCTTACTGTCACTAGAGGCAATGTCTGGGATTCTTTCGGGTCTCTTCAAGTAAAGAATGCCAAAGATAGTACGTATTACAGAGTAAAACCTAATGGGAAGTCTCAATCAGAAGTCGGGTATCTCAGATAAGGCTTGGATCGATTTCTTTTTAAGCTATCTGTAAGAAAGTTATTTACTAAGCAAGTTAACAGGATAGGTAACTAATACTAGGAAAATATTTAAATTATTTAGGAGAATCATAGGATCATAGATTTAACCCGAACTATTTTTTAGGAGAAAAAAAAAACCAACCCTGAGCTCCAAGAAGTTAAGCCACTTGCACAGTGTCATATAGGTAGGAAATATCTGAGGTGAAATTTGAACCTAGGCTTTCTTCATTACAAGTCTAGTACCTCATCTAATTCCCTAGTCCACTACTCAAGAAATTGTTAATAATAGCTAATAGCTAGCGTTTATATTGTATAGGTTTGCAGAGTGCTTTACATTTATTATGCTTTTTGATTCTCAAAATAACTTTGTGAGATGCCTGTGATCACTGTCCCTATTTTACATCTGAGGAAACTGAAGTAGGCAGGAGTTAAGTGACTTACCTAGGGTCCATTTTGGTCATCTACAAGAACAAAGGACAGCAACCAAGTGTCTGGGACAGGATTAGAATTCAGGTCTTTCTGACTCCAAGTCCAACACTCTATCCACTACTGGGTCAAATACAAAAGATTCTTATAGACTCTAATGCAAGGTAGTATGCTTGGCAACAATTTGTTAGCCATTTATTTGTTACTCTAAGCAAATTTGAAATTCTGCCTTCTTTACTAATTTGGACAACCTTTCCTCTAATTGATCCAAACTAGTAAGTTTTGGCTGTATTGAATGTTAGCCGTATTGTCCATCCTTTTTATTCATTTACGTAGGTTAAATCTCTCACAGAAGTAGGGAAAAATGGCAAACAAATGACCTCTTGAAACTCAGATTTGTTTCCTAACATATCTCACCAAGTGAGAATGAAGGAATATGCATTTAGACATAAAAAGAACAAAATAACAATAATCCTCGAGGGCTGAGGAGAAAATTATTACAATAATTAAAAGAGTATTGCATTACAGAGTTTTCTGCTAAATTTCTTGTTTTATTCTCAGAGTGAAACTGGGCAGTTCCCTAGCGGCCTGTGGGAAAATCGGACTTTTAACAATCAAGCGATATCCCTTCCTAATTTCCTGAAATGGCAGTAGAGACAATCCCCTCACTCCTACCTCTGATAGCTCTTAGTAATCTGGCATCTTGGGAACTTGTCGGCATCCTGAAGGGAGTGTGATCTCAGATACATGCTTATGATTTTTGCCAGAAATCTTCATTGTTTCCAAGTTTTCCATAAACCTAAAATTTCTTTTCTAGTCCCAGGAAACATGTAGCTGGTTGGAAGTCATTGTTTTTAGAGGTCTTACATCAAGTAAGAACTGATAGGTATTTTTGTTGGAATCTTGGTTTAAAATAATTCTGAGAGAGATATTTTCAGATGGTTAACTCTTGTCTTTTCCAGTTATCACTGTAAATAAACATTGGCTGTTTGGTGGGGGAGGGGTCCTCTTGCTGGTTAGGAAGTATTAATCCCATACTTTTTCAGACCCAAAGCTACCACTCCCATTGCATTCTTTCCCTCTCTATCTAAAGTGAACTTTTCTGTGAATGCTATGTAGCTTCTATGAAGGCTATGAATGCCTTTGGGGTTGACATGTAGAGCAGAATTTGGATTATGTTATTTTATGTCACCCTCATGAAAGTGACTACTTAGGACGTGGTTTCAGATAGTATGGGACATTGTCAAAATATAGCAGAAAGTGTACTGGAATTAGGCAATAGGGGTTCTAGTCCCAATTCCACCACGTTATTTTGGTGACCTTGGATAAATCCCTTAACTGCTCTGCACCTTAGTTTCCTCAACTGGAAAATGTAGAACTTGGAGTAGAAGATGTACAAGCTCCCTTGAAAGTCTAACATTTTTATTCTACCCTTTCAAGCTTCTTTGATCTGTTTTTTTTTAAAGCACTGCTCCCTTCCACCTCAGTTTTGGCATGAAATAGTTGATCCAAGTGCACATTAGAAGCTGTAAAATTTCTGTCTTCATTACCATGCTGCTGCTTTTGATGCCCATTCTTACAGACTTTGGACACTTCTACTAATTGAATTTGCTGAAGTTCATTTTCTGACCAATTAGAGGAATTCCTCTTGGTCAGAGCACCATTGTGTATGGTCATACATATATTCTTTTTTTAAAAAATTATATCTAGCCTACTCTTAGTTTTAATTTGTATTTGCCCCATGACTCACCTCATGATCAGATTTATTTTAGAGGCCATCCTGATAGTAAAAGCAGATGGCTCTGTGCCTTAGTGCTATCTAGATCAAGCATCCACAGCAGTTTTAGCTTGTCAGTTCCCCTGTCATCTTACTGCTTTTCTATATTCAAATGAAAAAGACTTGATCTTTCTATAAAACATTGTAAAAATCCTTTGCTGTGTTTTAAACTCTGGAAATTTGGTTAGGGCAGACAGCCAAGATCTCTAAGGAGGTAGACCCCATTTCACTCCCAGCTTTTTCTTTCAATGCATCCTTCTCCAAATATTTTATAAGCTTAAGTAATAACTTGTTTTCAGAGACAAGGACCAAGACTTGACGGATGTTATTTATAAGGAAAGATAAGTACAATACTTCCTTATGACTTTTTACCTCAAAGAACAGCTGGTTATTATTTTATATTTATACCAAGAACAACTAGACTCCATTCTATTCAAACTGTTCATGTTCTTTTCAAACAATGGTGCTCAATATGGCATTGTGGATTTTGGGGAAATTATATAGAGTAACCTAAATGTACTGAAATAGCACAAAGAGTTGTTGCATTGTGTAGTGGATAGGCAGTGGGTCCTGGAGGCATGAAGACCTGGGTTCAAGTCTTGTCTCTGTTACATAGTGGCTACATGGCCATGTGTAAGTCACAATCTCTCAGTGTACCAGGCACTCTTCTAAGACTAGAAATTAGAGAACAGTTGCATATATACATTGATGAAAATAGCATCCACATCAGGAGTTCCTTCACATTAATGAAAAAATAGCTCTCAACCCTACCCTCAAATAATAAAACCCAAAACAAACAAAATGGTATATTAATTGGATGATAGGTGTAATTTTCCTTTGAGAACTTTGAAAGCAAGATTCTCTATCTTTAGTATGCGCTTATTATTGTCATCCCTAGAACCATTTAATGTGGATAATCTCGTTAGAGCATGTGAATGACAAATCACTTTCACCCTCTCAGAGCTTACATTAGAGTCACATGCTGCAGCTTTCTAGAGTGGCGAAAAGTTCTGAGCATGAAGAAATATTATTTCCCCGCTTTTGCATGCTATTAAGCATCAGCTATCATTAATCAGAACCATGTCATACTTCTACTGTGTCTGAACATTTTGCTTCCAGCTTTATACACTGGAGAAAGTGTATATGTTAGTAAACAAGACTCTTCCTGCAGGTGTAGATGCAAAAAGCACTTATCTTGTCAGTTTCTGCCTTAGACTTGCTTGGCTTCAGTTACGAAGGTGTTAGACATTCTGTTTACATAAGGGCTAAGGGGTGACATAATGTCTCTTGAAGCAAAGTCACTTAGCTCCCCACTAGGCAACCGGGAGCATTTAAAAACTGAGAACAGATCAAAGCTATTAGCCGGGTTTGTGATACTCCTATCCAGGAGCCAAGGAGGTGTTGCTGAGGTAGGGAAGGGTGGTCTCTTGGTTGCTTGGTCTCTTGGTTGGTTGCCTGAAACAGACGTGCATTATTGCATCACTGTCTCTCCAGAACTTTATTCCTTCAACTTTCCAGACCATTGGGGAGATGAATCAGGGAGAATTAAACTGCGAGCAGCCAATCCAAGGAGACTACTTAAGTGGGAATAAAATAGCGTCCAAATGGGTTGGAAAAAATGTCAAATTGTAGCAAGCACATACAAGATGTGAAACATGAGTCTAATGCCTATATTTACAGACTGTTATAAAAAGTGCTGCTTAAAGGCAAATAAGATTAAATATCTCTTCCCCCTTTAGTACATAGATTATCCTACAAAAGGATGCTCCAGTTTTAGAATTAAGAACAAATTGCTGTTCTGGACTTTATTACAAATTTGCCCTCCTTAGTCGTCTTGAAGAGCATTTTGTTTTTCCGTGTATGCCAGACTACGGAGGACTAGGGGTGGAGAAAGGGAAAAGGTGGAGTTGGTACAGACAGTAGAAGCACAAAATTCATAAACCTATTACTCATTTCATTTGATAGGGTAGGCTGAGTATAGAGTACTCAAGTCAATTCATCCAACATTTATTAAGCATCTACTCTGTTTAAGAGACTGTGAGTCATGAGTGGGGGCATGCTAAAAATTTTAGAGGAGACAGGGGCCCCTGTCCTGAAGATGCTTGCAGCCTGGTAGTCAACATCAATATTTTAACAAGGTCTACAAGCATGGTGTCACAGAAGTTGGGATTGAATCATATCAAGAAAGAATTGCAGAATAGGAGAGGAAAAGGCACAAGCATTTATTAAGTGCCTCCTGTGTGCTAAGTTCTGTACAAGTATTACATCATTTGATCTTCACAACAACCCTATGAGGAAGGGCTCACCTACCAGTCGAAGAACCCGACACAGACAGAGGTTAAGTGACTTGCCCAGGGTTATAGAACTACTAAGCGTCTGAGGCTAGATTTGAACTCAGGTCTGTCCTGACTCCAGGCCCAGTACTCTATCCACTATGCCACCTAGTTGTTCCAGTGGTCATCTAGTTTAACCCCTTTCCAAATCATAACTGCGGTCTACAGATGGCAAAAGAGAAATTTAGTGCCTTGCCAAGGAAAGACAGCGAATTGATGGTGGAACTAGATTCAAAATTCATTGAGGAAATTTTTCTAATATGTTCTAACAAACTTAACCCTGTGATACTTATGGCCAGCTAACCCTGTCACTTCACTTTGAGTTAACTTGTCTAGGATATTATGCTATTACTATTTTCCTAGTTCCTAGTTTTCAGAATTTATAGATATGTATATGTATATGTAAATATATATATGTATCTATTTCTTCCCAGTCTACAAAAACCAGGATGCATGAAGACCTACATGATTACATTGGAGGGTGATCTTTTTAAGATTGGCTAGTGACACAGAGACACTGATATCACAGCTCCAAATACTCATCTCCTGGGACTGCCTCATTCAGACTTATCAGGAGACAGGCTTTGGACAGCTGTGATTAAGTGGTCTGGTTGAGTAGTGGCAGAGAGGGGGACAATTCAAAATTTTACAATGATGCTGATATTAAAGTATAGTCATTTTACCTGCTTCTCCTGTCATTTGCTGAGAAAGGTGAGGAGAGAACATGCTCATTCCTTAAGTGATGTTCTACTTAATTCTCAAAGCATTTGTGTCCTGATAGGAAGGTTTGAAAGTTCATTTAAGAGCAGAGATAGGGAGGGAAATGAGGGTGGATTTGGATCTTTGGAACAAAGTGGGGAAACCAGCAATAAAAATGGGGGAGGATGGGAAAGTTAAAAAGTTTTTAGATGTTCAAAGGGCAAGAGCCATTTTTTCTTTCTTTCTTTTTTTAAACCAAGAAAAAGGATTTATTCTCCTTCCTGCCAGCAGTAGCAGCATTCATGATTTGCATAAAACAAACCCTTGCAATTCAAACTGCCTCCATCAGTCATGGAAGGCCAATAAGAGGCAGGCATTAGAACTACTAGGCAGGCCTTCTGAAGCTTTTAGCACCATATGATATGGTTTTTGTTTTGTGGGGTAAATGGTATTTGATATCTTGATTAAAGCTCTTGAACATTATAATGCCAGGACATTCAAAGCCTGGGGGAAGGGGAGAAGTTGAGGAATTCTGGTTTTAGGGTGGGATTTTTTGTTGAGTTACTGTAAATGTAAAATGTTTTGGAAAAGTTGTAGAGAATGGGTTTGAGGAGTTTGTGTTAGATCTGCAAAGCTCCAAACACCAGTTTCAGATGCTTTTACTCTATTTACATATCTTTTTCTGAAATACATTCAATAGCTGAGCATTAAGCACTATGCCTGAAGAAATTATCACCACCATTCCCATCCTCCCTAGCCCAATCATCTCCTTGAATCTTAACTAGCAAAGTCTGTAGATGGGAAGGTTGTCTCTGCTTCATCTTACCAGGGAGAGTTCTTTGGTTACTTAGTGTATGGCATGGATAGTTTACATTGCCTAATGTGACCGCTGCTGTAGAGGTGCAGCCATATATGGAGAATATATTGGTCAACGATTCTACCTGCTCAGCTTTTAGACCTGTGAAACAAAACATATCAATCTGGTCAGTTATGTTCTGCCATTTGTGAGGGGAGCCCTCTTCATTAAGTTTGGAAACCAATTGGGGTCACATACTAATATGATCTGTCATTTTACCTCTGGCAATCATTGACTCCTCAGATCAGGGCTATTCAGGATAGTGGGAGCAATTCAGGCCCCATTGAGAGGGGTGCTGGAATTTATGGGATGACTCAGGATTTTCGTCTGGGATTCCACCCTTTAGGTTTTATCAGCATCTTGTACACCATGATAAAGGCTCCCACATGTTCAACATATAGACCTAAGTTCTTGGCATATGACAGAATGTTTAATGAAGTGGCACTCAACCCGGGCAACCTTGTTGCTATCTCCACCTGGCACACCATGTTTTAAAAAAGGCAGTTTCTTTTGCTTAATAGGGATACTATTTCTTTCCATTGGTCAGGACAAGGATTGTGTCCTGTGGGGTTGTGAGCACAGCCAGGCAGGAGCATAACACTCTGCTTTGAGATTTTCAATATGTCTTCCATGGCTCCAGTGAAGTCAAAGCCACAACTCTTGGGGTCATAGTAGTGGTTGCCAGTATTGCATGCCAGCATCCCTGAAGGTGGGGATGTGATTTTCTCAGGATGGTTTGGGAAGACAGACATACCAGCTCAACTTAAAGAATGTTTGCAGAAAATGGGCCCCAATTCCCAATAATCTGGTTCCAGAAGTAGTCTGTACAGAGACGTATTGGCCACTTTTCAACTCCTTGTTATTTTTGCCCAGCGCCAGTTCCGAAGATGCCTTGCAAAATTCAGCCAGTACTGCAATAGGCAGGTACTCTTTGCCCATATTCTTTCTGGCAATCTGAGTATCTTCCTTAAGAACACTAAGAAGAGTATAAGGTAGATATCAACTCCTAGATTCATCTTTTTGTGATCAGTATCTCTCTTAGATGCTTCTGTAACCCCCATGATGGGATCAGGAGGGTCCATCTCTCTGTGGGTCCACCAGGAGCTGGCTCTGGTGGCAGCAGCCCTGAGGCTCCGGTGGTAGCAGTAGCTCCAGAAAGCAGGTGACAAGGATGCAGCAGCACCGTGTTGAGAAGGTGAGAGAGTTAGCAGGTGGATTAATGGAAGCTGAGTGCTGTGGGCTAGCAGATGAGGGCACACCAATTTTCAGAATTTTTATATATTTTATATCCTATACCAAAAATTTCTCCCAAGCAAATCTCTTTCCTAAGATGGATAGCATTCAGAATCCCTTTGATTTCTTTCTCAGCTATAAGATGGAAGGAAAGAAACACGCATTTATTAAGCACCTACTATTTACCAGGCACTGTGCTGAGGACTTTACAAATATTATCTCGTTTGATTCTTACAGCAACCCTGTGAGGTAGGTGCTATTGTTACCCCCATTTTATAGTTGAGGAAACTGAGGCAGACAAAAGTTAAGTGACTCATTCAGGGTCATACAACTAGTAAGTGTCTGAGGCTGGATTTGAACTCAGGCCTTCCTGACTCCAGGCCTACCATTCTATTTACTATACCTCCTAGTTACCATAGAAACTTTTTTTCAGGAGCAGCTAGGTGGTGCAGTTAGTAGAGCACCAGCTCTGGAGTCAGGAGGACCTGAGTTCAAATGTGACCTCAGATACTTGATGCACTTACTAGCTGTATGACCTTAGGCAAGTCACCTAACCCCCATTGTCCTGCCTTCCCCCCTCCAAAAAAAACCCAAACAAAAAGAAATTTGTTTTCGGGGAAGGATGAAGTAAAACCTTTACTCTCTCTGATGGAGCGTACCTTATATAAAATTGCCTTTATTAGGAACATTTTCCCATAGCTTTCTTAAAACATTGTGACTAGACATCTGCCTTAACATTGTCTTACCCTACTAAGACACTAGTTCAGTCTTGGGAGACCAGAACATTCCTTGTCTCCTTCTCCTGCTCAGATCTATGCCCTTCTCTTCTCTCTAGTTGTCCCCTACTGTAGCTACTATGCTGAGCCATCTGCCAACTCCCATCCATCCCTCATCTCCAGGACTTTATTGCTTGTTTAGGGAACTACCTCCCCCCTCTAACAGTTGTGCTTTGCCTAAAGTCTTAGTTTTATGGAATCACTTAATGTTAGGTGGGAGTCATCAAATCATAGGATTTAGAGTTGGAAGGAAACTTAGAAATCATCTAGTCCTTGTCCCTTTTGGTTGGCAGACCAAGGCCCTCACCAGATAGTATGATGGTACTCTTTCCACAGAACTCTTTGGCCAGAGAAATAAACAGCTGGACTAAAATATTTTCTCAAAGGCCAATGAAGACCACTAACTACAAAGGCTATTTGTATAGTTCATCCTTTCCTGAGAGGTGAAAGGGGCAGGGGATGGGGTTTGGGGTGGGGGAGAGAGAGAGAGAGAGAGAGAGAGAGAGAGAGAGAGAGAGAGAGAGAGAGAGAGAGAGAGAGAATTTTCATAGAAGGGATAGGGTAGAGGATAGAGAGGAGGCTCTAGAAGGATAAACCTGCTCACAATATATTTCAGGATATTAGCAATTTAGTGATTTCCAAGAGTGACCTTTTCTCTTCTAAGCAAGGTGATTTTCCATACCAAACTCTTCCCTATGGGCTTTCCATTTTGGATGTCTAGCTTTTGTATTTACTCCTGCAAATACTGTGATTTGTATTCCCAAGCCTTGAGGAAGCAAATTCCAAGTTGTAGATCATCTGTTAATTGTTTTAACATAATTTTTTTTTCATGAAGAAGGACAAAAGCAGTGGCTATCTAGATAAAGATCTATTCATAAGAATAATTTAAACAGCACATGGAAAAGATAAACATGTGCGTCCTGCCAGTACATTTTACATTCTAGAAGTTTCAGTGACAATGGTTCTCTGGCATCCTGGCCTCTGAGTATTTGGTCATTCATGAACACTAAAGCAAGCTGACCTAAATTCAGGAAGTATCTTTCAATACACCAGTCATGATTGACTATGCATCTACTTAAGCTACGATATTAAAATGGAATTGCAACTTTGTTTGGAATGTGGTCATTAAAAATGAATAGCTAAAGTATAAAGCATATGCTTTTCTATCCTTCCTCCTATTTAAGAGCATAATGTGATTACTCTAATGAGGAAGAGCTGCACCTTTGAAAATAATGACCTGTGAGGATAATGCTAGTTTATGTTGTATTTTTTTTTTGGTGTGGATCTGTGGTTTCATCTGTGTGGGTGACTCTCAGTATGGAAAATCCCTTCATGGATACAGAAAAGCAACTCTCTGTATAGTCTTAGAGACCTGGGGCCACCAAGAGTTAAAATGATACATACAAAGTCATATGACTAGTTTGGGTCAGTGGCAGAACTGGAGACCAATCCTATCATGTTCTGTAGTCAGCCTTCTGCCTACTATCTTCCAACTACTTCTTATTAGGATTAAAATAAGATCATTTATAATAGCTTAGATAAATTTTAAAATATTTTTAGTTAGTTCTTTCTAGAATCCATAACTTTTCACCCAGCTCATTTTGTAACCAACAGATGCCATTTGTGAGGTGGCATATTAGTGGCATATAGTTTGTAGATAACGGAAAAGTGTCCTGGATTTGGAATTGGAGAACATTGATTCAGATTCTTCCTGAATTGCCTTCTATGTGACCTTGTCCAAGGCTTTTCCCCTCTTTGGGCCTCAGTTTCATCATCTGTAAAATGAACAGGGTTGAACTGGATGGTGTCTAGTTTACTTTCCTCTAAATTTGTGGTCTTATGATGCCTTAAATATGTGGACAGAGTTTTTCTGTATTCTGTATTCAAAGATCAATCAGTTCACACCATGCTCTGTCCAAATGAGATAATTACATCGAATTCTGAAGATCAGATTCGTCTATCCTTTCTGTGCTTGCCAATACCTACCTAGACAATTAGTATGGCAGTTTCTACATAACCAATTGGGTTATGAGAAATAGCTATTGACTTAGACAAATGCCCAACCTTTCCCTATCTGCCATGCAACAAAGCTTATAAATTCCTTCCCTGAAGCTGGTTTTATTCCGTGGACAAAAACCATAACATTTCATAGCTGTGGATCTTAAAGAAAATGTGTTCTGGATAGCTTAAATATTCATCTGCCTAAAGGCAAGGGACCTGATCATTTGAGTTCTCAGGTCTCTTCAAGCTCTATGATTATAGAAATGTAAACTACTGATTTTTTTCACTCAAAGCCTAGGAGGGAAACACTTAATTTTTTTCATTACTATGAATCTCCTTAGTTAAAACTATTTAAAAACACACCGGAGGATTGTTGTTATTTCAAAAAAAGATTGGTTTTGCTTGACCTGACTATTTTTTACTTAGTCTAGTTCAGAGGGTCACCGACAGCCTTAAGATTAAGCCTTTGGGTCATCAAAACTTCTAGATCTCAGAAAACACCAAGGCTAAAAACCAGTGACAACAGAATGCTTTTTTTTCCCTACCAAAGGCAGCATAAAATAGATCCCTTTAGCAAAGCAGTAGTTGTAGTCCTCTTTTCTGGTGAGCTTTGTCTGGTTCCCTTTCCCATAGTTTCAGTCACGGTTCCTACTCCTCACAAACTCAGAGCCCCGTTAGTAAAGTTCCTGCTTCATTCACTGCTATTGTGGGTCCTAAGACCAATTCCTTGTCAACTACTCTTCCTTCAGTATGGGTGTGTAAACTTCCTTGCTTTTGCATTGATAGTCCTCCCTAAAGCTTTCTCTGTATCCCCACCATCTCTCAGTGTGGCCCAAATCCAGTGGCACCCTGATTGGGCACTCCTCTACCAGCTAGAGAATATTCAGTCCCACAAATTATTCTGAATGTATAAATATGGTTTGTGAGTCCCCATTATACAGAGATAGGGACTTGTTTCAAAACATCTTATACCAAGGGAGGTAGGCACCTCTTTGCAACTTATAGTCTTAGAGACTTGCCTAGAACACAGAATTTAAGTAACTTAAAGTGACATAGCCATTATGTGTCAGAGGCAAGGCTTAACTCTAGTTCTTCTTGGTTTCTGGGATATCTCTCTACTACACCACATTCTTTCTTATTATACAACATCCATTAAATTACATATAATGAAGTAAGATTCAAAATATACCTGATGCAAAGGTTATATTCAGGCACTTTCTATTATTAGTATGCCATCTTTCCTGAAGGCCCTGGTGTCCATTTCCTCTCTGGTACCAGCAAGTACCATCAGACCTACAATACTTGCTGTGTTACCTCCAGGTTTTGCCAATTATTCTGCCAAATTGGGAACAGAAAGAGTTGCGTTGAGAAATGCAAAGTATATTCTTTTGGCAGAGGAATGGATCCTACATCAGCCTCATGGGGCTTCTTGCCAACTGAAATAAAGTGGAGACATCAGCCTCCCTAACTGGAAGCTTCTCAACAAGGCGGTGCTTAACTTACTATGTTTCAGGACTAGTTTTGATTTTTAAAATAAGAGGTGATGATGTTTCCTTGAACTCCATAGAAACATTACTATATACTTTCTTCAGCCTACCCAATAGAATTTCCAGGCAACAGACCCTAATATTGTCATACAGGACCCCAGTAATCATTAGTATCCCAATAGAAGAAAGCAACTAGATTCTTTAAAATGAGTAGTTGGATTGAAATACTCATTTTTGTTTAAGGATGAGACCATAGAAAGACCTGGCAATTTGCATTATGAGGTGAAATCACTGAGTTAAATTTACAAAGCTCTATGGAATAATCACACACAGTGTGAGTTATGATAGCTTAGCTCAATGCCTGCCACCTAGTAAGTGCTTAATAAATGTTTATTGATAGCTGTAGCTTTAGACATGGAGGCTGTTCAGGGAGGTCACCTCAACAAGATATCATATATGAGCTGGCCACTATCAGATATCATTTTTTCAGGGTAAATGATTTCCTTGCGAAATGTAAAGGATTCCAATTAAACTGAGCAAGTAAGGTTATTTATTACAGAACTAATTGAGACCATTGTGAAATAGGTAGCATTCTGTATTAACTCTGAAACAGCCATAATGTTTTGTAGAACCAATTTTCTATTTTCTGAGTTTGCATTATTTACAGAAAACTTTTAATCCTTACAAAGCATACATCTGACTCCTACTTTTCATTAAGCTTCTGCTCAAGAAAATCAAGCATAATTTTGCTGCAAGAGCTTAAGCAACTCAGATATAGGAAGGCATTGTCTGATGCAGATAGAGTCATTGTGGTAGGTGGTGGAGCAAGAAGACCTGAGTTTGAGTCCTACCTTATACCTTCACCAGATTTGTGGCCCTAGACAAATTATTTAGTCTGTCTGAATTTCAGTTTATTCATCTACAAAATGGGCATAGTAATATTTTCACTGTCTCATTGAGTTGTTATGAGGAAAGTATTCTATAAACTAGAAAATAATTTACGACTCTGAGCTATGTAGATATTCCAAAATCAAATAGGATAGAAAATCTACTTGGGATCATTTGCTTCTTTGAATTATTTGTACCATTTGTACCATTTCTCCCTTCCATTTGCAAAAAAACCAAACCAAAACCAAAACCAAAAAACAATCAGAAGCTGAATGTAATTTTACTTTATTACTTATGTTCCATGCTAATCAATAGTGCATATCAGAAAGCAAGAATAGCAAAAATAACATTTATTCATTGCTCATTATATAAACATTAAGTACACATCTATTATTGTATATGCTGTCACATGTGATTGATGTAATGGTTGTTTTGATGAACTTCCTTTTTCCTCTTTCTTTTTAATCTTTGTTACAAGAGATAGTTGAGTGGTGGGGGAAGAGGGAGGGGTACATTCAGAAATAAATATGATGTAAGAGCTAAGGATTTCAACAAAAATAAGAGAACGTCTACACTACGTAGAAAAGTGTGCTAGGCACTAGTGGGGAGGTAGACATATTAAACTTGGATAAGACACCATTCCTGCCTTCATGGAATTTACAATCTAGTAGAGGGATAACACAAAACTACAGATAACTAGAATATACAATATTCCATGATAGGTACATTAGAGAGATACAGGAGATATTTTAAAGATTCCTTCAGTAAGAATGACTTAGTGGGAAATGGTTTTGGAAGGACAAAGTGTACCAAGCTCTTGCTCCAGGTTTGTCATATGTTCTTACAGCTCTGAAAGTAGCCACTAGCTCAGAAATGCAGTTTATATTTAAGATATATGCCCAGAATAACTAAGTAGATTATTTCATAGATGTTTTCTTTCTACGCCTTGTCCTCTTTACTTCCTTTTTTTTTTTCTGACTGGCCCTGCCTCAGGGCCTGAGTAGCTTCATAATTTTATTAGGAGGGTGTAATAAAATACTATATTAGCTTAGGGTATAAGAGACTGTGTCAGCCAGGGGTCAGAGTGTATCTCACATAGCAGCAGAGAATATTAAGCAGAGAGCCAGCTTCACTCTTAGGATTTTATTTTGTGCCTGGTACTATCTCTGGTGATATTTTCAAAGAGTTCTGATATGTTACCAAAATAATTTTAGTTTAAAGGAAAGCTTCAGCACATTTTACATACTGGTTATCAAAGCAAGTCCCAGCATGAAGCACCTGTTACTTAATCAGGTGATTAAAGGAAAATTCCCTCTTTTGTTTGTTTAAATACACTACTCCTTTATCAGTCAGCATCTTTACTAATGAATAGAAAGAGGAGGAAAATCATAGAATGTTAGAATTGCAAGGTACTCTAGCAGCTATAATGCTTAGCATAGGGCAGTGGTCACAGTTGTTGCTTAATGAATGTCTAATGGATGAATGATCTAGAATAAATAGTACAGATTTATCTAGGTGGAAAATAAATTATACCCAGTTGTCATTCATAATGCCAGAATATTCTTAAGTAAGAGGAGTGAGGAAGGGACTCTTTTCCAATAACTAAAGTGATTTATAAGAAATTAGTTCATGATATTTGATTTTATCAAATCAGTTTAAGGCTATCAATTAGAAGATGAGAGAATATCTTTCTTTTTATGCACACACACATACAGGAATACAAAATTGGAGGGTGAATAGTAAAAATACAATGCAAAACAATGTCCTTTTCAGGATACAACTTTATTCAGTAATCCTGTGGGTTTTGCTATTTGATATTGCTTAAGGACTATCTTCAGATTACTTATAACACACAGCTGTGTGCTATGAGACTATGTTGGATTTTATGAGTCAGATTACTGTTACCAAAATGTTTGTGAAATCACTTCTTAAGTCATATATTTGCATCATGTACAACCTGTTTGACAATCAAAACATTATGGCCTTCAGCACTTAGCTAGTAATTATAGTAAATTTTCCAGGAGTGTGATCCAACTTAACATAATTGGGTAGTGGACAGAAAAAAAAGCAGTATATCGCTTTAGTGTAGAATTCCCTGTGTCTAAACTGATAGAAGTTCGATCTGAAGCCTCTTTTTATAAATTGAGAGATACAGTACTATTCTGCACTGGAATCAGTTAATGTTGAGGAGACTTCCAATATACTCTGTGAACAGGATAGTTTGGGACAGGGGCACATGGAAGGGGAATTCAAGCCTTAGAGAGACCGGTCTGCTCTTTGACAGTACCATCACTGATGGAAGTAGCTCTGGAAAAAAGTGAAAATAGCACACAGTGTAAGGGTTAGCAAAGTGGGACTTTTCATTGTCTTTTGTTTTGTAGTGCTTCTCAGCACTAAGGCAATCAAATGCCTTTGACTGAGTCTTGCCTTTGTTTGCAGGAAGGCCCATACCCTTTTGCTAATTAGGTCATGAGAGATGGAAGCCCTGGAAAGGTGTGAAGCTCTCCAGAGGTGTGAAGCTCTCTGACCCTTAAGAAGTGTGTATATACTCTGCGGTTAGCAGTTTGTTTGGGGCTCACTCATTGGAAGAGTGTTGGTGTGGAGACTCTGGGTAGCCATTAAGGAGCCCTCCAGCTTTGAAAACCCAACTGTTGGTGCTTTTTTCTCTGGCAACTATGTATGTATAGCTTTGGTCAGACAGCTGGAAGCCTGTCTGTTGATTTGTGTTATTTGCTCTTTTTCTATAATTTCTGCTTGTAATTTCTGTTTTTGTTTTCTCTGAATTTCAGGGTGCTGGCTTTTTCCCCTGAACTAAGTGAATGATATATGTATGTTTAATTAAAGTGAGATTTTAAACCCCTTAAAGTTGCTTTCCTTCAGAAAAGCAGATCAGAGAGCCTGTGCTAGCAGCCCTCCTGTGTGCTGGTGTTATTGGCTTTACACAGCCACAGTAGCAGCAAGTAGCACTGTTGTTACACACAAAAACCAAGCCATGAGCAGGTATTACTTTAGACTATCATGGTATTGATGCATAGATATATATTTATATGTACATATTTGTGGACATAAATACCAGCCCTGATTTTGTCTTTCATAGAATGTTGTAACATAAGAACTGGGAGTAATCTGAGAGATCACTGAATTCAACCCCTTCCCTCCCATTTATAAATGAGGAAACTAAGGCCTAACCATTAAGTGAGTTGCATAAGGTTACATAGTTTTTGCCAGACTGAAATTAGAACCCTGGCCTCCTGACTCCTGATTCTGTGCTCTTTCCCCAACCCCACCTCTCTCTGTCTCTGTCTCTGTCTCTCTCCCTCCCTCCCTCCCTCTCTCTCTCTCTCTCTCTCTCTCTCTCTCTCTCTCACACACACACACACACACACGCACACACACCACACACACACAAAAATTATTGAGCTTGTCCTTACCTTTCTTTTCTCCCTCCGTCACCCTTTCAGTTTTCTCTTCTTTCCGTCCTCTCCAGAGTTTAACTAGAGAAGACTTTCAAGATCCACTCTGTATTGTTTTTGATTCCTTTTTCCTTTTACTCTTTACCTTAGGATGGGTAGTCCTCATTGTTGTTTAATAGCTAAGTCTGAGGCTTACATGAGTGTGTGATTCTGAGTGAGACCACATGTCTTATTGAGCCAGGACTAGAACCTCTGATTCCCAGTAAAATAGTGTATCCCATTACATCAATTGTTTCTCTCAGGTAAAATATTCATTAGTCTCCTATTAAGCTTTGCCCTTATTATCCCTGCCATCTAGTGATGAGAGGAAAAAAACAACACTATACCCTGGGGTGGTGAAGGATTAGCTTGGAATATAGATGTTTCTTTTAAGCCTCAAATACCTAAGAGATCATATATTAGGTCTGCTTATATTTATTATTGAACAAATATTTTTGGTTGTGCTTGTAAACCCATCTTCTTTTATTAGAATTTAAGAATCCCCTTATTAATTAGGATATAAATAGCCCCAAGTAAAGGAAATCTGTTTCATAGGCTCAAAGTATATTTTGTATTCCAGAGCATTGTTCTAGGCTCAGTCAACACTTTCATGTATTGGCATCTGCCATAAAAGCAAAAGGACACAGTTTAACAAATGATTATCCTTCACAGCATTTGTTCATTCAACAAATATTTAATGTGTCAAGCAGTTTCCATAGTGTAATGGTTATGGTGTTTGCTTCTGAACAAAAGGAACCCACCCTCCTTTCACTCCCCTCCCCCATTTCAAACAAAGCATTAACCTCTGTTGTTTTATTGATAAAGGAACTAGTTAAATCCTGACTCCCATCACTTTCTTCTATCTATGGGGCCTTAGGCACCAAATTAACCTCTCAGCCTCAGTTCCTCATCTGCAAAATAAAGCAATAGAACTAAATGATTTCCAAAATCTCTTCCAGCTTCAATCCTATGATAGTGCAAGACACTGTGCAATATTGCACAAGGCTGTCTAAAACGTGGCTTTCCTATTTGCCTATTCAAGAGAGTTCTTATATTGATAGTTCCCTATACCAATCAAATCACAGGTTTGGACTTTCCCCCAGGTATAGATACAAAGAAATAGTGAGAAACAGATAAGATACAGATATATAGGACAATGTGGTAGGTCTGGAGGATACTAAGATGAAGACTGTACAGTCCTCTCAAAGAGCTTATAGTCTAGCAGGAAAGAGAAGACACATACTCAAGTAACTAATACAAAATAGAATAAGGTATACGTGAGCAGTATAGAGTGCTATAAGAGATTGGTAGTGATGTATCAGGGGCATGCCTCAAGGAAGGTTTCATGGAGTAAGTGACATTTGATCTAGTTCTTAAAGAACCAGTAGGATTTCAGCAGTTAGAAACTGGAGAGAGAATGTGTGCAAACAGGAAAAATCAGAACAAGTTTAGTGGATGGTGAATGTCAGTTTGGCAGGACCGCTGAGTGTGTGAAGGACAGTGGTGTGAGATAGAAGGAAGTACATGTTAAGTGTTACATAAGTGCTAGAGACAATATGTACTGTAGCACACAAGTGGAACCCTAATTTACAAATTTGCTAACTGTCCCATTTTGCTGTAAACTTTAGGCATTGTCTAAATAACAATGCTGACATCCTGACACAAGATAATGTACCACTTACTTTACAAAACAGTTACATAAATGTAATGCCACACATTTTTAATGGCTCCCATTAGGTTTAGAATATCTTGTATCAAAACATTGTTCATGGATCCATATTCTCACATTTCTCCTTCAGGGTTTAAGCAATAAGCTGACACAGGGAATCTTAGTAATATTTTTGATGTAAAAGCTGCCTGACGATGGAGACGTCCAGCTGTGCTGAAGTCAGTTTTGTAATTACTGTACACTGGGAGTGTAGAGTCGGGAACCAGAAACCTTCTAACAACTGGCAAGACGTAGAGACAGCCCGTAAAATGTGACAGTGTACTATAGGCCAAGTTTTGTAAGTGACCTCGAAACCTGCATGTGTGTTTATTTCCCCAAGCTCTGATTTGCACATATAAATAGATTTGTAAGTCTTTGGTAAATGGGATGATATTTTAGCAATCTGTGTTTCTGAGGTACAGCTATATACAACTATAGGTATGTTTCAGATATAAACTTAGAACTCAGCAATTAATTCTAATGTTCTAGCTTCTCCAAGAGGGATACTTAAAAAGTTTTCAAATAAATAAAAGCATCAAAAATGGCTCTTTACCTTCAATTAAAAAAATAATATTTTTCAAAGCACAAAAGTTCTCTACAGACTTTACCTCTTTGCTCTGTACATTACTACTCCATCATCCCCTACCAGTGCTTTCTCTTTAAAAACATAGCCTCGATGAAAAAGAATCTAGTGGAATTCACACAAAGAATGGTTTGCTATGGAGGGTGAATTGCCAGATATAAAAGTTTAGTTTATAGTGTTACAGATTTGGATTTTGAAAGCTGAACTCTATTTGTGCAGAGCCCTGGCAGATTCTGCAACTGCAAAAATACTGCTGGAGTTCATCATCCTTTTTACTGGGGCTTGTCACTGAGGGAATGAAGAGGTGGGGACACATTTCCTGTGTTGTGGAAAAAACGTCAGGTACAGGCAGATGTACAGGTGTGACCTCCTTGCCCTGTTGACAGGGAGGGGCTAGATCTGGTTTTCTATAATTCTGAATTTTGAGCAACTAATAAAAAAGATTTCCCTTCATGGTGATGGTGACCAGTGGGCTTTTCACCCACCCTCTTGGCTCATGCTGATGGCAAATAATTGGACTACAAGGACTAATATATTGTCGAGTGTAGTGGGAAATGCCAAAAGAAAAAATCTGCTGGATGAAGTCCATTTGTCCTGTATTCATTTCTAGCCCTGTAAACAAACACAGCTGTTGAGTGATCAGTGCTCAGATGTGGTGAAAAAACAGTGATGCATTGGGAGTGAGATCACAGCAGGGGGAAAAAAGTTACGTTATAAGGCTCCAGGAGGAGAGGGCTGTCCTCAGCTGGGTTTGGACTGTATATCTTCATCTGTGTATTCCAAGATAACTTGGGTGTGAGCAAAGTGAACTCTTTGTGTTTTCAGCTAATATAGTTGAGTGTTCAGAATGGTCAGCATGGGAAAATTTGAGGGAAGAAAAGAAATCTGAAATTTAATCTGCTATTGTACCAGATTTAACCATTATTTCGCAAATAGGCTCTTAGCTGCCTTTTGGATGGGACAGGGTAGGAGGCACAAACTTTTGTCTGTCATTTCACCTTATGCTTTTGTCTCAGTAGTGCATGACTTTGAGCAAAAGACACTAGCTATCTATGGGCCAAGTATCCTAGATTTCTGGCAAATGCTGAGTCTTGGACTCCCCTTCTCCCTCCCTGTAACTTAGATTTGTGTTATGATATCTTCTGCCAATTGACTTGAAAGGGCTAAAGATGTTTTCCATTACAGAGAACCTGTCATTCTGATGTGACAAACTTTTTTTTAAAACCATGTCAGTGGTTTCCTTTCACTACTTAATGTGGTGGCCAGATTGTACCATCAAGGTGATCTGCCAATTTTTATCTTCCCCACAAATTCTGGAACTTGCAGCCAGCCTCCTCCCTTGAGAGGACTATGGGAACAGGTGGCCTCAAGGGTCTCAAATGGGCAGGTGGCCATGAATTTACGTGATTGTTAGAAGGCTTGGAGAGGACTCCATCCTTGACATGGAGATATTGTCATTATTGTAACTGGTCAGTAAAGAGGTTCCAGAACCACTTGCCACAGTTATTAGTAGCCATGACAAAAATCTTCGTCCATAAGACCTATTCTAGGCTTCTGTCTCTCCTTTACTGCACATCCCTGTTCTCTCAGTTCCTAGTTTGGAATACAGGTTGGAGTCCGGGCTTGTAGAACTTGAGTAACTTGTGTAAATGAGGAGATTCACTTCAAGGATTAAATCTAGTCTTACTTTTATACTGTACACTACAGTGGAGAAAGTCTCTTAGTCTGACTGGACAGTTTTGGATAGCTGAAGTTGTTTTTGCTAAAGTTGACAAACTGAAAACATGCACCAATGATCAAATGGACTAAGGAGCCCCCAATACCCATTCTGTCTCACCAGGTTAGAAATTGAGGCTGTTGTGTGTTTTGAGGATTAACCGATGACTTACTTCACCACAGTGACTAATATCTCTCACCTGGTCTTTCTACCATCCTTAAAGAAGACTTCTGTCTAATACACATAAAATGTACTTTCAAATGTCAGTGGGATGTGTCCCATTCTCTTTCCACATAAAGCCTCATTTCCCCTTTTAGTACAAGAAAGTCAACAATATATCATGAGAAGATTCTATTCATAGGATCGTACTTGGAAGGGACCTTCGGGGCCATCTAGCAATCCCTAACTCACTTTATAAATGAGGAAATTCAGACTAGAGAAGTTATTATTTCTCCAAGGTCACATAGAGATTAGTCTGAGGGTAGAGATTTGAACCAATGTCTAAGGCACTCCAAATCTGCTGCACCAATCTTAATTGAGACTTGCAGGGTTTTTTTTTTTTAAGGTTTTGCTTTTATTCCCTGGAGCCTCCCCAATTCATTAGGATCAGTTAGCTGATGATTTTAATGAAGCCAAAGCTGTAGATCTAATCCTTGAATGGGCCCATTTATCTTCCTGTGGAGAAAAAGCCATGTTATATACCATCAACCCAGAGTAACTATGTCACAAGTGCATACCTTAGTCATTGGAGAGATAAGGTGCAAGCTGGATTAATATCACCTGTTGCCACTATTAAAAAATGACACAACAACAACAAAGATCACATTTATATGAAAAGGGCAACAAAACTGACAAATGTTTACTAACGACCTACATCTTATAAAGCACTAGTCTTAAGAGGTAGTATAGAAGAGCAGAAGGAAACAATAGAAAAAAATTCCATATGAAGAAAAAAGCCTCCCATCCGGCTGCCCTTTTCTTTTAGAAGGAAAAAAAAGAGGAGGAGTAGGTGGGCTGTAGTTGATTGTGGAAGCAGGGGACCTTAACATAGTGAATTAACTAAAAATAGAAAGTCCTTGCTCTTTCCCCCTACCCCTCAACCATATCTTTTCCAGTAGAGAAAGGTAAGCTTGAATTTGACCAGGTATCATTAAAAACAAAATAAAACAAAATCCTCTCTTTCCTCATCCAAGGGAAAGGGCTGTTAAACCAGATCATAGGAGAGTCAGTGTCTGTGCTGAAGGATAAGGCATAGGTCAAAACACTAACCAGAGGAAAGGGAGAGTCTTGCCTAAAGAAAGACCCTGGAGGTAAAGGAAAGGTGATTTGATTTCCTGATTAAGGGAGATCTATAACTTACTGCTAAGGCTTCAGCAACAAAGAAGAGTTAACAGACAAACAAAAAACAAAAAAGACAGGAATGACCAAGACACTAACTCAGAAGAAGAAAGCAATGCGTATTAGAATTCTTTGAAGAAATGAAGTAAGACTTTTAGAAAGAAAATATAAAAGAAATGAGAGCTGTGGAAGAAAAACTTGAAAAATAATCAGTAACCTAACAGAAGGGATACAGAACTCTATCCCAGTAATAAACACTCTAAAAATCAGAATGGACCAAATAGAAATTAATGACTCCAAGAGACAACAAAAATTCTTGAAAGAAAGCCAAAATAATGAGAAAATAGCTTATCAAAAAAATTAACTGACCTTTAAAAACAGATCAAGGAGAGAGAGCTTAAGAATCATAAATGACTGACATACATGACCCCTCCCACCAATAAAGAACCTGGATATCGTATTTTAAAGAAAATTATTAAAGAAAATTGCCCAAAGATATTAGAAAAAGAGGGTGATACAAAAATAGGGGGAAAATCCACTAGTCATCTCCTGAAAAACAAACAAAACAAAACAAAATGAAAACTCCTAGGAATGTCATTGCTAAAATCTAGAGTTTTGAGATAAAAGAAAAACTTGCTGGAACAGTCAGAAAGAAAGAATTTAAATACCAAGGAACCTCAATCAGGATTTATTAAATACAATTATTATTAAATAATGTTTAAAAGTGATCAGTATGATGAAGCAGAGAATATAGAAGGAGATATTCCAAAAGAAAAAAAGATGAATGTTTAAAACCAAGAATAACTTACCTAGAATAATAGAGGATAATTCTGCAAGGGAAAAAAAGATTTTCAATGAAATGGAGAACTTTTAAGCATTCCTAATTTTAAAAAAATGGAGCTGAAAAGAAGCTTTGAAATACAAATACAGAAGTTAAGAGAAAATTTAAAAAAGTTAAATTCAAGTGAACAATAAGAAGGGACTTTATAAGGATGAACAATTTACATTCTAATGGGCCAGGATTTTGAGAGTTCTTTCAGAATCTTAGTGTTACAAGGGGTTATGGAGGTAGAATTGAGATAGAAGACCTATTGTTTTGTTATGTTTTGAAAATGTACAAAAAAAGAAAAGCAAATATTGGAAAGGATATACTAGGGAAAATGGGAGGAAAGATGGGAAATTTGTTAACATATATAGGGCATGCAAATAGAACCATACACAGAAATGGAAGGATTGGAAGGAGCAGGCCTTGCTTGAAATTCACTGTTATCTAAACTGTTCGAAAATACAGATACACACACACACACACACACACACACACACACACACACACAGAGAGAATTTGGTATAGGAATACATTAAACTCAACAGGGATACAGATAGAAATAAGAGGGGGAAGGATGTATGAGGGAGAAGGTAGATTCAGGGAGGGATTAGTCATAAGCAAAACAAACCCTGAGCTTGGAAGATTAAAAGGGAAAGAAAATGAGTGACAACTTGAAGTAACCTGGAGGTGAAGAATACAAAGAAGAAAAAGTATTAGAAAATAGGCCGGATGGACACAAACAACCAACTATTGTTAACTATGAATGTGAATAGGATGAAGTCACCCACAAATGGAAGAGGCTAGCAGAATGGAATAGAAAGCAAAACCTAACAATCTGTGGTTTACAAGGCTTATACTTAAAACATAAAGAGAGTAAACAAACATTTATTCAGAGTTTAATATGTGCCAGGCATTGTGCTAAATGTTTTACAAATGTTTACAAATGCTGTCTTTATACCCATTTTACAGTAGAAGAAATTAAGGCATGTAGGGGTGAAGTGACTTGCCTATGATCACAGAGATAGTAAATGTTTAGGCTGGATTTGGACTCAGGTTGTCCTGACTACAGGATCAGTAATCTATCCACTGCACCACCTAGCTGCCTAACATAAAAATTCATAGCAAATTAAAATAAAGGGTTAGAGTAAAATTTATTATTCATCAGCTGGACAATAAAAAAGTAGGAGTACCAGTTGTTATTTCAGTCAAGGAAATAACAGAAATAGACAATTAAAAGAGATAAGGGGAGGATTATATTTTACTAAAGGTAAGATAGGTGATTGATTTCAATACTTTGTGTGTGTGTATGTGTGTGATAGCACAGCATATAAATATTTAAAGGAGAAACTATATAAGTTAAAAGGAGAAATTGTAAAAATATTCTAGGGGGAATTCAACTTATCCCCATCATCCCTGGATAAATTTAACCAAAAAATAAACCAGAAAAAAGTTAAGGACCTGAATAGAATTTTAGTAATATCAGATACGATAGACCTCTGGCAATTATTAAATGGAAATAGAAAGGACCATAAATATTTCTCATCTGGCAAGGCACCTTTACAAAATCAATCCTATCTTAGGATACAAAACATAAACAAATGCGAAACAGGTCAATGAATTGGATATACAACTAAAAGTATTAGAAAACCAACAAGCTAAAAACTCAATTAAACACCAAAAGAGAAATCTCTTAAAATCAAGGAAGAGATAAAAGTTGGAAATTTGGGTTTTTCACCTATTGAATTAATAAATAAAATAAGGAGCTAGTTTTTAAAAAATGGAGATGAACCAGTTGCTAATTCAATTAAAAAGAAGAAAGAACAAAATCAAATTACCAGTATGAAAAGTAATCAAGGAAAATTCCCAACAAATAACTAAGAAGTAAAGGATATTATTAGGAACTGTTTTGCCCAACTATATGCCAATAAAACCAACTTAAATGAAATAAATGAAAATTTACAAAACATGAAATACTCAGGATAATAGAATAAGAAACAGAGAATTTAAACAAACCAATTTCAAAGGATAAAACCAAACAAATCATAAATGAATTTCCAAAGGAAAAGAACTCTAAGACCAGATGGATGATTCACAAGTGAATCCTAAGAAATATTCAAAGAACAGTTAATTTCAATATTGCATAAACTTTACAAAAATAGCAAATGAGATCTTGCCTAATGATATTGGCTTTATACATAAACCAGGGAGAGTCAAAACAGAAAAAGAAAGCTTCAATCCAGTATCTCCAATGGACGTTGATGCAAAAATTTTAAACAAAATATTAGAAGAAACTAAAACAATATGTTACATTATTATACACTAAGACCAAGTTTGTTTTATACTAGGAATGTAGGGTTGGTTTAATATTAGGAAAATAAAGTTAATTAAGTATATTAAAAACAAAAGCAACATAAATTATGTTATTTTATCAATATATTCAGAAAAAGCTTTTGACAAAACACAGTTCTCTCTGTTAACATTAGAAAACATAGAAATAAATGGTTCTTTCCATAAAACAATAGATAATACATATCTAACACCAAAATGTACAATTGTATGAAAAAGAAATAAATTAAAATCCTTTCTACTAAATTAGGGGCAAAAAAGGGTGTCTGTTGTTAATGCTTCTGTTGAACATAGTACTAGAAGCAATGGCTATGGAAATGACAAGAAAAAGAGATTAAGGAAATAAGCACAGGTAAAGAAGAAATAAAACAATCAGCTTATGGAGGTGATATGATGATGCACTTATAAAGAACCCTAAAGAGCCAACTAAAAATTAATTAAAACAATATCTTCAGCAACCTTGTAGGATATAAAATAATTCTACACAAATCATCAGCATTTCTATATAATACCAATAAAACCCAGTAGGAAGAGATAGAAAGAGAAATTCCCTTTAAAATAACCGTGGAATATATAAAATACTTGGGAGTCTATCTAAACACAAGGATTGTATAAATACAACTATAAGCCACTTTAAAGAAATAAAAATTAACCTAATTAGAAAAATATTAATTTCTCATGAGTAGATCAAATCAATATAATAAAAAGGACAACACTACTTAAATTAATTTATTTATTCCATGCCCTACCAATCAAGCCACTAAAGGATTATTTTAATAAACAACAACAAATGAACAAAAAATCATATGGAAGCAAAAATAAAAGGGTTAAGAATATTAAAGGAAATAAAGATTAAAATGGGAATGAAGGGGGCCAAGCAGGGCCAGATTTCAAACTACTCAAAATAATTTGGTTACAGAAATAGAGAGCTCAATCAGTGCAACAGATTAGATACACGGTATGGAATGGAAGCAAATGTGTCTAGAATCTCTAGCTTCCTTCAAAGCACATTTTATATGCTATCTCTTGGAAGAGATCTTTCCTGATTCTCTGTGATCAGCAGTCTCTTTCTCTCTTGAAATTACTTTGTTTATACTTTGTATTCATAATCCATGTACATGTAGCATTCCCTTTGGGCTGCTTCCCCAATTCCCACTAGTATTGATGGTTGGGTGCTGGAAGGACTGCTGAATATTTCTCCAGACGTGCTCTACATACTGAGTGCTCATTGGCCAGCACCCCCACCTTCCCTTTTTACATGTATGTAAATGTATCACCTTAGAGAATGTAACTTCTTGACGTCTGGAACTGTTTCACTTTTGTCTTCATCCCAATGACCAGTATGATACCCTGTCCATAGGGGGTTCTTCTATGTGTTTGTTGAATTTAATTGAGTATTAGTTTCCTCGTCTGTAAAAAAGAGAGTTGGACTAGATCAGAGATCCTTTCTCTGGGGTCCATGAACTTAAAAAAAAAGATTTTGTAACTATTTCAATATAATTGGTTTCCTTTGCAATTCTAGAGGTAACTAGGTAGCACAACAAATAAAAACTAGTCCTGGAATCAGAAAGCCCTGAGCACAAATTCAGCTTCAGACACCACCTGTTTAACCTGGGCAAGTCACTGCCTGTTTCCTCATCCTTAAAATGCGGAAAATAATAGCATCTACTTTCCAGGGTTGTTGGGAGGATAAAATAAGATGTGTGTACAGTGTTTTGCAAATTTTTAAGTGCTATATAAATGCTAGCTATTTAAGCAATTAAAACCATTATTTTGAGGGGGTCCATAAGCTTTACCAGAGTGCCAAAGAGGTCCATCTCTTCTCTCTCTCTCTCTCTCTCTAACACACACACACACACACACACACACACACACACACACACACACACACACACACCCAGGTCAGGAACCTCTGAACTAGATGTTGTCTAAGATCTCTTCTGTCTCTATATCCAATGAATGGATTGGACAACAATTTACTGCTTGTTCTTGCCATTTATATAACTTATTTAACATGTTCTAAGGAAAATACAGTCAATTTTTACTAAATTCATTCAGGAAATGTGCAATGAATTAAATTAGTGCAGCAGTGCAGGACAGGAGAAAATAAACACAAAGCAAAACAAAAATCCACCCAAATATCCCATATGATTCTTGAACTGGAAAGGAGTCTGGACAATGGTAGAAGGACTAGCCTGATGGGAAGGACAGGTGAGCTAATGTTCCATTAATTCTCCTTAACCCTATGAGTGCCGAAATGAGGAATAAACTGAGAGTATCTTCAATGTAAAATTTATTGAGGTGTGGTCATCTTAAGCACAGGTGTGTTCAATTCGTATGCCCCTGTTAACATCACAGTTGTAAGGTTTTAACATTTTTGTTTTGTTTTCTGACCTCTGGATTGAAATCCGAAAGACTTATCTGGTCCAGACACCTGGTATAAATCAAGCATGAGGAAACACTTGCAGTATTTCCTATAAAGTGCCTTGGCATTGCATTAACATTTATTTTTTAAAAAGATAACTCAATTCCTCCTCCTTATGTCCTGGTTTTAAACTTCTTTCAAAATTTTTCTTTTTATTATTAACTCAATAAGAATCAACAAACAAGAACATTTCAATAGACAAAGAACAAAAAAGAGGGCTGTATATGAAACCACTTTTTCTGATTCCTTATGATAAGCCTGTTTCCCCCCTTATTCATAAAGTAAAAGATTCAGACCTGAAAGGGACCTTAAAAATCCTCCAGTCAAACCCTTTCATTTTACAGATGAGGAAACTGAGGTCCAGAGAGATTAAATGAGTTGTATGGGGTCCCATAGGTAGTTGGTAACAGAACTCGGATTTGTACCCAGATCCTTTGACTCCAGAGCCAATACTCTTTCTGCTACACTAGACTGGCATCACCTGCTTATTTATTTTTAAAGATTACTGATGACTTTTTATTTTTTAATCATAGTAATTTCAGTCTTTGAAAGTTGCTCTTCCACTTCTGCAGTAACCAACATAGTTTTTGTTATTCAGTCATTTTTCAGTCATGTCAGACTCTTTATGACCCCATCCGGGGTTTTCTTGGCAAAGGTACTAGTGTGGTTTGCCATTTCCTTCTCCAGCTCATTTTACATATGAGGAAACTGAGGCAAACAGGGTTAAGTGACTTACCCAGGGTCACAGAGCTAGGAAGTATCTAAGACCAAATTTGAACTCAGGAAGATGAGTCCTCCTGACTCCAGGCTCAGAACTCTATCCACTATGCTGCCCAGCTGTCCCCCCAATATAGTGCCCATATCTAATAGCATATGGAACACTTGGTATCCACAGTCCTGCCACTTCTGTAATCCACTCGTTATTAAATTAAGTCTACATAGATTGAATTATCTTAAAGGCCTGGAGTCAGGAAGACTCATCTTTATGAGTAATAAATCTGGCCTCAGACACTTATTAGCTGTGTGACCCTGGACGAATCACTTAATCCTGTTTGCCTCAGTTTCTTCATCTGTAAGATGAGCTGGGGAAGGAAATGGCAAACTAGTCCAGTATTTTTGCCAAAAAAATCACAAAAGGGTCATGAAGAATAGGATATGACTGAACAGCAAAGCACTATATATTTTATTCTTAAAAGTAAAAGTTTTAGTAATGCTTTTTGTTGTTTATGCCACAGTATTTCTCACCAACACTCCCACCAAACCCTCGCGTGTTAACAAAGACAATCGGCAAAATCAGCAGATACAGCAACTATAGCAACCTTCCCCTATGGTTGGTAGTGTGTTTCATCAACAATGATAAACCCATTTTGAAGAAACTAAATCTCCTTTTAATTATCTCAGCATTTAAGAACTTACTGCAAGATTAAAACATGTGTTTATTACATCATCATTAGATGCTCTTTTCCATTTCTTTTAGTTCTAACACCAACAAAAACAAGAATAAAGCAAGAACGATCTTGAGGAATAATTTAAACCACAAATTGCAACTGGGTGTGCTCTCTCCAGATTTTGTGGAATACTGATTTAAAGTATATTTGTGGAGAGGGAAGGGGATTTGTGTTCTTTACTTCCTTATTATTTACATCCCAACTATAAGCTTAGTGTTAGCACAATGTCCCAAAGAGGAAGATGTTTTATCAACAGAATAAAATGACCACACCTAAATAGTGATTCCCAAAATGCTAGGGTTTTTTTTTTAATTTTGGTGTCATATTATATTGGTTGGTTTTGTAATATCAGGATATCCCTCCTTAAATGTGGCACATATTTGTTTTGTTATAGTAAATTAAAATGAAATTTTAGGGAATGAAGCTAGAGATAATAGAAGACACCCAACAGCCACAAAACCAAGGTAGCTAAATATAGCAAAGGTGAGACTCAGAATATCTAGATCTATCTATAGCTATATCTACATGTGTATGTATAAGTATACATGTATACATATGTGTGTGTAAAATATACAATATACAAGAAAATGTCCATTTTATTTTTTATATTTTATGTTTTGATGAATGTAACTTGAAAAACAATAGGTATATCAAGTTAAACTGTAGCCAAGGACAAGATTAAGACTTTCTTTCACAGAATATTTCCCATTGATTATGTGATACTTTTTTTCAAAATCTGACATATTTCGAACTCTGCCAAATGGTTCATATCCAATCCTGGTGCTATCTTTTCTTCTCTGTTTATTTACACTCAGGGGCATAGCACAATATAACTCTAAGAGGATTTGTTTCTGCTTATGGCATCATAGGCAAAGCCTGAAGAGTTCCCATTTAGTTTCCATAGTCCGTAGGGTGTAAGGGAGGGAAAGGGAGAGTGTGGAACATCTGGTATTAATAGGGTCCATTCATCACAATAAATTTCCCCAGTGGATGTTGTTGGGCAGGGTTCTAGGGAGTAACAGCTCAGAAGTTCTAGTCCCCACCCAAGAAAGCAGAGGTCATTGTAGGGAGGGTCCTTCAGATTGTATAAGGAAAAGAAAAATCATAGGTAAACCTAACTTTGCCATAATCCTATAGTATAAGCATAGGCTTAGAGTGTACATAAAAGGTATTTATATAAAAATTGAATATGTATAATGGATATCTTGCCACTAATCAGAAACTACATTTTGAGAAAGCCTCAATTAGAGGTCTGGTTTTTTAAAAAGTATAAATCCAAAGAGTATGAGAGAATTAGATAAACATACAAGATTGCAGCTTTAGTTGGATTGATACATATAACATTTCTGAGATTAAGTTTCTAGATTTTTCTAAGACAAGCATTTTCTGCAATTGGACCAGAATGAAACAGGAATATGAAAATTTCTCAGAAGTGGCTAAATAAATTGGTACTTAACCTGTGTTTATAACCCAGGGTGCCAATTTTTAAAATCCTCATTGGTGTGCAAGATTTTTTCCCTTTTAAAAATTTTTATTTTTAAAATAATATTTTATTCCCCCCTCAGTTATATGGAAAGACAATTTTTAACATTTATTTGAAAAAATTGAGTTCCAAATTTTTTCTCTGCCTTCCTCACTTCTCCTCTCCCTGAGACAGTAAGCAAATTGATATAGGTTGTACATGTCCAATCATGCAAAACATATTACCATATTAGTCATGTTGTGAAGGAAGACACAGATTCAAAGATAACAAACGTGAAAAAAATATAGGAAGTGAAAAATAGTATGCTTTAGTCTGCATTCAAACTCCATCAATTCTTTCTCTGGAGGTAGATAGCATTTTTAATCATGGATCATTGAATTGCTGAAAATAGGTAAGTCGTTCACAACTGATCATCATACAATATTGCTGTTGTGTATGATGTTCTCCTGGTTCTGCTCACTTTATTTTCTTGCAAGTTTATATTTTTAGAAGAACATCTGAACTGGTATGGAAAGATACACTGATGCTGTCCTTACTTCACAGTGATCTATGTCTTCAGGGAACATGGGAACAAAGAAATAACCCTACCTTGGCCTGGGCTAGAAAGGAAGGACAGTAACCCTGAGATTCTGGGCAAGAAAAGCCAATTGACCAGAAAGAAAAATGAAAATTAGCCTCAGTGCTTTAAAAAATTATTCTACACTAACTGAAAAATATGAGACTGTGTATGTAATTTGACTCAATTCCACTCAATTCAAAACATTTATTAAACTTCTATTATGTGTCATATACTGTGCTAGAGCATTTGGGATATAAAGATAAAAAACAATGCAGCTCCTGCCTTCAAGGAGCTTATACTTGAGATCAGAAAATAGAAATGCACAAAGAAATATAACACAAGATGGAGTATGATGGGGACAAAGGAAAGATGACCTGTCATGTAAGCCTTTTAACAAGGCCATCTGTGACTATATTTTGGGAAGTGTCAGCCTAAGAAGTTATTTCTTTTTTTTGAGGCTCATCTGAGTTGTTTACCTCTCATTGGCCTTTGCGTGCTCCATGGATGCATTCAACATTGTCTCAGTGTCACCTTTGTGCAGCAAATCCTCTGTCCTATAGAACTTAAGTCCTAAATTCTCCCCAAACTAAATGATAACCAGTGGGACTGACCTTGTTTGTTAAGGTAGGATTAAAAGCTCTCTCTGTTCCTGGTTCAATTCAAATTAACCCAGTAAGCATTTACTGAACACCTACAGTATATGTGCCAGGCACTATTAGGTGCTAGTGACAAAAAAAAATCCCTGCCCTCAAAGAGCTTAGGTTATATTAGAGGAAACAAAATGTACATAGATAGATAAGTATACACAAAACATTTTCAAAGTCCATAGGAGATACTTGAGAGAGGAAAACACTAACAACTGAGTGGATCCCGATAGGCTTAGCTTTGAGGGAAGCTACAGATTCTCTGAGGCAGAGGTGAGCCAGGAAGAGTATTCCTTTCCTAGGGGAAAGCCTATGCAAAGTCACAGAGATGGTAAATGTGATGTTATATATGGAGAAGATCAAGTTAGTCTGGTTGGAATGCAGAGCATGTGAAGAATGACACCCCCACCCCCTTCTGCTGATACACAGGGAATCTGGTGTCCTTCCTACCACTTAACATTAGGGCTAGGACACTCCTTTTCCAAGGGATTTCTCCAAACTTGTTGGGTACCTCAGTTACCACTTCCCTCCCCATTTACTCTCCCTTAGCACTAAGATTATTCAGATAACCCAAAGCTATCAATCTTAGTTACCAGTCCTACCCCAGGTAGAACTGTCTTAAGCAAAGTCAAGTCAGCAAACATTGGTTAAGCACATACTATGTGCCTGACATTGTGCTAAGTGCTGGGGATACAAAGAAAGGTAAAAGATAGCCCTTGCCCTCAAGAAGCTGCCGGCCTAATGGGAGAGACAATGTGCAAACTGCTATGTACAAACAAGATGTTGTTGTTGATCAGTCGTGTCCTACTCTTCGTGATCCCATGGACCATAGCTTGCTAATACTGTCCATGAAGTTTTCTTGGCAAAGATACAGGAGTGGTTTGACATTTCCTTCTCCACTGGATTAAGGCAGACTGAAGTTAAGTGATTTGCCCAGTCACACAACTGGTAAGTGTCTGAGGCTGGATTTGAACTCAGGTCTTCCTGACTCCAGGTGTAGGGCTAGATCCACTAAATCATCTAACTGCTTCTTATGCTTAAACATGAGAATTATTTATTGTATCTAAGCCAGAGAAATACAGTGAACTAGAAGTCTGGGACAAAATACTAGAGGAATTTTTGATGCTAAGTGGGCATGAAGTCTGAGAGCTTCTCTCACTAGCTGTGAACTCAGGCCACTCACTCAAATGCAAAGATCCTGTGTGAATTAGAAAGAAATACTCTATACAAATCTGGGGATGAGGCCAGGACTAGACAAGTGTAGAATATAGGCTCTTCATGATTAGGGGCTAGGTGTTTTTTTCTATCTTAAACAAGATATATACAGGGCAAATAAGTGATAATCTCAGAGAGAAGACACTTCCACTAAGGGAAAACTGGAAAAGCTTCTTGAAGAAGATGGGATTTTAGCTGAGGCTTGAAGGAAGCCAGAGAAATCAGGAGATGGCAGTGAGGAGGAAGAGAATTTCAGGAATGGGGGAAAACTAGTGAAAATGCCCAGAGATATCTTGTGTGAGGAACACCCAGGATACCAGGGTCACTGGATTATAGAGTATGTGGAAAGATCTAAGATCTGAAGGGGAACGAAGGACTTTAAAAAACAAACGGAAGATTGTTGGAAGGAAGTTATCCAGAGAGGCAGCAATGAAAGGCGATAACTACAATACAGAAGGCTTGTGCTTCAGTTTGTTCTCTGAGCCCATCAGTTCTCTATCTGGAGGTAGATAGCATTCTTCATCAAGAGTCCTTTGGGATTGTTGTGGGTCATTGTGGTGACCAGAGTTACCAAGTCTTTCCCAGTTGATTGTTTCTTGCCTTCTCAATGGGTGGGGGAGGAGGAGGGGAGAGAGAGACAATCTGGAACTAAAGATAAAATAAAACTGAATAAAACAAAGGGAGGCTTATCTTTCCCAATGACTCTTCTCCCCAAATCTCTCCTTTTCCTGGCCCGGAGATTGTGTTCTTCTCCCAACCCCAGTACTCTCTGATGACAACATCACATTCTCTTAGAGTCCTGTGCTTTCCTAAATAAAAATGCATGAAAATAGGCCTAAGACAAGGGTTCTTAACCTGAGGTATATACATTTTTTAAATGATATTTTATTTTGATATTATTGTTTTAAAAACATTATTCTGAGAAGTGGTTCATAGGTTTATCAGACTGCCAAAGGTATGCGTGAGATAAACAAAGGTTAAGTATTTAACAAAGATGAAGTACCTCTGGTTTAAGAATCATGTTGATCTGGGAATTTGGTGCACAGTGGTAACATGGTAGGGGATATATTTTTAGTGGTGTAGGGGAGGCTTTTTCACTCTTGAAATAACAGCAGATAACCAGCTACCTATTTTGCCCAGAGGTACAAAATAACCTCTCCCCCCTTGGGCTCGGGAGATCTGTGGTTTTGAATATGACTTGGGGGTTCTTTAAAATGGGAATTAGGATGAGGTTGAATCTCTTGTTCTCACAGAGGAGAAATGGGATGCTAGGACCTACTAATGCTTGGGGCAACTCATCCCTGTGAGGCTGCAGAATGACTAAAATCCTCTTATGATGTCATCATGCCACTGTATGTGGCACATCCCACCTCATCTCCAATGAATTGTTCACTAGTTTCCCCAGGACATCTCTTCTGGCTTTTAGTGCAGTATTGGTTGAGCTGTTCTCTGCCACCATTTGCTGGTTTTCAACTCCGTAGTCTCACCAGGGCTCTCTGGTGCTTGGTTACTATCTACTTTCAACTAACTTAAAAAAGTATATGAAACTATGCAGTCACTCCCATCCAGGTATCCAATAGAAGACAGAAGAAGCCCTGACTAAGATCAGTCAACAAGAAGTACCTATGATGTGCCAGGTGCTGTGCTAGGGATGGGAATACATAAACATAAATGAAATGATCCCTAGCCTTAAGGAGCTTACATTCTATAGGAGGAGACAACATAAACACATATAAACATATGCAAAGTGTATACAAGGCAATATGGGGGTGGGGAGGCATAGGCAATTTAATTCTTTTATTAATAAGGCTAGCATGTTTATTAATAAAAAGAGGTCAGTGATACTCTCTAATGCCAAAGACCCCTCATGGTAGTGGGCTCACAGTTTATATGCCTTTAGAAGGGCAGGTATTCCTGAGGGTGGCAATCAACTTTGAATGCTACAATTAATGAGAAAATTAGTATTATAATGAGATGTAGGCTCATTCTAATGAGGGTCTTGGAAGTATATGACTTGGATCATCCAAGTCTTGGTCAAAGAGACTTACCAATTTACATATTGGAGAGGGAATCCAATTCTACTGCACACCGGTCTGACCAAACACAATGAACAGGAATTCACTAATTCTCTCAGCCTGGTTGTGGGTAAGTTTTTGCCCAAGATTTCCCATGCTAGTTGATTTCTGGATAAGGAAGTAGAAAAGGGGGGAAATCTTGGTCCTGATTTCAGTAATTAGTTATTAATACAAGAGAGAAATAATCATTTCTCTTAGAGGAAACTGAGGATTCTAAGAAGTAATGGTCAAGAAAGAATGCTTTCCAGGCAAGTTGGAAGAGCCTGCGCAAAGGCTTGGGAATAGGAGCTATAATGTTATATGTGAGGAACAGCAAGAAGGCCTGTTTGGCTGGACCAGAGGGTTCATGAAGGGAAGAGAAGGGGGAAGGGAATAAGCATTTTATAGCACCCACTACTTGTGCCATGCACTAGGCTAAGCTCTTTTACAAATATCTCATTTGATCCTCACAATGACCCTGGGAAGTAGGTGCTGTTATTGTCCTAATTTTATAGTTGAGGAAACAGACAAACAGAAGTTAAGTGACTTGCCCAGGGTTACACATCTAGTAAACGAGACCAGATTTGAACTCTAGGTCTAGTGTACTATTCACTGAGCCATCTCACTACTCAGTGAAAGGAATAATATATAATAACTCTGTAAAGGCAGTTTGGAGGAAGAATGTAAAAGACTTTAAATGTCAAACAAAGGAGGCTGTTTTTGAGCTTAGTGCTAATTGAGTGTTTCTTGCATTTATTGAGCAGGGGAATGACATGGTAGAAACTGTGTGGAGGTGGAACTGACAAAATCTGGCAAAGAATTGGATATGTGGAATGGGGGAGATTGAGTTGAGGATGGCTCTGAGATTGTCCCTTGAAGCTTTTCTTTAAGGTCCTTTGTCTAAGCCAAGTTATCTGACTTAAGGGTAGAATATTCCTTTTGACTTCTGTCAAGTTCCTGATTGTCATTGTCAGCCCTTCCAAAGTTCCCCCAAGTCCCATAGGAATTATATGGGTGATGTCTCCCCCTTTTCCCTTACTCCCATAGTTTTCTGGTTGGCCTGCAGATGAACCTGGGGGAAAGATAAAAGGGCTAAGTGAAGCCTTTGATTATCTCCAAATATAGATAGATAAATGTATAGATACACACTTATATAAACACACATACATACACATCTTGTTTGTACATACTTTTTTGCATGTTCACTATGGAATTTAGAGTTCAAACATTCCTTTTAACTCTTTTCAGATCCTTGCTTGTCAGTCTGCATAACCCCTCCCCCAATTTTAGTAATTTTATCCAACAAAATCCCTCTGCAGGAACTATATGGGGTAGAGCTGATGTCTTTCCCTTTCCCCCTCAGCTCCTGTAGTGTTTCTGGTTGTTATATTGATAGACCTGGGGGCAAGAAAGAAAAATGCTAGGTAAAGCCTGAGATCGTCTCCAGTTCATCCTGTATGTGTCTTGTTTGCACACAACTGTTTATCTCCCCCATTATTTTGTGAGTTCTTTGAGAGCAGGAATATTTTTTATTTTCTTTGTTTCTCCAGAGCATACCGCATACCATAGTACCTAGTAGGTGCTTAATAAATGCTTGTTGAATTGACTTGTTCTATCTGCCAACAAAAAATATAATCTTTGTTTATCATTTCTGCCTTGGAAAGAAACCTTACTTGTCTTCCTACATTTAGAAAGAAGATATTATAGGAACGTTCAAGTATGTATATGAATGTTTCAAGGGATTTTATTTAAAAACTAATTCCTACTTCATCTTTTCACTTTCCATTCTTCCTTCACAAAAGAGGGGTATTCTCCTAAAATGTTGAGAATTCAGTTAAATTTATTTCAGCCAGTATTTATGCCATGTAGAAATTATACACTCAGGGAACCCTGACCTGTTATTAAATAGGTGTCCATTGTATATCATGTGCATACTGGGGAGGTAGGAGTAGGAGTTATAGAACTGTTTTCGCTACTTCCCCTTCCTTACCCAGCTTCCATTTGCAGGGCTCTGCCTAGTAAGTAAACTTGGAATTCTTGAACTTGAAGACAGTGATATAATCGGTAGTAAGGTTTGATGATAGCAGATCTGCTCCCTAAAGAATAGGGTGTTTGAATAAAATCATAGAAGCAAAACAAATAAGACACTTGGTTACTGTTTTCTTGGTGGATATACATCCCTTTCCTTTTCCCTGGTTTTGAATACCTTGAAAATTTAAAATATATAAACAGATGCTTTTAAGCATTAAAAAAAATTCATTGTCAGATGCTTGAGTAACAAGTTTTGGGTTGGGCAAAGCTTAACAACTGAATTACGAACATCTCTTCAAGATAGGCATATCATAGAGGCAATGTGCTGTTTTGGGACATGCATACTCTCACTGATCTGGGAATCAGGCAGGAGTGTGCTGGAGCCAGACCAAACAGGCCCTGATCCAATTGTTAAATTTTTAGTGTGAATATTTATACCTCAGAAGCCAGCAAACACTACAGATCAGGGCTTGGTTTATTTTGTTGATCATCTAGACTTAAGAAGGTGATGAAGAAAATGTTAATAATGCAAATTGAACTTAAAAATGTGTCATGCATACAATTTTTTTTTTCTGAGAGCTGGTTGTTAAACATTTACCAGCATATGTCATTAGTCACTAATTACCTGTGTGGTCTTGGGCAATCATTTAACCTTTCTGGGCCTCACTACCTGTATTTATAAAATGAGGGGCATATAGTAAATGATGTCTAAGTTATTTTCCAGTTTTAGATCTATGATACTAATGATGCTATGAGTCAGATGACCCAAGTTCTGAATCTCAGCTTGGCAATTAACTTGCTGTATAAATTTGGGCAAGTTACTTCCTTCCTCTGGGTCTCTGTTTTCTCATCTACAAAATGGGGGAGGGGTTTGGTTCTTAAATTCTATGATTTTATTGGAGCAGCAGCATAAAATGACATGAATCACAAACCTACGAATCATTAACCTATTTTTTATATGCAATTCTAGAGAGTCACCCCCTTCAATATGGTTGCTTGCTTTATTCTCAGGCAGGCTGAAGAGTGGATGGCGTGCACACAATAGAAGGAATGTTCCCACTGTGTCTGCAGAATTCAGATTGTTTTGACTCCCCTCTACCACCAGCACAGCCTGATCATGTAAAAGAGTCCCCACTGAGTCTGCTGAGTTCAAGCTGTAGTGTTAGAAGTGTTTAAATTGGCCTAAGTCCACTGTTTTGCCCCACAGCACAAGGCAAGACTGTGTAAATTCCCCTGCCTCCTATGTGTATTCAATTTAGGCTTAAGAGCTTATTTATTCCTTGTCATTGTCATCAAATAACAGGTAAAGATCTGCAGAAAAGGAGTTGACCAGAATGGATTCTTGCTGTCCTTCATTAGGAGGGGGAAGGTCCACCAGAAGTAGAGAGCAGATATATTCTAAAATGACTGTGATGTAAAATCAAAAGCCATCAATAAAACAAACAAACAAAAAAGTCCAGCAGAATAATGTAGTGGAAATAGAAGCGGATTTTTAACAAATGACCTTGAGTTCAAATCCCACCTCTTACTTGCTACCAGTTGAGGTGAAGGACCCAGGCAGTTCATCCTTATACTTGTGTTCATCTTCACTAAGAATTCCGTAAAAGTGAAATAAGGTTAAAATGAACAAACAAAATTGGAAGTGTGCAGAGAGGTAATAGGAATCAAAGTCCTCCCATTTTACACTGTACACAACCACAGATATATGAATTCCGTGAGGACCAACCCTGACAGACTTCGCTCTTCTCAGCAACACAAGGTGCAGGCACAACTCCAAAGGACTCACGATGGAGAATGCTATCTACACCCAGAGAAAGAACTATGAAGTTTGAATGCAGGTTGAGGCACACTTCATGCTCGCTTTTTTCTCTTCTCTTTTGTTTTTGTTTTTGGGTTTTTTTTTTGGTTCTGTTTCTTCTTTCTCATGATTCATTCCATTGGTCATAACTCTTCTCTGCAACTTGACTAGTGTACAAATTAATTCAATGCGAAGTTATTCGTGGTAGTTATATGAGATTCCATGCCGTCTTGGGGAAGGAGGGGGGGAGGGAGGGGAGAAAATCTGGAACTCAAAATTATGTAGAACCGTCTGTTGTAAACTAAAAATAAAAATAAATATTATAAAAAATAAAAAAAGGGAGAATGGAAGTAATATTTTGGAGAGAGTTCAATATAGATAGTACTGCTTTAAGAAGGCAATGCATGGCAAATTCCAGAAGCAGATCCTAAAACTGACATGGATAAGGGTTATAGGAGGCAGGGGCACTAATTGTTTAGACATCTGCTGGAATTTTTTTTGATTGTTCATTTATTTGCTTCAACAAAATGACTAAATAAATTCTTCTTTACATCAAAAAAAAAGTCCCCCCATTTTTTCTTATTGGCTGACTGTGAGGTCCAGGTTTTAGGATTTAAAGCTTGGGAAAAAAATGTATTCATCATGTTATCCAACTCTTCTTATTTCACAGATGAAGAAAACTAAAGCCCAATGAGTTTAAGTGATAAGCCCAAATTCACACAGGGAGTGGGTAGCAGAGCTAAGAATAGAACTCAGGTCCTCTGGCTTCAAATCCACACACGCCACTGCCTCTATTTTTTTTTTCTCAATTTTTAATTATTATTTTTTTTTTTTAGCACGAGCTGAGTCATCTTCAATTCCTCACAACTCCCTTCCGCTCTCTTATCCCCAACTCACATTTTTGAGTTTACTTGTGTTCTAGACACCTGGTTCCTATAACAACTTGGTAACACCCCCCCCCCCCAAAAAAGAAACCAACCATGAGATCCAGGGCAATCATCACCCATATTTACTATTCCCTAAGGACATTTGTAGATATTGGGAGGAAAAGGAAGGGAAGTGATCAAGTAAAGGCCATAAATGCTTTTAGAATGTTTAAGTGGCATTTGTTAGGTGTGAGAGCAGAATTTTCTCTAGGAAAATTTCAGTAGAAATTGGAAGGCCAAGGTGGTTAATGATTTAGCTTTTGTTGGATAGAGAAATGAGTCTGTGGACAATACTCTTAAATTCCCACAGTTTAGTTTAGCATTTGTCACTGGGTATCAGAGCTGAAATGATATTTAAGAGCTTCATTTAACAGGTAAGACCACTGAGGCCCAGAGATAGAAACTGACTTTCTCCAGGTCACATTCCCAGTATATGGCAAAACTAGACATACTTTCCAATGAAATTATGCAGCCTTTGTGTGATTCTAGGACTAGAGTTAATGAAAGGATGTTTTTATTCTATCATTGTATTGGGGAAAAAAATTTTTTTAACCTACATTTTCAGGGTTTCTGGAGAGGAAGTGTAGTTTAAGTGAACAGAAAGCCTATCTATTTTATACATCAGAAGGCTGCACAAAAACAGATCACAACCCAGCTATACTTTAGAAGGAGACTTATGGAGATGCCGGAAGATTAAAGATGTTAAGTGACTTACCCAGCGACACCTATCCCACAGGAGTCAAGATTTGAACTGATCTCCCTGTATCTAGCCCTCAATCCATCACCCTATGCTGCCTTGTTTGTTCCAGGGTTGAGTGAGCTAATTATTTAAATCAAGTATCAGCAAACCTACTTTTTCTTCAATTGAATTTCCTGAACAGAGCTTTTAACCTGTCATGTTGTTGAGGGTGGGAATAAAAACAATCTTTCATAATGATTAGAAATCATCTATTAACATTTTATTTTATTTTGGGTGTTGTCTTTTTTTCAGATGTTGCCTCTGTGACTAAGCTAATTCTAGAGGAGAAATGCAGGGTTTAATGGCTGAAGTCGCTGCCTGAATCGCGTACACAGGCATAGATCTCAGTGGTTTTTAGAGAGCTAGCTAGCTATCTACTGAAAACCTGCACCAATTATAGTGCTTAGATTAAAATGTTCACTTTTGTTTTCATGTATTAATTCAGTCATATGTGAAAGATTATTCCCCCAAATGCACACCATCCCCTAGCTTAAGAGACTGCAGACATCTGTAGTAACTGGAAATTCCACATCCACTGCTAACACTAATCATGCCCAATTACTCACACATAGCCTATTTCTCCACTAAAAAGCAGGTGTAATTCTTCTCTTAGACTAATCTTCTAAAATCAGCCATCATTTAGTTCAACATCCTCATTTAGCATAGGAGTTAATGGAAACTCAAAAGGGTTAATATAATTTGTTCAAGGTCATATTTATGATAGAGCTGGGACTAGAATCCAGGACTGACAAAATACAAGCTAAAAACTGTAAAACCACAACTACTACAATATTTTGAGTAAATTTGCCTCAAGGTTTTTTTTCCTAAGGAACCATTAGGATAAGTAATTTGTAGAAACTCAAGTCAATATACCCTCCTAAATAATAACAATAATAATAATAATAATAAATAAAAGGCTTACCTAATTTTAAGAGGAGCACAGTGGATAAGTTGGGGGTTAGGAAAGTATTTTTGCTTCATAAAAAATTAATCACAGGCTCCTCTAAATGAGAACTCCCTTAGCATTTCACTGTTTGTTTATACCCTAGTAACTATGGATAGGGGAGGGGTTAGGGGAGAGGGAGGGAGAGACAAAGAAATTTAAGACTGAGTGGTAGGACCCCCTAACAATGGAAGATCAATTAGGAGTTCAGATGAAACATCTTTGTAATTATTTGGTAAGTCATTAGGGAAATGTGTGACCGAATTGAAAAAAAATTCATAAAAGCAACCTTTCAAGAATCCATCTGTTCTGTAAAGTGAAATATTATGCATCCATCGTGATAATAATTATAAAGATAAACAGCAATGTTTGGAGACCTGGATTGTATATAGTCTATTACTAACTTCTGTTGAGCAATCTCAGGAAATGACATTTACTTTTAAAAATTCAGCAACTTAGATTTAATAATATTTGCATAGATTAAACTATAAGAGGATTAACTGTAGACATTTACACTTTGGTGGTTCAATGACTTCATCCACATGGGTGTGGGTATTCCCTGCATGACTTCTCATGTTGTGTGATTCTTATCCATGTTTTTCCATAAATTCTCCATGGAGGATCCATCCAGTGTGCTGGAGGACTTCCTTGCATTCTTTTAATACCTTGGAAGTACCACCGTAGCATTTGGGCTGTCCATCTGTTATTTCTCACTCTCACTATATGACTAGCCCATCTCATTTTCTGGTCATGCATATCCTTGATGATGTCTTTTAGGCTAATTTTCAGAAGCAAGTCACCACCATCCTTTTAGAAACCCAAGTCCACTGCCTGAATCACCTTTGACTCTTCTCTCTCCATTAACCCTTTCCCCCACCCCATATCTACTTGATTGGCAGATTTTGCAATTTCTACCTTTCCAAAATCTCTCTCCACCAATCCCTGTCTTCTCTTACACAACCAATACCCTAATTCAGGCCCTCATTAACTCTAGCTTGAATTATAACATTAACTTCCTAATTTATTTCCCTGCTTTTCTCTCTCCTCGTTCATTTTCTGTATTGCTGCACAGACAACCCTCCTAATGCAGGGATCTGACCAGATTGCTTTCTTATCAAATATATTAAGTGGCTCTCTGTTGCCTCTAGTATGAAATACAAAATCATCAGTCTGGCATTTAAAATCCTCCACAGTCTGATTGCAGCCTACCTCTCCTGACTTATCGAGCATCACTCCTTACTATGTACTCTGTTGTTCAGCCATCTAGGCTACTAGCTATTTCCAAACCTGACATTCTATCTCCGGTGTTCCAACCTTCTCATAGCCTGTCCCCATGCATGGAGCATGTATCCTCCTTGGCTCTGCCTCATATCTAGCTTGCTTCAGGGTTCACTTCAGGTGTTACTTTCTGCAAGAAGCTTTTTCAGATCTACTCAGCCTTAGTCAGTCAATAAGCAGTCAGTCAATAAACATTTATTAAGCACCTACCCTGTGCCAGGTACCATGCTAAGTGCTAGAGACACAAAGAAAGGCAAACAAAATAACAATAAAAACAAAAAAAAACCCCTAGTCTTAAAGGGGTAGACAATAGGCAAACAACTGGGTAAAAAATAAGATATATAAAGTAGAGATAAGCGATAGAGGGAAGACATTAGCATTAAGATATTATTATTTCCTTCCTCATCAAATTGTTTTGCATTTTCTTTCATTTTTATTTTTGTATTACTAGTACTTAGGATAGTGCCATGCATATAATAGGCAGTCAATAAACATTGAGTTGAACTGCTAACGTGATATTCTGTAGATCACTGTGTGTGTTTTTATTGTCCTTTGGGCTACTTAAAATTTGATTCTTTTGAGATCATTGTGTTCTATAATCGGTAGATACATAGTATAAGTGGAAGGATATTAGTGTTAAAGAGATGGATGTTTTTGGCAATCAATGGTTTGGGATCATTAAAACAACTGTATAATATCTTAAATATCCAGCCCTATTTCCTTCTACTTCTTACTCTGTCAATCTGTATGTCTATTCAAGACACATATGTAGATCACACACACATATACATTTACATACACACATGCTTACAGACTAATTCACCTCAGTTGGTGTCATGCCATGACCTGGGAAAACTGTTTTTCTTTCATTCTCAGTGTTATGGATTTCATTGATGAGTTTTTGTAGTATTCTAGAGTTCAATGCAATTTGTGTAATATTCAGATGGATCTATAAGCTCATCAATGTGGATGTTCCAATGCAGTTTAAAATTCATCAGTGTCTGCCCATCTTGTACAGCTCTTGTTGATGATTCACCACAGCGTATCCAACCAACATAATGGGCACCTTCCTCACTTTACATTGACATCAAGAGGGTATCAGTAGATTACATATGCCATCTATCCCTTAATCCTTATCTAGAGAGGACTGAAGAAGTAGTCCTGAAGAGGACTATATATCATATACTATAAATATATACAGAACAAATATAAAGGGAACAAATACACAGTAGTCAATACCAGGTAGTTTTGGAGAGAGAGAGCACTAGAAACTGGGAGTCTCAGGAAAGGATTCATGTAGAAGGTGGTGTATGAGCTGCATTTTCAAAGAAGAGAGACTGGATAGATAGAGCATTTATTAAGCACTTAAGGATATTTATTAAGCACTTTCCAACAAGTCTCTCCTTCTGGACTTCAGTCAAACAAATATCAGAATGCAGCTCCATTTACCAGGGAGCAATCAGGAGAGATCACTATCAGTAAGTAGTTAGGTTTCATGTCTAGCTCTATGAGAGGTGCTCACTTAAAACATATTCCATTCCATGCAAGATTATCAAGTTGACTGGAGGACTCAAACAATTAGAGATTCTCCTGATCATCCTTGATTTAGGAGAAAGGATAAAAATGAGAAGATGCTCCTTGCAATCATAGAAGTTCTACTGCAAACAATTTAAATAAACTCTTAGTTCCTATAAATGAGAAATGAACAAAAATGAGGAAATTAACTGTCATTTTTAGAGAAATTTAACCTATGAAGAAAAGCTGTCAGAAGGATGAAATTGAAGGAGCCCCCAAACTTCCCACTGCCAACAACATTTAAGCTCTTGCCAAACAGATATTATAATCCAGGGCAATCAACACAAGTGTAAAATACAAGTTTAGTGGCAAAACATCATAGGAATAGCACTGTGCTAAATGCTGGAGTAAATTCAAAGTCCATATAAGACATAGCTGCTGCCCTCAGAGAGCTTAAAAATCACTACAGGGATAAGACTATGAGAATCCACTCTATCTGTGTTTAAATCCAGCCTCAGACACTTACTAGATGTGTGACCCTATAAGTCATTTAACCCTGTTTTCCTTAATTTCCTCAACTGTAAAATGAGCTGGAGAAGGACATGGCAAACCACTCCAGTTTCTTTGCCAAGAAAACCCCAAATGAGGTCATGAAGAGTCAAACACAACTGAAAAACAACTAAACAAACAACAAGCAAGACAAGGTGTTCAGAGATAACTAAATTAAAACATTTTCTGTAGGAAACGCTAAAGGTGTCTCCTACAAGCTGTTCTTTGTGGAAGGCGCTACCCTGTTTCTAAATGCAGTACAGTAGATGGTAGAGAAAACTTTATTCCTGTGAGACTTGTGAGGTTAAAGGAGCTACCTTGTTTCATAGAAGAGTCTTGACATTTATAGAATGTAGGGGGAGAGAAGGAGGGACCCCTTGAACCAATATTAAAATAAAACTAAACACACACATAAATCAGAAGCTCTTATATCCGTCTTTGCTCCTTATTCCTTATAAACACAGGAGAGAAGGCTAAAAGTAAAGGCATAAACTTAAATAAAGAAGTCAGAAGTACCAAATTAGTAACATATGCAAACATAGAAATTTAGAGTTGGAAAAATTCAACTGATAACTATTTAGTACCAATGATCCTTGCTAACAGAAGTTAATTGCTTGGTTGATTTGGAAGCAATGACTTACTCAGCCTATGTAAAATACATTCCCCTCCCCCAGTTCTTCAATCGTGTCTTTTGTTTGCCAATCAGCTACATAAATTAATATTTTCTTTGGCTTAAAAAAGTGACAACATTGCTTTCCTCTTCCCCTCCCCTCTTCAACACTTTTCTCTTAGAAACATGGTAAAAGTCTTCATATGGAGAAGAAAAAACTGTAGAGGGGACATGAGAGGTATTTTCAAATGTTTAAAGGACTGTGACCTGAAAGAGGGATTAGGCTTGTTCTGCTTGATCCCAGAGGGAAGAACTAGGAACAGTGGATGGAAGTTTTAAAGAGACAGCTTTAGGCTAAATGTAAACAAAAAGTTCTTAATAATTAGAGGTATCCCAAGCAGTGTGGGCTTCAGAAGTAGTGGATTCCCTCTCATGGGTCTTCAAGTAAAAGTTAGAATGGAGTCCTTGAACTCCCCATCTCAGTCCATGTGCAAGCTCATGCCTTCCACTGCCATGTGCTTTTTCTGCCATTGTTGCTTCTGGTGGTGATTCAGGATAGAGGGAAAGAGAAACCCCTTCCCATACTTGCAGTGGAAAAGTCTTAGAGTAAGTCTAAAGAACTGAAATGTCCAAAGAGATGATCAGCTTACTTTTATAGGTAAATTCTTCATTCAATTAATGAATTGAATTTGGCCTTGTCTGTGTCTCATCAGATTGATGGGGCATGGGGGGCAGGGGAGCCTTGTCAATTTCATCATGGACTAACAATGGCCCCCACATTATAACACTATCAATTTGATTGGAATACTCTTCAGTTTAATCAAGTGCTCTCCACCAAAACCAATCTTACTTCAGGAATACTGTGTTGGGTATTCCTTTTCAGGTAGAGATTGGATTAGATGATTTCTGAAACTTCTTCAAACTCTGAATCTCCATGATCCTCTGAAATAGCCAATATATCATGCAGAAATAGGTATTTCTTCCTTCAGTTCTGTGATTTTATTCAGAGGAGCAAATCTTTTTTCATCATCATCATCATCATCATCATCATCAAGAGGTGGAATTATCCCTATTTTGTAGCTAAGGAGACTGAAGACTATTAGGAGAAAGAAAGTCTCACACATTTGGCAATTGCTTACTGTCTTGGTTATCTTTTCTCCATCTTACCTCTCCAGGTAAATTGTAAAGTCCTCAAGATCCTCTTCTTACCCATATCTCATACTTCTCTGTATTCATCAAAACACCAAGAATACCTAGAACCTAGAATAGTGGTTCAGTTTTAATATCTATTGGTCCACACTTTCTCCCTCTTAATATTACTTTGTCTTTCTTTGCATTTGTTTACTTGCGTATGCATTATATCCTTCCAGTAGAATGCAAGTTCCTTGAAGGCCCATCTTTTCAATGCCATTGTTCTCCCAGGGATGTTATATGGCCAAGAGTCATGAAACAGTACAATATCTGAAGAGCTGAAGTTGAGGGCAATGGAGATGGGGCATGGTGGGAATGAGCAGTCTATAACATACTAAAAACAAAGAATCACCCAGGAGAATTTGTGTAAAGGATGCCATCAAATGGTTATATGATCAAAAAAGAAAGTGGGCAGGTCATATAGTGTGAGGATCAAATGACATAATTATTGTAAAGCACTTAGCACAGTGCCTGGGACATATGGTAAGTGCTATAAAAATGTTAGCTATTATTATTAGTAGTATTATATAATGAAAGGAGGAAATATTCTATGGACAGATTTTGTGCTCCATTGGGGGGTATTTTCTTGATTTTGAGAGAATACAAAGAAGGACCCCTATACTTCATAGGTTCCCAAAGTGGGTGATACCATCCTCCTGGGGGGTTCCAGAATGATCCAAGGGGATGATAGTAGCCTCAGGTGCAATTGGGGGGGCCTTGAATAAAAATAAGGGGGTAGCAGAAGCATAAGGAAAGAAGAGAAGAGAAGAAAATTTTGAAAAAGCATTCTTACATGTTTCATCTGGTGTGTAACAGAGTTAAAGTCATAGTGATTACATTATTTTCCAAATAAACACACAAAATGCAAGTTATAAACAATCAGTGATCAAGTTTGCCAACAGGTCTTAACAAGCAAGTGTTGGCAGGTGAGCGTGTCACACATTGTCAGGGACTCTAGTATGCATCAGCAGGAATATGTGCATGTAATGACTTTTTTACAATTTGATATTATATGGTTAACAGATACAATAATGCATCATCAAAATTTCTATGCAGGAAAAACCTCACAAATCTACAATAAATTATTAAATTTAAGATGTGTCACTTTTAAAAAAATCATATATTTTTTGAAATGATACAAATTTTTTAAAAAATCAAAGGGTTAAAGAGAGTAAATTTCTGGGAGGGGGAGTGCTGAGTAATTTTTTTTTAAAAGGAGGAGGTAGGGGGCAGAGCCAAGATGGTGGCTAGAAAGCAGGGACTTGCCTAAAGCTCTCCCTTAGGATGCTCCAAACACCTATAAAAATGGCTCTGAACAAATTCTAGAACTGCAGAACCCACCGAACAGCAGAGCGAAGCAGGGCTCCAGCCCAGGACAGCCAGACTGAGAGCCGGGCAGAACAAGCCCTAGCACCCTGAATCAGTGAGCTGTGGCAGTTACCAGACTTCTCAACCCACAAACAACAAAGACAACAGAGAAGGTTAGTGGGAAAAAACTTCAGGGACTGAGTGAAAGGAGTTCACAGTCGGCCACTGTCCCAGGGCCATGGAGGTGGTGAAGCGCTGAGGCTACTAACAGAGCTACAGTTGCAGTTGCTTCCAGCCCCAGGCCCATCTGGTGGGAGGAATTAAGTGGTGGATCAGAGCGGAAGTGCAGAGCCTACTTAGATCTGATTTGAGGTCTGGAATGGCGGTTTTTGGGGGAGGAGTGCTGGTGTGGCAGAACTTCCTGTGTAGAAATAGCTCTGAAAACAACAGCACAGCCCCTCAAGCTTGGGAAAAAGCACTCTCTACAAGCAATCATACCCAAATGAAAAACTCAAGGCTCAAGTAGTTGGCTGGGAACATGGCCAGGCAGTGAAAATGGACTCAGATTCAGACACAGACTTTGGAATCTTTCTTTGGTGACAAAGAAGAACAAAACATACAGCCAGAAGAAGTCAACAAAGTCAAAGAGCCTACATCAAAAGCCTCCAAGAAAAACATGAACTGGTCTCAGGCCATGGAAGAGCTCAAAAAGGATTTGGAAAAGCAAGTAAGAGAAGTAGAGGAAAAATTGGGAAGAGAAATGAGAATGATACAATAAAACCATGAAAAACAAGTCAATCACTTGTTAAAGGAGACCCAAAAAAATAAGGAAGAGAGCAACACCTTAAAAAATAAACTAACTCAAATGGCAAAAGAGCTCCAAAAAGCCAATGAAGAGAAGAATGCCTTGAAAGGCAGAATTAGCCAAATGGAAAAGGAGATCCAAAAGAGCACTGAAGAAATTACTACCTTAAAAATGAGATTGGAGCAAGTGGAAGCTAGTGACTTTTTGAGAAATCAAGATATTATAAAACAGAACCAAAGGAATGAAAAAATGGAAGACAATGTGAAATATCTCACTGGAAAAACCACTGACCTGGAAAATAGATCCAGGAGACATAATTTAAAAATGATTGGACTACCTGAAAGCCATGATCAAAAAAAGAGCCTAGATATCATCCTTCAAGAAATTATCAAGGAGAACTGCCCTGATATTCTGGAGCCAGAGGGTAAAATAGAAATTGAAAGAATCCACAGATTGCCTCCTGAAAAAGATCCCCAAAAGAAAACTCCTAGGAATATTGTCACCAAATTCCAGAGCTCCCAGATCAAGGAGAAAATACTGCAAGCAGCCAAAAAGAAACAATTTGAGTATTGTGGAAACACAATCAGGATAACACAAGATCTAGCAGCTTCTACATTAAGGGATCGAAGAGCTTGGAATATGATATTCGGGAAGTCAATGGAGCTAGGATTAAAACCAAGAATCACCTACCCAGCAAAACTGAGTATCATGCTCCAAGGCAAAATATGGACTTTCAATAAAATAGAGGAGTTTCAACTTTCTTAGTGAAAAGACCAGAGCTGAATAGAAAATTTGAATTTCAAACACAAGAATCAAGAGAAGTATGAAAAGGTAACCAAGAAAGAGAAATCATAAGGGACTTACTAAAGTTGAACTGTTTTGTTTACATTCCTACATGGAAAGATGATGTGTATAATTCCTGAGACCTCAGTATTAGGGTAGCTGAAGGGAATATACATATATACATACATACATACATACATACATACATACATATATATACATATATATAGATGTATATATATATATATATATATATATATATATATATATATATACAGACAGAGGGTACAGGGTGAGTTGAATATGAAGGGATGATATCTAAAAAAATAAAATCAAATTAAGGGATGAGAGAGGAATATGTTGAGAGAGGTAGAAAGGGAGAGATAGAATGGGGTAAATTATCTTGCCTAAAAGTGGCAAGAAAAAGCAGTTCTGTTGAAAGGGAAGAGGGGGCAGATGAGGGGGAATGAGTGAATCTTGCTCTCATCAGATTTGACTTGAGGAGGGAATAACATACACACTCAATTGGCTATCTTACCCCACAGGAAAGAAGGAGGAAGGAGATAAAAAAGCGGGGACAATAGAAGGGAGGGCAGATGGGGGAGGAGGTAATCAAAAGCAACACTTTGGAAAAGGGACAGGGTCAAGGGAGAAAATTGGATAAAGGGGAATAGGATAGGAAGGAGCAAAATATAGTTAGAATTTCACAACATGAGTATTGTGGAAGGGTTATGCATAATGATACTCATGTAGCCTATGTTGAATTGCTTGCCTTCTTAGGGAGGGTGGGTGGGGAGGGAAGAGGGGAGAGAATTTGGAACTCAAAGTTTTAAAAGCAGATGTTCAAAAAAAGTTTTTGCATGCAACTAGTAAATAAGATATATAGGCAATGGGGCATAGAAATCTATCTTGCCCTACAAGAAAGTAAGGGAAAAGGGGAATGGGTGGGGCGTGGGGTGACAGATGGGAGGGCTGACTGGGGAATGGGGCAATCAGAATATATGCCATCTTGGAGTGGGGGGGAGGGTAGAAATGGGGAAAAAATTTGTAATTCAAACTCTTGTGGAAATCAATGCTGAAGACTAAAATATTAAATAAATAAATAAATTATGATTTAGGACCAGCTTATGGGAAGACATGGTCAAGAGTCATATAGAATAGGCAGGCATGGATAGTGGTGAGCTGCATCATTGGTGGGAATACATACATCATTGAGAACATAGATTCATTAGAGTTTTGGAGTATTCCTAGTGCCTAGCACAGTGCTTTATACTGTAGTTGGCACTTCATAAATGTTTATTGAATTGCATCTTGTTTCACAGTGCTAAAAGGGACCTAAACGATCAGCTGACACTAACCCCTCATTTTGCACATGAGGAAAGTGAGTGTCAGAGGCAAGTGACTTTTTCACACAACCCACAGGCACTGATAGATGACAAATGCTCATTGGCTTAGGAATGCATTGATACCCTCCAGGGATGCTATTAGAGGGACCCAGATCTATACCAAGAAGTCCTGTCCAACAGCACTGATGAAGGGAATTACTTATCTCTAACTACATACCATAGCAGACTCATCCTAAAGCATAGGTCTATGTTATTCTCCTATTCAAGAGATTCTAGTAACTTGTTCTTGCCTCTAAGATAAAGCACATACTCACACAGCTGGAAGAGACCTCAGAGGTGATCTCCAAATCCCTCATTTTACTGATGAGAAATGACTTGTGTCCCTCTCTAATTCTTTTTAAAATCTATTTTATTATTCCTTATTTTAAGTATCTTCCAAGATACTTACTTGACTGAAGCCCAGAGCTGTGAAGTGACTTTTCTTCCCAAGTCCCTTTTAATTCCAATGCCTTCTGTGAATTATTTCCTATTTATACTATGTATGGTGTTTTAAAGTTTGCAAATGGCTTCCTAGTCACAGTCAAGAAGGATGATCATTTGTGGGATATGTCTTGATGGGGGCTCCTGTCATTTATGGGTTGGTTGAGAACCCACTAGAGTGTTTCAACTCTTACATTGTCATTCTGTGATCTCATTTGAGCCTCGCAACAACCCTACAAGGTAGATGCTAAGGGTATTATTATCCTTATTTTGTAGGTAACAAAATAGAGACTCAGTCAGGTGAAGTGACTTGGCTTTGACCATGCAGTTAGTGAATAGCAGAGCTGAGATTTGAATCCTGATCCTCCAAGCCTAGTACTCTTTTACTTCAAACTCCCTCTAGAGGTTAGAGCTAGAAGGTCCCTGATCCTCTGCTCTGGCTATGATTCCAAAAAGAATGACTAGCTCTGCTTCCTACTCTGATGAATTTTAATCACTAGTGATGATTTTAACTCACAAATACTTGTTAAGGGATGACTAATAATACCTTGTACTTAAATAATGCTTTATATTTTGCAAGTCGGTTCCAGATACATTATTTAATTTTTATCTTCACAACAATTCTGTGAAGGCATCATATTTATTTTACAGATGACAAGATTAAAATATGGAAAGATATTTATATGCTAATAAAAAGTTAGCTGAGGTCAAGACTGAAACGAAGAGCAATGACTCCTTAGAGTTTGCTGAGTCTTTCTCTACAGATTTGGTGTTGGTGGTTGAGTATGCAAGGTTCATTGTTAATGTAGCCACAAGCTACATTTGAAAAGCACATTTTAGCTCTTTTTCATATTGTTGTATCTTGCTTCATACTCTAGAATGATTAGTTGGATGGGTGTTTAAAATAGGTAGAATTTATATGCAACACAGATATGTTGATTTACTACTGTGTTCCTCCTTCCACTCAGCCATTCCACATACTTGGCACTTTTTCATAGTAATCCAAATCTTATAGTGTTCCTGATTTAATTCTGTAATCACTTAAAATGCACCTTTATATCCTGTCAGTTCCAACTATCCTCTTCTCCGTTACAGGTTCCAGTAATTGATCATTGGCTTGCCCCAAATTTTATAGAGTTCAAATCTTTTTGTGTTGATGCTGTTTGGTTAGGGAATGTTATGCTGAGTCAGACTCATGTCTGCCTTGTATTCTATAGACAATAGCAGCAACGTCAAGGCATGAATTGTGTGACAGCATAGTTACCTTCCATGATGTCACTGCAGAAAATTAGAACTTCTTTCAAATCTTGCCATGTACCTAATATTCAGAAAAGTTTCTCAATTATTATTCAGTATCTCAAATGATAAAATTAATGTTTGCAATTGAATGTTTTGTTTAGTATCATTGAATCTATTATTATTTTCACCCTGTATCTCTTGAGATAACAAACCTATACAATAATTATGATAATTAGCATCTGCGTAGAGCTCTAATATTTGCCAGGTGCTTTACATGTAATATCTCATTTAATTTTCACAATGATCCTGAGAGGTAAATGCTATTATTATCCCATTTTTCAGATGAGGAAACTGAGGCACGAAAAGTTAAGTTCCTTGCCCAAGGTCAAATAGCTAGTAAGTGCCTAAGGCAGGACTCAGATTCAGATCCTTCTGACTTCTAGTCCAACACTGTACTGCCTAGCTGCTGAATGTGTTAATACGGTACTTTGTGTTTGTTTTGTTATTGCTTTTAATAATAAAAATAGCTAACATTCATATAACACTTTAAGATTTTTAAAGCGCTCTACAAATATCAGCTTATTCTCTCTCACAATAACTCTGGGAGACAGGTGCTATTATTATTCCCATCTGATAGATGAGGAGACTGAGGCAGACAGAGGTTGTCCTATAATTATACAGCCAGTGTCTGAGATAGAATTTAAAGCCATCTTCCTGACTCTCAAGTCTAACACTCTGTCTCGCATCCACTTAGCTACTCTTGTGATTCTCAGAGGGTATCCCCACTCATAATATTCTCTAATTTGATGGACAAATCCTTATTGTGGTTTTCCATGCTTTGTCCATAACTTCCTAATCTTTTCAGAATCTTCTTCTTAGTCTTTTATTCTATTTACAAAGATGATTTTTTTCTTCCAATGCTGCAAATGACCCAGTCTCTTACAAACAGGTGCATAGTCTAATATAGGCTATCTCCAAAATCTTAACACCAAGACTCTGCAGATGCCCTGTATCTCTTCCACCCCTGGTAAAAGGTTCTTTAAGAACTTGAGTATGTCACGTTGTAGTGTTTATTATGTCTTTGAAAATGCATGTCTCTTTTTTGCTTCCTTTCTTAATCATGTATATAATGGGGGGAAAATGTTCCTTGTATTCCTGTTGGGATCACTGGAAATTTCTATATGCCATTGTGAAGTTTATTACTTTTGTCCCCCTCTAATTCTTTTTAAAGTCTATTTTATTATTCTTTATTTTAAGTATCTTCCAAGAGTTTATATACTTAGAAACAGTAAGGAAATAATTGGCTATTCATAAGTGTAATCATGTGTATGGGCCCTTAAATTATATAGTAGTAAAAAGTATTATCAAAAGTGACACTATAAAATCAAGCAATGAAGTTGTGTCATGCTAGGGATAAATTTTTCAAAAACAGAGGTAGAAAGAGAAGTGATTTTATTGTATAGACTACCTTAATGGAAAGTGGAAACATGAGGAATTTGGGAAATAGATGGTAAACCTGGCAGGTAGATATAGTATAGTAGGTAGGCATTATATAGTAGCGAAGGAAGGTTTCAATTATCCTCACATCTACTGGACCGCTTCCTTTGCCAGTGGAAGAGGAGGTAATAATTTCCTGGCTTGTCACTTAGCTTTAGGGATGTAACATTGCAGCATTCTAGCTAACTCTCAGTAACCTGTCTCATGAATTATATACCCAGCCTTTCTCCTTTTCTGATCATAGATTTCCTGGATTTTATTTCTTCCTCCATTTCTTGCACACACATAGGTTGTTGGGAGGAAAATGGCAGCCTACTTGTATTCACCATGTGTTGCTCCATTGCCTAGGGGCATTTTTCACAAATGCAATCTAGCTTACTCTCTTCCTCCTTTTCAATTCTGGGCCTAGTTCACTGACCACCTGCAGTGCCCCTCTCAGCTATAAGTATAGATATACTGATTTAATAGACTTGCCTTACAACTATATGCTGTAGCCTAGGCAATAGACATTTTCCATCCATCTGTTTTTACCCCCTATGGATTGTTAATCTAATCTTTTTTCCCCCATAATCATGGGTGTTGTTGAGGAAGCTCCATAATATTTTTAGGCTTGATATAATTAGCTCAATTCTGTTTGCAAATAGCAGCATGTGGTAGACCTTACCATCCCATGTCCTTGGACCCTGTACAGGCTATACAGTACTCTATGAAAATGGTGAATAACTTTGGCGACCATACATATCCCTGGTTTTTTGTTTTTTGTTTTTTTGCCTCAATTGAGGTTAATAATCAGATTATTCAACAGAGTTATTTATCACTGTGGTTGCATTTATCCAGGAATCTTGTATGATCTTAACATGCATGAATTACTCCTTGTTTGAAGAGAGCCTTTGAGGCTGCCTTTGCCCTACTGAGTCAAATGCTTTTTGTAATTAATAGAAAAACACAGTGAGATCTTGTGTTCTCTGTGTCTTTCAGTCAATTATGTGACTATAAAAACAGAGTAAACTGTAGAAAATTGTTTATGAAAGCCTGCCTGTTTTTATCTCATATTTTCACCAAGGATATCCTCCATACATGTATAGATAATTCTTATAACAATTTTATAAAGATCAGAAAGCAGACTTATGCGTTTGTATTTATTGTGCCCTCTTTTTTCACTATTAGTTTTACCCATGAATTTTTCCTCATCTTTTAATTTCCCTTCCTTGAGATACCTTTAAAATAATCCCTCAATTCTTTGTGTCTTCTCTAGCATGAATTTCCTCAGTGTGTACTTGGTCTGGTCCAGCTGCTCCTCTACTTTCTCAATCAGCGCATCAGGAGCCAGATATTCATGTCCAAAATGATGCTGTTGCCGATGTTGAAAATAGATCATTATAGAAACACTGAGAAATTTGTTCTCTTTTTACTTCTCTTTGTTGTCCTGCTTTCATTTTCACCTTTGAATGCTCCACTGCTGATGTCAATTCCTTGGGCTTCATACCAAATTTTCTACAGATCTGTTTTTACTCTCACTGTTTTTTGCTGTTTTATGAGGCAATGCTGCTCATAATCTTTTGCCATCCTTCTGTGTTTGTCTTCTAAACTAGTATTTTCCTTGGCTGCTGTGTGTCTCTGCTAAGCATGAAGCTCAAACATTTTTGCCAAAGGTGGTTTCTGGACATTTTGGCCTCCTTGTTGTGTTGACCGATTTACATTGGGAAATTTTTGAAGGAAACAATGATCATGAATGTCAATATCTCTTTCATCTTCCTTTTTTTGCATCCATGACTTGTTTGAATAGGTCAGGTTAAAGTTTTTGTAGGAAGCTTTAGGGGCAACTGGGTAGTACAGTGGATAGAGTGCTGAGCTTAGAGTCAGGATGACTCTTCTTCCTGAGTTCAATTCTGGCATCAGACACTTACTAGCTGTGTGACCCTAGGCCAGTTACTTAACCCTGATTGCCTCAGTTTCCTCATCTGTAAAGTGAGCTGGAGAAGGAAATGGCAGACCACTCCAGTATCTTTGCCAAGAAAATTCAAAATGGAGTCACAAAGAGCTGGATATGACTGAACAGGTAGCATTTCCCCCCTCATCTTTATCCTTCCTTCTAATTTGTTTTTTACTAGAATATTAACTCTTCAAGTACAGGGCACAGGAAATGTTTTTGTTTTGTCTTTTCTGTTACCATTACCTTACACTGTGCCTTGCACATTAAATTTAAAGACATTGAAGACATTAAATAAGATACTTGTTGAATTGAAATGAATTAATATTGATCTCAAAATTTGCTAATAAATAATTAATCGTGTGACTTCATGGAGACAACTGATTCTGCAATGACTCCCACATCAGTATTCCATCATTCGGTGTCTGTAAAAACAAAATTGTCATTTTTATTTGTGAATGTTTAGTGCTCACCATGCCTGGTGTTTTCTGGCTGTTTTCTAAAAATATATATTATGGATATGTAGGCATAAGGTTGTAAGGAGAAATAATAATGATGATGATGTTAACAGAGGAGAGAGAATAATAATGATAGTTGACATTTATTTAGTCTTTTAAAGTGTTATGAAGAGCTTTATATCTGTTTTCTCATTTGATCCTCACATCAACCTTCCAGTGAAAGTGCTTCTCTCCACCCCTTTTTGTGTAGGTCTCTTATTTTATTGGGGTAGGGAATTTTCAGTGAAGAAATTCCTTCCACTAAAGCAAATTACCTATAACTTATAATTTTAGAGCATTGCCTGGAATTCTGAATGGTTAAGTGACTTCCTTTTGGCAAGATGTCAGAGTCTCCAAACCCAGATTGTTGAGGGCTTCAAATGAGAAGCCAAGATGTTTATATTTTATCCTAAAGGTAATGAGGAATCACTGAAGGTTTTTGAGCATGGAAATGAAAGGGTCAGACATGTACCTTAAGAAAATTATGTTGGCAGCTAAGTGAGGGACTGTTTGTAAAGGAAAATACTAGCAGCAGGGGCACTTGTTAAAAGGCCATTGAAATAGTCCGGGCAAGAGGGTGAGGGTCTGAACTAGGCCTGTGGCTGTGTGCATGAAGAAAAGGGCAAGAATGCAAGAAATGCTGTGGGGGTAGAATTAACAGGACTTGGCAACTAATCAGATATGGAGAGGGGAGGGATGAGGAGTGAGGACTCCAAGGTCTTACTCCATTCTGCATTGCTTGATTGATTGATGACTTTAGGCTTATGACTGAGTTTTGTTGAGATTCAGTTTCTGTATCTATAAAATCTGATGAATAATACCTGTTTCTTATTCAGGGACAATAAATGAGAGAGCAAGATACTTATAGTATTTGGCTGTCTTAGGAAGGAAGATACTAAAGGAAATTCAAAAATGGCATTTACTAGTAAGTACATGAAACAGGAGGAGATGGAGACAGGTTTCATTTACCAGGACTGTGTTTGCTATTCTTAAAAGTCAGAGGGGAGATTCATTCTTTGGTGTTGGAAGGACCAGGGAGGTCAGTCAGTAAACAAGTGACATTTCTCATAGCATTTCATAACCAATATACTCATGTGACAGCTGCGGGTTAGGAATTACTTCTTTACCTGGTGCGGTAAAGTAAGAGAACCTTTTTTTGCACCCTTTAAGACTTCGCTTGTTGTCCACAAAATAAATGGAAACCAAACCACACAATGATCTTTCAGACTGACCATCTCTGCTTGTTGACTGAAGAGCAATGAGAAGTTTAGCAGTTTGTTGTGTCTTACAGACTTCTTTTGCCTTTAAAAAAATCTGTTTATGGTGGGGGAAGACGTGCCTGAAAAAACACTTGTACATAAAACAGCTGTTAAGCGAATCTCCACACACTGAGATCAAGAGAACGTGAAGAAATATGTACTTCCAACGACCCCTCTGCCAACTTGGAGCCTCCTTCAGAAAATAAATACAGCCACGCTACGAGTTTCTGGTAACTTAGTTACTGAAAAATAAATTGAGCCACTTAGACCCTTGAACTTTGATTTAAAAAAAAAAGAGTCTGAATTCTATTGCAATGATGCAAATGAAGCTGAATAAACTTTTAAAATGTGTCCTTGCTCTTCTATCAACTGGTGCACCATAGTGAATTCTGAAAATCTCAGTAGAAACTCATCTTTTCCAGTAGAGGGAGAGCAGTGCCCAGTGTGGCTGGAAATTTTAGAGTCCAAGGCAGGTGAAGGACACGTTCGTTAGCATATTGCAGATGACAAAAAGACATGATTATATAAGTTAGTTGTTTCTCAAATTTTTTTTCCCAGTGCATGATTTGCTCTGAGTGGAAAATGTATCCAGTGGTTTGGGCGTAAACAGAATTATTATTTTCCCCTCATATATCCATAAGTGCCCATGCAAACTTTTTCTGTCCTTATAAAAAAAAAAACCTTCAGTTTCTTATAAGTGGCATTTGCTACTTAATTGAAACTACTTCACGAAAGGCCATGTCCTTTTAAAATTCTTCATGATTGTACTTAAGAGAAGGTTGATTGTGCACTACAGATGTTTTTACAGTTTATTTCCAAACAGCTGCTCTTCCCTTCTTCAGTCTGTTTTTCCTTTTTTTAATCAAATCCCTCAGGAAGCCTTTCAGCTCCCAGCCTTGGCAATTGTTTCCTCAGTAAAAGCCCTTGCATACCATACAGTGACATGCTCACAACCAGCACCTGTTACTACAGTAGGGTCTATCGATTTAGCAGGTTGCTGTCCCTATGAGTTGGGAAGAATGTGTATGTGTGTGTGTGTGTGTGTGTGTGTGTGTGTCTGTTTGTGTCTGTGTGTCTCTGTGTGTGTATGTATGTGGTGTGTGTATGTATGTGGTGTGTCAGAATCCTGCAGATTCAATCAACCTGAGGACTGTCAGCCCCTAGTGAAAAGCCTGACATATCTAACATTTCATAAAACAGCCCACAGAAGAGATGGAAAAGCATTCATTGACAACTGGAGAAACTGTTCAGTCTGAGCACCAGACAGAAAAAGTCTCACACCAGGAACCCAGTCTAGCTTCCCTTAGGAGGGAGGGAGGGAGGGAGGGGGGGGAGTCATAGTGTTATAATTTGTCTCATTTTGGATACTTAAAGTAAAGCCTATCTGGGACTCTTGGGGATAGGCTGACTGTAGATAACTGAAATTCTCAGACAATCCCCAAACCTCACTTGAGGCAATAGCTTTCATATCCTCTTACACTAGACTTTTCCCAGAGATGTTAACAAGGAATGAAGTTGTTGAATTTGAGTTTCACCTCCTTTCGTTCCCTTTGGTTTAGGTATCAATGAGTGGAGAAATAGCTAGTTGATAGGCACCATGGGAAAGAAGCAAAAGACCTGAGTCCAGTTCTTGAATAGATAGATGTTGGCTCTCAGTAATATGGCAGTCCTTTGATGGTCAGGCTGTCATATGAAGTACATGTTTACATACACAGTCCTGGTTGAATATATATGTGAGTTTTTCTTTGAGAACCTAAACTGCAAATGTCTCTGAAATGAAGTTGCATCTCTTAAAAAAGTTATCAAATGTTTAGAGATGAGATACTATTAAGCCAAGAAAGGAAAAGCAATCCATAAAGGCGTGTTTGGCTAGTTATCAAAAATCTTAAGACAGTTGCAACACAGTCCTTGGCTCTGATGTTGGATTTTTCCCATTCATGTACTTTTTTGACAGACGAATTGTTGCAGGCTGTGAACAATCTTTCTTCAAGAGGAATTTGTAAGGCCTCTTACTTTGAGTGAAGAACAACAGTTCACGTGAGCAAACCAAGATGCCAGTTTGTGCAGTGTGGTGTTTGAGCACCCTTTCTAAACATTGACTGTTTGGTCTTTGCGGTGATAAGGCAAGAGTGTAACAGTGTCTATATGTGATGTTGGAATAGAACGCTCCAGATTTAGTCAATACTGCAGACTAGTTTACAAATTTCAGGAATTTGTATTTCCAAACAGCTTCCAAAGGGTCATTATTTTTGTCATAGTAATAACAACACTTCTTCCCCAGAGTCCTACAAATTCACTCCTTTTCATTTCCTTGTGGGACAGTCTTCTCTTCTTGCTGATGAGTTGACCCAGATCTCCCTTGGCATGAATCAAAACCACTTTGAAATTGACCGGTAGACTCATAAAAGACAAATGAAATGCAACCTTCTATTTTCTCTTCAAAATGTTCCTCTCTGCTCCAGAATTGTCAGGTTGGGCTCCAGGCTGATAATTAGGGTTTGTTGTCCTCATTCCTGGCTAAACGAACCTTATGCCACTAATATACTGGGAGAGGAATTGGAGCAAACTATGTTTTTAAACATCCTATTTTTAAAAGGCATGAATACTATTTTTAACAAATCTATTAGGTATGGATGTACTTTTCAAACTTGTTTCAAACAATATGTGAAAGCTGTATACTGCTGGAAAGCAACAGAAAGGGAAAGCTCAGCCTGAGCGTGTAAACTGTAAAGAATTGGGAATTGAATATATAGATATCTGGATCAATGGACTGGAAGAGAGAACTCTACAAAACTTTGCCTAAAAGGCCATGATTTACACCTATATTTATCTAAGTAACAGCCAGGAGTAGAGGTGAGCAAGGTATGGGGCAGTGAGGTGCAATGAGGCCTTTTTTTTCATGAGAGAGGGGAAGATCATTCTTAAATATTACATCTGCAATTATTCAATTGTAAATTTTTGGGATCACATTTGTTTCCATTCCTATGTATTTCGATTAAATGGTATCTCCAAGAGTAAGGCTTTAGTACATGAAGGAGCAGTATCTACAGTATATATTTATTAAGGGAAAGGGCAGATGTTTATATTTACAAGAGAAAATGAAAGTGATCCTAGGGGTACTGTAAAGATAAAAAAAAGATAACCTATTTACAGGGCAGATAGGAAAGGGAAAATTCAGTGTCATAATGTAAAGAAGGGTACAGGTCATAAAACTTAGCTAGAAAAGAATTCCTAAATAAAAAATGTGAGTAATATTGATTTAATTAGTATATGCATATAAGAGATTGGCAAATTCTCAAAATGATTTCTACTGAGCAAGGGTTGTGGTCTTCCAAGGGGTGATTTCCAAAGAGAAATAGTCAATCTTCTCTTCTGGAGTTCTGTGGGTGGTCATATCCCAGCTGTTGGAAAATGTCTCTTTTTTGTCCTTTTTAATATGATCTTCCTAAGTTGGTAAATACAACAAAAGAATAATTAAAGTGAGAAGGGCTAGGAGAGGATAGGTATGCTAATAAACCTTTGGTGAAACTGTTAGTTGGTCTAGCCATGATGGAATAAATTATTATCATAATTATGCAAGAAAAGTCATTAAAACTCTTTATTCCTTTGTCCCAGAGTCCTGACTGCTGGATAGATATCCCTAAGAAGGGCAAAAGCAGAAAGGTTCAACATGTGTGCCAAAATATCCATAGCATCATTTTTTTGACAGCAAAAAACAGTAACAAAGTGGGTAGCCATTGATTGGGGACTCATTGTAGTAGATGAATGTAATGCAATACTATTGTTTAGTGGGAAATAATAAAGAGTAATTCAGAGAAACCTGAAAGGACTGCTGCAGAGTGAAATGAGCAGAACCTCAAGAATAATATATACAATGATGATGCAATGTAAACGAAAAGTTATTACAAAGAAGCCAAATTCTAAGTAACTGAAAAAACAAATAATAGTCTCAGGGAACAGATAATGAACAAACCTACATCCTATCTACACGGAGAGTATTTCGGCAAAATATTTTATGCATTGTAGGAAGTGGTCACCTTATTGATTTTTTAAAATTTTATTTAATTTATTTAATATATTTAGTTTTCAGCATTGATTTTCATAAGAGTTTGAATTACACATTTTCTCCCCATTTCTACCCTCCCGCCCACTCCAAGATGGCATATATTCTGGTTGCCCCATTCCCCAGTCAGCCCTCCCTTCTGTCACCCCACTCCCCTCCCATCCCCTTTTCCCTTCATCTCTTCTGGGAGGGCAAGATAAATTTCTATGTTCCATTGCCTGTGTATCTTATTTCCTAGTTGCATGCAGAAATTTTTTTTTTTTGTTTTTGAACATCTGTTTTTAAAACTTTGAGTTCCAAATTCTCTCCCCTCTTCCTCCCCCCCCCCCCGCCCAAATTCAACATAGGCCACATGCATATCATTATGTAAAACCCTTCCACAATATTCATGTTGTGAAAGACTAACTATGTTTTACTCCTTCCTAAACTAAACCCCTTTATTGAATTTTCTCCCTTGATCCTGTCCCGTTTTGGAAGTGTTTGTTTCTGATTACCTCCTCCCCCATCTGCCCTCCCTTCTATCATCCCCCCTTTTTATCTTCTTCCTCCTTCTTTCCTGTGGGGTAAGATACCCAATTGAGTGTGTATGGCATTCCCTCCTCAGGTCAGATCCAATGAGAGCAAGATTTATTCATTCTCCCTCACCTGCCCCTCTTCCCTTCCTACAGAACCACTTTTTCTTGCCACTTTTAGGCAAGATAATTTACCCCATTCTATCTCTCCCTTTATCCCTCTCTCAATATATTCCTCTCTCATCCCTTAATTTGATTTCATTTTTTAAGATATCATCCCTTCATATTCAACTCACCCTGTGCCCTCTGTCTATATATATATATATATATATATATATATACACATACATATATATATATACACCTACATATATACATGCACACACACACATATATATATATATGCATATTCCTTTCAGCTACTCTAATACTGAGGTCTCATGAATCATACACATGATCTTTCCATGTAGGAACGTAAACAAAACAGTTCGACTTTAGTAAGTCTCTTGTGATTTCTCTTTCTTGTTTACCTTTTCATGCTTCTCTTGATTCTTGTGTTTGAAAGTCAAATTTTCTATTCAGCTCTGATCTTTTCATTGAGAAAGCTTGAAAGTCCTCTATTTTATTGAAAATCCATATTTTGCCTTGGAGCATGATACTCAGTTTTGCTGGGTAGGTGATTCTAGGTTTTAATCCTAGCTCCATTGACCTCTAGAATATCGTATTCCAAACCCTTCAATCCCTTAATATAGAAGCAGCTAGATCTTGTGTTATCCTGATTATTTTTCCACAGTACTCAAATTGTTTCTTTCTGGCTGCTTGCAGCATTTTCTCCTTGACCTGGGAGCTCTGGAATTTGGCGACAATATTCCTAGGAGTTTTCTTTTGGGGATCTTTTTCAGGAGGTGATCTGTGGATTCTTTCAATTTCTATTTTACCCTCTGGCTCCAGAATATCAGGGCAGTTCTCCTTGGTAATTTTTTGAAGGATGATATCTAGGCTCTTTTTTTGATCATGGCTTTCAGGTAGTCCAATAATTTTTAAATTATGTCTCCTGGATCTATTTTCCAGGTCAGTGGTTTTTCCAATGAGATATTTCACATTGTCTTCCATTTTTTCATTCCTTTGGTTCTGTTTTATAATATTTTGATTTTTCATAAAGTCACTAGCTTCCACTTGCTCCAATCTAATTTTTAAGGTAGTATTTTCTTCAGTGGTCTTTTGGACCTCCTTTTCCATTTGGCTAATTCTGCCTTTCAAGGCATTCTTCTCCTCGTTGGCTTTTTGGAGCTCTTTTGCCATTTGAGTTAGTTTATTTTTTAAGGTGTTGTTTTCTTCAATATTGTTTTCAGTTTTTTGGGGTGTCTCGTTTAGCAAGTCATTGACTTGTTTTTCATGGTTTTCTTGCATCATTCTCATTTCTCTTCCCAATTTTTCCTCTACTTCTCTAACTTGCTTTTCCAAATCCTTTTTGAGCTCTTCTATGGCCTGAGACCAGTTCATGTTTTCTTGGAGGCTTTTGATGTAGGCTCTTTGACTTTGTTGACTTCTTCTGGCTGTATGTTTTGTTCTTTTTTGTCACCAAAGAAAGATTCCGAAGTCTGAGACTGAATCTGCATCCATTTTCACTGCTTGGCGATGTTCCTAGACAACTTACTTGACCCTTGAGTTTTTCAGCAGGGTATGACTGCTTGTAGAGTAAAGAGTACTTTGTTCCAAGCTTGAGGGAATACGCTGTTGTTTTCAGAGCTGTTTCTATACAGCCAGCTCTGCCACACCAGCACTCCACCTTCCCCAAGAACCGCCATTCTGGACCTTGAATCAGATCTTAAGCTGGCTCTGCACTCCTCCTCTGATCTGCCACTTAATTCCTCCCACCAGGTGGGCCTGGGGCCAGAGGCAACTACAGCTGTATTTCTGTAGCTGCACCACCCCCGCCCCCCCCCCAGGGTGCTGGCCGAACCATGAACTCCTTTCACTCTGTCCCCCCGCAGCTTTTCCTACTAACCTTCTCTGTTGTCTTTGGTGTTTGTGGGTTGAGAAGTCTGGTAACTGCCACAGCTCACTGATTCAGGGCGCTAGGTCCTGTTCCACCCAGCTCCTGGTCTGGTTGGTCCTGCCGCTGCCCACGCTGGGCTCCGCTCCCCTCCGCTCCCAGCTCCGTGCGTGATAGACCTCACCCAGCAACCATCCAGGCTGTCCTGGGCTGGATCCCTGCTTCTCTCTGCTATGTTGTGGGTTCTGCAGTTCTAGAATTTGTTCAGAGCCAATTTTTATAGGTTTTTGGAGGGACCTGGTGGGGAGCTCATGCAAGTCCCTGCTTTCCAGCTGCCATCTTGGCTCTGGCCCTCCCACTGTATTGATTATTGTTGCTTAACTGTTTTACTTTATTATATAAAGGAGTCCGATTTAGGGGAAGGGTGTATATTTAGAAATGATTGTGCTCTCTTTAGGGTTACTATAAAATATTCTCAAAACACATGCACAAATACATTTATACATACATAAAATGGCCTGCATAGCTTTCACAAGGCTAATGAAGTCCCCTTTGCAGAGTTCCAATCAATCATGTGGGTAGCTAGGTGGTATAGTAGATAGGGCACAGGGCCTGAAATCTGGCCTCATATACTTACTAGCTATTTGACCCTGGGCAAATCACTTAACCCTGTTTGCCTCAGATCCTCACCTGTAAAATGAGCTGGAGAAGAAAATGACAAACTACTCCAGTATATCTGCCAAGAAAACCCCAAACTGAGTCAACTATTCAACAAAAATCAATCGTTTGCAGAAGAGCGCACTGCCTTTTACACATTTGACTACCTTTTTTGTTGAGTTTTCTTGAATCCAATACACTAAACATTTATTAAGCACCTACTGTGTGCCAGGCACTGTGCTAAGTGCTGATGATACATTTAATTAAAGAAGAAATAGGGCCCTCAGCCTCAAGCAGCTTACAATCTAATAGGGGGTGGGGAGAGACAAAACAAAAAGGAGGCAGGAAAGGTAGGGGCAGGGGGAGGAGACACCAAGGGGTACCTGGTCTAGGGACATCTTGTTTCATGAAGTTGAAACCAGGCAGGGCAGCAGATGCAAAGTGAACTGAGTCCAGAATTCCAGTTTCTGCTCACTATAAAGGGAGGCATTGGGAGTAGTTTGGTACTCCACCTTCCTCTACTGGCTCCTCTGACTTTTGATTGCTAAGCTTCAAATCTTGGACTTTCTTTCCCTCACTTTCATCATCACTTGTTGTCAATATTGCTAATGTTGGCTAGTGTTGCTTAATATTTAATATTTATTTTTTTCTATGTTTTGTGCTTGCAAGCCATTCTTTGGAGCCACTGCATTGCCACATGGCTAATGTCTTTGTCCAAAGCTCTTGTATCTTCCTGAATGAAGCCATGGGAGAGGAGCTTAAGCATCACCTAAGAGATTAAGAACACCCTCACAAGAATAGGGCTTATAGCTGCAGGCATTATCAGAGGCAGTGCGGTGCAGGGGAAGGAGAACTGGATTGAAAGTCAAGGGAATCTGGGTTCAATTCCATGCTCTGCCACTTACTACCTTTATGACCTTGGACAAATAATTTAACTTGCTCTAAGTCTTCTCACCTGCACAATAACAATAGTTGTAACTAGATGACTTCTAAGGTCTCTTAGCATCTCTAAACTGGTGATCCTGTGATCTTCAAAAGGATATAAGCCACAAAGGTAGAAGGACAAATAAACCATGTGTCATTCTTCCTTATATTCTTAAATAGTTCATTTCCTATTCCCACAGTGGCATTTCTTGGACCTTAAGATGTTGGCACACTCTCCATAAGTTCCTCAAGGGCAAAGACAGTGACCTTCCTCATTGTTGTACACCCAACCTCTAGCAGATGCCTGGCACATATAATACACTTGACAAACATTTGTTGAATTAAATGGAAGTAAATGACATCCTAGTTTAGGAAACAATAATTTTAGCCTTTTTTCAATGGTCTTAATACTTTAACATAACAAGCATCAGAAAGGTGGTACAGCGGATAGAGTGCTGGGTCTAGAGCCTGGAAGAGTGATCTTCCTCAATTAACATCTGGCTTCAGACACTTATTAGCTGTTTGACTTCAGTCACCTTGTTTGCCTCAGTTTCCTCATCTGCAAAATGAGCTGGAGAAGGAAAAGGCAAACCCACTCCAGTATCTTTGCCAAGAAACTCCCAAGCAGTATCATGAAGAGTCGAACACCATTGAAATGACAGAACAACGACAAATCACAAACTGGAAGCAAAGTGGATATTTATCAACTGGGGAACGGCTAGACAAACTGTGGTACATGAACAGAGTGGAATATTATTGTACCCTAAGAAAATACAAATAAAATGAACTGAGAGAATGGAGGAAGACTTCTATGAGCTGATGCAGAATGAAATAAGCAGAGCTGTTGTTGTTGTTGTATTGTTCTGTCATGTCTGACTCTTCTTGACCCCATTGGGGGGTTTCTTGGTGGAAACACCAGAGTGGTTTGCCATTTCCTTCTCCAGCTCATTTTGCAGATGAGGAAACTGAGGCAAACAGGGTTAAGTGACTTGCCTAAGGTCACACAGCTAGTGTCTGAGACCAGATATAAATTGAGGAAGGTGAGTCTTCCTGTCTCCAGGCCAGGTGCTCTATCCATTGTGCCACCCAACTGTCCTAAACAGAGCTAGGAAAACAGGGTACAGTGAGAACAACAATGCAAACCAAAAGAACAATAAAATAAAATGGAATGCTATATAATTGTAACAACCAAGGCCAGCCCTAGAGAGGAGAAAATGCTCCTTTTTATTGCAGATTTAGGGGACTAAAAGTGCATAATTTTTCATATGCTGTTAGTTGCAATTAATGTGTCCACTGTTTTTGCTGAGCTTTTTAAAAAATCTTTCATGGGAAGGATCATTTTATGTGTGTGTGTGCGTGCGTGTGTGTGTGTGTGTGTATGTGTGTGTGTGTGTAAATGAATGTAACATAAAAACAAGATGCATCAGTAAAGCTTAAACAAAAATATAGCAAATCATAATATAGCTAACATTCTACCATATTACCAATATTTGACATTTTCTAATTAAAATGTTGGGAGGATTTCTAGGTCAGAAAAGGAGAGAGAGGGGCTTATGATAGATAGCATAAGGACTTTTTAGTGTTTGAACCAACAGTTCTTGGCTACCACAAAAAGGGTTAGCTATATTTTTGAAGACAGAACTTGGCCAATTTTCTCTAGAATCTTGTTAGTATTTTTGTGTAGAATATAGTTCTTTTGATGTATTCTGACCATTTTAATTAGATAATTTTATGAATTCCGGGTGAAATTTCTCATTGTTGTGAAAGCTGGCCCTGGAATTGATTTGGAAATAAAAATGGGATGTTTTGCATTCAGGAAATTTTGCAGAACTTTCAATGATTGCAAATTCCTCCCTGCCACAAAAGCCCATCTTTTAAACACCAAATATTCTCTCACTGATGCTACGTGACTCAAAGGTCATGAAAAGCTATCATCTCAAAACAATTAAGACATAGATGATGCAAAGAGCAATGGAAATATGTATGGTGGGCGTATATAGGCTTCAATATATTACTGAAAGATGTTCGCTAAGAAGTAGTGTAAAAGAATTAGCAAGTACATATATGACTGGACAAGGAAATAGGCAACAAATTCATAGACATAGAGATCTTAATTAGGATGGAAGCTTCCTAGCAATTTAAAGTCTTAGGAAGTTGCATGTAGCACTGAAAAGTTAAGTGATATCTTCAGTGTCACATAGCAAGTACTTGTCAGAGATAAGATGAAAAATTAATCGAACTATTATAAAGCTTGTAGTGCTTTGGGCACATCTTCTATGAGGACCAATAGGACAAGAGCAAGCATAACAGAAGAGGATGTGTAGATGGGTTGAAATATGGAGCAATTAAAGGGTGTTCATAGTGATGAGATTATATATTCAATGAAGTAATAGTCTGCCAATAAGCATTTATAAAGCACTTGCTGTATGCTAGGCACTGTGCTAAGCACCAGGGGATACAAAGAAAGGGAATTGACAATCTCTGCCTTTGAGGAACTCACAAGCTTATGGGGGAAATGTGTACAAGTAAGTTGTATACCGGATAAAATAGAAAATAATTAGGAGAGGGAAGGCACTAGAATTAGCAGGGATCAGGAAAGGCTTTCTGTAGAAGGTAGGATTTAGTTGGGACTTAAAGCTAGTCAGGGAAACACCAAGCAGAGATGAGGAGGGAGAGTATTCCAGGCATCAGGACAGCTAGTGAAGATGCCTAGAGTAGGGAGATGGAGTATCTTCTTTGGGAACCATCAAGGAGACCAGTGTTACTAAATCTAAGAGTATGTGGGAGACTATAAAATGTAAAAAGACTGGAAAGGGGTATGGCAGATGGCAGATTATGATAAGCACATGAGTCACTTCCAAGTCTGTGTAGGTTCTATTGAATGACTTAATTGTGATGGGCCCTAGATTTAGAAGTGTTTGTATAACAAATGAGGCTTTTCCCCCTTTATCTTTTATTTTTTCTCTTGTTCTTTAAAGAATTACTTGAACAAACACATTATTATTTATTTATTATCAATAACTAACAATATTATCAACATTATTTATTTATTATCAAGAATTTGTTTTATGGCCCTATTAATAGACTAAGCTGAAAGGTTGTTTGCTCTAAAGCTGTGTTCACAGTATTAAAAAGAAGTGAAAGATTAGCTAAATTATACAAATAATTTGAGCAAAAAAACCTCTGACAATGTGCTTTTGCCTTAGTTTCAGGTATTTGAATTGTTCTGTATCTTTTCCTCAATGTTCCACTAAACCATACAGCTGCAACTTTAGAATCATAGGCAATGTCACATAGAATATTTTTTCCCTAGGTTTTGAAACTCTGTTGACCAATAGTAAGTGTCAGATTTTGGTACTAAGATTATCCTTTAAATAAACTTCCATTGTTGATAAAAAGAGCTTCTTTTGTTGTCAGAGAGTAGAAATATGCTTACAAAATATAAAAAATTAAAATATGGTTCAATACAGGCTAACAAATCCATAAAGTAGAATATTTGGGAAAGCAATTGGAAACTTTGCGGTAACTACAACAAATATACATCGTCATAATCGTTCTAGAGATGACACACTGGAAATTTCAGGTGGTTGCTTGTTTTTAAATGTATGCTCTATTTAATGTGTCCCTAAGTTTTCAGACTAGAAAATAAATCTAGTGCAGGCAGCCCCCACACTCTTCTCCATACAAAACATATGCTGTTACAAATCCAGAATGTAGCACTCTGAGGCAACTGTGTGCATGGTTACTTCAGTTTTCTCTTGGCATATAATATGCTGGGGAGCTAATTTTCTGAGTAATGATATATTTTAATCCTTTGGGCCCAAGTTTTCACTGAATGATAAAGGTTAAATTAAGTTTACCAATGGACTTCGGCAATTCAATGTTTATAAATTCTATGCAGGTAAAATTGTATTTTTAGGTGCGAAGCAGAGTAGGTACTTAGAGTTAGTTACCGGGCAGGGGTGGGGAACCTGTGGTGTGGAGGCCACATGTGGCCTTCTTGGTCCTCAGGTGTGGCCTTTTGACTGAGTCCAAGTTTTACAAAACAAATCTTTTTATAAAGCGGATTTATTCTGTGTATCTTGGACTCATTCAAAAGACTGCTCTTGAGGACCTAAAGGGCCACATGTGCCCTCAAGGCTGCAGGTTCCCCACCCCTGCCACCTGGCAGAGGGAGGCATTTCGTCACTCCACTGTTACCTTAGGTCTTGTTCACAAGTGCACCCAGGAGTTCTTTTTCTCCAAGGCTTTGGAGAAACTCCACCATGGAGTACTTCAATACATCTTCTACCAGGAGGTTGTTTGACATATATCTTAGATCTGGATTTTATTAGCAATAAAAAGATGGACTGAGGCAAACTTCTGGAAGCTTCAATGTCATTTGAAAATTTATTTTAGATTCCACCTAGCCTTTTACCAAAGCCGGGTTATTCATATGTGCATATGTTTTAACTTAGATGATTTCCTCTAACTTATTCAGTCACAATGCCCTTGAGAAATATAGATAGTTAAGAAGAACATATCAATCTGTTCATTCTACTCCTTCTGGGATAGGATTATTTCTTCTAATTGTTTTATTATCTGGCTTCTCCTTCTACCACTCTATTGAAATAGTTATTTCCAATGATCTCCTTATTGTCAAATTCAGTTAATGTTTTTCTGTCTTCCTTGATACCTCTTTAAACATTTGTCACTGTGGACCACTCTGTCCTTCTTAACATACTTCTCCTTCCTTGGTTTCTATGACAAAAATTCTTGTTCTCTTCCTACTTCCTCAAATGTTTCTTCTTTGTTTCTTTTCCTAGCCCCTCTTCTAAGGTGGATATTCTCCAAAGTTCTGTCCCAAGTCTCCTCTTCTCTCTTGTCTTGCCTTCTCTTCCCTTCCCTTCTCCACGTAGTCTGTATTCTATTTTCATCTACTTCCACAGCTTCAGTTACTATTTTTATCTAGATTATCTTCATTGAGGTTGTCTCTTATTTTCAAGTACATATTAGATGTTTCTACATGGATTGTCTACAGGCAGGCAAACCTCAACACATCTAATCGCAGTATTTTCTGCCCTAAATGTACACTTTTTCCTAACTTCTGTAATTCTGTTAATCATACCATGATCTTTCAAGTCTCCCAGACTTTTTAGCATTTGAAGCCATCTCTGACTTTCCTTGCCAAACATGACCAATTAGTCATCAAGTCCTGTTGTATGTGTGCTCTGTAGGTTGTCCATCTAACTGCACATCATATACTTGGTTTTTCTGTTTTGTGTGGTTAGCCCATATTCTTTTGTGTGGCTACACATCTGTTCCAGGAGGCCTTGCAGTGTTCTGGAGCTTAAAGAAACCAGGGTGATGTCATCTGCAAACAGGAACATCTGAAAGATTTTACCATCTATAGATAATCCATCTTCAACTTGGACTCTGTGATGGTTCTTCTGATAATGAATAACGCCTTTGACAAGCATGTGTCCATGTTTTATGCCTTTTTCTAATATTGGTTGTTATTGTTGTTCAGGCTTTTTCAGTTGTGCCCAACTCTTTGTGACCCCATTTGGGGTTTTCCTGGCAAAGATAGTAGAGTCATTTGCCATGTCCTTCTTCAGCTCATTTTACAGATGAGGAAACTGAGGCAAACAAGGCTAAGGGACTTGCCCCAGGTCACATAGCTACTAAGTGCCTGAGGTCAGATTCGAACTCAGGAAGATGAGTCTTTTAGACCTCAAGCCCGGTGCACTATCTGTTGTGCCAACTTGGTGTCCTAATGAGTAAGGTGATCTCTGTTACATCTTCAAGTAATCTTGAATAATTTCAATGTTGAAATATATTGAGAAATACTTTTAAGATGTCATTTTTGCCCCCACTGAATCAAGTGGTTTTTTTAATAATGAATGAACAAGTACAGGGGACATCTTACAGTCTTTACATCTTTCAGTCAGTTGAATGAGGGCAAAGATGTGGTCCTTTGTGGAATGTTGTTTGTAAAAGCCTTACTTTGCCCTACTAAAATAATCATTAAGGATGCCCTTTATGCATGTGTGCATTATTATAAAATTTTTAGATAGATGGGAAAGTAAGCATGTAAGTTGGCAGTTATTTATGTCCTTTTGGTCTCTCTTTTTTAAAAAAAATAGTATTAATAAAGTCTGACATTTTCTCACCACTCCTTTGGCATATTCTCTATCTTCAGATACTTGTGATTTGTTCTCTCAGTGCTCTCACAATTGCATCACCTTCCATGTATATCTCACCTATGTACACTTGTTCTAGTCTAGTTGATTTTTCTGGCCTTGATCTCTAGTGTCATTTCTACCTTCTATACATCTTGAACTGTGATGTTCTTGTTCAAATGTGGTCCTACTATGCTTGATGGTTAAAAAAAAGCTTATTATATTACAAACAACTTTGCAGATATTTTCTGTTTTTTTCTGTTTCTTGTCTCTTTTCTGTCTTCCTCCTTCTATGCCCTTGTATGATTCTGCTTAGTTGAGTCTCTTGACAATTTTTCTTTAAAACAATTTTACCTTCTGATGTTTATGTTTTATAAGGGTATACCATGGACAATTTTCCATCATCTTTCTTCCTAAGATTTTACAGAAGGGTTTATATTCTAAGTCTTTGTTGCCCCTGGCTATGATATCTAATTGCTTGGCAAATAAGTCAAGTGCTTTTTGACTATGGTATATTTTAGGCTTGTTTGATCTTCTTGCTATGGTATTGATTTACATCACATTAACTTCTTTATGCAATTATTGTACTCTGTGTCTATGTAATTTATTACACTCATATCCCATTTTCATCATCAATAACTCATTAAAAAGGGTCAAGATAGAATTGTTTATTTGCACAGCTAATTTTCCCTCATTTTTGTTCTTCTACCATTGCATAGTTTTTATCTTTGCTCTAATATGTCAATGGTCTGATAGCTGATCTATGAATAATTCCCATTTCAGTAATGGGACATTTCCTACATGTTAAAAATATTCAATATAATTTTGCTGTTGTTATTCAATGTTCATCATTTCTAGCATGTTCTGATTCTTTTATCAAAGAAAGTATTTATGTTATATGAACATGAACCTTCTGCTTGGTCTGTAAGTCTTCAGCTTCTCTCATTCATTATACCTGATCCACATTTTCAAGCCTATTTCCTCCCATCCTCACCTACTCCAACCTTTAAATTGGCATTACCAAGTATCAAGGTATATTGAGATTTAATGTGTAAGGTCATATTGAATCCTTTGTTCTCTTTCAGTAGCTCTTCATGATCTGCATTAGATATTGGTGCATAGGAATTGTTTTCATGGTACTCTTCTTTGAAATATTTTTCATGAGCAACACAGTGTGAAATGACCTAATCGCCCATAGAATAACATTTCTTTTTGTGTTTGGATACGTGATAAAATGAGCTCCACCAAATCCTTTATTTTTCTCTCTGCAGAGAATCTATAAGCCATCCTTCCATTTTGTTGCAACCTCTTTCTTTCTACTGGCCTTGTTTATCATGATATTGCTAAGATTGATGTGATTCCACTCCACTAGTTTGTCCACTTGGTTGGTTATTGGACAAGGATAAATACACCCATTTGCAGTACCAGGTTAAACTTTATGATCTAAAAATTGTCAGATTTTTTTAGAACTCTCTGCCTCCCTTTCTGTCACTTTACCATGATCACCACAGAAGCATATGGAAGCCTCATAGAACTAACACCCCTTCAAAAATGGTATTTTTCTATGTTTCTTGGGTTGCCACGGCCAAAGAATGCATCATAGAGTGGCAAACCTATTGGTAATGAACCTTGCTGCATGTACTAAGCTGGACCTCAGAAAGCAGTCTGTTGCCAGGACTATTTTTTTAGGCTGTTCCAAAATATTTTGACCGTTCTAAAATCCAGGGGTAGAACATACCTTTGGCATAGTCTTTGAGAACTCAGGATCACTTCCATGCCATGATGAGTGAGACTTTGTGTCAGGAGGAAGACAATAGAAACGTGGAATTTTAGAGCTGGAAGGGACCGTACAGAACAAGAACAATGTAGCTGACAATGTTTATCAATCCTCTGGTTGAAGAACTACCATGGAAGCAAATCTAATCTCACCTCTCATTTTACAGATGAGGAATCTAAGGCCCAGATAGGTTAAGTGACTTGCCCAAAGACACACAACTAATTAATACCCGGGTCTCTTTCAAATGTAGGCACCTTACTGGAAAACAATAATGAAGAGAAAAACTCAAGGTTCATATCCTTCTGCATTATGGCAGCCTACTTTTTTCCATATCATAAAAGGATTGAGAATGCATGCTGAGAAAATTTGGGAAGCACAGGAAAAAGTGAAGGTGCTTCAAGGACAGAATCATCTCAGGGTAACTGAATGAGGGTTTTTATATATAGAAAAAAGAAAAAACTGGTTCAGAAACCACTCAACCTGGGGAATGCAATAGAGTCTAACAGGGAATGAACAATATGTTAAGCTGGGTTAAGCCATTCTATTAGTGAGATATTATGCACTAGTAAACAGGTGTGTGTGCAAGTGTACATGTGTGTATGTAATCAGATCATAGATTTAGAGAATGAGATCATAGATTTAGAGTTGGAAGGGATATTGAATAACATTTAGACTAATAGTCTAATTTTACAAATAAGGAAACTGAGGACCAGATGATTTAGATCACATAGCACTTTCCACTATGTCAGGCTGCTTTTCTAGACAGCAGATTTTGATAGAAAGAAAAAATGAAATATCATGAAAGCACTGAGTTCTGAAGGAGTTGTGAGGAAGAGGTACCAATAGTTTGTTTTGTTTTTTTACAAAAGAGTGAAAAAGAGTGAAACTATAGGCGCACATGGTCCTGGCTATGCAAATTAAATTGCTACAGCACTTCATCAAATACATAAATTCAAACTCTGTTGCTTTTATTTAAAGTGAAATTTGCTCATATATCTTGTTTTAACATAGTTCTAATTTATAATCTGAAGGCACAAAGTAGCCAACTGAGTACTTTTAAATGAAGCTATAATCTAATTTAGTTTTGGAATTCTTGCTAATGTAGATCACAATTCAACCACGCCTGCCCACCCCTGCAACTCTTGTCTCCATTCTCTTAAAAAATTCACCATCACAGATCCATCTGATATGCCGAAAGCCACCCTTACTTTCTCCTGACTTTATGAGGGTACTGGTGGAACACTCTGGCCATCCATCTGTCATCCTTTCCTTTTACCATGAGATCAGTCCATCTTCTGTCGTTCAATTCTTTGATGACATCCTTTACTCCTGTTCTCCTTTAGACTCCCTCATTGATTATATATTGCAGTGCACTCACACGCACCATGCACCTTTTTGTTACCACCTGCTTGATGCCCATCTTGGATTCTTTTATTTTTTTAATATAATTTTTTTTATTTTTAGTTTACAACACTCAGTTATACAAGTTTTTGGGTTCCAAATTTTCTCTCCCTCCCTCTCCTCCTCCCTACCCCCCAAGATGGCATGTAATCCAATGTAGGTTCTACATATACCTTCACATTGAACTCATTTACATAATAGTCTAGCTGTAAAGAATTATAACCAATGGAATGAATCATGAGAAAGAAGAAACAAAACCAAAAAAGAAGGGAAAAAAGAGAGCAAATAGTTTGCCTCAATCTGTGTTACGGGCCGAGTTAGAGCCAAGCCCTGCTCTCCTCAGACCTCCAGGCCCAGGGGCCTGCTGAGATAAACTCAGGGCTTTGGGATGTGGGTGGAGCCAGGAGGAGGGGTCTCGCCTTTGTTGCCTCCCTGGCAATTCCAGGTCGGACCTGCCTGACCACGTGGAACTTCCGGCTCTCTGGCAGAGCATGTGGAACTTGGACCACGTGGAGTTTCCGGTCTTTGCCTGGACTGCCTGCCCGCAGGTAGCTTTGGGTAGTGTGGGAGGAGAGTAGGCGGAGTCAGGGCGGTCCTAGGACCCAGGTGTATTAGCTTTACCTGTCTTTCATCCACGTAACCAAAGAATGTACCTACGTCACTAAAGGTATAAATGTGCTGCTTGCTGAAATAATAAACGGAGTCATTCACCATCTTGTTCGGCTCCCGCCCCGTACATTGTCCGCGAGATCAGGTCCTTTGCTTAGGCAGAGGCCTGGGGCTTGGGGGGAACCCCGAGCGTAGTCACGAGGCTTCGGAAGCCCGTGACAAATCTGCATTTAGACTCCATAATTCTTTCTCTGAATGTGCATAGATTTTTCCATCATGAGTCTTTTGGAGCTGTCTATGAACCTTGCATTGATGAGAGGAGCTAAGTCTATCAAAGTTAGTCCTTACAGAGATGGTGTGTCTATAATCGTGTATGATGATCTCCTGGTTCTGCTCCCCTCACTCAGCATCAGTTCATGTAAGTCATTCCAGGCTATTATGAAGTCCATGTCTTCCTCATTTCTTATAGCACAATAATATTCCATTACATTCATATACCACAATTTGTTTAGCCATTCCCCAATTGATGGGCATCCTCTTGATTTCTAATTCTTTGCCACCACAAAAAGAGCTGCTATAAATATTTTTGTATATACGGGTTCCTTTCCACCTTGTGTGATCTCTTTGGGATACAACCCTAGAAGTGGTATTGCTGGGTCAAAGGGTATGCACATTTTTATAGCCCTTTGGGCATAGTTCCAAATTGCTCTCCAGACTAGCTGCATCAGGTCACAGCTCCACCAACAATGCAGCAATGTTCCAATTTTCCCACATCCTCTCAAGCATTTATCATTTTCCAGTTTTGTCATGATAGCCAATCTGACAGGAGAGATGTGGTACCTAAGAGTTGTTTTGATTTGCATTTCTCTAATCAATAGTGATTTAGAGCATTTTTTCATATGACTATAGATATCTTTAATTTCTTCCTCTGAAAACTGCCTGTTCAAACTGCCTTTGACCATTTCTCAATTGGGGAATGACTTGTATTCCTATAAATTTGGTTCAGTTCCCTGTATATTTTAGATATGAGGCCTTTATCAGAGACACTGGTTGTAAAGGTTTTCTCCCAATTTTCTGCTTCTCTCCTAATCTTTGTTGCATTGGCTTTGCTTATACAAAAAACTTTTGAATTTAACATAATCAAAATGATCCATTTCGCATTTTGTAGCACTTGGATTCTTTTAAAGGCAATGGTAGTCCTAGTCTTGCTGGGAGGCAATGCTGGTAAAATGTTTGTATTGAAAAGATGAGCCTTTGCTGTTATGGGAAGCTTTGGGTGAGCAAAAGTGTTTTGCAATTTCCCCAAAATAATTCAGTATTCCCTCCTTCTCCTTTTCAACTTTAGGCTCTGTTCATTGTCCTTCTGTATCATCTGTGGCAGATATACATTGTTGGAGAAGGACTAAAAGGTGTCCATTTCAGATAGATTTTGAATTCTGGGCAATAAGCATTCTTCATCCATTCAGTCTTCCCTGTGTGAATGGACAGGTCAGACTCCTTTGAATGATTACAGATTTATTCTAGGAGGCTCTGCAGTGTCTTGGTGCATGATGCAGTAATACTCAAACAGAAGCATCTGGAAGACTTCACCATTCACAGGTCCTCAACCTGGACTCTGCACTGGACTTCCTCCCTCACAGTGGTGAATACTTGTAGGAACTGATATCTCTCTGTTTTAGGTACTATCAGTACTCTGAAGTAATTTAAGCATTTCTTTTTCACATCACACAGAATATCAGATTGGGAAATGAACTACATATGGATTAAGAGTGGGCATTGGCCTGAAGTCTAGAGTGTGCTATATTCAGCTCTGGCCCAGTCCCAAAGAAACTGCTCCTGGGACCAGTGGTGACTTTAAGATCCAATATTTCACAGATTCTGTGGCTAGAAACCAATGTGATGCAGGCCATCAGGAAACTAGGAACCTATGGTTTAATAGCATGCAGTAATCAACCTTCCTCCTGGCAGGCTTTGAGAAATTGGATCATCTCATTACATCATTTTGATTATTACTATATTGCCCTTACTCTCTCATATACTGTTTTAATTGGTCAATATCTTAAATGCTGCATAAATCCATGCAGGTACTCGTACTTTCCCACATAAAGCATGTGAACTTTCAGTTCCCCTGGCTTCTGAGGACTTGGATGCCAACATTTGGCTAGAATTCTATAAGAGGCAGAAGGGAGAGAACAGCTCATTCCACTCAGTGAACTTTAAACACTTTGAAGCCTGGGTGTCAGCATAATTCATTAAAAATCACTTCACTCAATGCTTGATTATATATACATTGTATGGAATACCTGTTTTCTGAATTATCCATATGAACTCAATTTCTCCCCTGCCATCTTTTTGCTACTCATCCAGGTCCCATACCACCTACAGGACAGAATAAGTTCCAGGCATATAAAGAGTGGTTATGCATGTGTTTGAATATATTCTAAAGCCAAATCAAGTAATATCTTAATATTATTTTGTTTTAAACTTCTATTGATACTTTCTTTTCTATACCAGTCATTTTCTGATATTCCTCTTCCTCACCGTTGAAGGACCTTATGACAAAACAAAATAAAACCAACCAACACAATGACTGTATCTGATAGCATGTACATTACCACACAATCATAGTTTCCTAGTCCTCTGTTGAGGGAAGTGTGTTTTATCACCTGTTCTCTGGAGTAAGGCCGCTCATTATAACTAATCAGAGGTTGGTTGCCATTTCATGCTGTTTTCATTTAAATTTATATATAATGTTCTCCTGGTCCTACTTCCTTCATTCTTCATCTGATTATGTAAATCTTCCCAAGTTTCTCTGCATTTGTTGCTTGCATAGTTTCTTTGTGAAAAATAATATCATGCTATATCTATAAACCATATGTTGTTTCATAATTGCCAACTGATGGGTACCCACTTTGTTTTTAGATTTTTTTTTCTTACTACTAAAAGCATTGATGTGAAATAGTTTGGTGTTTATAGAAACTTTCTTTCTCTCTTTGATTTATTTGGGGCATATGTCTAATAGTGGGATGGCAGTGTAGAAGGGTATTAACAATTTAGATCATATTCTTTTCTCAAATAATTCCAAATTATTTTCTACTATGTTTGGAACTCCACAAATCATGTATCAGTGTGCCTATTTTTTTTTTTGCAGAACTTCTAGCATTGATTGTTTCCACTTTTTACCAACCTTGCCACTTTTATGGGTGTGAGGTAAAACTTTAATGTTTTTAAATTTACATTTCTCTTAACATTAATGATTTGAAGTATATATGGTAAAGCTCACTAATTTAGACTTTTATTTATTCCTAAATAAATGAAAACTCTGATTTCATAACACCTTTTAAGGCAATATAACTTTATTACTTTCAAGTACATATTGCCCTACAGGAAATTCATATTCTGATGCTTCATCATGGCATAGAAATGGTTCTCTGTTCTTTAAGGCTATACGTTTGCAGCCCATCCTCTTACAAGTCCTACCAAGCTGTAAAGGCTTCAAGGATAGGCCCCATAAAAGATGCTTATCCTAGGACAAACCTGGCTAAGTTAAGAGGAGCCTATTGTGAGGAGAGATTTTTTTTTTGGTAGGAGAGTTGGAAATGATAACTCAAAAAGTCCTTCCAACTAAGACATAGCAGAATTGTAATTGACTTTAGTGGCGGGAATTTCTATACTCGTCAAACTTCAAGTATTTCGGAGCATTTTGAGAACTAAAGTATATATTGTAACTGGAACTATTATAGTTATGTATTGCCTACTAGAGGTCTTTCTTTAATGGAGTGATAAGAATAACTTGTCATTTATGCCTCTTATTTGTAAGAAACATTGTGATTGATGAAGCAGTTTCCTTACAACCCTGTATTCTACAAGTATTCGTATACCCCATTTTACAGAGAAGCAAACTGAGGATCAGAGACATTTAGTAGCTTGTGCAAGGTCACACAGTAGCAGCACTGGAACTCAAAAATAAGTCTTCAGAGTCCAAGTCCTGTGCTTTTTCGATTGTGCCAGCCAGCCTTGCTATACTGTGAAAGCATCAGGCTAAGCATGCTGGCTTTTGTTCATCACACAGTAACATTGCTCATATGTAAACGGAAATATCTAAAGTGCTCAAAGCAGTTTATACTTTTAAATACCACAAGATGCAATATATAAGAGTCCTATTATAGTTTTCCCTCCTCCTCTAATTAGTCGTGTTTCAGAATCCCTTATCCCCACTGTTTGTGCAGAAGATAATCCCAACTTCCTAAGTGATCACGAATTCTGAATTAGTTCTCATGAGTTCACAAAATTTTCTTCTGTGATACTGAGTTTGCCAGTTGTTTTCAATGTTCTACATTTGCATATCTGTTCTCCGTTAATGTTGACTGTTATAGATGTGACTGAGTCTACATGTGCTTTAACGTCATGATGCCCACGCTCACATTGTGCTTCTTTCTCTCTTACCCTCACACTAAATGCCTAAAGGGACAGATTTCTGTTAATTTTCAGTTTCTCAGTCTACAAAATGGAGAAATTCTCCATCCTTCCTAACTCAGAGTAATATAATAATAATAAATAAAAAAATGTATGTAGTATCTGCTATGTACCAACACCATGCTAAGTACTTTATAATTATCTCGTTTGATCCTTACAACAATCCCATGAGGTAGGTGCTATTATTATCTCTGCAGTAAAGGAAACTGACACAAATAGAGGTTAAATGATTTGCCTAACATCTTAAGCCAACCAGTAAGTGTCTGAGGGTGGATTTGAACTCAGGTCTTCCTGACTCCAGGCCTAGCACTCTATCCACCGTGCCACCCAGACAAATGAAATGACATACTTTCTTTTAACTTTTAAGGCAAAGAATATTGCTTAAAAAAGTAATTCTCCACATGCCCTCCCCCAAGTACTGGGCTAGATTAGAGACATTTCGGTAGAGGAGAATTTGGCAGATCTATGAGGTTATCTTCCATTGGCATGTCTAACAATCCATCCATACCTTCTCATCTCTCCATGAAATCTCAATGGAGGGGGACCTGAGTGGTTATCCGGTTTACTTCTCTCATTTTACAATTGAGGACACTAGGTCTCAAAGGAGTAAAGTGACTTGCTTAAGTGGCAGAACTGGGTCTGGATACCAGATCCAGTGTTCTTAATGTGGTACCACTTGTGCCCAATAACAAGTGCCATTATCTCCTCTCTTCTTGTAATTTTTTCTCTTAGGTGACATTTTTAACTGTAACCAACCATCTCTTCTCTTGTTGCTTCATTCTACCAAAAATACTTTGAAGAGCATTGTCTAGTACCTGGCAGGCCTCCACTAGATGTCCCTTAAGTTTTACTGGGTACATCACTTAAAATCCACAGAATTCTTGCAGAGTAGCTAACTTCTTATGAGAGTAAAGGGTGTAATCTCTCTTTTTCCTCCATGTTGGCCTCACAATCCAACTCCAAAATGGCCCACAGGATCTCCACCAACATTTTCAACTTGATAATGCCCCTGTCCTAACTCCCCTCCCCTCCCCATGCCCCTTGTCTACAGAAGCCAGGTAAATCTCAGCTTTCTTTTTGTTCTGTTCTTATTCATGAACTCATTGAGTTCTATTGCATCTCTTCTTGGCCAAGTGGAAGAAATGATTCTTTTAATGATGCTGTTATTTTGTTTCATCTGCCTTAATTTGGTGTGGGGGTATTTTTATTTTATTTTACTCCCATAACTCAGTCCTGGGGAGAACTATATATACCAGGAATAACTTTATTTTGAAAACTTTCCCGTAAGAGTTGACAATTGACTTCAGTATATCCAGATAGGATATATAGAGAAAAAGTATTTTGATGGATCTGTATGCACAATAGCAAGGATGCTACTATTGCTGCTACCGTTAATAGATGATGTTCTTTGAAGTGTTTTTTCTCAGTGGTTATTGATTGGTGCTGATGCAACAACAAACAGGAGTTTATTCATGCCTATCATGTGCCAGGCAGTGTACTAAATATGAGGAATACAAAAAAAGGCAAAAGACAGCCCCTGATCTCAAAGAACTCATATTAGATCATAGTCTAATGGAGGAGACAATAAGTAAACTTTTATGTACAAACAAGATATGTATAAACTCAGGAATAATCCCAGAAGGAAGCCACTATCACCAAGGGGGATCAGGAAAGGCTTCTTGGTGAAGGTGAGATTTTAGCTGAGACTTAAAGGAAGCCAGGGAAGCCAGGTAGCAGAAATGAAGAGGGAGAGAATTCCAGGTGTGGAGTGGAATGAGGGGGTAGCAGTAAATGAAAATGCACAGTGTCTTATGTGAGGAACAAGTCAAGTCAACAACCATTTATTAAGCACCTACTGTATTTCAGGTACTGTGCCAAGTGCTAGCTAGTGTCATTGAATTTCATAGTATGTAGAAAGGAGTAAGTGTGGGAAGAATAGAAAGGCAAGAAGGTGCCAGTTTATGAATGGTTGAAAAAGCCAAATAGAAGATTTTACCTTTGGTCCTGCAAGTGATAGGGAGCCACTGGAATTTATTGAATCAGGAGGGGTGTGTGTGTGTGCGTGTGACATGGTCAGACTTGTGCTCTAAGAAGATCTTTTTAATGGCTGATTATTCCATTAATGGGTGGTTAGATGGTGGGAGGAAGGGACACAAAGCAAAGAGATCAATTAGACGGCTATTGCAGTAGTTAAGGCATGAGGAGATGAAGGCCTACACCAGGATGGCGGCAGTGTCAGAGGAGAGAAGCGGGTATTCAGAAGAGATGTGAAGGTAGAGTCAATAGGACTTGATGCAGTCACACTCACTAGCCCAGCTGGCTAAGGTTAGGAGTTCAGGCTGTTCTGTGGAGCAGAGCAAAGCTAACTGGCTCATCTGGAATAATCTTGCCCTCATTAGCTAATTTAGCTAATCAGTTACAGACATATATCTGTGATTAGGACCTGAACTGGAAGTGCACTGGAGAGGGAAGTACGTAATGCTTTCAGATGCAAGACTGCCCTGGACATTTGCCTTAGAAAGAGATGCGGGCCTCAGTCTTGGACTACAGTAACACAGGAAAGCTGAAGAAACAGAAAAGTCTGTGCTGATAAGGCCTGTGCAAATGAATGTTATTCTTTCATTCAATTGGTGGCTTAGCATTAACTTTTTCATCTAAAGCATTTAAGTAACCTGGATCATACCTTCTCACACATCTTTCTTGCAAATTTCCCAAGCCACTTTGTTTGTTGTTTTCTCGAGGCCCCAGTTCTCTTATTCTTGGCATTGACCCATGCGACTAGACTTTAATCCAGCTCTTCATCCTTGGGCATTGACGCATAGAGAAACTCGATAGAGAGACACCTGTGATGACTGACGCTTAGAGCTGGACTCTGCCAGGTTGGATCTGAAAGAATCCTTAAGAGAAAGTCCAAGCGAACAGGAAATCATTTCCTCTTGGTCAACATTCAGCACTTGGTCAACATTCAACATTCTGGATCTTAATCCAGAGTGATCAAATACTGAGGCCTAGCACAATTGGATGTTGCCAAGTCATGCTTTCCTACAGGCTTGGCATCTTCCATGTTCTCAAGTGGTCCATGTGACTGAAGACCTGTGTCAAAATGACACAGTAGCAATTTTCCCTCTCTTCTTTTTCCTCTTTGTTCCAGCGAGCTTATGCCAGAGCATCAGACAGAATGGAGATGGAAACTTAAAGGGGTTTGAGAATATAATCTACGTACAGTTGCTGATTGTGTCTCCTTAAGACTGGGGGGTTTTCTCTGGCAGGTGATGGATTTCATGATTTAGTAGCTACAGAGACCCTGGTAAACACAGAAGCAGCAGCATGCCTGGATTCCAGGTAGCAATTTCACCTACAATTGTGAGGTTAGTGGGGTGACTGAAGGGAGTAATTTTGATCCAGATCAGAGAGATACACACATACTGCCTGGCAAGTTGTAGAGGGCTGTGGAAGAGACACAGAATGTTCTGAAGCATAGAGAGGTCCAGAGATTGAATTCTATACTGGCTGCGTGAACACAAAGAAGCTGCCAATAGACCATTGGGAAGGCATGTTGGTGGACTGCCTGGGAGATCTGTCTGCGGCTTTGAGAAGAGACATGTGAGCCAGTTGTAGCTTGTTACACAAACCTATAAAACTCCAAAGGAGCTCCACTGTTTAAAAAATCTCCCAGATACTTTTTGTTCTCTTTTTGAATAAGCTCTCCTTGATCAGGTCATTGAACCCAAAGAGTTGTTACAAAGTTCTGTTACAAAGTTCCATGCTACTCAACAGATGATACAAAACTGTTCTTTTTTTTCTATTAAGAAACAATAATCAACAAGGGAAGCTGAGGTACATTGGAATGATCAATGGGTTCAGAGTAAAGAGGTCTGCCTCCTAGTCCTGGCTCTTCCACGGAATTGCTTATGGAATCTTGAGCAAGTAGTTTCTCTCTAGATCTCAGGTTCTTCACATATAAAATGAAGGATTAGATGATCTATGGTGGAGGAGATATGGTTAGACAATAGTTTATATGAAAAAAGATCTGAGGGTTTTACAGGCATGAAAGCTTTAAGATGAAGCAACCGAAAAAGCTACTATGTGATAGCCAGGCTGCATTAATAAAACCTTCATGGACTTCTGACAAGACGTCTGAGGGATGGTCATGCATAACTCTAGCACCCCTTCAACCTCTCAGAAAAGCAACACATGCACCACATAAAGTAAAATAAAAATAATGCCCACATACCAAAGCAACAACAACAAAAACTTTCAGGCAAAACAATAGACAAAATTTTAAAAAATTCATAGATTAGGCAGAGCTCAATACAATGAATAACTATTATGAGGTAAAATAAAGTGAGGTAAAACCTCACTAAAGTGAGGAAAAAAAGAATACTACAGCAAAATCAACAATTATATATGAGAATAGAAAAATGGATTTGGAGTCTGAGGATCTGGGTTCAAATCTTGTCATTTTTACCTATTAACAACAGGATCGTTGACAAATCAATGGAAAGTACACTGGTTCTGAAGGACGTGGGTTTAAATCCTACCTTTCTTTGTGATCTTAGCGAAGTATCATATACTTTCTAAGCCTCATCTGTCAAGTGAGGGGCTGGGATCAGATAGTCTCTGAGGTCCCTTTCAGTTCCAGATCTATGATTCAATGACAGCCTCCCTGAACCTTATCTGTAAAATGGAGAGTAAGGTTGAATATTTGAGGTCTCTGATCTCTCTATATCCATGATCCTATGATCCAATGATCTTGAGGAGCATCCTTCGTAAAAGAATTTTTCAGAAGACTGTGATATAGACAACTCAAAGAATATTGGTGAGGAGTTCAAAATTCACAGATTAGGTACACTATTTTGCTTTGACACTCAAATCTGTGACAAAGCAAGGACCTAAGTGATTCTTTTTTATAGTCCTGAAATGATATTCTTTCTATAAGTACAGGAGGAGTTTTATACCCTACCATGGATGTGGAGTGGAGAAGAACAGTTCTGTATCCCACTCTGACATTCTACTTTACCACCAATCTTAACCTAGATAGAGGGGAGAATGCTCATATGAAGTGCAAGGAAGGGTAGAGCCTTAGCTTATTCAAGGCATATTTCTAAGCAGTGGGAGAGCAGACTGTCACCTTGAAATGATTATAGCCTTTCCCTTCGGACAGTCACCTGGCAATAAAGTGTGTTTCTAATAGACAAATTCTAGTCTGGCCAACTGTTTCAAATGGCTCCTCTATGCCCTTGCCCCTTCCCCCCCTTCCCAACACATCTGTAATCAACACTGCTCTGCATTCTCTGCCAGTCTGTTATGAACACTGCTTTGGGGAGAGAGTCTTTTCTTAGCCAGAAATTCTCATAAGCTTTTTGCAAATGGCCAGTAGAGAGAGCCTTGTATTAACCTGAATCTCATTCAATAAAACAAACATGACAACCAATTTGATAACGTTGAAAAAGGACTTAAAACTACATGTACTTGGGGAAGTTTTGTAGTTCAATAAAAACATAAAAAGCCTCCTATAAATTGAGGATATAGTTCAAATAATAACCCATAACATGCAGACAGACAAGCATTTTGGCAGAGAGGATGGAATTGGATTACAGAACCATACCTATTGAAGGGCCCCACTGGGCATATTTAGCATAACTTCACATGGGTGGCAGCAGGGAAGGGTAGGGCAGAAAGAAAAGAGGGACAGAGAGAGAGAGACAGAGAGAGGGAGAGGGAGAGGGAGGAAAGGAGGGAGAGGGAGAGGGAGGATGGGAGGGGGGAAGGAAGGAAGGGAGAAAGAAAGAGAGAAAGGAAGAAAGAAAGAAAGGAAGGAAGAAAGGAAGAAAAGAAAGAAAGAAAAGAAAAGAAAGAAAAGAGAGAATTGCAGGTCTCTCTCTCTCTCTGACATGGAGCCCAAGGGGTAAATGTGATCTCTGACAAAGCCACAAGAAAATAGAGTGCCACAAAGAAGGAAAATCCTATGTGTCTTCCCTCAATCCTTCCCTATGCTCCTGGTCTAATACGGTCAAATGTAATTACCTTCCCTCTTGCTACAGTCTCTGTAGTCTGGCCCTCAGTTCCTCATGAAGATTGGAGACAAATAAAACTTTGTATGTTCCAAGCACTAGGTCATATTTAAAGGAAATTGGCAATGCTGTCCCTTTTTAGGGAACAAATCAAGTTTCAGTTGAGGGTGTCCTGCTTTGTTAGCAATGTAAATCATACTTTCAATCTCCCTTCTTTTTTCATATTAGAAACCATTACTTAATGAGTATAAATTAGTGAATAAAATAATAATTTAAAATATCAATATACTAACTTTTAAGCAATGCTTGCTCTGCCAGCAATACAATATTTTTAATTTAAAAAATTTTTATTAATGTTCTCTTTCACATTGCTCCTATTTCCCAGTGAATGTCCCATCATCCCCAGCCAATAGAATCCTCCCTTCCTTTTTAAATTTCATCTTCTCAATTAACGAGCATTTATTTTCTCTCACTTTCACCTTCACTCAAGTTAAAAATGAAAAAAAAAACCCTTTGTAATAAATATACATAGTCAGAAAAAAGTCCTGCCTTTCCTGAGTCCAAAAATGTATGTTTCATTCTGCATCTTGGGTTTATCACCTCTCTATCAGAAAATGGATAGCATGCTTCATTATCAGTCCTCTGGAATAAGGTTACTTCTAATTGATCCCCTGTAGTGATTCACTGATTAGTGATCAAAATTGGTTTCTATAGTGTTGTAGTCCCTGTAAAACTTGTTCTCCTGGTCCTGTTCACTTCATTCTGTATCAATTCACATAAGTCTTTCCAGGTTTTTCTGAAACTATCCCTTTCATGATTACTTATGGCACAAATTACAGTATAATTCATATTTAAGGCCAAACTCTTCAGAGTCATTACAAATATCTTCCAGGAGGCTGCACAATATTCTGGGACTTGATACTTTCTATATGATATCATCTGCAAATGGTAATATCTAGAGGACCTCACCATCCATAGGAAATTCTTCTTCAACTTTTTTTTTTTTACTAAATCCCCTGCATACAGGGGCAAACACCCTAGGGCAAGCACATATCTCTCTTTTTTATGTCTTATGTTATACATATATATTATTTGTGTCATTAAAAAGGGTTATTTCTATTGTTACATTTTCCAAATCTTGAATGATCTTGAGTTATGAATGGGAAATAACCACCTTTCCAGGATATCTTTGAAGAGCTTATAAGTCCAAGTTTCACTACTGAATCAAAATACTCTTTTGTAATAAAAAAAATAATAAACACAAGGTGATCTCATAATCTCTAAACCTTTCAATTAAGGCATCTTCCGAGTTCTTCTGGTCAACTTATTGGGACAATTGATTTAAGGAATTAAACTTCTGGATGAAATTACTCCAGTATCAGTGTTATTTCTCTTTTTTCCCATTTTTCCATTTTTATTTTTAATGACTAATTAAATAACAATTTAGGCTTAAATCATTTAAATTGTTAAACATTTTCCCATTATTATTTGTTTATGTTTGGTCTTGGCTCTGATAAGTTGATGGTCTGATTGTGCACAGAGAGTTGACTTAGGGATAATTTCTACATTAATAATAGGTCTTTTCCTGTCTGTTAAAATGTAGTCAATTTTATTCTTTATGCTTTGTTTTTGTTTTTGTTTGTTTGTTTTGCAATTGTCATGGCCAGCACCTACCAGTTCCTTTTTTGAATAAAGAATTGGTGAATTTGAGATGAGAGACTTCTATATGATCTACAAGTGTTTGGCCCCTCTCATTTCTTTCTCTTGAATCATACTTTACTGCATATTTCTCATCATTCTCACCGCTTGCCACCTTTGCATTGAAGTCATCAAGTGTGAGTGTGTGTGCTGATTTGATTTGAAGAGTATTTCCAAACTCTTTGTAGAATTTCTGTACCACATTGTCCTCTGTAACAAATGTTGGTGAGCAAGCTGTAGTTATTTTTATGGTAACCTTTGGGCAAATATTTATCAGCACTGAAAAACATAATGAGTGTGTGATAAAACCTATTCTTCCAACTCCTTCCTTTATCTCTCCAAGGAGTACTTGAGAGCTATCCTTCCATTTAGTTATGCCAGCAAAGTATAAGCTTGGGCAGGTTTTTCCATGCTAGAAAGGCTTCAAGTATGACTTTAGCAAAGGACCCAGTTTGTTTCTTGAGAGACCAGCATCCGCTAGCTCCAGGAAAGACATAGCCCATAGGCTGGCTACTTGGGGATGAAATAGTTTTTTGGCTATGGCAACCCATGAAACAAAGACAAATTTAAAACATTCTTTAGTCCTGTGTGGTCCCTTTCTGCTTCTATAGTTATGGCAGCAAATAATGGGAAAGGGGATAGAGGGTGCTAAGAAACATACTCCATCACAAATTTGCTCAAAAATTTGTTAGTCTTCCTACCTAGGCAACTCTGGATCTGCTCAGTTCTGATTTGTTCCTATGGAAATAAGTTCCACTGTAATGTGGTTTTGTCTAAACACATGTTTTTGTGGAAATGAAAAAAGTGGTAAGAGCACTGGATTTGGAGTCAAAGGATATGTATGCTATTCCTGGCTCTGACAACCAATAAGCTATATGACTGTGGGTTCTCTATAGTTGATTCATGAAAAATGGTGATAATGATAACTGGCATTGCCTGTATCACAGAGCAGTTGTGAAGAAAGCATTTTGTAAATCATAAAGTGCTATATAAGTCGATCGATCTAATTAATGTTGGGCAATTAATGGCATTAGGCTGGACTGGCCTCTGATAGGGGTGGGATTAGGGACTAGATCTATGACTTCATTGATTTATGGAACTCCCAAATGAGGAAGTTTCAGCTACCAATGCAGATCATCATAGTCTTAGAGAGTTGCCTCGGGTAGAAAGAGGTCAAATGACTTGCCTAGAGTTACATACCCAGGATTTGTCAGAGGTTGGCTCCATATCTAGCCCTACATCTGTCATGGCCTACTGCTTCTAGTGCCTCTAATACAAAATGGAATATAAAAGCATCAGATAGTAATGGACAATGAGATGAGATTTCCATTATTCTCCAATAACAAAGACAGTGGGAGGAAGAAACCACTTCTGGCTGGGAGGCTCAGGAGGACCTTTGTGGATTTGAGATAGGGTATAAAGAACGGATTGGCTTCTCTCAAAAGTGAGTTAATGAACTGTTGGTATGGGTATTTTCATTCTTTACATACCTTCTTCACTATCTGAAATGGTCTCATTTAACTTTTCTTTGCTATAAGTAAAAGCTGTATTAGAAGAGAAGTTTTGGGAAGTAACTGGTGTATAAACAAACAAATATATATATATACATATATATATATATATACACCTACATACACACACACCCCTACATGCTGGATATATGCTCCTCAAGAGTAGGGATAGTTTCATTTTTTTGTATTTGTATTCCCATTGCCTAGGACACAGTAAGTGCTTAATGAATGCTTGTTTATTGATTAATAATAATAACGAGCATTTATATGGAGCAGCTAGGTGGTACAGTGGATAGAGTGCTGGTCTTGAGGTAGGAAGACTCAACTTCCTGAGTTCAAATCTGGCCTCAGATACTTCCTAGCTCTGTGATCCGGGGTAAGTCATTCAATCCTAGTTGCCTCAGTTTCCTCATCTGTAAAATGAGTTGGAGAAAGAAAGGCAAACCACTCTAGTATCTTTGCCAAGAAAACCCTAAATGGAGTCATGAAGAGTCAGACATGAGTGAAACTACTGAACAACAAAACAACATCGATATAGTGCCTACTATGTGCTAGGTAGTATACTATGCACTTTACCCATATTATCACATTGTATCTTCACACTCATCCTGTGATGTAAGTGCTATTATTATCCCCACTTTAAGTTGAGGAAACTATGCCTAAGATCACCCAGCTAGTAAGTACCTGAGACCAGATTTCAAACTCAGGTCTTCCTGACTCCAGGCCCAGCACTCTCTATCCATTGTGCCACTTAGATGCCTTAATTATTATTTGGTGGATAGGATTTCATCAAGTAAAGATAGAAAGGGAATTCTAGGCATAGAGAATAGTGCAAACAAAAGTATGGTGTTAGGACCACAGAGAAGCTAATTGGAAAATATGGAATAGTGTTTGAATGGACTGTATTAATGTGACAAGGAATAGTGTAGGATGATGATATTAAAGAGATAGGTGGGAGCCAGATAGCAAAGGACTTGTTGAATTCAAGTGTTATAGGCCATGGGGAACCATTGAAAGTTTTGAGCAATTGAGTTATGTGTCCTGTGCTGTACATTAGGCAGATTAATATGGCAGTGGTGTTTATAGGATAGAGAGGATAGAGTTGAGACCACTTAAGACGTTCTTGTACATAGTCCAGGTGAAAGCATTAAAAGCTTGAATTGTGGGGATTGTCAACTGGACCAAATTGGACTCAAAAGCATGGATGGGTGGAGCCAAATAGAGCAGTCTAGAGACAAGGGAGTCTGGAATCAAATAGAAGTTTAATTTCAAAGTGAGAGAAACAGCTTGCCAACAAGGTCACATGTGCCAAGGCCCCACCCGAGTGGGGACACCCGAGGCAGTGGGGCTGAACTGTGATTTATATACTTGTGACTAGACAAAGAGTCAAACAGCGTAGTGTAGCAACAATAGTAAGGCACAGTAGCAACCGTGAGGCAAGATTGTCTAGCGACAAAAAGTCCATTCATAACAGGGCTTCATGTATGGGCCTGTCAGTGCTTGCCTGAGCTCAGGCACCATCAGTTCATCCAGAGGGTGAGGGCAAAGGATTGTTGTTATGCCAAGCTCAAGGCCCAACTTGCTTGCTGGGCTTAAGCTGTGGAAAACAGGGTGTCTCCTAATAGTATCTTAACAGGGTAGAGATCCCCAGAACAGTACAAAGATAGAATGTATAGTACATGACCACTGATTGGATGTAAATGGTCTATGGAAGGGAAGAGATCAAGACTATGCCAAGGTTATGAATATGGTGACTGAGAGAATGGTGGCATCATGGATATGGAAGCGTGAAGTTAGGAAAGGATCAGTTACTGAAGGAGCAATAAGTTTGGTTTTAGACATGGTAAAATTTGAGGTTTGGGGGAGACGTGTAAATGGAGAGATCTGGGAGACAGAAAATTAAGGTTCTGCTTTTGGTGCTTGGAAGAGGGGTTAGATCTAGAGATATTTGGGCATCATCCACATAGAGAAAATCAAGGCCAGAGCTAAATCTGTAGGTATGGGAATTGAGAGAGTCTCAAATTCAGGAAGTGAAGGAAAACTCCTAATATGGCAAATTTGTAATGACTACCCACTGCACATAAAGAAAAATTTAAACTTCCTAGCCCTCTACAACCTTATCTCAACCTACCTTTCTAATCTTAACTGCAATTATCCCCCTATGTGAACCAAAGAGCAAATGAAAAGTGTCAGTATTCTAAACAAACTTGCATGTCCACTGTCCCTGAAACAACTTTTTAGTGTTTCTGAGTCTTTGCTCAAATCTTCTGCCTAGAATGACCTTGCCCTCCTCTCTTGCCTATCTAAATACAATGTACTTTCAAAGCTCACTTCCTCCACAGATACTTCCCTGATCACCCATCACAATGAAATGTCCACCTCTGAACTCTTTATAATATTGTGGAATATTAGAAGAACCTGTGATTTTTGTCGTTGTGTAGGATCCCTCCACCGATGCAGATCACAATCTTTCTCCATCTTGGTTGATGGTCTTTGCAAATTGTTGTGGCTGAAAATTTTGTCACCCTGCAGTCAAAATGAGCCTCTTTGAACTTAGCTAAATTGATCCTCAGATAAGGCATACAGTTTGGTTCTGGTCCTGTAATCAAAGTGGTGGGACCTGCCAATTCCATTCCATTTCATTCAAGAAGCATTTAATAAGCACTTGCTATGTGCAAAGCACATTGCTACACAGCTGATGGAATGGCCTTTGGGAATCCAGGTTTAACTCCATGCCACCAGAGCCCTTGGGCAATCTGCTAGAGACCTTCCAACTTGACACTGAACCAGGAGTTTTTACATTGCTCATTCATTGAACTAGGGAACCTCTCTTTTGAAAGTTACTTTGAGGTTTTTTACTTGGGATATCAATCAAACAATGCAATTATCTATTGAGTCTACTATCAATCACTGATAGAAATGAGTAGACCACTAATTTATTGTCGTTGCCCATTGTGATAGAGAAATTAGGTATTGTGGAGGCTTATAGAGGAAATATGGTCTGCCTTATAATACATACTGATACACTTGTGAATCTTTCAGTATTTCAGAATTTAGATATGACCCACCAGGAGAATTTTAAGCAATACTATTTCATTATGGTTATGAAAACATTTCTTCTCTTCTCAGTTTTATTAGAGTCTTAATTCTGGAGCATATTCCTTCTTGTTTAAAGGAATTTTATCAATCCTCTTTAGTTGGAGATATTATCCTGTACATATCTTGTTTGTATGTAGTTGTTTGCAAGTTGTTTCCCTTATTAGATTGTGAGCTCCTTTTTTCCTCCTTTCTGTGTATTTTTGATGCTTAGTACAGTGCATTGTACAATTGCTTAATGATTATTGACTTGTTTTGAGATAAGTTGAAGACAAATTAGAACTTATTTTAGAAAACACTTGCTAGAACATTAAAAAAGTGAGGACTTGGCAAAGAAAAATAGGTAGCTATCCAAAGAATTTACATGTGGATTCTTCTGTTCTTAGAGATCTTTAGAATCTCTCCAATGGGATATGGACCTTCTACAGATACATCAAAGTTAAGGAATACAAATTAAATGAGTTGAAGGGGGGGCAGCTAGGTGCTGCAGTGAGTAGAGCACTGGCCCTGGAGTCAGGAGGACCTGAGTTCAAATCTGGCCTCATATACTTAACACACTTACTAGCTGTGTGACCTTGGGTAAGTCACTTAACCCCAATAGCCGTGCCTTCCCCCCCTCCAAAAAAAATGAGTTGTCAGAATGGAGTCAGTCAGAGAAGATGGTGGAGAAAGCGAATCTCAAGATTTCTAAGTGAGGGACTTGGATTTATCAAGGGAATAAGGAAGGGCGGTCAAGATAAAGGGATTAACATGAGCAAATAAATGATTTGAGAACAAGGGAGATATGCAAGGGAAAAACAGGGAAGTCAACTTGGCTGTAGTAGGGGATCTGAATGGAAGAGTATGAAACATATGGTAAAGGTAGATCAGTTATTAGAGGGCTTTGAATGTCAATCCAAAGATTCTTAATTTGATGCTACAGGAGAGATACTTGGGTAGCAAAGTGACTTGATAAAAACAGTTTATTTGGGGCAAGAAAATACTTTTTTCTTATATTCTTCTGGTGAATGAGAACCAAAATTATCCAGTAGATACCAGTAGAAGTGACATCATTGGCTTGAAGATTAAAGAGAATAATATAATAAAACATATGACATGATATTTATGACATGATATGCTGATGTTGCATTATGATATGATAAAATGTGATACAATGTATTGAAATATAATATACAATATTATTTGCAAAGTGCTTTACAATTTTCAAAACACTCACATACAGTATAAAGAGGAAGTATTTTGCTGTTTATTCATTCAGTTGTGCCTGACTCTTCATGACCCCATGGAGTATAGCATGCCAGATCCATCTATCCTTCATTATTTCCCAAAGTCTGTCCAAGCTCATGTTCATTGCTTCCATGACACTATCTATCCATCTCATCCGCTGTCATCCCCTTTTTCTTTTGCCTTCAGTCTTTCCCAACATCAGGGTCTTTTCCAATGAGTCTTGTTTTCCCATTATGTGGCCAAAGTATTTAAACATCAGCTCAGTATTTGTCTGTCCAACAAATAATCTGAATTAATATCTTAAAGTATTGATTGATTTGACCTCCTTGCTGTCCAAGGTACTCTCAAAAGTTTTCTCTACTACACAATTTGAAAGCATTGATTCTGCAGTGCTCAGCTTTCCTTGTAGTCCAATCCTCAGTCATACATCACTACTGGAAAAATTGTAACTTTGACTATACAGACCTTTGTCAGCAAGGGGATGTCTCTGCTTTTTAGTATGCTGTGCAGATTAGCCATAGCTAATAGGAGCAAGCTTCTTTTAATTTCATGGCTATAGTTGCCATCTGCAGTGATCTTTAAGCCTAAGAATATAAAATCTGACACTATTTCCATTTCTTCTCCCTCTTTGCCATGAAGTGATGGGACCAGTTGCCAAGATCTGGGTTTCTTTTTAATGTTAAGCTTCAAGATATCTTTTACACTCTCCTCTTTCACTCTCATCAAGAGGCTTCTTAATTTTTCTTCACTTTATGCCATTAGAGTGGTATCATCTGTATATCTGAGATTGTTGATATTTCTCCCTGTAGCATTAATTCCAGCTTTTGATGCATCCAGCCCTGCATTTCACATGATGTATGCTGTATATAAGTTAAATAAATAAGGTGACAGTATAAAGTTTTGTTATACTCCTTTCCCAGTGTTAAACCAATCAGTTGTTCTATGTTTGGTTCTAACTATTGCTTCTTGGCGTGCATACAGGTTTCTCAGGAGATAAGTAAAATGATTTGGAACTCCCATCTCTTTGAGAACTTGCCACATTTTGTTGTGATCCACATAGTCAGGGCTTTAGTGTAGTCAATGAAGCAAAAGCAGATTTTCACCATGAGGTTAGCAGTCCAGAGTCAGTTACAGAACATCTATGCTCCACAGTCTCCCCAAGGCAGTTCCCTTGAATGGCATCAAGACTCTTCTGGAAGCAATCACCTCAATTTCTCCATAGGTAGGGTGGGATGAGGAGAAGCTCTATCAATGGAGCAAGCTGATGCATTCAACCCATGCACAGGACCCCTGTTATACTTCATTGTCCTAAAAAAAGCCTCATCCTTAGATAGAATTCCTTTCTGGACAGAATTCAAGAGTCTTTCTGACAGTTTGCCAAGTGCAATATATGAACCCTTAGCACTCTATTAGAGATGAGAATGTCAAATTCAGTCTGGGCTTCACTGTGGCTAAAGGTATCTGGACTAGGAAGACAGGCAAATGTTTGATACATTCTGGTCCGTGTTCTTCCCTTAACAACTGGTCACACAAAGAGCTTGCTAGAAGGCTCTTTATGCAGTGTAGGAGTGGGAGATATTGAAATAGAACCTTCATCTAAGTGGTGGTACAAAGATACAGCCCAAAAGCATGGATTAACTTATTATTAATTATCAATTTACATATTTATTAAAATATTTGTATAATTTATTTTTAGTCTATAAATTCTGATTAATTTATATATAACAATATTAAAAGTAAATAATTAATCTTTCTATGCTTCAGTTCCTTTACCTCTAATGGTGATATTAATACATTCCCTACCTACTTCACAATATTTTTTTGAGACTCAAGTAAGATGATGCATGTAACATATACTACAAACTGTAAACTGCTATACAAATGAAAAGTATTATTTTAAAATATAGGTGACATCTATAAGATTAGTCAATCTTTCATTATTATTATTATATAATTTTATCATTAACATTAACAATATCATTGACTGACATTATCACTGATAGTAGCTAGCATTTATGTAGAACTTTAAGATCTGCAAAGTGCTTTTCACACATTATTTCATTTGCTGGTAATTATAGAAGTATTATAGTATAAAAGATTTTTGTGCCCATGATTCTAAATTGAGAGCTGGACTTAAAGTCAGTAAGACTGGAATTTAAAGCCTGATTCTGACATTTATTAGCTGTGTGACCGTAGGTGAGCAACTTACACAATATTTCCTTGTTCAGCTCCTTAGGACTTATCTACTAAGTTATTAAGGGGTTGCAATCCATATTGCTGAAGGGAGTCCTCACAGCAGGAGATGCCTACATTGATCACATCACAGATTCCTGATGTCTTCACATAATAGTTCACATTTGTTATGATTTGGTGTACCAAGATAGCCACTACCCAGATGTTGACTTGTTCCCTACCAGGCAAACTAAATATTCATAAACACTTAATAGATTGCCTCTGGAATAATAGACAGTGTAGAAAAATCATCCCATTTCTGACATCTACTAAGTGTGGCCCCATAAGTAAGTCACTTTTCCACTTTATGAGTTTTAATTTCCCCCTCTCTAAAATGAGGATAATGATACTTGGCTAGTGCCAATAGCTCAGTGAGTTGTTGTGAGGAAAACATCTTCCAAAACCTGAAGTACAACATATATGCAAAATACTACTCCTACTCCTACTCCTACCTCATACATAGAAAATTTTTTAAAGTTTTGCTTTTACTGTCCAAAATTCAGTTTGAAAACATAAATCTGTTGCCAATTTAGTCTAATAATGTATTACCTTTTAATTCTTCTTTTTCAATGTAGTACACAAAGAAGGAAAGGAGCTGTGATACATTCCCTTCCCTAGTACTCCACTTCTTTCCCAGTACCAGCACACTGTTTAAAGAGCTTTGTCAATTGTCAAATCACTCTGACTTTTGGCAGCACCAGCCTAACAAATGAATTCATTGTCAGTGCCTTAAACAATGTTGAGTTCATACATAATGTTATCTTTTGGATTATGAAATCATGCACTGAAACACAGGTATGTGAAGTGACCTGTATCTATTCAACACATACAAGATTATTATCTTAGTAGCAATTAGCTCAAAAGGCAGCCAGAAATTAACTAGTGTCCTGTTATAGTGGAGACATTTAAAGGCTACTATTCACATTCCTCTCTGTTAGCTGTTTTTTTTTTAAACAGCCTATCTCTCTGTCTTATTTTAAGGGTTTAAGATGGATGGAATTTTAATTGTACAGATGTATCAGATACTCTGGAAGGAAACCAGATCTATCCCCATTAGAGTTTTGTTGAAGTTTCATGTAACAGGAATGAATGCAAATCAATTATCACATATTTCATTGTGACTGGAGAAAACAAACAGTGTCAATATTTGTTTCCAAAGCTCTTTCAATTTTTGGAAAAGCCTTTACAAAGTCATGTAAGGCTAAATAAAATCCCATGAAGAGCATCTTAGAGTTCAGCAAAGATCATAAAAGGCTCTAACCCAGAAGTCACAAGAGCTTCAATATCTTAAATATGTTACTATGTGGAAAATTTCCCACTAAATCTTCCCACACTCATTGAGACCATTATGGAAAGGAAATTTAGATCTGTTTATCTCTGTTTGTAATGACTACCTTCAAATTTAGTCTCATTACTGCTGATGTGTAAAGTGTCCATTTGAAAAAGAATGCAGCCCTTTCACACATTGGGATTGCTATATTCTGAGGTGTGGGGGCAGCAGTATGGCTGGATGCATTTTTGGAGATTAACATTGACTAAGCATGTAAAATTAACCACTAGATGTCAGAGGTTCAGCTGCTCAGTAAACATGGGAGTACTTCAGTAGTGATTCTTGACACCTTAAAGAATGTTTCTCCCCCACATCACCAAATTTCTTTTTCTTAAGAGCAAAGACAGATCAAAGAATCTAAAAGTATGCATAGAGTTCAGAAGTAATTTAGTTCTCAACTGAGACCCCTGTCTACAATATCCCTAATACCCGGTCAGTTGCCTAACCTCTGTTTATAAACCACTGCCTCCCAAGGCAGCTCATCCTACTTTGGAACAGCTCTACTTGTTACCAAGTTTTTCTTTGTATCAATCCAAAAATCTACCTCTCTTCAACTTCTCCTCATTATGGTGGGATAGTGTAGTTATTGGACAGAACACTAGACTTACAATTAGAAAGACCTGGATTCAAATACCACCTCAGATTCTTACTGTAAAGATTTACCCACTTCTGTGTGGAAAGGAATTTGGAGAGGGCTAATGCCTCCAACCAGTAAGGCTAATGCCTCCAACCACTCCTTGGCAAGTCACTTAACCTCTTTGGGCCTCAGTTTCCTTATCTGTGAAATGAGGGAGGTCGGAGTTCATGCTTTTCTAAATCAGTGACCCTAGTTCTACTCTCTGAGACCAAGCATAATAAACCTTATCACTATTCCACTTAGCAGCTCTTCAAATACTTGAAAACATCCATCATATCCTCCCTAACTGATTGTTCTCTAGTGTTCTCACCATCTTGGTCTCCCTCCTCTGTATCAATGTTATGAATACTTGTGTCTTATTTCCTACCTGCTACATAAATTAAACCACACCACCCAAGTGGGAACAGACTGTGGTATACAAGGATATAGGAGAAAGTATCTTAGAGATCCACCAACAAAGTAAAAATGTTGTGGGTGCATCTCATTAGATTTATATCTCACACCTACATTTCCATCATAATTTGTAATGAGGAAGTATAATCTGTAATCCCAGATCATGGAAATCCACATGTGGCACAGAAACCAGAAATCATCTTAGTCTATAATACTGATATCACAGAATCTCCTCAGAGGCCTTCTAATTCAGCCTGTTCCTGAACAACGATCCCCTCTACAACATACCTGACAAGTGATCAGCTAGCTTTCGCTAGATCTCTATTTGGGGGATGGGGTGGGCAACAACTTGCCAAGGCAGTCTATTCTGTTTATGTAGAGTTCCATGTGTTTCTCTCTTCAGCTACTTGAAGACAGCCATCATGTCTTCTCCCAAATTTTCTTTTCTCCATTCTAAGCATCTCCAGTTAGTTCAACTATATACAATGCTCTTAACCTTCCTGGTTGCCCTCTTCTAGTCATTCTCCAGCTTAGCAATGTCTTTTGTACGATATGGTGCCCTTAACTGAACACTCTTCAGGCAGAAATGTTGTGAAGCTCAAATGAGATAATGGACAGAAAGCACTTTGCAAACTTTAAAGTGCTATATAAATATTTATCATTTATTATTATTATCAATCATCAATTATTGTTAGCCTACAGTTACCAGGCTTCCAGGTTTCTAGTGATTTCATTCCCCTGAGCCTTCTACTGCATTCCTGCTGAGCTCAAGCAATATTTTTGGAGCAATACAGGATTATGCTGGCAAATCTTTAACAACTGGGCTGTAAGTTTAATGTGCTTTATTAACACTTTGGTATGTAATAAGGGCTATCCTTCACCTATAGAATGTGGGTGTGTGGGAGGACCATTGTGAAGTCTGACTTTAATACCTGCCCGAATAGGAAGCAGGAGGTTGAGGTCAGAAGCTTGGCCACTCCACTGTCCTTAGAGAGCCCTTGGTTATTGGACTAGAAATATACATACACACACATACATATGTGTGTATGTATATGTATATATGTGTATGTGTATATATATGTATATACACATACACATATATCCTATTTTACTTATGAAGTTGATTTTTTCTAACCTAAGTGTGAGATTTTATATTTACTTACATTTTGGTCACTGGCAGTCTCTTGGGCTTGAATCCAGCAACCCTGAGATATGTCCTTTTTCTAGAACCTGGAACCAAATGATCTGCTTTATATACAGAAATATGGTAATCTGTTTACTTTGTCATGGGAACTTGTGATTTTTCTCAAATGCCAGTTCTAGTATTTTTCTCCCATGGTTGACCTACATGTTTATAAGGTTTTTAGGAATGTGTGGATAGCCTTTAGTGGCTCTTAATATTTACCATTCTGAAAAATACATATTTCTACTAACCCTTTAGGAACCAAGAAAATAAAAAAATATTTTTCATACAAGGTAGATAAGGGCTATAACTACACTTGGGTATTTAAGAGCATTGTTCTATCTGGGAACATTCAGGCTAGAGGTAGAAGTTTCTTCTTACCAATTTGTTACATTTTTATGTGCCCGAGAAAAACTTGTGGGGCCCCATTTGTGTAAAATAAGTACAAATGACTTTGAGATGAATATAAGTCATCTCTGAGAGTTCAATTGAATTTTGTATTTGATTATTTTAAAACTTTATAAATTATAACTTTAAAAATAATAAATGAATTTATTTTTCTAATTAGGCTTTACATTTTTTGTTCTGTGGGACCTATTATAATGTTGGTGAAGGGAGAGGTTATTGAAGAAACTCTTTCCTCTAATGGAGATCTACAACTATTCTGCAATTTGTAAACTTAGAGAGTTGTTTCTGGTACTGAACTCAAAGGTTTAGTGGCTTGTCAAGGGCAACAGAGCTAGTATGTATGTATCATAGATGTGTCATGAACCTGTCTTCCTGATGTCAATACCAGCTCTTTATTCCCTATGCCAAACAGTCTCTCATCTTTTTCCATGGAGTTATATAAGTTAAAATATATCTCAGAATTAAATTGTTCTTATTTTATAGAAATGGTTAGAATATTGTAGCTAGATAGGTAGCAGAAGAAAGGTTTCATCTAACTTAAGACTGGAATCATTCTTGAGAGCCCATTTGGTCTTTTCCCTGTTTTCAGACAGGACTGTACTTAAGCCATCCCAAACAGAGGAGAATGAATCCTATATATATGCTAAATACCTTCAAAAAAGGGAATCCCTCACCTTTATTAAATTACCCCTGTGATATTTAACTTATCTCATTAGCAAGAAATCTAATTCATATATCACCTTATATTTGTAAGAGGATTTTGTCTAGATCAGAAGTTCTTAATCTGAAGTTGATAGATGCCCAAGGATAGATTTCAGGGGGTCATTAAACTTGGATAAGAAAAATTACAAATTTCTTTTCTTTTCTTTTCTTCCTTCCTTCCTTCCTTCCTTCCTTCCTTCCTTCCTTCCTTCCTTTTTGTTGAGGCATTTGGGGTTAAGTGACTTGCCCAGGGTCACGTAGCTAGAAAAATTATTTTCACTAACCTCTTACTGAAATTTAACATTCCCTTTCGTTTTGAATGTGGAAAAATAAACATGGTTTTGAGAAGGGATCCATCGTCTCTGCCAGAACTGCCTAGGGGGTCCATGAAACAAACAAAAGGTTAAGAACCCCTAGTTGAGATCCTTTCTTTGCTCTTACCATATTCTACTCTGATTCTTATTTCTTATCGCTATTAGATTATAAATTCCTTGAAGGCAGGGGTTATCATCTTTATAGTCTCAGTACCTGGCATAATGCCTTGCATTTAGTAAGTGCTTAATAAATGTTTGTTAAATTGAATTGAACCTGAATTCCTCATTCTGAAATTTAAGTTGATTTCTTCTTTTTTTCCCAGCTAGAGAATATCTGGTCAGCTTTATGTAAGAGCATTTCTTATCCAAGATGGCAGATCTTATAGCTACAGGGAAAAATCATTGAGCAAGAAATGGAATGGTTACTTCCCACCAACCCTAAATCTTACATATCTTCCTCACACATTCCTATCCCTCCAGCACCAAAACAAATATTTTGATCCTTGGGGATAAAAGTGGGAGGAGAAAGATAATGTAGGAAAGTGGCACGGATATACCCACTGAGTGACTTATACATGCTTTGAAGTGAAAGAGCAGAATTAAAGCTAGTGAAGGAAGAACTATGATTCTCTCTCTCTTTCTCTCTCCCTCCTTCCCTCCCTCCCTCCCATTCACCTCAAATGCCATTCCAAATCTACCACTTTGGGAATAATCCAAGCTCTTTTAACTTCTCATTCAAAATGCTTAAATGTTAGAGGTACCAAACTTGTCCACAGAGGTAGAATGCTTCCGTGATAAAGTCAAACAGGGTAATCCACTGCTTGAGAAAACCATGTAATAACTCAGAGCACCAAGTTTTAGGAAGGCTCCAATAATATATCATAAAAAGGTTTTATCTTAAGGGAGCAAATGCCAGCTTTGGCTAGGCCTCCAACAACTTTACTGCCAACCCTAGAAGTCCATTTCTAATATGTACACTTAAAGTTTTTATAGCATGAATACTTGCTGAGGGAACACTTGAGGTCCTTCTCAGATAGAATGACTAACAATGCAGGTTTAACTTGCTATATATTTTTCAGTGTCTAGGGGGAGGAAGACTAGAGCTAACTTGTCAAATCAAATCAATTACACATAATTTTTGTACTGCAAATAACTTCTCTAGATTCCAAGTTTTAAATTGCCAGTTTTAAATCTTATATTTGTTCCTAAGATATGGGAGGTCCAAGGAATATTTGGATGTTCTCCTCCACCCTTGCCTCCTCCTCCTCCTCCCCTGACAGGCACCAAGCTTGTCAGATTTTATTTACCTTGAAAGAACAAACCGGGCAAACATTCAACCACTGTGACCAGTAGCATCCGCTTCCCATTAGCACTTATGGGCCTTCAAACTCCTGAGAGCTTGTGACCATAATGAAAATTTGAGCTAATTTTTAAAAATGTGGTGCTTTGGCAAGGATTCTCTTTCTTTTCAATGGGTTATAGCATGGACACATGCTCTTTAATGTCAGTATTGATAAAGATTAAGATAGAGTGGTTAGTTTTTTAATCTCTAATTTTTAAAAATTTGGTCTTATTTAAATGGAACTTTCTGGTAGTAGTTTTGCAACCTGTAATAAACTCATTGGAGCCAGAAGAAATAGATACCGTATGTCCTCAGAGGCTTCCTTGGGTCAGTAGCCTGGAAAATGTTATCCAAAGGGTTAACTGTGTCTAAACCTTATTTATGTTTGTGTGATTGGGGATGTGAAGGATGCAGCTCTTGTACTCACTCCAGGTTTGTGGAAGATTAGCTGTTCTAAATAGGAATGGAAGAACAGCCCAGAAAAATTGGGAAAAGAATGCGTAGCATGAACAGTAGGATTTTTTTCCTGTGTGTGGTTGTATAGAGGCGGAAAAGGATGAGATGTGGTTTAAAAATTAAATGCAGACTAACTGCTCTTCTCCTCTGTGGACTACCCAGAAAGCATTTAATGCAGGAGATGCTGCTGACCATTGACCACATTCCTCCCACCATTCAGTAGGAATTTTCAGAATCTGTAAAATAGGCTAAGACATAATTGTTGTCTCCAAGGCTATTTATCTTTTTCAGCTGTTGCAGCTGAATAGTTGGGGGGAGAGAGAGAGAGAGAGAGAGAGAGAGAGAGAGAGAGAGAGACAGAGAGAGAGAGAGAGACAGAGAGAGAAAGAGAGAGACAGAGAGAGAGAGAGAGAGAGAGAGAGGTTAATAGAGAGTCAGAGAGTCTATATGTGCTAGGGTTGGGAAAAGCGATTTAGCATGTGCAGTACAGCCTAATTATCTTGAATTGCTTAAGAAGTCTTTTGGGATTAAAATAATAATAGGAGCTCATTTTATAGATGGATAAGTGAATCTAATTACAAAAAGTATATCTCTTCTCTTCCCAACCCCACAAATTGTACCTGCAATAAGAGATCAGTCATTCACCCATTGATTAAAATATTTAATGCCTGTCTTCTATATTCCAAATAAGGAATTGTTAGCCAAAAAATTTGAAGGCATTTTTACATATTTACATGTCCAAGTCTCCAAATCAGGTATAGCTTTTCTTTAAAAAATAGGTGGTGATTTTTAATGGAAATAATACATATACTCAGGTATACTGTTGAGAACAGGAGAAATTGGGGATAAAAATCTCTCATTAATTTTTATTTCTAATAATTTATTATTTTTATTTTTCAAGTAAAAAGCATTTTATTACTTTGTCTCTCCAAACTAATGAGCAATTTTAGAAAGGGAAAGTTTCTAATTTGGGGCTGTCAGGAAAGAAGGTGTTATAAATATTTTTGTTCTTATAGATACTTTTTCTCTTCTTTGATTTCTTTGTGTCATATACCCAGATATACCATAGCTGGGTCAAAGGGTATACACAATTTGGTAGCTTTCTAGGCATAGTTCCAAATTGATTTTTAGAATGACCGGATCAATTCATAGCTCCACCAACAGTGTACCAGTAGTATGATTGTTTTTTTCTACAGCCCTTCCAACATTTGTCATATTCCTTTTTTTGTCATCTTTCTCAGTCTGATTTTTGTGAGGTAGAACCTCAAAGTTGCTTTAATTGGCATTGGCTCTATGGTGGGAGGGAAGGGGAAGGATACAGTGAAAATCTAGGTGATGTAAAAACAAAATGTATAAATAAAAATCTGTTTCCAAAACAGGAGGTTCTCAAAATGTGTAAAGTATAAGCCTTTGCAAGCTTCTGCATGGTCCATGGCAGACCCCAGGCCAACACCAGATTGTTGGTGATTAGAGACTCAAGATAAACATACATAAAATAAACTATATGTTATGATGGTAATAAGGACAGTGAATAAACTAGAAGGCTAGACCCATAATCTTTGCCCTACCTTCAGCATACTTTATAGCACTGTGCACTAATCTAAGCCTTTTAAAACCTCATATTTTTCCCAAGTGGAAAACTAGAGGATAGTATTTGAGAAGTAAATCCTGCCAAGTTAATATGTTACTCTGTATATAACAGGCACTTGGGGAAAGGTTTTGGATTCTTCAAGACTGCTAGTCTTTATCTGGGTCAGTGCTAAGTAATGTCTTCATGGCCTGAAAGGATAAGCATACCTCTCATAAGAGCTAATGTCTTATAAGACATGATAAAACAGTCTCAGAGTTGGTAAAAGTTTTGCGATGATAGCAATTGGTTCCTTGATATAGCAGTAATGTAGTGCATATTACTACTGTAACAATAATCTTCTGGTCTAAAAGGGTGACTCTTCTAGGTCACTATAGCTTAACCCCATCCCATATGCAGCTCCCAGGTCCCCTAGACTCCAAGTCCTCCTAAAGTAGGGCTGTGACACTCAGGCATAAGTATCCAGTAGAAGAGAAAGGAAAAGAATTTACTTGGTAGTTGGGAGTTGTTGTCCTGGTAGTATTGTAGGAGAGTCTGGGGGATATGGGAAGGTAATGGGAAAGGTTGGGGTGGAGAGGAAGAGTATTTGGGAAGAAAGGGTCAAAGAGGGTTCTTAGGCACACATGGAGATCTTGTTGTCTTAGCAACTGGTTGCCGTGTCAGCCCTTCCACAAGTATCCATAGTGATGATCCTCATGTTAGGGCAAATTTATTTTTCCCCAGGGAGAAGCTTTCTCAGTGGGAAGTTTCTGATTTACCAGTTAACGGAACTAAGATGAGGATTAATGGGATATTGTGTGATGAGTATTCTCAGAGCCCTGCATTAGGGCCTTCATTCATTGTATTATTATTTTCTGCTGTTTCAGCATAATAAGTGTTTATTGAATTTGAATGTGAACTTCAGGATCTGTAATAAATGAGTTTTGTGTATGCAGCAGAGAGTATAATCTGGCTTAATTGATTTACGATTTCACTGTCCTGAGCATAACTTTTTTTTCTTATGAAATTCACATTGATTGCTTCCTTACACTTTTTGTTGTTGTTGTTAAACCTTTCTAATTTCTTGTGTATGGCCAATGCTACCCACTGATAGCCTCTACAACACATAGGCTACATTAGTGTCACAGTTACATGTTGAGAAGGAATTTACATTGGATGAAAGTATTTCGTTTTGAATTTAGATTCTCAGAATGAGGAAGTTTTGTATAAGAGAGTGAATGCCTTGTTTAACAAATGGTCATGAGATAGAGGGGTAGTACCTACATTTAAAGAATTGTATCAGTGTATAGGCAGACATGTAGAAAATGTACCCTTAAGCCAAATTATTCCCAAATTTGTTGGTATTTTTTCTTTCCATTCACCATGGCCAGAAAGGCTGACAAACTATTGATATATTTTGTATTTTTAAATGGAATTGTTTCGTGGTAGAATTATGAGGTAGGAAAGGATTTTAGGAGAGCCCTGGGTGATCCTACAACTGGAACAAATGTCATTATTACAGAAATCATTCCAGACAATGTATCTGCTTTTAAAAAAAATTCACCATGGTATGAAATTCCACAAGCTCCTTCGGTTCTAAGGAATAAAGAGCTAGGTTTACAGAAAGGAACATTTTCTTCTCAAGAACATGCTACCTGCCAGTTTATGTGGATGGTGGTCTGGATGCCACATGCCATTTTAGAGTTTAATTGGCATTGAGAAAGACATTAATTTTACTTTTTTCTGCATTAGACAGAGAACAAATGATACTAGTTCTTGGTAATACTTAAATGAAAGCTTCGTCTGCCTCTCCCTGTATTTAATCTCCCTGATTTAATCCCTGTAGCCATCTTAATTTATATACTTGATATCTTACTAAATGGGGGCAGCTAAATGGTACAGTTGATAGGGTGCCAGGCCTGGAGTCAGGAAAACTCATCTTCCTGAGTTCAAATCTAGCCTCACACACTTAATAGCTGTGTGACCCTGGGCAAGTCATTTAACCCTCTTTGCTTCAGTTTCTTCATCTGTAAAATGAGCTGGAGAAGGAAATGGCAAAACACTCCAGTATCTTTGTCAAGAAAATCCCAAATGGGTCACAAAGAATAGGATATGACTGAAAACAACTGAAGAACAACAAGAGATTTTGAGGGGGGAAAATTAAGGAGAATAGTTTAGAGGAGAAAACAGCAAAATATGACCCAAGAAGTGACTTCCTGAAAACTAAAATGGAGTAAACAGAATTCAATGAGACAAGAAAATATATTAGACCAAAGACAAAATGCTGAAAAAATGAGACAACTCTATGAAATATTTACTATCAAAAACAAGTGACCTGGAAAATAAGTCAAAGATAGAGAATTTGAAAATCATCAAATTCCCTGAAAATCATGACTAAACAAAAGTCTGAATGCCTTACTCCAAGAAATCATAAAAGAAAACTATGCAGATGTATTGGGACCAAAAGACAAAGATAAAGAATCCACTGGTCTCCTCAAAGAAATCCCAAGCTGAAAACATTTAAGAATAGAATAGCCAAAATCTAAAGTTCTAGGTCAAAGGAAAAAATACTGCAACCAGACAGAAAGGAAGGGTTCAAATACAATGAAATATAGTCAAGATCACATGTAACTATGCTATAACTACTCTAGGTTTGGGGATATAAATACCAAGAGGTAAAAGAAAAAGGCTCAGAACAAAAAAAACTTATCATGGGAAAATGAGTGTAATTTCATAGAGGAAAAGTGGATCTTTAATAGAATAAAGGATTTTCAAAAATTCCTAATGAAAAGGCCAGAGATGGGTAGCCTCTTTGAAATACACACAAGAGACAAAGAGAAACTTGAACAGGTACACACACTTGAGCAATTGGAAGGGTCTACATTAAGAACAAATACTCACTCTCTAAGTGGGAGAGAAGAAACAGCTGTCTCTTCAGAATGTTGCTGTCTTTAAGGCTCACAATAGAAGTCGAGAAAGACAAAAATTGGGCCTACCGGTAGTTTTGTTCTGATTTATTGGCTTTGATAGAGGAAAGAAAAAGAAGGGGGAAAATAAGACACTAGTGAATAAGTGTACTTTGCCACCAATGATTCATTTGCTGTCTCATCCTCAAACATCCCTCAGGCATGGGGTATTTTCATCTTGGAATATTCTTGCCATGGCAGCCCCCTTCTCCCTTTGGTGAGTTCCTTTCAGGGCCTCCACTTTGGGGACAGGCCCCAGGCTGGCCATGCTTCGTTCTCCTCTTGGCTGTGCTTCTAACTCAATGGACTTTACTACCATACCCCCTTGCAGATTCTTTTGCTCTTCTCCTACCCCATTCTTGCTTTTCAGATCCCTTTTCTGTGTTGTTTTCCCCCATCTAAACTAAGTGCTCCTTGGGGGCAGGGACTTTCTTTTTGCTTATTTTTGTATTACCAGTGATTAGCACAGAGCCTGGCACAAAATAAGTGCATAATAAAATGTTTCTTACAGCAACATCATGCAATGATCAACTATGGTTGACTAAGCTCTTCGCAGCAATATGGTGATCCAAGAAAATTCCAAGAGACTCATGATGGAAAATTCTACCCATATCCATAGAAAGAACTGATAGTGTCTGAATGGAGATAGAAGCATACTATTTTTACTTTATTTTTTCTACTTTTTTCCCTTTTGTTCTGTTTCTTCTTTTACAAGATGATTAATATGTTTTAGGTTTTATTTTTTTATTTTTTTTATTTAATATATTTAGTTTTCAGCATTGATTTTCACAGGAGTTTGAATTACAAATTTTCTCCCCATTTCTACCCCTTCACTCCAAGATGGCGTATATTCTGGTTGCCCTATTCCCCAATCAGCCCTCCCTTCTGTCACCCCACTCCCCTCCCATCCACTTTTCCCTTCCTTTCTTGTAGGGCAAGATAAATTTCTACGCCCCATTGCCTGTGTATCTTATTTTCTAGTTGCATGCAATAACTTTTTTGTTTTTGTTTTTGAACGTCTATTTTTTTAAAACTTTGAGTTCCAGATTCTCTCCTCTCTTCCCTTCCCACCAACCTCCCTAAGAAGTCAAGCAATTCAACATGGGCCACATGTGTACCATTATGTATAACCCTTCCACAATACTCATGTTTTGCTTCTTCCTAACCTATCCCCCTTTATTGAATTTTCTGCCTTGACCCTGTCCCTTTTTCAAAAGTGTTTGTTTTTGATTACCTTCACCCCCATCTGCCCTCCCTTCTATCATCCCCCCCTTTTTTATCTTCTTCCTCCTTCTTTCCTGTGGGTTAAGATACCCAGTTGAGTATGTATGGTGTTCCCTCTTCAGGTCAAATGTGATGAGGACAAGATTCACTCATTCCCCCTCACCTGCCTTCTCTTCTCTTCCTACAGAACTGCTTTTTCTTGCCACTTTTATGTGGGATAATTTACCCCATTCTATCTCTCCCTATCTCCCTCTCTCAATATATTCCTCTCTCATCCCTTATTCATCTTCAACTCACCCTGTGCCCACTCTCTCTTTCTCTCTCTCTCTCTCTGTCCATATATATATATATATATATATATATATATATATATATATATATATATATATATATATATATATATATATATATATATATATATATATGTATGTATATATAATACACATATATACATGTATATATGTATATATATACACATACACATATACATACATACACACTCACATATACATATATATATACATAAAGATATATATATATATATACACACACACATATATGTGCATATTCCCTTCAGCTACCCTAATACTGAGGTCTCATGAATCATACACATCATCTTTCCATGTAGGAATGTAAACAAAACAGTTCAACTTTAGTAAGTCCCTTGAAATTTCTTTTTCTTGTTCTTTTTCTTGATTACCTTTTCATGCTTCTCTTGATTCTTGTGTTTGAAAGTCAAATTTTCTATTCAACTCTGGTGTTTTCACTGAGAAAGCTTGAAAGTCCTCTATTTTATTGAAAAAGTCTATATTTTGCCTTGGAGCATGATGCTCAGTTTTGCTGTGTAGGTGATTCTAGGGTTTAATCCTAGCTCCATTGACCTACGGAATATTGTATTCCAAGCCCTTTGATCTCTTAATGTAGAAGCTGCTAGATCTTGGATTATTCTGATTATGTTTCCACTATACTCGAATTGTTTCTTTCTGGCTGTCTGCAATACTTTCTCCTTGACCTGGAAACTCTGGAATTTGGCGACAATATTCCTAGGAGATTTCTTTTTGGGATCTATTTGAGGAGGCGACCAGTGGATTCTTTCAATTTCTATTTTGCCCTGTGGCTCTAGAATATCAGGGCAGTTCTCCTTGACAATTTCTTGAAAGACGATATCTAGGCTCTTTTTTTGATCATGGCTTTCAGGTAGTCCAATAATTTTTAAATTATCTCTCCTGGATCTATTTTCCAGGTCAGTGGTTTTTCCAATGAGATATTGCACATTGTCTTCCATTTTTTCATTCCTTTGGTTCTGTTTTATAATATCTTGATTTCTCATAAAGTCACTAGCTTCCACTTGCTCCAATCTAATTTTTAAGGTAGTATTTTCTTCAGTGGTCTTTTGGACCTCCTTTTCCATTTGGCTAATTCTGCCTTTCAAGGCATTCTTCTCTTCACTGGCTTTTTGGAGTTCTTTTGCCATTTGGTTTAGTCTATTTTATAAGGTGTTGTTTTCTTCAGTATATTTTTCAGTATTTTTCTGGGTCTCCTTTAGTAAGTCATTGACTTGTTTTTCATGGTTTTCTTGCATCCTTCTTGTTTCTCTTCCCAATTTTTCCTCTACTTCTCTAACTTGCTTTTCCAAATCCTTTTTGAGCTCTTCCATGGCCTGAGACCAGTTCATGTTTTTCTTGGAGGTTTTTGTTGTAGGCTCTTTGACTTTGTTGACTTCTTCTGGCTGTATGTTTTGGTCTTCTTTGTCACCAAAGAAGGATTCCAGTGTCTCAGACTGAATCTGGGTGCATTTTCTCTGCCTGGCCATGTTCCCAGCCAACTACTTGACCCTTGAGTTTTTCACTGGGGTATGACTGCTTGTAGACTAAAGAGTTCTATGTTCCAAGCTTGGGCGGATGCGCTGCCACACCAGCACTCCTCCTTCCCCAAGAACCCCCAACCCGGACTGGACTTAGATCTTCAGCAGGCTGTGCACTCCTGCTCTGATCCACCACTTAGTTCCTCCCACCAGGTGGGCCTGGGGCTGGAAGCAACTGCAGCTGTAGTTCTGTAGCTGCCCCACCTCCGCTGCCCCCGGGGCAGCGGCTGAACTGCAAATTCTTTCCCCATCCCCAGCAGCTTTTCCCACTAACCTACTCCGTTGTCTTTGGTGTTTGTGGGTTGAGAAGTCTGGTAACTGCTGCAGCTCACTGATTCAGGGTGCCAGGGCACGCTCTCCGTCCGACCGATCTGCTCTGCCCACACTGAGCTCTGCTCTGCTCAGCTCCGTTCCCCTCCGCTCCCAGCTCTGTGGGGAATAGACCTTACCGGGAGACTATCCAGGCTGTCCTGGGCTAGAGCCCTGCTTCCCTCCACCACTTCGTGGGTTGTGCAGTTCTAGAATTGGTTCAGAGCCATTTTTTATAGGTTTTTGGAGGGATTTGGCAGGGAGCTCACGCTAGTCCCTGCTTTCCAGCTGCCATCTTGGCTCCACCCCCCCGATTAATATGGAAATATGTTTCACATGATTGCACATATATAAACTATATCAAATTACCATCGTGGGGGGAGAGTGAGGAAAGAAGGGAGAAAATTTGGAACTCAAAATTTTATTACAAATGAATGTTAAAAATGGTCTTTACGTGTAATTGTAAAAAAATATTAAAAATAAATGTTTGTTATCTTCCAAGTAAATGAGGAAAAAGTGGGAGGAACTTACCAGTTCTCATAACTAGGATTTGCCAGAACAGTGTAGATAAATGGAAGAGGGGATAAGGGAAGTAGACATCTCATGTTCCTTACCCTTACATACGCAAAGAGTTTGTTGTAGAAAGACTTTGAACTCAATATAAAATAGATGTCGTCAGGGACAGGGAAAAAGTAGTTTAAGGTTAGAGTTTGAGGAGAAATAATTATAAGCAAGACAAATGTCAACTATGGAAGGCAGATCATAAAGCAGGAGTTGAAAGGGGACAAAGTGTAAGAACCAGTGACTGGGGGCTGGACTTGGTGAAGAGAAGGAAACTGAGGAGTAGAAACAGACCATTTCAATTATAAATTGCCCATAGATTAATCCCATTTCTTCTCTTTCTTTACTTTCTTTTTCTTTCTAAAGAAGGGGTAAGGGACAAAAGAGGAAAAATTATAACACAATATAATGGAGGAAAATATTATACATATTACATATATATAATACATACATACACATAATGCATATAATACATAATCATAACAGTGAATGGAAGAGAAAAGCAAAATGGATTTAAAAGCAGAATCTAACAATACATTTTTTACAAGTAACACTTGAAACATAAAGATTCACATAAAGTTAAAATGAAGGGCTGGGACAGAATTTGTTTATGCCTCAGAAAAAAATTTAAAAAAATTTCAGAGCATCAAAGCATGAGTTCACTCAAAGGAACAGCAAAAATAGACATATGGAGAGGATAATAGAGATAAGCAAGGAAGCCAGATTATGCTTAAAAATTACAATAATTAAATAATACCAATATTTAATGGTTATGAATTGAAGTAAAGCCTTTAAATACTTAAATGAAAAGTTAATTGACCTATAGGGAGAAATAGACAGCAAAACTATAATAGTTGGTGACTTCAATGTACACTTTTTAGAACTAGACAAATCTAACAAAAAGGTAACAAAGCAGTTAAATATCTGAATAGAATTATAGAAAAGTTAAATATGACAGATATCTGGCAAGTATTGAATGGAAATCAAGAGATGAGTATAAATATATATAATATATGTATATGCATATATATTTCAGATATTTGCATGGCATCTTAAAAAAACTGACCATTTGCTAAGACCTAGAAATTCAACAAATATAGAAAAGCAGAAATATCAAACATATTCTTTACTTCCTACAACACAAATTATAATAAAGAAAAGATCTCTGAAGAAAAGATTAGAATTTGGAGACTAAATAATATAATTCTAAAGATTTTGTGGATAAATATATATATATATATATGTATAGGCACTTTCATAAACAAAAGAGGAAGAACAGATGAATGAATTGGGCATACAACTAAAAAAAATTATAAAAGCAACATATCATAATACCTAAAGTAAACACAATAACAGAACTGAAAATTAAAGAGATGAAAATTGAAAACAAAACCACACTGAGTTAATAAAACTAGATTAAAAAACTAATAAAATAGAGAAACTTTTATTTAGTTCCATTAAAGTTTATTGGATACAGTGTTGGCCTTGGAATTTCAAAGACCCGGGTTCAAGTCCTACTTCAGACACATATCAGCTGTTTGATCATGTGAAAATAACTTTGCAGTATTCCAGGTAACTCTTGAAGTATATAAATTACAAAGGAGTTAGAGTTCCTGACCTGCAGTGGTGTGGAGAATTTTCACATCAAGAGTTTCTTACGTGGATGAAATAGATTCTAATTTCTTCTCCCCACCCAACCTAATTCCTTTGTAAAAATTTCCTCCTTGCAGCATAGATTTGATTATACTACAAATCAAATAACATTTCTTCTGACATGGATATTTCTAGTGAATTTATCACTGTAACATTGATAACCTCTAAGTATTGTTCTTGATGTCTACGTCAGTATTAAAGCCGGCTAATGTTATTATTGAAGGAGAAGGAACAGGAAGGGAAGGAGAAGGAGGGGAAGGAGAAGAAGAAGGAGAAAGAAGAAAACTATTTGCTGCTAAATTTTTACTTCCTCCCTCATAAAATTCAGAAGGTAGGAGGGACTTTGATAGGTTATCTAGTCATCTTCATCTCTTTGATCATTCATGTCAAACCACACTAGTCAAATGATAATATTTTAAACTCTCTTAAAATTCCACAGCCTGCCTTGCTAACCCATTGTAAGTACTCCCTAGTTAAAAGAGCACCCAATCTGTTGATGTGAATTTCCAGTACAGCTAGGTCCTGATTGGTGTAAATAATGAATGCCATGAAGTGGTTATACATATTCAAATTCAAATTGTTTGAAGTTATAATTATGTAAAATATCATAAATGGTTCTAGCCCAATGGAAATATATCTGCAAAATTCAAATAATGCGACCACTCTGATATTCATTACTTGTATTAATTGGGACTTAGCTGAAAATAAATAAATAGCTGATTTCCTACAGCTTCCCTCTCCATACTCTTTGTCCAGGCAGTATCTTAGGTGTCTTGGAGTAGTGACTCCACCTAGTGGTCAATACATGGACCTTTTCTTCTCCAGCCATCTCTTCCCCACCACCTCCTTTTTTCAGCATGATCTGGCATATGTTATCCTCCCTTTTCCTCTCTGACTTTTACCACTTACAAACTCCAGTAATCACACACACATGCATGCTATTTAAACTGCTTCCTTTTTCCTCTTTTTTCCAACTCAAATCCACTTATCTCTCCTCCTCTCTTCTCCCTTTTCTCTTCTCCTTGCTCTCTCCTCCTTCACCCTACTTTTGAGCCAATGGTGGCTAGTAAGCACAAAAATAATGCTAATGGCATTCTTATAGTGGGAAAACAGCAATCCAAGTTTTTCTAAGTAAAATTAGAACCAATACCAATTTTTAAAGCCCCTTTAAGAAATTTCCTTCAGAATCTCTATAAAATCTTCATGTACTTTTTTAATGCTCCTTCAGTTAAACTTGCTTTTCTCCCAAATAAATAATCAAGATAGACAAAAATTTGTATCATCTTCTACCTAGTGGGTACCGAGCAGATATTTATTAGATTTACCTGATTAATACTATTTCGTATTCTATTTTTTAAGTTCTAAGATCCATAGTTTCATTGACTCCTCCGCTGACAGATAGGCACTCATCCATACTGTATTAGAGAGTTATCATGAATTATAATGGCCCCAAAAAGCACATTACCTCGTGGCCATTCCTCTGGTGATGAGCCTTGGCAAATCTAGTTTGTCTGATCTTCAGACAACAGATAAACAATCTGTCTTCAGGCCTGTACTAGAAGTCTTTCCAGCACAGCAGGACCTACTGGATGGAGTTTGTGTTCTTCCTGCATAGATTTCCAAAACTCAGGGTCATAGACATTCTCTAAATTAAAAATGCTACCCCACTCTGAAATTTCGCAAAGTCAGATTGCAATAGAAATTTTAATTTGGCAGTGAACATAGAGCAAGCACTGTTGATTAACAAATGACTAGCAAAGTTCAATTGCTGTCTATCAAGAATCAAGCCAAAATGACTATATGACTGCTGTTTCCTCTTGTACTATTCCTAGATAAATGAATTCTGTTAAAAATTCCAGCAGTAGGAGACAAAGGGAGAAATTACTATTACGTATTTCTTCCAAACTAAGATTTCTTTGCTGGTTGCACATGAAGAAGACTACTTTTTGTCCTATGCTTTCTGAAGTTTTTGCTTTAGTATAACATGTTCTCTGTTTCAAGATCCTTGCATTTTGATTTGTAATTGAAATCAGGGTCTCTCTGATTGGTCATTTGTCATGCATCATTATAACCAAGCATGCATGCAACTGTTGCCATTTTCTGATTTATAATATTGCACATTAAAACAGGAGACAAATATCAGAGGCTACTTTTCAAAATACTTTAAATTTTAAGGAAGGCATTTCCCCCCAAAGCATCAGAAGTCATTATCCTACAAAGATGATAAGCTTATTGAAGGCAGGGACTGTATATTGAAGAAGCAGAGTGGCATAGTGGTTAGACTTGAAGTGAGGAAGACCTAAATTCAAAGCCTGGCTCAGACTCTTACCAGCTATATGACCCTGAGCAAATCATTTTAGCCTCTGTCTGCCTTAGTTTCCTCATCTGTAAATGGTAATAATAGTACCTACCTCCCTGAGTTGTTGAGAGGATCAAATGAAATAACTGAGAATTCTTAAGGTCATAATAAATAAACATGAAACTCTCAACTTAGTTGATTTTCTTATTGAAGCAGGAGAAACCATTACAAAAGTGAAGGTGTGAATTTCAAAGACTTTAATAAAGAAAATAAGAGACATCTTTTCATACTTTATTCTATTGAAACATTGGCATTCACTTTTGGTAGCATTAGACTTTAGCCTTGTAAAGCACTAATATAAATAATGCTCTTCAAACCTTAAAATTGCTTTTATACATATATATATATATATATATAATATTGCTATTATATATTTACACTTTATATCCTTTGCAGCAGCTAGCACAGACCCTCCTACCTAGTTGCTGCTTAACAAATGTTTGTTAAATGACTGTATGTTCAACAAAGTCAATTGAAGTCCTGTTATTTGGAGGTCAAGACCGATTTCTCTATCGAAGCAATGTTACGAGTAGTAGTTAGATTCTCTAAGGCAGCTTACATTAAAAAAGCCTGTTAATGCCTCATGTTGTCACTGAAATATTATTCATTCGCAGAAAGCACTACTTTCTTAACTATTTCAAGGATTTGTGATTTGCCAGTATAGACACACTTTCTACTCACTCAGATCACACCGCTATATAACTTAATAGATGACTGTTGAAAGGAAACAAAATTAATTAAACAAAAATAGAAAAACACTTCTCTATCCATTCTATTCTGATACCTCAGGGTAACATGGAGGTGACCCTGCTTTCTTGAAGATTATGCCAATGGAGCCCAAGTTTCTGGCAGGTCTTAACAAGCTGGAAAGCCTTCGAGTACAAGCCTGCTGACAGACCATATGTCTATCATCTGAAGACCAGCCTAACTAAGTTTGAGGAAACTCACCACAAGAGGATTGCTATCAGATGAGGAATTATTTTGGCCATAGAAATATATGACGTTTCATTTACAGAAGTGCAGAAGGCTTGCAGTCAGGGTTGGGGGGTGAAAACCTACGTGAAATATTGATACATGATGCTGTGATTGATGCTATCTATATCTAATGTCAAAAATGGAAATTTTGTTCCCAAAGTTTAATGCATATACAGAAATTTTCTGTTTATCCAGTATGATAAAACAATTAAGGCAGTATAGGAGAAAATCCTTCTGAAATATACCAATAAGGCCCAAACTCTAGTATCACTATAAATAGCATAGATATAATTTGTTTCTGGATTGATTTTTTGTTCTGACAAATGATAGTTTTTTCAAACATTTGTACAGTATTTATATTACTTTAGAAGGAAAATAGAGGTTGAGACACTGAAATGAATTTCTTCATCAAAGAAAGATTTACTTAGCTTTATTATATTATAGTTTAAAGGCAGAAAAATGGCCTTATGCTTTTTAGAGTTAAAACAAAAAGATTTTGGCTTAAATGTCAGCTACCCAGAAAATTAAATTAACTAGAAATCTTATTCCGAATGCATTATATTTAAGTCAATATGTTTTATTATAAAGGATATAAGTATATTTAATATATGTATATATAACATGTCCCCCATGTCCTCACATAGATATTTTGGATAAATTTGTAATTGGACCATTTCCTCAAAAAATTTAAAATAGCATAAACTAGACCAAATCCATAGTTTAGACTAAATTTTCTGCTGATTTTTCTCAAGACCAAGAATTTCAATGAATTACATAACTATTCCTTCTAGTTCTTATCAACATACAAGTGTAAACACAAGACTTCATGCAGATATGTTTTAAATCTTGTTTCTCTCTCTGTCTCTCTGCCTTTGTCTCTATGTCTCTGTAGCAAGGTTATTTTTGCTTTGCTCTCCAAAGGCATTTTTATGCCTGGCACTGCTTAAAGAAGCTGCTTTTGTGTTTGGGAAGAAAACAAAATTTACTGTAGCATCCCTTCCAGAATCACAGTATTAATCCTCCTGCCACCACTCAGAAGATTTCAGCACTTGCCTTGCTCATTTGGAGAGTTTTCCAAACTCGCTAGCAGCTGGAGGCAGTAACTGACATTTTTATGTAAGTCACACATTTTCAATTCATTTTCTTCATACTGGCTGGAGGAAGTCCTTTATTGTGGCAGGCAGACAGGCATTTTTTTTCAGATGTTCACTTTGCAGTAAACCATGTATAGTTATAATTTAGCTGCTCCTGGCCTGTGCACCCAAAAGGGAGAACTTGTAGCTTTCTTTGTTGCAGCTAAAGACTGAACACTGCACACTGAAACAAATAATCAGCATTAAACATAGATCCAGCCCTGTGCCCTTTGTATGCAAAACTTTCAGAAGTGAGCAGGAGTTAGAATAAGCTAACCTCTGATTCAGACAAGCAGCTCACAGAGTGACTACATAATGAACTTAAAACTTACCAACACTTACTTATAGACCATTTGATAATCTTGGGAAAGGGAAAGGATATGAAGGTTGTGCAAAAATAAGGTTTTTGGTGAGATAATTATTGCTTTCTATGAGAAGCAAATGGAAGTTGGCAGACAGTTCTTTTCAGAGCTGAAAAGGGATATACCATGACCAACCCATGGCAAGACAAAAGGACATGAATAATTAGAAGAAAAACAAGATCAATGATGAAAAAAGTGAATTATAAGAATTGGTTGGAGAAGAGGAGAGCTGGGAAAAAAGCAGCTGGGATGTGAAATGAAATTAAATGTACATTTATATTTTGTTGTCCAGATGATTTTTAATCATGGCTGACTCTTTGTGACTCCATTTGAGGTTTTCTTGTTAAAGACACTGGTTTGCCATTTCCTTCTCCATCTCATTTGACAGACGAAGAAACTGAGGCAAATAAGGTTAAACATGCCCAGGGTCACACAGCTAGTAAGTGTCTGAGGCCAGATTTGAAATCAGGAAGAGGAGTTTTCCAGGCCTGGCATTCTATCCATTGCACCACCCAGCTGCCCAGCATATTTACACACACACGCATGTATATATACATGTGTATTCATACATGCACTGTGTATATATGTGCACACAACCCATACATGTTTCCTCCATATGAATTGTCTTTCCTCTGCCATCCATTGACATCCTAGCTATCATTCAAGGTATAACTCAGATTATTTCTCCTTCATGAAACCTCCTCCGATTCCTTCATCATTTGAAGCACCATTTATAGTTATTTTCTAGCATGCATTGTCTTCCTGACTTGATATGTTATTGGTGCACAAGTTTTATCTCATCAAAGAGATAGTAAAGTCCGTGAGAACAAGGCTTCATTGTGTACCATTCAAGCTCCCACAGCTTCTAGCACAGTACTCTGCAGTTAGTGGTTTCATTTGAATAAATTCAACAATTTTTTAATTTAATTAAATTGAACTGTGCTGACTGTGTGAAGAATAGCACTAATCTGAGGATCATGAGGACTGTGAGGAAATTTTTCTGATCCTGGTATCACATAGAGGTTACTTATTTACAGTTTCATCCTTGAGATTCAGCTTTTGAAAGTGATCCAGATGAAATTGAAGCCTGGATGAGCAGGATATCATTGAATATCTACTCTATTATCTATCTTATAATTCACCATTATGGAGCCACAATTCATCTAGGTCAATTTACATGCTAATGCTTCAGGATCATATGCATGTTACTTTCATTTAACAAGACATGTTACTTTTATTTTTTTAATCTGGATTTAGAATGTAGGATTTGATTTGTAGAGCTCAAAAAGAAAAAGAAACAGAAACAGTTAACTAACTTGGAAAGGATTGCCCTTTCCCTGCTGAAGATATTATTGGGGAAATCAACTATAATGCTGTATAATGAAGCTACCCCAATTATTTGAACTATGAATCTGTTCTGGAAAGCCTTTTGAGTTTCATGTAACTGTGTATTTTTTCCTCAATTGCAATTTTATTCCACAGTTCAGCATCCAAATGAAGATTATTTTTCAATCTCAAAATGTTATTTTTCCATCTTCCTAATGGAGTCAAGGGAATAGCAAAGCTCAACTAAAAACAGAAGCTGCATATCTTTCTTAGTAAAATTATCCTAAATTGGAACGCATTGTCCAATCATTTTCTCAGATGGACAGATGCATTTCAACTCTGTTTCTAGCCATCTGTGAATATTTTGTTATAAAAGTAAGCTTTCATGATTCTGGTGAGTTAGATTTTCTTTGAAGTTTTATTCTTTTTTTATTTCTCTGGCTTCAATAGATGGCTTAGAGAAGTGGTAAAAAGGTACAAACATTTTTATTTTGACCCATTAACTCCAATCCAATTCAGGTTGGTAGTGATTTGGAAAACAAGTGAATGTGATCTGGTGACCTTCACTGACCTCACAGGTCAATGACTTTTAGGAAAAAGATTTCCTCTGGATAAAAAATCTCAAGAAGATGCTGCTTGCAGTACACCGTTTCATTCATATTGTTTCATTTTTCCCCTCTCCCCACAAAAAGTATATTTTGTAGATATTTTTTACATAACATTGCCCCAGTCAGGACTATTTGAAAATGTCATCAGTGCATAAGATAAAAGCCACAAAACCTTTTGACAAATCTGAAAATAGTGACTATCTCCCACCCTTTTGGACTCCTGGGCAAATTATACCCTTTCTGACTGGTAGAAGGATTGAGGCTAAGCAATCAGAAAACTATGTTATTCAATCCTGGGGCAATGTCAGAAAATCACAAATATCAACCTCTGAGTTTAAATGACTTTCCCACAGTCCTTTTAACTTTTGCTTTATATGTAACATGAGGATGGTGAAGTAGATGGTTTTTCAAATCCCTGCCATATATATATATATATATATATGTATGTACTATGTGTACACACCCATATACATATACACACGTACATGTATGTGTGTATATGTATATTGTGTGTATATATTATATATAGATATATATAAATATAGATTATATATATGTATTATCCTATATTGTTGTTCATCTCTGTGCTTATTTTAAGTTTTTAATAAGCAGAATTCTGTCCATCCAGGTAGGTGCTTTCAAGTTATCACATTGTTTCTATGAAGCTATATATCGTTATTTTCCTTTGTAATTTTTTTTTTTGAGAAACCAAGCAATGAGATTAGGAAGCATATATCTGAAGGCAATGCTTATCAAAGATTTCCATTAGGTGGCACACTGATAGATTTCTTAAAGTTATTTGGTATAGTATTTCCTCTTAAGGACTTGGTCTGGGGAAACTAGGAGGGTTCTTCTAAAAAAAATTTTTTTGGTTCAATCTGAATCATGCTTATCCCTTGTTCTTGCTCCATAACCAGCCCATATCCTTTTCTGATTGTATATTTCACGGTAACACATTTGTTCCTTGCATACTAGATCCAACATGTATCTCTCCACTTGAGTTACCTGCAATTTTTTTTTTGTATAATTATTTGACCAGTAACATCACTGGAAAGATATTGGTTTTAAAAATCAGTTTTCAAGTCAGGAAATAGCTTGACATAAAAACATACATGGCATATTTATCAAATTTAAAATTGACCAAAACTTAGGTAAGATAGGTAAAACATTAGATGGTAGATTCAGAATCTGAAGAGATTTCAGTGGGCTAGACAGGCTATATATGAGATGAAGAAATGCAGTAGGGTTAAGGGTCAAGTCTTATATCTCAGTTAAAAATGTCGACTTCACAAGTTCAGAGTGCCGGGAGTATGGCTGAACCAAAGTTAATCTGCCCCCCAAAATGGGGGTCATAGTGGAAAATGCTAATGCAGTCTTAGCAGTTATGGGGAGCATGGGACTAGGGTAGTGATCATCCCACTGTACTCTGCCCTTGTCATATCTGGAATATTTTACATTCTGGTACGTACAGAATAATAAAATCTTATTAGAGACAAACCTCTCTGTATTTAGCTAAGCTGGTCATCAAGTAACAGACAAACTTTTTTTGTTGGGATTGCATTTGAAGTCTTTTCAACTAGGACTTTTTCAAGGAACTTATCAGTATCACTCCCGCAATATTGTAATTAGAACTAAATACGTGATACTGTGTGATCTCTTTGAGAATTTAAAGGGACTACCACTTTCCTCTTCTGCCCACCATACTTCTGGTAATGGTACCCAAAGATTCCATGAGTTTTTTTGGCATCCACATCATACCATCAACTCATATTATGCTTACGTTCAACTAAAACCTCCCATTTCTTTTTCATATTAACTGGCATCTTGCAATGCCTACCCCAACTGTGGCTTCTGTAATTGACTTCTGAACTCAAATATAAGATGACACTTATACCTATTTATTTCTTTTTTCTTAATTTTTTTCATTAGTTCAATCTATTGAGATCTTTTGGGATTTTCATACCATATATAGCTCATTTAACACTCTAGTGCTGCATGCTTATTTATGTATTTCTTATCTCCTCTGTTATATTATAAGCTATTTGAGTGCAGGAACTCAGTATTCCCCACAGGGCTATGCATAGGGAAGCTAAGTAAATGTTAGGGATTAACTAAATGTAAGGGATGCTAAATAAATGTTTGTGAAGTAAATGAATGAATTGTTAAGTATGCAGGGAGTGATTTTCTAAACTTTGATTCCTAGAAGTCTTTCCCTGTCCTCCTTAATCTTAGTGCCTTTCTTCTGAGATGATCTCTGTATATAAACAAGATCTGTATTTATCTTGTTTGTACATAGTTGTTTGCATGCTCTCTTCCCCATTAGACTGTGAACTTTTTGAGAACTGGGATTGATTTTGGTTTTTTAATTTTATTTTATTTTAAACTCAAACACCAGAACACAAATACAGAATGGAGAAAAGAAAAAAATATCATAATCGTGAATATTGGAACTTGAATGCAAAGTAAGAAAAGAAAAAAAAAGCATGTCATGTGCATAGCAGAATATAAGAGAGGATTCAAAATATTTAATGATAAATTTTCATTTCAAGAAAGCCTGTATGATAAATACTACACATTGTGTTGAGAGCTGTCCTTTGCTTCCTTGGAAGTTTTCTTTTGTTCTCTGCTGTGAACTTTTTATTTGTTCTTTTTTACCCTTCCTCCCTCCCTTTACCCCAGAAGACTACAATTAAATACAGATATACTACTATATAAATATATAAATACACATATACATATATACACATGTATAGACATATACTTTCCCTAACAAATTGATCTTTGTTTTTAATGTTTGTGCATATCTGTTTCCTATCCCTCCTGATTCCTCTACTTTACTTTTAACTGCTACCTTGCCCTTCTATTACTTAGCCTACTCCTCTCCAAGGATCCTTCCCCTATCCTCCCATTCCCATAAATCTAAACACCCTTCTGTAGCCTCCTATAATCTATTCCCTCACCCTCCCCTCTAGAGATCCCTCCCTTCTCTTCTCCCCCTTCCCTATCCCCTTACTGTTTCATTTCTTCTGAATTTAGAAGACTTTTATATCCATGTATATATATACACACATATATACATATACATACATACATACATACACATATACATTCACATTTATACATATATACTACCCAATTAATAATGATGATCTTAGACATATATACATTTTACATATATATAAAAAGTAAACAGTTCCTCCTTATTGAATTTCTTGTAATCAGTCTTTACTACATAACTTGTGTTTCTCTTGGCTCTTGCATGTCAAATATTTTGTTAAGTTCAGTTTTTTTAAACAAAGTCTTGAAAGTCTGAGAGTTGATCAAATGTCCATTTTTTTAAATTCAGGATTATGCTTTGCTTTGCTGGGTATGATATTTTTGCTGCAGCCCCAGTTCTTTTGCTCTTCAATATATAGTGTTCCAAGACCTGCAGTCCTTTAGTGTCTCTGCTTCTAGGTCTTAAGTGATTCTAATTGTGGCAACATCATAATTAAATTTATTTTTTCTTGTTGCTTTTAATGTTTTATCCTTCAGCTGGGCTTTTTGGAATTTGACTATAATATTCCTATGAGTTTTCCTCTTAGGATCTCTTTCAAGTGGTTTTCGATGGATTTTTTCTATTTATATTCTCCCCCCTTGTTCTAATGCTTCAGGAATTTTCTTGTATTTCTTGTATTACTGTATCAATATTCTTTTTTTGATTATAACTTTCATGTAATCTGATTATTCCTCATGTTTTCTCTTCTTGATCTCTCCATATCACTTGTTTTTCTTAATAAGATATTCTCTTCTATTTTTTCATTCTTCATATTTTGTTTAATTATTTCTTGATCTCTTATAACTTTGCTGGCTTCATCTTCCCCAATTCTAATTTTTTTCATTTAATTTATTTAATATTTTTAGTTTTCAGCATTGATTTCCACAAGAGTTTGAATTACAAATTTTCTTCCCATTTCTACACTCCCCCACACTCCAAGATGGCATATATTCTGATTACCCCATTCCCCAACCAGCCTTCCCTTCTGTCACGTGACTTTCCCCCATCCCCTTTTCCCTTACTTTCTTGTAGGGCAAGATAGATTTCTATTCCCCATTGCCTACATATCTGATTTCTTAGTTGCGTGCAAAAACTTTTTTTGAACATCTGTCTTTAAAATTTTGAGTTCCAAATTCTCTCCCCTCTTCCCTCCCCACCCACCCTCCCTAAGAAGGCAAGCAATTCAACATAGGCCACATGTGTATCATTATGCAAAACCCTTCCACAATACTCATGTTGTGAAAGACTAACTATGTTTTGCTCCTTCCTATCCTATCCCCCTTTATCCAATTTTCTCCCTTGACCCTGTCCCTTTTCAAAAGGGTTTGCTTTTGATTACCTCCTCTCCCTATCTGCCCTCCCTTCTATCATCCCCCCCTTTTTTATCTCCTTCCTCTATCTTTCCTGTGGGTGTAAGATATCCAACTGAGTGTGTATGTTATTCCCTCCTCAGGTCAAATCTGATGAGAGCAAGATTCACTCATCCCCCCTCACCTGCCCCCTCTTCCCTTCCAATGAACTGCTTTTTCTTGCCACTTTCATGTGAGATAATTTACCCCATTCTATCTCTCCCTTTCTCCCTCTCTCAATATATTCCTGTCTCATCCTTAATTTGATTTTATTTTTTTAGATATCATCCCTTCATATTCAACTCACCCTGTGTATATACTCTTCAGCTACCCTAATACTGAGTTCTCAGGAATTATACACATCATCTTTCCGTGTAGGAATGTAAACAAAACAGTTCAACTTTAGTAAGTCCCTTGTGATTTGTCTTTCTTGATTACCTTTTCATGCTTCTCTTGATTCTTGTGTTTGAAAGTCAAATTTTCTATTCAGCTCTGGTCTTTTCACTGAGAAAGCTTGAAAGTCCTGTATTTTATTGAAAATCCACATTTTGCCTTGGAGCATGCTACTCAGTTTTGCTGGGTAGGTGATTCTTGTTTTAATCCTAGCTCCATTGACTTCTGGAATATCATATTCCAAGCCCTTTGATCCCTTGATGTAGAAGCTGCTAGATCTTGTGTTATCCTGATTATGTTTCCACAATACTCAAATTGTTTCTTTCTGGCTGCTTGCAGTATTTTTGCCTTGATCTGGGAGCTCTGGAATTTGGCAACAACGTTCCTAGGAGTCTTCTTTTTGGGATTTTTTCAGGAGGTGATCTGTGGATTCTTTCAATTTCTATTTTACCCTCTGGCTCTAGAATATCAGGGCAGTTCTCCTTGATAATTTCTTGAAAGATGGTATCTAGGCTCTTTTTTTGATCATGGCTTTCAGGTAGTGCAATCATTTTTAAATTATGTCTCCTGGATCTATTTTCCAGGTCAGTGGTTTTTCCAATGAGATATTTCATTTTTTCATTCCTTTGGTTCTGTTTTATAATATCTTGATTTCTCAAAAAGTCACTAGCTTCCACTTGCTCCAATCTAATTTTTAAGGTAGTATTTTCTCCAGTGGTCTTTTGGACCTCCTTTTCCATTGGCTAATTCTGCCTTTCAAGGCATTCTTCTTCTCATTGGCTTTTTGGAGCTCTTTTGCCAATTGAGTTAGTCTATTTTTTAAGGTGTTATTTTCTTCAGTATTTTTTGGGTCTCCTTTAGCCAGTCATTGACTTGTTTTTCATGGTTTTCTCACATCCTTCTCATTTCTCTTCCCAATTTTTCCTCTACTTCTCTAACTTGCTTTTCCAAATCCTTTTTGAGCACTTTCATGGCCTGAGACAAGTTCATGTTTTTCTTGGAGGCTTTTGATGTAGGCTCTTTGAATTTGTTGACTTCTTCTGGCTGTATGTTTTGGTCTTCTTTGTCACCAAAGAAAGATTCCAAAGCCTGAGACTGAACCTGAGTCTATTTTCGCTGCCTGGCCATGTTCCCAGCCAACTACTTGACCCTTGAGTTTTTTGTTGGGGTATGACTGTTTGTAGAGTAGAGAGTACTTTGTCCCAAGCTTGAGGGGCTACACAGCAAGCTCTGCCACACCAGCGCTACTCCTCCCCCAAGAACTGCCAACCCATACTACACTCAGATCTAAGCTGGTTCTGCACTCCCGCTCAGATCTGCCACTTATTTCCTACCACCAGGTGGGCCTGGGGCCAGAAGCAACTGCAGCTGTAGCTCTGTAAGCAGCCTCAGAGCTGCATCACCTCCGCTGCCTGGGGGCGGTGGTCAAACCGTGAATTCCTTTCAGTCTGTCCCCACAGCTTTTCCCACTAACCTTCTCTGTTGTCTTTGGTGTTTGTGGGTTGAGAAGTCTGGTAACTGCCACAGCTCACCGATTCAGGGCACTAGGGTCTGTTCCTCACAGCTCCTGGTCTGGTTTGTCCAGGCACAGCTCATGCTGGGCTCTGCTCCGCTCTGCTCCCAGTTCTGTGCGATAGACCTTACCCAGCGACCATGCAGTCTGTCCTGGGTTGGAGCCCTGCTTCCCTCTGCTATTTCGTGGGTTCTTCAGTTCTAGAATTTGTTCAGAGCCATTTTTATAGGTATTTGGAGGGACCTGGGGGGGAGCTCACGCAAGTCCCTGTTTTCCAGCTGCCATCTTGGCTCTGCCCCGCCCCCCAATTCTAATTTTCAAGGTGTCATTTTCTTCCTTAAGATTCTGGACCTCCTTTTCAAATTGGCTGACTTTCTTTTCATAATCTTCTTGTTTTTCTTGGATTGTTCTTCTTTTTTTTTTGTTTTCCTTCTATCTCTCTCATTTGATTTTTTAAAGTCTTTTTTAAGTTCTATGAATTCATTTTGGGCAGGTGACTATTTGACTACTCTTTGAGTAGAAAAGGGTTTCTTTGCTTCAATATCCTCCTCTGAAGATGAACCCCAGTCTTCTCCATTCCATAATAACATTCTGTGGATGGATTCTTTCTCCTTTGCCTGTGCATTTTTTTTGGTAGTAGTAGTAGTAGCTTAATTTTTGTAATCACCTGTAACTCTGGGGTATGGGGGATGGTACCTCTTGCCTCAGATCTTAGTTCTTCCCTCTAGCCTGGAACCAAAGTCAAACCTCCAGCCTTCTGTAAGTGCCCGCAGCCAGGGGCATCCTGTCCCATTGTTTCTGCAATCACTGGGGGTGTGTGCTTGTTCCTTCTTTCCCCTGCCACTCCCTGCAGCACAGCTGGGTCTGATGTTCCTTTTCAGTAGAGGTTCCCTAGATCTTCCCCAGCTCAGACACCCAACTCCCCTCGCTGTCCTGGGGGCAAAAGTTCTGGTGGCTGTGGCTGGAGCTGTTGTGGCCTCCCAACCCAGTTATCCCCAGGGTTTGCCACTTGTTGCTTATTGTTAACATGGACCCTAGCCTGGAGGTGTTTCCTCTTTACTGGGACCAAACTTCATCCTGGTATTTTTCTTCTGGTTTTCTCCAATTGTTCCAGGAAGATGCCTGTTGTGCCTTTATTCTTATTTATTTTTACCAGTACTTTGTTCCCCCCCCAAGGTGCTATTTTATTTCTTTTGTGGGGGAAAATGTTGAGAGCCTGGAATTTTCTGACCTGCTCTGCCATCTTCCCAGAATCCTCTTTGATTTTGTTTTTTGTTTTTGCCTTTCTTTGTATTCTCAGTGCTTAGCATAATACCTGGCAAGTTAGTAGGTGATTAATGAATGCCTCTTGATTTATTAGTCTTAATTCTAGCCTTTTCATTGTCCCTTGTCTTTTTCATTGAGAAAGAGGACGAGTTCAAATTCAAATGAGTCAGTTAAATTCTTTTTTAGTAGTTTTAGGAAAAAAAAGTTAATAAGGAAAAGTTTGAAGTTCAGAGAGGGTTTCAGATTATTTATGAATGTCAATTACCTTTACTGCTCCAAGCTGACTTTAAGACATTTAATTGAAAGTTAACTAGATCTTGCTTGAGAGTGTTATCAGTAACTTTGTTTGACATTTAGAATAAGAGACAATCTGTAGGAGTCATAGCACCTCCTTTCTTCTCCCTTCCCTTTGTGTTTAGTTTATTTCCATCTTGCTTCTGTTATTTCCCTAACACTGAGAGTGTAACTCCCCACTGTACCATCTTTCACCAGAGCACAGCCTGAAACTGTTGTTTAACTGACCTATTTCTGTTGGGTTTTATTTTCAGTCTCTGTGTGTGAAAAAAATCCTTCTTCTATCCCTGACCCCATCTTGCCCTAGTTCTCATAGTCTTGGGTTCTGCCATTCCCCCTTCCTCCTCTTACATCACTTGTGTTCTATCTAATTCCATGCTGTCTCCTTTTTCTTACCACCTTTGAAAAATGTTTCTCCCTCCCTAAATGTTATCACAGCTCTGGGAATGATAACACAAAATAATACTTCAAGAGTACACACTACAAAAAGAATGGTGTACATTGCAAATGTCTGAATTACATAAGTCATCAATACCCGAATTCAGGAAGGTTGGAGAGTTGATGAAATCTCAAGTCTTACCTTCTTTTCATGGGCCCATTTAGTTATATAGACCACTGGGCTGCTTCAGTACTCATGTTTGAGTTAAATTACTTTTTCAAAAAGTATTTCTTCTATACTTTATGTATCCATTCCAGTAAATATGTCTAGCCTTCTCTGATAACAGAATCAATGTCAGCAGAATAATTTTTTTATATTATAAATTTATTTTTTATTTTTAGTTTACAGCACTCAGTTCCACAAGTTATTGGGTTCCAAATTTTCTCTCCCTCCCTCTCTTCCCCCCTGTCCCCCTAAGATGGCTTGTAATCCAACGTAAATTCTCCATATACCTTCACATTGACTTTGTTTACATAATAGTCCAGTTGTAAAGAAGAATTTTAACCAATGGAATGAATCAAGAGAAAGAAGAAATGAAACCAAAAAAGAAGGGAATAAAGAGAGCAAATAGTTTGCCTCAATCTGCATTCAGACTCCATAATTCTTTCTCTGGATGTGCATAGCTTTTTCCATCATAAGACTTTTGGAGCTGTCTTTGAACTTTGCATTGATGAGAGGAGTCAAGTCTATCAAAGTTAGTCCTTACAGATACGGTGTGTCTGTAAATGTGTATAATGATCTTCTGGTTCTTCAGCAGAATAATTTAAATGAGATAAATAGAAGAGTTATAGGAGAGGCCATATAACATCATATCCAGTACTCATTGCTGTGGTGCTGTAATCATTTATCTTCCTTCTGTGCCCTGGCTTCCTCCCCTACAGTTATCCTAGTGTGCATTCTTAGAGTGAGGGTTTATGATATTCACCATTGCAAGGGTCCTGTGGACAGGCCTCAAACTTCTTTTCCTTGAGTTGTGATAATCCTGTGATAACATGTTTTGTTAAACTGATTTGCAGGATGGCCTCATTCTTTAGTAGGTGAGAGAAATGGGATAAGAATAATACTTTGATCTTTGTAGCCCTTTATAACTTCCAAAAGAACTTCACATGCATTATTTCATTTGAAATGCTCAACAACCCCATGAGGACAGGTATTACTATTCTCCTTCAACAGGTTTGGAAACTGAGGCTGGGAGAGGTTAAGAACCTTGCGCAAAGTAGCAGAAATAAGGACTGGAATTCAGACTTCCTCACTCCCAGCCCATTCATAATGATGTTAATACTTGTCTAACTCTTCCTAGAACTTTTGTATTTTAGAATCCTTTCCAAGTATTTGAAGGGGTTTCACAGACCATTTGTAGGTAGGATGAATTGGTATCATTATCAATATTTTCTTGTTATTGTTAAAGAAACTGAAAGATGAAAGGTTGAAAGAGGAAGAAGAAATTAAACAGTAGGGCAATGAAAAGTCTAGATTGTCCAGAGCCTTTTGACTGCATCTAGGGTACTTACAACTGAGTTGCTCTTTTTTTGTTGCACAACTATATTACTCACTCTTTTAATCATAACTCACACACATATACATCCTTTTTATTATTTTTTCCTTTGACTGACATTATTCTCAAAAATGCTATATCATTATTTTTTAAACTACCCAAATAAAGAATCTTTTTAAATATCCATGAATTAGAAATAAATCCTTTCTCCCAAGTTGGATTTTGTAGTATTTGGTGTGTCTTCCTATAGATTATATATCATAGAAAGAATAACATGGTCTCTTGAAATTCCTAAATCAAACCTAACAAAAGATTCTCTCTTACAGGAACATTGTTAGCATCTTAGAGTTAGAAGGACACTCAGAAATTACCTTTGTAGTACAACCACTATTGAAAATAATGACCTTCTCTACAGTATAACCTATGGCCATTCATCTTCCAATTCAAGATTTCCAATGACAGGAAATCAACACCTGAGGAGACAGCATAATCCATTTTTTAGACCATTTTGATTTTTTAAACTTTTTTCCTTTAGTGAGCTGAAATCTGCCTCCCTGGAGTTTCAAAAAAAATCTAATCAAAAGGAGGAGGGAAAAAAATTACCTATCTGTATCTACCAAATTAGTTGCCATAGTGAAGCAGCATGTTATAGGGTGGATAGATAGAGCACCAGAAGCAGAGCCAGGAAGACCTGGGCTCCAATTCTGACTTAGATATTTACTTAACTGCTTGACCCTGCCCAAGTTACTTAATCTCTATATGGGAGCTTCATTGTCCTCAGTTGTAAAATGAGGAGGTCAATGATCCCTAAATTCCTCTCTGGATTTAATTCTTTGATCCCATAATCCTGCCCACAGTATAGGAAGAACAGCTCTATAGATACCCAAGATTCACAGGAAGCAAAATCCGAAAGTAAAACCCAGAACTCTATACAATGTCACAAAGTACAGATAACAAGCAAGGTTACAGAAGAGGCAGATTTGACACTATAGGTCTTCCTGATGGTTACTGGATTAGGACCCATGGTTGAATTATGGCTCTAGAAAGGCATGCCTTCTTCAAAAGGAACAGGACAGGTAAAGGGGAGGGAGATATGGAGTCGCATTGTTTATTAAGAAGGTAAATTTACGTGAGGAAATCCAAGAAACAAAGGGAAGAAACATGGCAGAAAACATTTTGAGGAAGATAAATGGAGGCAGAAACAGAAGTGATATTAACTTTAAAGTATTCTAGAGATAAATTGGACCCTTTGGATTCAAGAAAATCAATTTTAACAGTTCAAGATGAGGGAACTATAATGAGAGAACTGTTGGTCTGAAAAACAACTGGAGGTTTTGGTGATTACAATCTTAATATGAATCAATAGTGTGATTATTGCATTTAAAAAAACTAATATAATCTTGGGCTGCATCAAGGGAGGCCCAGTGTCTATAGTTACAGAGGTGATAATCTATTATATTCAGCCTTTGTCAGTCTATATGTGGAATATCATGTTCAATTCTGAATGATCCATTTTAGAAAGTATATTGTTAACAGTACCAGATCTTAAACTATATTACAAGGCAGTAATTATCAAAACTATCTGGTACTGACTAAGAAATACAAAGGTATATCCATGAAACAGAGTAAACATTCAATTTGCAGTAGCAAATAACTATAGTAACCCTGTGTTTGGCAAGTGTAAAGACTTGGGGATTAGAATTCATTATTTGGTAAACATTATTGGGAAAGCTGGAAAGCAGTCTGGCAAAAATTGGGCATAGACCAATATCTTACACCATTTATCAAGATAAGGTCAAAATGGATACAGGACTTAGATATGAAGAGAGATATCATAAGAAAATTTGAAGAACATGGAACATATTACCTATCAGACTTATGAATAGTCTCAACAAGAGACCAAGAACAGTGTGAGGTGTAAAGTGGATAATCTAGATTACATTCAATTAAACGGGTTTTGTACAAATAAAACAAATGTAGGGAAGATGAGAAAGAAAACAAAATTAGGGAAAAATATTATAGATAATTAAAGCTAAAGAACATTCAGAGGATGGTAACGTGCAGAAGGATTTTGAGATCATGCCATTTGAGGATCAGTTGAATGACTGAATGAATAAAGCTTTTATTAAGTGCTTAATATGTGCAAAGCACTGTCCTAAGGGCTGGGGATATGCATAGAAAATACAGTCTCTACTCTCAAGGAGCTCACATTCTAATTATAGAGACAACATATATGAAAGGTTTTAACTGTAAATCAGTTGGAGAAATCCCATGGTCCTTAGGATGCAGTAGCAGAGCAGATAGTAATGTTTCTTTTTAATGTCACTATTTAATGTTACTATTCCCAGGGCTCTTCAGTTCAGGGACCTGGGCTATCCTTCAGGGCCTGAAGGGAAATGGTGGTCAAAGTGGTGGTGGTGGTGGTTTGACTTACCTGGTCAGGGTGCCTTGGTGCTTCAGCAAAGCTGGCTTGTTTCCATTATGTGTGGCAGTTGGTTGGCAGTTGATAGGGATGGTCAACTATTCTTCCAAAGGAGTCTCTTCCCTCAGATGATGGCTATGAGAGCTGGGCTAGAAGCTGAAATGGTGGTCTGAGCAGTATTGCTGTTTCCAGAGTTCCTGTGCCCATCAGCCCATTGGCGACAGTTGACCAAGAGTTGTTGCTGGTGGCAATGAGAAGGGTAGGCCTCCTCACCAAAAAAAAAAATTCTCCTTAATGATGGACGTGAGGGCTGGATGTTTCCCTCTATTTTTTTCTTTCTTTCCAATGGAAGAAATTAAGATATTTATCATGAAAAGGAGAAAACTTGGACAGGAGAGAAAAGGAGTATATGATAATTGTCTTTACTTGCTAGACGAGCTTTCATATAAAAGGAGAATTTAACTGGCTTTGCTTTTTCCAGGAGTGTAGGACTAGGAACAATGTTTGGGAATCACAAAGAGACAGATTTAAGCTTGATGTAAAGATAAACTTCCTAATCATTAACAGGAACCAAAAGTGAAATGGACAGCCTCTGGAAGGCATGGGTTCCTCCACTGGACCACCGCTAGTCAGGAATGTTGTTGAGGGGATTGCTCAGCTAAAGATTGCACTTGATGGCCTCCAAGAACAAGATAGCAGACAATTGGAGAGCTGTTCCATGCTAAATTTTTGTTCAGGGAAGGTGCTAGTCTTGCAAGCTCTCGCTTTTTGGAGCTGCTCATCTACCTTTGGTGTCCACCTGCCTACCAACTCTCACCTGCGGCTTCAAGAAGTTATAACATGTGAAGTGGTCACACCTGGTAAAACTGTTTTAGCAGAAAGGCAAAACCAGGTTGAGGGCAACTGATAGGCCTCAAACTCATCAGTGAGTTAGGGGGATGTCTACCCCAAGCATGTGAAAACTTCTCCCAGTGGAATGGGAAGAGGAGAACAATTTATTCCAATAGCCATGAAAGTGGCTAAAGCAGGTGCTATGGAGCACTTAGAGATTGGTCGAACATCCAAGACAACAGGGTCATCCACAGCATCCCAGGCCATTTCCTGTCTCATCTTGACCTCTGTCTTGCCACTGGACTTCAATGACTCTGGAAGAGAGAGAGTGAAGCTGAAGAGTTTGTGCAAGTCTGCCTCACTTAAATCCAATTCACTTGAGAGTCAAGACATCACCCCATAATATCATTGGTCCTCTTTGAAAACAAAGAATGAACAACTAGAGAAATGGTAATGGGAACAGAGAAGACTGGATGTTGTCTCCCTGATTAGACTGTGAACTCCTTGCTCTCAAGGAGTTTTTATGACTTTGTATCCCCAGAATCTAACACAATTCCTGACACACAGTAGGTGCTTACTAAATGGCTCTTGACTTGAAAAGTACAAAAAGAGATGAAGGCCAAGGACAGTCTCCCTATTGTGACATGACATGATACCTCTTAGCATACATATGTAGTAGCTGTAGCAGTACTGTGTACCTCCCTATATTCCTTGAGACTAAGCCAAATGCTTTTATGGGCAAAGGTCATGAACTAGAAAGGCTGAATCTAGCCTCCAATGGTATAAGAGAACAGGGACCCTCCTCTCCCACTCAAAAGATGTTTACGGGGAGTAGTACTAATATTCTTTTCAGTTTTCTTCTCTCATCTCAAATCCCAACTCCATCTAATTCAAATACCTCAGGCTGATATTTAAAGCCCATTTCTCTTGTTTTGATTACTATCAATTCATTGATTCATTTTCTTGAATGAATCACATTTTCCCTCATACCTTTGTCCTTTAAGCTGAATAACTAAAAAAGGTGGAAATACTATGTTGTGGGACCAGGGATGTGACCATGGTAGCTGGAAGATCCTGTAACAATGCTTATCCAGAGGCTGATAATTGCATTTGTGGATTATCAGAGCACAGTACTGCTGTTCCCCCTGCTCCCTTACTGCTTAACCTTTTGGTGATTTCATACTTCCATAAGCACCCCACTAAAAGAGTGAGGAGTAATTTAAAGAACAGATGAAATTTAAGAGTCAATTTTGTTTCTAGTGTGAAGCTTTGGTAGAATATTGAAGGGGAGGAGAAAGGTAGACAGTTTGAAGTTAATGGCTAAAGCAAGTTTGAGGGATTATCTATGTTTTGTATTTATGTGTGTTCTCCATGTCACCCATGAAGAATTGTGAGTTCTCTCTGGTTATGTCTGTCTGGCAGTAACAGAAAAGGAAAGTAACAGAAAAGGAAAGGAAAAATTCCAAATGTCAGCAAATCAAAATGTAATACAAGAACTGTAACCAAATGTGCACCTGTCAAAATGGCCACCTACCTTGAGGATACAGTGAAAAAAAGCCAGTGCAATCATCTTATAGACTAAGTGAAAACTTCATGCCTTCTCTCCTATTCGAGGCAGGATGGTGTAGTGGAGAGCACCTTGTAATTGGGAGCTAGAATGACCTAGACTTGAAATCTGCCTCCAATTTTTATTAGCTATATGATGGGCAAGTCTCTTCACCTCTCTGTGAATTTGTATGTTCATCTGTAAAGTGGGTCCTGTACACCCATAGTATCTGTTTAATGGGGTTGTGAGGCTCTAATGAAAAGTGTTTTCCAAATTTTAAAATGTTATATAAATGTCAGCTATTATTATTTGAGGCTGAATGATTAGAAGAAAAAGAGGCAGCTGCTTTTTCTTTTGTAACATTTGGTCCAAGGACTCCCAGGAAGCCCTTCATGACTTGGTGGTGCCCCTCTGTGAGACAGGCATCCCTTTCCTTCTGATGTGCTGCTCTGTACTTTTATTTATCCTCAGTAACACTGCAATATGTGCCCCAGAGAACAGCCAAATGATTTGTTTCCCCTGTGAAGCTGAAAGCCAGTGGTAAATATCTTCTGCCACATTCCATGCATCTTCATACATTTACTTGCTGCTGCCTTGAAAGGCTATTAAAAAAAAAAGGCCTGTTTTCCAATGGCATTAATCTTGGATTCAAGACCTGAAAGATTAAGGATCTAGTGACTTGGAGAGAGAGGTAATGGGGAGGAGGGGGGGGGTTAGGGAGGTTGGGGGAACCACCCACCATGTCTCCACGCCCTGCTTCAGGGAAAACTAAATGTTAAGTGAGTGGTTTAGCCTGAACTTAATCTAGAGGCAAATCAGTAACTGAACACTTAGATACTCACTCCATTGTGTACTGGGGAAAATAAAGTGAATCATTGAAGAAAAGAATGTGCTTTCTGGTGCTATACCAATAATGGAGAATAATGTTTCAAATCAGAGGAGGGAGAGAGGGTAATTAAGAAATCTTTGGCTAGCCACTTCTCTTTTTCCTTTTTTCCCCAGCCACCCACCTACCCCTATGCTTGGATAAGAATTTTTCCCTCCAGCCCCAGTTTTCCTGTGCTTAATCTTATAGTGAAGCCCTCAGCTCATATTTGACATGGAAATTACTGCAGAACCACAAGTCCAGTGTGACTATTTAACTGAAGGATCCAGAAAATGGGGAAGGGAAGCTGTGAGGGTAGAAGCCTTCAGCTCAATAAAAATGTAGGTTGTTTTGTTTTTTTTGCCCAGTTTGTTAATTAGTTAACAGAAACCAAATGAAAATATAAATATATGTATTCCACAAATCTATCACACTTGAATATTTCCCAGAGTTGCCAACTCCTCTAAATTGCCAACTTTCAGCTTACTGGTCTTCAGGACAGTTATGTTTGGCAGATTGGAATTAATTGATTTTAGAAATAAAATTGATTAAAGAATTATGGGCAGTTCAGAAAGGGATCAGGACTTTTCCTCAGTGAATTCATAATATTATATGCAAAGCATTTGGGGTGATTATTTGGGGAGAAAATTCAGAGATGGGAGTAAAGAACTGTGATTTAGATTAGATATTAGATATTCTACAGGTATTTTTTCCCATATCATACATCCAAATAAGCACTTTGAGTGAATTTATTTGAATTGCAGAAACACTGGCAATTGAAAAGAATGCTTGCAATGATCAGAGTCTCTTAAATACAAGATTGGACGCATAAGGCACAATAACTGCCCAAGTGGCCTCAGCAGGACCTGATGTCCCATAAAAAGAGAGGTACATGATGGGAATAGTCCTAGGGGATGGCTTTCTTTTCTACTGTAGGAATGAGGCCTACCTCAGTTCTTCTTGTTGAAAGAAAGGACTCCCATTTTCCTTTTTGCTTTATCTGTGCTTAAACCATCCCCTTGCACAAACGTTACTCCTGAGGCTGTTCATTAGCCCACTTCTCTTATTACAACTTCTCTAGGCATAGCTATACAATATAATTCTGTTGTCCATGCCTATCGTGGCTTGCTGCTGTTGTTCTTCATCTGATAGGGATGCATTCAAGAATCTGCTTCTGTAAATTTTCCTGGCCAATATGGCAAGGGCCTTAAGAACATTTGTTCCCTCCAGGTTCAGGCTTGTTCTAGCCATTGGCAGGAATACATCCGTTTTTCTTCTTCCATTTTGTCAAGGATGGGGAGTGTTGTATACAGATGCCTCAGATTAGAAGTTAGTATTGGCTTTCACTTCTCAGTGGTCAGGCCAACCTGAACCAATTCACAGTTAGGAGAGGTTGGAAGGAGGCATGAGAAACAACTCTCCACATGTCCCTGTGCTTGGCATGCCTGGTCTGTGCCGTGAATAATAGGTCATCTGATGCAGTGTAATTAGATAGGAGGATGAATCCCAAGTAATCCTGGGAACTGCAACAGGGAATTGGCCTCTGCAAGTTACTTTTAGCTTTCAAAACTTGAATTTTCAGTTGAAACTGAATAGTTTCCTTGTCATGGTCAAAAGTCCACTGTGGAGAAATACTGGAATTTATTATTTTTCAAGCTGCCACCCAAACTGAAAAATATTGCCCAATATAGCCAACTCTCAATTATTCAGGACCCGATTATCCAGTTTGCAGATTATTCATGCCCATTGTTTCCTGTCTACTTCTTTCTCTCTTGGGTCCTTTATGGGCTGCCTTCTCATAGGGGTGATAATATTGTTTTAGTCCATTCTCTTCTACTTTCAGAGGTTGAAAGTCATAGTCTTTTAGCGCTAGAAGGTGACTCAGAGATCATTTAGTTCATCATATAAGACCAGAGAGGTGAGTGACTCACTCAGGGTCACATAATAAGTTACCATTAGATCTGGAGCTAGCACCCAGGATTTCTGACTCTTTCTACTATATTATATTTGCTCCCAGGAAGTGTTTTGATGAGAATCATTTGGAGATTTTGACACAGTGGGGTTCAAGATAATTTCTGTGTATTTCAAGTATCTTTTAAAACTTCATTTGCAGGGACAAAAGAGGGAATAGTTATGGTTATAGCAGGTGGGGTCTGAGGCTAGTGACTTGGACAAATAGCCAGAGAATGGCTATCTCCTTGTGGTTTCTATGATTCTCTTTGCTGTAACTACTTATTGCAATGCTATCTCCACTGTCTGGTCCTATTTCAGAGCTGGATAGTAATGCAGAGATTCTTAGGTGTGACTCTACTGGGGAAAAAGTTCAGAAGATTCCTAACTTTTCAGGAAAGAATTAGTGACTATTTGTTTAAAAAAGAAAAACCACTGTTTTCAACTCCCTCTTGAGCTGTTTCTGACAGTAAGTTTTGCCTCTTTGAATAGAGCTCCATTCTCTCCTGTCCTTTCTCCTATTTCCACCTCCAAAGTTTCTTTTTATTGATGACCAGGCTATATTTTTAGTGTCTCTTTATTTAGTTCAGGGGTTCTTAATCTCTTTTGTATCATGAATCCCTTTAGCTGTCTGATGAAGATTATAGACTGTTCACAGAATGTTTGTAAATGCATAAAATAAAATACATAGAATCACAAAGACCAATTATGTTGAAATACAATCATCAGAATATCAAAAACAAAAACAGAAGATCACACACCCCGGATTAAGAAACACTGCTTTAGTCCTTTTGCTTCCTGCTAAATTGAACTGAAGAGAAAGAGTATAGTGTTTGGCTTCCCTAAACCCTCCTTCTGTGACATCTTTATGGGATGTTTGACGATAGATGGGAGTGACATAAGGATGGGGATTCTTTGGTACCTGACATTCTAGGTAAGATAGGCCATGATAAGCAGCCCCTCCTAAATCACTGTAGAGGATAGAAGGAGCAAATTAGATGATTTTTAAAAAATTATATATTTCATCTGTGTTGTGTCCTTAATAAACTACCTTGATAAATTGCCATTGCTTATTTTTTAAAATAATTTTTTAGCTTGTTTGACAATATTGCTCAATAGGCAAATTGATATTTTGAACCAATTGTACTGGAACTTCTTTCCTCTCAGTAAACATATTCTATTTATTATTCCCTCAGATTAAAACATGTTGAATAATTTTTTAAAGTAGAACTATGATTTTATTGGTATAGAGAATGCCTGATGGGCATACTACCTGTACATTAGTAACTGCACTATCATTTATAGTCTTGGAGAGTTATTTGGGATCCCAAGAAGCTGAGTGACTTGCCAAGGCCACATAATCAGTACTGTACACGTCGGCTGCAATACTTGTACCCTCATCATCAACACACATGCCAAGATTGCCTCTCTCTCCATTGTGACCATACTGCCTCCCATGTTAGTTCAGAAAGAGCACAGGGCATGGAATCAGGAGCCCTGAGTGTGGTTCCCATTCCACACCGCCATCTGTGGGACTAGAATTATCACACTGGAAGAGGAAAGTCATTTCTGTCTGTTTTCATATCCATCTAATGGGGGAGATATTTTTTTTCCTGTCTATCTTAAAGACAAGTAAGGTGTCATGTAACTAGTATGTATGGAGGGCATTAAGGGTGGTGAAGCACTTCATATCTATTGTCTCATTTGATCCTCAGAACAGCTTTGAAAGGTAGGTGTTATTATCCCTATTTATAGGTGAGGAAACTGAGACTTAGAGAGGTCAAATGACTTATCCATGGTCACACAGCTAGTGTCTGAGGCAGGATTTGAACTCGCATCTTGAATCTGAGTCTAGAACTCTATCTACTTCACCCTCTACTGTGTGTTTATTTGTAGATAAACGCAGGAGTCTGCTGGTACATGTTTAACAATTGGGTTCCCTTAAAAACATGTTGCATACTACTTTAAAACTTCATCAACATTATTAATATTTTCTTAAGTCTGGACAACCAACAAACAATAAATCAAGCCATGATTTGTAGTGATTGCTGATTTCTGGGGTGTAAATGCTAACAACGAAAATTTAACAATTGGCTTTCTCAAGACAGTTAAATCTGGCACCAGCACGCCTCTGGATATGTGTGTGTGTATAGACATATACACATACATATATACACACATATATATACAGACACATAAATATGTGATGATGCTTTAAGTTCTTTGGAAGACAGGCAACCCATTAATACAAAAATAATAATAAATCACATTTATATACTATTACAGCACTATGATAAAAAATCTTTTTTATAACAGCCCTCTGAAGTAGATTATTATTATTTTCCTGTTTTACAAATGAGGACATTGAGGTCCAGAGAAATAAAATGCAAAGCATTATATTATTTTTGTAATATTACTAATTTATTCATTTCAATTAAATAAATATTTATTTATAATTAGTAATTAATTAAATTAAGATGATTAGTTTAATTAATAATATTTATCATTTTTGAGGGAAACATAGCCTAAATGTGTTTTCAAATTATAAAGATTAAATCCATCAACTTTTCTACAATAGGAAATACAAGGCTAGGTCCTACAGAAGGAAATTGAATACCAAGGGTATACATTACCATTCCTCTTCATAGAATATTTAGAGAAAAAAAAGAAGTTTAGAGGAGCAGGGCAGTTATCTGCATGGTATTCATTAGGGGACCCATAAATGAGAGCTTTCAGTGGACTCCTAAATAAAAGAAAACCACTGAGTAAAAACATGGTCCATGTCTCAGAGGAGGGAGGGCTTCTTGAGCAATGTCAGCCGAAATCACCATGCATTGACCAACTGAGCCGTGCCAAATACGAGAAACTGCGTCAAACTAGTACAAAGCTCCTACCGTGGATGTTAGCTGAGAGCACACCCATCTCAATTATCTGCTCTCTTCGATGTACTTAACTGTTTAATGTTGCAGGAGGTCAGACTCATATTGCTTAAAGGGGACATGCTAAAGCAAAGAGACTTGGTTTGCTTGGAGTCCAGATCCTCAAATCCACATACAGGCTGTAGCGTGGCTTCATTTATTTGCAGCATCCTGAGGAGACAGCATTACCAAATAGTCTATAGAAATACAATTGTAGGCAAAAGGGTGGGAGAGGAAGGGGAGGTTTCCAAGTGAACTTCAATGAGAGGGAAGTGATTCAATGGCTGAGATGTTATGAGGAGATCTAATAGGGCAGTACAGCTTTGGGTAGAGAAAAGTCATAGGGAGGGGTGTTGAGGATACCTTAGTGAAGCAGAATGAAGAAATTCAGGAATAAGTAGATAAAGATCAATTCTCACAGGGATAACAACTGGAAACAACCATCTTGGAAGCACAGTGATTTTGAATGAACTCTAGAGAAGAATAAATAAGAAAAGTAGAATAAAGCACGAATACTTTAAAGTGAAAACCAAAAAAATGTATCCTTGATGGAAAAGAAATGGGGAAACCATGCTGAGGGAGGTGATTTCAAGACAAGTGCCTATAAAGCCCAACTGCATCCTCAGATTGGCTGAGTCTTTTGCATTGAATCTTTTACCTATGCCTTTCCATCTGTTGGTGGATGTTTACCAAGCTTCTTCTATAATGGTTTGGGGTTTGTTTGGTTCACAACTGCCTAATACTCTGTAGGTATCATTTTCCCATGCTCATAGCACTTTAATAGCACCACATTAAAATTGTGGTTCAGTAAGTGGTATGGCGAGTTCTGAGCAACTGTTGGGTTTTTTTCCTCCTAGTTTTGCTCACTGACTGAACAAGAACCTTAGACTTTTATCGGGTCTCTTATTGAAGAATTTTAAGGGGTCTTACTTGTTACCTTGTACTTGGATCTGCCCCTTGCTTTGCTTCACCCTGATGATTATTGCCACTTATTAAAGGACTTGAAAGATTCCTTTTGCAGGTTCTTAACTTTAGCTCTAACAGAAACACCTCAGCTCGATCCTCAGCTGATACTATAAAAATTAATAACAAAACCATGTCATAGGTGTCATAGGTGTGGTGCAATTGTTGACTTTTTCTTCCCCAGGCATATTAGGGGAATTAGATAGTCTTCACTCTTAAGCAACAAGAATAAATCAAACTTAAAAGGCATATCAACTCTAGGAAAAGTGATAGCAATGAGCTGATGTCCTTGGGTGAACTCTTCAACAATGTTGTTTTTCATGGGCTGTCACTAATTAGAAAAACTACTCTCCTGTTAGGTTTGTAAAGTGATTTTTCCTTTAGTTGGTCTTCCTTGCCCTCTTATTTGGTCTTTTGCATATGAAACTGAAACAGAACTGCTTTCCCCTCCTCCCCCCAAGTGTTTAAGGGTGAGGGAGATAGAAAAAGCAAACAATTTAATATAAAATATTTTTAACATATCATGGTCATAATTCATTTAAATTCTACATTAAAGGCCCTGTGCCTTTTAGGTTGCTGAGCTTTACTCATTTATACCACATTGAAGTTTCAGGACCCTGAAAGATATGAATGTTAGTCTGCTAAATTTTATTCTGATGGTGCTGGAGAGAAATACAAGTTGTGTGTGTGTGGGGGGGGTGTTGGAGCAGGTGAATAATTTGAAATTTCTCCCAACCCCAAATCCCCAAGAAAATACTGCCATCAAGGATTAATTTGATGCTGAGATTTAGCTGTGGTTGCCATAAAGACTGAAAGAAAGGGAACAACAGGGCAGGCCTGTTTCTTACCACTAGTGACAACACCAACGATTTATTGTGGGAAATAGTCAGTTTTTTTTTAACAAGGCTTGTTAGCTGAATGTCTGAACTTTGATCTTTTTTTCCCTTGTGAAGGGTTTGACATAGACCCCCAGAAAAGTCACTCCTGAAAAATTGCAGTTCTCCATGATTTGTATTCAAAAGGAAGAGAGAAATGTAATAGAGAATCCATTTTAAACCTCCTCTCTCTACCAAAACTTTTTAAAATTCAATTTAATTCAATTCAGCAAACATGAATTAAACACCTAATGTATGCAAGGTATTTGTGGTAGGTGCTATGATTATGAAGAAAAATAAAAATGGATTTTATATTCTACTTGGATTTTTGAGACCTAAACTGCTTAAAAAAATAGGAAAATATACTAATTTATAGGACTATAATGACTAACATTGGCAATTTAAGGTTTGCAAAGCGTTTTATGTATACTCTCTGATACAACAACCCTGTGAAGTAGATGGTTATCACCATTTTATAGAGGAGGAAACTAGGCTCCTTCATCCATTCAGTATACATTTATTAAGTGCCTACTACATGCTAGGTGCTGTGCTAAGTGCTGAGGATGCAAAAAGAGGCAAAAAGACAGTCCCTGCCCACAAGGAGATTATGATTAAATGGCTCAGAAAGTTCTTGTGGCTTGCTGGGGGTAAAACAGCTTTGTAAGTATATGAGGTAGGATCCAAACTCAGTACTTCCTAACTATAAGGCCACTACTCCTCCTACTATATCACCCAGCTGCCTCAATAAGGGATCTTTCCCCTCTTCTCTTTTCCTATAACCCACCTGATCTCTGGTAGGAGCATCAATGAACAGTGAAATGAGTCGTCACAGATACAAGGGAGAGAAGAAGATGTCCTAGATAACTGACTAACTGTGTGATGCGCTTCACAACTGGGGCATGACAAAGATCAGGTGAAATGGTAAAACTTGAATGAGATTCCCATGTGGTGTTTAGAGAAGTAACAATGGCTGTCACTCTCTCTCGTTCAATCTTATAGTGGAGTATGACAAGGAGTTCTCCCCTCGCCAACGCCATCACAAGGAATTCAAGTTCAACTTGTCCCAGATTCCTGAGGGAGAGGCTGTGACGGCTGCTGAGTTTCGAATCTACAAGGACTGTGTCATGGGGACCTTTAAAAACCAAACTTTTCTTATCAGCATTTATCAAGTCTTACAGGAGCACCAGCACAGGTATGAAGGTCCAGGGAGTCCCACGGGATGGGGCTTGCCTCCATTCCCATCCTCTCACTCTGTTGCTCTGAGTGTGTTTGTTGGAAGTGTAATTCTGGGCTCAGGAGCAAAAAATGAAGTTGTGCTATTTATTCAGACTGGCAGAGTAAAGGCAATTTGCTGGCAATTGAGTTTGTTGTAGCTGAGTGGGAGACATTCCAAATGGTGTCTTAATCCAACTGCCAGTCACTTAACATTTACTAAGTGCACATCCCGAGGAGAGGCACCGTGGTGAGATACACAAGAATCAGAAGACACCTTGCAGTCTAATGGGGGTGAAAGGGAGGAGAGATAGCATAAACACAAAAGCATGAGTGTACCTATCAAGATGCTGTTAAAAACAAGTCCAAACTAATGTCACATAAATGATGTCTTATAAGAACTGAACATAATTTTTCCACGTTAAAACAATGTAGCAATCCAGAAAGCAATATAATCTAATACCCAAAATGCTATTTACCTACATTCTTCCTATATCCTGGAGTGATGCCAGCCCCCTTTTAAAATCAGCTACTTTGAGATACAACTATATAATAATGTGTATATTTTTTATTAGAGACTGGAAGAGAATTTGGAATGATGGAAATAGTGTTTAGTGATTATCTGGGTTCTCTCTGTCTATCTCTTTCTGTCTCTGTCTCTATCTTTCTCTTTTTCTCTCTCTTGGTAAAGTTGCCTAAGTTGAAAGTATTAAAGTTCCTAATAAAAATTATATGACACGATATCAAATTTCACTACTCAAGGGGGAAGAAAACAACACAGCTGCTTAGAAGTATATTCGGGAGTCTATAGCAGAAGATCTCAAACAAAACAGCCATAAAATGGTTGGGAAGGTTGGAAGGGAGTCAAGGAAAAATATCCTGCTTGGATGCAATCATAAATAGTGTTTCTTAGGAAAAGAAAGCCTTTCATATATTTACATAGTAGGACGATATGTCAAGAGCACCATGTTTGCATTTTCCCCAACATTTTGACTGTTTACTTTGATGTATCCAGCCGTGCAAACTGAGTATTTCACAGAACGTAGAGAAGAACACAGTTTTTGCTTGGTTAGCTAATGTGTTTTGGAAATTTGTCTTTAACATTTATCCCAAGCTTAGGGGATACTAAAGAGCAAGATGGTAAGTTTGCCAAAGAATCTTGGACCTTGGATCTTCCTGAGTATTTAGTGGGTTGTTTGGTAGTTCAGGGAGGCACTGGGGTACGCTAACCCTGCTGTCCAGAGTAGAATGCACAAATAAGGAAACAAGGGTATTGTAGCCTAACATCAGCATCACTGACATTGGAATAAAAGTGAAATTCATTGTGTCTAGTTGGGGAAAAAACAGTTTAGATGCCTGCTAGGAATTTGCTATGTTTTACTTTATAAACACCATCCCATCCCCCACCCCCTATTGTGGGGTCTTTGGATGGTCATGGACATAGTCCAGTGATTTTCCAAATCCCTTTTGCATTCCCATAGTGTCTAAGCCTTAGACTTTCATATAACTTGGAAAATAGCTTTGTTTCCTGCTATGAATAATGACTCTGTGAGTGAGTATAATAAACTAATTCACTAATGACTATGATGACAAAAATAATAATTCAGTTCAATTCAGCAAACGTCTATTAATACCTTCTGTGTGTCCAGCATCAGGCTAGGTTCTAAGAGTAGTATAAAGCTTAATTAAGACACAGTTCCTGCCCTTTTGGACCCAAATGTGAATAGGGAGATATGAAACAGATAAGTATCATATAAAAAGCTTCAGTACTTCAAAGATCTATAGTTTTATCAGTGTGGGTATTCCCTCCACTGATGCCTTTCTCTTTATCTTCATAGATAGTCTCTTTAAGAGTTGTAGAGAGAAACAAAAACCCACCATCATATAGACAATATGGTGATGTGCTGCTCCAAATTTAGAGAGGTGGAGCTTTGAACAACAGAAATAAAGCTCCTCAATCACCAGGCTCATTCTCTAAGCCCTTCCTACTTTGGTAGGACCTGCTAGAGCTTGTACTCTGCTGGTATTAATGATCTTTGAGAACCCAGAGTCATTGCCATTTCATGATGGGGTATCAGAGTACAGCTTTAGTGGATGTAAAATAATACATGTTAATGTTTTACAAGTAGAGTTTGGATTTATCAAAATCGGGGACCCTCTGAACCAAGGACACTAACAAAGGCATCTGCCACTCTTTCTCTCTGAGACTGACTGCAGGCTCAGACCCTTGGATTGGTAATTCCAAGCTGGCCTTTGTACTGTGACTACAGAGCTGACTGTATTGATAAGAGGAGGAACAAGAGAGATAAGTGAAACCTCTTTAGATTAAAGCCATATAGCTCTGGTGAGCTGTGTTCTTAAGTAACTTTTCTTACATGTCTTTGAGTTTCTTTATATTGTATTACACTTGTACTTGGAAAACTCTTTAGGGTGTGCTACAAACTGCCTGAAGCAGTAGGCACAGAGTACACAAAAGGGCTTGGCTATAAGTCTGTATCATAAGATTGGTGATAGCTGTGTCCTTGACAGTGCCTTTTAAACTCGTCTTTGTTCTCCTGAGTATTCTTATCCCAGAAGTCAAGTGGCCCTTGCAGCCATGGTGGCTGTATGTCCTCTCCAATTCCTCAATCCCAGAGGATCTGATGTAGGTTATCCAGGGACAGCAGAAGCAGACGCTAGCCTTCCTAGATCACTGTGAAATGGTTTGTAATGTCTAGCCCCAAAACATTTGCAATGGGTCTAATTAAGATACTCTACATTCTTGGAAAATTTTTTTTTGGGGGGGGGATGGGAACTAGATTGGACAATTCCTTTTATAGAAGAGGGATATAATGTTTTCTGAGAGATTACCAGTGTTTAAATGTCAATTTTCTGATAATATTTGAAAACCCTCATAGGAAATGGAATGCCTTTGTATACATTAGGTATACAGAGGAAAAAGGATGCTTATTTATGTAGATAAATAAATCCTACTAGTTGAGAGGTAGGAGGTGCTCCCTGTCTTAAATTACCTTGCAGGCACAATTAACATACTTATGCAACCAAGTGACTGCATGGATTATAGAAAAAAGTTGGGGAGCTTGAAACAAGAGAAGGGAATGCAGAAAAGGCAAGAGAGCTACAAGCCCCAGCAGCTGGCAGTGGCAAATTTCCCAGGTTAATAATACTAGGCATGATACAGTTTGGGTTTTAAATATGGATTTTCAATTCAATTCAATAAACATTTATTAAGCCCCGACTATATGCCAGGTACAATGCTATGTGCTAATGATACAAATAAGAAAAAGAAAGGTAGTCCCTGCTGGAAAGTGGGGGAGGGGAGGACACCAGGGAGTACCCAGCATGGAGGCATCTGGTTCCATGGAGTTCAAACTAAGCAGAGCTGCAGATGGAATGTGGAAAGTGAACTGCAAATTCCAGATCCTGCCTTCTATAAAGGTAAGCTTTGGAATGAGTTTAGTGCTCTGTCTGCCAGCCCTCCAATTCAGAAGGTAGGAGAGGCTTAGGGAATCGGGGAAATGTTGGGTATTCAAGGCTGAGTTAAACAGCATGAGGAAGAGATTTCAAGGTATGGTCATCTGGCACAAAAGTGTAAGTGATCCTATGGTCAGAATAGGATAAGGAGGCCTTTAAGAAGGCAGGAGAGAGCTGGATATAGGTCAACAGAGTGAGTTGGAGACCTTCTGTCCCTAACCTGTGACCAAACTGGGCTGGCCTGCTAGCTTGCTCAAGGAGGAAATCCCTCTATCCCAACTATTAACTGAGATCTGGGCAATGTACTTCTGCTGCATTGGCTATGTGAAAGTATGTCCATGAAGTGCCTCACAACTCCATCATTACGGTAGGACTTTCAAGTGTGTTGAGAGAAAATATAAGATTTCAAGACCTAGATAAGATATCAAGGTAGGTTAGAGCTGACCACCATCTTTGGGGTCAACAGGTTAGACTGAGCATCTTTGAGTCTGAAGGTTAACCTTCAGGGAGTTAAGAGCTTTAAGTTCAGGGCTTCATCCCACATGAGAAACCGGAGAAAAGAAGTTATGGGTTATTTAAGCATGCCCTACTTAGCTGGATCCTGATGGTACAAAGGAAGTAATAGGAATGACTGGGGTAGTCCTTAACACATACCAGCCCTTTAAGAGACAAAAAGAAAGTCTCCGTAAGAGATAACTAAGTACTAAAGCTCTGAGTTGTATATATTGTAAGCTTTTAGTTCCTCTGAATAGTGGATAAAGGGGAAGAATGCTAAAAATGAACAGCTTGTAGGAGATATGTTGTCTAATGTGCTGTATTCCAATAAAGGAGAGAAGGCCCATACCTTTTCAATGGGGCAGACCAGTTATCTTTAGGTTCATTGGGAGGGGGGGCAGCTAAGGCCACAAACCCCCTCTAAGGATTAGGAAGGAAGGATCTTCAAAGGGAGGATATTTTATTATCATCATCAGGGTGGCACTGCAGTTGAGCTTCAGGAATAGGAAGGCAGCTGAGAGTCATAAGATGGGCATTCTGAAGCACTCCTATATAAGGGTAGGCAGAGCCTGGGCCACTGGGCTGGTATTTCTAAATTGGTCTTCAGTCTAAATTGGCTTCAGAGTCACTTGTTTTGACAGTAAGGAGAGTAACAATGATGGGCCAAAGTTCTCAGTGATAGAACAGCATAGCATTGGAGAGTTTGTTGTTCCTCAGTGGCTTGGTCTGTATGTCTGCATTAGTAAACCACTTTGTTGTATGTTTCATTTTATGCTTATCCAGTAAAGTTTTGGGCATTGAGTTGTGTAAAAAGGGACTGATGATGGCAGGTCCTTGATAGTTGTGTTCTTGGTAGTTCTTTCTGATCCCTTTACTCTGTCAGAGACAGAGACTATAAACTCTGTCAGAGTTTAGTAGCATTTAAACTGGGCTTTAAAAACTGTGAAGAAATTCTACTGGATAAGAGGGGGAGAGAGGACATTCCAGATATAAGAAATAGCTTGAGCAAAGAGCCAGAGGTGGGAAAAGCCAGAGAGAGTAGTTCAGTTTGGCTGGAACATAGAATATGGAGAGGAAGATAGTCATAGGGAAGGCTATAAAAGGAAAGTAGTCTCACATTTTGGAGCACCTGAAATACTAAGCAAAGAAGTCTGAACTTTATTCAGTAAGCAATAGTGAGCCACTGAAAATTTTGGGTAAAGAGTGACATGATGTAACAACAGTCTGCTAGCAGCTCCTGTGACTGTGTGAGACCAACAACAACTAGCAAACAGAAGGCCATTAACATAGGTTGTTTGATCTGCTTTACTAAGGAAAGTAACTTTAAGGGGTTAACAGTCTCAGTTTAATCGAGCATACAAATATCATCCACTTAGTTAAGGGGGAAAAGATCAGTCCCCTGAACTTCAAGGCAAATACAAACAGAAATTACAAACATCAACAGACAGACCTTGTCTGATTCAAATCACAATTCATAGTTACCAGAGAAGAACCAATGGGTCTGGGTTAGCAAAGCTGGGGGGCAGTTACAACGGCTTGCCCAGAGTCTCAACACTCCTTCCATGAGTGAGCCCCAAAAGTCAAACACCAAACTCCCCTCAATTATATCCTGTTCGGAGCCTCAGGGGTCTGACCTCACCCAGGCTGGGTGTGTGAAAGTTCCCCATCCTCAGTATCACATCATATATACAAGTCAACGACTCCTGATTGCCTCAGTGTTGAGAAATACTCCCAAACAAAGACAGCAAAAGGTTTCCCACCAATTCAAACAAAGGGGAGACTTGATAGTCTTAGCATCCCAAAAGGGAAGAGCAGGGAAAAGTCTGATTGCCGTAACACATGACCAGAACTTTTCAGAAGAAGCATTAATGTGGCAGGGATCTAGAGAGCAGACTGAAGGAGAAAAGATGGTAGATGTGGAAAGACATGCTAGAAGATTTTGCAATAGGTGGATATGAGAATGGAGGCAGTGACAAAATACAGGAGGTTAGAGATGCAGGAGATAGTGTGGAGATAGAATGAATAGGTTTTGGTAATGATGGGGATGTAAGAGAAAGAAGAGAGAGGAGTCAAAGGAGAAGAAAAAGTCCAAGATAATCCCAAAGTTTTCAGCATGGAGGACTGTTGATCTATATTGAGCTTGCAGATCTTTTTCTGAATAAACTTTTGCCTAACCATGCCTTCCTCATCTGGCATCTGTGAACTGTATTTTTTTTTTTTAGATCCCAACTGCAAGATTTTACATTTATTTCCATTAAATGTCAACCCAGTGTTCTAGCCCATCAAGATCTTTTTGGATACTAAACATATTATTCAGAATGTTACTCACCAGTCCTAACTTTGTGTCATTTGCAAATTTGATATGGATGCCTTCTATGCCTATATCCAAACAGTGATGAAAAGATTAAATAGAGGCCCAAAACAGCTGCTGTGAGACACTCTATTGGAGATGACATTCTGAATTGATGTTTTACTATTTATTAAATAGTAGTAGGAGCCTTTAAGTCTGGTCATTCAACTGGTGCTGATTCCATCTCACTGTACTGTCATCTAGCCCATATAGCTCTACCACTTCCATAAGAGTAGCATGAAATATTTTACAGCAGCTAGGTGAAAATTTTGGTAATCTCCATCTCTACGTTCTCCTAATCTACCAGTTTAGTTATCCTCTCTATCAAAAAAGGAAATAAGGTTAGCTTGGCATGAACTTAATTCTTGATAAAGCCACGTTCTTTTTGATCACTGTTTCCTTTTCTAGATAGTTAAAAAGTGTCCCTCTAATAATTCATTCTGGAATTTTGCTAGAGAGAAAGAACTAATGCTCAATTCTTTTTTTTTTATTCCTCTTTTCTCTGCCTAAGAGAATTTATATTTTGAATGAAAAGAACTGGCTGACTTGAATGAAATGATGGTTGACTGGGTGTTGATAACCCAAGATAAATAAAGAAGTTTTAAGAGCTCACTAATGTGCACTTGTTGAATTCAAGATGTTTGACTCAAAAGAACTATGTGCTTAAATATTGAAAGAACTGGCAGATTGTGATTGATAAGCCACTGTCAATAATGTTAAAGATTGTAGGGAATGAGAACAGTTACTACAGAATTAGAGGAGGGCAGATACTGGCAATTCTTTTTTTCTTTTTAAAGGATGAGAATAAGATCTTCAAACTATAGGTCATTGATCTCAGCTTTGATTTATCATCCCATCCCTCTTCAGTTACAAATTTATCCCTATTTCAATCCTTCTCCTTTCCCCCATTTTCCCCCATACCTGTGATTTCATCAGTTTAGAGAATTCCCGTTGAGTGAACTTGCTCTACAGATGCAGATCAACACCTGCTCTCCAGTTTAGTCTTTAGTCACTTTCCCAAGGTCACACAGCCATTGCAGTTGAGACCATAAATTCCTAACTTCAAAGCTGGTTCTCTAGCCACTACACCACAGCTACCTCTTCTTTCCTTGATAAAGCTTTTTTAAAAAAAAAAAAATCCTTTTTCTTATCCTTTGTTCCTTTTGTCAACCTCAGCTCATTTTGAGACTACCACTCCTAACTCTACCATGTTACACTTCTATATCTATCCTGTTAATTCCCTTTGCTTCCATCTGAGAGAAATGATTATTAATAACCAATGATTTGGGGAGATCCAGAGTTTCCCCTTTTTCTATAGTCCTCTTTTCAAAGTGCTGTCTCTTGAAGGACATTACAGATAAAGAAATTGAATTAACTCTCCTCAATCTTAGATCCCACCCAACCTTACAAAAAATTTAATTCCATTGTGTTCTATTCAGTTTGGGGTGGGGATAAATTCTTTGTTTAGATTGCCTAAGCTTGGGGGTAATTCAGAAATAAATGACATAATCAAAGTTCTTTAGAATAGGTCCCTCATTGTAATATTCATTCCCTCTCCCCCTCCCCCTCCTCTGATTACTTGTTAACCAATCAGAGTTGATTGCCACCCTCTGGAATACCCACTTTTCCAAGGGCATATAAACTATGAGCCTGCTCTGCTACGATTGTCTTTGGCATTTGAGAGTGCCACTGACCTCTTTAATTAAAATGTTAGTGTTATTAATAAAATGACTAATTACCCAGAAATTGTCTCTTGAGCTTTTAAAATTCATAATTTTCTGTACATAGTCTTTTAAATCTAAGTTAGTTGATGACATGTATGTGTATATATAATACATACACACACATATTATATATAATATGTATATATACATATATACATATGTATATTCATTTTTCCTCCTGGTTAAAAAAGGAAGAATTTTCCTCCTTTTAGAATATGCTTCAGATTATTATTCTGAAATAAAAATTCTTCAAATTTTGTTGCTAAGGGTTTCCTATTCATCCTGGGCAGACTACTCCTGTAGAATTTTAGAATTTTAGTCCATAGGATCTTACCTAACCTTCCTCAGAAGGTTCAAAGGACTTACAGTTGGAAGGGATCTTATTAAAAGCAAAATCTAGCACATTTATTTTAGAAATAAGGAAATTGAAGCTAAAACAGGTTAGAGGATTTGCCCACTTACTCACATCTAAGTGAGTGAGAAAGCATTTAGTAAGTGTTTATTATGAGCTAAGTACTAGCCTAACTGCTGGGGATAACAATACAAAATCAAGACAACCCCCCCTCCCTTCCCCCCCCCCCCCCCCCCCGCCCCACCTTGAAGAACTTATATTCTAACTGGGAAGACCTGAATGCAGGAAGCATAGTTTGAGGATTGACAAAAAGGAAAAAAAAAATCTACTCTACATGAAGAAAACTATGTATGTCAGGCTTTGTTAATTAGATGCAACATAAATCTATTTCATCAATTTTTTTTTTCTCCAGATTGCTTAGGATTGGGAAGAGAACATCTTTAGACCACTAGTGAAAGGTTAGGGAATGAAATAGTAAAAAGTATTTACAAATCATTCTCTTCCTACTTGAATTTAATTATTCTTTTTTATTTGATGCCATTAAAGAAATGAAAGGGGCAGCTAAGTAATTCAGTGGATAGAGTGCTAGGCCACTTCAACCCCCGTTTGCCTCAGTTTCCTCACCTATAAAAAGTGAGCTGGAGAATGAAGTGGCAGACAACTGCAGTATTTTGGCCGAGAAAACCCCAAATATGGTCAGGAAGGGTCAGATACAACTGCACAATGACAAACTTCTCTAGAACTTAGTTTCCTTAGCTATAAAAAAGAGGATATTGAACTGTATGATCTCTAAGGTCCTTTTCAGATTTAAAATTCTGTGATATTATAGTTTTTTTCTAACTAGCTGTTATCTGCATGGAATTATATCACATAGCCCAAATGTGTCATTCCTTATTCTTTCCCTTATGACTCCATTACAGCAACCCAAGTGTGCACAAAGAATGGATGGATGGTATTCTGGAAATAGCCATACTATGTCACCTCCTCAGCACCAAATCCAATGACTTTTTCAGTTCTCATCCTGCTTAAGTCTTCTTTAGAAATTGAAACTTCTGACCTTTCCCTCCTTTGGAATAAATACATGGTCTACTAAAAAAAAGTTCTGAATCTGGAGTCAAAAACCTAGATTCCAATCTTAACTCTGCTCACACAAAATATCTATATAATTATAAATAAATCAATCAATAATTAACTGCCTACTATGTGCCAGGCACCGTGCTAAGTGCTGGGGATACAAAGAATGGCAAAATGCTTTCAAGGAGCTCACTATCCAATGAATCTATCAGGTCCATTTCTTTCTTTTGTTCAGTTGTTTTTAGGTAATGCGGGACCCTTTGTCTCCCCATTTGGGGTTTTCTTGGTAAAGATACTGGAGTGGTTTGCCATTTCCCTTCCCCAGCTCATTTTACAGATTAGGAAACTGAGGCAAACAGGGTTAAGTGACTTGCTGAGGGTCACACAGCTAGTAAATGTCTGAGGCCAGATTTGAACTCAGGAAGATGAGTCTTTCTGATTGTAGGCCTGGCGGCACTCTATCCACTACACCACCTAGATGCCGTAGGTGAGGTTCAGTGACTGCAATCCAAAGCAAGAGGCCTTTCTCAGTTTTCCCCGTTGCTAGTGGCTTCCTTCTGAGTTTACCTTTAATTTGTCTTGCATATATCTTTTAGGTACACAGTTGTTTGCATGTTGTTTCTCCCATTAGAATTTAAGTTCCTAGAAGGCAAGGATGTTGTTTTTAGGGGCAGCTAAGTGGTGCATTGGATAGAGGCTGGGCCTGGAGTCAGGAAGACCAGAGTTCAAATCTAGCCTCAAACACTTACTAGCTGTGTGACCTTAGGCAAGTAACTTAACCTCTGTTTGCCTCAGTTTTCTCAACTATAAAATATCACCTACCTCCCTGGGTTGTTGTGAGGATCAAATGAGATAATATTTATAAAGTGTTTTGCACAGTGCCTGGTACATAATAGGTGCTATATAAATGCCTTTTCCTTTTCCTTTTCTTTCTCTTCCCTGTCCTTCCCTTCCCTTTTTGCCTTTGTTTGTATCCCCAGGGCTTAGCACAGTGTCTGACACATAGTAAATGCTAATAAATGCTTGTTGACTGACACAAGTAGGATGTGAACTCTTACTCAGATGAAGTACACTATAAATTAAAAAAATAATTCTTTACTAATATTCTCTTTGGTAGTTCAACTAGATGACTTGATTGGAATCACCTTGTCAGTCAATTACCAATCATATAATTAGTCACTGAATTCACTTTTCATAAAAGAAGCTTTGCAATGGCAAAAGTGGGTGGTCAATGGCCTTTGAAGACTGTAGAAAGCTTTCAAGCTCTATAATTTGTTTAAATATATTGTTTTCTTGCCCAGTAGAAAATGGCTCAAAGTTATACTCAGAAAGTGCTAGTATTGGGGGTCCTGTTTATGTCTTTTTTTTTCCCTATCTTTTCCTTTCTTCCTTTTTTTTTTCTTTTTCAAGCGCAGCCAGCACAACACTTGTAAGGTTTATGCAGAACTACAGCCAACAAAAAACAGCTGCTGTGTTCTTAAAATGGTCATGTTATACTTTTTAGGGCCAGAAGCAAGTTTGGAAGTAATATAAAAGCCTCAGTTGTCTCAACCTTTGATGATACTCTGCTACAGAAGAGCTTGGAGCTTCCCTGGCTTCTAGGACAGGAGCTTCTGACTTTTTTTGTGTATAGGAGATGGGAAGCACTTGGAGAATTACATGCCTGTGTATAGTTCTAAATTGTAAGAGGGGAGAGGATTTTCTTGTTATCTCTTCTAGGCCAGGAAGTTCTGGGCCAAGAGCCGAGGCATCCCACTGTCTCCAAGAGTTCTTCCAAAAGGTTGTCCAACTCTAACTCCAGGGCTCTTCCCTCGGTGTGGAAGGGTTTGATCTTCCCACCTGCACCATCTTGGGGTGTCTTGGCTGAAAACTACTGAGAGGGTTGTGAGGAAATCTATTTTCTTTTCTCATCTTTGTTTAACTTATATTTGTGGTATTTGATGGATTAAATGTGCTTAGCATGTGTTTGGTTTTGCTGCAAGAAAGTCTGCCTCTTTTAAAAAGCAAAAAAGAAAATTGAGGTTGTAAAGTGCTGAGTCACATACCCAGCTGGGACAGATGGAATGACATCATGAGATCTCTAGTATAAGAGGCAGATCAGAAACCCTGATTAGAGAAGGCTGCTATAGGTTGTGCTACAACTTAATAGAGGCTAGTAATGTAAAAGCTAGTTGTTTTAGGAGATAAGCCTTACAACCAGGTGAACCTAAGGCATATACCCAGATATGGGTATTCATGATAACAATGAAATGTTATTGTGGCATTTAACCCTTTAATAATTTAACATCTGAGACCATAAGTTGGCATAGAGAAAACCAAAGGGTTTGCAAAGGTGTAAAGCACCTATGCAAGAGTGTGCTGAAGCCAGCATAAAGTGGCTCTGGAAAGACAATTGTTCATTTTCAATATGAATATTTACACTTCAGAAATCAGTAAATGTTAGGTCTTGATTTATTGTTTTGTCTAGACTTAAGAAAGATATCCAAAAAATGTTAATAATGCAGATTAAACTTGAAAGTGTCAAGCATATTTTTTTTCCAGGAGTCCCAGTTGTTTTTTTTTTAATTTTTATTTCTCTTATTTTTAATTTATGGAATGAAACAAGCATTTCCATAACACAGTACAATTTTAAAAGAGATGATTGCACATGAAACTGCAAATCTGTCATGTACAACTTGCTATTCCTTTTATTTATTTAAGAGGGGGGTAGTCAGGGCAATTGGGGTTAAGTGACTTGCCCAAGGTCACATAGCTACTAAGTGTGTCAAGTGTCTGAGGCGGGATTTGAACTTAGGTACTCTTGACTCCAGAGCCAGTGCTCAACTCACTGCACCACCTAGCTGCCCCACTATTCCTTTTAAATATGTAATAAAGTTATCATGTAAATTTCTTTTTTTTTCCTTCCTCCCACCCTAGAGAGCCAGTTGTTAAACATTTACCAATATATACCTGCCTGTACCTAAGACCAGTATGAATAATTGTAATAATTAGAATTGGAAGTGTATCATAAGACTTGGAAAGCTAGAAAATATCTTTAATGTCAATGAATCTTATTCTCCCATTTTACAGGTAAGAAAATAGAGACACTAAAAGACCATGACTTGCACAAGGTCACACAGGTAGTAATTGGGGGAGCTGGTATTCCAACCTAAATTTAACTCTGTTCTAATATACCTCCCTTCACAGTTAACTATAGAATAGTTTACTTTTTTTGTACTTTGAAATGACTTTTCTTCTACATGGTATTGTGCTTTTCTCACATTTAAAAGTTGATTGATACCATTTTATAATTTTAATTATATTTCTTTAAGAAAACACTGATAAAATGTATAGAGTAGTATAAACCAATTCACTTTATTTTGTTTAGTTTTTTTTCCCATTCCCAAAGAATGCATAGTAACTGCTCTCTATTTCCTAACCAAAAGGAATGGCCTTAATTGCCTAGTGTCCGGACTGACCAATGGCTGCATGCTACCTTTTTGTGACTTCCTACAAGAATCTTCTTGATGAAGAAAATGGCTCTAAATCTATGATCTCATAAATTTCTCTAACATTTTGTTTCTTAAAATATTGACTGATTGACAATATGACTTCATTTTTTCTGGGAATTCTAGTAAACCTTGTTGACAAGTTGTATTTTTATTTTGAGGCTTTACATGTCTGTACAAGTTATTATCTTTCTGTGGGGTTATGCCTTGGGCATCCCTGACTCCATATGTCACAAATGTCTTTTTTGTTCGTTTAGTCATTTTTTTCCAACTTTATTTCTTGGGATTTTGTGTTCTGCTCAATGCTAGAGGGTGCGCTGGGACCTTACTTGGTCCCGTTTTTTATTCTCTTGGGTCTTGCTGCTGCTTTCTCTGTATATTGAATGTTCTGTTCTTCCATGGTCTCAGGGGTGGCTCCTGCCAGAACTGCTAACTTTCAACCCTCTCTAAGCTGTCTGATGGAGGGCAAAATCTATTCATTTTCCTCCTGGTTCGATCTTTTGCAGGCTCCTAACCCCAGTTTGGTAACACAAACCTCAAGCTTTCCCCCAGCTCTTGTCATCTCACTAGAAAGATCTATGGGCTCAGAATGACAGGACTGCCCTCACTTACCATGGGCCTGAACTCCCTGCCCTTGTCAGCTGCAAATTCTAGCTTGGGCCTTGGAGCTGAATCCAAGATCTTGCTCTGGGATCAAAGCTTGTGGCACTATTGCGTGCTTATTCCTGCTTCCTGACTGACCCATGTAAAACTTCAGGCCTAGGCCATGTGGGCATGATCCTTGCCTGGTACACAGTCTCATTCCCCTGTCAAGCTGGATCCCCAAGGGTCCTTTCCTTGCTATATAATTGCAGGCCCTAGCACGGTGTTTGTGCTGCAAGGACTCGTCCATGTGGGACATCCCGGCTGGAACTCCTTCTCCAATCTCTGTGGGTCTCTAGATGTCTCCTTAGATAGAGCTAGTCTGGAAATTGTGATTTCCCACCCAAGGAATCACATTGTAATTGCAGAATGTGCTGGCCATACCTCTCACCACTCTTTTTTTTCTTTGTAAAAAGAAGGACCAAGGGCAAAGAAAAGAAGAAAATATAAGAGAAGAGGGAAAAGGGAAATACCCAATTAAAGATAATAACTGAATTTTCATGGAATGAATTCACCCATAAAACAGAAGAGGACAGCAGAAAGGATTAGAAAGAGACATGACCAATATGGGAATTTGTTTTACTTGACTATACTACATATTTGTTAAAGGATTTTGTTTTTCTTCTTTTCAATTGGGGAAGGAGAAGCTCCACCTAAATGAGAAGAAAACAGAAAGAAGACCAGAAGGAATTGCGAACAGTCAGGACAGCTTTGAAAATTATTCAATGTATTATATACTTACAAAGAAAAAGCAATCTCTACCTAAGAGATTCATAGGTTTATGAACAATCACCTCCTTCTGTTCTACAGTGTAAATGGAAATGCTAATTTATTGGTACTTAAGTTTAGAATTTAAAAAAATTAAAGAAATACAGTTGAATTTGTGAGAATCAGAATGGCTCCCATGTCAGATCACATCTCTGCTGTGGGCAGAGTCAAATTATAAAGTAAATGAGAACCAGGGCAAATCATACTGTGTGATTTATACCCCTTCAATGATTTTATACAGGTGAAATCAGGTTAAAATGAATATTAAGGAGGGCCTTAAAAAAAAGGTCACGAAAGGGCAACACATAGCCCAAGGGATGTCACTGCTCAGTTGCCAGTCATGTAGCAACCACAGGACCTGCCCAAAGTGTGGGGCTTCCATTAATTGCCCTAATTTGCCCTATCCTACATTGAGCTGTGGTTGTAGGTTTTGGCAGTGTTTAGTCTACTGCAGGCGGTATTTCAATGGACTGCTTTCATAGCTCTTAATGCTTGTTGACAGTCAACCCATGAAGTTAAGGTTAAACTGCCTGAAGAGAATAGTATACTCTGTTAACATCAATCTCAGAGATGGCTAGTTTGGTTCTGGGCTGGTCCCAGAAATGAGGGTATGGAGCTGAAATGGTCTAAGCCAAAGAGACTACCCTGGAGTAGCTACAGACTATCAAAGTGTCTTGGCACTGGCACTTTCAGTGAAGTAGAGAACTACTGTTCCCTTTTAAAGAGGCAGCATTGTATAGTGGGGGAAAACACTGGACTTGTAGTAGGAAGACCCAGGTTCAAACAATAGCTCCTTTGGTGTGGTGGTCATATATCTCTCTTCTTTCATTCTGCCTGACCAGGTAGCTAAATTCCAAGCCCCAACCCAATTCAAAATAAGGTAGTACGTTTGAAAGAGCTCTAATAAGTTCAAGTCTCAGTTTAGCCAGTAAATTGTATGGCCTTAAATAGGTCCCTTGACCTCTCTAGGTTTTAGTTCTCTCATCTGTATATATAGAAAAGTTGATCTGGTGAGCCTTTGAAACTTGCTAAAGTTATATGCTGGGTAGGTGTGAATATCCTCCTCAGTCATGCCATCTTGATAGGGATTTATCAAAGGACTTTGGGACTTTGATTATGTGGAAAGGATTCTGATCATACTTCTTAGGTAAATGTCCACATTCCATAAGTTTCAATATATTTGTGAACATGGATGGGAAAAATTGAACTTTATTTTTATTAACCTCTAAAATTTAGCATTTCTTTCAATTATTTAAAAACATTCTGAGAAACAACATAATACACAAAAAATGGATAAAGCAAGCCCCCTTGCTTTAGAAGAGATCATGTTGACGACAACATTCCCAGGATAGGTGAAACCTATAGATAAAAAGATGTTTCAGCTAAATGGATAGGCATTCCTTGGAGAAGTCAATAAAGAATTTGATAGAAGGTTTTCTTCTGTGTCCAAAGGCAACAATAAATGTCATTTCATGAGATTGTTAGTCATCTTGTATTTCAGTGCTCATGAAGATCACCATGAAGAAAATAATATTTTATATACCAACATGTATTGCAATGAATGAAGAAATAGAGAAAATTTGTGAAGGACTTAATAAAACTCTCAAAATTAAATCAACATATACTGTAATAGTTGTTTCAATGGAAAAATAGGCATGGGAAGGTTAGCCAAAATGTTTTGTAATTTGACTCATGAGCAATAAATAAAATGAGCCAAAGGTTCTATCTCCAACCCAGCTATATGCTTCAAAGGTTCGAAACCAGGAAATCTCCATAAAACCACTTTACTTTTAAAAAACAAACATTTTGTTGAAACTTAATATTGAACAGCAGTATATCCATCTAAGCTCCAAAAACTATTTGTCTTAAGTGTATTTATTTCAACCCATAAAGTTTTACATAATTTTTCTAATCATTCTCTCTAGGTCCCTATCAGTATTCTTTGTCCATTCTCATTTACTTTTTCTTTTATAAGGTCATATGTACTCTTCTCCTAGTTCTGGGTTTTGGTTTTTTTTTACATTATTGCATCAAAGTCTTTTCACATTTCTTTATTTCCCGTGCTTTTTAGTCTTAAGGTTAGCATAATATTCCCTTACATTAATGGACCACAAATTATTTAGCCATTCACATTTGATTAGACATCATGTTGCTTCCAATTTTTGGCAATTTTATATAATACTGCTATGAAAATTTTTGAATAGGAAATTCTTCTTTATAATAACACTTTTAGACTATATTGCCAACAATGGAATTTATTAGGTAAGAGGACACAATGATTTTTGTAATTTTATTATGTGCTGGCAGGTTGCACACCAAAAAGATCCTACAAATTTGTAATTCTACCAGTAATGAATGCTTGTTTCTATTTCTCCATAAATCTACCACCATTCAGTTTCTTTGCTTTTAATTCTTTTTTGCCAGTTTGATGCATTGAGGTAGTACACCAATGTTGTTTTAACTTGTGAGGTTACTTTTTAAATGGTTGTTTGGAAATGTGTGTTTCTTCTTTTGAAAATTGTCTGCTTATATCCTTTGATCAATTTGTCCATTGTGGATTGGGAGTTGCCATTGTACATTTTCAGCAGGTCCTTATGTAGGTTAGATGTCAAGTTTTCATCATTCATTTGCCATAAATATTTTTTTCCTAAACTATTTTTTTGCTTTTCTCATCTAAAGGAAGCTTCTCCTGTATTGCTTTTGTTTCCTTAAGAGCTCTAGACCCAGCTTCCCTACTTCCCTGTTCTTTTCTCTATCATCCCCTTTCTTCCTCTGTTTCAGGACAGAATCCTCACGTGGGCTTTAATTCCTCGTCACTAATGGGCCTATAGCTTCTACCCCTTGGGAACAGACTAAGTTCCTCCCCCTCTCCCTTCCACTGACCCTCTACCACCTCCCATCTTGGTCACTTCTTTTTCCTTCTGCAGTCCTTGGTTTAGGGGAAGATTAGTTGGCATCTAATTGTGTAAATAGGTTAGGGATATGCAATCTCTTCATACTTAATTATTGTGTCAAACTTCTTTCCATTCAGATGGGGTTCATAGGATCATAGACTTAGAGTTAGAGGAGACCAGAGAGGTTATCTAGTCAAAGGCTTTATAGCTTAGGGATAATGAAACTGAGGCCAAGTAACATGCCCAAGATCACATAGGCATTATGGGACAGAGTCAGGATTTGAATCCAGGTCCTCTGGCTCTAAACTCAATGTTCTTTCAAGACTTTTTATAGCTTAAATTTCAGTATAAATAGGAGCAGCTATTGCTGCTGATAGAGTATAGGATTCAGGAATTTATTCATTTGTGGAGCTTTCCAAAATACTTCCTCATGAAAGTTGAGAGTGTCCTATAATTTGGTTCAGGTAATGACATCCATGTGAAATGGGTCAGCTGCCATCTCCTCATGCAGTTGTTAGAGAATAATTTTTTTCCATCAAATCTCCAACCTGGAACTTTTAGATGCAGAGCAATTATTACATTGCACACCCACACAAGCCCCATGATAAAGTGCTGCTTCAGTTGAGAGGCAGGCAGAGTGACACTGGCTCATTGGCACAAAGTTTCCACAAGAGAGGATACTTAATGGTGGACGGAAAGCAGGATGGCTCTGGGGAGAGGTTCATCCCAGTTTGCCCTCTGGTAGCTTCCTAACCTTTTAAAAATAGAATTTCATTTCATTTCAAAGTCCACATTCACTTCATTCTACCACATTGTCCTCTTTCCCATAGTCTCTTGAGAAAGCAAGAAGAAGAAAACCTATTACAAATAGGTATAGTCATGCAAAACAAATTCTCACAATGGCAATGTCCCCCCAAATCCCTCAACTTCCACTTTTAACGCATCATTTATCTATCTGCAGGTGGATAGAATGTTTCCTCATGAGTCTTCTGGAACTGTGGTTGGTCATTTTGTTGATCAGATTTCCTAAGTCTTTAAAAAGTTGTTTGTCTTTTACAATACTAGGTCTTCTCAGTCTCCTCTGAAATTGTCCATTTCATCATTTCTTATGGGCTAATAATATTCTGTTACATTCATATCACCACAATTTGTTTAGCCATGTCCCAATAAAATACTTCTTGAGTTTCAAATTTTTGGCTACCAAAAAAGGAGCTGCTAAAAGTATTTTTGTACATATAGATTCTTTCTCTCTTTCTTTGGTTTCTTTGGGCCATATACCTTTATTAGATGGAATAGCTAGGTCAAAGGATATGCATAGTTCAAAATTGCTTTTCAGAATGACTGTACCAATTCACAGTTCTACCAATAGTGGACGTATCTGCTTTTCCACAATCCCTCCAACATTTGTTATGTTCCTCTTTTGTCATTTTACCAATCTGATTGGTGTGAAGTGGAACTTCAAAATTGCTTTAATTTGCATTTTAGAATTATTAAATTTGAGCATTTTATGTTGAATTTTTTCATATGATTGTTGGTAGCTTAGATATCTTTCTTTGAAAACTTCCTGTCTATATCCTTTGACCATTTATTCACTGGGGAATGGCTCTCAGTCTTAAAAATCTAAATTAATTCCTTGTGTATCTTAGAAATGATACCTTTATCAGAGGATCTTGCTGCAGAGATTTTTCCCCCACTTTCCTGCTTCTCTTCTAATTTTAGCTGTGTCCATTTTGTATAAAAACTTTTAAATTTTATGTAATCAAAATTACCCAGTCTACCTCCTACTATCCTTTCTATCTCTTGTTTAGTCACATACTCTTTCCCTATCCACAGATCTGACAGCTAATTTCTTCCATGCTCCTCTAATTTCTTTTGTCACTCTCTGTGTACCTATTTATAGCTTGTTTTTGGTATATGGTATGAGATATTGGTCTGTCTATACCTAGTATCTGCTGGACTGAATTCCAATTTTCCCAAAAGTTTTTATCAGAGTTCTTGCTCTGATAGATGGGATCTCTGGATTTATCAAGCACTAGGCTACTGTATTCATTTACTTCCTTATCTCGTGTCTAATCTGTTCCATTGATCAACCTCACTGTTCATTATCCAGTACCAAATTGATCTGATGAATATAGCTTTGTATTATAGTTAAATATCTGGCATTTCAAGGTCCTTGTTTTCACTCATTCTCTTGATATTCTTGATCTTTTATTTCTCCAGATGAACTTTTTTAAAAATCATTTTTCTAGGTTTATTAAGTGATCCTTGGTAGTTTGGTATAGCACTGAATAAATAAATTAATTTAGGTGGTATTATCATTTTTATTAGATTGGTTTGTCCTATTTCTCCAATTATTTAGACCTGTCTTTATTTTGTTTTGTATAGGATTATGTAACTTTGCTCATATAGTTCCATGTGTATCTTTGCAAATAGACTCAAGTGTTTTATGTTATCGTTATTTTAAGTGGAATTTCTCTTTTCATCTCTTCCGGCTGGATTTTGTTGGTAACATGCAGAAATGCTGATATGTGTGGGTTTATTTTATATCCTATAATTTTGCTGAAGTTATTAATTATTTCAGTTAGATTTTTAGTTGACTCTCAAGGGTTCTCTAAGTAAGCCATTGCAGTATTTGCAAAAAGTGATCATTTTGTTTCCTTTCTATTTGTACTTGATTGTTTGAGTTCTTTTTCTTATCTTAACGCAATAGCTAGTATTTCTGGCACTATAGCAGATAATAATGGTGACAATGGACATCCTTGCTTTATCCATAATCTTACTGGGAAGGCCTCTAATTTATCTTGATTACAAATATTGCTGGCTCTTGGTTTAAGTTAGATACTACATATCAAATTAAGGAAAGCTCCATTTATTCCTATGCTTTCTAGTTTTTTTTTTATGGGAATGTGTGTTTTATCTTACCAAAAACATTTTCTGCATCTATTCATATATGATTTTTGTTATTAGTATAGTCAGTTATGTTTAATCTTTTCCTAATATTGAACCAGCTCTACATTCCTGGTATAAATCTAGCCTGGTTAGAGTATATAATCTTTGTGATATGTTGCTGTGGTCTCCTTGCTAATTTTTTATTTCAAAAATTTGCATCAATAATTTGGACAGTGTACTAAAAAGCAGAGACATCACCTTGCCCACAAAAGTGTATATAGTCAAAGCTGTGTTTTTTCCAGTAGTATTGTATGGGTGTGAGAGTGGGACTATAGGGAAAGCTGTGTGCTACAGAAGTGACACTTCTAAATTGTGGTGGTTGGGAAGACTTTTGAGTCCCTTCAATAATAAGGAGATCAAGTCAGTCAATAATTAAAGAAATTGTTTCCAACTACTCATTGGAAGGACAAATCCTGAAGCTGCAGCTTAAATACTTTAGCCACACAATGAGAAGACAGAATTCATTGGAACAGACCCTGATGTTGGAAAAGACTGAAGGCCAAAGGAGAAGGGGATGGCAGAGGATGAGATGGATAGATAGTGTCATGGAAACAATGAACATGAGGTTAGACAGACTTCAGGAGATGATGGAGGATAGAAGGGCCTGGTGTGCTATGAGTCCATGGGTCACAAAGAGTCAGGCACAACTGAACAAATGAATAACATTCATTAGTGACATTGGTTTATTGTTTTCTTTCTCTGTTTTGACTCTCCTTTTAAGTATCAAGATTACATTTGTGTCATAAAAGGAATTAAGTAGGACCCCTTCTTTTCCTAATTTTTTAAACAATTTATGTAATACTAATATTAATTGTTCTTTAAATGTTTATAGTTTTCTTGCAAATCCATCTGGACCCAGGATTTTTCTTTGGAAATTCGTTTGTGGCTTGTTCAATTTCTTTTTCTAACATGAAATTATTTAAATATTCTATTTCCTATTATGATAATATGGGAGATTTTAATTTTTGTTCATATTCATGCATTTCATTTAGGTTGTCCATTTTATTGGCAAATAGATGGAATAGGTTATGATAATTTATTTCTTCTTTATTGGTTGTGAATTCACAATTTTCATTTTTGATAATGATAATTTGCTTTACTTCTTTCTTTACCTAAATAAAATTAGCTAATGGCTTATGTATTTTATGCTTTCTACTTTTATTTATTAATTCAATGAAGTTTATTTTCTTTCAATTTTCTTATTCTCTTCTTTGGTTTTCAGGATTCTTATTTTGGTGATTATTTGGTTTTTTTTTTTAATTCATTGGTAAAAAAAAAGAACTAGAAAACTAAAAACTAGAAAGTTTTTTTTTTAGCTGCATACTGACTTCACTGATCTGATTTCTCTTTTTTGTTAATGAAAGATTTTAGAGACACAAATTTTCCCTTAAATACTGCTTTGGCTATATCCCAATAATTTTAGTATGTTGTCTCATTGTTGTTTTTATCTTTTATGAAATTATTGGTTCTGCGATTTGTCCTTTGACACATACATTCTTTAGGACTAAGTTATTTAGTCTCCAATTAATTTTTAATCTTTGCCTCCTCTTTGCTGGATATAATTTTGTTAGATTATAATTCATAAAAAATAATTTTAATATTTCTGATTTTTGCATTTGTCAACTCTTTAAGCAATGTGTCCAGCCATACCTGTTTTTTTGTTGTTGTTGTTTTTGTTTTTGTTTTTTTTTCTACTTTTGACTTTCACAGGATTGACTCCCAGGGACTCCTCCAATTTCTTCCTTAGCCTGCTTTGTACTATCTGGCTCACTCACTCTTGAGTTTTATTGAGTTTATGTTCTTGTCCCTAAAATAAGGAAAATAACTCTCATCCACTACCCAGGTTATTTAATTAGTTGGTCTTTCTGCCCCCATCCCCAATATGGCATAAATTTCCTAAACTTAGAAGAATCTACCTGGAATCTTAAGGATATTACAAAAATGTACAAAATAGCTTTGCTTAGTATAGCCATTCCCTGTAAAGGATAAAGCAAAAGAGGGTGGTGTAGTCAGAGGATCAATTACTAAAAAGAATTTCATACACTAAAGATAATGCTAGTTTTTTCCTGAGCAGAGTCAGGGTGTGGTGGGGGGTTGAGGGGGCACCATTTTTTGTGGAACTTCTTTCCCACTAGGGAAACATTTAAAGAGAAAAGAAAATAGGTTTTATTTCTGGAAACCATGCCCTTTGTTTTATTCATTCCCAGAATGTCTTCAGTGCATCTTTCCTTGGCAGTATGTCAGGCTTTCTGGGAGGCAGCGATCTGTGATAATAATGTCATTTTTGAAGTGTCATTAAAAAATTATCCCAACTGACATTACCCATTTGCCCAGGTAGAGTGAATATTTCAACAAGAGTATGAGGATATTAGGATAATGAATAATTATTAAAGATGGCTTATAATTATAGTAGAATCACATAATCTCAAAGATAGTGGGGACCTCAGAGAATATACATTCTAGTTTGTAGCAATATTGGGATTCTTCTCTATAGTATGCCTAATAAGTGATTATCTAGCATCATTTGAAGACACTTTTTAAAGGCTAAGTATTTGTAACTGCTTCCCCAGGTAGCTCACTTCATTTTGAATATCTCTCATGGTTAGAAAGTTTGTTTTCTCTTTATGTTTGGCTAAAATCTTTCTCTTCTTCAATTCCTCATACTGTTTCTTGCCTCTGGGAACCAGACAGAATAAATTTAAACTATCCATTGTCCCTCTGTCTTCTTCAGGCCACATCTGGAATATTGTCTTTAGTTATAGTAACATGAATTTCAGGCAGTCCACTGATAAGCTGCATAGCATATGGAAGAGGTTAGTCTTCTGATTGGGAAGAGTATAGAATTTGTGATATGTTAGGATCAGTTTAAGGAACTAAGTATATTTAGCCTGAAGGAAGAAAAAACATGGAGCATGGGGGAGAGGGGCATAATAGCTATTTTCTTGTGTTTGAAGGGCAATAACCTACAGCCTCCCACTATACTCTAGGCTCTGTGTTTCTTGTTTGGGATCATTAATTACATAGCTCATGGCTTGTGTCCCTATCCTACTGTCTATTGCTAGACCATATAAGAGATACATGAATACAATAGCAAAAAAAATTAAGACATAGAGAAATATACTGAATAGAATCAAATTTTTTAAAACATCCTCTGTACCCACATACAAATATATGTAATTTCCAATACTTCCCCAGATGGGAAAATGGGATAGAAACTTCTGGTGGTGAGGAGATGGGGAAAGACCTGTAGGAGGGTTGGAAATGAACCCATGGTTTATGGGCAGATAGGGTAAGGAAACTGATCATCAGACTCATGCCTCCTCTGAGCATAATCCTAGTAGCCAGCATAGAAACTGATTGACCTCCTTGGGCAAACTGGAGTTCTATGATGAATCTTGAAGACTATCTGGGAATCCTCTCTATTCTTCCAGGGTTCCTTTCTGTCTCTTATTTCTTTTAAAATCATACAAGGGCTACTTTGTATTTATGTCTCCAGTTTGATCTTCCTTTACACAGACATCTATAGATTAGCTAGAGCTTCTAATTCTAGGAGGCAAAGTTAATCTTATCTGTATCACTGAGGGATGGATGAGTTAATACCTGTGGTTCATGAAGGACAGAACTTATTGGATCTCATGTGAGGAAATAACAAACAGAAGTTTTACTGCCATCAGAGTATAATTTATACAGTCAGAAAGAGGGAATAGGTAAGTATTTGAGGAAACAGATCATAAGCCTAGCCCAATCAACACATAGTCTTAACGAGGAGCTCAGTTGTCTACACATCTGCTGTAACTCTCTCTGCCAAAAGCAGAGTAGCTAATAATTAATTTCTTGACTTGCCTTAATGATATTTTCATCCTTCATTGGTAGAGAAATCACCTTCAAAGGTAGAAGAACCAGCATAGGTTGTTTTCTGTGAAAATAAATGAGATTTTGCACAAAAATCCTGGGTAAAAAATAGGGGGAAAGGGATTGGCTGAAGCAATTGTTGGTAATTGATTCTCTTTCTTTTAGCTTTTCATTTTTTATGTTTGCAACAAACCCAGTGGAAATAAGTATTTATTTAGTACTGGTGTATTGTAGTCTTTGTATGTGAGAATATCTATCCTAGGATAAAATACAAACTGCTGTGTATGGCATTTAAAATCCTTCACAATCTTATTCTAGCCTGTCTTAGCAGACTTACTTCACATTACACTTCCTTATGCCTTCTGCCTTCTCCAGCCAAACTGATCTACTTACTGCACTCCAACACAACATTGCTCCTTTCCCCCTATTATCTTGCATAGTGGCGTCCCATGATTATACTCCATTACCTTCTCTCCCTCAGCTCAGGTGCCCATTTTTACACAAGGCCTTTCCTGATTTTCCTAGTTATTTATCTTCTCCCTCTGAAATTATTTTGTATATAGTTAGTATTTCCTTATCTATGTAGATTGTAAGCTCCTTAAGGTCAGGAACTATTTTCATTAGATCTGTGTATCCCTAGCACCTTGCACATTTGTTGTTGTTCAGTTGTTTCAGTCATGTCTGACCCTTCGTGATCTCATTTGTAGTTTCTTGGCAGAGATACTGGAGTGGTTTGCCATTTTCTTCTCCAGCAAATTTTACAGATGAGAAACTGAGGCAAACCAGGCTAAGTGACTTGCCCAGGTCACATAGCTAGGAAGTGTCTGAGGCCAGATTTGAACTCAGAAAGAGGAGTCTTCCTGACTTTAGGCCTGGCTCTCTATCCAGTACACCACCTAGATGATATGTCCTTGGACATAGCAGATACCTAATAGGTATTTATTGAATTGAATCGACAAAGGAAAATTAATTTTGAATGTGATTCTCCCCAATGAGTAACTTGCTGATAGAGTGGAAATGGCAGGAAGTGACCACTTTATCTTAGAATTTGGGAAGAGGAAAGGAAATCCGGGAATAATTTCACATACAACAGATTTCAAAAGGTCCAGAAAAGGGACAGGTAAGATTCCATGGCCTAAAATTCCATAAGGTATATAAACCCAGAAGACATGAGAATCTCTCAGGAATGAAATTCTAAGGACACAGAAAGAATTCTGGTGAGATGAAACTTAAGGAGTTGTGTAAAGAGGCAGATATGGCTGCAAAGAGAAGTCATCGAGTAATTTAGATTTTTAAAAGACCTTTAAAGGTGGCATCAAAGGAACAGACAATGAGTACAAAAACATGGTAAAATCTATAAGAATAGTGTCAGGGCTTAAAAAATAATTACAACAAAAAAGTTTTTAAAGCTTTGGTTGTTGTGTTTGTCCTTTGTTTTTGAAGAGGACCATGACATCAGGGAAATGATGATATGACTTGCAGTTGAGTTTGATTTGAGCGAGGGAGTGCTATGCAAGGTCACCAGCCTCACTTTCTCCTCCAGAGCTGTCTGGATCCAGTGGCCTGATATTCATCAGGATGATTGGAGATGATCCAGGATGCAATGGGAGACCCTGGCCCTTTTAGGCTAAGGCCTTTTCATGTACTCACTTAGAGTGAAATCAGAATCTACTGCAAGTCATGCTATCATTTCCCTGATGTCATGGTCCTCTTCAAAAATGAAAGACAAACGAAACTGGTGAGTAGACAGAGCAGCCTGAATGGGAACCCAACTAGTTGGGTAACTCAGCTCGTCCTCTCCCTCTCCTTCTCCCTCTTCCTCTCCTCCTCCTCTCTAAAGGAAGGTAAATTTTGATGGCCAGAAGCTGCCCACTTAACTTGGGGTTTACTGGCTAGATTCCTTCCTTCATTCCTTCCTTCCTTCCTTTCTTTCTTTCTCTCTCTCTCTCTCTCTCTCTCTCTCTCTCTCTCTCTCTCCCTCTCTCTCTTTCTTTCACAAAACCTTAAACCCAGTTCACTCTGAAGCTCATAGATTGGACCACAATAGTTCCCTGCCCAAGCTCCACTTAGTGGCTGTGTTTTGGGCCCTTCTGCCTTAGAGTGAATGTCAATGATAACTATTTCTTTTTGGAACAGCAACCCTGAGGGTCTTCCCCACCCACCTTGATTTTTTTTAATCTTTTTTTTTCTAATTAAAGGGGCCAACTGTTGACTCACTTCTTAAAGCTTTGGTAGAGAAAGGAGAAGTGAAAGACCACTTCTTGATTTGGATGGCATGCTGAGAGCTAATGATGGAAGGAAGATATACTGCTCAATCCTTATTTTCTGCTCTCTCTGCCAATAAGAATGATCTTTGGACTGGAAAAAATGGGACAAAATAACTAATAGGGAATTTATGCTCATGATAAGTAAAGAGATAATAAGAGAACACCTGGTTGCCCAGATAAGTTCAAGTCATTTGGCTCAGATGAACTGCATCCTAGAGTATTGAAAACTATAGATATGATTGGTAAACACTATCACTGGTTGTTGAAAAATCATAGTGTAAAAAATGCTATTCACTTCCAGAAAGAGAACTGATGAACTCAGCATACATTGAAGCATACTTTTTCACTTTATGTTTCTTGCTTTTTATTTAATTTTATCTTTTGCAATATGGCTAATATGGGGGAGGGAGTTCATAGAGTAGAAAATTATAAATATCTTAATTCTCAAAAAAAGAAAAAGCAGAAGAGAGCAGAGTCTTCAAACATTAGGCCAGTGAACATAACTTCAATTCTTGGCACAAGTTTGGAACATGCTATTAAAAAGATGAGTAGTGCAAATCTAGAAAAGGAAATAAAGATTAAAAAGAACCAGCAGGTCTTCATCAAGAACAGGTCATAACACTTATAAGAATGGTTACAGTGGAGTGTCTTGGGACTGTGTTTGTTCTTGTGCTATTTAATATTCCATGACTTAGATAAAAGCATAATTTCTGTGCTTTTCAAATTTACAGAACTTGGTAGAATAGAAAATATACTAGGGGAAGAGAGCTGGTATCTAGAAAGGTCTTGTCAGTCTAGAACATTGGGCTGAGTTGAATTTTAGTATTACATATGAAGTAAACAAATATTGACATCACAAGTACAAAATAGGGGAGGTGTGGCTAAATAAGTTCATTGGAAGAAAATCAAGATTTCACATTCCACATTATTCAACAATATGATATAGAATCTAAGAAATGCTTAGCATCCATGAATAAGGAGATGCTAATCCCCCTGCACTCTGCCCTGCTCAGACAACATCAGGAGTACTGTGACAATTCTGGGAAACACATTTAAAGAAAGACGTTGATAATCTGGAGAGTATCCAGAAGATGGCAACCAGGATGCCATAATAAGATCAGTTGCAAGAACTAGAAATGTTTAGCCTGGAGAAGAGAATGTTGAGGTGAGACATGATAGAGGTCTTCAAGTATTTGAAAGTTGTTTGTATAAAGGGATTTGACTTGTTATGTTTGGACTCAGAAAGCAGAACTAGAAACAATGGAAGGAATTGGCAAAGATGCAAATTTAGGTTGGATGTAATTGAAAATTTAACAATCAGAGCTATTCTAAAATAGAACAGGTTGCCTCAGGAGGTCACAAATTTCCTTTAACTTGAGGTCTTTTAACAAAAGCTGGATGATCGTTTGTTCAGTAGGGGAATTATTTTTTATGGATGGGTTGGACCAGATGGTCTCTGTGGCTCCTTTAAACAATGATATTCTGTGATTCCATGAACTCCCTGGGTTGCCTCAAACATCTCCTCTCTCCTTTAATCAAAGGCTAGATGACTATTTATTATGTTATAGTGGAGATTCTTGTTCAGGTATAGTTTGCACTAGATGGCCTCTGAGATCCCTTAAATCTTGGAATGTCTGGAGGAAAATCTCCTCCAGGCTAAATGTCCCCAGTTCTTTTGACAGATTTTCAAATCACATGTTCTTGAAGCCCTTTGCCATCTTTGTCAATGTCCTCTGGATAAATTCTAGCTTGTCTGTAGGGTGTCAAGAACTAAACAATGTGGTATCTAGTATTAAACGTAATTTACCGGATATCATCTGATTCAGGAAGAGTACGGTGGTACTATCATAAGGATGTGATTATTAGGATATGATGTAACCGTTTGAGATATGAAGAATTAAACTGGCCATGACAAAGCAATATTGAGAAATAAGCATACACTTTGTTTTATACAGCACTTTAAACAATACCAAATCAAATGCATCTTATTGGATGTTGCAGGTTTCCAGTGTTTAGACTGTTCGGTCCACTTGTCTTTGTAGAAGAGTAAACAAACAGGGGGTCAGTGAGGAGAGGTTTAGAGACTTGCAATAATTACCACCTAAATGAGTGGTTATTGGTGCAGAACAATCCTTCAAACACCTAGGTAGTGGGAGCTTTGAAGCTAGAGGAAAAAGAGCTGTGCTTATTAAGCTATAATTAAAATGAAGCCTTTAGCCTGACTGGGTAAGTAGTCTGTTCTCACCGGGTTCATAGAAATACTTCTTTGAGGCAGAATAAGAAAAGCTAGATTGGGAAGTGTACTAATAGGTGACATTTATATAGTGAATCACATGTGTTATCTAATTTGGACCTCACATTAATCCTGAGATAGTTAGTATGGGTATTACTATCCCCATTTTAGAGGTAGGGAAAATAGTGCAGAGAGGTTAAGGGAAACACATGTTCTCACAAGTAATGTTAGAAGTAAAACCCAGGACTTCCTAATGCCAAGTTCACCAGTCTTTCTTTATTATCACATTGCCTCAACCTTCTCTGGCAGACTTTTATAAGTTATGATTGATTGTTGCAGATTTCTCCTTGCCTCCATCTCTCCAAAATGTTGGTCTCCCACCAGCTCCCCTTATAATAACCTTTGGCCCATTGATCCCAAAAGGAAAAAGTATATCATACTAATTCTCTAGTTCAAGTAGTCCTACAGTCAATCAGTAGAAGACAGGTTACAGTACACAGACAATGATTTTCTTTAAAAATGCAAAGTTCAAAATGATGAATATGGAGTCAGAAAACTGGGTTTGATTTCTGATCCCACTGCTTGGTACTGACGAACTTCCTTGGGCCTCAGTTTTCTTATCTGCAAAACAAAAAGGTTACAACAGACGATCTGTAAGTCCCCTTTCAGGTATAAGTCCCATGAATACATGAACCTGTGTTGCATGACAAGCAGAAAAGTGGAAAGTTCTATCTAGGAGGCTAGTTTACCCTTAGGGAGATGAGCTGATGAGATTACATGGCACCAAGGCCATGTCAGAACAAGGGGAAGATGCCTCCCCAGTTGTGATTGTGTCTGGTCTGCAGTAGTCCTGTGAGACTTGGACTCAGCATAGGCAACAGAGCTGCAACGTCTGAAGATTTTCCTCAGTGCCACCTGTACTATCTATATTCAGCATCAGATATTAAGATGGATTCACCAACAACAAAGCCCTAGAGCACAGCCAGGCCAGGTTTCTTGATTGAAATCTCTTGTTCTGGTGTCAAGGATACCTTAAAGGAGGCTGCCCAGTCATGATAAACTGAAGGGGACTCACTACAAAAAAATTGGGGGCAAAATAAATGATTTAAAAATTAAATGTTTTATAAAGGATATTATTTAAGAAACGTATACTTCAATTAAGGGCATGTACTTGCTTCTTGCTTAATCATTTTTTACATCTAAATTAATTCATTTTGGTTAGTACAGTGGAAAGACCATTGAATTTGGAGTCAGAGGACCGGGGTTCAAATTCCTCTTCTGACTCTCACAAAGTCACTCTGTGTGACCTTGGGCAAATCACTTTGCTGAAAGTTTCCTCATATGTAAAGTGAGAGGATTGGACCAGATGGCCCCTGAGATCCCCTCCTGCTTTAAATCTATATTTCTGTGATCATTACAATTTTAGTTCTGCCCTCAAGTTCTTGTCAATATAAAAATGAATGCTCTTAAGAGTTGCTAACTCTCATGAATGCAGTACAATTTAGATACTGAGGAGCTCTTTTGCACAGGATTTATTCAACCTTTTTCATATATATGCATATACATACATCTACACACATGTGTAGATGGACATATATATATATATGTCATAGGTACCAGACTCTCACTAGGACTGTCCATTTGTTATCTCTCACCTGTTACATGAACAGTTCACCTCTTTCCCTGGTCTCCTCTGGGATATTCTCTCCTCTCTGGGGTTTTTTGTACTGGGGAGATAAGTACTCCTTGGACTTGTATGATACTGTCCTATTATGGTTGTCATACCTATTTGGCTAATTCTTCTAGATCTTCTCTGCAGGATCATTATATATTTCTTGCCTGCTTTGCATGGGTATACCTCAGGGCTCTGCAGTCAGCCTTTTTTTCTCTATGATTTTTCTTTTGGTGATCAAATCAGTTTCCTAGGATTCAGCTATCATCTCTAAATAACTTACTCCCAAATTTACATATCAAGCCCATATCTCTCTCCTAAAATCCAGTCTATATCTCCTTTTCCTAGGGGGGACATCTCCACATGGATGTCCCATAGGGATTTCAAATTTGGCATGTCTCAAACTGAACTCATTATCTTACCCTCTACTATCTTCAGGGAGAAAAACACTTTATTAAAAGAAATATTTAGGGAAACTACATTTTACTGAAAGTTAACATGAGGTGTGAATTTATTTCAGTACTTAGCACATATGCAGTCTTGTGACATATAGGGCTGCATATAACTTCTAGATGCTTAAGGCATAGCTTCTAAATACTTACTAGAAAAACAATTTTTCTTATACATGTAATAATCAGTTTGCCCCCAATCAGCTCTAAATAACTCTGACTCACCAAAATAAATAAACAAGAAAAGAGTTAAGGACTTGAATAGAATTTTAGAAAAATTAGATATGATAGACTTCTGGCACTTATTTTTTTTTTCTCTTAACAATTATTTTATTATTTAATATTTTAGTTTTCAACATTGCTTTCCAAAACATTTTGAGTTACAAATTTTCTCCCTATTTCTACCTTCCCCCACACTCCAAGATGGCATATATTCTGATTACCCTGTTCCCCAGTCAGCCCTCCCTTCTGTCACCGTTTCTCCCCCATCCCATTTCCCCTTTTTTCTTATAGGGTAGGATAGATTTCTATGCCCCATTCCCTATATATCTTATTTCTCAGTTGCATACAAAAACAGGTTTTTTTGAGCATCTGCTTTTAAAACTTTGAGTTCCAAATTCTCTCCCTTCTTCCCTCCCCACCCACCCTCCCTAAGAAGGCAAGCAATTCAACATAGGCCACACATGTATCATTATGTACAACACTTTCACAATACTCATGTTGTGAAAGACTAAATATATTTCCCTCCATCCTATCCTGTTCCCCTTTATTCAGTTTCTCCCTTGACCCTGTCCCTTTTCCAAAGTGTTTGCTTTTGATTACCTCCTCCCCCTCTCTGCCCTCCCTTCTATCATCCCCCCTTTTTTATTCCCTTCCTCCTACTTTCCTGTGGGTTAAGATACCCAATTCAGTGTGTATGTTATTCCCTCCTCAGGTCAAATCTGATGAGAGCAAGATTCATTCATTCCCCCTCACCTGCCCCCTCTTGCCTTCCAACAGAACTGCTTTTTCTTGCCACTTTTATGTGAGATAATTTACCCCATTCTATCTCTCCCTTTCTCCCTCTCTCAATATGTTCCTCTCATCCCTTAATTTTATTTTTTTAGATATCATCCCTTCATATTTAACTCACCCTGTGCCCTGTCTACACACACACACACACACACACACACACACACACACACATATATATATATATATATATATATATACATGTATGTATGTATGTATGTATGTATATTCCCTTCAGCTACCCTAATACTGAAGTCTCAGGAATTATACACATCATCTTTCTGTGTAGGAATGTAAACAAAACAGTTCAACCTTAGTAAGTCCCTTATGATTTCTCTTTCATGGTTACCTTTTCATGCTTTTCTTGATTCTTGTGTTTCAAAGTCAAATTTTCTATTCAGCTCTGGTCTTTTCACTGAGAAAGCTTGAAAGTTCTCTATTTTATTGCAAGTCCATATTTTGCCTTGGAGTAAGATACTCAGTTTTGTTGGGTAGGTGATTCTAGGTTTTAATCCTAGCTCCACTGACCTCCAGAATATCATATTCCAAGCCCTTCAGTTCCTTAATGTAGAAGCTGCTAGATCTTGTGTTATCCTGATTGTGTTTCCACAGTACTCACATTGTTTCTTTCTGACTGCTTGCATTGTTTTCTCCTTGACCTGGGAACTCTGGAATTTGGCTACAATATTCCTAGGGGTTTGCTTTTGGGGATCTTTTTCAAGAGGTGATCAATAGATTCTTTCAATTTCTATTTTACCCTCTGGTTCTAGAATATCAGGGCAGTTTTCCTGGATAATTTCTTGAAGGATGATGTCTAGGCTCTTTTTTTGATCATGGCTTTCAGGTAATCCAATAGTTTTTTTAAATTATCTCTCCTGGATCTATTTTCCAGGTCAGTGGTTTTTTCCCATGAGATATGTCTTCCATTTTTTCATTCCTTGGGTTCTGTTTTATAATATCTTGATTTCTCAAAAAGTCACTAGCTTCCACTTGCTCCAATCTAATTTTTAAGGTGGTATTTTCTTCAGTGGTCTTTTGGACTTCCTTTTCCATTTGGGTACTTCTGTCTTTCAAAGCATTCTTCTCCACATTGGCTCTTTGGAGCTCTTTTGCCATTTGGGTTAGTCAATTTTTAAGGTGTTATTTTCTTCAGTATTTTTTGGGTCTCCTTTAGCAAGTTGCTGACTTGTTTTTGTGGTTTTCTTGCATCACTCTCATTTCTCTTCCCAATTTTTCCTTTACTTCTCTTACTTGCTTTTCTAAATCCTTTTTGAGCTCTTCCATGGCCTGAGACCAATTTGTATTTTTCTTGGAGGCTATTGATGTAGGCTCTTTGACTTTGTTGACTTCTTCTGGCTGTATGTTTCAATCTTCTTTGTCCCAAAAAAAAGATTCTAGAGTCTGAGTCTGAGTCTGTGTCCTTTTTCACTGCCTGGCCATGTTCCCAGCCAACTACTTGACCTTTGAGCTTTTTGTCAGGGTATGACTACTTGTAGAGTAGAGAGTACTTTATCCCAAGCTTTAGGGGCTGCTCTACTGTTTTCAGAACTACTTCTACTCCACTGTTACTGCAAGCTCTGCCACAGCTCCTCCCCCAAGAACCACCAACCAGGATTGTGACCCATATCCAAGCAGGGCAAAGCAAGCCCTGCATTCCTGCTCTGGTCTGCCACTTGATTCCTCCCATTGTGTGAACCAAGGACTCCAGAAATAGCTGACACCAGAGCTCCACTGCCACAGCACCTCTGCCACCCCCAGGGCTGGTGGCCAGACCACTCTCTAACCCGATCTAGCAGTTTACCCACTAACCTGCTCCATGGTCTTTGGCGTTTGTGGGTTGAGAAGTCTGGTAACTGCCACAGCTCAATGATTCATGGCCCTAAGGCCTGCTGTGGTTGACTCCCAGTCTGGTCTGTCCTGGCATGACCCATGCTAGGCTGCGCTCTGCTCCCAGCACCGTGTAATAGACCCTTCCCAGCAACCATCCAGGCAGTCTGGAGCTGCAAACCTGCTTCCCTCTTTTATTTCTTGGGTTCTGCAGCTCTAGAATTTGTTCAGAGCCATTTTTACAGGTGTTTAGAGGGATTTGGGGGAGAGCTTAAGCAAGTCCCTGCTTTCCAGCCTCCATCTTGGCCACCTCTGGCACTTATTGAATGGAAAGGGAAAGAAGTATAAATATTTCTCAACACCTTTACAAAAAATTGATCAAGTCTTAGGACATAAAAACCTCACAAACAAATTCAAAGAAGCAGAAATATTCACATCTTTTACTAATGGTAATACAAAAAATTATATTAAAGAGCCATTGAAAAAATGTTAAAGATCATCTAGAGACTAACTTAATCCTAAAGACATGTCAAGTAATAAATCATAGAAATGATAAATCATGACAATGAGACAGCATTCTAAAATTTGGGGGGTGCAGCCAAAGCGGTTACCAATTTCTCTCTTCCCATCACCGAAGTTCATAGCAGGAGTCATCTTCAACTCTTGATTCTCCCTCACTCCCATCACAGAGATTGCCAGGTCTTATGGATTCTGATGCCATAGAATATTATATTTTATACCCATCTTTTTCTTCTCACTCAGAAAACAACCACTCTATATCAGGCCCCTCTTATCTCTCCTGTGGACTACTGAAATAGACTCCTAATGCCTTCAGCTGCTCTTCTCTCTAATTCATCCTCCATACCACCAACCAACCAATATGCCCAAAGAACAAATCTGGCCATATCATAGCCCTGCTCAAGAAGTTTGATTGGTGCCTCATTACCTCTAAGATAAAATTATCTATTTCTTTAGGCTGATTTTACATAATGGCACTTTATATACATTCCAAGCAAGCTTGTCTACTTGTAGTGTCCACTGTATTCCATCTCTTCCCTCAGCACCTTTGCACAGGATATTTCTCATAACTAGAATAGTCTTGCTTCTCACCTCTACTTCTTGCTGATTTTTTCACTTATCCAATCCAAATTCTCTCCCTCCAGCCCCTCTCCCACCCATTGAGAATGCAAGAAATATGATATCCATTATACATGTGAAAGCATTGAAAACATATTTCCATATTAGCCATGTTGCAAAAAAAAAAAGAAAAATAAAGTGAAAAAATATGCTTTCATCTGTGCTCAAAGTTCATCAGTTCTCCCTCTGGAGGTAGATAGTATTTTTCACTATGAATTCTTTGGAATTGTCAAGGATTATTGTATTGATCAGAGTAGCTAAGTCTTTCATGTTATTGTATACAATGTTCTCCTGGCTTTGCTCACTTCATTTTACATCAGTCCATATAAGTCTTCTAGGTTTTTCTGAAACCATCCCTTTCATCATTTCTTACAGCACAATATGTTCCATCACAATCATATACCACAACATGTTCAGCCATTCCCCAATTAATGGATATCCGTTCAATTTCCAATTTTTTGCCATCACAAAAAGAGTAGCTACAAAATTTTCTTGTCCATATTGGTCCTTATCTTTTCCTTTTGTTCTCTCTGGAATACAGAATTAGTAGTGGTATGGCTGGGTCAAAGGGTATGCACAGGTTTATAGCCCTTTGGGCATAGTTCCAAATTGTTTTCCAGAAAGGTTGGACCAGTTCACAACTCCACCAACATCACATCAGTATACCTATTTTTCCACATCCATTCCATTATTTGTCATTTTCCTTTGCTAGATGTTAGTCAATCTGATAGGAATCAGGTGGTACATCAGAGTTATTTTAATTTTCGTTTCTCTAATTATTAGTGATTTAGAACTTTTTTATGTGACAATTGATGACTTTAATTTCTTCTTCTGAAAAGTGCCTGTTCTCATCCTTTGACAATTTATCAATTGAGTAATGGCTTATTTTTTATTATAAACTTGGCTTAGCTCCTTATATATTTGAGGAATGAGATCTTTATCAGAGAAGCTTGCTATAAAATATTTCTTCCACTTTCTTATTTTCCTTCAAGTTTTAGCTACATTGGTTTTGTTTGTCCAAAACCTCTTTAATTTCATGTAATCAAAACTATCCATTTTACTTCCTGTGATCCTCTCTATCTCTTGTTTGGTCATAAATTCTTTCCTCATCCATCGGTCTGAGAGGTAACATTTTCCCATTTTCCCTTATTTTGGTTGTGATACTATCCTTTGTATATAAATCATGTACTTATTTTGACTTTATTTTGGCATACAGTGTAAGGTGTTGCTTTATGCCTAGTTTCTGCCAAACTGCTTCCTAGTTTTCCCAGGCTTTTTGTCAAATAGTAAGTCTTGCCCCCAAAGCTTAGATATTTGGGTTTATCAAACCTTACATTACTGTAGACATTTACCTCTGTATGTTTGTACCTAATTTATTCCACTGATCAACCACTCTATTTATTATCCAGTGCCAGATTGTTTTAATGTTTACCACTTTGTAGTATAGTGTGAGTTCTGGTACTGCTAAGTCACCTTCCTTCACTTTTTTCCCCAACTGATTCTCTTGATATTCTTGTCTTTTTGTTCTTCCAGATTAATTTTGTTATTATTTTTCTAGCCCTAGAAAATAATTCTTTGGTAGTTTGATTGGTCTGGCACTGAATAAGTAAATTAATTTAGGAAGTATTGTCATTTTTAGTATATTGGCTTGGCCTACCCATGACCAATTAATATTTCTCCAATTGATTAGGTCTGTCTCTATTTGTTTGAAAAGTGTTTTATAATTGTGTTTATATAGTTCCTATATGTGTCTTGGCAAGTAGACTCCCAAGTGTTTTATATTGGCTGCAATTATTTTAAAATGGAATTTCTCTTTCTTTTTCTATCTAATTTTGTCGGCAATATATAGGAATAGTGGTGATTTGTGTGGATTTATTTTATGTCCTACAACTTTGCCAAACTTGCTAATTGCTTTGACTAGTTTTTTAGTTGATTCTCTTCGGGTTCTTTAAGTATATCATCATATCATCTGCAAAGAGAGATATTTTTATTTTCTTCTTGCCTATTCTTATTCCTTCAATTTCTTTTTTCTTGTCTTATTGCTATAGCTACCATTTATAGTGCAATATTAAATAATAATGGTGATAATGGACATTCTTGCTTCACCCCTTATCTTATGGGGAAGACTCCTAGTTTATCTTCATTTCAGATAATGCCTGTTCAGAGATAATACTTATCATTTTAAATGAAGCTCAATTTGTTCCTATGTTTCCTAATGTGTTTTTTTTAAAATAGGAATGGGTGTTATACTTCATCAAATACTTTTTTGCATCTATTGAGATAATCGTATGATTTTTGTTGTTTTGTTGATATGGTTAATTATGTTCATAGTTTTTCTAATATTGAACCATCTCTGCATTCCTGGTATAAATATCACCTGGTTGCAGTGCATGATCTTTGTGATATATTGCTGTAGTCTCCTTGCCAGTAATTTATTTAATTTTTTGCATCAATATTCATTAGGAAAATTGGTCTATAGTTTTCTTTGTCTTTGCTCTTCCTAGCTTAGGTATCAAAAACACATTTGTGTCATAGAAGGATTTCTGTAGGACTCCTTTACCTATTTTTAAAGCAGTTTATGTACTATTGGAATTAATTGTTCTTTATGTTTGTTAGAATTTGCTTGTAAATCCATCTAGTTCTGGGAATTTTTTTCTTTGAGAGTTAACAAATAGTTTGTTCCATTTTTTTTTCTAAGGTAAGGGCTATTCAAGTATTCTATTTCCTCTTCTGTTAATCTGAGAAATTTATGTTTTTTTAAATATACATCCATTTCATTTAGATTGTCAGTCTTCTGGCATATAATTGGGCAAAATTACTCTTAATAATTGCTTAAATTTCATCTTCATTGGTAATGTTTCTAATCCATTTTGCTATTTGTTTCCATTTTATGGGTTAGTTCCTCCCACTGGCATTCAGTATTATGATTGCCAACTGCATTTCCCTCCATCCTATTATCTTATGTTTATCCTTTTATTTTTTAACACTGTCCCTCCTCAAAAGTCTGTTTTGCATCTGACTGCTATCTCCCTTAATCTGCCCTACCTGTTATCATCCCCCTTTTCTCTTAGCCCTTTCACCTCCTACTTCCATGTTGGGTAAGGTGAATTTCTATATCCGACTCCGTGTGTGTATGCATGTATACACACTTTCTTTTTTAAAAGCAACTCAGATAAGAGTTTCAAACTTTAAGCATTGACCATTTCTCACCCACCATGCTTCTCTCCATTGAAAAAAAAAACAAATAAAAAAGCCACCTCTTACATGCTTTTATGTGAGATAATTTCCCCCATTCTTTCTCTTCCTTCCCCCTTCTCCCCACACATCTTTCTTTCTCAGCCTCCCACTTTTCTTTTGGGATCATTCCTGCATAATAGACTAACACTTATGCCCTCTGTCAGTGCTAATGATGATAAAGTTCTTGAGGGTTACATGTATAATCTTTGCATTTAGATATGTAAATAAATATATGGATAGATTCTATCTGTAGCTATAGAGATAGCATAAGATATCTATCTCTATAGAATATATCTATAGAGATATAGATATAGAATATATAAATATGGAATGGATATAGATAGAATACATAGATATAGAATATATCTATATAGATATAGATAGCATATATATAGAATATATCTATACAGATAGATATCTTATAGCTGTCTATATCTATCACATCTTTGTAGTAGAAAATAAACTTCCTGAGTGCCTAGCATTATTGTGCCTGTCAAATGGCAGGTGTTTAATAAATGTTTGTTGACTTTAATTGAATTACACATTTCTTAAACGATATTCCTCATGGCATTTATTATGCATAGGTCACCATGAGGCATATGTTACAGCTCTCCCTCTTCATCTCCTTCCTAGATTTCTTGGCTTCTTTCAAGTCTCAACTAAAATCCCACCTTTTGCTGGAAGCCTTCTCCAACCCCCTTTAATTCTAGTACCTTCCCTCTGTTAATTATTTCCCATTTGTCCTATGTTGGATGTTGTCTCCTCCATTAGATTGTAAACTCCTTTAAGACAGGGACTAGTTTTGTATTTCTTTATATCCCCAGTGCTTAGCATAGTGCCTGACACATACTGAGTGCTTGATAATTGTTTCTGGACTGACTGACTTGTCCCCACCATGCATTTTTTTCATTGACCTTTGGGTCATCTGCAACTTTGATTCTTTGGAGTTTGTGATATTCCAAGATTTGCAACCATACAGCCCCACTAGGCAAACATTTGCATTCCAAATGGGGTCTTTTGTGCCAGGGAGAAGCTTGGAATTATTAAAAACAAAACACCATTTCCCAAATGTAAACCAAGCTTCTCCCATCTTCCTATTCAATTCCCCACTAATTGTCCATTCTCTATGTCTGTACAGATTGACAAGTTCTAGAGACTGTCCATTGAACTTCATGTCATAATCTTGATAGTAAACATTCCTTATTCATTTGGCTGAGAGTTAAGCTGAACTCTTTTGAGTGATTATGTATCCTATTTTGGAGGCTTTGCAATGCTCTTAGGTTTGATATAGTAAGCATCTTGCCATCTGCAAACGAGTATACAGAGGCACTCACAATTTACATGTTTTTGCCTTTATGTGTCTCTACATATACCAGCACTGACTTTCATGTTTGTGTCTTGCTCAGATGCCACTTCCTTTGTGAAACCTTCCCTGATACCCCACACTATTGTTAATGGCCTCTCCCTCCACAAATTAGTGGGAGTTGACTTATTTGTGTGCCAAATTGTTTCCTCTCAGTAAAATGTAAAATCCTTGAGGCCAGGAACTAATTTGTTTTGTCTTTGTATGCCCAGTGCGCAGCACAATGCCTTCCTTGTACACAGTAAGGTCTTAATAAGTGTTGAATTACATTGGACTTACACATCTCTTATTCATGATTTCTAACCTATTAACCTTGGGTGTCTTTCCTGCAGTTCCTAATGTTTTCCTTTTGCTAGTGGAATTTATGATGTCTGTATACAATGGTTCTCCATCATCAGCCCTTGCTAGCTCTGATTTTCTTTCATTTCCTTTATCCTCAAAGTGTTCTCTTTGGATTTCCTGCCTGTATTACAATATCCTATTTAGTATTCAGAAAATCAGTTTACCTATCACTGCAAATTATCTGGGTATATAGATATCCTCTTTTCTTTCTTTCGTATCTCTAAGAGAACACTAATGCCATACATTTACATAGTTCTCACATAGTTACTTTCTCAAAACCTTATGAAGTAGGCAGAGGAAGTATTATTCTTCCCATTTACAGAAAAGACATCAAAGGATTAAATGACTTGCCTAAGACCACATATCTACTTAGTGGCATAGGCAAGATAAGAACCCACCTCTCCTGATTCTTAGTCTCATACCCTTTCCACTAGGTCATGTTGCCTTCCTTGATATTAAGCAACTTTATTTTCCCCTGTAGATTTAGTATCTCCTTCCATTTGGGGTTAAAAACTCCCTCATCAAGACTTTTTCCTTCAAGTTTGATTTAGAACTTTGCTATCATTTCTCCCTGTCTAATCTTGACCATCCTCCTCTCCCCTCACTATTCTTGTATACTTCTCCTACTCTTAGCTCCCTACCTTCTCTCCTACAGCCTTTCTTTTGAGACAAGTTTCTTCTTTGAGTCCCATTTTCTTAAGTTTATTTTTTCAGTTTCTGTTAGCTGTGCCTACACACTTTTCTTGGTCTGCTTTTGTGACCTTGCCTATATTTATCTGAAACCATACTATAAGCTCTTCAGAAAATGGACTTGCATGATTCTTTTAAGTGTCATATACAATTTAAAACTCTGGTAAATCGGGCAGTTACTGTAAATAGCAAAAATGATCATCAATAGTAGTCAGATGGAATGAGAACACAATACCTCCATAGTCTTCTAAATAGCTCAGGAATCCTGAGATCTTTTCACAGGATCACAGATAAGAGCTGGAAGGAATATTAGATGAATCCCCTCATTTTACAGATGAGGAAATTGAGTCCCACAGAGATTAAATGACTTGCCCAAGGTCACATGGGTAGTATCAGAGGTGACATCTGAAGCCACGTCCTCTGACCCTGGAGCCAGTGCTACTTCTACTGTGTCTACCAGCTTCCCTATCTTGAAACTATCTATCAAGACATTTATACTTCTATTCATGTCTTCCCAGGATTAATTCTAGTAAATAACAGCTGAGTCCTGTCCCCCTGACTTTAACATTTATTATAATTCTTTGAAGAGCTGGGTCATTTTTCTCACATATGTGCATTATTGCTGGAGGTTGGATTCCAACAAACACCAACAAACACAACAGTATTGTGTTCGTATTGATAGCATTTGTTTTTACATCACCTACCTTTCCAAATATATCTCTCCCCTGAAACTATTTTAACTGTCTTTTTTTTCCTTTTTACATTGTCACCTGAAAGAACTGGATCTGAATTCCCTTCCTGTTGCTTTCTGTGGATACCTCTCACCACTATAACTGCATATGGCAGAACTATAGTAATGGGGAACACTATCCACAGAGGACATGAAGTGCATGCATGTGTGTGTGTGTGTGCACATGCACACACACATTCACACTTTAAAGATTATAAGCCTGAGGGCAACACCATAGAGAACTGTTAACAACCAAGTAATTTATCTTTAACTTCACCTACTGTTTTTTATTTGAAAGAGTTGAGTGAGGAAGTCTCCTCTAAACTTCAATGTGTAATATAAACAAGGAAGTTTTTTTTTCTTATTGGACAGGTGGCACAGTAGATAGAGTGTGGATCTGGAGTCAGGAAGACTCATCTTCTGAGTTCAAATCTGGCCTCAGACGCTTGCTAGCTAGGTGACCTTGGGCAAGTCACTTAACTCTGCCTCAGTTTCTTCATCTATAAAATGAGCTGAAGAAGGAATAACAAATGACTCTAGTATGTCTGCAAAGAAATCTCCAAATGGGGGCATGAAGAGTCAGACATGACTCACACAAATAAACAACGACAATATGTTTCTTCCCACTTGTAAGGATGTGTGTGTGTGTGTGTGTGTAGCAAAACCTTTATTTGATTTCTGGGAGCCTCTTATTTTTTGGCCTTTGGAGCAGCTTTCCAGGCAGGGGCTGCCTTCTGGGTAGGTCCCTTCTGAGCAGGTCCCTTCTTGGCTGGGACCTTCTGACCCTTCTGGGGACAAGCAATTCAACATAGACCAAATGCATATCATTATGCAAAACCCTTCCACAATACTCATGTTGTGAAAAACTAACTATATTTTGCTCCTTCCTATCCCATCGCCCTTTATTCAATTTTTCACACTTGACTCTGTCCCTTTTCGAAAGTGTTTGCTTTTGATTACCTCCTCCCCTCTCTGCCCTCCCTTCTATCATCCCCCCTTTTTTATCCCCTTCCTGCTACTTTCCTGTGGGGTAAGATACCCAATTCAATGTGTATGTTATTCCCTTCTCAGCTCAAATCTGATGAGAGCAAGATTCACTCATTCCCCCTCACCTGCCCCCTCTTCCCTTCCAACAGAACTGCTTTTTCTTGCCACTTTTATGTGAGATAATTTACTCCATTCTCTCTCCCCTTCTCCCTCTCTCAATATATTCCTCTCTCATCCCTTAATTTTATTTTTTTAGATATCATCCCTTCATATTCAACTCACCCTGTGCCCTCTGTCTACACACACACACACATGTATGTGTGTGTGTGTGTGTATATATATATACATATATATATATGTATATGTATATATGTATATTCCCTTCAGCTACCCTAATACTGAGGTCTCAGGAATTACACACATCATCTTTCCATGTAGGAATGTAAACAAAACAGTTCAACTTTAGTAAGTCCCTTATGATTTCTCTTTCTTGTTTACCTTTTCATACTTCTCTTCATTCCTGTGTTTGAAAGTCAAATTTTCTATTCAGCTCTGGTCTTTTCACTGAGAAAGCTATTTTATTGCAAGTCCATATTTTGCCTTGGAGTATGATACTCAGTTTTGTTGGGTAGGTGATTCTTGGTTTTAATCCTAGCTCCACTGACCTCTGGAATATCATATTCCAAGTCCTTTGATCCCTTAATGTAGAAGCTGCTAGATCTTGTGTTATCCTGATTGTGTTTCCACAATACTCACATTGTTTCTTTCTGGCTGCTTGCAATATTTTCTCCTTGATCTGGGAGCTCTGGAATTTGGCAACAATGTTCCTAGTTTTCTTCTTGAGATCTTTTTCAGGAGGCAATTGGTAGATTCTTTCAATTTCTATTTCATCCTCTGGCTCTAGAATATCAGGGCAGTTCTCCTAGATAATTTACTGAAAGATGATATTTAGGCTCTTTTTTTGATCATGGCTTTCAGGTAGTCCAATAATTTTGAAATTATGTCTCCTGGATCTATTTTCCAGGTCAGTGGTTTTTCCAATGAGATGTTTCATGTTGTCTTCCATTTTTTTCATTCCTTTGGTTCTGTTTTATAATATCTTGATTTCTCAAAAAGTCACTAGCTTCCACTTGCTCCAATCTCATTTTTAAGGTAGTATTTTCTTCAGTGGTCTTTTGGACCTCCTTTTCCATTTGGCTAATTCTGCCTTTCAAGGCATTCTTCTCCTCATTGGCTTTTTGGAGCTCTTTGGCCATTTGAGTAAGTCAATTTTTTAAGGTGTTATTTTCTTCAGTATTTTTTTGGGTTTCCTTTAGCAAGTTGTTGACTTATTTTTCATGATTTTCTTGCATCACTCTCATTTCTCTTCCCAATTTTTCCTTTACTTCTCTTACTTGCTTTTCTAAATCCTTTTTGAGCTCTTCCATGGCCTGAGACCAATTTGTATTTTTCTTGGAGGCTTTTGATGTAGGCTCTTTAACTTTGTTGACTTCTTCAGGTTGTATGTTTTGGTCTTCTTTGTCAACAAAGAAAGATTCCAAAGTCTGAGTCTGAATCTGAGTCCATTTCCGCTGCCTGGCCATGTTCCCATCCAACTACTTGACCCTTGAGCTGTTCATCGGGGTATGACTGCTTGTAGAGTATAGAGTACTTTGGCGCAAGCTTGAGGGGCTGCACTGTAGTTTTCAGAGCTATTTCTACACAGCAAGCTCTGCCACAGCAGTGCTCCTCCTCCCCCAAGAACTACCAACCAGGATCACGAATTAGATCTAAGCAGGCTCTGCACTCCTGTTCTGATCTGCCACTTAATTTCTCCCACCAGGTGGGCCTGAGGCCAGAAGCAACTGCAGCTGTAGTTCTGTAAGCAGCCTCAGAGCTGCACCACCTCCACTGCCTCCAGGGCAGTGGCCTACCACGAACTCCTTTCACTACATCCCCGCAGTTTTTCCCACTAACCTTCTCTGTTGTCTTTGTTGTTTGTGGGTTGAGAAGTCTGGTAACTGCCACAGCTCACTGATTCAGGGCACTATGGCCTGTTCTGCCCAGCTCCCAGTCTGGTTGGTCCCGGCGCAGCCCACGCTGGGCTCTGCTCCACTCCACTCCCAGAGCAGTGTGATAGACCTTACCCAGCGACCATCCAGGCTGTCCTGGGCTGGAGCCCTGCTTCCCTCTGTTATTTCATGGGTTCTGCAGTTCTAGAATTTGTTCAGAGCCATTTTTTTCATATTTGGGGGGTCCTGGGGGAGAGCTTTAGGCAAGTCCCTGCTTTCCAGCCACCATTTTGGCTCTGCCCCCCAAGGGGATCTTCTTGAGGGAGACCTTTGCAGTAAGTGCCTTCTGGGCAGCTCCCTTCTTAGGAGACCCATTCTGGACTGCCTTCTGGAGCTTCTTTACCTCATTCTTGATAATTCTGTTTCTCATTTTCTTAGCCTTCATGACTTTATAATGGTCAAAATCTGTCATCTTAGCTTTCCTCTCTCTGGCTTCGATCTTCTTGGCCCATCTTGTGGCTTTCCATGTTGTGCTGATCTTTTCTTTCTCCCAAGCAGCCCAGACATTCTTCTGATGAGCACTGTGTGGGAACTTGAGCACGACGTCTGTAAGTTGCATACATTTAAATGGCATGGCCCTCCTCCTCACACCACTGCATGGGCCATCAACCAAAGCCCTGTTCTGATCAATAATATCCACAATAGCCACCAGCTTGCCAGCGTGTGGGCCCAGAGGAAATGTAGGCCACTCAGCCAATTTCCACATGGTGCTTGAATACCATGTTGGCAGCGCCGAACAAGAAGCACTTGTAAGGATTTTGAAAGACCAATGACTCAGCTCTGTCTATTGTTGTGAATTGGCTCTTGTAACGATCTATCTATCTTTCTATCTGTATGTCTATCTATCTATCTACATATGTACATATATGTATATATGTTTGTGTGTGACACACACACACACACACACACACACTATTGAATTTAAGCAAGCTTCTATTCCTGCAAGGTAGCAATTATTTTAGTAAAATATTTACAGTGCCAGTATAAATGTGCCCATTATGCATTAATTTTAAGCTTTATAATAAAAAGCTCTTGTCCTTAGAAATATAGAGATCCATCAGATGAATTTCTGCTAACCCACTTCCCTTGGTCTTTGTGCCAATGGCCACAGGGACTTTGAGTTAAAATTCTGTGTAGCTTAGAAACACTTGGAATATTACCAATCTTCTGACACCACTCTAACATGGTCTCATGGATAGCAAGCAAAAACATCCCATTTCAAGAGTTACTGAGTCCTCTTTCAAAATATTTTTGACAATTTATGGATTTTTATATTTGTTGACTGCTGAAGAAATGTTTCCTATGTAGCACAAGGAAAGGGGTAAGTTCCAAGAAATTGTTAGCAGGATTGGAATCCAGAAACTCAGCATGCTAAGTGAGTCCTGGCCATGGCTGTATTTGGATAAACCTCAAGATATCCTAAGCCCAGACCAAAAATCATGTTGTCTTTATAAAAAGGTGTCTGACTCAAACATTATTTTAGGCCATTGAAAGGCTTTTAATAAAATCAAAGAATCACTGATTATCCAGGAATTAGATAGGGTTCCTCCCTCCTACACACCCTATAGGTCATAAGAGTTTTTCAGTTCCTATTAAACAAAGGCAATAAAAGCTTTAGGGCACATTCTACACTAATCCTGGATTCTATCTTTCTTTCTTTCTTTTTTTTTTTTTAGTTTTAATTTTCATTAGCCACATTACAAAGGAAGCAATGACATCATAACTTTAGGTGGAGTACAATGACCCACTTAAGTACAGGAAAAATGAAATTCTTTAGAGTAGAACTATATCGACTGCTGTGATCTAGGGGTGTGGGAAGGGATAAGGATGGTAGGGAAACAAGACCAAACTAACTTGGGATGCTAAGTGTAACCATTGTGACTCATATTTCCGATAGTTTATTAAATCCATTTAAAGCTATATTTTTTGAGCTTCCCCAAATCATTTTCAGTTATTGGAACTAATTTTGGTGTCTTCTATTCTGACAGCAATAAAGCAAGGAATAGAATCCACTCAAGATATACCATGGAACTTAACTGGCTTCTATTTCTTTCAGAGATTCTGACCTGTTTTTGCTGGATACCAGAGTAGTATGGGCCTCAGAAGAAGGATGGTTAGAATTTGATATCACTGCTACCAGTAATCTGTGGGTGATGACTCCACAGCATAACATGGGACTCCAGCTGAGTGTGGTGACCAGAGATGGTAGGTTGTAGCACAGCATTTATTAAACACTGGACATGAAGTCTTTGACACTCTCATTTACAGGGGTTGGTTGTAATAGTATTGTTTTCAGTCAATAATCAGGGTTGTTGTTCCCACATGATCTCATTTTATAAAATTCCTCCTTCTTCAGATATTATAGAGAGATCAGATTACATTCACCAAGCAGGCTGGGCAAGTTTCTGAGAGTGGCTTGGGCAAGACAACTTTGAAAGCAGAAGCAGGGGAGAAAAGAATAGGAGAGTGGAGGAGGTACAGGAAGCAGACAGGAATAGAAATTTGATTTCTGGACCTCCAAGCAAAATTGTATTGGGGTATGATGGAGATACCAATTCTCCCTCCCAAAAATAATCTCAATATGCCATCTGGGATGACTTCTCCCCCATCTCTAAATCTCCATAGGCACTTAAGCATTACCAGGGCTTTGTAGTAAGTAGCTATACCTTCTGGGCAGGACAGGATATTAAAAAGAAAGAAGATGGCGTGATTGGTCAGAGAATATTTTTTTTTAATTCATAGGATTATGTATATCAGTACTACAAAGAGTCTTAGGAGCCATCTGGTCCAACCCCTTAACTTTACAGATGAGAAAACTGAGGCTCAGAGAGTGACAAACCCTACCACTGATTCATACTATCTGTGTGATTTACCCACAGTGACACAGATATTGTGTATCAGTGGTAGTGTTTGAACCTAGATAGTCCTGATTTCAAGGCTATCATTCTATCTACTATGCCACTACCACTATTCACTTTGACTAAAGAAATGTTAGAAGTTAAATTGTTTCATTTGTTGCAACCACCCATCCACTTGTGAATTAGTATTGTTCCTTTCCCCCAAAACACCTTCCCCTGAATATCCCACTTTTGTGGAGCCTGAGAAGCAAAGCAGGATAAAGGGCAGAGGGAGGAAGGGGAGAAAATTGTATAACTGTAAGAATAATCTTACTCAGAGGAATAAGGAGAAAATGTGTTTGTTTTTCTTACTTTAAAGGTCTCAGTGTCAACCCAAGAGCTGCTGGTCTGGTGGGCAGAGACGGCCCTTATGACAAACAACCCTTTATGGTAGCATTCTTCAAAGTGAGTGAAGTTCACGTCCGCACCACAAGATCAGCAACTAATCGACGCAGGCAACAGAGTAGAAATCGCTCCACACAGTCGCAGGATGTCTCCAGGGTTTCCAGTGCCACTGGTAGGTTTGGATGGTAACTCTTTCTCTCAAGAGTCCAGGTTGGCTTTCTGATCTTAGCTTTTCTGTGTTAGTGTGATATATTTAACTATTAAGATATTTCAATGCTGAGAAGCTTCCATAAATAATGGGAAAAGATTTTATACACTGATTATAGCTGATAGAGTTTATTGTCATGAATCTAGTCAATAGATTCTAGTAACAAGGATTTTTTACCTTTTTGTATCTTGAACACCTTTGACAGGCTGGTGAAGCCTGTAGACTTCTCAGAATGTTTTTAAATGCATAAAATAAAATATATAGTATTACAAAGAAAATAAATTTTATTGAAATACACTTATCAAAATATACAGGGTGTTCCTAAAGTCTGAACACATAGGCAAAAATGCATATTTTCAAGAAATGAAATGATTGACATTTTCAACAATATTTTATTTAATTAGAATATTAACAAATAACACCTTCAACTTCAAATAACATCATATGATTTCATATTCATATTCCAAGAGTGAATGTGCTAAAATTGATGGCAATGTGGAGTTATTGAGTTACTGCATCAAGTTCACTTGAATCTTGCAAAGAGCATCAACCTTTGCATCACAAATGATGGAAATCATATTGAAGTTCTGATTCTATGATGCTATGATTCCTTTAATCTCTAATAGTCTATGAGGTATTGGTCTTCCCCTCAAAGTTATAGGGATATCCCTGAGGGGTTAGAGCATCTTTTAATTTTTTAAAGTCTTTTGATTTCACATACCCTAAGTTTCCCCCTGTATATGTATTTAAAGAAAGGAAGAAAAATTTTAAAAAATCAATCAGTAGATATAAAAAAATGTGACGAAATATGTACTATTCCATGTCCCCTCCCTCCCCTCTCCTCCATGCACATGGCAAAGTAGTAGAGACAAGCATATCCTTTTACCTCTTCTTTGGGGTGAAGTTTGTCCTTTATAATTTTTTTACGTTCATTTTCAATTGTTTCATGGTTATTGTTCTTTCTATTCACATTGTTATCATCAATGCGTATGTTGCTTTCTTGGCGTTGCTTATTTTACTTTTCATCGGTTAATGTAAAACCGTTTCTATATACTCAGCAAATTTGTCATCTTACAGCACAGTAACATTCCATTGCATTCATGTACTACCATTTGTTTAGCCATTCTTCAACTGACAGGCATCTACATTGTTTTCATTTTTCTTCTACCACAAAGTGCTGCTATAAGTATTTTTTTAATATGTAACTTTTCTTTTTATCAACAACTTCTGTGAGGTATATAGCTAGTACTGGAATCTCTGGGTTAAAGGGTATTTTCATTTTAGCTACTTTATTTGCATAATTCCAAATTGCTTTTCAAAACAGTGGTATAAATTCACAGCCCCACTAATAATGCATTGATTTGCCTATCTTTCTAATACCATCAGCTGAAGTCTCCATTCCAATGTGTTCATACCAGTATCAATCTCTGGTTGTAGTTAGTATAACCCTTATTCCATCGCTTAGCTGCCCAGAGTCATTTAACAATGAACATCAATGAGATTTTACAAGTGGATATTTACTGAGAAGATACAGCAAGAACAAAAGTACGAAATACCTGCCCTTTATCACTCACCCCAACAACTTTACTTCCAATTATGGCACAGTTGAAGGACAAAGTCACTCTAGAAGATGGCACGTCACCTGCTGGGTCCAATTCATGGCTGGCCTTGGTGTCACAGGTCACTCCCTGGGGATGTGATGGCAGCCAACTCTGGCATGGATTCCCAACTATGGCCCTCTGGCAGCTCTCTCAACATTTTGAAGCTCACAAGTTCTCAGCCTAGTCTGTTCCATCACCCTGAGGCAGAATAAAATAGACACAACAGAGACAGAAACAACAATAGAGCCTTGTACTCATGGCTTCATTAGAACTCTCCCCACCTGGAGATTTATATGAGTTCTCTCCTCCTCACCTGAATGTAGCCAGGGAGGAAAGAGAATCTCACTTTGTCCACTTAGTGCCTTTTGAAGGCATACCTAGGCTTGTCTCAGCAGCCAATCCAAACTCTGTTTCTTCAACACACGGTTGGGGAAAGGAAACAGTTACAGAATACCTAAGCGTTCTGTGAAGTGGAGAGCAAACTTCCCTCTTTGCCACCCTGCCCACATGTCACCTCCCTGCTTCCAATTCCATGTCATCAGGTGCTTCTAGAAGGAGACTCGCCATCGTTGGCCAGCCTCCCGTCACACTTGTGCTCTCTAGAGTAGGATTGCCCCATGTCATTAATTTTCACTGAAGATTGTTTTGCTGAATAACTTCCTGTAGTTAAATAGCGTAGGAATGAGGGATGAAGATGAAGAGAGGAGATTTTTCTCCCCTCTTGTTTGTACCCTCTTCCTTGGGAGCAAATGAGATACTGCATTAGCACTCCCAGGTTTTTCACGCTCTGTTAGTTGTTTCTTTTGTTATTTTTAATGGATACTTCAGTGACCTGAAAGAGTCCATTCAACTTCTCAAGGTTTCCCATTTCCTTTGGGAGAAGCTTCTTTGCTGGTAGGGTCTGGCTTAATTCGTAGTTTGTGTTTACCAGTACCTTAACTCTGGGGCTTGAGGATCTGCAGACTGATGGGACATAACATTGTGCTTGTTGTTATCCTGGCATCCTTTGGAAGTGTTGCACAGCATGGGTGTTCCTGTGTTTGACACTGGAACAGCTAGGGTTGGGGTAAGAGAGAGGGGAACTGTTTTCCCTTTTTCCTGCAGCAGAAATCTGTTGAATTTGGTTAATAATGTTGGTGCTTTCTACTAGGGAATGGATCTTTTCTAGTCTCCTTTAATGCTAGCACTTTTCCTCTGTTGATTGTTTCCAATTTAACATGTGTTTATCCTGTTTGCACATGGTTGTTTGCATGTCGTCTCCCCCTTTAAACCATGAGTTCCTTGAGATCAGGGACTGTCTTTTGTGTTTCTTTGTATTCCTAGTGCACAGTGCCTGGCACATAGTAGGCATTTAATAAATGCTTGTATTTGTCCTTCATTCTTGAAGATGACTATGATATCAGGGAGAAGATGACATCATTTGCAGTTGACTTTGATTTGAGTGAGGGAGGACTGTGCAAGGTCACCAGCTTCACTTTCTCCTCCAGAGCCATCTGGATCCAGTGGCCTGATATTCATCAGGATGACTGGAGATGACCCAGGATGCAATGGGAGACCCTGACCCTTTTAGACTAAGGCCTTGTCACATACTCACTTAGAATGAGGTAATGCCCATTCAGTGAATAGGCCTCTTATGAGTCAAGGTATGTCCCCTTTAATTAGAAAAAAAGAAAAAAAAGTCAAGCTGGGAGGGGAAGACCCTCAGGGTTACTATTTGACTGTTGGTATCTATTAGGAATTGAATAGCTGTTTAACTTGGGTTCATTCAAATGAATTTTGGGCAGCTTTGTTGCTGACTAGAGGGATGCCCAGAGACTGAAACAACCACTGACATGTTTACCTTTTTTTAGATAAAAATTTTACTTGCTTCATTTCCCTCCCAACCTTCCCAACCCCTCACCCTAATTTTTCATTGTGAAAATATGCTGTCCTTGGTACTTTCATTTTCATTTTTAAAAACTCCTCTAGATTCTATTAAATTGGATGAATTTCTAAATTGAACATGAATATTATATTTTTATTTATTAATAGTGAAATACAAGTATTGGTATTATTTCCTTGACTCCTCTCCGAACCTTTTATTTCTTGAATTTTCCTTTTTATAACACTTAAGCAAAAGTGTCTTTATCAAGAGCCTTTGAAACAGCTAAAGTTTGCAAAGGGTTTCTGTTGTCAATCCACTTTCTCTAAAAATACCCTTTTCCTAAATGCTAGGGGCCCCCCTTAAATCACAGAGGTGCTTGGATGATAGCAGCCATGTATCCACAGACCAAGGTTTCATCCAGGAAGTGACACAATATAGAATTTTCTTCCACATTTTTCTTGTCTCCCAATCCCACAATAGGCCTATAGAATCATAATATTTCAAGGTGAATGGGATCTTAGGGATTATCTAGCCCAACTTTCTTATTTTACAGATGAGGAAAAAGAGCCCCAAAGAAGTGAGGTGGTTTGCCAGTGGTCATCTATGTTAGCAGCATAGTTTTAGCAGCATAGTTGAGATTGGAACATAGGCCCTCTCAAAGTATGCCTCTGTAGAGCCAATTTTATTTGAAGACTCATGATTTAGAGCTAGAGGGCCACCTTAGAAGTCATCTATTTCAGCTTCTCATTTTGTAGAGGATGAAAATCAGAGCCAGAGAGATGAAATTATTTGCCCAGGATCACACAAGTAGAAAGTATGGAGCCAGAATTTGAACCTCGGTCCTCCAACTCAGGGAATAAGTGTCAGTCCCTGGACTGAATTTCAAGCAACATTTTTTTTCTTTCTGAAAACCTTTCAAAAGACATGATGTAGAGATTATTTTGTCTCTGCTGCCCCCTTCTTTTACAGTGTGCTCCTCCTGAATGAGCATATCTTTGCCCAAACAACAACCAGAAGAAACCCACCAGAGATTGTTCTGCATCTGGGTAAAGAAGTTACCGTAATTCATCACACTGGCTGTCATCGGGCTAGAACATGACAGTGAAATATGTGGCTATTTTTGGAACATAACTGTTTATGCTTGAGACTGCAGCGCTCACTCACAACAATAGAAAGGCCAAGAATCCTCCTCCCACTTCTGTTGTAACATCTGTACTTTGCTTTCAAGCTAGGCTTTCGAAAAACAAATGTACAGGATGATGAGTTTGGATGAAAGTCTCCCCGGATGATTTTCCACTTGCTCTAGCTTCTTTGCAGCTGTCTGTTCTGAATGAATGATGGTCTTTGGCTAGTGCTGAACTTCTCTAGTGGTCTTGGATATCATCTGGACAGTATTGTTTTCACACACGGTTTCTTAGCCTCAATCCAACCCATGCTGCGTAGTGCATCAGGGATTCTAGGGAATCTAGCAATTCCATAGACCTCGATGATGGTCACCAATCTACTGTGTTCTCTGAAACTAGTTTCATTGCTGCCTTCACTTCATAGCTCCCTTCTTCCTTGTTTCAGTCTCAGTTTCTTCATTTATAAAAGGAGGGGGTAGGGCTAGGTAATCACTATAGTGTCTTCTGACTCTAAATCCTTTGATTTCTTTATGTTGTCATTCTCTTTTTGTCATCTCAGATACTGGGTTTTCCTCTGGAATATCTGCAGTCTGTTAAAATAGTTAGCAAGAATCATGCTGGGGCAGGGAATGTAGAGTTCATCTTCAGGATAGAAGGCATTTGGGGAAGAGTTTAATGTGCTTTCAGTATGGTGAGTCTCTGACATCAGAGTCTCTACCCCACCAAAAGGATACAATACAATGATGCTGAAGAATATTTGATTTTTTTCCTAGATAGCTTAGTAATTTTTTCTTTTTCTTTTTCCTTCCTTCCTTCCTTCTTTCCTTCCTTCCTTCCTTCCTTCCTTTCTTTCTTCCTTCCTTTCTCTCTCTCTCTCTCTTTTTTCTTTTTTTTTTAACCAATTAACATGAAAGCTGTTGCTGCCATACAGCACAATAACTTATTCATTTGGCAGCAAGGTCCACAGTGAGAAATGGCTGCCTCTCCTCTAAACTGTAGGGATAGGTTAAAATCTATTCCTTTGTTATATGCTAATAAAAGAAATCCCTTTGCTTTCCCAATAATCCAGATAAACAAGTAACTAAAAGGATGAGCAATGGAATTATTGGCCTAGTATTGCTTGTCCCATACAATTTCTTTACAGAAAATAACAATTACTTCTTAAATTAGGACTCAGGACAAGAGGACATGCTGCTAGCACAATGATGGCATTCAGGACCTTGATCTTCTTTTGGCCAGCATTAAAAAAATAGTTGGTGATGACTCTGAAGTCATTTGCCCTAGAATCCAAGGAGAGCCCATCTACACTCTTTGTCTGTCTCTATGTCTCCAGCTCTCTAGATCTATCTTTCTCTGTCTCTATCAGTTAGCTTTTCAGTTTCTGAACAGCATTCCCCCTAGTTCCACAATTATTCCCATGGTTTGTTATCTAGCTCAGAGATCTGATAGATAGGTTGATGAACTTTGGAAAAGGGGATGTTGAGAGTTTCTAGGTCCTGGTCTTTCAAAGCTATATTCTTTGGGGTTCTTAAACAACTACATGGTATGGTGGATAGCGTGTTGGACTTGGGATCAGGGAAGTCTGAGTGTGAATTCTGCCTCAAACAGATGTTAGCTTGGGAGCCTGAAAAAGTCCTTTAGCCTCTGTTAGCCTCTGTTTCCTTATCTGAAAAATGGGGATAATAATAGCACCCATTTCACAGGATTGCTGCAAGGATCCAGTAAGTTGACATCTGTGCCATGCTTTGCAAACCTTAAAACCCCATTTAAGTGTTAGATGTTATTATCCTTTGTTTTGTTATTTAAAGTGGAAAGATGTGGAGCAACCTAAAACTTTGTTTGAACAAAACTTATAAAAAGTCTAGTTTTCAAGGGCTTTTTATTCTAAAATCAACTTTCCTTTTCATAGTTATGGAGAACAAGGATCACATGGATTATTTAAAAACAGATTATCCCAAATTCACATTTGTTACAACTTTAATCTCTTTCCCTAAATAGATTCACAAGTTTTAATTCTTATTCCTTCTCTGATAAGCTTCTAATGGCTGATAGTTAGTGAAAGCCAAAAGGCAAGCAACATAAGGAATGAGTAGGAATTACAAGGGCGTGGGTAAACTTCTAAATGGAAAATAAATCCTTGAAATTATTTATATAGTACTGGGGATGAAGGAGTAAGAAATATAAAAAAATGTAATAGAATCTTTAGTTGATTAGAGACCTTCAGGATATTTTGAACATTATTGTAATACACTGTGTTTTTATATTTAAGAAAGTGGCTGAGAAGAGATAGACGTTGTCCCTAATTTTAATGGAGCTTATGAGATCTAGAGATCATGGAGGAAGAACTTCAATTTGCCTCATACCAACCATCTAGATTGTTGTAAACTAAACCCAGAATCTGAGAACCAAACTGTTCCCTGGCTCTCCACCCCCAGTACCCCTTTTGAGATGACTGAAAGCAGAAATCAGAATCCTGGAATGGTAATTTTGCCTCCTGCATTGTAGTGACACAGTGAGTTGGGGAGCCTCCAGCTTGTCCTTCAATAGCTGTATTGATTCTGTAAGGCTAACAGGAGCCAGAAACTTATTCTGGATTGGAGTCAGCAGATAAGGCTTGAAGATATGGAGGGAGCAGCTATGTGAAACAAGAAAGAAGGTGCCATTTCAACACAGTCACTTTTTGTGTCCCTGCCCAGGCTACACATTGGGGTTGGGAGGAGAGGAGGTAGAGGGGGAAAGGGATAGGAAATGAATTAAACGTTCCCTTCAAAAATAAATTTTCTTTGGGGAAAATTTGTAGCTTGAGTTCAGAGATGCTGGAAAATTCAGATTTTAAAATGCTACTCCATCCTGAACTCCTGCTGTTCTGGTATTTTTCTAACAGGGTATGTTCATGTGTAGCCTGCTGTGAGGTTGACCAGGCCTGGGCCTGTAGCCTGATCATGTGACCGGAGACCCAAGAAAAGCATCTTGAGCGACTGTGGAAGAGGAAAGGGCCCTGAGACCTGATTTCTCTCATTTGCCCTCTCTTTCCACCTGGCTGCTTGGCTTTTTCTCTGCCCTGTATCTCTTCTGCCTTTGTCCGCTTAGGTTTTTTTTCCCATGTGTTTCTCATTCCTTCTCAGTCAGTGTTGGAAAAGGGCAGTTGACAGGATGCCAGGGCCCTCTGGGAGCTGGGTTGGAATTTGATTGTTGTTCCCTAGCTCCTGGGGCTTCAGCTTCCCTGCCGGCTGTTTGGGGGATCACTGCTTCATTTGGCGATTCAGTTAACCTTCCCTGGGAGATCAGCTTGTTGGCCTTGTCATTCCCATGCCATTCAGAATGTATTTTTCTGACATTCATTTGATACAGGAGGAGAAACCTATACGAGTCAACATAGACTGGCTTTTTAATTAGAAAAAAAAGCAGAGAAGGAAATGGTGCTAAGGGCCCTAATTCCAATAATTAGAAATAAGATCATAGATATTGATCTGTAAAGGACTTCAAAGGCCATCTAATCCAACCCCCTCATTTTTACAGGGAAGAAAACAAGCTGACAGAGATGTTTTCCCTAGGTCAGGAAGACATTAATCAGAAGTAAGATTTGAACTGAAGACCTCTCTGACTTCAGAGCCAGTACTCTTTCTATTCTACCATTCTGCCTCCAATTACTGGATGATGCTCCATAGTAAAGTAGTATTCAGAGCATGAGAGGCAGCATGACATAGTAAATATAGAGCCAGCCTGGGAGTCAGAAAAACCTGGGTTCAAGTCTTGATTCTGATATATGTTAGCCATGTAGGTGGCTCAGTGAATAGAGAGCTAGGCTTGGAGTCAGAAAGACTCTTCATGAGTAATAAATCTGGCCTCAGACACTTACTGGCTGTGTGACCCTGGACAAGTCCCTCAACCTTTATTGCCTCAATTTCCCCATCTGTAAAATGAGCTGGAGAAGGAAGTGGCAAACGACTCCAGTATCTGTGCCAAGAAACAAGGTTGAATGACTGAACAACAAAAAGTTAATTAATGCTCTAAGGTTTTAAGTTATAGACATGTTGCCAATCTTTATTACTAGAGGAGCTAATATAACAGGAGTTCTTCAACAATGAAATTACGAGTCTAACCCCCCCAACCCCAAATATTCAAAGTGAAATATATAACACTCTTGCTCTCTATTTCTACTACCACCACCCTATTACAGGCCCACATTACTTTCTACCTGAAGTATTACAATAAAATCCTCACAAGTTTCCCCACTTCCAATCCATTCCACTTCCGATATAGGTATTCATTTTTTATGAATATGCGAATTCATTCTTTATACCCTTGCCAGAATAATCTCCCTCATGTATCCATCTGGTCATGACACACCTCTGCTCAAAAATTGCCAATGAATCCCTTTTGCCTAGTGAATAAAATTGACATTCCTTTGCCAAAGTCCTCCACGATATGGTTCTACCTAACCTTTCTAGAATTTTCTCATATTATGCACAGTTTATGCTCCAGGGATGCTGGATAATCATTTGACCCCCAGGCCTCTTGTGTGGCTTCCTTTACCTCCTTTTGGTTTATGTTCTTCCTTATGCCTGAGATATCCTTCCCCACCCTCCATTTTATTTATTCTTTAGTGCCCATCTCAAATGCTACCTTCTCAATCCTCCCTTTAGTAATGAGCCTCGTATAGCACTTTGGTTTTCAACTCTACCAAGCACTTATGATGTAATAGTGTGTATTATGGCTAACCACATTCGTGTCTTCTTTCCTCTCTAAACTGTAAGATCGTTGAGGACAGGGATCATGTCATATTTAAATTTTTGTCTTTCCCATTGCTTAGTACTATATTCTGCACATGAGATCCTTAATAAATGTCTGTTGAATATATTTGCAAGAAGGTGCCCCAATCAGATTTCAGCAAAGTTGAAGATCTTAAGAGCCAATGACAGAAACTTTTCCATTGTAAATAAAATATGCCTCACTTTGTAGGAGATCTTGGGCTCTGAGTAACTCAGTTGCATATGAAAAAGTCAAGAGAAGCAAGAAAATTCATCCAGGTCATGCTTCAATGCCTTTGTCCCCAGCTGCTCATTTTTCCATAAGGCTGGACAGGAATCTGGGAAATGCAGCTAAGTAGTCACCATACATTATGGTGTTCCCTCACTGAGGACACATAGTTTGGTACCAGGAAGAATTGTTAAAAAGAGAGACACCTTGTCTACCTCCCAGCTAGGAAGAGCCAGGGAAGATGCTGAGAGAGCACACACAAAGCAGATATGAGATCACCTTAGGTGGAGGGAGAGGCACTAGCAGCTAAGGGAACCAGGAAAGGCCTTGTACAAAAAGTGATGCCTGAGCTGGGTCCTTCACTTTAGGCCAGTCACTTTGGCAGCTGTATGTATGATGGATTGGAGTGGGGAAAGACTTGAGATAGGGAGACCAATTAGGAGCCTGTTATAATAACCAAGGCAAAAGGTGATGAGAGCTGAATTGGAGTAGTATCTGTGAATGGAGTGAAGGACATACATGGGAGAGACATAGAGGTAGAAATGACAATATTTGGCAGATACTGAAGATATGGGATGAGAGAAGAGTTAAAAATGGCACTAAATAGGTGATATATACCAAGATAAATCATCTTTCACAATACTCAATTTTTTTTTCCCAACAGTTATCCCAGACAAGGGAAGACACAGAAAGAATTTAATCTTTAGCATATCCATTTGAACAGAAACTCTTTGGAGCTTTTACCACCTACCTGTTTGTTTTTTCAAAGAGAGAGAGAAAGAAATAGAGAGAGAAGAAGAGAGAGAGACAGACAGACAGAGACAGACAGAGACAGACAGAGACAGAGAGACAGAGAGAGAACGAGAACACAAAACCAACTTAGGAAAGTGTAGGGGAAAATGGACTTAACATCAGGGCCTTGCCATCTGCCAATCCACAGTAATACATAGAGTATACATTATAGATTGTCTAGCCTTACCCTCTTCCTTAGTTCCAAACCAACTCTACTCAGTTTCAGAGTACAAGTCTTATCTGTCCCCTGCTTACCACTTATCTCCCTCCTTTTATGTCACTGAAGGATTATTTTTCTCTCTAGGGTTAGCCCTGGAGTCAGTTATGCCCTGACTCTTTAAGGCTGAGATTTTTCATTTTCCTAGAAAGATGCTTCCCTGCTAATAACTCTTGGACACATGACCTTCCCCAGTGGGAGCAGAATGGAAGGTAGAAGATCCATCGGGAAGTTAATGTAATATTTTAGGTGGAAAATAATGAGGGCCTGTCTGATCATGGTGGCAGTGGAAATGAAGACCAGTAGTATTATAGCATTTGCCCTGAAAAATAAAATGTGTGTGTGGGGGGGGGGAGGGGGTAGTGGTTGGATTTGGACCTTTGATTTTATTGGCGCAGGGAAATCCTAGCATCAGAACTCCCGTCATCAATGAAGATCAGCATAGTTCCAGTGATTGTATCATAAAATGTCGAGCTCCTTTAGAAATCAATTAGGAGAAGGTCTCTGCTGATATCCAACAAGTATTTATTGGGCACTTACTACATCAGGCACCATGGAGACTCAAAAAAGGGTGAAAACAGCCCTTATTTAGCTCATATTCTTTTTTTTTCTTTTTTTGTGAGGCAATTGGGGTTAAGTGACTTGCCCAAAGTCACAGCTAGTGTCAAGTGTCTAAGGCCGAATTTGAACTCAGGTCCTCCTGACTTGAGGGCTGGTGTTTTATCTACTGAACCACCTAACTGCCCCATTTAGCTCACATTCTAATGGGGAAGACAAAAGTTAAATATATAGTGACATACAAGATATGTAGAGAATAGGTAGAAGGCAATGTAAGAATGGAAGGCCCTAGTACTAGGGGTGAGGGGAACCAGGAAAGGCCTCCAGCTGAAGGTAGGACTCCTTAAGCAGGGGGACCACATGGTCAAATCTATACTTTAGAAAAATTACCTTAGAAGCTGAGGGAAGGGTGGATTAGAATGGGGTGGACTAGAGAAAGGTAGATCAGTTAGAAAGCCATTACATAGTCTAAGGTAGAACTGATGAGTACTTGAACTAGAGATGTGGCTGTGTGAGTGAAGAGAAGAGTTAGGGACATAAATGAGAAATGTTGTAAAGGAGATTTGGCAATAGATTGGATATGTGATGTGAGAGTGAAGAGCAGAGGATAATACTGAGTTTGTGAGCATATGTGACTGGGAGCAGGGTAGACCTCATCATGGTATAGGGAAGTTCAGAAGAAGGGATGGTTTGAGGTGGAAAGATAGAGTTCTGTTTGAGATGCCTGAGGGACATACAGTTTGATATGGACAACAGTAGAGCTCAGCAGAGAGGTCAGTCTAGAGTCACAGGTTCCCAAAGTGGGTGATACCACCCCTTGGGGGGTGCTGGAATGATCCAGGAGGGGTGGTAGTAGCCTCAGGTGCAATGGGAGGGCATTGAATAAAAAAATGGGGGCAGTAGAAGCATTGGGAAAGAAGAGAAGAAAATTTTGAAAAACCATCTATACATGTTTCATCTGTTGTGTAACAGAGTTAAAGTCATAGTGATTACATTATTTTCCAAATAAACACACAAAATGCAAATTATAACTGATCAGTGGTCAAGTCTGCCAACAGGTCTTAACAAGCAAGTGTTGGCAGGCAAGCCTGTTGTGCACTGTCAAGAAGTCCAGCATACATTGGCAGGAATATGTGCATGTAATGTCTTATTTACAATAATATACTATAAGATACTATACAGTTACATGACACAATATCACATCATCAAAATTTCAATGCAGGAAAAATCCCACAAATTTATTTGTATTAATAACAAATTATTAAATTTAAGATTTTAAGATATTAAATTTAATATTTTATTTTTTTAAATTATGCAAATTTCAAAAAATATTAAAGGGCTAAAGAAAGTAGCTTTCCAGGGGTATGCTGAATAATTATTTAAAGGGGGTGGTGGTAGGCCAAATAAGTTTGGTTACCTCTGGTCTAGATATACAGATTGAGGAAGAGTCTACATAAAGATGATCATTGAACCCATGGTAAGTGATGAGGTCACTGAGTGAGATAGATTAGAGGGATAAGATAAGAAGGTCTAGGACAGAGCCTTGGAGAAAACCCACTATTAGTGAGCATGTTTTAGACGAAGAACCAGCAAAGTAACTGAGATGGAGCAGTCAGACACATAAGAGAAAAATCAGGAGAGATCATTATCAGGAAAACCTAGAGAGAAGAAAGGGTTCAGGAGAGGAAAGTGAACAACAGTGTCAAATGACAGAATAACAAGTGAGCTACAGGGCTTTGGAGGAGTGTGTGTGTATGTTAGATCGTAGCTGGTCACCTCAAGCAGGAAGCTATTAGGAGGGACAAAGTTCCTTAATTAAGAATAGAGTAGAAAGTTGCATTCTTTTAATTGGAGGAAAGGTTTTTATACTTTCAAGCTTAGGGGCCTGAAAATTAGCTTATTTACCAAGGGCAGTGATGTCTATGAATTATCGTGACAGTAAACCATCTCCATACTGTATCCTTGTTATTTCTGAGCATGTGATACAGTAGAGAGAGAAATTGTGTTCAGATATGAGTCAAATCCTCATTAGCTCTGTGGTTTTAAGCCTCAAGTTCCTTATTTTAAATCAAATCAACAAGCATTTATTAAGTGCCTACTATGTGCCAGGCACTGTGCTAAGCCCTGGGGATAGAAAAAGCATCTATATTACTTGAGAAATAGCCTAGTTAAGTCTGGCAAAACTAGCTGAGCTGTAAGCAACTGTATGAAAAATGCTCCAAATCAGTACAGTAAAAATGCAAACCAAAATAACTCTAAGATTCCTCCTCATTCCAATGAAGAGATTGGCAGAAGTGACCAAAAAAGGAAAATGACAATTGTTGGCAAAGCAATGGGAGAACAGGCACACTAATGCACTGCTGATGGAGCTGCGAAGTCGTTCAGCCATTTTAGAAAGCAATTGTGGACCATTCCCCAAGTCCCTGAACTGACACCACTACTGGACTCATACCCCCAAAGAGATCAGAAAAGCCATTAATCAGGTTAGTTAACAAGTTGTTGACTTTTTCAGCAATTGTCATGTAGAAACAGTCTCCTAAGGTGTTACAATCTGTGTTAAAACAGAAGCAGTACAACCCACATGGGAAGGAGTGAAAGGAGGGAGACCCCTAAAGTCCCACATTTTTGAAGTATTAGATAAAGGTTTTCAACAGGCAGAAGTGGGTGGGGGAGACATTATAAGAATAGGGAAGAGTGTGAACAAAGGCTCTGAGGCAATACTGTGGGGTGTGTTTTGAGGGGTTGCATGTAAAGAGGAGAATAATGTAATTAAGCTAGAAAGTCAGGGTGGTGCCAGCTTGTAGAGGACCTTGGACTTGACTTGGGAAGCCAAATGAAGGCTGAGTTTCCTTTTTAGTGTTTATCATCGGAAGAGCTCAAGTCAAGTCACTCAAGCATTTCTTCTTTAGTTGAGGCCCCCCTTAGATCAGTTTCTTATATAGTAGACTCTATATTCAGCAGTTGTCAATACCACTACTGCTTTTGCAGGAATCTGCCCCTCTGATGCCCCCTCATGAATTCACAAATGCTCCCCCCAGACCTTTAGCAGATCAGAGGGCTCCCCTTTCTGACCCCACACCTTCTCCTCTACCCTGCTTCTGATCAATGCCTGTTTATGTGAGACCTGGCATCTTTCTTTATCCCATCCGAGCAGATCGCTTTCATGTTAAGTGGGTTGTTATTAACTTTGTGATCAGCTTACACTGGCTTTGTCCAGGCAAATCACCTAAATGAAGGGGGAAAGGCCAGTTTCTGAATCTTCTGTCAAGCCCTAAGGGGAAGACATGGCCTAGCCACTAAATTCACTGAGGAACCCAGAAAACCTAGGAGTAGTCAGTAGTATTCTTGGGGGAATTAACCTCTGTAAATATTTATATATTCCTCGCCAGAACTTAACATAGAAGTTATAAGGAAACATAAGCATGGCGTAAGCGTATGTGGAGGAGGAAAAACATGAGAGTTAAATTCCTCCTTTTCCTCCTGCAGGCCCCAATCCTCATGAAACAACAAAAATGCCAGTGTCCAACTCTAAAAGAAACAGCTGTTCTTAACATAGAAAGTTGTCTTTGTTCAACATTGAGAGGGTCAAAATAGAAGCAAATTCACAAGCAAACAGAAACTTCCATGAAGTTTCTGAAGATAGATGGGAAGCTCCAGGTGCAGGTACCATCAGTGATGTCATCACAGCATCTGTGTCATGGGAAATGGAAAGTCTGAAGAGCCAGGCATTAAGAAAGCTTCCTTCACCTGCCTTTGTCCAGATACATGTTTGTTGCCCAATCCCATGTGCAGGCCACATTCCAGTTCAAGAGCTCAGGTTTCCATCGCTCTGAAAGATTTTTGGTCCCCAGCACAGGAAAGGTGGTTAGAAGTCTGCTTTACTGGAACACTGACAGTCTGTTAGAGTGAAGTAAAGTGGGAAAAGGCCCAGATCAAGGATTTGGGCCACGTGTTCCATTTTTGGTGTGTAGGTCAGGTACATGGTGGTTAGGGTAGCAGGGTGGAGTGTCTCTTTCACAAAGTACTGCTTCTGACTGTACTGAAGAGTCAAAGTGATGTGAATTCCAGAGAATTCCCTTGGGTCAGCTTCCTTCTCGGTGCAGTGAACAGATTGTGCTGAGTACGATCAATGAGATCACTTCCTGATTCTGTGATTCTATCAGGGAATTCTAGAGAGAGGGACCTATGTAAGAAAAAGAGTGGTTTTATTCCAGAACAAAGGTGTCCTCAGGTATGAGAAGAAAGTGAGGGAGGTCTAAAACATAGTATGTGGACTGTCTGAGGAAACCTGATAGCAGGACATGGACAAGAGTCAGGAAGAGTGGGCAAACATGGATGAGCTGTGAACCATGCTGTTAGGGGTAGTGCTCATATCAGTGACACCACTGAGACATTTGAATGTTTGGAGTAATACTAATTGCCTCCATTTTCTCACTTTCCACTCATGTCCCAATGCCTTGCATTCAGACTTCCCGCCTCATTAATCAACTAGAACTGCCTTCCCCAAGATTACCAGTTTGTTAATTACCACACCCAATGGCCCTTTCTCCTTTTGGTCTTCTCTAAAGCCAACTTCTCTAAAGTTGGCACTGTTGTCTACCTTCTCCTCCTGGACCTTTCCCCCTTTTTCATGGATCTCTTTAGCTCTCTGGTGAAGCCTGCTAACCCCTACTTAGAATACTGGTTTTTTTTTAGATTTTCATATTTTATTATTTAATATTTTTAGTTTTCAGCATTGATTTCCACAAGATTTTGAGTTACAAATTTTCTCCCCATTTCTATCCTCCCATCCATTCCAAGATGGCATGCATTCTGATTGCCCCATTCCCCAGTCAGCCCTCCCTTCTGTCACTCCATTTCCCTCCATCCCTTTTCCCCTTGCTTTCTTGTAGGGCAAGATAGATTTCTATACCCCATTGCCTGTATATCTTATTTCCCAGTTGCATACAAAAACAACATTTTTTGAGCATCTGCTTTTATATATTTGAGTTCCAAATTCTCTCCCCTCTTCCCTCCACACCCAACCTCCCTAAGAAGGCAAGCAATTCAACATAGGCCACACATGTATCATTATGCAAAACACTTCAACAATAATCATGTTGTGAAAGACTAACTTCCATCTTATCCTGTCCCCCTTTATTCAATTTGCTCCCTTGACCCTGTGCCTTTTCAAAAGTGTTTGCTTTTAATTACCTCCTCCCCAAATCTTCCCTCCCTTCTATCATGCCCCCTTTCTTATCCCCTTCCCCCTATTTTCCTGTGGGATAAGATACCCAATTGAGTGTGTATGTTATTCCCTGCTCAAGTCAAATCTGATGAGAGCAAGATTCACTCATTCCTCCTCACCTGCCTCCTCTTCCCTTCCAACAGAACTGCTTTTTCTTGCAACTTTTATGTGAGATAATTTACCCCATTCTATCTCTCCCTTTCTCCCTCTCTCAATATATTCCTCTCTCACCTCTTAATTTTATTTTATTTTTTAGATATCCCTTCATATTCAACTCATCCTGTACCCTGTGCCTATATATGTATATTATTTTCAACTACCCTAATACTGAGAAAGGTCTCATGAATTACAAACATCATCTTTCCATGTAGGAATGTAAACAAAACATTTCAACTTTAGTAAGTCCCTTATGAATTCTCTTTCTTGTTTACCTTTTCATACTTCTCTTGATTGTTGCATTTGAAAGTCAAATTTTCTATTCAAATCTGGTCTTTTCATTGAGAAAGCGTGAAAGCCCTCTATTCTATTGAAAATCCATATTTTGCTTTGGAGCATTATACTCAGTTTTGGTGGACAGGTGATTCTTGGTTTTAATCCTAGCTCCGCTGACCTCCAGAATATCATATTCCAAGCCCTTTGATCCCTTAATGTAGAAGCTGCTAGATCTTGTGTTATCCTCATTGTATTTCCACAGTCCTCAAATTGTTTCTTTCTGGCTGCTTGCAGTATTTTCTCCTTGACCTGGGAACTCTGGAATTTAGCTACAATATTCCTGGGAGTTTTCTTTTGGGGATCTTTTTCAAGAGGTGATCAGTGGATTCTTTCAATTTCTATTTTACCTTCTGGTTCTAGAATATCAGGGCAGTTTTCCTGGATAATTTCTTGAAGGATGATGTCTAGGCTCTTTTTTTGATCATGGCTTTCAGGTAGTCCAATAGTTTTTAAATTATCTCTCCTGGATCTATTTTCCAGGTCAGTGGTTTTCCAATGAGATGTTTTACATTGTCTTCCATTTTTTTCATTCCTTTGGTTCTGTTTTATAGTATCTTGATTTCTCATAAAGTCACTAGCTTCCACTTGCTCCAATCTAATTTTTAAGGTGGTATTTTCTTCAGCGGTCTTTTGTACTTCCTTTTCCATTTGGCTAATTGTACCTTTCAAGGTATTCTTCTCCTCATTGACTTTTTGGAGCTCTTTTGCAATTTGAGTTAGTCAATTTTTTAAGGTGTTATTTTCTTCAGTATTTTTTGGGTCTCCTTTAGCAAGTTGTTGACTTGTTTTTCATGATTTTCTTGCGTCACTCATTTCTCTTCCCAATTTTTCCTCTACTTCTCTTACTTTCTTTTCCAAATTCTTTTTGCGCTCTTCCATGGCCTGAGACCAATTCATATTTTTCTTGGAGGCTTTTGATATAGGCTCTTTGACTTTGTTGACTTCTTATGGCTATATGTTTTGATCATTGTCACCAAAAAAAGATTCTAGAGTCTGCGTCCGTTTTCAGTGCCTGTTCATGTTCCCAGCCAACTACTTGACTCTTGAGCTTTTTGTCAGGGTATGACTGCTTGTAGAGTACAGAGTACTTTGTCCCAAGATTTAGGGGTTGTGCTGCTGTTTTCAGAGCTACTTCTGTTCCACTGTCACCACATGCTCTGTCACACCAGTGCTCCTCCTCCCCCAAGAACCACCAACCAGGACTGTGACCCAGATCCAAGCAGGGCAAAGCAAGACAACTCTGCCTCTGTGCCAACAAAGTGCTCCCTGCACTCCTGCTCTGATCTGCCACTTGATTCCTCCCACAGGGTGGGCCTGGGGCCAGAAGCAACCACAGCTGGAGCTCTGGAAGCAGCCATTGGTGGCTGCTGCTTCACCTCTGCTGCCCCCGGGGCTGGGGTGGAACCGCACTTCTCTCTCCCTGATCCAGCAGTTTTCCCACTAACCTGCTCCATTGTCTTTGGTGTTTGTGGGTTGAGAAGTCTGGTAACTGCTACAGCTCAGTGATTCATGGCCCTATGGCCTGCTCTGCCCAATCTCCTCCGGGCCTGGTCTATCCTGGTGTGCTACACTCCGAGTACTTTGCGATAGACTTTCCCTAGCAACCATCCAGGCTGCCCTGGGCTGGAGACCTGCTTCCCTCTGCTATTTTGTGGGTTCTGCAGCTCTAGAATTTGTTCAGAGCCATTTTTATATGTGTTTGGAGGGATTTAGGGGAGAACTTAAGCGAATCCCTGCTTTCCAGGCACCATCTTGGCTCCGCCCCCTAGAATAGTGTTTCTAAGTGAATAAAAGACATAGGATTAGAAAGGAAACAAATTATGTTGAAATAGTTATAAAAAATCCAAAAAATTTTTTTAAGTTCACACACTTCAGGTTAAGAACCTGTCTTAGCCATTCCCTCTTGAGTTTCCATGATATTGTTCTCCCTTGGTTCTTTGTTCTCCTCCCACCTATGCTATCTCTGTCTCTTTTGCTGGATGATCTCCCTTCCTGCTTGAGGTACCACAGGACTCCATGCTAGGCCTTCTGTTCTCATTCAAGTCTCTTGCTTGGTGACCTCATCAGCTCTCAAAGGTTCATCTATCATCTCTGTGCTCAAGATTTCCAGATCTATATTTGGTCCTAACCTCATGAATCTCAGTCCCATACCACCAGCTGCCTTTTGGCCATCTGCAACAATATGACCTATAATCATATTAAACTTACCACATCTCAAACAAAATTCTTCATCTTTCACCTCAAACCACACCTTCTTCCTAACTTTCCTATTTCTGTAGATGTTCCTACCATCCTTCTAGTCATCTAAGTTCTCAACTTTGGAATTATCCTCACCTTTTCACTCTGCTTTACTCCTCATATTCAATCAATTGCCAAGTCTTGTCGATACTACTTCCACATGTCTCAAATCTGTTCCTTTCACTCTACTCATATAACCATCACGCTTTTTAAGGCTTTATCATCTCTCAAATGGACTACTGCAACAGCCTCCAAATAGTCTCTCTGGTTTCCATTTTCCCACTCTCCCATCATCTTCCACACCTGCTGAGCCAACATTCCATTTTCAATAAATATTAAGGTCTTGTGCTAAGTGCAGAGTAGGTCTGACCATTTGAATCCTCCACTAAAAAACATATCCCTATCTGCCTAGTATGACCTTTCTTCAAATTACTTTGCGGCTCTTCTGTATATATTCCATATTTACATTTTCTGTGTATGTGTTGTTTTCCCTCAGTTGAATATAAACTTCTTGAGGGCAGGAAATGCTTTATTTTTCTCTATCTACAGTCCTAATGCAATTCCTGGCAAATAGTAGACATTTAATAGTGGGCTTGTTGAATGAATATATGAAAAATCACAAACACTAAGGCTCTGAAGTGTTTCAGGAAAGCGTTGGACTGAGGTTACCCTTCCTCATCCCACCCCCAGCTCTAAGATTCTATGATGACCACATTCTATGGTGAGGCTGAGATTTTGTCCCAATGAACTTTTTTGAAAAGAACTAATCATAGTCAAGTACTAACGCTTTTTAATGAATCCAAGCTCTCATAATCACCTGGTATGATCTCGGGCAGGGTTCTTCATGGCTCTGAGCTTCATTTTCTGTGTTAAATGAGGTCGAAGTCAATGACCTCTAAGGACCCTTCCAGCTCTAAAGTCATGATCCTTTGACTTAGAGGTTTTACTACTGGCATTCTATAGGTTCCTAGGCTCTAACTCCTCATGTGCAGGTTGGAATGAGATTGACAATCTTTTTTTGTCTGAGAAGCTGAGAAAAAAGGAGAAAAGGGGAGAAAAACACCTAGTGACTTAATTATTAGTTCTTTGCACACGTGCAGTATGTGTGCATGCGTGTGTGTGTGCATGCATAGAGCAATGAAAATTATTATTATGATAGCTGTCATTTTCATAGTGCTTGAGGGTTTACAGAATATTTTTGACAGCTAAGTGGCACAGTGGATAGAGTACTGGATTTGGAGTCAAAAAGACTCAAGTTCAAATCTGGCCTTAAACACTTACTAGCTGTGTGACCCTGTTCAGTTCTCTTACCCTCTCTGTTTTGAGAGTATCATAGAACCTACCTAATAGGGTTGTTTAGAGGATCAAATGAGATAATGGATATAGAGCACTTATAAATGCTAATTATATTATCATCATTATTATTTTACATACATTATATCATTTGATTCTCACAACTTTGTGAGCTGGGTTTTAAAGGTGTATTATTGTCACCACTTTACAAATGAAGGAACCAAGGCTCAGAGAGTTAAAGTAATTTATCCATGGTCCCCAATCTAATAAGTGTCTGAGATAGGATTAGAACTCAGACCTCTACTTTACTACACTACCAATTATAAGACAATAAAGAGCAACAGACTTCTAATGGGTATATGTGTGTATACACATATTTATATATACACAGTAATATACATACATGCATGTATATTCTTATGTACATACACATTTCTGCTGTATATGTATATACAGTAGTCTGTGTCCACATACACATATAATTTCACTGGTGTGAGAAACTCTTAATGTGAAAATTCACTCCAGCAATGAAGATTAATAGCTAGTCTGTAATGTATAGTCTAGAGTTGCCTATGGAACTCAGAAACAAATGACTTGCCCAGGGTAACAGAGTCATTATGTGTCAGAGGCACATCTTGAACCTAGGTATTCCTGACTCCAAGGATGTCTTTTAATCAACCATGCTGTTAATCCAACACCTGATATTAACACAGCTATGTTTTGTTGAGTTGTTATTCAGTCATGTTTGACTCTTTGTGGCCCCATTTGGTGTTCTCTTAGCAAAGATACTGAAGAGGTTTGTGTAACAACAATGCTGCTTGAAGCTTCTGTGGCTGTGTAAGACCAACAACACCAGCACACAGGAGGGCTGCTAGCACAAGTTCTTTGATCTGCTTTACTAAGGAAAGCAACTTTAAGGGGTTTACAATCTCACTTTAATTAAATATACATGTATCACTCACTTAGTTCGGGGGGAAAAGTCAGCACCCTGAACTTCAGAGAAGACACAAACAGAAATTACAAGCAGAAATTATATAAACAGAGCAAATAACACAAATCAGCAGACAGGGCTTCAAACTGTCTGTGCATAGCAATACATACATAGTTACCAGAGACAGAAGCACCAACATCTGTCTTTCAAAACCAGGGGGCTCCTTAATGGCTACCCAGAGTCTCATCTGGCCAAATCACACAAGCACTCTTCTAATGAGTGAGCCCCCAAAGCAAAATGCTAACTTCAGAGTATATATACACTTCTTCAGTGTCAGAGGGTGTCATGTGACCCAAACTCATATGACTTAGGCTCTCTTGTGACTTAAGTGGGTCATCAAAGACTCTTGATTCAAACAAAGGCAAAACTCAATCAAAGGCACTTGATTGCCTAAGTGCTGAGAAGCACTCCAAAAGAAAAAACAGCAAAAGTCCCACTTTGCTTGCCATTACAGTTTGCCATTTCCTTTTCCAGCTCATTTTAAAGATGAGGAAAGCTGAGGCAAATAGGGTTAAGTGACTTGCCCAGGGTCACCTAGCTACTGAGTGTCTGAGACCAGATTTTAACTCAGGTCTTTCTGACTCCAGGCCTGGCACTCTATCCATTGTACCACCTAGCTGCCAACACTGATATACAGCCATAATTAATAAGATTGGTTCAGATTAGCATTCAGAAAAGAGGGAGAGGAAAAGGTTCCCAAAGGTAACAGTTTTTTGCTTTTCTCTTTATCTCCACTGTTTAGGACAGTGCCTGACACATAGTAAGCACTTAATAAAACCTTACTGACTTGAAAACAGGGAAACTTTTTTTTAAACCTTTAGTTAGGTCCTCAAACCCTATGAAAATCATTTAGAATAAATAAAACAGCAGACTAGGACTTTTGGCCAACATGGTTGCCTAAATGGAAGCAAACAGCCCAACTCTACATACTTACCCCTGCAGAAACCTAAAAATTGAAGCAGACTGAATAATAATCAAGAAATCTAATGAGAAACTGCAGTGACTTCATCCACCCCAGAAATGCACAAAAAGCCAGCCAGAATTTCACAGGCAATAGGAAAGGGGGCTGCCAACAAAGACCGGCCAGGCAAACAGGGTAGTAGCTTCTCAGCACAGCCAGAGACAGGCCAGAAAGAAATGTAGCCTGCAAAGTTCTAAATTCAGAGGGAGCAAGAGCAGAGGACTCCCCAAAGAAAGCCCCAGAGTGTTTGGAAACCCACAGTGGTGACCTTGGAAGCGATTGGGGGCTGCAGTGAAGAGACCAGTCTAGTAAGGCAGTGTTCAGGCCTGGTCATCCGGGCTATAGTCCTCCTGCAGATATTTCTAACATAATTTCTTCTTAGAAATTTTTATGACATCTTTAACAGGATGGTAACATAAACTTCACTTTTAAAAAAAGCCATAATAGTCCCAAGAACTCAAAGGAACTTTTAAGTAGCTGTGGTAATATTAAATTATAACCATACCCTGTGTTCCAGCTAAGAAAAATTCCTTCAAAATGCTGTGGTCATATCATGTGTATAGTTAAGCAGGGTGGGGGTGGGGGGGTTGTTTTATTTTTGTTAAACAAAGTTTTTTTTGCAGAAAAGGAAATACAATTTTCCAATGTCCGTATCACACTGTTCTGAAATGCCACTGGGGGCTCTGAAGAGCCAGTTTCTGACCCTCAAAGACATCAAGTCAGCACAAGAACTGTGGGCAAAACCAAACTGTCCCAACCATCCCACCCAAAAGTGTAGCATGGGACAGAGCCTGACCCATGAACAAAGCCCCAATTTAATCAGTCAATAAACATTAAGCACCTACTATGTGCTAGGCACTGTGCTAAGTGCTGGGGATTTAAAAAGAGGCAAAAGGCAATTCTTGTCCTTACAATCTAATGGGGGAGATAACTTGCAAACAAATATATACAGAGTGAACTGTATACAGGATGAAGAGAATTGTGTTTGTCCTTCATTCTCAAAGACGACCGTGACATCAGAGAAATGATGGCATGACTTGCAGTTGACTTTGATTTGAGCGAGGCGGGGCTGTGCAAGGTCACCAGCCTTCATTTTCACTTTCTCCTCCAGAGCCATTTGGGTCCAGTGGCCTGATGTTCACCAGGATGACTGGAGATGACCCAGGATGCATTGGACCCTTTCAGGCTAAGGTCTTTTCAGGTTCTCACTTTGAGTGAGGTAACACCCATTCAGTGAATAGGCCTCTTTAAGAAGTTAATTAAGGGGATGGCCCCTTTAAACAAAACTCAAAAAAAAAAATCAAACTGGGAGGGGAAGACCCTCAGAGTTCCTGGCTGAAAGAGAAATACTTACTATTTGGTATTTACATTCACTGTGTGCTAGGAGAGCAGGGACCTATTTGTCCAATCTATGAGCTCTAGAGTGAATTGGGCTTACAGCTTGGTTTTTGAGAAAGAAATCTAGCCAGTAAACCCAAAGTTAAGGAGGCAGACTTCAGCAATCAAAATGGAGCAGGGAGAGGAGGCAGAGGCAGAGGCAGAGGCCTCAGGATGAAGAGGAAGTAATTAACAGAAGGAAGACACTAGAATTAAGAGAATTTGGGAAGGCTTCCAGTAAAAGAAGGAATTTTAGTTGGGACTTTAGTTGGGAAGTCAGTAGGGCGTGGAGGAGGGGGAGCATTCCAGGCATAGAGAATGGCCATAAATGATGCCCAGAGTGGGGAGATGGAGTATCTTGTTTGTAGAACAGCCAGGAGGCCGATGTCACTGGATCAAAGCATATGTGTCAGATACAAAGGTGTAGTAAGAAGACTGGAAAGGTAGGAGGTAGCTAGGTTATAAAGGACTTTGAATGCCAAACAGGCCATTTTGTATGTGATCTTAGAAGCAATAGGGAGCCACTGCAGTTGGAAGGAGGGGAGTAACAAGGTTGGACCTATGCTTTAGGAAAATAACTTCGTGGCTGAATGGAGGATGGACTACAGTAGGGGGAGACGAGGCAGGCAGACCCATCAGTAGGCTATTGCAATAGTCCAGATGTGGACTACTGATGAGGTGATGAGGGCCCACACTAGACTGGTGGCAGTGTCAGAGTTGAAAAGAAAGCATATTCAGGAGAGGCTGCAAAGGTGAAATCAACAGGCCTTGGCAACAGCTTAGATATAGGAAGTGAGAGTGAGGAGTCCAGGATGACTCCTAGGTTGCAAGCTTGAGGGACCAAGAGGATGGTGTTGCCCTCTGTGTCAATAGGGAAGGAAGGAGGAAGGGGGAAGGGCTTAAGGAGAAAGATAATGAGTTCCATTTTGGACATGTTGAGCTTAAGATGTCTTCTGGATATCCAGTTTGAGATGTCTGGATGGTAGTTGGAGATGTGAGAGTGGAGAATTTTGCACAAGATAGGTAAATTTGAGAATTATTAACAGAGATGGCAATTCAATCCATGAGAGTTGATGAGATCACCAAATAAAGTTGTATAGATGGATAAGAGAAGAAGGATTGTGACAGAACACTGAAGGACAAATACAAACTAAGGCTGGAGTTGAGTAAAGCTACAAACAAACATCCACTATGAAGAATTATTGTACATCTAGAGATATCCCAAAACCCAGCCTAGAGAGAATAATACCATAATTCTTCAAGAGACTCAAAGTAAAAAATAGATTTTCCACAAACTAAATACCTAGAAGAAATGGAGCAAGAGGTAAAAAATGAACCAAAACCAACAACAAAACAAAAATTATAGAGGAAAAAACTAGGACAAAAAAAACTTATAACAGAAAATGTTAAACCTTATCTAAGTAAGAGAATCCCTGAAAATTCAATTAGACCAAACAAAAATCCAGAATTCCATGACACAGCAAGAAATTTTAGAAGAAAATCAAATGATTGAAAAAAAGAGAAGAAAATATAAGAGAACTCATATCAATGATAAGTGACCTGCAATGTGGGGCGAGGAGAAATAACTTAAACATCAGTAGACACACTGAAAATCATGACCTCTTTAAAAGTTTGCACATTATATTTAAGAAAAGCATGAATGAAAACTGCCTAGATCTGTTAGTACCAGAAGGCAAAGTGAAGATGGAATCCACCAATGACCTCCTAAAAGAAGCCACAAAAGGAAAAAAATTAGGAACATCACAGCCAAAATCCAGAGCTTCTACATCAAAGAAAAAATACCAAAAACTTCTAGAAAAGAGTCCAAGTACTAAGGAAGTAAGTACCATCAGAATCAGACAAGATGTGGCAACTTCACAACTTTTCTTATGAATCAGAGATCTTGGAATACAAGCATATATCTGCAGATATTGCCTTTTTTTTTTTAAACATTGAAGGTTTGTGACAACCCTGTGTCAAGCAAGTCTACCAGTGCTGTTTTTCCAACAGCATGTGCTCACATCGTGTCTCTGTGTCACATTATAGCACATTATTATAATATCTGTTATAATGAGCTGTAATTAGTGATCTTTGTTACTATTATAATTGTCTTGGAGCACCACATACCATGCCCATATAAGATGGCAAACTTAATTGATAAATGTTGTGTGTTCTGATTACTCCACCAACTAGCCATTCCTGTCTCTCTCCCTCTCCTTGGGCCTCCCTATTCTCTAAGACACAACAATACTGAAATTAGGCCCATTAATAATCCTTCAATGGCCTCTAAGTGTTCAAGTGAAAGAAAGAGTCACCAAACGTCATTGTTGTTTCTTAAGAAATTGCCAGAGTCACTTTAACCTTCAGCAACCACCATTCTGCTCAAGCAGCAGCCATTAACATCAAGGCAAGAACCTCCACCAGCAAAAAGATTACAAGTTGCTGAACATAATGGTGAACATTTTTTTCAATAAAATATTTTTAATTAAAGTATGTACATTTTTCAGACATAATGCTATTGTACAACTTAATTGACCACAATATAGTGTAAACATTACTTTTATATGTACTGGGAAATGAAAAAGTTTGTGACTCATATTATTGTGATATTTGTTTTATTGTGGTGGTCTGGAATCAAACCTGCAGCATCTCCAAGTTATGCTTATATTCCAAAAAGGAAAAGATATTGGCTTACAACCAAGAATAACCTGCAAAGCTAAGTGTAATCCTACAGGAGAAAAGTGGATCTTTAATGGAATAGAGGACTTTCAAGTACTTCTGAAGGAAAAAAACAGAGCTGAATAGGAACTTTGAAACATGAGAGTCCATCCAAATCTAGAAAGGGCAATTTCTTTGAGCAATTGGATTGTACTGTATTACTATGGCATGCTAATAAACATTCTAATTTGAGGAGATTGCACTATATAATGATGACATTTTAATAGGAGGAAAAGAAACTTAAAGTTACTAAAGGAATTAAATAAGAAAAACACAGGACCTGATGGTAGATTGGGTAGATTGGTTATGTTCTGAGGGTTTGAAGAATGAATAGAGAAGGAAGAAGAGTAAAAGAAATATACTAGTGTATAAAGGAGAAAAAAACTTGCTATTTCTTAAATTGTGGTACATGAGAAGAAGAGTACATAAATATGGAGGAAGGGGTAGAGGAATGGGCATCAGATAAAACTCAGTCATAAACTGCATGAAGAAGGGTTGAACACACACACATTCATATAATGGGTTTGGTGTAGAAATACAACAAACTCAATAGGGAAGCAGGTGGGAATAGGGAAGGAGTGGTTAAGAGGAAGAATAATACTGGAGAGGGAAGAGTTGCAACCTGAAGGGGAATTAAAAAGAAAAGAACTGGAAACTAAGTTGGCGCCCATCAATTGATTTTGGTGAATATAATAGATTATCATTGAACTGTCAGAAATGACAAGAGACAATTTGAGAAAATCCTGGGAAGTAGAACCAAGACAATAATTTATGTAAGGACAACAGCACTCGAAAGAACCTTGAGACTTAAGAACTCTGACCAGTGTAATGATCAATCACCTCTTCAGAGGAGTAGGTGATGAAGCATATTACCCCTTTACTAACAGACAGGTGACAGACTCAAGGCAAAGAAAGAGAAATAAATTTTTGGGCATAGTCACTACAGATACTTTTTTTTTTTTTGCTTGTCCATGCTTATTTTTACAAGGATTTTTTTCCTCTTTGTTTTTAATGGGAGGGGGTATTTGAAGGTAGTAGAAGGAAGGGTAAATGATAGTGATGCCCTCAAAAAAGAGGACCAATGAAAAAACTTTAAATGCATAGAATTGATTCATTAGTCATTAGCCAACCGGAATAAGGAAGACTTGAGTTCAAATTCAGGTTCAGACACACTTAATAGCTGTGTGACCCTGGATAAGCCACTTAACTCTATTTGCCTCCATTCCATATCTGTAAAATGAGCTGGAGAAGGAAATGGCAAACCACTCCAGTATCTTTGCCAAGAAAACCACAAATGAAGTCACAAAGAGTTGGACACAACTGAGCAACAAAAACCTAATAAAAAAAAAGAAAGAAAACCAAATGAACAGTATCAAAAATGAAAAAGGTGAATTCATAACCCATAAAGAAGAAATAAAAGAAATTATTAGGGGCAATTTTGCCCAACTATATGCCGGTAAAACTAACAATCTAAATGAAATGGATGAATATTTACAGAATTATAAACTGAGATTAATGAAATGGGAAATACTATTTTTAAATAACCTCATCTTAGAAAAAGAAATTGAACAAGCAATAATTCACTCCCAAAGGGAAAAAAGGACCATGTGGATTTTAAAGTGAACTCTATCAGACATTTAAAGAACAATTAATTCAAATATATCAACTGTCTGAAAAAAAAGAGACCCTGTCAAATTCTTTCTATGATTTAAATATGGTCTTGATACCTAAACCAGGGAGAGTCAACACAGAAAAAAGAAAACTATAGACCACTATTCCTACTGAACATTGATTCAAAAATTTTAAACAAAATATTAGCAATGAGGCAACACATCACAAAGATTATGCAGTATTACCAGGCTAGATTCTGTGTGTGTGTGTTTGGTTTTCCCCTCCTACATTGTAAACTCCCTAATGGCAGTGACCCTGGTGATTTTATATACCCCTCATGCCTAGCAGAATGTCCTATATAAGTATTTGCTAGCTGATCGATTCTTGTACGGATAGATAAGAAAAGTGCCCCCAAAGGAAAGAAATTGACCACCTGTACAAATATCATTTTATTTGTTTTACTTCTAAGTTTGTTTAATGTATGTGATTATGATTCTGCTTCCTCTGACAGATTATAACAGCAGTGACTTAAAAACAGCCTGCAGAAAGCATGAGCTTTATGTGAGCTTCCAAGACCTAGGATGGCAGGTGAGTTCTCTGGATATTGTAGTAGGTGCTATGACCTTCCTTCTGTGATGCCCAAACCCTATGGCAGTTCACAAAGATCAATAGCTTTAGGATATAAGTATATCCTTTGGAGGAAACCTACAACTTAGTAGATAGTTTTATGAATTGTTACAGCCAAAACCTTCATCCCTCAGTGGCCAACTTTTTACTGATAAACCTATCCTAACATATAGAGGTTTGTTTTTGGATGAGAGGCTATCACTATCCTTTCCGTTTGGTAGGACCTGTACTTCACTGGCAAGGGATGCCACAGGATGAAGCAATGTGTACTTCTGTGCACCAAAGTAAAGAAAAAAAATTGTTTTGAAAATTATGGAGCATCTCTTGAGAAACTGAAAGTAGGGTTATCATGTCAGTAATGGAGATTCTTGATGTAAATAGTCTATGTTGAGTAGCCAAACAGCATAGATGAGCCTTTAAATGGTATTTTGTCATAATCCTGAGGATTAGTGCTACTTTCTGGGATAAAAAAGGGAGAAAACTATAATTTCTCATTTAAAACCAAAGGTTTTATAGAAAAAATCTAGGACAGTAGGGTCATAGAAGAGAGACTGAGTTTTGGAGATCACATTTACATTGGAGATGGCAAACTAGTAGTAATTTTAAATAAATAAAATTGGAACCTTAATTTAAAATTTAATTTCTATAGTAGACTGTTTAGGCCTAAACCACTGCTATTGTTTTGTTCTAAAGGATTGGATAATTGCACCAAAAGGATATGCAGCCAATTACTGTGATGGAGAATGTTCCTTCCCTCTCAATGCACATATGAATGCAACAAACCATGCAATTGTACAGACTCTAGTGAGTACACAGATTTGATTCTCTAACTGGACTATGTCAGACAACAAGTGTAGTTTATGACTTTTCTTTTCTTTTTTAATAGGTTCACCTGATGAATCCTGATTATGTTCCTAAACCATGTTGTGCACCTACAAAGCTAAATGCTATTTCAGTGCTTTACTTTGATGACAACTCCAACGTCATCTTGAAAAAATACAGAAATATGGTGGTGAGAGCTTGTGGATGTCATTGACCTTAAAGCCAAAATCTCACCTGGTAAAAACCCTATGAAATTCCGTCCTGGATTCCTAGGTGACATCTGCTGTGAGAAAAGCTACAGAGGCATGACTGAATTTGAGTAGATTGTCAAACAATTACATGTTGGTGCCTTATGGAAAAAAAAGAATTAAAGGACTTTTCATTGATAAATTACTAGACAAATAATGTGAGTAGGTGCTGGTTTGTAGGAAGCTTAGTATAGGTGTAACAAGGTGGTATGAGAAGCAGAAATGTGTTCGAAGGATTTTCCCAAAGAAAAGTCTGCCAAAATGTTTTAGCTTGGATCAAGCTATTCATGGTGTTAATGCCTGAGAGTGAAGAGTAAAACTTGGGGGAATAAAGCTATTACTGGTTATGTAAAGCAAACATGAATATCAGTCTGTCAAGGGTAAGTGTTACAAGTAAATAAGCTGGGGGACAAATTTTACAAGCAAATCATTGGTCTTAGGGTTCATTTGTGACAAAAAAAAATAGACTAACACCCCTAGGCATATCCTGGGGGTTCAGAAAGTGCCTTGTTTTAGAGAATAATTGCTATGTATGTGTGTTGGAGCTTTGGTGTGAGAATACACTTACTTCAGTCAAAGAAAATTTTTTTTTCCCATGCCTCAATCCTCCTAGTAGATCTCTTTTCCCTTAGGTCTGAGCATACACTGAATTTATATATGTAAGTACTAAGCACTTGGCCCATCTTCCTTTGAGGTGAATCTGGACTGGGGGGCTGTGCTTTTAACAGTTGTCTTCTTGGCAGACTCTGTAACTTGTGAAAACAGTGTTATACCCCACCTTTTAGTAGATCCTGTTTGAAAATTGCAGCAGATGATGGAAAACTGAATCTAGCAATCCATCTATGTCAGTGAAATAGGTTTGAGTTTTTTTTTTTCTCTTATTACAAAGCATACATTATCCTAGAATAAAAAAAATTTAAAATGAAATTGAAAGTCTGTACACAAGTGAGCAGAAGGTACCCCCATACTTTATGAAGTGGGTTAGGTGATTACACTGCTTAAGGAAAGGAACCACAGTCTCAGGTAGAGGCGGTCAAGCTCAGATTAAATCTTAGATTATTTTTTAAAAAATCTGTTTTTGGGCAACCATGTAATAAGAAATCTGTTTCATGCTAAACTGGTTAAATAATACATTTATGATCTATAACTATTTGCACTTACAGTTTTTTGTAAATATAAACTATAATTTATTGCCATTATTTTATATCCATTTTTGCTGTTATCATTTAAAGAAAGACTAGACTTTTTAAAAAAGAGTTTATTTAGAAATTTTCAGTGTAAACAAATTGTACCACTTTGATTTTTTTAATACAAGTACTCATGATGCAAAGCTCCAGCCATTCATGAGGATTGTGCTTCTCTAGACAGTTTTTAAAAACCATTTGTGAACCAATCATGTGTGTTTAATAAAGACTTCCTTAGGCAGAGATGGGTAAGATGGTCTAGTTAATTCTCTGCTTTAAAGTACCAGAAAAAAAATATGTATACATATGTATGTGTATATATACACATACATATATGTAAATATATAATTATAATGGGTAATAGTTCTTGCCACCTGTTACCTTGTACTAAATGAGATATCTTGAGTTGGAACAAAGAAGGGGAAAAATTGGGGGAAAGTTAGGATAACGGGGAAGAAGAATTTCTAAAAGGAAACAAGGTGGTGACTCAAGATGTAATTAATTTCATGTTGAATAACACAAGAGAAACAACTTCAATGAATTTAGCTATGGAGCTGCTTATTTCGAAAAAGATTTATACACATACCACCAATTCTTTGGTTCTGGTCACAAGGGGTTTGGGGCAGGGGGTGAGGGGAAGAGAAAAGCACACTTGAACACCACAGAGTCATTTTTAAAGGCAGTACAAAGTATCCATATTCCAATCAAATTTCTTAAAGGATTGCTTACATTTTTAGGAAAATTTTAGACAGGTTACAGTTAAGAGCCGTAACTAGCAATTTTTGGCTGACAGGGCAAGGAGCACAAAATGTGTGTTTAGGACAAAGTACAAAATGAGCCCTCAAATCAACTTTGTGAATTCACAGTGTGAAAAATAATACATATAATTAAATGAATTTAATTGAACAGGAGGAAGCAATTATTACAGCAGCATCTAGCTTAAGCAGATGTGTTAAATTTTTGTGCCCTTTAAATTTCAGTGCTCTGTGGCAAAGCCCCAGTCAGCTTATCCTAGTTACAGTTCTGCATTTAGAACACTGCAGCAGTATTTCATGTCCTTATGACCACACCTAGTTGAATGATCAAACAAAAGACCACCCTATTTCTTACTTTTTTTCAGGTGAAGAGTATAATTTGAATCTTCATTAAGGAATAAAAAAAATTACTAATAGAATATATTCAGGGCTACTTTCAAAATTTCCTAAAATAGCCCTTTTCTAAGTTTGAGGAGAGCTTTGCAGATACTTTTAAAAAGCTCTTTGATACCTCTCCTACTCCTCCACGAGCAGAATAACCAAACTTTAAAGTTTGAGAATACTCCAGCTTCAAGTAAACAGAAATGAAGCAGTGTGATTTTTGCCCCATAAGGGACAAACGAGAGAATCTCAAGTAACGATTCACCTGACATGAAGAGAGACACATACACACACATACACACACACGCACAGAATTATGGCATCACATAATCTTGCTCAGGCACAGGTTAAAAGTACCATCCCTTTCATTTTGGCTAACCTCCCATGATGAAACAGGAACAGAAATGAGAATCCCATGGTGGTGGCATTTCAGGATCTTCCAAAATTGGGAGTTTGATCTTTAAACTCTTTTTCAAACAAGTGACCAAAAGTCTTATTAATAAGTGGTGAGTTTTACTTTAAAAGGCAACAATAGGAGTTCTACGAGTTCCCACATTTCTAGCAACTGTGGGCAATTCACATACTATACTTTGGCAGCTGCTTTTGACCAAGATCGTCCTAATGCCAAAAATAGTCTGCCAATTCCTTTAATTTGATTTTCCTCACCTCTATTTATGTCTTAAAGAAAACCATTTGAATTTCATCAAAGGAAAGTCAAAGGGCAGTTATTGCTCTGCTGCCACTGAAAATATTCAGTTTGCACAGTGACTATTTGTTAGATATTTACCCAGACAAACCTAATAAAGAATCAGTACAGTGTGTTGGCTTAAAAAACACGCGCACACACAGGAGATATCGCAAATTTAGTACATTCAGTTTTCCAAATAACCACCATTTGAGACTCAGTAACATTAGCGGGAATTAACTCCTACAAGTTGGGCATAGGAGAACAGTCAGGGTAATGGCTCCCAAATGAGATTCTACAGTTCATCTTTTGCCTGTCGCAAAACAAAGTTGTGTAATGTTTCAAGGTCCCTAGCTCCATTGTGTTCAGTGATTTTTTCTCCTGCACGGAAGAACAGCAATGTCGGGTAGCCTCGTACCTTTAAAGATGCAAAACAGACACGCATATTTTAAAACAAGTATTTTCAATTATACACAAATCATTTCTTAAACTAGCCAATGAGATCCAAATTAGATGAGCCTTCTTGGATTTGACATCATGATGGTCAAAATCCAGAGAAGTAAGTTCTTTAATTTTTAAAATAAAGAAAATCTTACCAGACATCTTAAAAAAGCAGAGGTGTGGAAATGTTAACTCACTATAGAATTTAAAGGACCATTAAAGAGAAGGCAATAACTTATCCTAAAGAATACAGCTTTTATGTCTACAACCCATCACTTACTCTTTAGTCATGTCTAATGAGTTCTGCTGGACAGTTGTCTGCTAATGTCCATTAATTAGAAAATGGAAAAAATTATAATTATGAAACTTTTATTTGCAATTTAAAGATTTTTTAAAAAACTGCTAACAGAGGTTTCTCTTACATCAAAAGTGTGTTAAAGAAAACAGGATCTATTACTTTGTAAGGCATAAATATATATTATTGGATGTCCTAATAATCTCAGATTTGGAAGAGACTCCAGGGGCCATCAAGCTCAACTCATCCCTGATCAAGACCCCACTCCCACAACACATTCAACAAAGTGGCCATCCAGCTTTTTCAGTGGGGGGAGCCCATTATCTTCTCAGGCAACCCATTCTTCTGTTGGATAGCTCTAACTGTTTCTCCTTTCATCACATGGAAATCTGCCTTTCTACTACTCCTACCCACTGGTCCTCATTTTGCCCTCTGGGGCCAAGTAGAACAAGCTTAATTCCTCTTCCAACTGATAGCCCTTCAAAAAAACTGAAGACAAATGTCACATTCACTCTAACTCTTCTCTTCTCCCTAACTGGATAAAAGTTCTTCATAAGCCAGAGGTCCTCAGTTAAATAAATAATCCCTTACATTGGGCTTAGATTTATTGATGGCTTTGTCATCTTATTAGCTGGTAACAGTCTTTAAGAATAAGCTATCAAAGTGTCATGATTTTGTACCAGTAAGCATTCATTTACCTAAAGATATATACTACAAATTTTGAATGATCTGAGAACTAATCAAAGCTTTAACCTTGATAAAATCTAGCAGGAAAAAAAATAAATAACTGATGAAACATACAATATAGTCCCATAGGTGGCACCACAATCTAACATCTCTCACACTGTTGGTAACAATTAAAATAATCTAGGACTCCAGTGACAATTCTTAGACACATTCTTCTTAAGACTATTAAAAAACACGCATCAAGAATTTCCTCCCTTTTTCTAAATGGAGGCAAAGATATATGCAATGGTGTTTTTTAAAAAACACCTTCTTTTGATTTTTAGGAAAAATCTCCTAAGAGGAGAAAAAAAAACTCAGGAAAAAAAGGAAGATTTTCTTCAACAACATTAGACAAAGAGAAATAGTGTATCTGCAGTATGCTGGGCCCAGAATTTCCTACTTTAACAAGGGAAGTAAGTAAACTGAGGACAAAATCATTTGGCTTTCTTCAAATTTCAAGACATCAACGTCTAGATTTATCTGAAAAGCTTTAAACTACTTATACTTACCGAATATTTGCTGCAAATAGCTCGTTCAACAGTACAATCTACTTTTGCTATCTTGACCCCTGTCAAGCCAGGGAATTCCTTTCTGGAGAGGCTTTCCCATGTGGGAGCCAAATTCTTACAGTGACCACACCTAGGAATAGAATAAATATCTATTTTAAACATTCTGGATTCAAGAGTCACTTGAAATTCATTTTTCTGCCCATCCAACTCATTTCTTTTGTATAGCATTATCAAGTTAGGCTAAGAATATTGTAAATCTTTCAATTCTCCCCAGGGCTACACCTCTACTTTCCACATCATTTCCTTCCCCTTGCTCTTGCCTAACTCCTCCCCTTAGCAAAAATAATTTTTAAAAAAAATCTCCCAAACTCTTCAAGAAATTCCCAACACAGGAATTCCAAAGACGAACTTAATTCAATCAAGATTACATCTTGTTCTGATTTTTATTTTGTCAATCAAAATTATCTAGCTGGGCATGTCCCAAAGCTGGAAATTGTACTTGATAATACCATGGTTTTTTAACCAAATTTTTTTTGGTTTGGCTTTGTGATTTCATTGGTATAGGTAACTTCTGGCAAGGAAATTCCACCAACGCAGATTAGCAACAGCTCCGCAGCTTAAGAGTCTTAGAGATTTGTCTGGGGGCACTGACAGGTGAAGAGATCTGCCCAGGGTCACCCAGCTAGCAAACATCAAGATGTGTTTTAGGAAGTCAGGTCTTCCTGCCTCTGAGGCTAGTTCTATGTATTACACCAAGCAGAATCTCAAAGTATGAACACAAAAGGTACTCAATTACATAAGAAGTACCCTCCTCTCCTCCCACTTTTGCTGTTTTCTCCATCAGCTAACTGCCCCCTTAAACATACCAGATGGATAAGATTACAACATTCTCTTATTTGTAATAGCAAGAGCAGATCCTAAGCACATCAAGATCAAAGTTCCCTAAAACTGTGCAACACAGGGGACAAAATTTACCGCTATGAGTCTAAAGTGCTGATAGATAAGTTGAAAAATTCCTAACGAAATTCGTTTATAGCTGCTTACCATGGAGCATAAAACTTGACAAAAGTTATTCCTTCAGCAATTGTGTTATCAAAGTCCTTTTCAGAGAGAGAGAGCACAGCACTCTGTCAAAGGAAACCATGCAAAGCAAAAATCCTTTATTAGAGTATGGCAGTTAGTAAACAACTTTTGAAAACATAAACAGGGTGATTGTATGAATATGCATTCATTCATACTCCTTGAATGCTATAAAAATATAAGTACCCACAGCTTACATCTCACACTGAACACACACAGTGAGTAAAAAATCATTTAGTAGCATACTTAGGGTAAGAATTCCTGGACTAGAGACTACTACAGTTCATGCAGGATCCAGGAACAGGAGATGCTGAGAAAGGACCTGGCTTCTACACAGCACACCTAGACTGTTCCAAAGGGTTGCCCCAACAGCGTGACAAACCCTAGAAGGAAAACAGGCACAAAGGTATTCCCCTGTGCCTTACACCAAGTGAAACTGGGCTGGTTCTGGAGCAGCTACAGAACCTGAGTGGTCTCTGATCTGATGCGAGTTGTCCTTCAAACACAAAGATTTGAACTCTTGACAGGAAAATCTAGAAGAAAGAATGCCTTGCCAAAAAGTCAAAAGCATCAGTGGAGTTGTCATGAGGTTCTGAAGTAAGATGATTGCAAAGTGGCTGGAAAACTTGAAGGCACATTACAAGTACTGTTATTATGATCAGTCATCTTCTCGGTGAATAGCAGAAGCTACTCTTTCACATTTCATAGGATGCCCTTTTCTTCCTTAAGCTTGAGTCACCTCTCTGCCTTCTCAATGGCTCTGAGAACATCCATGTGCCTTCCTTTTCACCACACAAAGCACAATTCCTCCATACATAGTATACTGGCTAAAGGGAAAACAGGCTTCTTTTCACTTGTGAATTCACAAGAACTCAATCTGAGAAATGCTACTCTTTCTTTAAGAAAAACTCACATATTTTGAGGTACATAACCACAGGAGATGTGAATCAAAACACTCAGAAAAACAAATTTTATCTACCAGCAAATTGCCTCCATAAAAATATACTAGTTATTTTAAGCTTTGGCTAGTACATCTAGGTAAAAATGCCTTACAAGTGAGTTTATTTTACAATGACCCTCTCTAGACAAGACTTGTATCAAGGATTACTTTGATATACTTCTAAAATAGGTTTTCTATTTCCCCCAGGAGGGCAAATGGGATAACATGCCATGTGGATTCAAGCTAAAATGCAATGTTCTGTTTGAGTCTGGCAATGAGTAATATATTTCTCTATTAATGTTAGTAGCTAAAGCAGAAGCTTTGTGGAAAACTGAAAAGATTCTGAAATAAAGAGCTGCCAAGTTGGAACCAATGTGAAATGCCACCATATTTTTTAAAGTCCATAAATATTAAGTCACTCACTGAACGACCCACTTAAACATGTGGAAAACTTTCTAAATAAAAAGAGTTCTGTATTTAGTGAAAATATTAATAGTATATAATTATACAGTTTAGGATGACTTTTCATAGCCAACATGACACATACACTCATCTAATATATGTGGTCACAATTGCAAGATCATCTGTTTATTTCTCAAACCAAGATGCCAATTTTAAACTAATACACAAGCAGTCCTCAGCTTATTAACCCTTGATTTATGAAAGGGGAGCAAGAAAGCCTGGGGGTAAACTGCCCTTTGTTTCTTAATTTAGAACTCAGATATAACTGACCTAGGCAGGTAGTTTTACCTTATACAAAAATGAAGATTTAAAGCTATCCATACCTAGGATTATCTCCTACTCTTTCCTCCAACAAAGAGAGTCTCCCTGTTTTCCTTGTTGGAGAAGATGAAGTATTCTTCCTAAAACACAACTGAAGACTGAAATACATTTTAGCATAGAAATAATGTTAAAATAGTGGTTAAGTAAAATGGAAATGGTGTTACTATGTACTTCAAGAATTTTATGAGCTAAGTGGGATTTATTTGTAAATATTTGGGTAAGGCACCTAGCACAGTGTCTGGCACTGGCTATATAAATCTTAGCTACCATTATTATTATTATTTTATGCTGCCCTATTTTGATGGGAAAATGTGTTCGACTTGCAAACTTATAGACTACAAGCCAAGTGAGAACTCTTAAAAACTGAAGAGAATAGAGATACCCACTAAATCCTACCACATTTTATCTTGTTGCTAACAAATTTTCAGGTGGAAATTTATTTAATGTATCATCATCTCCAAAGAGGTAAAGAACACTGCTGCCATAAGTCAGACTGAATGATGAAAATTAGCCTAGGATTACAAATAACCTGAAAATACATTTATCCCCTAAACCTAGTACACATAAATGGAGAATCCTCTCAATATTTTTTCTCCATGACTTAACAAGTTTTTAAAACAAGGACTTTTAAATGATGTATTTACCACTCAAATATGTACAATCAGTTGAACAAAGTTATTGGTGTTTAATTTTAGCATAGCTGACAATCACATTTATTTTTTCCAGATCACTAAATGATTTTTTTTATCCAAAAGGTTGAGGAGAAGTGCTGTATAAGGGCAGAACGGAGTTTCCCATGCATTATTCTGTGGCACCTACCTCGGGTTCTGCAGCGAGTTCTGGGGCCTCAGCAGCCTCGATAGTTTCTGAGGCTTCCCCTACAACACTCCGTAGCTGCAACTCCACATATTCTTTTAGAGAATCCAAATCTCTCTTTCCTTTGTACTGATCGATCTATACACAACGACATATTACACAAACATTTATTGAGTCAATTTTATTTAAATAATCAAGTCTTAGAAGATTTAAATAATTAAAGTCTTAACAGTTCAATTGAAGGCTCACTCTTAGTAATAAAATCCACTGCATTTTCAAAAATAAAAATGTAAGTATGTAATCAGGAGTTTAATATTTTGGCTGTGCTTTTAGATCTTAACAATATTTTTCTTTCCTTTGGTGAGTTGTACACAAGTCATAAAATTGGTAAAATCCTGCCAAATTCCTTCATGTTGATGGTAAATTTAAAGATAAGCCAGGGACAGATCATGGACATTAGAGCTAGAAGGACCTTACTATAACCAATACCACAAAAAGTGTGGTCAGAAGTGCATCTATGATTAGAGCACAGTTACCATGTAACTGTACTAGAGACCAAACTACTTTGAATATTTCAAAATATTACTAGAACTGACAGTTGAATGGGAAAGCTTTACTTCCCACACGCCCAAAATAATTTCTCATTTTTTCATTCGTCCAATAAACTGGTGTCCGTACTAAGGTTACTGACTCTCTTGCAACTCTTTGGCCCCTTATCACACTCATGACCAGTTCAAATCAGAATCTGAACTTTAACATGGTGAAGTCTCACCTTTTCGCCATTCCTAAACCACAGAAGTGTGGGATAGCCACGTACTTGATTTCCAGAGCAAAGCTCATAATGTTGTGTACAGTCAACCTAAAATGAAAATTGAAGTCCAGCATTAGCTTTATCACTAAGTAGAATGTCACATATTAGGTACCTGAAAGTAAAATGTTGAATGATTTCTCAAAATGCAAACTCTACTTTTGAGAGGGCCTCTTTTTTGGAATACTATTGAGCCCTTAATTCTATTATTTTAATTCATTGGTAATGTAGTTGCAGATCTCATGCAGTATTTTCCAGTCACTTATCAAGGTTACATATGAGACCCAAATATTTGAGAATGGAATTGACGCACTTTATGAACTAAAGGCTTCATTCAAGGTTATAAAGATTATACTCACATGTCATTTTAAGCCTTTAGTTTTTTTGTCCAAAGTAACATCCTACTTCTCATGACATACAATCACAAAGACTGAATAAATGGGATAAAGTTAGTTTTAGATTGTTTTAGGCAGGTAGAGGGAACTAAATATAAATATCTTTAATAAAGAAAACCAAGTTCACAAAGACCCCCAATACATGCAACAAATATGAAATCAATGAATTTTTAATATGTAGCATGAACATAGTATTTTGAAATAAGGAAAACTATAAGAAATAAGGAAAAACATAGGAACCCCTATATCACTAGTATATATTAAATAAATTATAGCACATTAAATATCACTGATTAGATAAGTTAGATAAGTTTAAAATCCCATGTTTGGTTGTTTCTAAGTCTATCGATCAGTGATAAAAGACAGTTTTACCTAAAGAGCAAGGAAGTTCTTCACCAACAGTTTTTGTTTAATTTTGTAAGTATGGATTCTGGCCTAGAACGTGGTACAAAGAGGTTTTCATGACATTCACAAATGTCATTAACATTTGCACTTTATAATCACCCACATCAATTTATTTAAAGGACTAAACTAAAATAAGTTTCAATGTATCTTAGACCTATAAATGCCAAAGGAAAAAATCCAGTTCTCAGTAAATAAAAATGGGTCAGCAAATCAAATGAGTAATTTGCTCTGCAGAGTATTACTCGTGCATACAAATCAATCTCCATAGCTGATTATATTTTTAAATAATGGTAAAGAAGAGAAATGCAGTACCAATTTTAAAATAAAAATAAAATTCACATGAAAATGTAAACAGAAAACTCAAGTGAATAAAAATCATTTAACTCCCCTCAAGTTCCTTTGGAGCCCAAGATTTTCTAGAAGAAGCTGCGTAACTCTTCTTACTTCTCAATGTAAAGTTGAACAAGAAAAAATACAGGGTTCATAATTCAGAAGGTTCTTCTGAACTCCCATCAAGTTCTTAAACTAACTATTAAACCTCATCTATTGGATGAGATAAAATGTGGCAAGTATCCAAATCCATCAAAGGAGCATTATACCAGTCTCTGCTATGTCTCCTTAGGAAGGGTAATTAGGTCTCCCCCATTCAGAACTGTCCATGTCTTACAATTAAACAAAGCAGCCATAGCCTTAATTTATCTGTCCATTGTGGAAAAAATCTTTAAGTTCACGAACACATCATTATCTATTACAGTGAATTATCAGGTGACAGACACACTACATGGAATAAATAAATCAAGTCAGTGACTAGCAACACATGAATAATATGCTACTTTGCTTGATTAATCCTACCAAAAGAGGAGTATTTTCTGTTTAAGAAGAGCTTTCACCTACCTTGCCAATCTTGACAGCTTCTGAATGTTCAAGACTTGAAGCCAGCTGTTCCCAGGTTGGAGCCAAAGCCTTACAATGGCCACACCATGGGGCAAAGAATTTGATAAAGTGGTTGCCTTTAACAGAATGTCAAGAAATTAGGCAGAAGTGGGGGGGAAGGGAGCAATTTAAACCTTTAATTTATGTAATAACAAATTTAGTTAAAGCTAAAGACAACCATCCTGATATTTAACAAACCTCTAAGTTTACTGTAACTCTAATAACAGAAGACAGACTATGTAAAGTGACTATCACTCCTCCAGCCAGGAAAAATATAAATAAACTTATAAGTGGTTTTTAAAATGGAATATTGTAATGTCGGTTCTGCTGAGCTCATCAGTCCAGGAATTAAACTTGTCAGGCTTGCTCTTAAAAGGATATTAGGTTATGAGTAGGAAAAACAAATTACTGAAAGTTTAAAATATGATTCTTAGTCCTGGTATAGAAATACTCTATCCTATTACTCACTGACTGAGGTGTCATTATAAGATCATCAATGAATTTAGGAAGAAGGTGGGAAACACAATGCTTAATAAAGGGACATCTATCATTCATCCTCAAAGCTGACACCATAAAGTTTATCCAGACAATTTATCCTGGCAAATGAATTCAGTGACTTCTATTTCATACTAATCATAAGGTATAAAATCATAAAAGCAAATGGAAAAAGGCTGTCTATAAAATTAATAAGACCTTTAGTGAGAAATCACTACCACTATAAATATCAAGGGATTTTAAAGCCATCTGCACTAACACAAAACCTAGTACACTGAAACACCTCTGTTTAGTAACACTCTCCTTGAATAATGATGTAGACCACCTTTACAATAAGACTGTTCAAAAATAATGAGCTACTAAATTATATAGTGCATCATGGCTGTAAGGCATTTTTCACATATAATGTATCAGGTAATAATAAGTCCTTTTTGATGCTAAAATAACAAAAATTCCACTGGATAGGATCCATAAAAGTCTAATCGTACACTCAAATCACCCATATCAAGGAACAATTGTGGGGAGGGGGGAAAGGGGTAGGGAAAGCTGCTATGTATCTTTTTCTATTCGTTATATAAACTGACATTGCAGATTTAATAACCGTCTATACCAATTGTACAGAAGTTGAACATCCCATAATATTTAACAAACATCGGACTGGGGGCTAATGAATTTTAACTGGGGATTACAATTTTAGCCTTTTGTCATCAAAAATTCTCAATTACAACTTTATGAGCATTTTTGTTACCAGGGTAACATTTTGCTTTTATCATGGAAGTCAATGGGAAAAACAGGGTATATTTTGGAAAAATTCTCTTTGCAGACATCTGTGCCAAAATGTATCTATTCTATAAGGCAAAAGATGCTTGTACAACAAAAACACTAGGTATTTTTATCAAATGTGGATGTGCACATATATGCATATACATATGCAAAGATAAAAGATTTTACTCATATAAAAACTTGTGTGTCTAAACAAAAAAATGAAAAGTTACATTTTCACCACAGGTCAGCAAAGCGTTATCTACTTCCAATTAAACGTGATTAAAGATAATTTGTTCATCTCTTGGTTTTGTAAAGATGGATGACCAAGCACACAGGTTAAGCATGTCCTTGGCTAACACTGTCCTCCCTGTACCATCTTATGTGCAGAGAAACTACAGATAGGGAGTTTAAAAGGAAGGAGTGAGAGGTGGGGGGCAGGAAGGAGAAAGAAGGTAGCATCTGTGCTTTTCAGAACTGCTCCAAAAAGTCAAACTGAGCGGAGGAACTTATGATATCTCACCTCTAACAGATAATTTACTCATGGCAGTACTGTCCATTCCCCGCTGTCCAGACCCTTTATCATACTTGTATTCAAGTTAACAGAAAGATCTATGATTTCACAATGTAGAGAAACTCCTAGGGTGAGAACTCTCTCCACTTAAAACACATTGCAACCTATTGATGACTGAGCACCATGGGAAGTTAAAGATTGCCGGACAAGAAGGAAACACAAAGCAAACACAAAGGGACAAATTTTACCATACATTCTACTCAGCACTCATCACACCCTGGATTCTCACAAATGTGAAGAGAACATATGCACACTTTACCTTCTGCAACATGTAGTTGGAAGTTGGCGGCCGAGAGCTCATACAGTCCTTGCTTGAGTTCTGGGGCTGCTGGCAATTCCGGCTCAGGCTCTGGCATCTATTAAGTGGCAACAAAGTAATTACTAAGAGTTGCCCACATAATAAATAGTAAAGGCAATGAAATCTTGTAAGTACAATCTAACTATAACTTCTCTGTAGATCCATTCCCTTAACTACCCTGTATTGATAACTAGCTATTTTGCCATCCTTGCCTTGCAATTCGTGTCATTTGTCCACCTTATGAATTCCTTTGGGTGCTTCAGTAATTAAACCATCATGGAAGGTCCATTCTCAAATGGCAAACATAGGTTTCTACATGGATGACTGTGGATAGTGCTTATTTATGATTACAAAGGACTTCACATACAATCTTTTCATATATCACATACAATGACTTCACATTTAATCTTTTTAAAAAATCCTATTAGATAGATAATGCAAAATGTGCTAGCTTTTCATACCATTCCAAGTGCTACAGGCATACAAAAGCATCCCTAGGAAGGTAATGCTCAAATGCCAGATTCAATTACAATCAAGTGATGTCCCATGCTACATAGGTTATTCACAATACAAAATCCAGAGGACCACAGATTTTTAAAATGCTATTTGGAAGTTTAGTATTTGTGCCTTTGGCAAAGAGCAGAGTAGCCACTGTCATACTATAACAGTCAAGAAACTTCTATGGTCAAAATGTACATGATTAGGAATTATACTATTTCAGGATAATGATGAAAACAGGAACAACATACTTCATTTTTAAAAGATACTATATATTAAATTGATGAGTGCTTCAACTTGTATATTAAATGAGATATATCTGAACCTAAACATAGGCATTATTGAGAACAGAAAAAAGAAAAAAAGAACGTGGCTGAAGAGTTTTATGTTGATTATTCCTATGAATTGTCCCCAGATCCTCAAGTTTGGACAATGGAAGAATAGAAGTGTTGCAGTTTTTTTTTTTAAAGAAGCTAATAATACCTTCTGGTTTCTCAGGTACCTTCAGTTAAAGACTGACTGGCTTTTAGGCTTATCAATCTCACTCTAATACTATAAATGTTTATTTTAAAGATTTTAAATTCACTTCAAAATAAGTTTCAAGGATATTTTTCATAAAGTACATAATTGAAAGTTCAAAGCTATGTGAAAATTACACTTGACAGTATCAAAATCTGGTGACAGCTAAGAAATTGACGAAGACACAAATTTACTCACCAGTAGTTAAGGTTTTTTTAAACTTCTAAAATTGGATAAGTTTGATAAGTCATATCTGTTCTCTGCCACATAGCATTTGAAGGAATTACTTTTATCACATTGTATACCATATACAATGTGATATTATAGTGATAGTATACCCACTGAATCTCTTGATGAGTACAATTCCTACAGTGAATTGAGTGCCACAACAAAGATTTTCATTTTATTGGAGACTTCATATGGAATACAAAAAATTACAGGGCCTCCAAAATAGTGAGTCATACATTTGAAAGTTATCTGGCAAAACAAAGTACTGAGGTTTGTTTAAATTTTAGTCTGAGTCCTGATGGTGTCATTCTATAGTGATGTTTAGTATAAACATAGATTATCTTCCTAATATCTCACCAATGTAGCTAAAAGGAAACTTGTTTTCTCACCCTCATGTGGGTCTTATTCTATCCAATGCCCAAAGAGAACACCACATACCAAATGGCAATGCAGTTAGTAGGGGCTTGTTGATGATTATGAGTTTATAACTCAGCACATTAATTAAAGCAGGAATGGGAAGACCATATAGAGTTTGCAAATTATACTCAGTGTATATTTTTCTATGCATGTGCCATAACTCAGTTGTTACATTTTAGGGGAAATGACAGGGTTTTATGTATAAAGAGTAACTACTGTATGTTGAAGACAGAATTCATATTTCACATATGAATTGGAGTGGATGACTTCTACATTACCTTTCTAGCTCTAAAACTCTATTTTTATGAATTCTGAGCCTCAGTTTCTTCATCTGCAAAATGATGGGGGAGGAAAAGATGGTTTCTAAGGTATCTTCTAGCTCTATCACTATATGAGTTTCTGTAATAATCAGATTATAAAAGACTTAGCATAGGGTGTGATAGGGAAGAGCTACCCAAGTAATAACAGACTAGGTTGGATTAGTTTACCAACAAAGAGGATTATGGGTTGGGAAGGAGAAAGAACGGGAGAAAATATTAATTCCATAAAGCAGTCCCTGCTTGAGGTTTCTATGACAATAGTTTTTCATACTGGATAGCAGAGACACAGAAGTCTTTGTGGAATTCAATTTTTGCCTAGGGTTAGCAATGTTAGCTTACAATATCTTACGATATGATTTGCTTACAAGATCAGTGACTTTTAAATGAGAACAAAGGCAGCATGTACATTGAGAAGTGGCATTGTAGAGTAGAAATCATACTGGAGCTGAAGTCACAAAATCTAGATTCAGAATTCCTCTCTGCTACTTACTACCTGTGTGAGTTTGGCCAGTCAATTGACATCACTGAGGATCAGTTACCTTATCAAAAAAAGAGTGGGGGAGCTTTTACATTAAATGACTGCTAAGGTTCCTTTCCACTCTAAATCTATGATCCTAGGATAACTATCCATCTAAATTTGCTGGCCAGTTTCATTACTACTGAGGAAAATAATTTAGTAAAATTGTTTTCCTATTGGAAAGCAAAAGCTAACTCCTTATATAGGAACATTATTAATTTGACAGATGAGGAAAGAAAAGTTTCTTATATACTCACAGCTGGCTCTTCATTTAGTGTCTGTAGCATCCAATTTTCCAAGGTCTGGAAATCCCTGGGACCCTGGTATTTCACACCTTCTTGACCTGGTTTGAAAAACTTTAAGCTGAAAGGTTAAAAAAAAAGAAGAGATAAAGAAATGTTATATATGTGTATATTTTCAAAAACACTTCAAATCACTTCAAGATGTTGCATTTTCTTCCTGAGGACTAAGTACGTTTTCTGAGTATGTAACTTAAATGATTTACACATAAACTCTGATATCAGATTTCTAATACAGTTTTAAAAGAAACAAAAAGCAAAAAATTGGATAGTTGAAGAAACTATTTTATTCATACAATTCTAATCTTTAAAGACATAACCCATATCTCATTCAAGCATCCTAAATAAAAATAAGAAGGCTGAACTTTTAAGTTGACCTAAAGTCTTAGATGCCAATCTTCAAATGGCAGAATATTTCAAAGTCTACTTTTCAAAACTGAAAATGAAAAGCTCAACTTCCCAGGTTTTGATATGATTTTTAAAACTGGTCTAAAACATTAACTGCTGTTCACAACAGGTCAGCTATCTACTATTTCTTTACAAAAAGTCACCAGCAGATGCACTAGGCTGTAATGAACTAATTTTCTAAATACTTACCCTGAGATTAGAGATTCACCTAAAGTTTTCCAAAGCATAAATCTTGCACACAGGTAACAAAGCTGCTTCTAGCAGCAAAATTGCTCACTGAATTGTTTGTGCTGTCTTGCTGAAAGAAAACCAATACTACAGTTCATCTAAGAGATTTGCTTCCTTGCATTCTGCAGCCTGCTTTCTCTCAGAGAAGAAATCTCATTTCTACCAGATGCATTTGTTCCTGAAGGGATTTTGGTTGAATTAGAGGGACAGTGCCTGTAGCAATAAGCAACAGATCTGAGATCATGAGACTAAACTAATATAACTTTAGGGACACTTGGTGATTACAACCATGCTACTATTTTGTAGGGTGAGAAAGAAATTCATTCTAAATAAAACTCATTAAGAGAAATTGACAGTGGGGAAGACAAGGGATTACTGGATTAAAAAATACTATCTAGAATGTGTTCAATTTTTAAAAATTAGAAAACAAGTTATAACTGGCTACCACATCATATCAGGAGATGCCATCTGTGCAATATAGGAATTTTAGCAAGCCAATATGTACAGAAATCAGAATTCCTAGTTTAAAATGCTTACCATCTATTAATCTCAAAACAAAGATAAAAAGAACTTCAAGAAATATGAATACATTGGCCAAAGTAGGTAATTAACTTAATATTTATGTTGAATTTAAGTGAAAAGATGATGGTGCGATGAAGGATTAGATTATTGGCATATTGTAAGAATAAGTGCTAGTTATCTTTCTGTCCATTTCATGCTCAGAGGAAAGCTGATGCCCTAACCTGTTTTGCTTTTTTTCTTTTACATAAGATTGCTAAAATCTATTTTTAAAAAGTTATTTTTAAAATAAAAGTTAGCATATGTATAAATTTGATCAAATTGTGTGCCATTTGCTTCTCCCCATGCCCTTCTCCAGTCTTCTGATAAATTAAAGCAGGTTAGACAATTCAATTTGGCATCATTGAGCTCACTATATCTGCCTGTTGTTACAGGACTCAGACTAGCAGGTAATTTATAAGAGATTTTTAGTTCCTAGAGATTAGAATTAAAATGCCAAATTTGGAAGTTCTGGTCTCAACCTAAACCCTAATAAACAACTGTCTCTATTTCTCAGTTAGTCAACGGCTCTCTGGTGATATTACAGGACCACAGATTTAGAGTTAGAAGGGATCTAGCATCAAGTCCAGCTCTGTCATTTTACAGATGAGGAAAATGAGGCAACGAGAGACTAAATAACTTGTCCATGGTCACATGGCTGCTGTCTAAACCTGGATTCAAATTCAAAACTTCCTAACTCTTAAGTCCAACACTCTATTTTACCAGCCAACAAGATGACAGCATCCTAACCAGTACTCCCTAAAGTAAAGGTTCTGAATCTGGAGTTCGTGAACTTTTTTTTTTAATTCATTCAATTTTATTTTCAGTTCCAGATTCTCCCTCCACCTCTCCCCAACCTACGGAGAAGACAAGAAATATAAAACCTATTACGAATATAAAGTCATACAAGACAAATTTCCATATGCCATGTCTCTACCAAAAAAAAAAAAAGGAAAGAAAAAAGCAAAAGCAAGAAAGAGGACAAAAAAATGTTTCAATCTGCACAGAGTCCATCAGTTCTCTATATGGGAATGGACAGCATTTTCCCTCATAAATCCTTTAGAACTGTGGCAGGTCATTGTGTTGATTGAAATTACTAAGTCTTTTGCGATTAATTACCTTTACAATATTGCTGTTACCACGTAAATTGTACTCCTGGTTCTGCTTACTTCACTTTGCATCAGTTCATGTGTTTTCCAGTTTTTTATGCAACTATCCCCTTCATCATTTCTTACAGCACCCTCATTAGCACAGTCCCCACTGATGGATGTTACCTAAATGATGGACACCCCCAATTCTTTGCCGCTATGAAAAGAGCTGCTATAAATATTTTTATGCCCTTTTTTTTGATCTTTTTAGAAGTATAGATGTAGTAGTAGCATCACTGGGTCACAGAGAAGGCACAGTTTTATAGCTTTTGGGATATAGTTCCAAATTGCTTTCTACAAAGGTTAGACTAGTTCACAACTCTGCCAATAGTACATTCATGGGCCTATTTTCCTGTGTCTATAAACTTGTTTTTTTAAAATACTTTTATGACCATATTTTAATATTTGGATTCCTTTGTAATGCTATATATTTTATATCCTACATTTTAAAACATTATTCTGAGGAGTCCATAGTTTCACCAGACTGCCAAAAGAATCCATGACAGAAAAAGGGTAAGAACCCCTGCCTTAAAGGGAAGGCATAATTCTCTAATATACTGTTTCCCTGCATGGTGAGCATACACAAAGACTTTAATGTAAATTGCTGTATGACCCCAGGCAAGTCACTTAACCTTTCTCAGCCTCAATTTCCTCATCTGTAAAATGCGAAAGTTGGACTAACTGGCCCCAAAGGCACCCTTCCAGCTCTACATCTTTGATTCTATAATTGGAAAAGTTGATATATTGGGGAAAATATGCTGGTGAACTTAAAACACTACCCCTTCTCATGCCTCAAAGATGTTCTATCAAAAGGAAAATCCAATGGTTATTTAATGAAGCATTTCTTAAATAAATTGCAAAAAATATATATTTAAAACAGATGCAATAAAAATAACTTTTCTCTGGCAATGTGGAATGCCTGCTTAAATTTAGCACCTACTAACTACAAAGGAGATCACCAAAAGATTAACTTGGAATTTAGCTTCATCTAGTTGGCAGATGGGTGTGGAAAAAAATTGAAAAATGTCACAAACACATCCTCTTTTACTCACGTGGGATATCCTCTAACACCCTGTGCAGAGCACACTTCAGTATCCGCTGTGCAATCCACCTTCGCAACATAGACCTTCGCATCTTCCATGCTATTGTATTTATCTCCTAGGTCATTCCAAGTTGGCTGTAGCCGCTGGCAGTGTCCACACCTATGATGAGATAAATAATGCACAGCTTATTGACTACTAGCAATTTAAAGTTCATAGTCTTTACTCAATCATTTTAATATAAATCCTGGATTAAGTATCAGTGACTAACATGAAGAACAAAGTGGTTAAATTATAGCAGGGAGCCAAGTTTTGCTAAGCAATAGTTCAGACGAACAGTTGTGTCTGATGGCACCTTTTGAAACTTGCTACTTATTGCTATGAAGAAAAACAGGTAAAAATACTAGCCAGAGAATGTGTTTGACATATTTTTCCAGTAGAGTCCATTGATGTACATTAAGCACCTAGCCACACTCTCCTGTGTGGTTCCCCTTGTGACCAAGAGCATATATCAGTAAGATAGCTAGTTTGGAGGAACCATCTATGATCATAATAGCTAATGCACCCTCATGAGGACTGGTCCCCAAATCTTGGCTTCATTACCATGTTCAGTCTATCCAGATGAATTGGCCACAAAGAAGCTAAGTGTCATGGCATAAGGTCTCTAAAAGGATGATAGACAGCTGTAACATCTTGCACTATGCAGCTTAGTGATAAGATTAAAATAAAATCACAAAAAATCAATATGTTTTCAACATATAGTAAATCCTTAAAGTGTTTTTTTTTTCAAGGAGCAATTTACCAATACCAAATTTTTAGAAGAGTAATGAAGGGCAATCTACTGTAAATGAAATCTTTTTGGGGTTTTACCATTAGCATCTCTTTAGTGCCAAGCTTTATTACTACTTAATAATACACTGTTATTATTCAATAAAAGTTTTAACAGTACTGTCAAAAGCCACACATCTCTGTTGGTAACTTGAAATGAAATAAAAGAAAAAACATCTTCAGGACTGATTTTCGGGGAAACATCCACATCTCTGAAAGCCACAAAAGATAACAAATTATTTAGTATCGAGTCCTCAAATTTGATTCTCTTCTCTAATCTACTTATTAGCTGCTTGTTGATGAAGAAGATTCCAAGTTAAAAAATTAATTTGTTTTAAACTAAATTATCACTTGCACTATGTAAACACAACTATGCTCTTCTGTCAGTTAACTTTAAAATTACAATATGCTGCATATTTTCTTCAGCAAATTCATTCTCTACTTCAACTAGCATTATGTCTTAATCAGCGGGGCTTATTTTTTGCTACAAGACACTGACATGTACAGGTAGCACCCAAATTACAAATGGGTCATGTTCTGAAAGTTCATTTCTAAATTGGCCATTTCTAACTTGGAATATTTTCCAGGAGAAACAATTCCCTACATGGTGGTTAAGTTCCCAAGCTGGCTCACAAAAGCCTATTTAATAACATGGCTGATCTACAGTGCTAACATTGCTAATCTGAGTTCCAGGACTTGCGAAGAAGTAGGTAAGTTTTCTTCCCCTTTTCTTGCTTATCTGCAAAATATTAAGGTAGTCAAGGTTTGTCACTGAAACTCTCCTACCTCTCCCTAACCTACAGAATTTAAGTGTTGGAAGGGATATCTGCAGACATCTATCTAGTCCAACTGGTACTAGAAAAAGAATTCTCATTAACATATCCAAGTGGTCATCCAGCCTATTCAAGGACATTCATTCCCACTCTTGGTCAGTTCTAAAAGTTAGGAGGTTTTCTGTAGATCAAGCATAAATCTGCTTCTTTGAAACTTCCACAGCAGTAGTCAAGCTTTCCTGTGTTTCCCACCGTGGCCCTCACTACCGATATTCTTAGCTAAGCTTTTAGAAGAAAATAATTTCATTAGCCAATTCTCACTGAATTTGATAACTAGCCTACTAGAAGCATTTATATTTTGAAAAAAAGATGCTTGCTGTGCTGAATTAATTTTTAGTTGAAGGAATTTCAGTCATTATAGAATAAAAAATTTGAAGATAAGAAGAACCATCACAAAGGCATTCATTCAAACTATGGCATAGGCTACAAGGGTGGGGAACCTGTGGCCTCAAGGCCACATGTGGCCCCCAAGTGTGGCCCTTTAACTGAATCCAAACTTCACAGAACAATTAGAATATTTGACTGGATTTGGTCAAAGGGCTGTATTTGAGGACCTAGAGGGCCACATGTGGCCTTGAGGCCTAGGGTTCCCCACCCCTGGCATAGATATCTACTCCTCAGGCCATCTGTTTGAAGGTGTTCTTTCTCTACCTGTGAACCCAGATTCTCTAAAAGTCTTTATTACAAAAACTTTTATGGCGGTGAAAATTTTGGGGTTGATACTGGGGGTATATGTATGTGTCCTTCATAATGCAGAATGTAAGTTCCTTGAGGGAAAAGAAGGGACTGTTTCACTTTTATCTATGCTAAGCAAAGTTGCATAGTAATCAATAAAGGCTTACTGAATGATAAATCAATTTTATCTTTTAATCAGTTTTGCCTTTAATGATTAGTTCTTCAATAATATAACAATTGATCTGATACCACAGTAAATGTAGAAACCTAGTAGTGATGATACCATCCTAACATTATTTACAAAGACTAAATACTTAATTGGGGGATATTGAGTTTAATTGGCATAGCCAATTTCCAGGACATATCAAATTACAAGAGAAAAGAAAATGAGGAATCATATCTCATCACTGCACTAGAGATAGGATCATTAAGGTTTCACTGGAAGGAGAAAGTTTAGTAGGGTGATGTGATGGGGAAGTGTACAGAATGTTAGCTGTGGAATCGGAGGACCTGAATTTAAATCCCAGTTCTGACACTTACTGTGTTGGCCCTGGGCAAGGTGACTCTATGTATACACATCAAGGTCCTTACCTGTACAATATGGGAGGATGGACTAGTTGTCTGTATGAGTTTCTAGATCTAAATCTCTGATTCTATGATCTAGGGCACTAGATATAAAATGGGTACCGTAAAAATGTCCATAATTCCCACTCCTTAATTTCTGGATGGCGGGTTTAGAAGTGTCAGTAAAAACAAAACAGTTCTCTTTTACAATCCATTCTTCTCCTCCCCCACCCCACAAAACAAACAAAACATCCCCGAACCGGTAAAGACAAATATATATTGGTTAATAATTTGCAACTAAGTCTTTGCAATGTGGCTTGGGTTAATAAAGGCGTATTTATAAATTCTATCCCTTTGTGTATTCAACACCTACACCCCAACCAGGAAGCAAACCGAATCTCCATTAAGAGTCCCATTTAATACCAGGAAGCCACTAGGTGAAAGCTGAGTCCTTCAGAAGGCACCACAGTTAGAGACCCGAGTTTGTGTGAGGGGAGGGTTAAAGCACGGGCATTAGGGGATAGGGTGAGGAAGAAAGGGAAGTTGGTGTACCTTAAAGGAATACTTAGGAGCTAACTTAAGTAAAGGACCCCGTGAGCTTCTCTTCTCCATACACACACAAACTAAGAGTCCCAGGGCAGGGGTTCTCCCTTTCCCTCCTTCTCTAAAGGGTACTGAGACCGCCAGCTCTTCCAGAGCTCTGGGGCTCCTTGTGCCACGTCAACAGGAGAGGCCCAGAGCGCGGGCCTCGCCCACCCTAGTGCCTGCCCCCACCCCCATCCCCAGTCCGGACCACGAGGCAGCCACAGCGCTATGATGCCCTGGGGTCCTCCGGCCTTCTCTGGGGTCCGACTGCATCCCTTTATCTCCCCACCCCTACCCCCACTCCCCAACAACTCTTCCTCCTCCCCGGCAGGCAGGAGTCCGTGGTTTGGAGAAATCTTTGGGGGCATTTACTGGAGCTAAAGGGCTGAAGAAGTTAAGCAAACCCGGGTGCCACGGCGAGGGCTGGGGGAGGGGGAGAGCGTCTGGGGAGGAAGCAGAGGCAGTAGGCAGAGAAGGGACAGAAAAAATAGGAGAGAGGGAGGATGGGGGGGAGGGAGCCGACGGGGGGGGGGGGTGGAAGGATATTTACCAGGGCGCGAAGAACATGACGAAGTGCGCGGCGCTCTGGATGCCGTGGGTGAACATGTCTCCCGTGTACAGGTGCTTGGCATGTGGGTCCTCCCTGTCTGCTCCCTCGGTGACCAGGGGCTCCCCAGTCTCCTCCGCCCGGGCCCAGGACACGAAGCCCCAGCCACTGCCTCCGCTCAGCAGCAGCAGCAGCAGCAGCAGCGGTGGCGGCGGCAAGAGCCGGGGAAAGGCTAGCCAGCGTACAGGCATGGTGCTGGTAACTGGGCACACGCGCTCAGTCGCACCCTCATACACTAGACGCCGGTCACCCCGCCGCCTGCAGCTGCGCGATGTCCCAGCCGCCGCCGCCGCGGGACAGCCGACAGCCCGCCCAGCTCCCCGGACTGCGCCGCCGCCGCCGCAGCTGCTTGGGCAGCCAGCCGCTCCTCCCCCGCCCCTCCCGAGCAGCTCCGCTTCCTCCTCCCCTTCCTTCCCTCTCCTCCACCCAGGGCCTCCTATCGCAAAGCAGCTCCGAGCCGGCTGAGCTTGGCTACTACCCCGGCTGCAGCTTTGCAGCAAGTCCAGGGCCTAGTGTAGGTGGCCTCTCGCGGCCTCGCCAGGTTTTTTTCTAGGGCGGCACCCAGTTAGGTGACCACCAACCTAAGGCCATGGAGAGCGGAGGCGGAGGCTCCTCTTTCCCCTCCCTATCCCAGTCCTGGTGCGTGTGTCCTCCTTTCATTGCCTGATCTTTGTTACTTATCCTTGCGTGCTTTTTGGGATTGCTCTGGGTAAAACAGAAGGACCAGCCCATGAAGAAGATGAAGCTCATCACCAGAAGACTGACCACCAAGGTGACGATTTTTGGTGGGAGGAAGACTTTGCAATGTATGAAGAGCGTCTACTAAAGTGGGGAGGGGTGGCGCACACTGATGAAATCACAGATCTTGAAATGTCGCCGAAGGTGGAAGGATCAAAGGTTGGTTCCTCCCCTCAAAACACACAGACCGAAGCAGTGAATTACATTTTAGCTTTTGTTTTCAGGAACTGCTTTAATATGTTAATTTACTCTAGTAGTAGAAAGACTCAGGGGATCTGGGCTCCACTCTCCAATCTTTTGCTTGCTACTTGTACAAGTTCCTTGCACGTCACTGGGCCCTAATTATCTTACGAGAAGTTCTGATAGTCTCTAACGTCCATTATAACCCTCGATTTTAGGATCCAAAGTCAGGTGGGAGGGAGGGCGGTAAATCAGATCTCTAGGTGAAAGAAATATCAGTATGGGCCTAATAATAATTGTGGTGTTGTTCAGCCATTTAAGTCGTATCGGACTCTTCGTGTCCCCTTATTGGGTTTTCTTGGCAAAGATGCTGGAATGGTTTGCCTTTTCCTTCTGCAACACATTTTACAGATGAAGAAACCGAGGCAAACAAGGTAAAGTGACTTGATCCGGCTCACACAGCTAGTAAGCCTCTAAGGGCACATTTGAACTCAGGTCTTCCTGACTCCTGGCCGGGCGCTCTATCTAGTGTGCCACCTTAATAACCATAACTCATATTGAGTGCTTTAAGGTTTGCCAAACTGTGAGGTAAAGGGATGAGGTATCATTATGCAGATTTTGTAGACAAGCTGACACAGAGCTTTAGTAACTTGCCCTAGGTCACACAGCATGACTTTGATGATGATAGTTTGTATTTGCATAAGTTTACTCATTTGATCTTAACCCTTTGAGGTAAGTGTTACTATTATGCCCATTATAAGAATGAGGACTTTCTGGGGACTGCACAGAAAGTTAGTGTCTGAGGCTGGATGTGAACCTAAGCTGACTCTAAAGTCCTGCATCCATTTTACCACCTATCTGCCCTGCCCCCAAGTATGGGAACAGGTTACCTGTTTCCCATCCACTAATCTCTCCACTATATATCAGACTGCCTGTATACCAGGATTAGAACGCTGCAAAAATGCTGTTGATTCAGGCTAAAGGGGAAAAAATGCCCCTCAGCAAAATTTAGATCACTGAATCCAGGGTGGAGCTTGAGCTGGAGTTAGTCAAATTCTTACTGTCTAGCTTTAGGCTGAGAGATGTGATGAAACCAGTTTACAATGTGAAGAAACTTTTGGTAGAGTCATCTTCCTAATCTTATTTTTAATTGGGAGGTAAAAGGACAGGGTGGGGGAAAGTAAAGGTAGCTTCTTGAGTTCCATCAGTATATTGTTCTGCAAAACCCTACACAAAAATGTGGAGTGGAGTGCCCAGGAAAATGGCACTGGGTCTTACCAGAATGTCATCAAGAAGTTCTCTGAGCCCAGAGAAGGCAAATCCCAGATCAGGGACATCTGTTACTGAAGTCCTACTTGAGACCCTGCCTGTAGGAGACCTGCCTGCCACAAGAGTTCTTACCTGCTTTTAGGACATCCTCAATCTGCAAAACACCTTTAAAGCCCCAGTCATTCCTGCTGTGGATGGGCAGTTTCCCAAAAGAACTGTGCCCTGGGACCCAATCTAGTGAACAGTCAAGCCAAACCAGTTTCTCTTCTTGGTCCTCTTTTCTTTATAAAATGTTTTCCTCGGAAAACTTATCCAGTTCTATGGTTTCATTTATCACTTCTGTGTAGAAGACTCCCAAATCTGTAAAACCATTTGGATGTTTGATTCCACATTACTAAGTACTTGACATCTCTACTACTTGAATATGCTTCTGACATCACAAACAATCTATTTCAACCAAACTGGCTTATAAATTGGCCTGATATATTTCCTGAGGGAGAAACATCAGAAAATTATTTTATTAGTGGAAATGTCATTAAAGAAAAGGCATTAGTTATTTGTATCATAAGAACCACTGGGGACTTTTTGTCTGAGGATGTAGCTGAAACCTGTGTGCGTTGCCTCCGGTATTGGAATGGTTAGCTCCTTGAGAAGGAGGACTGTTTTAATTTTTTTTCATTTGTATCTGTCCCTAGCACTTAGCACAGTGATTTATACACAGTAAGAGTTAATTGTTTTTATTTATTCATTCATTCATTTAATATGATGGTGACCTATTTCCATGGCTTCTTCATACAGGCTATTCCCATGCCTAGAATGGTCTCCTTCTCTCCTCCTCCCTTCTGCCTCTTAAAACTCCTGGCTCTATTCAGACTTGTTTAAGGACATCTCCTACATGGGGCTTCTCCTGATCTCTCCTCCCCACCCCCTCCCCATTTGTTAGTGCTTTCTCCCTGGCTCTGAAATTACTTTGTATTTACTTGTATATATTTTTATCTACTTGTATTTGTATGTACTGTACCCACCCATACTTCCCCTAAGGATCCTTGCAAGTGGAAACTGTTTCATTTCTTGTCTTTCAAAAGTGCCGAACAATGCCTGGAAAATATTGGGCGCTTCATAAATATCTGTTGAATTGAACTGAATGTTGCACATTGAAGTCATCATCCTCACTCAGCTCCTACCATCCCAGTCTCACCCCTGCACCAGTTTTTTTCTGACTTCCCTATTTTTTTAAGGCTGTACCAACAAGAGGGAGGGGGTTGGGACTTGGACTAATCCCTGAAGCCCTTTCTGACTCTAAGATCATGTGAGTTGTCAAGTTGAATCTGGCCAATGGGCATAGTGCCAGAAACCTGTAATCCCTGATACTATGGGAGGCTGAATTCAGCAGTTTTCAGGCCTGAGCCAGTCATGTATCCATACTGTCTAGCACCAACATAGGGAGACCCTGGGGGAGGGGTGGGAGGAAGAAGGTGCCAAGAAGCTGCGAAGGTGGAGTGAATCACCCCCGCCCCTGCCCCTGTCAGAAAGCAAGTCAGTTTCTATGCTGATCAGCAGTGGTGTCTGCCACACTGTACCTCTACCTTGGATTGGACAGAGAGATCCATTCTCCCTATGAATGAATGAATGAATAAAATAAAGACTGTATCTAGCCAAGAAAATACAACTTATTGTATTCAGTGTTCTACTGAAGGGATGCACTTGTTTATGGACATCTTCCCTTGCTATCCATGCCTGTCTCTGATAAAAAGGTGGACTTTCTCTTTGCGAAGGCAAACCCCTCTATGAGCATCTTTGATCCCACCCCCTCCTATTTTCTCTAGCAAATTGCCCTCTCCATCCTTCCCATACTCTCTTTAATCTTCAGTCTCTATTAGCTGCTTTATGATGCCTTCAAATACACCCATATCTTACATACCCTTCAAAAACAAACAAAGCCATATTTGATCACTGAATCCTTCCTAGCTAACATCCTATATTTCTCCCCTTCTTGGCCAAACTCCTTAAGAAAGCCCTCTACAATAGTTATCTCTACTTCTTGTTAAAAGAAAATCTTGCTTCGGGCCTTACCCATGTCAATTAAAGGCAAGTGCAGGAAATAAAACAAAAGTTGACTAGCATACCAAAGCATCAAGCAGTTGGGAGTGTGGGCAGCCTTTGGAGCTCAAACTGCTTTTATAGATGGGAGTAAAACAATTTACATAGGGCAGCTAGGTGGTACAGTGAATAGAGTGCTGGGCCTGAAGTCAGGAAGACTCTTCATCCTGAGTTCAACTGTGGCCCCAGACACTTATTTGTTGTGTGACCCTGGGCAAGTCACTTAACCCTATTTGCCTCAGTTTTCTCATCTGTAAAATGAGCTGGAGCAGGAAATGGCAAAACATTCCAGTATCTTTGTCAAGAAAACTCCAAATGGGATAATGAATAGTCAGACAGACTGAAATGACTTGAACAACAACAACAACAAAACAATTTGCCTATAAGGGTAAGACGGTCCTCATTGGTAGACCTCTCAATGATGTGGGATTAGTATCACCTCAACTCCTTCCCATTACAGTATCACTGGGAGATGGGAGCTCTCACATGATGGAAATAGTCTACAGGAGATGGTATTAGTCCTAAGGGGACTGTGCCCTCTTTTGAAGGCTAGCTGAGTACCATACCCAAAGGTGAAACAAGATTAAAAAATATGGGGGTCACTCAGACTGACTGTCCTAGTGGCTAACTTTGTATAATCCCCCATTTGGTGCTAACTTATGGTGCAGCAATTCAACTGGACTTAGGTATTCAAACAAACAAGTGGCCAAAGACCACTGATTGGTTTTAGGGTAACGGATCCAGGGACCAATCAGGGGTTGCTTCCTCTGCTGGGCTGAGGTCAGTCAGAGTAGGCAACATATGAGAGTTATGTATCTAAGATTGTCCACTCAGTAACCTTGGTATGACTGGTTGGCAGGAAAAGCCCCTACCCAATCGCTCAATTGGTCTCAGTACGCCAAAACACATCTGTAGCCCATAGACTCTGGAAGTTAATGTTCAAGGGGTAGGGCTACCCACTTCCTCTATGCCTTTCGTCACAATTTTTTTTTTCCATAAGGAATTAATTGTTGACAAGAAAGTTAGCTAGAGACCACATGATGGGCCTCTGCATAAACACCATGGCAAACAATGACCAAAATAGCAGTACATGGTGCTCAGTTCTCAAATCAGTATCAGTCCATGATGCAACAAGCAAGATTACAATAGGGTGAATAAAGAAACCCAATCTAGCTGTAGCTTTAAGGGTATTAAGTTCTTTATCAGCATCTATGGTCTTCAGGAGTCTGGCAAGTACCTCCTGTGCATCTCTCAAACAGTTGTATGTGAATCAGGGCAGGTTTGTGGAGGTATTTTCCTTGACTACCTCTGGGTTCCAAGTCATGGAGATTCTCTAGGTAATGCTATTAAAGCTTGCTAGTGATAAGACTTAGTGTTATTTAGTAAAACATGCCAAAATCTAATCAGATTGGCCTTCTAGTAATTAGCTCATGTGGTAAAACCCCATTTAAATCTTACAGATCTAATCTTATGAACAACAGAGCTATGAGAATACCAAATTAGGACTTCATAATTCACCTGTAACTTTAGTTTTTACGTAGCACTTATTCTTTCTATCTTTACCCAAATGCTGTATCTGATATTCATGTTATCAACAGCAGAAGGAAAAATTTTAAAAGGATCCATGATGACCTGATTTGGAAAATAAGCCCTTCTGTCCCTTAATATTATTGAACAGAGACTTCAAAATAGGGAAATGATTTCAATTTTTAAACAATTATTAATGCAATTTTATATGCACAATCCTTAGTCCAATTTTAGAACATTTTACTGAAACATACTCAAAGCCTGTATTCCATTAGAAACATCTGGAAGTCAATAATTTATATTTATCCTATCCTTAGGTTCCTAAAAGTCTTATCTTATTTTTCCAAAGTTTGCTGTTCCATTTAATTTAAAAAGCTCTTACATCTTTATTTTATCCCTCTCTTTTGAGTGTGTGTTCCTCATTTCATCCTGAAAGAACCTAATCATGAACTTAATCTTATACATGAATATAGAATTATTAGCAAGGGGATGGCAAGCCTAAGAAGAACTCATTTATTTAGTTGCTTAGGATATGGAGTTGACCACAATTTCATATTAAAATAGTAAGATCTTTCATACTTATATTATACTACAGTAACTCAGGCCTATTAACTATTAACAGATCTATTAACAGATTTAGTATTACTACAACAACAGCAAACTTCTACTGTTCACCTCCCTTGTTTATAGAAATTTGCTATGAAAGGAAAAGGAGAGACACGCTTTTGACAATATCAAGACTTTCTCCTCAAGGGCCCAGTCAAATCTGACATAAGCCATAAGAGAGGGAAAAAAATCCTTTGGCACTGTTTGATTCCAGACAAGAGTCATAGTTAATAGCCAATCACAAAGGAAAGTTCTACATTATTCACAGGGTACCATAGCCAGGCTCATAATTTGCCAGGTGGGAAAATTTCCTGTTCAGAAAGGAAATAGCACAATGGGTCAAGAGGATCCTTTCTTTGCCTCTGCAAGGTCATCCCCTCAATTTTTTCCAAGGACAGACATCACCTTTAGCAGTTTTCAAACTGTGCCCAAAGGCCGAACAAGGTTAAAACATAGAGGTCACTCAGACTGGCTCTGTCATATTGGCTGACTTCGTACACTCTCTTCCCACTAGATTTTAAATCCTTTGCCTTCTGACTGCATCATTCCACTGAAAGTATTCTCTCCAAAGTTACCAATAATGTCTTGTCAGATCTAATAGCTTTTTCTCAGTCCTGATCCACTTTGACCTCTCTGTAGCCTTTACACTGTTGATTACCTTCTTCTTCTAGATATTCTATCTTATAGGTTTTCATGATTTTTCTTTCTCTTGGTTCTCCTCCTACCTGTATGATTGTTTCTTCTCAGTCTTCTTTGCTGGTTCTTCATGCAAGACATGCTGAGATCTGAGTTCAAATATGGTTCTCATATACTTACTAGCTGTGTGACCCTGGGAAAGTCCCTTAACTCCTCTTTGCTTTAGTTCCTCATCTGTAAAATAGGAACACAGTGGAGAAGGAAATAGCAAACCACTCCAATATCTTTGCCAAGAAAGGTAGTCAGACATGACTGAATGACCAAACAACAACAAACTCCTCTCTAGAATTTATTCCACATATCTAGTCTGTTGCTAGGACTTATCATTGCCACTTTCACTAGTTAATACTACTAAAAGTTCCCTAAGTTGTGCGCATATCCTCAGAACAATATTATCATATAACTGTAATTACTAGTTACTCTATCACTAAAAACCAAACCACATTAGAATATTTTAAAGTACTGCTAAAACTGACAGTTAAATGGGAAGACTTTACTTCCCAAGTACCCTAAATCTTTAACTTTAAAAGTCCACTATACATCCAACCCAGTGTTCAGACTTAGGACACTAGCTCTTAAAGCATTTATTCCACTCATGCCCAGTTCGAATTAGAATTTGAACTTTATTTAACAATACCTTTTCACCATTTCTGAATTGTAGAAGCATGAGATAGCCATACACTTGGTTTCAAAAGCAGAGCTCATAATATTATGTACAGTGAACCTAAAATTAAAATTGAAGTAGAGTATTAGCTTTATCACATATCCAAAACTGACCTCATCATCTTCCTGCTAAACTTCCTGATTTCTAATTTTTGTTAAGGACACCACTGGAAACCTCACATTAATTTGACAGTGAACTGCTCTGAAGACTACATTTTGAGTCTAGTCATTCAAAAAGATCTGAGTTGATCTTACTGCACTACTGTCTAGCCCACAATTTTTCCATTCTTTCCCTAAGACTAGCATGAGGTACTTTATCAAACACTGATCTCCAAGTTTAGTAACTGCCCTCCCCCCCCAAAAAAAGTAAGGTTATTTGCCATGATCTGTTCTTGTTGAAGCCATGGGAGCTTTTTGTGACCATTATTTCCTTTGGAAGAGGTTCACTAACCATCTTTTTAACAATCCATTCTAAGATTTTCCCAGGAAGTGCAGTGAAATACCTGGCCTATGGTTTGCAAACTATTCTTTTCTCTTTTTCAAAATCAACAACATTTGACCTCTTCCAGTCACATGGTCCCATTACTATATTCTACAGTCTTTTCAATATTACTGACAGTGGGTTGGCCGTCACCACCTGTCGATTCTTTCAATACCTGAGGATATAGTTCATCTCAGTCATGTGACTTGAATTCTTCAATGGCATCAGAATTCTCCTTTTGCCCCCTAATTTATCTTTTCAACACCAAATTAGCTATTTTTATTCTATCATTTCACTTCAAAAATGTTTCTCCTTGGCAGAGACAATAGAAGCAAAATTGAGCACCTCTGCCTTCTTTCTGTTGGTAGTTATCATCCTATCTACCTTGGGCACAAATCCTTTTCTACTCTGATACTTCTTTTATCCTGTAATATAGCTGCAAAAACACATAGACCTATTCGTTATCCTTATCTCTCCTCTACTTCTGCCTTTTAGCACTCCTGATATTCTTCTTCCACATTTTAACCATGGTTTTATACTTACTATGTTATCTCCCCTTGCAGTCTCTTTAGACAACGACTATTTTTCTTTCTCATCAGATTTTTTTTTTCCATTTGCGCTTTCAGAATTTCATTCTTGATAGTATCCTAAATTTCCCTGTAGAATTTTATTCCATGGGATGTTCTCAACCCTTTGAAATCTGCTCTCCCCAAATCTAGGATACATGTTATACAGTGCCTGACTCTCTTCTTGTTGTTTGTTACAAATTCTAAGAGGTAGTGGTCTCTTCTCCCTAAGGTTCCCATTATTTTCACCCTAGCAATCATTATCTTCACTGTTAGTGAAATTAGATCCAGAATAGAATTTCTCTTTGTTGGCTCACTCCATCACTTGGAGGAAGAAATCATAAAGGCAGTTCAAGAAATTGTTAGCTGCTTTGCTTAAGGCAGAGACAGTCAGACGGCCAGGCAGGCAGATAGAGTGCTCCAGCAGATACCTGCATAACTGAAGTTCTTCATCTGTATTCTTGCAACAGCTTAGAGCCCAGGCATATCAGTGCCCTGGCTTCCTCATATCAAAACCTGAGTTGAAACTACTTCTAGCAGTATGGGGATGGGTGAATGGGAATGGGAGGTCACTGGCACCTCTGATAGTTTTCTAGGCCTTCTCTTACACTATAAGTATGGAGTAGGAGAGAGGAGTCACTGCCCATCTCCCATCCCAGTTGGGAGCTATCCTGGGATTTTTTCTAGTTCCCTTTAGACAAGATTTCTTCCATCTTCCTGGCCTTCTCTGGAAAAAAACAAGGCACCCTAGACAGGATACCTCAGCCTGCCCCTATTTATTGTGAAATAACACTCCTTGAATCTCATAAGATATAGCATCTCCACCTTCAAATAGGCTAAGTCTCAAGGGAAGACTAAGCAATGTAATCTCATGTGTCCTTCAATAAACTCTTCAATCACTGGATACTCTGCCTGGACTCAGTACTTCTTGGTTTGCATACTCCTATCCCCTTATATTTAACCCCATTCAAATGATCCTGCTGATGTATAAAACCATTTCTCATCTTAGACTTGATGCTCCCTTATGCCTGTCCTTCTCAACTTTTTTCTCATACCCAGAGTCCTTCAGATTTGCCTACCCTTTACATTACATCTTCTGGAATACCTGTCCCATAATTAATAAAATTCCTTTCATATTAAACCTCTTTCTTTATCATTCCTATCTTCTGACTCTCACTGAGACATGTGTCCTTCCTGATAACACCACTTCCCTATAGTACTAGCTATGTTTTCTCCCATTTCCATCAACTCAACTCCTTGCTCCCCCTTGCCACTTCTGTACCCTCCTTTGACCGCTTTCACTAAGCAACGTCTCTGCCATTTAAGTTTATGCTATAACAAATTATCACCCAATCCAGATCCAGGTGGCTATTATCTATCAAACCCCAGCACATTCTCCTTCCTTCCACAGTGAGTTGAGTGCCTGGCTCACACTCTTTCCTACCCATCTCTTGCCCTTATACCAGATGAATTCAACATGTATACTCTCAAATACCCTAATTTCCCAGTTTCTCAATCTACCCGGTTCCACTGATCTCCTCCACTCCACCTCAGCTACACACAGATTGTCATACCCTTTATCTTCCAATCATCAGAAGTGTTATGTTTCCATGTTCTTAAACTCTGAAATTCCTTTATCTTATCTTAATCTTTCATCAATCTTTTTTCCCTAACCCTTACAACTCCTGTCTGTTCATTATCCTCATCATGATCTCCATTTCATCTGCTCCTAGTTCTTTACCTTCTGCCTTTCACAGGCATTCTCCTCTCTTCTTTATCTCTACTCCTTGGGAAGCCAATTCAACTCAAGAATATTTTCCACCCTTGATTCCCTTGCTCTCTTGTCCTCAAATCACATCTTGTTAGACCCTAATTCTGGATTATTCCCACCCCTGCCTACTTCTCTCCTATTTGCATACTATTGCATGGAGCTGGAGGAAACCATGAAATTATGTTGACTGGGCCTACTACGAATCTATGTGATCTAAACTGAACTGAGCCCTCAGCTGCAACTAGGCAGGCATTCTATTCTTCCTTCCTCAGTTCACTATTCCACACTTCCTAGAAGCGCTTCCAAACCTTCTCTTTTCTCTACAAGCCTATGGTAGCAGATTCTCTCCCCCTACCTTCTTAGGCACAGAACTTGCCTCATACTTCACTGAAAAAAAATTGAGGTCATTTGTTAGCAGATCCCCTTTCTCCTCTTCTCATGTGATTCATATATTTTCTTCTAATATATTATCCCCTCCTTCATTTTTGCCTTACTTAGACTAAGAGATCATTCTTTTCCTTGCCAAGGCAAGGGATCCCATCTCTTCCAGCAAATTGTCCCAATGATCATTCTTATTTTTGCTCTACTCTTCAACCTCTCACTATCTAATAACTCCTTCCCTACTTCCTACAAATACACCTATGTCTCTCTCATTCTTAAGAAACTCTTACTTGATCTGAACATCCCAGTTTGTAATTATCTTATATTTTTCCTCCCAATAGCTAAAATCCTTGAGAAAGCAGTTTACGATGGATGCTTCTACTTGCTACTCATTCACTTGATCCTGTACTCTGCTTTCACCCTTCAACCTGGATTCCAACCTCATCATTCAACTGAAATTACCCTCTCCAGGGTTAGCAATGACCCCCTAACTGCCAAATCTAATAACCTTGCTTCAGTCATCATCATCCTTGACCTGACACTGTCAACCACCTTCTTCTGGATATTGGCTCTTCTCTAGGTCTTTGTGACACTGCACTCTCCTAGTTCTCCTATCTTACTTCAGCTGGTACCTGTTTGTTGAGAAGAAATGAAGCACTCATAGGTCATTGAACAGCCAACAAAAGGAGGTTTACTTAGATCTAGCCTAGCAAAGATATCCAAACTCTTAGCTAGGGTAGATGGGGTTCCCCCATGGAAATATGTCTAATTAGCAGGATGACTCACATGGCCTTCAAATATCCTCCAAGTCTGAAGGGCACTGTCTCATATAGATGGGATCTTTGGTTGCCACACCAACACAGGCAGAGGGCACCAGAAAGCTGGTCAGGAGAGGCATAGCTTGAGCCTTGCCCTGTCCCTGGGGTAAATCCTGGCTTTGACTCCTTTTAGGGAAAAATTTTGCTTAAACAATGTTGGGAAGGGTAGATATTTATCTTGTTATACACAGTCCTGTTCTATGAGCTCCAAATGATTCCTGATCACCTCTACAATCAAATATAAACTCCCTTGTCATTTAAAGCTCTCTCCAGGCTTCTTACACCTTACTTTCCTCCACACTCTTTACTATCCAGCTATACTGGCCTGTTTGCAGTTCCTTCCACGTGATACCCAACTCCATTCCTTTTCACTGGCTGCCCCTACACCTTTGTTTCCTTGGCTTCATCCAAGGTACAGCTCAAATAGTCTACTATGCTAGCTTTCTTCTCCCACTGATGAGTTCCTTCTAGGGGCCTCCATTTTGAAAATGGACCCAGACCAGCCATGCTTCATTCCCTTCCTGGCTGTACTTCTAACTCTTATAGACTTTGCCACAAAGACTCAGCTGCCTTCTCACCCTTGAACTTCTAACTCATCTCCTGGGCCTTTCCACTTCAGAACTCCTCCATTCCATTCTCTTTCTTCCACTAGTGAGCTCCTTTTGGGAACTCAAGTCAGTCACACTTCATTCTCCTCCTCCTCCTTCTTCTCTTCCTTCTTCTCCTCTTCTTTTGTCTTTCTAGACTTTGGTGCTCTGACAGGATAAGGGTACCTTCTTTCCTTCCTTCCCTTTGTTCAGGCCCCTTTTAGGTGTTGTCTTCCCCCATTAGAATGTAAGCTCCTTGAGGCAGGGACTGTCTTTTTGTTTTTATTTGCATCCCCAATGCTTAGCACAATACCTAGAAGCTCTTAATAAATGCTTTTTGCTTACCAACCTGCCTGAAATCCTACCTTCTACAGGATGTCTTTCCTAGTACCTCCAACTGCTAATGCCTTTTGTATTCATTACCTTGAGTTACTATACATAACTTCTGCATGGTCAGTTATTTATATGTTTCCATGTCACCTCCTTACTCAATGAGCTCCAATAAATCCCTATTACTTCTAAGATTAAATATCAAATCTGTCTAGTTTTTAAAGTGTTTTGTAACCTGGCCCCCTCCCACCTTTCTAGTCCTTTTACACTTAATTCCCCTTTACATACTCAGTAACATTGGCCTTCTCACACAAGACACTCCATCTACTGATTCCCACTATTTTCACTAGCTGTCTCCCATGATTGGAATGCTCTCCCTCCTCAACTCCGCTTTCTCACTTCCCTGGCTTCTTTCAATTCTCATCTAAAATTCCACCTTCTGCAACAAACCTTTTCCATTCCCCAATAATGCTAGTGCCTTCCCACTGATATTATCTCCAGTTTATCCTGAATAAATTCTTTGTTCATAGTTGTTTGCATTTTGTTTCCCTTATTGAATTGTTTTTCTTTGTATCCATAGCACTTAGCACAGTGCCTGGCACACAGTAGACACTTAATAAATGCTTAATGAATGACTAACTCTGGGAAGGGGACAGGAAAGAATACTGAGAAAAAATTATGATGATATTAAAACCACATCAATAGAATTTTACTAAAAAAAAAAGAAAAGAAAGATGAGATAGGTAGAAAAAATAGGAGAGATCAGTGTCACTAAAGCCAAGAGAGTAGTAGCAAGGAACGATTGGTCAAATGTCAAAAACTGCAAAAAAAGATCAAGGCAGATGAAGATTTAGAAAAGGACATTTAACCTGGTAATTAAGAAGTTGCTTGTGATCTTAGAGGGAGCAATTTCAGTGGAGTAGTAGGTACAGAAACTTTATTATAAGAGGTTAAGAAGTGACTTGGATGATGAGGAATTAGAAGCAAATATAGACAACTCTAAAAGTTTAGCAGTGTAGGATAGTGTAAGGAGAGAGCAGGGTCAGGAGAAGGATTTTTTCCCTTTTTTTTAAGATAAGGGAGACCTGAGCTTTTTGTAGGCAAAGGAGAAGGAGCTAGGAGAAGAAAAGATTGAAAATGAGAGGGGGGAGAGTGGATTGAGAGGAGGAAAAGGTGTCAACAAATGGAGAAAAGTACCACATAAGACAGGACAGTATGAGATGAAGGGCACAAAGATTTTTTAATTAGATTTTTTATTTTTAGTTTACAACACTTAGTTCTACATGTTTTTGAGTTTCAAATTTTCTTCCCTTCCCACTCCTCTCCCCTCCCCCCCAAAATGGCATGCAGTCCAATATAGATTCTACATAAGCCTTCGCATTAAACTTAATTACACAATAGTCAAGTTGCAAAGAATTATGACCAATGGAATGAATCATGAGAGAGAAGAAACAAAACCAAAAAAGAAGAGAAAAAAAAAAGAGAGCAAATAGTTTGCCTCAGTCTGCCTTCAGACTCCACAGTTCTTTCTCTGGATGTAGCTAGCTCTCTCCATCATGAGTCCTTTGGAGCTGTCTTTGAGCCTTGTATTGCTGAGGAGAGCCAAGTCTATCAAAGTTAGTCATCACAGAATCAGTATGTCTGTGGCTGTATACAATGTTCTCCTAGTTCTTCTTCTCTCACTCAGCATCATATCATGTAGGTCTTTCCAGGTTATTATGAAGTACGTATCTTCCACAGGCGAAAGATTTAGCCTTGGAAGGGAGGACAGCCTCCTTGTCCTCTGATGTTAAAGAAAAGGAGAAGAGGACAAATGAAAACAAAGAGATTTTGAGGTGAGCTAGATGATCATGGTGGGTGTCCTCAATCTTCTTAGGAGATAAAGCCATATACAGAAAGAGGAAACCTAGAAAATAGTAAGGTAGCATTTTGGTGGAGATGTGAATTGGTTCAGCCATTATAGAAAACAATATGGAATTATAGTCCAAAAGTCACCAAACTCCAAACACCAAACCAGATGTGCCTTTTGACCCAGTGATACTACTATTAGGCACATATCACAAAGAGGACAAGAACAGAGGGAGTATCTACAAGAATATTTATAGCAGCACTTTTTGTTATTGCAAAAACTGGAGACTAAATAGGTATCCATCAGTTGAAGAATGGTTGAACAAATTATGGTGTGTGAATGGAATGCAATTTTATTATGATGATGTATGTGACAGATTCAGAGATATTTTAATATAACAAGATTTATATGAACTGATAGAGAGTGAAATGAACAGAACCAGGCAAATAATTTATGCAGTGACCAAAGAATAACGTTAGGATATATTATGAAAGACCTCAAAAGTATGCCCAAAGTAATGACCTATCATGACTTCAAAGACTGATGATGAAAAAAATCTCACAGCTGTTGGCAGAGAAATAATGGACTAGAAGAAGTGAGGAATGAGATATACATTCTTAGGTATGACCAAAGCATTGATTTGTTTTACTTGACTTAACTTTTTTGTTTTTGTTTAAAAAAAATGTGGTAGAGAAGATATGCTAGGGATAATGACAGAAATAAAAAGAGGAGCATCAGTAAATCATTTTTATGCACATAGGAGAAAAGAAAAAAAGGGGGCATACAAATAGAGCAGTTTTGTTAAATAATACTTCATATATGTATTTCTTTTTAAAAACTACATTAAACTTGATAGTTTCTTGTTCAATCCTATTTTCTGTTTTTTTTTGTATCTTGAAAAGCTTGTATTTGTTAATTATTAATTTCATAATGAAATAAGATTTTTAAAAATTGGAAGGCAAAGAAATCTCATTTGTCTGATTTCAGAGGACATCATTGACCACAACTGCTCAAACATATCAAAGTACCTCAGAATTACACTATGCTATGATTACAGTCAAATTCACTCAATCAGCATTTATTAAATGTCCACCATATGTTTATATTACAGATAAACAAAACAGTAGTTTGCTTTCAAAACCGTGATATCACCTTAGTGTAAGACTGTATCTGGTGCTATTCATAACTTTTCAAAGGATCTGTGTTTCCTCAAAAAAATAAAACAACACAAAGCCATTAAGAGAGTTAGGAGTGGTCTGGAGTTCCAGGTTTTATGGTGGTCTTCCTAGAGGCATTATAGTGCAGTGGAAAAAACAAAAACAAAAACAAAATCCCAACAACATTAGATTTTGAGACAGAGGATCTGGGTTTAAATCCTGAATTTTCCAACTTACTAGCTGTATGTCTTTGAGCAAGTCACTGGCCTCTCTAGGCTTATGTTTCCTCAACTATAAAAGTAGAGGCTTTGGTTCTAATATGATCATTTTATGTCTCTTCTCATAAATCTATGATTTTACAATCCCAATAGAACATGATATGGGGCAGATGAAGATGACTGGAAAAATGACTGTTCCTACTTCCTACAGATGGAATCAACCAAGAAGTATCAGAATATTAGGAAACATTCAGTGGGTAAAGAAGCACTGATATTACTTGAAGCATTATAACAGGTGCATCCTGTCATAGTTCTTAGACTATAGAAACCAAAGCAGGTGCTACATTTATGGCAGGTACTAAAAATATTTTCATGCTCTTGTTTATGCTGTTTGGCAGAATATCTAAAGGAGAAGAGAAACCACATTGTCACTGGGGGCTTCCATGACTTGAAATTTGTTAGATGAAAATTAAAAGCTCTGGGTGTGAAGGAGGAAGTTGGTAAGCTTCCAGGTGATCACTGGAGCAAGTCCAAAGAGAGACTAAAGCCACAGAAGTTACAGAATCATAGACTTTGAGAGCTGCAAGTGGCTATCTAGTGTAACCCATAAACGAAAGGAAAATCTTCATCTAAAGTGCCTGAAATAGAACAAAATTAAATCTGCATTGAAACTCCAATAGTTTTTACCTTTCAGAAAACTGTGCTGCTTCTTTCCTTTGCAGTCATGTGTCTCAAACATGCATGTATGTGGGAAAGAACCCATAGGCATCATGCCACTTTCTGAAAGGTAAAAGAAAAATGAGATGCAATATGACATTGCATGCTTTCTACAAAGAGGGAACATCTCAAAATATATGCTCAGAACAGTTTCATGGGATCATTGATTTATATCTAGAAGGGACTTTGATGTTAATGTAGTCCAACTCTCATTTCACAGAAGAGGAACTGAGATTAAATTTATTGCCCAAAGTCATGCAAATCATAAATGGCAGAAGCAGGACTTGAACCTCATACTTCCAGCTCTAAATCCTTCACTCTTACTACTATATCACAGTGCAGCTCTAACGTAGTAGAGAAAAATTATAGTATTCTGTGTTCAAGTTCTTGATTTTGTAGCTAACAAAGGGTAAGAAAAGCCCATTATAAAAAATGGGGTGCCCAGGGGACAGTGCATCCAGAAGTCTAGTTCAGTAGTTGTTCAGTATGCCAGATTTCTAAGCAAATTAATTGTAGATGTCGCATTTATCAAACTTGTAAATAACAGGAAGGTAGAAATGATAGCAATATTTGAAATGACAATCGATATCCAAAAAGATCCAACAAACTAGAATAATGGGCCCAAACTGGTCCAGTAAAATAAAATTTAATAGGAATAAAGTGTGACACTTGTAAGGAAAAATCAATTTTACAAGGACAAGATTAGGGAGTCACAGCTAAACAAGAGTGTATGAAAAAGATCTGGGAGTTTTAGTGGACTAAAGGCTTAATATGGGTCAAGAGTATGACATTACAGCCAAAGAAAAGCTAATGTGAACTTGGGTTATGGCAAGAAGGGCATAGTGTCCAGAACAAGGAAGGTATTAATTCCACTGGCTTGCCCTGTCAGCTACTCTGTCTTGCTCGGACCACATCTGAAGTATTAGATTCTGGGCATCACATTTTAGGTGAGAAAATGGCCAAGTAGAGTATCTCCTAGGGAGAGGACACTTTCCCACTCTAACATACTGACGTGATCATCCCACCTCTATTTGAAGGCCTCCAAGGAAGGGGAAACCAATACCTACATAGGTGGCCCAGTCCACTTTGGGACAGCTCAGTTAGGAAGAACTAAGGATAGTTAGCCCAGAGAAGAGAAGACTTAGGGGCGATGTGGTGAGAGAGGTTTTCAGGTATTAGAAGGGTTGCCAAATAGAAGATGAAGTGTTCTTATTCTTCGTGACCCTAGAGGACACTAATAAGAGGAGTAAGTAGAGGTCACAGATCATGGAATAAACTCCAGAGAACTAGAGCTATCTGAAAGTGGAATGGACTGTTTCAGGAGTTGGTGGGTATTCAAGTAGAATTTGAATGACCACCTGTCTAGGAGGCTTTAGATCAGATTCTGGCCCAGATACAGGTCAGACTAGATGGCCTTTAAGCTTCCTTATAATTTTGTCTGTCTGTGATTTTATCTTGAAACTTTTCCCATTTGTTAGCATTAAGTTAGTAAATGTATAGTCTCAAGAAACAAAAAATACACTTGTCAAAGTGAAAGCACAAAGCCGGATTTTCATACTTTGCTCACTCCCTGTAACAGGCTCAAAGTCCAGTGTACAGTTTACTACTAGACAGGTGCCAGCACTGACACTAACCATATGCTCAGGGAACCACTGATAAATCTAGTTTGTTCAGACTCCCCTTTCTCATAGAGGAGAAAGGAGAACAAAGAATCAAGGCTGAAGGCAAGAGTTCAGAAGCTTTGGCTGCAGAAGCAGCCTAGCAGAGAAAAACGTGGAGTAAATGCCTGTCATCTTCTTCAGGCTCTCTCACCCTCCATAACCAATCCATTGCCAAATCCTGCTGATTCTACCTTTGTCACATCTCTTGTATCCATGTATCCCCTTCTCTTCTCTGGTACTCCCACCACTCCAGTGCAGGCTCTCATCACCTCACACCCAGACTATTGTAGTAGCCTGCTGTTTGGTCTCCTTGTCTCAAGTCTCTCCTCACTGCAGTTCATACACTACTCAGCTCACTAGATGACCTTCCTAAAGTAGAAATTTGACCATGTCACCTCCCTACCTCATAAACTGCACTGGCTCCCTATTACCTCCAATACTAAGAATAAAATCATCTGGTGTTCAAAGCCCTTCATAATCTAGCCCCCTCCTGCCTTTCTAACCTTCTTACACTTTATTATCTCCATATATTCTGTATTCCAATAACACTGGCCTCCTTGCTCTGCCTTTCACAAGATATTCCTTCTTCTGACACTCAGCATTTTCAAAAGCTAATGCTTTCCCCTATGCCTGGTAATGCTTTTCTTCTCCATCTGTATCTCTAGTTTCCTTCATATCTTAGCTAAAATCCTATCTCTCCAAGAAGCTTTTCCTTATCCTCCTTAATGCTAGTGTCTTCCCTTTGAGATTACCTAGTTTATCTTGCATATATCTTGTTTGTACCTAGTTGTCTACATGCTCTCTCTTATTCTCTCTCTCTCTCTCTCTCTCTCTCTCTCTCTCTCTCTCTCTCACACACACACACACACACACACACACACACACACCCATTAAATAGAAGCTCCTTGAGGGCAGGGACCACTTTTCCCTTTAATTTGTATTCCCAATACTTAGCACAGTGCCTGGCATGTAGTAGGTGCTTAATAAATGCTTGTTGACTACCCTCATACTTACCCATCTCTTTAACTTGCCAGGAGCAAAGGTACTTGAGTTATAAATGATAAAACTGAAAGAAAGTCTCAGGACTATAAGTGTTTACATGTCTCTATTTTCCATGGGGAAGGTGAGGGGGAATCAGGCATTTATCTTTTAGATCCCAGGATTATGAACATTTCTGACTTGTGACCTCCCCAGTGACACTTGACTGAATTTCCCAAATAATGAAGCATGCTGGTACTGAACCAGAGAGTAACTTCCTCCTCATGGTGTGTGGGAAAAAACGATGGACTTGCAGGCAGAAGCTTTCAAGTGCCAGCTTCAACACTTTGCAGCTACATCATCCTGGAAATTTATATCTCCAAGTTTCCTCATCTGCAAAATGGGTAGAATAATACCGGTAGCATTCAGCTTACAGGGATGTTTGTGAGGAAATTGCTTTTGAAAATGATAAAATGCTATATATTAAAGCCAGTATTATCCAGGAAGAAAAGAAAGCCTGCCAGCAATAGAGAAAATTCAACATTTGGAACACTGGCCCTTAAATTATTTCCAAAAATGATTATGCTGAGAACATCCCAAGATCCATCTGGATGAGAAGATGTAGCCTATTGTTAAATATCACATTTGCTAAAGGCTTACGTTTGCCCATGGTTGAGCTTTACTTAGGAAGTGAATGACTGGCTTATAGTGCTTTTTGTTATATAATTAATAAATTTAGGTTCTTTTGCATCCTCTTATACTCCATATATACCTACTTATGGCTAATAAGCAATTCTTATATTACCTAAGTAGGTTTTATTCTCATCCCTGTGGAAAGACAGTATGTAAATATATGAAGGCTCTCACATTTTTCCAAATGTTGGCCACATTTTATCAACACTTCCTTTATAATATCCTGTCTCCCTCTGCTCTCACTGTTACCGCTCTGCTACCTCAAGCCTTCATTACAGCAGGACTATGATAATTTCCTAATTTGTCTGCCTGACTCCAGTCTCTCCCAATTCCAGGCCATACTATATTTTAACACCAGACTAATCTTCCTTAGATTCCACTTTCATGTTGTCACTGCTCTAGACAAAAACATTAAAATAGTTCTTAATATTCTTCTGTGTCAGTTCTAAACTATCCTGCCTGGCTTTCCATTCCACCCCCACCTACAGGCCCCCACCCAAATCCAGCCACATTCTAGATAAGTATGCTAATTTTCTAATACTTCTCTACTGACATCCTTTGGCCCCCATCAAGCCAGTCCATTCATACATCCTAGACTCATTTTCACCCACACCTTCACTTCCTTTTGCTTGGAATGCCTTCCCCAGGCTCTACCTTTTATCAAAATCCTATCCATCCTTCAAAGTACTTCCTCCATGAAACTTTTTCTGACTTTTCTAGCTCTTTGAACAAACTCTTCACTCATCTCCCGAATTTAGGAGTATAAATCACATAATTTTAGCACTTTGGATCGTAGAAGCATAGATTTAGACCTGAAAGGGACAGTAAAAGTTGTTGAGGCCAATCCCCTCATTTCAGAGATGAGGGAACAGAGGCCAACAAAGAGAGGTTAAGTGATTTGTTCAGGGTCACCCAGTCAGTCAAGGTGAGACAAAAGTTGAGCCCAGGTCTTTGAGTCTCACTCCAGCACTCTACTACTACTTGCTGTTGCTGGGACTCACACTTAATTCTGGACTGTCTCCTGTCACTTGCTAATTGTTTCCTGTGTTAACATTGTCTCCCCAATTAAATTATAAGTTCTTTAAGGACAAAGGCCATTGCATTGCCCATAGAAGGAACTTGAATCTAATGTTTGTTGAAATGAATTTTCATTGAAGACTTCTAGATCCCCCCACAGTACCTAACAAAGTACTAAGAAGGCAATAAATATCTGTTGACTGATTCAATATTTGTACTAGCATGCAGCTAATCTCATATTAGCTTATTGTTCTTTTGGGGGAAGAATACTTTTTCATCATAAGAGAAGAAGCTTAGTATAGTCCAAAGAACACTAAGAATAAAATGTGAAGACTTTGGCTCCACCCTATGAGCTGTACCATCCTCAACAAGTAATTTCACTTCTCTGCATTTCAGGCAAAATGTGAAAAATAGTTCTGCATTACCTACCTTACTGGGGTTTTTTGTGAGAATCAAATATGTTAATATTTGTAAAATTCTTTGGCAACCTTAAAGTTTTATATAAATCTAAGTTGTTTCCTAGGATGATTAGTATCATGGTGATGTCCTTTCTTCCTTCAGTAGGATTTAAATAAAACGCTGCTACCTCAAATGGCATGGGTTTTAAATTCTAAAAAGTATAACTGATTAGGAAATTGCTGGAATTAGGAAATTAGGAAAAATATAATGGAATATCACTTTGCTGTAAGAAATGAGGAACATGAAAAATTCATAGACGTATGTGAAAGCTTATGAACTGATACAGTGTGACATGGCAGAACCAGGAAACTAATCTACACAATGACTACAATAATATAAATGGAAAGGACAAAAATACAAAACTGAGCAGAGTGTAATAATTAGGATGACCAAGTTTGGCCTTGGAAAAGAGTTGAGAAAATGCACCTAGCCCTGTCTTTGCAGAGATGGGGGATCTATGGATACAGAATAGTGCATATAATGTCAGACTTGGTGGATATGCTGGTTGGTTTTTATTGAACTTTTCCTTTTTTCTCTCTCTATGTTTTAATCTTTGCTTTAAGAGGTGATTAATTATGTAGGAGAATGGGACCAATATGTTTAGAATGATGATATAAAGATGATACCAATAAAAAAAGAAAATATAGCTGCCATTCATATTGTGCTTTGGACTTCATATTAGATAGTATGTTTCTAAACAAAATCTGAGAATCTGCTTGCACCTTCTCCTTTGAAGTTTACGTGAAAGAGGAAACTTTCATGAAGTGAAATAATTCTTTAGCCATGCTTCTAGTTATTCTTGGAGAAAAAACTTATGAAGTTCATGTTACTTAATTGTAACAGTTCACACTTATATAATATATTAAGGTTTTCAAAGTGCTTTCCTCACAGCAATCCCACGAGACAGATTATTCAGATCTTACAGATGAGACATGGCCCAGAGTGGCTGAACTCAGCTACTAGTACTTTACCCAGTTAGTAAGTATCAGCACCAGGATGTGAATTGCTCTTTCTAATTTAGCACCTTTCAATGTTACAGTCTTGCCCTGCTGTTAGATCAGTTATCATCCATCTCAGAAATAAAGTACTTATAATATTTACATGAATAAAAGATACTAATTTGTCCCTGTATATTTCTAAATAGCAATGATTCTATTTAAAATCATGAATATTGTCAAAATTAATTTTGAATCAAGTTTTCTGGAGCATAAGGCAATGGAATTCAGTTTAAATCTTTTTATAAATCATGCACCCCCTAGGAAACCCAGAAATGCACTTTTAAAGAAAGAAATAATTATCCAATACATTTTCTCTAGTTTTACTTTTCTTTCCTTAGTTTTTCAGTACACATTGCATTTCCATAGGAACCCAGAGATGTTTTAAAGGAGGTTTGCCTCTCCCGAGGCTTTCTCGCCTGGAATTCAACATCCTCGTTCTGTCCTATCACACTTTCTTTTGTGGAAATGACTAAATATTAAAAAAAAAAACCAAATTAAGTCCCTTCAGGCATTGATGAGGAGAAGATCTACATCCTAACTGCTTTCATAGTCAAAACACTTCAAAAACTGTGGAGGGGCTGTTATCTTTAGTTGACACATAAATATAAGGTCTTGAGTATTTAAATGATTTATTTAAATACTTGCACAATGTGTACAGACCTTACTGAATGTGGAAGAACCTACAGCATCATATGTGTAGGTCAGATGGAATATAAAATAAATAAACCAAATGCACTTAATGATGGATAAATCCCAGTGATGTAACTATTACTTTTCTGCTCAATTAAAGATCACTTCACGTTTTTCATAAACACAGGGGTGTTATTCCTGTTGTTCTAGCCAAATCCCAACATGAGCAGCTGTATTCTCCCTTCAGTTTCAAAGGGATAGAGCATTCATGTTCTCAAGTGTGTTGTGTTGCTATGTACTGTTAAACAGCTGTTGGGGATCCCACCAGGGAGAGCCACATGTCAGTAGTGAGAGCCCCTTACATCTCTGTCACTCATGCACTGGAAGCCTGGAACTTGTGAATTACAGAACTGACTCTGCCAATTACTTGTTGGCAAAGTTTGTGCAAAATGGAGACAATAACGAGCTCGTCATATGGATATTATAAGGTGACATGCACACTGGAAGACCTCATTTCATATTGTTCCGCTAGCTCTACAGAATCCCTGGAAGTAGAAAACTCCTCCCTCACCCAAACCTCTAGAACATTATGGAACTGGGAAAGATGATTTCTCCCACTCCCCATGCAAGCCCTGGATGACTTCCCTAAAAATTTACAACATATGAACCCCAAGTCAAAGAATTAGACTAATGGGTGGTGGTGATAAAATTAAATTCACAAATATACAAACATTAATTCTGTGCACCTTACCTATCCTGGGTACATGTGATGATTTATTTTTTGTATGTGTTTTGAGGGTTTTCAGACAAAGGCATTCCTGTGGAATATAAAGTATTACTCTAGATTCCTCTCTTGAAATAATTTGAAAAAAGCAAACTAATTAGTATGTGCCTTAGGGATTCACAAAGCTCACAGCCAAGTGTGCTTTGTTTTGACAGCTGTCCTCACACACTTAAATGATGCCATTTCAAGGGATAGATAGAATGATGTAATCTTGGTGACAGCACAATTGTCATTCTGCTAGAAAGACAAGTATTGTGATCTCAATGGAAAAGAAAAGTGATACTTTCATCTCTAAGCTTAGATCCTACTGACTTCCATAATTTCAACATTTCAAACAGGGCTGGGAGTGGAAATTACTACAAGCTGTTGAATAAAGATGACATCATCTTGCCACCCACAAAACACGATGGGTTTGTCAGCTTAGAAGATGTCACAGCAATGAGAGGAGCTCAACTTCAAACTAAGTTAACAATTCTCTATTTCTAAGGGGAATTTCTTTTCTTTTTTTTAACAAGATTTGCTATTTTCTTCATTTCCCTGTTGGTCTGGCAACTGCTACTATACTGCAACAAAGACAAAAATCAGGCTGTGAGATCCCCCAAAGGCACAATCAATAGCTCCCTCTGGATGGAAATTTTGGTTCTTTAGAGCCCTGTTCTATCAGAGTTTTCACAACTTGGGGGCCTCTTGTGGTTAAACTTAATGATAGGTTATTTGCTTTTAAGCTCTTGGTTTTCAGTTGTCATTTTCTGTGATATAATATTAATCACCCAGGTTTTTTAGTGAGACAGCTAGTGCTCATTACACATAATAACCTATATGGTGAAGTTGTCATAGATCACAAAGAGAGCATTTCCTAGCTATTAATTTTGCAGCTGGTTTAGTGTGTTTGATGGAATATTGGAAGATATTTTTTCCATGGTCAGATTTTCCCCCTTTAAAGCATATACATCTTCTTTTAAGTCACCTATAGCTGATTTTATCTGCTACTATGGAATTCATTGTGATTCTTTGACATGGCGATGAATTCTCTTCGTTGCTGCCCTAAATCAGAAGAAATTAATAGCATTCAAATAGTGAAATACCCAGAATGTGAATAAGACCAGAAAATGGTTCCTGCACAGAAACAATTCATTCTTTCAGTAAACATTTATTGTATGGGTGTGAAGCACTATAAGAGGTTCTAGGGGACATACAAAGATACCCAGTATGCTAGCATGAAGCCTATAGTCTAGTATTGGGGTAAGAATTAGAGATAACTATAATACACAATATTAAATGATAAGTCTATTAGAAAAGTACAAAACAAAGTGCTTTCTATGTGGCATCCATGGGGGAAGGCCATTATCTACTGGTGAGTCTCATAAAAACTACATGGAAGAGACGACATTTGAATTGAGTTTTCTAAAGGGTGAAAAGGACTAATTCAATAGATATAAAGGTCAAAAGAGATCTTCCAGGAATAGAGAACAGAATGGGCAAAGGGCAGAGACATGGAGGTGGAGGAGTATCACTAGTTAGTCACAATTATTTAAAGGATCAGGCTATTTCTATGTGTGGTTTAGTGGGGAAGTGGTTTTAGTTACATTTTAACCAGCGGTTCCACTCTGAAGTATCCATTGCCTGTCTGGCCACTCATAGCCAATGTATTACACTATCAACCAGTGGAGAATTAGAATATTTTGGTGAACCATAATTTAGGAACTCAAATAGGGTGAGATTCCTAGTCCCTTCCACTCCCACTCCTTTCTTCCCTTCTCTCTACAATTCTCCCTCTTTGGTAAATGAAGATCCTGGATGACTACTTGCTATAATTCTAAATGACAAGGTCATCATTGACCAATGTATATTTTACATATTCGATGTGTCACATGATTTTAGTATTTTTGAAATTCTAAGTCCATTGGGCCTCTTAGCTCTCACACAGACGATGTCAACTATATGAGTTATGATTTCATACAGAGAAAATGGAAATTAAATATCAGAGCTTTAAAGGCTGAGAAGAAAATTAAAATTCTGATTCTTCTTCCACATTACAGTTAGGGGTACATTTATAATCTCATCTTAAGGAAAAGCTACTGAAGCTGAACTCCCTTGACTATCCCTTGACTAAACCTCTATAAAGATGCACAATAGTGACCATTTACTTAGTCCATGGCTTGGATGCATAGATATGTACACACATGTATTTTGGCTTCATATACAGATTTTAAAAGCAAAATTTCCCCCTTTTCACAAAAGTCCATTAGTTATGACATAGTCCCTCTCTCTTAAAATACCCTACATTATCTTTCTTGGGTGATTTGTAGCTCCTCTTAATCTCTCTCCCAGGAGCACAGCCAAAATGAGTGCAACTACAAAGCAAGAAATAGCTAGACTAGGACCAGTAAGCACCAAGCACCAGGGTGCTCTTAGACCTTTGAGGGATCATTTGGAAGTGAAGCTATCCAGCTTCCTTCCTTTATGTCTGAGAACATAACAACTTCCTGAGAGTTCTGGTGGTGCTTTGCTTGGGAAAATTTTGCATTAGATTTTAACAAAAGATCCCTAAGCAACTATTTACCTGGCCACTATGCTGTTCTATAGCTTCTGAAATCTTATTGCAAATGTGTCAAATAACAAATAGAACTTTTGTTTTTCATTCATTGCCTCAAATAACTTTCCACTAAAGATTTTAACCAATAAATTTAAACTACATTATAGTCACAGGTGTATTTTCTTAGGACAAGATAATAGTAAAGGATAATTTTCCTTTTTAGATAGGAACTCAAAGCCTTCTTCTACTGTTAACTGCCATCCTATTTCCAAAGCACCTTTATTTCAACAACAAGAAGCCCTCCCCATTTGCAGTATATCCCAATTTCTAACCAAGCTGGGTAATAGAGGGACAGCCCTTCCATGCTCAAAACTTCATTTTTCCCTTCATGTTGTAATCACATTGCTTGCAACTGGCAGCATAGGCCTGCCCCTCTCCAACTCGACTTGGTTAGGAGTTGGGCTCCAGTCAGAAATACATGTAAGAAATTCCCTGAAATCTCAACATTTTCAAATACTGTGTCATGCCTATGGGAAGGAGAGAAAAGGAATACGAAGTGTTAGGAAGGGAAAGAAGAAAAATTAGTAACTACTACATGATGTTAATCAGCCATTAAATTGAAGGAGAAGTAGGGGACAGAGGTGGGGAGGGACTATCAGAGAGTCTATTGGCTGTGCCTTGTAATATTTGCTCAGTGGGCTGTCAGGGCACATGGTGAATATTTCAAACCTTGAATTATGACTTGAGAGTTTTCTTTACCTTTTTTCACCATTTTTCACCATTTTTTCTTGGTCTACTAGTAGACCAAAATGAACAGATAAGACATTCTAACTTCATATGGCAAGCTCAGAGAATGTACTATGAAATGATAAAGACAACAAGTATAAAAACTAAATACTATGGTGGCTACAAATAGGTCGACCAAACCAAGGGCCCCACTTCTAACCAGGAAATATTTAGTTAGCTATAAAGGAAGCTGTCCTATTTACACAGAAAGACAAAGGTAGAAACTGGATTAGCACATGGACTTCTGGAAAATGATCCCTTTTAAAAGATCCAGTATGGCACAGAAGAGCCTATACCCAGTCATGGGAGAGAGCTAATTGTGTACTTCCCAATGATGATGTTGTCTATGGAGGCCTAGAGGCCTTATAAAGCAGCCTGAACAACTGACTACTGAATAAACTTTAAACCAAGACAGAGAAAGAGAAATATATGAGGGGAGAAAATAAGACTTCCAGAGGCCATAGAGCTGGCCAAGTAAAGGAATGAGGAGGTAACTTCAAGGTTAACCTGAAGCACAGGGAAGGGATCTTTTGAGTCAGACGAGGAAATTGTCTTCCTCAACTCCTATTTATCAGACAGGATGACATAAGCTTTGTTAATCACACTAATGTGTGAGCCATACCAATCTGTGGGCTAACTTGGGCTCACATTTATTATCTACAGTTAGGATAAGACAAGACATCTGTAACTCATTATGTCTATGCTTTTCTTTTTCCTCCCTTAGTTACCTAATAAAGTTACTTTTGAAAAATGCCGACCTTGCACAAGCTAGACTAAGGAATAAGAGTGTTTATCCACATATAGACAGAAAAATGAGGGGGATTAGCACATCTCTAGGGGAACTGGTAGAGCCACAGCTATTAGAAAGGGGGAAACCCACAGAGAGAAAGTCCCATGATCAGTTGTTATTGCTGTGCCTTTCCTACTTCGGGATATCCCCTCACAAATACTTCCTGAGAAGTTGGTTATAAAACTCATTTATGTAAATTGAATCACATTTTCCCAACTAACTTTTACAACTGGAGATGTGTTCCAAAACACTTTTGGCATCAAGCCATAATAAACATCACATTTAAGAACCAGACAAACCTTTTAAAAGCACACATTTAAAGGGAAAAAAATGCATCTGAAAGAACATAAATATACAAAAGTTATAAATAACAAAATGAAACTTCAAATATATCAGGAATTATGTTTCCTTTAAATTTAGCTAACTATATGAGAAAGAATTACCCAGGATATAACCTGGCCCTTCATATTTAGGTTTTAATTTTGTTTCCAGCAAAGAAAATATTTCCTTCTAAAAACATGACACTACAGCCACTAAATGGCATATGTGCATAATTTTCTGACACAGGAAACAAGTGAAAAAAGTAACTTAATTTTTTCAGAGCTTATAAGCTAAAACTCACTATCTAGAATACAATAACCTACCCCTTGCTATGTTTTGATATCATAATTAAAAATAGTACCAGACCCATTGATTGAGAAATGGCTAAATAAATTGTGGTACATGAATGTAATGGAATATTACTAGGCTTTAAGAAACAATGATTATTGTAAGATGATCAGCTGTGAATGACTTAGCTATTCTCAGTAATACAACAAATACAAGACAACTCTGAAGGACTTATGATGAAAAATACTATCCATCTGCAAAGAAAGAACTGATGGTGTATGAATACTGATTGAAGCATACTTTATTTTTCTTGAGTTTTCTTCGTCTGTGTTTTCTTTCACAATATCACTATTATGGATATGTTTTGCATGACTATACACGTATAACCTATATAGATTTGCTTGCCTTCTCAATAAAGGAATGGGATGGGGAGGGAGGAAGGGAGAAAACTTGAAATTCAGAATTTTAAAAATGAATGTTTAAAATTGTTTTTACATGTAACTGGGGAAAGATAAAATACTAAATAAGAAAAAAAGAAATAATGATTATGAAGAATTCAGAGAACCAAAAGAAGATGTATATGAACTGATGTACAGTAAAGTAAATAGAACAAGGAACTACAAAACTATAAATGGGAGAAAAAAACCCCAAACCTGAACAATATATAATAAAATTGATGAAGTTTGGCAATCTAGAAAAATTGAGAAAATATTCATCCCTCCATCCTATGAAGAGATGGGGGACTATGGGTATAGAATATTGCATATTTTCTCAGACATAGCTATTGTGTAGTTCTGCTGACCTGCTTTTTTCTATCCTTTTTCATCTTTATTGCAAGAGATAGTTCACTAGGTAGGAGACTGGGGAGAGATATAATCAGAAACAAATGTAATGTAAAAACAAGACTTCAATAAAGATAAGATAATTTTAAAAAATAATGCCTGCTCCTGGATGGAAAGGAACAAGGCAGGTGGAAATATAATAACTGTCTCCAAGTATCTGAAAGGTTGTCATGTAGAAGAAAGAGGGATTAGTCCAGTTATGTTTGTCCCTAGAAGAAAGGACTAAAAGAAATGACAGGAATTTTTGGGAAACCAGACATTGGCTTAATATAAGGGGGAGAAACTTCCAAGTTACAGTTATATAAAAGTAGAATGAGCTGTCTTAGAAAGAAGTGAGTCACCCTTTCCTCAAAGCCTTAGTTGACCACTTTTTGGAGATGCTATCAAGGAATTCCTGTTCAGTATGTGTTGGACTACATACCCTCTGAGATCCTTGGTAAGGAGACAGTTTTATGATCTTAAAACAGGATCTAAGATCAAAAAGAAAAATGCAGGTAGCTATTGAACTCAGTGTACATCCCTGTTGTTTGGAGTAGAGTTGTTCCTTATGTCTATGCTTTGTAGAAATAGGAGGCAAAGGAGAAGAGATGAAGTATGAGTTCTTCCTATTTGACCCCCACTTCCATCTCCCTTGAGGTTGGAGCTTAAGTGTTTTACCTTGACAACACTCAATCAACTACAAAAAGATTTCACATGGAAGCTGTATGTCTTTCAAATGACCAGGCATAAGGGAGACTCAGACTCATTAGAATAACCACTGAGTAACTATATTCTAGAAAATACAAAGATTCTCATATAACTTCAGGAGGCCAAGTAAATACTAACTAACTTCACCTTCTACACCAACATAAAGAGAAATGTAAACTTGAAGTAGTGATAATCCAGGAAGCTCATTGTTGACATTTAGGAGAAGTCTAATTACAATACACTGTCAATTGATGGTAGAAGGATGCTTAGATATGATAAAGAGTTGGACTGTCACTAGATGACTTAGAAAGTCCATTTCCAACTTGGGGACACAATGATTCTATGGTTCAGGAGTGATGATAGAGCTACTAGACTTGTGGGCTTATATATTGTTGCTTTTCTGAAGATGTCAAGAAGTGATCAATTCTTTTTATCTATTTAATAGTCTAAGGAATGATTAAGTTGCTTTGGGGCCAGATAATTAAGTTTTGCAATTTTTTTTTAAAATGAGGTACTTGAGACTTTTTTGTGGGAGAGGATAAAAAAATTTCCAGAGATATCACAGAATTCACCAAAGGAAAAGTTTAGAAGAGCAATATGTCACCAGTTTGCATAAGGTTTAAAGATGAAAGAAAATGAATGGATTGGGATAAAAGATTCCTTCTAACTTTAAAATTGAGTAATTCTATGAAATATAAGATGTAATAAACATTGTTTTAAGCTGAAGGTCATGAACATGCAACCAAAACCAAGTAGAGTAATGAGCTAAACCCAGTGAGTTTAAACTGAGGCTGTGTCAAATCTGTTCTGGAGCCTAACTCACCTTACATGATTCCTTACACCAGAGTGTCAAACACAAGGCCTAAGCCCTCAGGGACCCGCAACACTGGCAAATGCAGCTAAGCCAGATTAAAATATAACTGAGAAATACCTAACAAAATAATAAAACATAGATAATGTTAACATGTGTTTTTCTAAGTCAACATGACCCAACAGACATCCTTATGTATGATTTACTACCCCCGTTTCTATTTGACTTTGGCTTACATTGTTGAGAAACAGTAGATAACCAATCAGATCACTTTTCTACATTGTCAACTTCATGACATTCAAGAATCTACTGTATATTCTGAAGTGAGTTGGATACTCACATTAGATAACATTTATAGAATCTGGAACTAAGAGAACCTTTGTAACAGTCCCCGGAAACAAAGTTTAATAATAGATGTTCAAGGTTTATTTTGATAACACTTTGTATAGCATTAGAAGTTTTGCTTTTGAACTAAAATAGAAAAAGTTTCGCTTGTACATCTGTGTGATGATGACTTAAGGATTCTGGGATTTCACTTGAGTTCCAAATTTTGATTTTCTTTTCAAAGGCACAGAAAAAAAGTTAAGGCTTTCAACCTTTCTTCAAAATAATTGAAATTGTGTATTTTCCCATTTTGTGGGGGAAAACTGTAATTGCTAGGGTCTTGCAGCAAATATCTCTTAACTGTTTTCACATAAACAAAAATAGCTCTGTATGTTACACTGGCTTTGTAAAACCACAGTTTACTAGTTTCTACTTTTAAAAATCTTTTAATTTATCCACTTTGTCTCCATTAAAACAGGACATAATCAAAGAGATATTTGTACAATATGTATTTATCCCTGGAAATAACTTGGAAATGTTAGGAAGAGCATTATCTTTAAAAAGCCAAATGGAAGATTCCACTGGAAAGTCATTTCTACAGCCCACTATACTACTTCTTATGAATCAAACTTATACTTCAAGGATCTGTGGAGTGTGTGTGTGTGTGTGTGTGTGTGTGTGTGTGTGTGTGTGCGTGCGCGTGCACTTGTGTGTAAGTGTTCCTGTTTCTCATGAAGAGGTGGCCCTTCTCCTTGCCAGGACAAACCCCTTTACAGACACAAGTGAGTCTATTACATTCCATCTTCTCCAGCAGATTGCCTCTTCTGTCACCTCCATTTCCTCACTAATCTTCTGTCTACTGGCTGCTTCCCTACTGTCTACAAACATCCCTATTCCTCCCCATCCTCAAAAAACTTTCACTTTATCAAGTGACTATTGTGCAAGGTATGACCTGGGCTCTAATCTCTTTTCCTTATCTATTTTTTTGCTTGGTGATCCCATCAGCTCCCATGAATTCAACTATTATTTCTATGCAGATGATTCTCTGTTCTGTTCCTCTAATCCTAACCTCTCTCCTGATCCCTAGTCTCAGATCCCCTACTGACCACTGAAATGTTTGTTCCACAGACATCTTAAACTCAATATATTTTTAAAAAATGAACTCATTTTCTTCCCTGCCTTTCCTTCCAACTCTTCTTTCTTCCTAACTTCCCTATTACTGTTGAGGGTACCACCATCCTCCCAGTCACTCAGGCTCACATTTTAGGTATGATCTGAGAATCCTCATGCTTTCTCCTTTCTCATATTCAATCTGTTGCCAAGTCCTGACAATCCTACCTTTGCAACATCTCTCATATATGCCCCCTTCTCTCCTCTGACAATGCCACCACCCTGGTGCAGACCATCTTCATCTCATGCCTGGATAACTACAGTAACCTTCTGGTTGGTTTCCTTGTCTCAAATACCTCTCCACTGCAGCCCATGTTACATTTAGCTACTGAAGTAATCTTTCTAAAATGCAAATCTGACCATGTTACCATGTCCAGTGTCCAGTGGTTCTCTACTATTTCCAGTATCAAATATAGTCATAACCTTTATAACCTGGCCTCTTCCTGCCTTTCCAATCTTCTTACACCCTAATCCCCTCCATGTAGCCTGTGATCCAGTGACACTGGTCTCCTTGCTGTTCCTTGAACAAAACACTCCATATCCCAACTCTGCACATTTTCACTGGTTGTTCCCCAGGCCTCTTTATCTCTGCCTCCTGACTTTCCTTGATTCCTTTAAGTCTTATCTAAAACCCCAACTTTTGCAATGAGGTTTTCCTAGTCCCACTTTATGCTAGTGCCTTGCTTCTGAGATAATCTTCAATTTATTATGTTTTATATATATATGTATATATATATCATCCATACATACATATATGTGTACATGTGTGTATGTATCTTATTTGTACATATGTTATCTCTTCCATTGAATCATAAACTCCTTGAAAGCAGAGGCTATTTTTACCTTTTTTTTGTATCCCTAGTACCTGGCACATAGTAGGTACTTATGGAGGATTTTTCTGTGCAAAATCCAAATGGAAAATGAAAGTCTGCAGATGTTGAGGTTATCCAGATGTTTCTTCCAATTTTGTTTTTACTTGTATTATTGTACTTATTCCACTGGGCCATTAGACAATAGAAATGTTTTTATGAGATCAATACTCAATAAACAGGGATTGGCCAACCAGTCTACACAGGAAAAACCAAGTGGATGAAGGATGCATATTTGTCAGACTATAACATGCAGTCAGGGGGATAAGCACCCCTGTGAGTTAATTCATTATTTTGGGCAGACATTGAAGATGGACAATAAGCTGGACAGAGAATTGAATAGAATGAGAGCAATCTGGACTATATCCAACTGCCCAGAACTTTTGATTATCCCAAGCTGTACTCTGCTGGCAAAGCTCTTCCTTTTAACATTAATATTCAAATGCTGGTGCTTTGTGGCATGATTGAAAAAGAAAGCAAAATGGCAGGTTACTCAAAGGTCAATGGAAAGATGCATACTGAGTGCAAGTAGATGGTATATTAACATGGTATATATAACGATGTTACCTTGTAAGCAAGAAGAGTCTTAAAAGACATCATCATGAAACACTAATGCACTGTTGGTAGAGTTACAAACTGATCCAACCTTTCTGGAGAACAATTTGGAAGTACACGCAAAGAGCTATAAAACTGCGCATACTCGTTGACCCAGCAATACCACTACTATTTCTGTATCCCAAAGAGATCAATGAAAAGGGAACATGACATATTGTACAAAAATATTTATAGCAACTCTTTTTGTGGAAATTGATGCCAATCAATTGGGGAATGACTGAACAAGTTGTGGTATATGATTGTGATGGAATACAATTGAGTTATAAGAAAGAACAAACAGGATGGGTTCAGAAAAACCTGGGAATACTCATATGAACTGATGCAAAGTGATGTGAGTAGAACCAGGAGAACATTATACTAGTAACAGCAATATTGTAATGATGATCAACTGTGAAAGACTTGGCTACTCTGATCAAGACAATTCCAAAAGACCCATGACGAAAATGCTATCTACCTCCAAAGAGAGAGCAAGCTGATGAACTCTAATTGAAGCATACTTTTTCACTTTCTTTATTTTTCTTGGTTTTACTTTTGTGTGTGTGCATTTTCTTTTGCAACATGGCTAATATGGAAATATGTTTTGCATGACTTCACATGTATAAATGATGTATTGCTTGCCTTCTCAAGGGTGGGGAAGGAGTGGGAGGGAGAGTGAGAGTTTGGAACTCAAAATTTTTTAAAATGAATGTTAAAAAATTTTAATGTAGTTGGGAAATACTTAATGAAATAAATAAAATGTATTTTAAAATACATTATTATGGACACATGACTAATAAAAGAGATGTGCTGGTCATATAACGAGAGCAAGGGATAACATATGGCTATATTGAGCATGGCACTTATATTCCTTAAATGCTAAATACATAGAGAAAGAACTCTTTAATCAATAGATCTGCTGTGAAGAATTTATGGAAGGACATGGAGAAGAATTGCAAAGGATGAAAAGGCATGGAAGGATTACAATTTGCACAAGTTGGGGAGATACCAAATGAAATCATGGCTCTCTCTAAGAAGCAAAGTAAGATTCTGAGAAAGCCTGAAATCCTCTGGATTAACCTGCAAGAAATTACTAATAAGAAATTATTCTTGTTGAGTTATGCAGATTAAATTTATGGTTTTACATTAAAAAAGAAGCTTATGAAATTAACAGGAGCATGTCCTTTTTCTCACAGGAAACCTCAGATATCTAGTAAATATTTTTAATTACAAGGTAAAGAAGAAAGGTGACTTCTTAGAAGAAATTCAGTGGCTTCAGGAAGAGTTTAACTATAACTTCTGGGAGTTAATCATTCAATGACACACTTCCTTTCTTAAATAAAGATTGTCTGTTTGACATCTGGTGTTGGATCTCCTACATTTATGGGCGAGTTTAGTTCCTGAAAAGAGGCAAATTAGTTACATAGGATGAATCATCCAACCACACCTCAACCAACTCCCCAATAGCACCAATCTAGGACCCACAATCACCTAATACATTCCAATTTAACAAATAACTATTCCATTAATATTGAGAACAAAATGGTTCTGAAATAGAGAATAGGAAGAAAAAAGGTGAAGAGGTCTCTTAAATGAAATACACATTACTAACCGTAATGTGCCAATCTTCTGCAGAGTCAGCAGCACTAAGCACTATACTTTTATTTGACCACCACGTTTATTTGACTAATATGCCTAATTTATAAAAAGAGAGTGACTTTCTATTAAGAAAGAATCAAGTCTACTCTTTCGCTGGCTCTTTGCCCTTGCCTTAGCTGTTCCCCATGCCTGAAATGATCTTCTTTCTCACTTCCAGCTCTTAAAATGCCTGGTTTCCTTTCAGATCCAGCTCAAACACCTCTTTCTTCATGTGGCCTCATAGGTCACTTAGTTCAGTCCCCTTATTTAAATGAGGAAACTAAGATTCAGAGTAGTGAAGTGATTTGCCCAAGGTCACACAGGTAATATTCATCAGAGGCAGAATTTGAACCCAGGATCTCTGACTCCAGAGGCACTGTGTCACTCACCTTAGTAGATAAGTCCTAGGGAGTTGCTTGAGGCAAGGATTGTGCCAAGAGTTGCACAGCATCTATGTAAGAGGTAGGATCTGAGCCCTATTTACTTGATTCCAAGCCCAGCACTGTAGCCACCACACCACACTGCTTCCAGTAAAGATCATTTTCCTATCAAAACTTCTGGTCTTTCCTCCACTGTATAGATTGGAGCTACTTTGTTCAGGACTTCCTGTGGATTTCATTCATCCAAAAAGAAATTTAATATGTTCAAAGTACTATGCCTGGTACTGGGGAGATATAAAGTTTACCTAGGGTATAATAACTGTCCTCAATGAGCTCAGAATCAAATGGAGCAGCACAACATGAATATATTATAATACATGGTTAGTACATTAGAGAGGTGGAAAAACAGTTATGTTAGATGTAAGGGAGGATCAAGAAAGGCTTCATTGAAGGAGGTGGCATTTGCTTTTGAATTTAAAAAAAATAGGCATAAATACAGCAGGTAAGGAGGGCAAAAGAAGATATTCCCCATACGGGGTACATAATGAAAAAAGATGAAACTGGAAAAAAAGCATATTTGAGGCACAGGGAATATGTGGAGGGGAGGAATATGAGATAAAACTAGGAAGGTAGGGTAGCACCAGACTGGGAGGCATCTAATGTCAGGCAAAGTAGTTTAGATGGTCCTTGAAGAGTAACAGAGAGCTAGATAAGAATTTTTTTTAACAGAAGAGTAATATGCCCAGATTAATAATTAAGGAGTGAGATGTGAGCAACATGAAACAGAAAATTAATTACAAAATATATACAAACAAATTTTTAGGACAGAATTCTGCCAGCTAGGGGTAATTAGGATAGACTTCCTATAGAAGATGGCATTAAGCTGAACTCTTAAGGAAGCAAGGTGCTCTATAAGGTGGAGATAAGGAGAGGCTGCAGTAGTGGGGGGGGGGGAGAAGGAATAAGCAGGAAATGGAATGTCATGTAAGAGGAATATCAAACAGGCCAGTTCAGTTAAATAGAAGTGTGTAAATGTCAGTCATATGAAAAGGCAGGCTGCAGCCAGATTATGTGGGACTTTGTGACACTTTAAAAGACATAGTTTCAGGGTAGTTAGTCATTTTATTAATAATGCTTGTGTTTTATTAATAAAAAGGTCAGTTGCACTCTCAAATGCCAAAGACTGAGTGGACTCAGTCAAAAGGCCTCCTCCCCCCCCACCCCCCATTCCCCACCCCCGCTGACAGTAACCTAGAAGGCCACATGTGGCCTCAAGGCTGTAGATTCCCCACCCCTGGGATAGACTATTTTATTAGTTGCCAAAAGATTTAACTTCAGTTCCTATGAAGTTTTGTTCAGGATATTAGGACAAGTTCTCAGTACAGAATATTTCCTAGATCCTTGGACCCATCAGAGTAAATAAGAATTGTTTTTAAGGCATCTCAACAAGATTACAACAACAAAAAACTCATAGAATTTAGTTTATTTACAAGAATATGCTAAGGAATGAGATGAAACAATAGGGATTTAAGCCTATAGTTCCAGGTTGTTGTGATGGAGGGCGGAGACCTTAACCACTAAGTCATTCCCTCCTAGAGAAAGATTCAATGCTTATCAAGTCATATCCCCATCAATGAGATTCTGAGTTTCAAAATGGTATATTTGAAGCAGTTTTGAGATATGGAACATTCCAATCTCTCACTGAATTCAGACAAAAATAAAACTGTGGTTCACTGAAGAGAAAGAAATGATATCCCTCCCAGATGGAATAGCTAGGAAAACTTAAAATACGTTAAAGACAGAAGAAGGAGTCACCAGAAAATGGAAACCTGATGTACAGATGTCAGGCATCACATATTCTTTAGCAAGGGAAACCATGAACTGTGGAATGCTTACAATAACAGAGGATGCAGCTGGAGATACCTTGTATGTTGGGGAGTACTATGGAAATATTTCTTGTGAACCATTATTCTTAATTGCCCTGAAGAGTAATTCCAGTTTCATAGATACTCTATCAGAGAAAAGAAAAAAATGGCCCAAGCACAAAAAGCAAAATGAATTTAGAAGAGATTTCATTCTCAAGGAAAGCCACAAAATCACTTATTTTCCATACTAAGGTTGTAGTATACATAGTAGGTCCTTGATAAATGTATTTTAAAACAATAAATAAATTCCCAGGCTCCTAAGAAGGCCTGACCAGAAAGTATAACTACATCTTGTGTTTCTTTCCCTCTACTCCTGCCCACCATGATGCTGTCTATTACTGTCCCATTACTTGTACATGAGGGGAGCAGGTATATTAGGAAGGCAGAATTTATGATTTCAAAGAGAATCTCATACGTGCCTAAAAGGTCCGGAACCGCAGGATATAAGGAATTCTCTAGGAAGAAGGCAGGAAGACTAAAGCATGTATTTACACTCCACAATAACAAGCCCACAAACCAGCGTCCCCATTTTGATATTTTCATCAAAAGCTTCCAGGCCCAATAAGTCCGCCTTACAAGGGTAACCAGGAGGCCACAGAGAAGCGAGATGGTATAAGGCAAAATCGTATACATGCTTCCCCTCTACGGTAAGAAGATTACCCACTAGCCTGTAGTCAGCTCTGCTACCGGCAGCTCAGCTTTGGCTGTAGGCGTCTCTGGCTCCAACCGGAAAAGGAAAGGAGGATCTTCAAGCTGTCCTCTCCCCTCTTACAGAGTTTTTGACATCATCAAGAGCCGCCTGAACGACCAGGGCCGATTGGTTCTTGACTTGGCCCCTCCCCCTAGCGTAGACCACGTTAACACACCTCCCCTCAGCCAGCCCCACGACTCATCACACAGGAAGCTCTCCGATCCCTGGCATGGTCGCTGGGCCTCCTGCCCCGGAAGAGCAAGCCCCAGCGTCCAGGGAAGCTCAACGAGGCAAGCTGAGTCATTCAAAGAAAACAAAGTCCATTCTGGCTACAGCAGGAAAGGGAATCAGAAGTACCACTGGTACAGGAAGGAGCAGTCACTGGGGTTGGGGTTCTCTTAACCTAAATCATGTCAATTAAGTAAAAGAAAAATAGGCCTCTTGGGGAAAGACAATAGTCCGGAGAGTCATATCCTTGAAAGGAGCTACAAGTGCTAAAGAAGCTAAAGGGAAGGAATAAAAAGGAAATGGTTCTATTCTAGAATATCTAATAGGAAATAAATATTTTTCACAAGCATGCTATGTGTCTGTAACATTTAAAATGCGAAGCCTTATTCAAATCATAAGTGTAAGCAAAACAAGTCTATATCCCTTTAGAGCTTTTTCGTTTGTACCCAGATGATTAACATCAATATGATTCCATACCTTGGTATACTGATTCAACCATTCTGTAGAACAATTTGGAACTATGTCCAAAGGGCTATAAAACCATGTATACCCTTTGACCAAGCAATACCACTACTAGGTCTGTATCCCAAAGAGATAAAAAACAAAAAGGAAAGGGAATTATATGTACAAAAATATTTATAGCAGCTCTTTTAGTGGTGGCAAAAAACTGGAAATTGAGATGTCCATCAATTGAGGAATGGCTGAACAAGTTGTTGTATATGGTTGTGGTGGAATACTACAGCGCTATAAGAAATGACAAGCAGGATGATTTCAGAAAAACCCAGACTAAATGAAGTGAAGTGGGCAGAATGGGCAGAACCAGGAGACTACTATATACACTTACAGCAATATTGTATGATAATGAATTGTGAATGACAGCTATTCTCAGCAATACAATGATCCAAGACAATTCTGAAGGACTTTTGAAAAAAAGCTATCCATCTCCAGAGAAAGGATTGATGGAGTCTGAAGACATTAGAGAGGCGGAAAAAACAGTTATGTTAGATGTAAGGGAGGATCAAGAAAGGCTTCATTGAAGGAGGTGGCATTTGCTTTTGAATTTAAAAAAAATAGGCATAAATACAGCAGGTGAGGAGGGCAAAAGAAGATATTCCCCATACGGGGTACATAATGAAAAAAGATGAAACTGGAAAAAAAGCATATTTGAGGCACAGTTTGGCTGGCATAGGGAATATATGGAGGGGAGGAATATGAATCTTTATCTTTCTTGGTTTTTTTTGTCTGTGTTTTCTTTCACAACATGACCAACATGGAAGTATATTTTCAAGACTGCACATGTATAATTTATATCAAATTGCTTGCCTTCTCAATGAAGAGAAAAAGGGAGGGAGGGAAAGAGAGAATTTGGAAATCAAAATTTTTTTTAAAAATGTTAAAAATTGCTTTTACATGTTAATTGGGGAAAAATAACATATTAAATTAAAATTAAAAAAAAACATGACCACACCTTCTATGCAGCTAAGGCTTGAGAAAACGGGTAAAGAGGAGCCTCTGCCCCTGAAGATGCCATTGAGATGGCATCAGATGTCAAAGATAGTTATTATTCTAAAAACCCAAAGAATTTACTAAATCCACTTATAAAAAAAAAGTTTTTTTGAGCCTTGGTCTCCCTATCAGGCTGGAAGCACAGTAAGTCACTCATAGGTCTATCCAATTGATGAGTGACACTAAAGTTTGGACTTACTACATTTCTGACCTGGATTCCTACTTAGGCAGCCTGGCGCTCACCCTCCCGTTCACCATATTGGTACCTGATTAGTGCAGATATCCTATTGACTTTTAACCCTACTGAAGCTCAAAGCTCTAGATTATAGGCATGCACTACCTGGCTAAAAAAAATTGCACTTGTAATTGCATTCATTAAGGGAAGAAGAGAAAGGAACAATTAGGGGCAGCTGGGTAGCGCAGTGAGTAGAGAACTGGCTGTGGAATCAGGAGGCCCTGAGTTCAAATCCGGTCTCAGACACTGGACACATTCACTAGCTGTGTGACCTTGGGCAAGTCACTTAACCCCAATTGCCTTGCCATCTCCCCTCCAAAAAACAAAAACAAAAAGAGAGAAAGGAACAAGTATTTATTAAGTACCTACTATGCACCAGACACTGTGCTAAGTGTGTTACAAATATTATCTCATTTGATTTTCACACCAACCTTGAGAAGTAGTACTATTAGCGCTATTATTGCTCCTAATTGACAGTGAAGGAAATTAAGACAGGTTAAATGACTTTTCCAGGTCACACAGCTATATGAGGTGTGAATGTCTTTGACTGGGTCAAGAAGGGATCAGTGTGATTATCTGAGCAAACAGGTTAGTCACACTTCTGGGATCTTTGAATAGTTGAATGCATTTCAGCAGTACTAATTCCATTTTGGGAGCTGGAGAAAGTTTTGCAAAGACAACAGACCGGTGGAGCTACAGTTTCTGGAACACCCACCTATAAGGTCGCCCCGCAGGCCAACCCCTGGACACTCTACCTGCAAGGATGAATTCATGGAGTAGCTCAGAGGGTGTGCCTACACTAGGCAATGGGGGAACTATACATAGTTTAAAAAAGACAATGTTTTTTCCCTTATATAGCTTAGCGTCTACTGAGAGCTCCAGACACATACACAGATAATTATAATACAAAAAAATCACACACATTGACAGAGAGAGAGAGAGACAGTTATAGTTAGTGACAGAGAGAGTGAGAGAGAGAGATAGAGAGAGAGAGAGTGAGACAGAGATAGAGAGAGAGAGAGAGAGGAAAGAAAAGAAAAGTTTTGCTTAGGCCAAAGCAGCCTCTGAATGTAATGTCCTGTAGCATGCTGGATCTGAGTAATATAGACTATTAGATCATAAGAGCTAGAAGAGGTCTTGGGGGTCATCTATTCCAACCTTTTCATTTTAAAGATGAGGAAACCAAAGCCCAGAAGACTTAAATGAACTGCACAAAGTCACACAGGTTAGCGGCAGAGCTGAACCCAAGTCTTCTGAATCTCAGGGCAGTATTTTTCCCATTACACTTAGCTGTAATTAGAACAGGGGAGAAGAATAGGCCAGTAATGTAGCTTTCTATCTCCTATCCTTAGTGTTTGGTTACATTCTTTGAAGTGTTGTGAATTAAGAGGATAATATGTTCAGATGCAAGTAGAAGAAATGCATTCCAGAGCCAAAAGTAAGTTACTTTGAATTATCCACATCACTACTCTAATCCATGAGAAATAGATAATTAGGAATGGACTGCCCTTCTATTCTAACAACATCCCAGTAATTTTGACACAAAACCAAAGGGTTCCCTCAAATCATGATATTCTGGCCATTCAAATACCCTGTCAGTTCCTTATTAAAATTATTCAGAAAGTTTTGGAGCTGAAACTTCTCACACTTGGTCTCAGTCCAAGAATGATTTTTTAAAAAACCAACATTTCATAAAAAGCCGTTCAGTCATTTGTGGGCTGCCTTGCTTATGAAAAAGCAACATCATTACACAACGTCTCCACATATGGTGCATATGGCCCCCCAAAGACTGTTGTTACATTTCACTGTCCCCGGGCCTGTTTGCATTAACTCCCCAGACACATTCCCCAAAAACATGCTTTCTCTCCACCAATATCCTTGAAATTAGCAAGGATTTCAAATTGAGCCTTTCAGACCGACTATCATGCTACATTCCATGAAAACAGAAACCGACTACTTATAAATAAACAGAAAGGAGATTCGTTTATGTAGAATAAAAAAGACCATGGAAACTAAATGTTATACAAGAAATAATTTGAAGAAATAAAAGATGCAGAAAGATTTGTTCAGTAGTAGCAAACGATTATAAAAAAGGGGGAACTTTTTAGATAAGTAAAAAGACACAGGAAAGAACCCTGATCAAATGGTTGTATAGAAGTTTATCTCCAGGAAGAGATGTTAATGCTAAATCATATACTGTAACATAGAAGACTTCCTTGATACAGGCCAATGCCCATTTGACCAGATGAGCTAAAGCCAAGTGCTAGCTGAACTACTTTTGGCCTAAGTCTATAAATTCTGAAAGCTGCCCACAAGGCCAAATATCCCTCCTGCCGTCTTTTGTGTGGGGTCCCTTTGATTCTAGCAGACAATGTGGCCTGGAATGTTATGCTTACTGGGAGCTCCATAGAGTGTACAGAAAAGTTGAAAAAAGAAGAGACCAACTGCTCCACAGACTGGATTCACTTGCCATCAAATCCTAAAAACTTACTTGACTGATATTCGGGGCAGTTTGTTATGAGGACACTGGGAACAAAGGCCAGAAGGAATCTCTGAACCAGGACACATTTCTAAATCACAAAATGGGTTTTTTGCAATCAGAAATGTTATGAGAAGTATTTTCTAATCTCATTAGAAGTGTGATTGCTGGCTGAATCCTTTCCCACATTAACCTCACATACAGAGTTTTCCTCCCAAATGGATTCTTATATATAGGAATGTTCTCTGAATAAAGCCTATGCCACACTAACTAGATTGATAGAGTTTCTCTCCCATGTGGATCTTTGGATGAGTAAATGAGTTTTCTGGAAGAATCCTTTACTATAATCATCACATTTATGGAGTTTTTCCTTGTAGTTTGCTGGGCTGTTCAAGTAGGCAATCAAACTGCAAAGGAAATCTTAATTCCAGATATGGATAGGTCAAACTGGGCTCCTGTGCAAAGAGTCAAGATTTCAAGAATATGAGATAAAGGTCACAATCTCACAGAGACTTTAGCCTAGACCATGGCTAAAATATCAAGGAGGACTGTGAACTATTTGCAGTTCTCCCTAAAGAAGCCTCAGTAGGCTGTGATATACAGTCTATCTAAGCAAAGAACCATGCAGTGTAGTTGTTTGCATTAACAAGACAGGCTAGCTTATACTGGGTATGGAACTGGGAACATAACAAGCATATAAGATCCAGCAGGTCTATGCAGTGGGTGTGGTAAATATGTACTGTGCCATTGTCAGGTCCACTGATAGGGTAGTGCTGTTGGGATCTTGGGATCTGGAAAAAGACACAAAATATGTGCACAAAATATATATGAACAGGCTCCATCAAGTCAATGCTAACTACACCTCCCAGCCCTCCCCTCCCCACAGGTACTTTTTTTTCAGTGAGACCCATGATTTTATTGTGGAAAGGGATGCTATGTGGCATAGTGGATAGAGGCTAGGCCTGGAGTCAGGAAGACCTGAGTTCAAGTCTGGCCTCAGACACTTACTGTCTGTGTGACCCTAGGCAAGTCACTTAACCCTGTTTGCCTCAGTTTCCTCATCTGTAAAATGAGCTGGAAAAGGAGATGGCAAAGCACTCCAGGATCTCTGCCAAGAAAACCCCAAATGGGCTCAGACACAACTGGAAAAACAACTGAGCAACAGCGAGATCCCACTGAAGAACTTGTACCCACATGGATCATCAACTGCTCTGCCATTTATAGTCCTAGAGGTTCCTGAGGGCGCTGAGGCACTAAAGGTCATAAACCAGTATGGGACTTGAACCCAAGTCTTCTAGGACCAGCTCTTTGTCCACTGTGCCATGTTTCTTTGCCTTTTGGTAGTCCTTAGTATGTACTGGCCATTCTTTACAAAATCTTAGAGTCTCAGAATCTGAGTGTTGCAAGGGACCTCAGCAACTACAGCCAAAAGAGTCCCCCTGTGACACGCCTGACACGTGCTTGTCTAGAGTTCTGTTTGCAAACCTCTGAGGAAGGGAAACTTCCCACCTCTCTAGGTAGCCCACTCCACTTTAGGATGGCTAATTATCTGGAAGCTATTTTTTCCCTGATAGTAAGCCTAAATTGGGCTCTTTGAAATCTGCACCTCCTATTCCTGGTTTTGACCTCTGGGATCAAATAGAACAAATCTAACCCATTCTCTACATGACAACCCTTCAAATACTTGAGGATAGCTTTCATGTCACCCTGAATCTTCTCCAGGCTAAAATTGCCCACTTCCATCCATCTATCGTCATATGACAAGAACTCAAGGTCTCTCCTCATTGTGGGTGCCCTTCTCAAGACACTCTTCAGGTTCTGTTATCTTTCTTTAAACTAGAGTACCCTGAACTGAACACGAAACTCCAATGAGACTTGATGAAAGCAGAAGTCAGTGGGACTATCCCTTCCCTATTCCTGGATGCTTGGCCCCCTTTAATGCAGTCCAAGATCATTAGCTTTTTGTATCATATTACACTGATTATTCTATTGAACTCATAGTCTACTAAAACCTCCAGACCTTTTTTCAGAATAAGTGCTGTCTAACCATACCTCCTCAACCTTATAGTTGTGAAATTAATATTTTGTACCCATGTACAAGATGACACTTATCCTTTTTGAATTATATTTTATTAGATTCAGCCCAATAAAGCCTATCAAGATCTGTTTGGATCTTGACTTTCCCAGCTTTGTGTTTTCTGAAAAGTTGATCAGCACACCACTTTCATCATAATGATAATTAATAATAATAATAATAAAACACAGCTAACATTTGTATAGTGTTTACTGTGTGCAAGGCATTGTACTAAGCGCTTTACACTTATTATCTCATTTGATTCTCAAATATGAGGAAAGTGCTATTCTTATCTCCATGTTGTAGATGAGGAAACTGAAGCAAACAGGGTTAAGTGATTTGCCCAGGGTTACACAGCTAGTAAGTGTCTGAGGCTGGACTTGAACTCAGGTTTTCCTGACTCCAGGCCCTACACTCTATCTGCTGCTTCACCTTTACCCAAGTAATTGATAAAAATGTTCAATAGACTTGGCCCAACCATATTTCCCTAGGCAAGTCACTTAACCTCTCAATGCCCTAGACAAACATCTCAGGCCATCAGTTGCAGAGCACAGCAATGAATACTCAGATATAGTCAAGCAAACCTTAACAATAGTTTCACTGTAGATTAAACTGACTTCCTTCTGAGGCTATCACATCTTCAAAACAAAAACAGTAGTGTTTACATACAAGTGCTGACCTGCATAGGCAGATGGATTTTCCTCACTGGATATTCCCTTTTCCAGTGAAGTCAGTCCTGATCCCTCTCTAGAACTCTAACCAAACTTCACCATAATATCTTGCTACTCTACTATAACACTGTAACCTTTATAGCATTGCAACTAGGGAACAAATTAGCCCTTGTAATACTTGTACTAATTGTATAACACTTGTAATAATTGACATAAAATCATGCCACCATAGATTTAGAGTTGGAAGGTACATTGGAGGATACATAATCCAATCCCCTCACTTTACAGAGGAAGAAATTGAGTCTCAGAGAACATAAGTGACTTGCTCAAGGACATGCAGATTCACAGTGACAGAGCTGGGATTCAAAGTCAAGCCACGTGTCTCCAAGTCTGGTGCTTTTTACACTGCACTATATTTTGTGAAGACAGTATAACTGTACTAAGTCAACTGCTTAACCTTAGGACCATTTTTAAAAACAGTGTTCTTATTTAAACAGTGTACTAAATATGTTAAATATTATAAATTCTTTCAAGCATTGTTAAGGGAGCATAGCAATAAATATTTAGATATGGTCAGGCAAACCTTTTGATAGTTTTACCATAGATTAAATTGGTTTCCTCCTGAAGTTATCACATTTTAAAAATAAAAATAGTAGTGTTTACATATAATACATACATACATACATACATATCTGTGTAGCCAGACACAGAGTGATGATAAGATAGGTAGATAGCTCTTCCTGCTGAAACCTAAAACATCCAATGTCCCAATTAATCTTAGCAGTCAGTGAATAAGCATGTATTGAGTGCCTACTATGTGCTAGACCATGGGTGGGGAACCTGCAGCCTCAAGGGCAGCCCTTTCACTGAGTCCAAACTTCACAGAACAAATCTGATTCAGTCAAAGGGCTGCACTTGAGGACCTAGAGGGCCACATGTGGCCTTGAGGCTGCAGGTTCCCCACCTCTGTGGTAGACATTGCTAAGTGCTTAGGGATACAAAGAAGGGTCAGAGATAATCCCTGTCCTAGAGGAGCTCACAATCTAATGGGGGAGACAATATGAAAACAACTATGTACAAATAAACTATATACAGGACAAACTGGAAATAACACCAAGGAGGTGCTAAAATTAAGAGGAATTGAGAAAGGCATGCTGCAAGCCTTAAAGTGCTATCAGCTATTATTGTTATTATTATTTTTAACCTATAGTTAATAGGCCTCCAGTCTGGTAATGATTTCACTTCCTGAGTCATCTACTGTACATTTTCAGAGCACAAGCAGTGTCTATTGAGCAATGCAAGGGTATGATGAGAAATATAAATATTATAATATATATAAATATAATATCAATATAAATAATTAAAAAACAGCTGAGCTATCCTGGAAAAAAAAGGCAAGCACATCTACTTTTAAGTTTAATCTGCATTAGTAACACATTTAAAAACTCTAAACAATAAGTCAAGCTGATTTAAAGCATTTGTTAATTTCTGAGGTATAAATGCTCACACTGAAAATTTAATAATCAACTCTACAAGTTGGTTGGACTTGGGCTCCAGCACACCCCTGGTAGTGATATGGGACAGTTGGGTAATAGATTTGGAAGAAGAAGACTTGAGTTTAAATTCTGCCTCTGCCACATCACCTGTGTAATTTTGGGCAAGTCATCTAATCTTTGTGGGCCTCAGTTTCTCATCTGTAAAATGAGGGGATTGGACAAGATGGCCTCTGAACCATTCAGCTCTGATGATGATCCAGCAAAGAAGACAGAGAAGTAGTCAGACAGGCAAGAGGAGAGCCCAAAGACTGCAATACCACAAAACCCCTAAAATCCAAAGAGAAGGGAATATCCAAAAAGAAGGTGATAACAGTGTCAAATGCCGCAGCCTTAGAGATCTGTCCTCTAGGAGGGGTAGTAGGAGCTTATCTGGCAAGGAGGTGGCTCAGTGGAGATAGAGCCTGGACTTTGAGTTAGGAAGGGCTGAATTCAAATCCTAACTCAGACATGAGCTGTGTGACCCTGAGTAAAGTCACTTAAACTCTCTTGGCTTTAATTTCCTCATCTGTAAAATAAGAATAATAATAATGCCTACCTCATGGGGTTGTTGTAGGGATCAAACAAGAAATATAAAGTGCTTTACAACTTTACACATCTAAACTTTCATACTAGCTAAATTGAATTGACTCACTCTTTTCTACCTCTCCCATCTCTGTTGTCACTCTCCAGACTTTTCTGGCGAGCCCTAGCGGCTTTCTCACCCTAGAATATCCCTTCATTCTATGGCTTCCTCATCTATTTAGTGAGCTCCTCTTGGAAACTCCACTCTGTGGAAGTGTCCAGGTCAGTCATGTTTATTCCATTCCTGAAAGCTGAGACAATTTCTTTTTTGTTTGCATTTATATTCCCAGTGCTTGGCAGAGTGCCTGGCAACACTTGATAAATATTTGTTGACTTCTTGTTTTGGTGTGCCTATATTCCCACTGTTTTTGCATGTAGGAGACCTATACTACTTCAGAGCTCATACGCATCAGAAAAATGGATCTGAACAGTAATGACATAGGCAATAGATTCAGCCCAGAGCTGAAAGTATTCCCGCTATACCCTTTTAGCCAGACCTCCAACTTCTGCTCTGGGACCATGCTGCTTGGTAAGTGCTAACTTCATCTAGCTAGTGTCTGTCCCTCAATCACGAGTAACCACCATCTTCCTGCACGCGCGCACACACACACACACACACACACCCCCACACACCCCGTCTACCTCTTGCTCTAGAAACAGTAATTAAATCAATGCTACCCTACCATTGCTTCTAGAAAGGGCATGTCAATGGATTGTCCTACGGTTCCATTCACCACTCCTGTGACTTCACCTCTTCCTGACTACCAGGCACTTATATGCATTCTCCTTTCCCCTTAGATTCTTGGGAGCAGGATTCTCCTTTATATTTGTATCCCTAGCACTTAGTATGGTGGTTGTTGTTCAGCTGCATCCGATTCTTCATGACCCCATGGACTGTAGAATGCCAGTACTGTTCATTGGATTTTCTTGGCAAAGATACCGGAGTGTGTTGTCATTTCCTTCTCCAGTGGATTAAGGCAAACAGAGGTTAAATGATTTGCCCAAGGTGACACAGCTAGTAAGTGTCTGAGGACAGATTTGAATTTAAGTCTTCTTGATTCCAGGCCTAGTGCCTGGAGCCACTTAGCCACTGGAGTACTGAGCCACTTAGCTGCCTCTGCCTAATACGTAGTAAACACTTAATAAATGCTTTTTTCATTCATTCATTTATTCAAATCTGTTCTTCAACTATTGAAACAAAGAATGCGTAAGCAATAGATACTCAAAACATGAAAGTAACATTTCAGAGTATTCCCAGGGGTATATACAAAGATCATGGCTTAGTTCAAATTGTTTAAAGTAAAATCAATTGTATTAACTGTATTTCTGATTCACCTTATGCCATTGTACTAGCTGTCCTCCATGCCTGGAATGCTTTCTCTCCTTTTACCCTCCCCTTCCTTAAAATCCCTGGCTTCCTTGATATCTCAGCTCAATCCCCATCTGAAATCCCCAGTTGCTAGTGTCTCCCTCATAAATTTTGTTGTTGTTCATTCATTTCAGTCATGTCTCATTCTCCATGACTCTATTTGGGGTTTTCTTGGCAAAGATACTGGAGTGGTTTGCCATTTCCTTCTCCAGATCATTTTACAGATGAAGGAAACTGAGGCAAACAAGGTTAAGTGACTTGCTCAGGGTCACACAGCTACTAAGTATCTGCGGCCACATTTGAACTCAGGAAGATGAGTCTTCCTAACTCCAGGACAAGCACTCTTATCCACTGTGCCACCTAGCTGTTCCCACCCTCATAAATTACCTTATATTTATTCTGTATATGCTTACATATAGTACACTTTTATGTGTACTTGTATATATACGTTTTTTTCTCTCAATAGAATGTGAGCCCTTTGAGAATAGCAACTGTTTCATCTTCATCTTTCTATTCTCAGCATCCTGCATAGTTCCTGGCACATAGTAGGCACTTTAACTGCTCATTGATTGATTGAATGATAAATTAATTTGGCTTTATTGCAACGTCAAGATATATTCCATAAGCCAGTTAGTCTGTCAACAAGCATTCATTAAGTGCCTGCTTTGAGCTAGGCACTGTGCTAAGCACCGGGGGAACAAAGAAAGGCATGAAACAGTCCCTGATTTCGAGGAACTTACAGTCTAATGGAAGACAGAACATGTAAAGAGCTATATATGAAAAGAATATAAACAGGGTACACCAGAGATAATACCAGAGGGGAGACACTAAGGTTAAGGAGGATCAGGAAAGGCTTCTTGGAGAAGGCAGAACTGTAGCTGAGACTTGAAGAAAGCTAGGAGGTGGAAGTGAGGAGGGAGAAAGTTCTAGGCATGGGGGACAGCCAGCCAAGTGTTCAGAGTCAGGAAATAGAGAGTTGGGTACTAGAAATAGCAAGGAGGCCAATGTTACTGGATTGCACAGTACATGAAGTATGCTGTACGAAGACTGGAAATCTCACCTGTTCCTAGCCCCTACCTTCACAATCTGGAGGTAGTTAGGTGTCACAGTGGATAGAGTGTTGGCCTTGGATTCAGGAAGACCTGAATTCAAATCCTGCCTCAGGCACCTATTAGCTGAGTGATCCTGGGCAAATCACTTAACCTCTTTCAACCTCAGTTTCCTCATCTGTAAAATGGAGGTAATAATATCACTTGGCAGGGTTGTTGTAGGAATAAACTGGGATAATTCATGTAAAGCACTTTGTAAATGTTAAAAAGCTATATATGTTAGTTATTATTATTATTATTACTTTTCTCTATTGTCACCATTCTGCCTTCTGAATCACCATTATTAAATACCACATGTTAGGCGGTTTTATAAAAACAAATGGGGGGGACCAAAATTTCCTAAAGCTTTGCTTCAAATTTTCTACATATCACTGACAAAATAAAAATCGCATCGATTGGAAAATTGCTTTGGTCAACCTAAGTGACTAGAACATATTTATCTCATAAGTATAGGTCATTATGAATAAATTAAAGCTCTCACAAAGTTCTGGATGCCTTCCAAAGCTCCTACAGACATGCGGTCCCTTCTCTTGTGAAGCTTATAATCTAAGTAGGCACAAGAATAATAGCCAAAAACAGACCCACCCATGCATCAAGAAACTAGAAGGCATAAATGTGAGGCTAGAAGGAAATTATCCCTTCCTTCTGGGACACTATCTTTTTAATTTGCTTTACAGAATACTTAGCATAGTATCAGACACGGAAAAATGCTTCCAAAATGCTTTTGATGAAGATGATAGTGATGAAATTATAATAATCAAATGCATGAGTGAGTTATGAGTAAAAGGTAAGCAAGGGACCTACACATACTATAATTACATAGGAAGCTGCATAGTAAGATCTCGAATCTCTTTGCAAGGGTTCATTGGGCTTCTTAATGACTCCAACAACTGACAGGTTAGCAAATCTTTTTCAAGTTTACTTTGTAGAACAAACTATAACTTTGTAAAATGCGACAGTAACTATGAAATATTGATCCTTCAAGATCACAATAACACAATTAATAGTACTTAATGAATACATTATGTTTAAAAAAGTATTGTACTGTCTATTCCACTATTATTCCAAAGAGTTCTATGAGCCTAATTTCAGCATTTCCATTTCAAAAGTGAGCCTGTTCACAACAGTGAACCAGATTGCTAAAAACCTAGAATACAGAACTTGGGCAAGGTTTACAAAGCAATGGAAATCATCTCCATATATAAAACTGAATCTGGTAAATTATGCATATTAGCTCTTGAATCTTCTTATGAGGGTCGAAGGGTATTCAAAAGCTAAATTAACTAAACTAACAGAATACCAACTGGCAAACACAACCACAGAGGTAACCCCTCTTGCCTCTCTAGTCACAAACAATCCCCTGAGACTCAAGAATGTGTTCCCCAGCTAGGGGGGAAGACAACATAAGAAATAATAAGCCTTCACCTGCTTATACAATGTTGTATTTTTATCACAATCAGAAATGAATATTTTTTCTCTTCAAAGCCAGTTACTTGCATCAATCAATGCAGAAATAAATCCCTTATGTGGAAACCCTTCCTTAAGGTCAGAGACCACATCTATTTTTCATATACCCCATGGGAGCTCAATAAATACATGTTGACTGAATTTGAAAATTAACAGTTGTGTTAATATCACCAATTGGATGACCAGGAAATAGTGTGCTAATTGGTAGCTTGACCCTTCTTTCCTCTTTTAAGCAAGTCAGGTGAAACTCTGCTATCTAGAGTAAGTCTGGCTCTTTGTTGCATCCTGCTGTTATCTGCCTTTGGCAAACAACCACCTTGTGCTTCCACAACTTCAGAGCCTTTTAGGGCACTGGCGGCGATAAGTTATTCTCAGAGTCTGGTCTGCCAAATGCTTTTTGGCAAGAGGACTGAGGAAGACTATTGTTGTCGCTGGCTGTTATCTCTTGCTAGGACTCCACTTGGCAAATGTGCAAGTCCATCTCACTGATGTGGAAACAAGGAGCTTGACTCTAGATGAGTCAACTCATTAATAAACAAGTCACAAAGGAAATGGGAACCAGTCTTGAAAACAAAACAAAACAAAAAGAACCATTCTGGGGTTTATTGGATGCTGTGATGTTTGTCCTCTACCGAGCAGCATTGTTTTATCTCACTCTGCAGCCTTCCTATCAAAAAAGGGGGAAGTTAATAGTTTATCAAATGTTAATCAGTGGCCATGTTGATGTATAACTTACATAGCATGGAAAGTATTTTTTGGTGTTGGTGGTAGTGTTTTCTTAATTATAAATTTATATCTCCCCTTTCATTTATCTTCCCTTTTTTGGCCAGACTCTACCCTTTAGGAAGTCCACTGGCTCAACCAAGACACCTATTGTCTCCACAGCACTTACTCCATTTCCCCCACCCCCATCTCATATACAAAGAAGTCACCCTGACCTTTGTCTAGAAAGCACTACAGTGAGACAGGACAATCTAAAACATTCTTTTGAAGTGCCTACCCAAATGTAAAGTACAGTGCTTAATATAGCACTAGCCAATCATTCATTCAAGTACCTTCGAACCTAGTATTTACCTATAATAACTACAGAACAAATTATCCATTGATTATGGGGGAACAAATATTAACATCTGACTGGAGCATAAGCTTGCAAGGAAAAAAAAACAACTGACAAACACAGGTCTATTTCTAATTCAGTCTAAATCATTAGCCCTTTCAATGGGCTAGCAAATTTTACTGAAGCATACAACAATGATGCAAATGAAATTAATTTGGGGCTGGTATATTATATAGGAGAAATAACCCTGTTCTAATCTTGTTCTAGTTAAAGGTGACCTTCAACTGCCAGGATTCTTTTTAGGTAGTACAGTCTCAGGACTGATAGACTCTATTTAGTACAGTACCACACTGGGCACTCTGGACTGGTACCACTGCACACAAAATAATTTCTAGATTGGTATATGAAGCATTGAATCAAATTACTATTAAAAGAAATGCACATTGAAATAACTTTGAGGTTCTATCTTATACCCCAGATTGGCGAAGATGACAAATGACAGAAATACTTGATGTTGGAGGGGTTCCTCAAATATAGGCATACTATACTATGGGTCTGGTGATAACTTGGTTCAACTTCCCAGGCAAACAGTTTAGCATTATGTAAAAAAGGGTCTAAATTGTCCTTACCTTTTGGCTCAGGGACTCTGCAGGTAGGGATATAACCTCAAGAACTCAAATACAGAAATAAAAGTTCTACATATACCAATATATTCCTAACAGCACTTTTTCTGGTATTAAAGAACTAGAAATAAAATGAGTGACTATTAACTGAGAAATGGCTAAAGAATTGTGATGGGCACATAAATGTAATAGAATAGTAGTCTGCTATAAAAAATTAGTAATTCTGAAAAACATAAGGAATTCTGAAAAATATGGGAAGATTTCTGTGAACTGATGCAAAATCAGGTCTGCAGAACCAGGAAATCAATCTATATAATAATGATAATAATGTAAATGAAAACTGAAAACAGTAATTAAAATGATAAAATATATTCTCAAAGGAAAAAAATAAGGAAGTATATCTTCCTTCTTTTGTTATAGAGGTAGAGGTACCATGAATGTTGAATGTTGAATATACTGTGACAGGTGCTTGACATGTTAGTTTCACTTACTTTTTTACTTTCTTTGAACCTAAGGTGTGGAGGGCGTATCTATTAATAACTGGAATGTAGAAACACAAGGCATCAATAAAACATGCCCCCAAAAACCAAAAGGTAAAGAATAACTAAGTTGGTCACCTAATGCATTCAAATACCCATAAAAGTCCTATGTGGCAGAGACATAGGGCAGTGAACACCCACCTAGGGCTAATGGTAGGCCTCAGTGATATAACAGTAATACTATGGAAGTGTCAAGCTCTGAATAAAGTGGTGGATTTCGAGTTGAAAAGACCTGGGTTCAAATTCCTCCTCATACGTGCATTAGCTATGTGATGACTCAGTTTTCTTATCTGTAAAATGGAGATAGTAACATCACCTACATTAAAGGGTTGCTGTAAGGATCATATGAAATTTTATATATGTATATATGGATCATAGGAGATTATATATGTATATAGTACTTTGTAAACCCTTAAAGCACTTTATAAATGTTGGCTATTATTAGCTATTACTATTGTTAATGTATTCAATTCAATTTACTATCAATTCACTTTAAAAAAACAACAACCAAGACCTCATTTATATCTTCCAAGCATATTTGTCATCATCCATGTTGGAAGCGGTGGTAATGGCATGAGGGGGATAGACAAGGAAAATAAGCCAATGACTATGGCCCCTGTTAACTTCTTTCAAATAATATTTGCCCCTTGAGGAGAGAATACAATAGAAGTACTGAACTTGATCATCTGAATATGAAAGGAAATTTTGAAATCTTTATTACTCTGGATTCAGATATATGAGGTAATGTTGACCTTTTGGTAAAGATGTGACATGTACAAGGTCAAAACAAAAGAGAAAAGACTGACAACAGCAGGGAAGGTGGGTTTGGGTGGCTCTAGAGCCAGAGAGAATTTCCTAAGTAGAATGTTAAGGATTTTCAAAATTAAAAATATAACTAAACTGAATATTCTGAAGATAGAGAGGAAAGTGTGCATTAAGAAGAAGGGGAAGTTGTGGAAGTTATAGGACTGATAATCTTGAAGCTTCTGACTTAAGAAGCCAATGATGATTTGACTAGCAGAGAGCACTGCTATTTTCTCAGCAATTACATAAGTAGTGGCTTGGTTTTGAGATTAACCTTCCAAATCCATAAGTGTATTCTTGGCTCCCATGCAATTGTTTGTCTGAGGCAATGATATTAGTTATGGGAACAATTCTGGTTGCTCTTGGTTGACTACTGCTATTTTTGTTGCATTTGATAATGCAACTATGATATTTGATAATTTCTACAAACTTGTCTGTGAGGGTATCTTAACAATCAATTGCAACCTTTGCCCAGTGACCATCATGGAGAACTTGGCTTGAAACATAGTTCATTAGCATCTCCTTCAAAGAACAAGAGATACTGTCGTTGTTCTTCCTTTTTCAAAGAGGACCACTGATATATTAATTCCAGTAAAAGAAACTGAAAGGAAACTGACCCTTAGTGCAAAAAAGAAAAGCAAACAACTGTGGCACTTCTGACCTACCCATACTAAAGCAGGAGCCAAAACTCAGTGAGACAGTGAGAACTGAGAGGGCTCAGAATGCCATTATTCAGACTGTATACAGAAAAGGAATAATGGAAGTGAGGGGAAAGATCAGGGTGGACAAATTCCTAAAGCAACATAGTTAAGTAACCCAGTATACAGGAGAGGCCAACCTCTACAGATCTACTTTCCCAAGCTTACCACTGGTCTCCACAATATAGTAACAGGGGAAACTGACCACTGCTGAAACCTGAATGATCCAAAGGATAGCAGCTCTCTTTCAAGGCTCAAAGTTGGGATTATACCTGGGGCTGATAGTTTTAAAAATCAAAAGGGGTGATTTTTGTAATTGGAAAAATTAGATCTATAATCTTTTTTTAAAGTTTAATTAGAACCTTCCAATATGCAATTAAGGTAAACAATGACAAAGCAAGTTGAATTCTGGCAGTTCGGGTGTTTGGATAATTGGATTGTTTTGAGTCTTGTCTGTGGGTAACACAAAGGATGTTGTGCCATTGTGTCCTGCCACTAGATAAGGCCAAGGATCCAGTAATCCTACTGTCTCAGAAACACTCAGATATTGCCTAAAAGAAGGGAAAGCTTTCACTAAGCAAAAGATGGAAAGAGTTAAAGATTATGGTTGCTATATACATCTGTGCGTGCGCACACACACACACACACACACACAATCTGTCTGTCCATTTAGTTTTAATTATGTAATTGGAAAAAGGAATGTTATTATAAATTAGGGATGCTTTATGTAGTACCTTCCCTTCCCCCTTGGGAGCTACCTTCCAACTCATACTCCTAGACTACAGATTGTGTTCATAAGAGGTGATTACTCTCTGAGGGTCATTATACTGCTGTTCTGTACTCCTAAAAGCTTATTTGCCTGACCAATGTCCTTACCTTTGATAGTCAGCCAGAGGTGACAATTAGTCATTTACTGAGATATTACAGTAAGAACAGTAACTATAAGACATTCCTCCACATAAACATGGGATAGACTCTCCCAGAAATACAGATTTAGTGGGAAGAGTAGGTACATATACTGAGCATACTGGTAAAGAAGCATATACATAAGGAAAACATGCAGTCAAGGCAACTTATGTCTCCAGCATATCAGAGCTCCAAAGCCCTTTTTCTTCTCAGTTTCCTCACCCTGACTTTGCCACCTCCATTGGATGCATTATCTCTGTTGGATAAGTTGCTCAGATAGGCTTTGTGGGCCAGCTTTTCTCTGCAGCCACTTTTGTACTTACATAGTTGGCTCTTTTCTCTACTGCCAGAGGTCACTATTTCAAAGCTGAAACAACTTGACAGACTCCTTAGAGAATATGCCTCAATTTTATAAAGGGCCAGCTAGCAGCTCTTTTATTCTATCAAGACTGAAGGACTTCTTTACATTTTGAGAGTTTTAACACCTTGTCTCTGTCATTTGGCCCCTACTTTACACAATTAGGGAAGCTAGGTGATACCATGGATAAAGTGTGGGGCCTGGAGTCAGGAAGACCTGAGTTTAAATCCAGCCTCAGACACTACTAGCTGTGTGACCCTGAGCAAGTCACTTAACCTTGTTCGTTTCAGTTTCCTCATCTGTAAAATGAGCTGAAGAAGGAAATGCCAAACTACTCCAGTATCTTTGCCAAGAAAATCCCAAATAGGGTCATGAAGCGTTAGACATGACTGAAATGACTGAACAATAAAAACAACAACAATGCTCAACTGAACTGAGGAAAAGCCAATTAGTCAGGGGTCCCTCGAACAATTCCACTTACTACATTTATAAAACTGTCCAAATAAAAGTTTGCTAGTGTACTGCCTCTATGGAGAGGATGATGCTAAGCTGTTTTGTGGCATATCTGAGATCTTTAGATTATCTTAACTATTCTGACAGTATGACACGGTACACTCCATTTGGTTGTTTAAATTTGGGTAAATCTGACACACGCAGCTAGGTGGTACAATGGATAGAATGCTGGGCCTAGAGTCAGAAGGACCTAAGTTCAAATCTGACCTCAGACACTTGCTACCACTGTGACCCTGGGCAAGTCACTTAAACCTGTTTGCCTTAGTTCCTCATCTGTAAAATGAGCTGGAGAAGGAAATGGCAAACCACTCCAGTATTTTTAGAATTGGACACAACTAAAACAACTTAACAACAACAAAATCTGATATAGTGTACTCTTGATAATCAGTGATTGTGGAAAATAATGTATGCCTCCAGTGCTTAAGTGTGGTATTTCCCGAAAACTAAATTCCCCTTCTAATCGTATTAAGATCTCAAACACTTCAGGATAATCAACAACTAGTAAAAATGAATGGTTTCTCTGTTTCATGGAATGTCACAGCTGAATGGGACCTGAGTTCCTGTATAGTTTAAGCTATAGCTAAAGAGGAATCCTTTGTAAAAACATACCCAAATCCCCAAACAGTCAATCAGTCCTGCTAGAAGACCTCTGATGATGGGAGTGCTTTGAGGTAGTCTATTTCACTTTTGGACAACTCTGATCATTAGAATTTTTTTAAAATGTTGAACCAAAATTTTCCTCATTGAACTTTTAGCCATTGTTCCTGATTCTGCCTTCTGGGACCAAACAAAATAAATTTAATATCTCTTCTAATTTCCCTTGCTGATCCTTTGAAGGACACACTAATAACCAGAGAAATGGCCTAAAGGCTCTCAGCCAGAGAGAGAAGCAGGTCAGGCATGGATAATCTAGTAACTGGACTATCAGGCCCTGAATAATTGAGAATTTACTGTATCCAACAAACTAGGAACTGAAGCCCACTATTCCTCCTCCCCCTTTAACATGTTCTTTATGGTTAATGGCCAGAGTAGCAGCAGCAGTGGCAGGAATGCTGCTCTGCCAAAATGCTTAACCGAGCCAGAGGGGCCATTACTCTGGGTGTGAAAGAACGAGTTATGAGGTCTGGTGCATTGGCGGGTCTGGAATCCTTCCCTTGGCAATGGGCAATACCTAATGATTCAAAGAAAGGATTTTCAATTCTTCAAAACAAGCCTGGCCAATTGTGTAATCTTATTTTCAGGGACAAATAACAGAGAGAAAAGGGTAGCCAGGGAAATTCCTTTCCTTGCAATGATCAGCTTACATCCTGTGGCATCAGATTTGATTATCCTTATCTACAATTGTCTAACTATAAATGTTGTGGTTGGTCATAAAAAGACCAGACTTTAAAAAAAATACAGGCACAGTATTTGACTTTGTGATTGCCTGTGGTGGTGAATTCCACAGGCTGACTACATGCTGTGTGAAAAACTATTTCCTTTTATTTGTTCTAAATTTACCAGCTTCTAATTCTATCAAGTGTCCTCTTGTTCTCGCATTAGAGAACAGGGTGAAAAGAACAGACTGTACATGCCACATTTATCCCCTTTTTAAGTTAGATAAATCAATGTCCTCTCCCTACCTTTCCAAACTCTTCTTTCCAAGATGAATCATATTCTTTGGTGAAGTAGGGGTGGGGGAAGGGGGAGAGCCTCCATTAAAGGTCAGTCCTATGTAAAGAACAACATTATGTGCAGGAACCCGAAAACTGAATGAATGGATGAATCAACAACAACAATACTTAGTAAGCACTTACTAAGGGTAACACGCTATGCTAAGCACTAGAGATAAAAATAGAAAGGAGAGACAGTCCCTGCTCTCAAGGAGCTCACATTCTAATGAGACAACACCTATGGAAGGTTTCAGCTGCAAGCCAAATGGAAAGTTCCCATGATCCTTAGGATGTGGAGGCAAAGCTGATGATGATGATTCTCATTTAATGTCATTTCCACTGAAAAAATCATCAATTTCTGTTGTTGAACCTTTGGGCAGTGCTAACAACTTTGGTTCTAAGAACTTTCTTTTTGGGGTTTTCAGTAGCTATGGCTGTAGACTGCAGGAATAATTTGAATCACCTCTAAAGGTGATTGATTATTGAAGGTACTGGGCTGGAAGCATTTCTATTCCTAAGCCTCTTGGGTTCAAGGTCCTGGACTGTCTCCCTAAGAGTCTAAGTGGATATTCAAGATGGTGGTGGTGGTTTGGTTTGCCAGGCACATGCTGCCTCCTTCCATTCCCTGGTGATGCCTTACTTACAGCCTATCTTGGCTGGCTTGCCTGTCTTTTGTGAAGCAATTGGTTCTAAGTTGGTGACTAGCCCTTTCTCCACAGGAGTTGAGGGTATGAGGGTTTGACTAGGAGCAGTGGTCAGAGAGGTATTGCCACTCCCAGGGCTCCTGTGCCCATCTAAAATACAAGGATGAACTTGTTATCCTGCTGCTTAGCCTCCTACCCAATGACTTCTGAGCTTAATTACCTACATACATTCCAAAATATACCAGGAAAACAAGAGAGAGTTGAGAGGCAATAATTATCTTTGTCAACAAACCAACTGGAAAGGGGAAAAGCTAGGTAAGGGAAATGAAAATAAAATAAAAATACAAATAAATATATCCTTGGCTTAATGGAAATTAACTGAATAGAACTTTGAGCTTAAGCAGCTCATGAATGAAGCCAGAAACTCTCTTATGGGAGCAAAAGCTCCTGCACTCACAGAACACAGGAGAATCTCATGTCACCCATTTTGTTCCTGATGCTGTTTCGATGGACTGTTTGCACCTCATCCTCTTGAAGGCAGCAAGGAGCAATTTTTGATAGTAATTATCATTTCCCCAGGCTCTCCGAATTCTAGTTTGATGGGTTAACAGTTCCTAGTGAAAATAAGTGCTAGTTTAATAAACAAAAGTTGGGTACAGACTGGTCAAGAAAAACAAAATCTAATAATCTTCTGATAGGCAGCATGACACAGTACATAGAACACAAAGCTTTGGATCAGGAAGAGGTGTTCAAATCCCATTTCTGACACATTCATATAACCCTGGACAAGTCACTTGCCTTCTCTGAACTTCAGTTTCCTCATCTGTAAAAATAGCACCTACTTGATGGGATTGTTGTGATACTCAAATAAGAAAATGAATAGAAAAAACTGCAAATTTTAAAGAACCAATAAATGCAACTTGTTATTGCCATTATCAATATTATTCTCATCAATAGATATTAGCTACTTAATATATACCTACATGCCCCAGGAGTCAAAGGTAAGCCTCTATTGCTAGGAAAGGACTAGCTATAGCAGTACTCAGGTTTGCTTGCATTCTCCATTTGCCCAATGAGATAGTCCTAAACCATATGGGTATTACTGGCCAGGATGTCTTGAGAGAGGCCAATAGACTCAAGTGATGTAAAAGCTGTACCATAAAATCCAAAAGAAGTGAAAGAATGATCTTGGATGCAAAACTGGAAATGTTAAGGTGAGTAAAAAATTTATCCAAATTGCTTAACTTTGATGAGTAGGAACAATATATGAGCCAGGATGAGGCTCACATTTATACCCCATTTCTGGTTTTAAACTATATTTTCATCCTGTATTTTTATTTTGTGACCTAAACTACAACAACATTAGTATTCAAACCAGAAAGTTATAATTTTTGCTTTAAGTTCAACTTTCACAGGCGGTTTCCAGCTTTTACCTAGTGGCCAACATATTTCTTACGGTATAGATCTTTGACTTTATGAAGTCAACCAAAACTAGGCTTCACTTAACCTAAATTCACATTTTCAAAAACGACACTGAAAGCCATCTTTCTACTAAGTAAGGAATACCTCTCAGGCTTCATCACATTATATGGCTTACTCTCACTCTGAGGGTATTCTTAGGATCTGTGCTATTGCGTCACCTTATAAGTGGAAATGTGGAGGGTACAGGTGTTCAGGGAAGACTAGCACCTCTAGTATGAGGGCTGCCAAGCCCTGTCTAGGGCTGCTTTCCACCTTTGGTGTCCACCTGATTCACCCAACTCTCATTTGTGGCTTCAAGAAGCTGTAACATGTTCAGCAACTACACCCCAGTAAAACTATCTTGGTAGTGGGGTTGTACCAGGTTAAGGGTAATGGAGGGGCCTCAAACTCAGTGAGTTAGGGGATGTCTACCCCAAGCATGTGAAATTTTCCCTGGAAGACTAGGAGAATGTGAACATTTTGTTTCAATGGGCCATGAAAGTGGCTGAAGCAGGTGGTATGGAGTGCTTAGAGCTTGGTTAGACATCTAAGATGCCAAGGTCATCCACTGCATCCCAGGCCATTACCAGTCGTCTTGACTTTTGTCTTGCCATTGGACTCTGATGACTCTGGAACACAGAGTGAGGCTGACAACTTTGCAAAAATCTGACTCACTTAAATCCAATTTATGCATAAGTCAAAAGGTGGAACCATCTCACATAACATGCTTTTGCTACTATCTTTCCAGGTGGATGTCTACTAAATCTATCTCCTGGCCTGGAGCCTCACTCTAGCACTTTATTTCCATGTGCTTGGGAGAACACCCCTACTTCTTACTGTCGTTTCCACCTCACTTAACAAAAACAAAGCAATATATCCTCTACTCAACCTGGAACCTCTTTTCAATTATTCCATTTTTGTTAGTAGTACCATCATTCTTCCAGCCTCTTAGGCTAAAAAGTTCAGGTATTATCCATCTTTCACAGAAATGGAACTCATATAGTCTAACCTTCTACATGGTGGAAGGATTCCTCTCTAAGAATCTTTTGCAGATGATCAAGCAACCTCTGCCTGGGGATACTAGTGATGAGGACGCCGTTACTTAATAAAGTAACTCGTTTTATTATTGGGAGGCTCTAGCTGTTTGGAAAACTCTTCTTTGTATCAAGTGAAAACCTGTTTTGACTCTCCTCTTTCCTTTGTTCTGTTTTGTCAGTTTGCCAACTTATCATGTTGTTTCTTTCCTATAAATTCATCTTAAACTTGCTTTTTTTCCCCCTTTGCATTCCCATTGTCACTTTCTAGTCCAAGACATTATCATCTTACTCCAAGACTACTGAAGTAATTTCCCAGATAAGCCTTTCTGCTGTTAGTCTCTCAGCTCCTGTGAATCATTTATGTCTTCCTAAAAACAACTTTCATGATGTTATTCCCCTACTAAATAACCCATGATGCCTCTCTGTTGCCTATTGCATGGAATCTATTCTATTGAATTTTAAAACATATATTTTTTATTTTGTTAAATATTTCACAGTTACATGTAAAAGTTTTCTTAAAAATAATTTTTAAAAATTTTGAGTTCCAAATTCTCTCCCTCCTTCTTGGCCTGCCCTCCCCCGCCACAAGAAAACAAGCAATTTGATATTGATTATACATGTGAAGTCATGCAAAAGATATTTTCATATTATTCATGTTGCAAAAGAAAACACAAATAAAAGAAAACAAAAATAAAGAAAGTAAAAAAGTATGCTTCAATCTGCATTCAGAGTTCATCAGTTCTCTCTCTGGAGGTGGAGAGCATTTTTCATCATAGGTCCTTTAGAATTGTCTTGGATCATTGTCTTCATCAGGGTAGCTAAGTCTTTCATGATTGCTCATCCTTACACTATTGCTATCACTATATACAATGTTTTCCTGCTTTTGCTCACTTCACTTTGCCTGAGTTCATACAAGCCTTCCCAGGTTTTTCTGAAACCATCCTGCTCATTATTTCTTATAGCACAATGGTATTCCATCACAATCACGTACCAAAACTTGTTCAGCCATTCCCCAATTGATGGGCATCCTCTTGATTTCCAATTCTTTGCCAACACAAAAAAGAGCTTCTGCTGGATTTTAAAGATCCTCCAGAATCTAGCCTTTCCTTAACTACCCAATCTTATTTCCCATAATTCCAACATACAATCTCTATTCTGGGCTTTGATATTTCTATACTATCAGCTATTTCTATATTTCTCCTTACTTTGATAAAGAGATTTACTGTTATTCATGATGGTCTTTCATTTGCCTAACCAGTATTTGGTAGAAAGGAGCTAAAATGGAGAGTAATTTAACTGTTACCATGCCAATGAGAGTGATCAGTGGCTTTTATTCTGAATCCCTTTTATTCCTAGATTGCAGATATTTGATATGTGGTTGTTAGATGTAATTCTAGCTTGAAAGAACACCTCTCTTAGAGACAGAGAATAGAAACAGCACTCAGGCACAATGATTCTAGATCCTACATACCCCTTTCTAGCCTAGGTGTGTTCGATGTAGGCACTGAGTTCCCCTTACTCTCCACAACGGTGGAAATTGCAGTCTCTTTTGGAGACTGGGTGGACCAGATCAGATATCTATCCATGCCAAATGAAAATCTGAGATATAATTATATCACATGGCCCAACCAAATATATTTTACAATATTACAACCTAGGACTTTTTTTATTAAATATTTTGTTTTTAGTTCAGTAAAGAAAAGATAGGCATCATCTACACAGAATCATAATGATTAAATATTATCTAACAGGAATAACTGAAAGTTTCCAAATATATAGTTGTTTGGTATTAAAAAGACCTATCATTTCAAGAAATGGTCCCATTTTCCAACAGGATATTATAAAAACACAACTTGATATATACTCAAATGATTTGTTCTGTCAACCAAGTTGACCAAATCAGAAGAATAGTCAGGAAATGAGCCTCTGAAGATTAAAGCCCTGCCTAATATACATACAATGTAATCTAAATTCCAGAGAACTCTGAATAACAGCTGGTAATGAAGTAGTGTGGTGTAGTTGATAGACTGAAAGACCTGGAGTCAGGAAGATCTGGGTTAATAGTCTCATTCCAAACACTTAGCTATGTGACCATGGGCAAGTCATTTAAACTCTCTGGGCCTCAGTTTCTTCATCTGTAAAATGAGGTGGAATAGATCACCTCTAAAAGTCCCTTTCTGCTCTAACTCTAAGATCCTTTCAGTCACGAAAACTGGGTTCAACTTTAGCAACTTACTATGTGAAATAATGTGGGCAATTAATTGGATAGCTTGGAGAGTCAGTTTTCTCATCTGTAAAATGGGGATAACTTTTTTTAAAATAAGGATAAAAATATTTGCTCTACCTTTTCACAGGGTTGTTAGGAGGAAAGCATTTTGCTAAACTCAAAGTATTATGTTAATATGAGCTATTAACAATAATAATGGCAATGACTGTGGCTGGACTGCCAGATGACAAAGTAGTTGGTTACTGTTAGTAGCCATTTGTTCACATGAAGAATAACGATGTGCTATGGATCAAAATGTTTTCCTGTCTCTAATTACTGATGGATATGTTTTTGTTCAAACAATCAACAAGCATTAATTAAATGCTTACTATATGCCAGGTGCTATGTTGATCACTAGGGATACACAACTAAAGAGTCCTAACTTGGTGAGGTTGATGAGCCTACAGAGGCCATCACATGGAACATGCTCAGAGTTGCCATTCCTGGTTCTGGCTGACCATGTGGGAGTTTGGGGAGCTACCTCCAGGTATGTGTGATTCAAAGGTTTACGAGGTGATAGAATCTCTTTATTGGCTGAAGAGTTAGAAGAAACAATGATTTAGTGGATGTATAAAAGGGAATGCACACCTTCTCAGCCTCATTTTTCCTTTATGTTTATAAATTGTGTCAAGATTCTTTTGAGCTACTTCCCATGAGGGCAGTGGGGGAAATGGGTGATTTGTCCTAACTCCACTGTGGCTTTCATGCAGTCATGAGAACATGCTATCTAAAGTACACTCCCAGCCAAGGCAAGTCTGAACCTGGATGTGGGCTGCCTGTTTTTGCGTTTGGTCTTTACTGATCTTAGGTGAACCAATACTTATCTTGAAATGGATTTGTCCAGGTATGGAGATGACCTGGTGAGTTTGAGAAGTCCAGAGATCTCTGGGTCCTACTGGGTTGGAGGCTAGATGGTCCCCTATCAACAGGAGATTGCCCCAAGCCTGACTGTTTTATCAGTAGACGTGTACAAAGTAGTTTGGACAGTGAAGAAAGGAGTTGAATGTAAAATGCCTAATTAGCAGTTTGACAAACTGCTTTATGTTCTGATGAGGCCTAAGTATCAGTCTCCCAGAAGACTGTATCAATAGTTACGAGTAACTGAATTCTTTCTTAGGGTGGTATGTGAATGCTCAATGTGAGTCTTTTATGTTTACTGTTTCCTTTGTGTGTAGGAATTATCTGTTCCATAACTAATTAATGTTGCATCCTGGGTACTAGTTTTCCCCTCTTTTTAGGGGAAATAGTAGACATGAACCAACCTGAACTATAAGTAAAATCATTCCTGGGGTGCCAGAGTTGGGCTTTAAAAAGCCAGAGTCTGAGAACAGACTGTCTAGTCCCCTCTCATTAGAATCTAGAGTACCCAACTAAATCAATCCAAACTGCATGTCTGGGGCCAGAAAAGGACATGGGTACTCCAGTTCCATGTGAGTCCAGCAGCAATGTCTCAAAATTAGATGGTTATGTACAAGACACATACAAAGCAGACACAATGCAACGTACCTCCCTAGATATAAGGTGCTAGTAGCCTGATAACTAGGAAAGGATGACCCTTGAACTGAATCTTGAAGGAAACAAGGGGTTCCAAGAAATATAGGTTAAGGAGAAGATACTCTAGGCATGGAGGATAGTTGTGGGAGGAACAGCAAGTAGCCAATATGGCTGGATGGTAGAGATGTGAAAGTGTGTAAGAAGCCTGGAGATATAGAAAGGAGGTAGGTTGTGAAGAGCTTTAAGAGCCAGAGGAGTTTATATATGATTCTAGAGGTAAAAAGGACGCAGTGAAGTTTACTGAGTGGGGAAGGGGGTAATATGATTTGTTGTGTTAAATTACTCATTTAAGAAACATTCAAATGTAAATGAATTGTTTTAACATTGCCTGTGCTTAAGTAAAAGTTCCATAATCCTCTTTCAGAAATCTAGATAAGCTTAAGATCGAGAAACAACTTCATTTCAAGATGTGCCTTTTACAAGCAATTCTTGGAAGGGCTGAAGTGGATCAAGAAAGAACGTGAGGCTATCATCGTACAGAGGAGGATGTAAAGGTAGCACACAGTTCCTGAAATGAAGAAAAACACTTGGCCACAGACAGAACCTTTCTCAATAATGCCAAATGGCTCAGTAATTTATTGCCTCTGGTTATTGGATTCCAGTGAAGGAAACTGAAATGTCATACCTTCATTCACAACACCGTCTCATGGAATTATTTTTTCCGGATTCTTGGGGAAGTTAAACTATTTGAGAAGAATATCAGGAACTGTTGTTTCAGCCTGTTTTGTGAGTAGATAATTGCCTTCCAACTCCATTCTTTCAGGAAATGGTGTGTGCTGCATTGTTCCTAGATGGGGGCAGCAATGTGCTTTTAGCAAGGCCCATACATGTGTTAGTTAAAAAAACAAAAACACGCAGTTCAAATCACTGCTCTGTACCCAGACTTTTTGAATTTGGTCTAGATAAGAAGCTGGCCCCAGACAACCTGTCCACATACCAATGGCATTCTTTAGAGGGATCGTAAGCAAAACTGGTTTTCAGGAATGAAAATTTTAACACAAAATCCATTATGATGAAAATAGTCCGGCAGATCCATTGAATAAACAAGACTTATCTAATTTGTGCTGAACTGAAGACCAACGTGGAAGCCTGAGGTGGTAATATAATGGAAAGAGTACTAGGCTTGGGGGGCAGTCCACCTGGGTTCTAATATGAGATCTACCCCTACTCATTTATATGACTTTGGGAAAATTGTTTAATTTCTCTAGATCTTGATTTCTTCATTTATAAAATGAAAACTTTTTGCTAAATGATCTCTAAGGTTCCTTTCCAGATGTAACATTCTATGAACTAGAAATAAAACATATTCATCCTTAGAAGTACCTTTGACAACATGGAATATGTTAGGCCATTTTCCTGAAATATGACATCATTTGTGGCAGCAGCTGTATGGGTGTGTCATGTAAAGATTTACAAAACTTGACTCCTTAATACAAATTTAAAAGCAATAGAAAATAACATAATCCAGCTAAATGCTGCAAAGGGAATTGGCAGTGCAAAATTTCAGTAGCGAAAACAACTTTGAGCCATCTTTTTAGAGAATCAGGGGATTGTGACAGCCCAGTTTTGAAGCTCTGAATTAAGAAAGAACCAAATATAGATGTTATATATATATAAAATGGTACAGTATAGAGTCAAGGCAGCTGGTAGTTCAGGAATTCCATTGAATATGCTATGGAGCAGGCAGCGAGTGAGGTGTAGTGGAAAGAGTACTGTACATAAGAGTCAGAAGAAACCTGGATTGGAAACCTGTCTCTGACATTTATTAGCTGTGTCACTGTGGACAAATAATTTCACCTCTTTCGGCCTTGATTTCCTCATATGTAAAACATGTTTTAGTATCTGTAGTATCTACTTTTACAGTGTTTTCTAAGTCTCAGGTGAGATGTTCACCATTAATTTGATCAGAATGAAATAATCAGAGAATCTCAGAGTTGGAAGAAAGCTCAGAGGCCAAATAATCCAAACTGGAGCTTATCAATGATCCACTCTATAACATACTAGGCAAAGAACCATCTAAGTCTTTGCTTATAAACATCCTGCAAGAGACAATCTATTGTTTTTCTTAGGTAGTCCATTCCACTTTTCGATAGCTCTAATTATTATAGTTTTTCTTTATATCAAATCTCAATCTGTCTCTCCCCACCTTCTACAAATTGCTCCTAGTTTTGCTCTTTGGGACTAAATAGGAAAAGTCTAATCCCTCTTCCACATGATAGCTCTTCACATAACTAAAGACAGCTGTTCTATCTTCTCTAGTCTAGGCTAACCAGCCCCAATTCTTTCAAGTGATCCTCAACTGGCACAATCTCAGGACCCTTTATCATCTTATACCTCTTTGCAGTGGCTATCCCCCATGCCTGTGATGCATTCCCTTCTTAACCTCCACCTCTTGGCACTTCTGGTTTCCTTCAAGACTCAGTTCAAATGCTATATTGCAAGAGAAGCCTTTAATGCTCCTCCTTGTTGCTAGTGCCCTCCCCTACCACAGCTATTTTGTATTTACTTTATTATTTTTCATGTCACAAGGGTTCCAGAACATCAAAATATAAAAATCAGAAAGATCACTTCACATGGCAAATGCCGAAGAATAGAAATCTATTCAACACCCTGATGACAGAACGGCAGAAAAAACCATTCTAGTTGGTGTAATATGGAATTAGGGTACCAAAGATCTAGACCCTTTGATGGAAGACTTCTACTAGCCCAATACAAAGGTGGAATAAGAGAGTTATCTTTTAGTATAACTGCAGTTTGAATGGACATAGGGCTGATGTGTGTAATAAAAACAAAAAGGTATTTTTGGTATAAGTTGATTTTCAACAAGTCACCTTCAGGAAACAAATGAGACTATAGGTGGATGAATCACTGCACCTTGAATATCCTGACATCATCTTCAATGAAGTCACCATTAATTGAAGCAAGAATATTATACTGAGAAACTAACAGAAGGAAAGAATGACTGTCATAACTGTGAATGATCTGGTCCTAAGTATGTCACTTGCTTACAAAAGAGGAATTGTCACTTGGTACTGAGGAAGCTATTAGACATGCAATCAGCATCAAAAATTAGAACTGCATAATTCCAAGTTTGTTTCCAAAGAAGGAAACAAGAATAAAAAGTTTTGGGGGGAATCTTTGTTCCTTGTGAAATATTGGATAATCAGGTGGATGTTCTTAACTGTGAGATATCCAAATTGAAGAAAAAATTAGAAAGTTATGTGCCCTGAACTTACAACATTACCAGAAATCCATGTGATATATCAGAAGTTATTACAATGAAACAATAATCAAAGACTAGAAAATCTGTTTCATAATCAATAAAAGAACATTTTTTTCAAAAGAAGGCATTGCTGAGAAAAAACAAAAACAGAAAAACTGTTCCTAGAAGTAAGGAAGATTCTGGTGGTGGTGATGATGATAATGATGATGATGATGATAGTGATAATGATGATGATGATGATGATGTCTTAATTGCATTTTGGTAGCGAGTAGAGGGAAAGGTCATTCCACGATGAGGGAAGATTGAACCTCAAAGCAATCCTATTTCATCCTGATATATCAGTTGTCAAGAAAGAACAGATTATACCAAAAGAGGACTGTAAGAAGTAACATAAATTATTTAGAATTTTCACTATGTGACATTGATAATAAACAAGCTAAAAATTTGGAAACTAAGATTAAGAATCTAAAAAATAGCAAGCTAGTTGTTAGACTGACTTTCTATGCATAAGCAATTGCTGTTTTCTGTCTTTTAATCATTTATTATAGTTTAGAAAATTTTTGATCAGTCAAAACTGGCCTTCTCCTCTACTATATCCCTTCCCCACGTGAGAACACAAGAAAAACAAAATCCATTTCACTCATAACAAATTTCCATTGTCCAAAGTCCAAAAAACTTATTTGTGTCATTCTTTGTCTGAGTCCTTCACCTCTTCATGAGGTAGTTAGCATGTTTCATCAGTAGTCTTCTGGAATTGTAGTTGGTCATTATGCTGATAAGATTTTGTCACATTTATATACCATAACTCGTTCATTCATTCCCTGATTTATGGGCACCCCCTCAGATTCCCATTCTTTGCCACCTCAAAGAGCTATAAATATCTTTGTGTATCTTTAGAGTTTCTTTTGCTTAGGACTAATCCCTCCTTTAATCTACCCCTCTTTCAAGATCTCCCTCCCCCATTTCTTTTCCCTGTTTCCCTGATGAGTGAAATATATTTCTTTATTCAACTGTCTCTGTGTGTAAATTCTTCCTTCTTTTGATTAGTTCATATAAGAATGAGGTTCAGCCATTCCTGCCACCACCTCTTACCTCTTCCTCCTTGTTTATCTAGATGTCTACTTTTACACTCTGGTTATGTGAAAAAATTTTCTCTAGCCTTTCCTTCTTTTCCCCTCAGTGTATTACTCTTTTCCCCTTCTATTCTTTTCTTAAGACAATCAAAATGTGGCAGAATCACTCTCAGATCTTCTTTAATTGGACTTCCACTATGAATCCTGATGATGATAGGGTTCTAAGGGGTTACATGTATCATCTCCCCACATTTGAATGGAAGCAGTTTATGTCTGCTTAATCCTTTCTCATTGTTCATTCATATTTACCTCTTTATGTTTCTCTTCACTCCTGCGTTTGAACTTCAAAGTTTCTACACAGTTCTCTGTTTTTTTTTCATCAGGAAGGCATGGGAATTCTCTATTTCATGAAAGGTCCGTTCACCACCACCCCTCCCCCAGCTATAGGTTTGCCTTCTGGAATATTGTGTTCCAAGTTCTCTGCTCCTTTATTGTGGTGGCTCTAAATCATATGTGATCCTCACTCTAGTTCCTCAGTACTTGAACTCTTCTTTCTGGCTTGCTTGCAGTACTTTTTCTTTGCCCCAGAAACTCTGCATTTTGACTATGAGCTCCTGGGAATTTTCACTTGAGGACTTCTTTCAGGAAATTACCAATAGATTCTACTTTCTACTTTCACCTCTGGACCTAAGAAATCTGGGCAGTTTTCTTTTAAGATTTCTCAAAATAGGATGTTTAGGCTCTTGGTCATTGGAGTTCAGATAATTGGATTATTCTTAAATTTTTTCTCCTCAATCTGTTGTCCAGGGCAGTTGTTTTTGCCAATAAATACCTTACATTTTCTTCTGGTTTTTTTCTTTTGACTTGTTTTAATATTTCTTGTTGCCTAATGGACACATTGTCTTCTATTTGATCCATTCCAATTTTCAGGGAGTTTGTTGCTTGGGCAAGGCTTTGTACCCTTTATAATTGGCTGTTAATTCCCTTTACAACTCTTTCTCCTATAGATTTCATTTTTTCCCATTATTTTCCCTCAAAGGCTCTAATTTCATTTATAAAATTCATTTTTAAGTTTTGTTTTTTCTTGCTTTCTCTCTCCTAAGAATTCTAGTTGAATTTTTGCCCAAGTAATGTTTTTCTCTAAGGCTTTACTTATAGATGTTTTGGAATCATCTTCTGAATTTGTGTCTTGAGCTTTCATGCCACCATAATTAGCTCTTTTATGGTGAGGTTTTTTTGTCTGCTTGTTTGCTCATTCTTCTAGCCTACTTCCTGACTGTAGACTTAATTTTAGGACTGGGCTCTGAAGCAAAGGTCTGGCCTGGTCTTATTGTTGCTTTCTTGGTGTATTGAGGGCGATGTTATTCTAAGATCTCAGGGAATGATTGGAGACCTGCAAGCTTTTAGTGTTCCTGTGATGGCAAGTAAAGTGGGACTTTTGTTGTCTTTTGTTTTGGAGTGCTTCTCAGCACCAAGGCAATCAAGTGCCTTTGAGTCTTGCCTTTGTTTGAATCAAGCAAGTAAAGTGGGACTTATTGCTATTTTTTGTCTTGGAGTGCTTCTCATCACTAAGGCAATCAAATGCCTTTGAATCTTGCCTTTGTTTCAATCAAGAATCTTTGATTGAATCAAGAGTCTTTGATGACCTGCTTAAGTCACAGGAAGGCCTAGGTCACATGGGTTTGAGTCACATGGTTGTGATGCCCTCTGACCCTGAAGAGGTGTATATGTACTCTGAGTTTAGCACCGTGCTTGGGGCTCATTCATTGGAAGAGTGTGCACGTGATTTGGCCAGATGAGACTCTGGGTAGCTATTAAGGAGCACTGCCCCACCCCACCCCCAGCCTCTGACTTTGAAAACCCAGATGTTAGTGCTTCTCTCTCTGTTAATTATACATGTATAGCTTTGGTCAGACAGCTAGAAGCCTGTCTGTTGATTTGTGTTATTTGCTCTGTTTATATTTTCTCTGTTTGTAATTTCAGTTTGTATTTGCTCTGAAGTTCAGGGTGCTGACTTTTTCCCCTGAACTAAGTGAAAACATACATATATGTATATTTAATTGAAGTGAGATTGTAAACCCCTTAAAGTTGCTTTCCTTAGAAAAGCAGATGAAAGAACAAACCTGTGCTAACAGCCCTCCTGTGTGCTGGTATTATTGACCTTACACCTCCACAGCAGCTGCAAGTAGAATTGTTGCTACAGCTCCCCAAATGTTCTGAGAGCAAAGTCTGCTTGTTTCCTCCCCTGTTTTGAACTCTGAAGTTTCTGACCTGGGTTTAGGTCTGACTAAGAGTAGGCTGCTGCTAGATTCAGCCCCTGTCAGCCAGCTAGAAAGCCACATTGGTTGAAAGCGGCAAACTGTAGGCTCTCTTTTGGTCTGAGATTACTGCCTGATTATTCCTCTACAGACTGGGCTGGATACCGGAAATGAAACCCTGCTCTGCAACCGGGGTTTGCACCACACCAATGCTGTTGCTGCTGATTTTTGAACTTCCTTACCCTGAAATGCCCAGCCCCATGTATAGGTAATCAACTCTGGATATGTACACCTGTCCCATAGCAGTAACCCATACCGGTTTAGTGGAGCCTGAGTATGGGTGTGGGACCTCTTCTTGCTCAGGTATACAATCTCTCCTTAGGGGCTGCAGTGCTCCCCAGAATGCTTCTGGTCTGATCACAATCCCCAGTGTCTGAAAACCTCCCTATCTCCTTATTTTCCCATCAGGGCTTGGTTTTATCAATTTTCTAGATCTGTTTAGAATAGTTTAATAGATGGGTACACTGCCATCGTGGTTGCTGCTGCTCTGCTGTCTTGACTTGGCGTCCCTATAGCATTTATTGTACAGACGTTTTCTCTAACTGATTATAAAATATTGATATATGTATATTATTGTCATATTTACATATATAGAATTTTAGGTCATATGATTAGTTGTTATGATCATGAATACAAAATGATCATCATGAGTAAGAATATTTATATCTAATGAGAAAAATGTATTTTTCTCAAATATGAAACATGTTAATTATGTAAAATATTTGCAATTTTTGTTGGTTATATGATGTTTGCAATCCATCACTTAATAGGCAATCAGCATTTATTAAGTGCCTACTATATGCCAGGCACTAGGCTATGTGCTGGGGTTACAAAGAAAAGCCATAGTATCTGTTCTTAATGGGCTCATTCTGTCTACAGAGGGAGATGATGTACAAATAACTATGAACAAAAAAGACAGCTACAGGATAAACTGACGATAGTCTCTGAGAGATGGCACTAAGAGTAAGGAAAATTGGGAAAGGTTTCTTGTGGAATGTGGGACTTTGTCATTGTTGTTTGTCCTTCATTATTGAAGAGCACCTTGATATCAAGGAGGTGATGCTATGACCTGCAACTGAATTGGATTTGTTTGAGGGAGGGCTGTGCAGTCATCGACCTCACTTTCTCCTCCAAAGCCATCTGGGTCCAGTGGCGAGATATAGATCAGAACACTTAAAGATGGCCCTGGATGCAGTGGGAGCAGGACTTGAGGTGAGACTCGATGAAAGGCAGGGAAGCCAGGAAGCTGAGATGAGGAGGGAGCTGCAGGCATGGAGAATAATCAGTGAGAATTCCCAGAGTCAGGAGATGGACTGTCTTGTGGGAGGAACAGCAAGAAAGCCAGTGTCACTGGATATTAGGGTACACAGAGGGAAGTAAGATATGAGAAAAATGAAAATGTAGGGGAATAGGTTATGAAGGGCTTTAAATGCCAAATAGAGCATTTTGTATTCAATCCTGGAGGTGATAGATGGCCACTGGAGTTTACTGAATTGGAGTAGGGGTAGGGTAATATAATCAGACCTAGACTTCAGGATCTATCTTATCTTGAAATTTTAATTTGAAAAAGACTAAAAATTTTGGGGGAGGAGGAAGAGAGGGCATGTACTACTCTTTAAAAGATATGTTGCTAAGTTTTGCTTTGAATTCTAGAAGTTACTGTTACTCTGAGAGTTGCTATTTGTCATATTCAAAATTCAGCAGGTTTAATTGTAGATTGTGATATATTTATTATTTTTTCCTTTGTTTTAATTTATAAATATCTGATATTTCTTTTGTCTTATTAAGAAGTAAATGTTTAAGATCTAACTGTATCATTATTCTGAGTGGTTAGTTGTGTAAATAGGAACGCATACACAGGGGTTCAAGAGCTAGAGTGGTCAGTAGGGGTAGTGTATTTCCTGTTAATAAGTTATCCCTAGGACTCTGAGAAAATTTGAGTATAATGGCAATGATGATCCTCTCTGGAGAATTATACCTGCCATTCTGAGAATAGGACAGAGATAGTGGGCCAACTCAGCAAATGAGTAGGTGTTTAAACACTTAGGGAGAAAAATGGGAGGCACTACATGTAGGCGTGGATGACTCATGCACCAGTTACACATATAGTCTATATATACTTATATGTGCATATGTTGTCTTCCCTGATAGAAGATAAGTTCCTTGAGGACAGAAACTGTTTCTCTTTGATCTTTGTATCTCCAGTGCTTGGCATAGTGCTTGGCACATGCTTGTTGATTATCAATATTCTTCCTAAAACATGGTGCTCAGAACTGAATACAATAATCTGGATACAGTGGGTCTGGTATGATAGGATTATCACCTCCCCAGTCCTAGACTAAGGCAAACAAAAGTCTCATTATTTTGGGGGCTGCCATAGCTCACTATTAACTCACATTCATCCTGCAGTCCATTAGAATGCTCAGATCTTTTATTCAGATGAACTGCTGTCTAGTTGTACCTGCCAAGTCTATGTAACAGTCTGCAAATTCGAAGTGATATATACTCACACGTATAATAATATATAACACATAGATAATTGGTATACATATATTTTATGTATATTTTTGCATATTATATATACTCATTATTATTGTCATCCTTATTAACAATAATTGTTGGGTCTAGTGTTAATTAGTGGGCATTGTGTGTGAACATATTTTTCAAACAATACAAATAAAGATCTTCTAGTTAAGGGTACTGAAAACTGATCACAGGGAATACCAATAGGGGTTATACCTGTTTCTACCACAATTCAATTAGAATTTTTAAAAAAATTAACCAAATTCATATAATAAAAAGATAATGATTCAAGAAGTGTCTTATGAACATTGACTTGGGCAACCATAAAACAGTTTCAGGGCATAATATTTTGAGAATGCTTTGAGATTTATTAATAGTGTACTTAGGCTACAAGGACACAGACAATTGCTTTGGCATAACATTTCCTTGGCTCCTGAAAAAAGTCGAGATAGACTGAGTAGACACCATGTGGATAATGTTAATCATGTTGACTGTTAATACAACATTGCTAATTATACAGCATTGCAAGCTTCAAACAGAATCACGGAACCTAAAAAGGGATCTTCAAAGTTATACAATCCAACCTCCAATGGCAATCAATCAGTAAGTCAAAAGTTCAAGTTCCAAGAACTACACCAAGGGGCAGTGGTGGGGTTCGGCTGGTTCGCACCAGTTTGGTAAGAAACAGCGCCTAATTTTGGGTTGAGTTCCGTGAACCAGTTGTTAGCAGGGGTGGGGCCTGTGCCCACCACTTCAGCAGTGGGGGTGGCGCCTTGGCTCAGTTCCTAGGAGAACCAGTTGTTAATTCATTTGAATCTCACCACTGGATCTGGGGATACAAAGACAAAAAATTCTGGATCTCAAGAAGTCCACGTTTTATTGGGGAAGATGTGTATGTACATAATTGTGTATAAGTTAATTTTAAAAAACAAATTCAGTTAAATAAAAAGTAGTTTAGGGTTTATGAAGCACATTTTCCACAATGACCCTGTCAGTAAACAGTCTAAATATTATCTCCATTCTACAAATAGGTCACCGAAGATCAGATAGGTTTTAGTCATAAAACTTTTAAGTGCCAGAGTCTGGATTCAATCAAAATCTTGCAACTTCAGGTCCAGAGCACTTTCTACTACATGTGCTGCCTTCTAAACTTTCCCAAGAGATATTTATCCTCGCTGGTTAAATAAGTTTCTAAAATGTTTCTGGGGGATATATATTTTTTTTCTTTTCATAACTATGAGAGGGTACATTTTAAAAAATAAGACAGAGCTTTAATAATAACTTAAATTTTTAAAATTATTTTTATTCTGATCTCAAACACACAAAAATAAGCATTTCCACATACACAGTAGAAAACAAAAAGAAGGACCATATATCAAACAATGGGATTCTATTTCATACCATTGGGTTGTTTTTTTTTTAATATATAATAAATTCTACATAGTGCTTTTAAGATTGTCCTGCTCCTCTGTGATTCTGAACTTCTTTTTCTCTTCCATACATTTTATAAATGTTCTCTCTCTCTTTGTCTGTCTGTCTGTCTCTCTCTCTCTGTAGTAGCAATTAGATTTGAAGGTCTTATCCACCCATTAATAGGCCATGTGACCTGCTTACATCACAGGAAGCCTAAGTTACATGTGGCGGGAAGAGCTTCCTGACAGGAAAAGGAAGTTATGTCACAGAAAATGCTGAGAGAGAGGGGGAGAGAGAGAGGGAGAGCAAGAGAGAGAGAGAGAGCGAGAGAGAGAGAGAGAGAGAGAGAGAGAGAGAGAGAGAGAGAGAATGTTATGGCTACTAATGACCGGCCTTGTGATTGTTAGAACTGAACAGGCTGACTTAGCTGTACTGTGAGTTTGTTTTGGGGAAGACCCCAGCAGGGGGCCAGAGAGGTTTCGGGATGTTGAGGCTCCATGTTGTAGTATTCTGTATTGAATGTTTTGGGTTCCTTGATGTTATGATGAAGCAGACTGACTGGCTGCGGGAGCTGAGCATTTAGTTATGGGATATGGTTCTCTGGTGTCTGAATAAATGGTTTACTTCTACCTTCTATGGGGAAAGTCTCGTGTACTTTATGATACTATATAAGAACTATATAAGCATATCCACTATTATCATTGATGTTGTGTTTATTGCCTTACTGTTTCTCTCTCTCTCTTTCTCATTATTATTGCTAACCCTTTAACACTTCCCCTCACCTCCCAATTAAAAACCAAGAGAGAAAAAAAAAAACTTTTTAAGCATAGTAAGGAAAATGAATGCACATGGTTGCCATGACCAAAAACTGCATGTCTTTTTTGGTACCTCTTTGTCAGGAGATAAGTAGCATGTTTCATTATAGGTCTTCAGGGGGCATAGCTGGTCATTGCTTTGGTCAGACTTAAGTCTTTCAAAGCTGCTTTTCTTTACAGTATTGTTGTGCTCATATGAACTGTATTCCTAGTTCTGCTCACTTTACTCTGCATCCATTTATACTACTGAGGATTCTCTGAAATGGTCTCTTTTATCATTTCTTATAGTCCAATAATATTCCATTACATTCATATACCTACATTTATTCAGTCATTTTCCAAATGATGACTGCTCCCCTTGGATTACAGTTCCATTCTTTTTAACACCTCCCCACCTCAAAATCAGGAAGTTTGTTTAGCTTGCAACTATTCTATCCCCAGTATCAACCTCCACCTTAACCCTCCACTCCCTAGCCCCACTCATTTCCATCTTGAGTTTCATGTATTTCTATACCATACTCTATGTGTATATGTCTGTGTTGAACCCTCTACTGGCCCTTTCAGATAACAATGAGGTTTATCTGATGTCCACTTCCTTCTATGTTTGCATATACTTCTTTTCATGAATCACAATTACGACATGTTTCATTTCCTTCTTTTCTACACCAGTATATTCTTTTTACCTTTCTCCTCCTAAAACCCCCAAAACAGAATCAGTACACCCCAGGGTCTCTATTTTTCTTTCTTTAAAACTCTTTCAATAATCTCTGAAGATATTAAGATTATGAAGGGACACTTGTTTCTTCTCCCTATTAGAATGTTACCTGTGCATCATCAGTGATCACCTTCAAATTGCTCAAATAAATTTACCTTCCTAGGTTTCTCTTGATTCTTGTATTGATTTCAAAATTCTTATTCAGCTTTGGTCTTTTCATCAGAAATACTTAAAATCTTCTACTCTATTAAAGATACATATTTTCCCCTTTTTATAGTCATTTTTCAGGGTAAGTTATTCTTGGTTGTAAGGCTGACTTCTGGAATATTATGTCTCAAGATCTCTCATTTGAAGTAGAAGCTATCAGTTATTACGTGATCCTATTATGCACTCATAATTCTGAATGTTTGCATAATTTTTTTCTAGAGGCAGCTACAAGGCACAGTGGATAGAGCACTGAACTTGGAATCAGTAAGACCTGAATTCAAATCCAACCCCAGACACCTCTAACTCACCCTCTGAATGCCTCAGTGTCTTCAACTGTAAAATGGGGTCACGACAGCACCTACCTCAGAGGATTCTTGTGAATATCAGAAGAGATATTTGTAAACTTAGTAGAGTGCCTGGACACATAGTAGGCACTTAATAAATGCTTATTCCCTTTCTGCCCCATGTAAGTGGATGCTCTGGATTTTGGCTCTGAAATTCCTGAGACACTTCCCTTTGGAGTTTCAGGAGATGATTGGTGGATTCTGCCTTTACCCTCTAATTCTAACAGATTTGGGTAGCTTCCTTTTGATTTCTTAAAATATAGTGTCCAGGCTTTTTGTTTTTTAAGTTACAGTTTTCAAGCAATCTAGTGACTTTTAAAATCATCTCTTCTTTACCTATTTTCATTCAGTTATTTTTGATATCAGGTATCTTACATTTTCTTATATTCTTCTGATTTTGTTCTAATATTTTTTCTTTCTCTTGGAATCCTGGATTTGTTTGATCCATCCTAATTTTCAGGGAGTCTGCTGAATAAGGTTTACCATCTCCTCCATTTATTCTCCTTCTGATTCTTTCTTTACGAGCTTTTAGTTCATTGCTATCTGTTGCCTTATTTTTTCTAGATATTCATGTAGTCTTCATGGGAAAATCCATTTTTTTTGTTTGAGTCTCTTCTTTGTTAACATTATCCCCACATCCAGAATGCTCCCTCCCTTCTCTCTACCAATCTGAGTTCTACTGATATTTTAAGGCCCAGTTGAAGTTCATCTTTGGCTAAAACTCATTCTCAGTAGCATCTGTCACTTAGTCACATACTGCTTTGTGCCAGATACTGAACTAGAAGTTCTTTGAGGATCATTTTTATCTAATCTTTGCATCTCTTGACACGCCTGGGATAGAGTTCTGCACAAAGCAGGTAGTTAATAAATGTTAATTTTTCCTAGACTCTAGACTTCTTGAAGTCAAGGACCACGTCAAGATACAATAACCAACACAGTTTCTGAGTACGGTAAAATTCTATAATCATCTAATGTGTTTATTTTTCTTCCTGTCTGTTACTAAGAAGCTAAGTCTTAGGAAAATGCTTGAGGCACACAGGTTAAATGATTTTTTTAGGATCATTTACCCCAGGAGGTGGTCCATTTATCTGGAAGCAGCTAATGGTACAGTGGATAGTGTACTGGGCCTGGAGTCAGGAAGATCTGAGTTCAAATAAAGCCTCAGACACTTCCTAGCAGTATGAGACCTTGGGTAAATCACTTAATCTCTAATTGCTTGACATAACGGATCCACAGGAGAAAGAAATGGCAAACCACGCCAATATTTTTGCCAAGAAAACTCCAAATGGGGTTGGCCATGACTGAAATGACTTAACAAGAAAAATTTACCTGAGGCTTGATTTGATTCAGGTCTTCCTGATTTAAATCCAATATATTATCCACTGTGTTCTGCTGCCTGTATATTTATAAACGTAAGTTGATTTAATATGAAATTAGTAAAGAGTATACGATGGTTATATATGGGCACAAGATTTTAAATACATTTAAAATATATCTAGTACCAGTACAAAAAGTGTAATAACAAAAGTTTATAAACCTTTCCATGCTACGAATCTTGCTAGAAAATATCTGGACATGTTTAACTTCCTAGGAAACAAGGACAACTTGAAACATAATTACTAAACAACTTCTAAAAAATATAGTGTTTTACTAGATTTTGATCTTTTTCTTGTCCAAAAGCTGGAATTTTAACTTATTTTTAAGTCTAGTAAAATCATATATTTCCTAACATTTTCACTGTGTGGTCACAGACATACTGGAGAGATGGGGAAAAAAATTGTTAATACAGTGACACCTGCTGGTTTTTAGCTGCACATTTCAAATTCCAAGTTAAAAGCAAACTTTTAAACTTTAAAAACTTACTGCCTGAAGATTAAATTACATTATTTATTTGTAAATTATTTGATTAAACATATGGTAGACAACAGAGGAAACTTTTTTCTCCTTTGTAACAATGATCTTTTGGCAGAATTTTTACAGAGGTACTTCCTGAAAAAAAGTATTTTTCCAATACATCTCTGACAAATAGTTAAATTGGCATTTTATGTTAGATAAGTACTTAATTACCTGTTTGGTTTTTTTCCAAGGAAAATAACTACACTGAATCCAAGAAAAAAGACAGAACATATGTCATTCTATGCACTACTCTAACAAGTATAGCTAATGCCATGAAAATAAACAGGAACTACCATAATTGAAAATTTTGTAATCCTACATTTTTCAACATAGTATCCCATCTAGCTAACAGCATATATGAAACTCTCTCAGAGCCACACCTATCACTCAGAACTGTTGAAACATCTGCCTTGGGGGCTGAAATTTTCCAAGTCTGGTCTCAACTTAAAGGTGAAATTTTCCTGGAAAACTTAAGAGCAAATATGCTCACTTATTTTGAGGAGAGATGGTGGAAAACATGTACCCCACACTATTTTCCACTTTAAAAAATGTATTAAATTATTTTTAAAGCCCAGATTACTTCATAATAGTTGAATTTCAGACACTACCTTTCTCTGTGTTATAGTCTGAGAAAGCTTCTGTAAATGAAAAAATTATGTAACTGGAAAAAGAACACTCTGCTTTGATAAATTTTCACTATGCAATTTCAATAATATTCACTCAGAATTTGAAGCATTATTTGACACACATACTTGTGGTTCCTTAATAATTTACTAAATTAGTGTATGATGTTTCCCTCTTTCCTACCCATTTTGCTCTTTCCAAAAAAGAACTAAATAGGAAGGACTTTAATTTTTTATATTTACTCACCTTAATATGCTAAAGTTTATGACTTAGACAACTATGCTTTTACCCTATCTTTAGAGATAAACTAACTTGGAATTAATTTGCTTTTATCAATAGGTCTATGACTTACTAATGATTAGTTTTCTTTCATCATCATCATCCAAAACATTTACTGAATACTCATTGCATGCATAGCTCTTTTGTGAAAACCTTTCCAAAAGTTGAATGGAAAATACCAAGTTTAAAATTAAGATAAATGCACATTAGCTAAATGTATTTTCAAGAAGAACTGCAAAGCCTTTTTCTATGGTCAGGCTTACTTTTTCAGAACCATTTTTTTGGACAGTAAAACATGAATAGCACAGAAAGGAAGAGGCCTTTCCTATTCCTTCAAAACCTAAAATCCATTTTTGGCAGGAGTGGGGCAAGATGAGAAAACACAGCTTTACAGATCAATTTGAAAGAACATGACAATTTTATTTTTGATAGAAATGTGTCACCTTATAAAATCTATATATATTTTTCCATTACTTATGGAACACAAACTTAACACTTGGTGTCTTTGGAATAGTTTTAAAGGATCTTCCCTTATAAAGTGAACAGTTTAATCTATGCAAAGATGTATATAGTTTTGCTGATGGTGCTAGTTCTATCATTAAAAATAGCATGGTATTTTTTAAGGAATATATACAGTGGAAGTATATTAATGAATCCAGCTTCTATTTCCTAATTGAGCAATGACACATTTATAGCCTTGGGTTACAACTATTCAGTAGTTCAGTGATTACATTTTTACAATGGGAATAATACTTGCTACATGCTTCAACTCATAATAATGTTGTTGAAAAATTATGACATGTTTGCAAAGTTCTTCTGAAGACCTCAGCAAAGCATCAGATAAATATCCATTATAAGGGTCTCAAAATTTTTTGACTGAAGACTATTTTAATTCATTTTAAAATATTTTACTTGCACCTTTCCTCTTGAGACAAAAATAAACAGCCCAGGCCCCAAGTGTCTAGGGCAATATTAGTGGCACAAGCTCAAACACTCTTAAAATGCTTCAGTGGGTAGATGGAGATTTTCTTACATGCAAAATTAGTGTCCTTGTAGAAACAAAAGCGAAAATTCCCTTTGGTACTTATGATACCCAAGTGTTTCACAGCACTTTATAGTTTATAACTACCAATATAGAAATTATATATTCATATTAAATCCTGCCTCTGTCATTTATTAGTTGTATATGTCACTTAGTCTTTCTGGTCTCAGTTTCCTCATCTGCAAATGATGCAGTTGCACTAAATAGTCTCTAAGGTCTCCTCTAGTCCTAATTCTATGATCTTTGATTCATATTATTTGGAAGTGACATTTCCACAAACCACAATGATAATCCAAAGAACCTGGAAAGAATCCAAAATTGTAAAGCATATGGGGGGGAAGAATACAATGCTGCCCTGTTCTGCTTCCTCTTCACTTGCTTACAAATAGTAATAAAACTAGAAACAGTCTGTTTATATACTATATAAGGCATTATCAATGACAAGAAGGCATTATTATTTAGTGAAGCCTTTGATATACACATATATATATATATGTATATGGTTAGTAGTATAGCACAGTTATGTTTTAAGACTGAAAAGGTAATTCTTCAGTAGATTTTATTAAATCTTAATTTTGTTTACTACAGAAAATAAATCAAAAATTATGTTTTTATATAGTAACTTGTGTCTTTTTTTTGACAAATCAGAAACAAATTAGTGGAACTTTTTATTGTTGTTATCCTGATACTTGTCTATAGTATAGACCAAAAGTGATTTGGTCATTCTGGGTAATAGAATGGATAGTGTCCTCTACTAGGGAATCATCGTCCAGCATTGAACTTTAGTGAAAAAGAGACACTATTAGGAGTTGTTACAAAGAATACATTTTCCATTTTTAATCCTGAATGTTAATAATTCTTTTCAAATTATTTTAGATTGGAAGTTCTTCTGGAGCTTGTATAAGGTAAAGTAAGCTCATTTCAACTGAGCTTGAACACAAGCAAACAGAAAAATTGGACTCCAGTCAGGCAGTAATCTTTTTGAATATATTCTTGATGAAGCACATAGACCTAATTTTTTATTTACAGCACCCATTCATCGTTGGATGTGCTTACACATAAAGACATTTCAGAAATCACCTTCCATTCAAAAAGGGATTTTTATTTAAGGCTTTCCTTACTTCTCATGTGTGGGATATTTTAGAGCTATGTTTTTTTTTTTCCATCCACTAAAGAGAATTAACAAAATTCCAACATGCCTTACTGTCGGCAAGGACTCTTTTTACTCCATGTACCACAGGATGATTGATGAACCTGTCAGGCTTACGGTAGCAGACAGAGAAAGTTGGCTGAAGTTCAGTGTTATTGAAAGAAATCTCAAATACTTATTCTGTCTCCTCTACTAACTTTAATCACATTTTCAACATGCTGCCAAGAACGGAGCTTTGACACTAAGCCATAAATTTACACAGGCAACCATTGTCGATTTTATGTAGTCACAACACCGAGATAACAAGAGCTGGATTTTTTTTTTCTTGTTCCCTTCTTCACTGCATAGCAGTTATAATATAATTTGAAATATTTATCCATGCTTTAGGATTCATTTGCAAAAAATATGCTCCTGTTATTATTGCATTTGATTTCTTCTTGATTTACAAAGACTAAAGAAATACAACTTACCATCTCCAGGTAAGATTGTTAAATGCATATTTTAAAGATCACAGTGATGACAGCATTGTTACATTTTACACCATAATACATTTGCTTATAAGAACACACATTATCACTAAAAAGTCTTGATATCTAACATGGCCTTTCTGCCATATGAGCCAACATTTTTGGTTCTTCCAGAGCCAGAATACATATAAGTCCCAGAGAGACTGATTACTCAAGTAGCTCTAAAATGTGTGCATACTGTTTAACCTAAAAAGCCTGATCCTTGATCCCCCGCAAAACAGACATATAATGAGGTATAAATACTATGGGTAAGACTATGGTTCTTGAAAAGGATAAAAAGCATAACCCAGATTTTTGGTAAGCTTCTCCTTAAACAAATTTTGAAAGTTCAAAATCTTACATGGTAAAAGGCCACTAGTCTTTGTAAGACAGAATCTTGCTGTCTTAGTCCACTGGAATATGTGGTCATGATGTGATTGCACTGTTCACACCAATATCCTAAAGTAAGCAGTTTATTGTTCAACAAAGACATTGTTGTTGCTGAAACTATTTTGATTTTCAACTCTTTACTCCAAGCTGTTTCAAGGCTAGTAGTTTGTGAACATTACTCACATAAGAACAATATGCATTCCCCTCCTACAGTCTGGGGATGACTGGTGATTAGTTGTATACATTGTCTAAACAAGTATAATAATCCAACCTGAACTCTCATGTATGAGAATGGATTAGATTATCTTCATAGCCTGAGAATTCTGCTACATTTGCCATTTTCTTATCTATTCAGTGGGCATGGATAGACTGAAAATTCTGATGGTCTAAGGATCAATTAATTCCATTTTTCCTCCTACTCCCCCACCTAAATAATTATACAGAGGCACTTAAAGTCAGAGGCATATAGGACTCTTCTTTTTATAATGAACATTAAATCTGAACTCTACCAAAAGTTTTTATCTTTATTACCAACTCTTTGATATAGCATTACCACCAAAACATATTGCTAAGTTTGTAACACAGAACAAGTAAGTCTGGTGATTTTTTTTTTTGGCACAGTGGAGAGAAAAGTTTTTGTATTGTTGTGTTGTTGTTATTCAAGTTCTAAAATGATGAAAATTTAGCTAGATCTTTCTCCATCTCGGCATATTGTTCTTTAAGACGTTCTGTGGCTTTTTTGTGCTCTTCATCCACTGCAGCCTGCTTGTTGTGTTGCTCTTTCATGAAATCTTCCCATTGGGTTACGCGCTGTTTTTCACTAATCAATAAGTGTTGATTATTAAGCTGAGAAAAGAAAACATGGAAATCATGCAACATTTTATAGATATGGCCGTTTTTATGTTCAGAAAAGACATACACATTTCTGTCTTAAACTAAATTACAAAAAGCAAATCTAATAGTTAACTACCATAATAACAAAGCATGGTTTCATTCTGATTAGAAAAGCAAATGGGGAAAAATGTAGCATATTAGGAATAGTAGATTTGATATGAATAAACATGAATGTTCACATTTCTTAACTTTTTAAAGTTTATCTTTAAAAAACATAAAAACAGGGGTGGCTAGGTGGCGCCGTGAGTAGAGCACCAGCTCTGGAGTCAAGAGGACCTGAGTTCAACCTCAGACACTTGACACACTAGCTGTGTGACCTTGGGCAAGTCACTTAACCCCAAATGCCCTCCCTTCCTCCCTCCAAAAACAAACAAAAAAAGACAAATGTGAAAATACAGAAATATCATGAAAACACATGTTTTTCAATATGCCTATCCCTTCCTTTCTGTATCCCTTTCAGTTACATACATTTGTGTTAATGTATCAAGCATTAAAAAAAAAAGACTGAAAGGACCTGGCCAATAAGAAGTCACATTTATATAGCACTTGAAGGTCTATGAAACATTTTCCCTTACAACCAGCTAGGGGGCTGGTAACAAATAAATTATTATTGCCATTCTACAGCTGAGAAACCTGAAGATCACAACTTTAAAAGATTTCATTCTTCAAAGACCAGAGGAAGCAACAAAAGGAAATGCTATTTTGACTTAAATCAAGAAAGAACTAGTTGCTGAAATAGAAGTGATGTGAACCTCAGGAGGTACTGTCCATTCTATCTTAGGATCCACAAAAGATCAGGAAACATCAGTAGAGTCTGAAGTACAGCCTAGGTTTTAGGAGAAAAGATCTCAAAAGTTCAGAGAAGGGACAAGTAGTAACTTTTGGTATAAAGTTTCATTTGGAAATTGACCAGGGAGGGTGAGAGACTCTCAGGAGTCAAATTCTGATAAGACAAACACAGATAATTCTAATAAGATGGAAAAGGACGGATGTATATCCTAAAGAGGGAACTCATTGATCAAATCAGGGCATGTAATTGAAGAATACAAGAGTGGCCTAGTCTTATAAGTTTAGTGTCAGGAACAGAACTGAGGCTGGTAATGAATGCAAAGAACAAAAATGAACTTTTTTACCCCTTGGAAAAGATAATGACAAAGAAAAGGCAAAACTAGTTAATTCTAAATTTGTTTCGGTTTTCACCAAATTTCCAGTTAGGACAGTTTCCGAACATCATGTAGGGGCTGGTAGGAGTAATGTCACTAATTCTAGCACACTAAGAGTTAATCATATTGCTAACAAAGGTGTCTTTGTACCAGAATTTTATTTAAGAGCTAGAGGTCAAAACGAGAGGTCAAAACCAATTAATACAATACTGAACAAGTCAGTAAAGAGAACTTAATGTGTAATACACAGTAATTACCAAATCAGTGGGTCAACAAACATTTATTAAGTACTTACTACATACCAGTTATTGTGCTAAGCAATGAGGATGCAAAAAAGGCCAAAACAATCCCTGCCCTCAAAGCGCTCACATTCTGATGGGGGAGACAACATGCAAACTCCTATGGACAGACAACATATATTATTCTGGGCCCAAGTCTTTTGTGGACTTGGGTCTCTATTAAATCCTTCCTCAAAACCCAAATGGCTTATAGTATAAAACTATCAGTAATAAAAAAAAAACAAAAAACAAAAAATGAGACAATCCTTATTTAACAAGATTCTACATACCAGCAGCTGAGTCCAATCTGAGAAGATGGCTCACCTCAAAGAAATGGATCATGGGAAACTAAGACATGCTATGAAACCAGAGCAGACACACTGGACTTGGCCTCTTAAGATCCAAATGTTCTACTTAGAGACAAAAAGTTGCTGAAGGAAAGTGGAGATACTGATCATCTATGCAGAGCGAACAAATGTCTTGGCAAATGCTCTCCTTGATCCTCTTCTGGTGCATTTAATACCTTTCCTTCCAGGTTTGCGGTCATGCTGTATTTTACTTCTCAACATGTACTGTAGACACATTGCTATGTGCCAGTAGAATGTAAGCTCTTTGAGGGTAGAACTGTATTTTGGTTTTGTATCCCCAGAATCTAGCACAGTGTCTAGTGCAAGGTACTTAATAAAGGTTTGGTGAAATGAAATTAATTCTCTACCAAGGAGATGGATCTTGAAGGATTTTGGACTGGCAAAGAATAAACAAAAACAATCAACTACTTAAACTAAACTACTGAACTTAAGATAAGTGAAGAGATGGTAAGGGAGGCAATGAGATATCCTCAAGCATTTACGTCAGAAGAATAGCACCAACCTATATTATAAGATACTAAAATAATTGGTGGTTATAATTTCTGAAAAATCCCTCATAATCTCTTTAAAAAATATGTAGAGATAAGAAGAACTGCCGTAGTCCTGGAGGTAGACAAGTGATCTGATTCTCAAAAAAGGGAGTGTACTTTGATTCTCAGCATGATGATTAAATGTATTAGGAAATGATAGTCTGATTATTTTCAAAGGGAAGAAATGACAACATACTTGGATTTTAATAAAGCATTTGAAAAAGGTATCTCACTGTATTTTTGTGGACAAGGTGGATAGATATGAGCTAGATGAAAGTACAATTATGTAATTTTAGAATTGTTTGAATAAATGGACCCAAAGAGTAGATTGATGAATTGAAAGAACTTGGAGACAGTATAGTACAATGGATATAGAACTGACTATAGAGTCAGAGATACTAGGTTCCAGTCCCACTGCTGTCACTTACTACCTGTCTGAGCCTTAATTACTTACTTTCTGAGGCTCAGTTTCTTCATCTGAAAAAGAAGGGGTCAGACTAAGATGTCCTCATGTTCCTTTGGCTCTAAATGTATGGTCCCTATGATCCTAAGTTCTCTAGTGAAGGGTTCCAGGGATCTGTCCTTAGCTCTGGTTCTGTTTAACAAATTTTTCTCCCCAATGGCATGGTTGGCCTGATTATCAAATCTGCAGATAACATGAACTTGGAAAGCATAGCAAACATATTTAAAAAGTCAGGACAGAAATACAATACAACAGGCCTCATCTAATAAGATGGAAATAGTGGGGGAAGACAGTATGCAGACATTGCCACATGGACCTCACAACTTTGCCTGATTAACCATTAATCCATAACCAAACTCATCATGTTTTTCAGACATCACTGTGGATGGTTAGCTGCAGAACATAGCAACTTTGTGTTTTTGCTGACAAGGGTCTAAAAGAAAACAGAAAAGTTCACCTCTGCGCACTAAAGATAAAAAACAACAACAACGAAAAACCAAACCTGGTTACAAAGGCTATACTGTTACAGAATTATTCCTGGCTTCACATGCCAGTGTGGTGACTTCATATAAATGAATGAAAAAACATTTAAGTGCTTACTATGTGCCAAGCACTGCGCTAAGCAAAAAGGAGGGAGAAAGGAATAGGGGGAGGGAGGGGGAGGAGAGAGGGAGGGAGAGAGAAAGAGAGAGAGAACTTCTTACTTAAGGAGCTTATATTCTAACAGGGGAAGACAACTTATATAAAGGAGTAGTAACCATAGGGGGGAGGAGCGTTTTGTTCTGGGAAGGTGGAAGGGAGGGTAAGGGTGGAGGTGCAGGTACAACTAGATGGTGTGATGGCCTGGGACTGGGTAGACTGATGGCAATGGTATCTATGTGGAAAGATTTGCTGATGAAAACTTTATCCTGACGCAAACTGGTCCTGGCATCTTGTCTATAGCAAATGCTGAACCCAATACAAAAAGTCCAGTTATCTATGGGGCTAATAAGACTGACTGGTTAGATGAAAAGTATGTGGTCTTGGGCAGGTGAGAAAAGGCATGAACCTTGTTGAAGCCCCAGGGTACTTTGCCTCTTGGGATGGTAAGCCCAGGAAGAACACAATGTTGTAGTATATAATAACAGCAGGTACTTTTAATAAATGAATGGTGATTTATTATTTAATGACCCATTACTTCCTGTGAACAATTTCTATCCTGTACTAGTGAAATTGATTTGTGGTTGTTGTAGATGTTAAAGATAAGATTCCCGTTTAAGTACAAGATGGAATAGATGACCTCGGTTATCCCATCTTAAGTTCAGATTATGTGATTATATACTTGACGGGTCACAATGCAAGTATATGCAAGTATATATAAGAGCTGATTTTAGGACTCAGGTTTTTGGTACAAGTCTAGCATTTTTTCCATTCTACTGTGCTTCTTCCTCGTCACAGACTAATTAACAAATAACAGATTTAAGAAAATATTTTTGACTACACCATGGTGGATTTTATAGACTCATAAATTATGAAAATCAGAAGAAACTTTCAGAGATTATTGTAGTTCCACACTGTCCGGCAGGTAAATGTATTAAATATCCAGGTCTGTTCTACTCTTGATGTGTTCCAAGTATGGAAAATCTACTTTTGCTTCAAGGAACTTAGCTGACCTTGGAGGATGTGTGTGAACACAATGCAGTCAGGCCTAAAATCTTTACACTACCAAGTTATCCTTCAAGGACGTCTGGTGGAATCAAACAGTGATCATAAGAAAGAAGGAGGGGGCTGATGCTACCCTACACCTCAGCTCTATAACCAATCATGTTGCCCTCAACCCTATGATGTCACTTACACTATTATGCTCTTTGTTCTATATAGATTCCCAAAAACCTATAAAAGGGGAGTTGTGCATCTGCTAGGGAACTTTAGTATAAACAGAGGAAATCCACTGACTCTTTTATTGGTAGGCAGCATGCCCTGCTAATAAATGTTATCTTATGTGGGAAAACTGCCTCAGTTTACCTTGCTGAATTTCACCTGTGATATGACCAAAAAAATACTAAAATAAAGACAAATAACATTTACCTCTTCTCCTTTAGTTTACAAATGGTGCCTGCCATCCTAACACAAAAGGAAATTACATTCGTTTGTCCTAACGTGTTTTTCACATATTGATGTTATTTAGTTTACTAATACTCTAAGTTGTTAATAATTTACTGGTTCTATTCTAGTGCCTTTCCACATATGAATGGAATTGCCATTCTATAAAAGGTCAAAGAAAGCATGCACAAGTTATTTTAAATAACATGGGAACAAAAAAATGAAGCTACTTTTTACTTAGTATGACAAAAGTAAATGCTCTATTTTTAAATCTTTCAGCAAAATGTGTGAACAATGGTAATTAATGTTAACCAGCCTCTTCATTGTACAGAATGTGATGAAGCTAAGGAACACAAAGTTTAAGAGAAATTTATAAAGTATCAAAGCACAAGTGGACATAAAATGCATGGCACTGCATATGACCAAAAGGGAAACTCACCAGATCAGAAAATAAGTGCAGCCACCACAGCCTAATGCTAAGAATTCCACTTCAGTAACACATTTCTACTCAAAAGGATCTTCGATCTCATTGATGTAGGTATTTTGTCCAACAATACAGATCATGACACAACTATGCCTGCTCATCCAGTGTGACTTTTGTCCAAGTCCTCCAAAAAGTTCATGGAGGGCTTGGGGGTGGGAAATGACGGAAGGGAGTACCCTACCCAAAACGGAGAGGTTTTATCAATTTCTCTTGTCACTGCAAAGATTCCAATGAAGACTGTGGATTATCTATAACTTATCCCTCCCTCTTGTAGGGGATCTACTCACTATAATTTTCTCTTACTTTTACATTTCTTTGATAGCATCCCTGCTATCATTCCTCTTGAATAATTCCTCATTTGTAAAGTGTCACAGCCTGTTTATACCTACCATTCACTTTTCCACTGCCTTTTGGGTGGTCTTTAAATTCTGTGGGGAATGTAGGGTTCTATAACTCATAGTTACATAATGGCACCAAGAGATACTATTTAAAAAAAGATGAACGTTTGTTCAAGGAAGAAACATGGGGTAATTAAAAGAATTTTAATGTTTCCTAAAGAAAATCCAGCCTACTCTCTACCTCTTATTCAATTCTGGATACAACATATTGTTTATTCAAAGACAAGTCTACTAGTGGATGAGCTCTATGAGCGTCCGTTCAACTGCATAGCATATGCTAGACAACGAGCATTCTTTACCTACATGGTTTTCTTTGTGTGGCTTGCTAAGCCAAAATCATTAGGGTAATTATAGCTCTCATTTAGGAATCTCTGCAGTGTTCCAGGCTCAATGTATTCAGCACAATGTCATTCACAAACACTGTAGGAACTAATCATCTACAAGCAATCCCTCCACAAATTCTTATTCTGATTTGTCATCCTAGTATGAAAATGAACATAATTTTATTCAAAAACTGTGCTAGTGGTATACAAGCTATTATAGGTTCTACCAAGCTGAGAAACTTTCACGTATAGTCCCAACAATGGGCCCAGTTTCTTGAGAACAGGCCTAGATAAATGAGAGGCTCATTATTAGTAGTCTGGACACTTAATGATGAGTTTATAGGCCATGATAACCCACAAAAGAAGAAAAATAGAAAGCAGCTCTTGTACTGAGAGTTGTACAGTAGACTAAAAGAGACTCTGAGACTCTGAGGAGACCCTGAGAATCAAATAGTTTTTACACCATTTATAAAAAATAATTTAGCAATCGGTATTTTTAAGTGTGAGATCTCATCCAATACATATAACTATTAGATGAATTAAGTTGTATTAATCTTGGCATTTTTCTTGGCCACACATCACAAAATTGTTGCAGATAAACTAAGGGTGGCTTGCGGGTTCTCTCTGGAGAGGAAATCAGGAGTTGGTTTGATCACATATCTAAAGTCAACATGGGACATCTGGTTATCTCATATTACAGTGCTCAGGGATAGTATTTGCAAAAAGATCACTGTGGAAATAATTGTAGCTAACTCACCAAGATTTGTTACAAAGGATGAAGGTATAGAGAAATTCCACAAAGAAACCTACAGATCCTCCAAATTAAATTATGATAAATCTTGGTACTTGGTGATTTCTAAAGAAAGGTGTAAATAGGTAAGGATGGTGAGAAATATATCAGAAAACAGGCTTCAGGAGCAAGGAACAAGTCAGACATACTACACAGAAACTTCAAATCTATACATTAAGGGTATTTTCTTCAAGAAAAGGATCAGAAGATTCTGGATACAGCATGTACCTAACAACATTAATGAAAAAGGAAAGAAAAAGCCCAGAATGGTGATACTTTAACACACAGAGAATGACTTATTACTGACATGAGGCTCATTCCTTAATTTGTTGACTATGTAAAATAGGACTTTCATCTTGTTAAAGATTAAAATTAATAGAAAGCTAGAGAAATAAAAATGAGAAAAATAGATGGCATTCAATTAACTCCAATCTGACCCATTTAAACAAGTCACACACACACACACACACACACACACACAAAGACACAAATGGAGGAAAGCTACTGGCATGCATTACAGTGATTTTATATAGACCAATGTAATTTAACAGTGAAAATCAACCAGAAGAATCCAACCAAGGAAATAAAAAAAGCCTAAAAATGTTCTCAGTTAAGAAACCCATGACTTAATTTGACAGAGATATATGGCACCTAAGGGCAATCACAGTTTGGAACACAAAGTTATTCGTAAAAATCTTATGGAGCAGGATGGTGAGATTCATCTCTTAAAACAGAAAAGCAGTGTAATGAAAAAACAGTTTGAAGAAAGTTTGGCAAGGGACTAAGGCATTTAACCCAAGCGCATTTAGGGATGCAGTTGGAGGCATGACAGATACAAGATAGATAAAATCTACAAAGCTTTATAAGATGAACTCTTTTTATCATTAAGGTCAATGCAATCACCACATTTGGATTTTAAAATCCCAGTCCTGGATATACTTATTAGGGGAAATGGAAATAGATCTGAACAAAACAAAGATGGAAAAAGCAGCTAGACCAATCCAAGAACACACAGAGGAAGTTCATGCTGGAAGCAATATAATTTTGAAAGAATTTAGGTATCGATTCTCAAGGTATCTGAAAGATAGGGAAGATACCAAAGAAATGAGAAAAAAAACTTGGACCTTATTATGACCCAAAAAATACAAACAAGAAACTATCGATGGCTTATATGCTTATCTTGTCATCTAAATAAAAATTTTTGAAAATAATCTACACACACAGAGGACATTACAGATAAGGTTATATTAGAAAAGAAATGGCAAACTTTCACAAGTGACAGTAGAAAACATTTTTAATATCACATACTTGACTCAAATATATATAGAATACAAGACCCCACAATAATGATTATTTGTTGATTATTTTTTAAAAATTTTGCTTTAGGAAAACAAAATACTTCCATAAAAGCAACAATGTCCAACAATGTCCTTTATATATATATAATATTCAAAATTATATGATTCCATAAAAGCTATAATAGAAATAACCATGATTGATTTCCCTCTAATCATCAATATCAAGTGAAGCAGATGACATGGAATATATGTTCATCAAAGTTTTTCACCACTCTAATGGAGGAGTTCTAGCATGGAGTCCTAGTTGAGAATACAATTCTAAATCCTCTTAAATATTATTGAAGACACATGAGTATTTTAAAATTCAATTATTTTCAATATTAAAAAAAGTGGGTTCAAGATGGAATAAAAATAAAGTTTAAGAATCTTCACATTTATATCGACCATTTCTGGTTTTGAAGTATACAATTTTATATAAAATTACTATAAGAATTATGTGGAAGAATTAAGTTAGCAAATAAATTGTAGCTCATATCAAATATTACACTTACAACTGTATTAGAAAGACAGTAATCATAATATAGACAATAATTGTCAAAATGCCTATGTGGTTCTGCATCACAAAATATAAGAGACTCTCCATATAGAAGGTAGAAGAAGTGAACCATTTATTCAGACATCAGAGGACCAGATCCCAAAACCAATAAGCCCAATCCATCACAGCAGCAAAGAATTTAATACACAGACGCGAATCACTCCATCCCAAAACCATCCACCACCACCCCCCCCCGCTTGGGCCTTCCCACAAATACACTCACAGCCACCACCCATCTGCTCTCTCCCTCAGTTCTAACTGCTCTCTCAGCATTTCCTGTGATATGCTTTCCTTTTCCCCTCAGCAAGCTCTTCCTACCACATGTGACTTAGGCTTCCTGTGATGTAAGCAGGTCACATGGCTTATTAATGAGTGGGAAACACCTTCAAATCTAAATTGTTATTACATTAACATAGACCCAATATACTCCAACTGGTCTGCCTAGTCTAAATTCTACTCTACAAGGTCTGGATTTAGACATCTCTAGAACAATTTTGGGTTTAACACATATCTAGTGCTAAAAATGAACTATTAAAATATGGTTGGGTATTTAAAGTTCCTAAAAAAAACAGGCAAGAGAGGAAAAATCCTACAAAAAGTTACTTTGTGTTCATCAAATGTATAGTGAAAAGATGGCTTCAAAATGTTAAGTATTCATAATTATTGAAAGATAATATAACTAACTGCAAATAATGTTAACTGTAAAAGAGACTCAATCAAATGATACATACAAAATTGTCACACACTGTGGAAATGGATTTCATACAAATAACAAGAATAAATAGTTGTTTCTCATGCTCTATATTCAAAGATGCTAAGTTCTTTTTAAAAATTACCACCAGCATTTTTGAGCTGTCTGAAAAAAAAACATGAAGCAAAGAGTCATATAAATCTAGATGATCAGATTAAAACATACTTTTTATAAAAGAAAAGTGCCTTTTGATTAGTTTTGCCATCTATCCTTTTTTCCCCTGGGGGGTACATAGAACATTCAGGGAAGACTAGTAACTCTGGTGTGAGGGTTTGATGAGCCCTTTCAGGGCTGCTCATCCACCTACCTGTCTCAGCTCTCACCTACAGTTCCAAGAAGCTGTAGCATGTGAAGTGGCCACACCCTGGTAAAACCATCTCAGCACTCAAACTAAGTCAGGTTGAGGCTAATCAACAGGCCTCAAATCTACTGATGAGCTAGGGAGGTATCTGCCCCACATATGTGAAGACTTCCCCAGTGGAATGAGTCAGATGAGAACAATTTGTTCCAACGACCATGAAAGTGGCTGAAGCTGGCACTGGGGGAGTGCTTAGAGCCTGGTCAGGCATCAAAGATGCCAAATGCATCCACTGCATTCCTGGCCATTGCCAATCATCCTAACTTTTGTGTTGCCACTGGACTTCAATAACTCTGGAAGAGTGAAGCTGATGACTTTGTGAAACTCTTACTCTTACTCACTTAAATCCAATTTCATGTACAAGTCAAGACATTATCCCATTATGTCCTCTTTGAAAATGTAGGATGAACAACAATAACAGTTTTGCCATCTAATTCCTTCTGATAAGAGTAGATAACTCTAAAAAGATGTGATATTAATAGAAAGTTTGGGGGCCCCCTAGAAATGAAATTAAACATATTTTTAACTAATTAAATTTTGAAAAACATCCATTATTATACTATTCATTTCCTTTTATATGGTATCACAGAGTCTTGTAGTTGGGAGGGGCAGACAGCAGAGGTCATCTAGACCAACTTATAAATGGAAAATGATCCTCTCTGTAACATAACAGTTCTCTTGCATTTGCCTGAAGCTCCCCCCTCCTATAATACAGGGGAGACTACTTCTTTCAGTAGCATTCTCTTTTCAGATAGTTCCAACTATTAAGAAGTTTTTCTATACATCAAGACTAAATTTGACTCTCTGCCACTTCTACCCACTGCTCCTAGCTATGTGGTACAGTGAAAAGAATTCTTAGATTGAAGTGCTGAACTTGGGATTCAGAGAACTTAAAATATAAATCCTAGTTCTTACACATCTACATGGCTAAGCAAATCGCTTAACTTTTGGATCTTTAGTTTCTTTAACTCTAAAATGAAGGAGTTGAATAATCTCTAAGGTCCTTTCTAGATCTAACCCTAGGATCCTAATCATAAGTAGAACAAGTCAAATTTCCCTTCCATGTGACCAACTTTTATCTACTTGACCCTAGCCTTTTCTTCTCCTAGTTAAATAAATAACCCCTAATTCTTTCAACTGATCATTATATGGTAAGGACTCGAGGTCTTTTTCCATTCCTATTGTCTACTTCTCTGGCATAATAATATTCTCCCTAAAATGTGGTACCGCAAACCAAATACAACATTGACAATACTATATTGAAAGGAAATGGGGAAAGCTTACTTCAGGAGCAACAGATTAACTGAATGGTTTTAAACTGCTTAAAGAGAAGTCTTGGAACAATTATTTCTAGTCAATAAGAAAGAATTAAAAGTAATCTATGGTAGAAAAACACAAATAAGAATGTCAAAAACTAGTCTGAAAATGTAACATTTCTCTTCTATCCTTCTTTCCTTAAAAACATAATGAATATATATTGCTTTATAATTACCAAATGCTTTTGTACTTGTTATTTGATTGTTACTACAAACCTTCTTAGGAGGTAGTATAAGTATTGTTTACATTCTACAAATAAGGAAACTGAGACTCAGAAAAATTACGTGGTTTGCCCAAGGTAAGTGGACCAGGCTTCAACCAGGTTTTCTGACTTCAATTACATTGCTCTTTCCACTAAACTATGTTGCCCATAAAAAAATAAACTAGTATGCAAATACAGAGAAATAGTGAAAACAAAAGTCAGCTAAGTGATTTTCCAAAGTGGTCTAATATAACAATAATAACAATAGTCACTCACATCTGTATAACGATTTAGGGTTTACAAAGGGGTTACCTAATGTTTTATTCATATCAAAGTTATTTAAAATATTAGCTATCATATTTCTATTACAATCACCAAGCATAATTTTATTAAAACTTCTGGACAATTAAAACTTGGATTATACTAGGTTAAAATATTCCCACACAAATGCACTAGGGAAGGGGAAATTTGTGCACCACCTACATCTCCCTTGAGAATGGTAATATATTTGTAAGAGTCAATGATTTTAAAAGATGCCTGTAATTCCCATTTGTTCATTACTCTTGTTGCCAACATACAAAAATCCAATGCTGGATTAGTAGCAATTTTCTAGCATAAGTAACTAGGGAATGTGCATTATTGTTTTCCTAAATATCAATTGTGGGAAATCCAATTTTGTAAGAATGACGTTTATCACAATTCACTTCCCACAGAATTCCACAAATTGTCTTGACATAAAAGGATTCGAAATTAATGCTAATATTTTATTTTACTTCATCACTACTCCTGTCTTTGTTGTGTATGTAACAAAGTGAATCAAATTATGGAAGGCAGTGAATAACATCAGTTGTCAGTTTAAAGTTGAGGTCAATTTTGCTTTGCATATGTTAATTTGGAGCAGTCTAAAATGATGTAGATCAATAATTCAATTTTCATACCTGAATGTCTTACATTAATGTATTTTGGAGCTCTCCGGCAAAGCCATGGTTTTAAAAGAGCCATCTAAATGGCTATTAACAATACTTTAAAAGACCTTCAAGTATAGATCAATCATCATCTACAAATGTTACTTTAAAGCTGGCAGTAGACACTTAAGTATCTTTTCTAAATCAGTCAGTAAGTATTTACTAAGGGAAAGACAGCAAGAACTTAAGAGGAAAAATTTATTGACTTGGAGAGAGACAACAAATTCAGAGATTAAAAATGGATGGCAGAAGAGGTGCAGCATGGGCTCTCTATTAATCACAAACTATATAATCAGTCTCAATGTGTCATATTTATTCTATCTTTCACTCTTTAAGAGAGGAAGATAGATTGATTCTGAAATTGAATCTAAATTTGATTCACTGATTCTGAAAACTTTTTATATTGTAACCATATTTTAATAGTGTGAATCACTACTACTTTTGTCTGGCCTCTAACTAAAAAAATTACCTATACAGCTCTCCTACTGAGTTAGTCTGCTGAACATTTGGAACAATGACAATTAGAGTAGCTGTTTTGAAAATCTCTATCTCATGGATTAGTTGGAATTCCCAAACAAAGAGGCATAACCAGTTCTGTGTATTTTAAATAATTGAGCTTTTAATAGAAACATGATTATAAATCCTTGGCCAACAATCCTTCCACAATAATTTCTGTAACAAATAAATAGAAAAGACTATGAACTTCAAAAGCAGAAGTGAAGATTAAGCATGATTTTTACTGTTTCTTAGGATCATTTTTCATTATGGTAGCTTACCTTTGAAATTGTAACAGAAGATACTAATTTTAAGACCCATATAAGTTTTATTATTACTAATTTACAAGGTAAGTTGATATTTACATAATGACTACCTTTGTCTTAAAAGCTAACCTGGGAAATAATTTTATCTGGCAGAGATGCCATTTTATGTGAGTTTGGCAGCTTTAAGAAAGACTATTTTGGACACCTTAAGCAAATTCCTTGTAACTGCTTTAGCTATGGCTTAGAGAGTATGTTTCACTCATAATTATAAATCTTCTCTTCAACCACGCAACATTCTATTCTTGTAATTCTCTGGTATTGGACAGCAATTGAAGGCTTGGTTTTATACAAAAATGGACCTAGGATCATAGGATCATGGATCTAGAGCTGGAAGAAACTCCATAAACTATCTAGCACAAATCCTCATTTCACAGGTGAGGAAACCAAGGCCAGTGGAAATTAAATGTCCTGTCCTACATCATGCAGGTAATAAGTAGCACAACTGGAATTCAAACCCAGATCCTATAGCTCTTGAGTGAGAGATTTTCTAACTCCAGTCTTTCCATTGTGTACCACACCATTGAGATTCCTATAGAATATCCAGTTCAAAATGTCCAGTGGACAACTGGTATGTGGGACTAGAGCTTAGGAACAAGATTAGACCCAAATAAATAGAGTTGGGAGATTTGCACAGAGATCATAATTAAATCCATGGAAGGTGATAAACCAAGTGAGAGTACAGAGAGAAAGAAGAAGGACCCAGGCAGAATCTTAGGGTACATGTATAATAAGATGGCATGACAAAATGAGGATCTAGCAAAAGAGGCTGAGAAGGAATCATGTAGTCATTTAACTCAGCAAATCATTAATTTTTCTCGGCCTCAGTTTCCTCTTTGTAAAAGGATCAGGTTGGACTAAGATGGTTTCTAAGGTTCCTTTTCAGATCTAAATCCTATGGCAATCATACGTTAGCAAGACATAATGCTGTGATTATAATGCCTTGAATTCCAACTGAAAAACGTTCAGAACTGAGAATGAACAGTCTTAGTTGTAGGGCAACTGGTGACAAAAGTCTGTCTTCTACCAATGAGATATTTTCCACTTCAAGGTATATTACATCAGGATATTTCTGGAATTGATAATCATATTTTCTTTTGCCTCTCTTTTTCTGGTTATGTCACTCCTCTGCTCAGATACTGACTTCCTATTTAGCTGACCAAATAAAGTTCAAATTGCTCTGCCTGGTATTCAAGATGCTCTAAATTCTGGTGAGATCTTTCCTTTCTGGTCTTATTTCATATTCCTCTCTACAGTCCCTCTATACACTCTGCTGTACCCAAAGTAGACCACAGCACATCCTGTGCTTTCCTGTCTCTGGGCACTATACCATCTCCCAGAAATGGACTTCTCCCACTTCATCTGTTGAACCTATTCTTTAAAGCCCAACCCAAATGACATACTTCCCTCTACAAAGCCTACTCTAATCTATTTAATAATAACCTTTTCTTTCTAGAACTCACATAGCACTTTGTTTTGCAACTCTCTAATGAAATCTTCATGTATTATTTTGTAGAACAGTTTATCTGTGCATGTGTTGTATATCTCCAATAGACTGCAGGTTCTGTGACAGTAGGGACCATGACTAATCTAAATTTTGTATTTCCCCCACAATTAAATATAGTGTTCTGCACACAGGAGAAGTGGTTATTAAATGTTTGTTCAACCAAATTTCCCTTTAGGATAAAATATAAACTGTATTGTTTTGCTGTCAAAACCCTACCAATCCAGCCCCAACCTATCTTTCCAGTCTCACTGAATATTACACCTCCTCTGGCACTATGAAATCTGGTCAAACTGGCCTTTTCTCTGATCCTCATACATGCCACTCCACCTGGTATCTATGTGCCTTTGCAATGGCCAACTCTATGCCTAGAATGCATTTCCTACTTACCTTCTCAGAGAATCCCTCTTTCTTCTTTTAAGATGTAGCACAAATGCCATCTTCTACATAAAGCTTTTCCTGATTCCCCCAATTGCTACTGCTCTCCCTTCCAAACCACCATGTATTTAACTTTTTTGTGTATATTTGTATTTATTCTTTATATTTATGCTTTCTACATTTTACATGTATCTGTTCTGTCTTCCATTAGAATGTAAGCTCATTACAAGAAAGGATTTTTTCATTCTTTGTACTTGCATGTCCTACATCTAGTACCTGACATAGAGTAGGCACTTGATTGGTTGACTAAATTAAGTTTAGATTTTTTCATACCTAGAAGTTCAATACACATGATATGTAACCACAACCTTTCCATACTGGCTTATACATTAGCTGAGAACTATATACTCAGGACATCTACACGACAGTAAACTTAATTTACAGACATTTATCTTACATAATATGAAAACCTTTAAAAAGATGACTAACAATGTTGAATTCTGCTGTCTATGCATTTTCAACACAGGAGATGTGAAGATACTTTTAGGCACTAGAGGCCCTAGTGTATACATGATTCAGAAATTAACAACAAAAAGGAATAATTTTTTTTATAGCACAGTATCAGCTTATCAGTAAAAAGAAATTAGAAACTTTTTTGCCTAAAGATATTTCATAGATTACAAAAAAGTTCTTCATTTGCATTTTTATTAAAGAGAACTGACTTTTATATTTTTTATATTTTTTTTACTTGATGGTTTCTTTATTCCTCAGTGACCACAAAGTCTAGTTATTCAGGAAATGTTTACTAACTGTGTAACTTGGGATGTGTCACCACTTCCCTGTGCATAAGTCAATCCAGCTGGAAAACTGGTTAGATAGAACAGACTTATTGTAAATACTATTACTGCTCTGAAAAGATACCCTGCAGTTATTAAAGTATTTTCATCCACTTATTACAATTTTACTGTTCTGGAGAAATAATATCTTAGTTTCACAAAAGGGGCGGTCATGCACAAAAAATTAAAAAAAAACTATCTCTATATATTTTGGAACTGTATGTTATAAGAGGAAAGAATTCAATTTAAAGTCTGAGAAAATGCTTTGTGAATGTGTTTGCATCCTGTGGTTAGAGCATCTAAACTCCTAATTACTTTTAATGCCGTCAAGATTTATTAAGGGAGATAGCTACAACTTAGTATGCCAAACATAAATCTAGCCCAGTGGGATTACACAGAAATTTATTGATAAATATTATCATAGCATCACAGAATCTAATCCTATTACTAACTTTAATGATAGGCACAACTACAGTATAAAACTTCTAAAAGAGGAGACAGGAAAGATAGCCTGTTTCATGGTTTAGAAATGGTTCTGGTAGACTCTGCTGCTTTAGAAAAAATTGGGGCTCAGTATTCTTTGATAACATTACTTGGGTCCAAAGTGAGTTTTTCACTCCCTCAATATGATACAATCAGTAACATTAAGAGTGAAGGAGGAAGAAGGGCTATATTCCAGAGACAGTAGTTTGGAAAATAAAATATCTGTGAGTTCAGAAACTAAAATATTTGGCAAAATACATTATTCAGAATCCCCCTTGGACAACTGCTATCACCCCATTCAGTACTGAAACCGAGACATGGCCTAAAATTTTTAACAAGCCATAGCACAGAAACAAATTCATTATATATGTTCAGCACAAATAAATACTGATCATTATCTGAGGATACTGAAGTCTAGACATTAAAATCAAAAGTATATACATGTATATGTACATATACATACATCTTAATAGCACTTACTGTGTAGTATATAACTGCAGGACTTTAAAATAAGATGAAGTATTTTATATAATAATGATAAAAGGATAAATGCAAAAATAAATGAACAAAAAAGAATGATGACCCACTACATGTGAGATAATATACATGAAGCATTTTGCAAGCTTTAAAGTACAACGTAGATTTCAGCTGCTATTGTTTTTATGTATATATATATATGTGTATATATATATATGTATATATATATACATATATATATATATGTATATGGTAGTAAAAATAACAGCTATCTTTATACAGTATTTTAAGGTTTGCAAAACGTTTTACTAATATTATTTGATGTTATCCTCCCAACAGTCCTGGGAGGTAGGTGCTATTATTATCTCCATACTACAAATGAGAAAACTGAGGATAAGATTAAGTCACACAGCTAGTATCTGCTGCTAATATAAATTACTAACTGGCAAATACCTCTCAATACAAGAAATCCCTAATTTTAAAACACTCCAATAATCTCAATATAAAAGTCTAAATAAAATTAAATTTTAATAATTAATAACTAAACATTCTATGTGGCATTCTTACAGTAGGAATAAGAAATCAAACTAGGCAATTACAAATGAAAAAGGAGTAAATCACTGCTCCAGACACTGTCTACCATTCTTGAACATTTTCTCTTCAAAAGAAAATCTTTGTGAGAACTCATAGTTTTTATGAGTACTTCATTACTCATTATCAATTTAAACATAACTAAATCATACTGGTTCAACTCCAGAAAATCATCTTTAGAATTTGCTTTCTGCAAAATGAGTTTTCAGATTCATTTATATAAAAAAGCAAGACATTATTAGAATATTATAAGGTATTCTTTTGTATTTAAATATGAAGTTTCAAATAAATGTGATATCTCCAACTGAGAAACTTTGATAAAGATATGACTGGCTCAGGGTCAATTCAATGTTGCTTTTTATCAAAGTTTCAAATATTTTAGTATAAGTAAAAATAAATGCTCCTTTCACCATTACATTTTAGCTTTTAAATTCTAATATAGAGGGATTTCATTCCTATGGGAACTAATTCAAGAGGATGAACAAAGAGACTTAATGATCCTAATGCCCTGCTCTTTGTCCCAGTTATCTGACCTATATTTCTATACGTAGCATTATAACCTAGAGCTCTTTTTTTTCCCACAAAATATTCTGGCTTTCACTTTTTAATTGGGGCAAATGTTAACAATGAGAGAACTTTTAATTAGGCAACACATTTCATTCTTAATCCTTTTATTATTTTATAAAACAAGCAAAAGGCAGAATTTGATGCATCACAAATAAGAAATTGTTTGCAACATTTTACATCACCCATGATTTTCTTCCTTATTCCTGTAGCAAGATTTGGATGGACTGTTAAAAGGATCTCTGAAGTAGGCTCATAGATAAGTTAGAAAATGTCTTTGAAGCACTCCACCCTTCACATTTTTATCAACTTATAAAATCAGTTTGTCCTATCCACACTTACTTCATTTTCCATGTCTATCTCACTACAGTCTCTTACCACCCTGAATCAATCAATCAACATTATATCCTATTCTTTCAGAATCCTCTCCTCATATAATCTGATAGTTGGATAGGATCTTGGAAGTTATCTTGTCTAGGATCTTGGAAGTTATCTTGTCTAACCTCTCACCCAATCCTTTTTACAATATTATAAACTTACAATTACACAACCTTCACTTGAACCTCACTACTTCTGCAGGCAATCTTTCTTTACTGGGCAACTCAAAAATTAGTTTTTCCATATATTGAACTGAAATCTGCCTTCTTGCAACTTCTAACCGGTGTTCATGCTTCTACCCTCTGAAGAACCAAAGAATAAGTCAGTTACCATTTTCTATATGACAGCCCTTCAAATGTTCAAAGATAGCTATCATATTCCCCAGTGTTTTCTATTCTTTAGGTTCAAACATCTCCAGTTCCTTCAAATACTCATTTCTGATTTCTTGTCATCCCAACCACATTCTTCTGCAAGTACTCTAGTTTATAAATGCCCCCTACCTTAAAATGTGCAACCCAAAACTGATCATGCTTTAAATGTGGTCTACCCAGAGCTATTTATAATTCATTCAAGAAGTATTCATTTAATGTCTACTGTATAATGAATCTTGTGCTAGATAATGGAGAGCATATAAAGTTTATGTCTCTTTTTGGAAAGTCATTATATCCAGCTGCATGGGGCCAGATCAATGTGTGTGAGAGCAGTACTACTCAGTGGGATGTTTTGTATATCCTGTTTCAGTACCTATATTAAAAGATTCTCTTTTTAAAAAAAAATAAGAATTTAGGTAAAACAAAGACTCTTCCCTTGTGGAATACTACGGGAGAAATTAGAGAGGTAGAAAAGGAATGAGGCAAATGCACTGTTTCAAGTGGAGGGAGAAGGTGTCCAGTAGGAAGGGGTGGACAACAGTCTAAAAAATTGCAAAGAAGTCAAGGATGATGATGACTAAAGAAAAGCTATTAGATTTACAAATTATGATATCACTAGTGATCTTTAATAGAGAAGTTTCAGTACAGTAATTTAGGCAAAAACTAGAATGTAAGGGTAAGGAACAGGGGGCAAAGAAGTAGAGGCCTCAGGTACAGAAATTTTTTTCAAGAAATGTAAAAGTGAAGGGAAGAAGAAGAGTAGGACAACAGCTGTACAATGGGGTTCTTAGTCTGATGTAGAGAAAAGAAAGCCAGACTTGGAATAATGAGAAGAGCTAGGTAGGAGCTCTGGCACTGCCACTCACTAGGTGTATGACATGAAACAAGCCATTCTTCTCTGGGCCTCTGTTTGATCATCTGTAAAATGATCTCTAAGGTCCCTAAAGTTTCAACATTCTGTAAACACCATCATTCTAATGATGCAGCCTATGACTACACAGCATTTCCAACACACTATAGACATACTGAATTTGTTAACCAAGACACCTAGCATTCTTTAATGTGCATTTCTAATCAATATAAGTCAACTCCAGAGTGTTGAAATCATATGGGAGATTATATATTTATTCCTGCTAAATTTGAACTTATCCAATTCAGCACATCATCATAAAAGATCAAGATAATTTTGGACCTTGATTTCACCAACTGGATTTCTTGTTCCTCTTGGTTTTGGATCATTTCCAAATTTCATAAACATGACTTATATGTCTTCATTAATGCCACTAATAAAAATGTTCAATATAACTGGGACAAAGACAAAGCTAACTGATATGCCATAAATGCCTTCTACCAGATAGACTGAAATTAATTTGAAGTAATTAATCGACTCTGGGTTACCACTGTTTAAACAAGGGTAAATCCACTCAATGGTATTATAATATGGTACCATTTTTCCATCTTACCCACAAAGATATCAGAAGACAACATCAAGGTATACTGTGGCAGTGCCATGATCAATTAACATAATCATCTTATCAAAACAAAATAAAGTTAATTGGGCATAATTTGTTCTTAGTGAATCTTTACAAGATATTAGTAGTCACCACTTTTTCCTCAAGCACACTCAAATTATCTATTTAACAATCCATTATAGAATTTTTACAGGAACTAATAAAGCCAAGCTTATTTATGAAACCACCTTTTTGAAAAACTGGGACATTTCACATATATACACATGCATATAACACATAGATGTTGTGTATGTAATGCTTATTGATGACTTTTCCTTCACACTGCAGGTATTTTCCACCTCCCCTACACTGACTAAAACTTCTCTTGTGACAAAAAAAAACCAATGAAACAAAAATATCAAATACAGATAATATCTGACAATGTATATGACACTCTTCATGGCACTACTCTTGAAGTTTACAGGCACATCTATGATTTCTCTTTATTTCCTATGATATAATTTGGGCCTGGAGATTTTAATTTAAGCTAGCTATTGACTCCTCTCTTGGCTTCAATTCTTTCTTTTATCTTAGCCTTTTCAGGTAGAGCATCCTTGATGGCAAAGATGGAAGCAAAACAGTCAAATAATTCTGTCTTTTCTTAGTCACAAATATACCATCTTTCTTGTTTTCAAGAAAGTATAGATTATACATGATGGAGGCAAAATATGTCCCCAAAGCCTGAAAATGTGCTTTAATATCTTCCTAGATGCTTACAGGCAAGTGAGTATATAAGTAGTGTACTTCTTTTAGTCATTTCTCAATCAAATATCTAACAAAAGGCAACAGAGAACAGTCTACCACAACTTTCTAGTGAGGTCCTTATCAGAAAGGACTGTTATTCAACCTCACGTACCCAATGTTCACAATAAAGTAAGGATCAGTTATACAGAATGCAACAGCACTATGCCTTCTTCCTGGCTACCTCTAAGAGCCAGTGGCTGAAATATACTCTTCAATCAAGACATTCAGCAGCTCCCCCTAACCCAGTGCTCAGATCAGAGTGATTAGCAGCCCTCCAACTTTGCTTGAGTCAGATGGATCTTTTTTAATTTATGTATTTTCTTTAAACTTTCATTTCAAAATTCAGGAGAATTTTATATATGACAGACATGATAAAAGGTTTTGGTATTATCTCAACATAGACTACAACAATAAGAAAACTTTAGCGCTGGTTCTCAATAACAAGTAAAATTCAGCCTGGTGGAATCTATTACTCCATTATTTTTTGGCTGGTAGCAGTACTGAAGCATTTCAAAATTATTACCTTCTACTGCTCATTGAAAACTAAATTCCAAAGAGATGGAAATGTGAAGATTATGGGTTTTTTTGTACGGAAGTTATTTCCAGAGTGACTTTAACACTTTCAACACATTCGTATAATTTTAAGTTGTACTTTTATAGAGAAGAATTAAAAACATTAGATATAATTTATGAAAATTTCAAAGTAAAAACTCAAACTATCATGAGATGATTATTTTTTCCAAATATGAATTTGGTTAAGATCTAATTCATATAAACAAAGAACTGCCCGATAAATGATTCACATCATCCTATAATTTATTAAATAATACCTCTGCAAGCATGAAATGCTTCCTTTTCTACATGGAATATACATAAAAAATTTGATGTTTCTGGCTAGCAAGGAAAGATTTACATTTCCATTCCGATGTTTTTGTTCCATGTAAGCCTTATTTTCTCTCTCTTTCATATTAGAAATACCACTTTTAAGAGCAAAGGGCGAAATGCTAAAAGAAAAAAAAAGGCCCTGCTTCTCAGCATATGGGTAAATTAGGTACTTCTACCTGTTACAAGGGTCCTTTACCTAGAGTAGGAGTCAGCAAATTCCAACCATTGTCAGTTTTGTTCAGCTTGTAAGGTAAGTTAATTTTTACATTTTTAAATACAATAAAACTTTATTTAAAAATAAAAAAGCCACTCTTAACTCTCAGGCAGTTTGCCAACCCCTGTGCTAAAGAATTATTTTATCATCTTAAAATTTTTTAAAATGACTAATAAGGTAGACAAAAGACAAATGTGTGTTAATATTTTTGACTATAATGTGATATTTTAAGTCTAAGATATAAATCCTCTATTTGATTTTACCTTTCTTTGTTCCTCCTCCTTCTGCTGAAGTTTATGGACTAAATGGCTGGCTGCTTGCACTGCAACAGAACAGAAAGTGATTGTCAGGATACAGGGAGAAAAATAGATTCCTACAATTTTAGAGTTGAAAAAGATAATAGGATTCAATTAGCCCAACCCTCTTGATCCAGAGAGGAAGATTGAGACCCAGCAGGCACACAGCTAGATTGGAAATCGAATCAAAAAATGTTAAGTCGTTTAAACTATTGCAATATCACTATATATTTTCCAAGTATGTCAATTTGCCAAAAAAAGTTTGCCAACATATATGGGAAAGTCACTACAAACCAAAGCAGAAACTTCATTCTTCAAGCATTTCAGAAACCAAACAGATAAGGTACCTATACATTCCTATGATTACAACTCTCTCAGGATCTAAAAAAATGTAAAATACCTGATAAGTGAATATTAGAAGTGAATATTTTTCAATCTCTTATTCATATTTCTTTTTCTATTCCAACTGTCACAATTCTAATCTAAGCATCTCTTCAAACCTAGACTAATCCAAGTTTCCAAATGGTTCCCCCATCTTTAGTCTCTCCCCCTCCAATTAGTCCTGTATCTCATAGCCAGATTAGTCTTATTAATTTTATCAAATCACAACTGCCAATAGGATCAAGTTCTGAATCTAACCTGTCATTCAAGGACCTCTATCAATTAACTGCCCAAGTTTCTCACTACATTCAAAAAATACCTGCCACTCTATTTCATCTCCTTATGCTTAAAACAACTTCTGTGCCTTTGCTCAAGCTGTTTTCTCTCCCTACCAAAAAATCCCTTTTCTTCTCACTTATAACGCTTACACATTTCTAAGTGGCTAGCTCAAGGTTCATCTTTGAATAAATTACTCTTTTAGTAACCTCATCAAAAAAGGAGTTGCTACTTATTTTGAACTCCCTTAGCACTTATGCACATAGATGATGTAACATTATGTGGCAGTTATATATTCACTGAAGATTATTTTACTTATCTTCTACTCAGTTAGATCATAAGTTATATGTGAGAGCTGGAAGAAAAAAATTGAAAAGAGAAAAAATAGCTTAGAATGGAAGGTAGAAGCTTTACCCAAGACACAGATGACCTGAAAAACAGAATGAAGCAATCAGAACTCAATGACTCCACAAGCTAAGAAATATTTAAACAAAGCCAAAAAATTTGGGTGGGGGTTAGTGGATGGGGGTAAGTTGGAAAACAGAAGAAAATATATGGTATCTACTATCAAAAACAACTACCCTGGGAAATAAGTCAATGATAGATGATATAAGACTCATCTGACTCTCTGAAAACCAAGAACACACAAAGAATTTAAACAACAAATTTCAAGAAATCATAAAAGAAAATTATCCAGATGTATTATTGCCAGAAGGCAAAATAAAAACAGAAAGACTCCAGAAAGAAAGAAGAAACCTCAAACCAAAGACACCTAGGAATGTCATGGCTAAAATCTAGAGCTTCCAAATCAAAATATAAATAGTTCAAGTACACAGAAATAAAGAGTTTAAGTATCAAGGAACCAGTCAGTATCAGGTAAGACTTGGCAGCAAGCACTGAAAAGGAAAGAAAATAATTCATCCTGCAAATTTCATTTGCAAAGATGCCACTTCCCCCGCCCCAAACAAAACACAGAATTGGAGTACAAACATCCTGAGGCAGAAGAAAAAAAATCAAGAGATAACAATAATGGAAGGATATATGAAAGTTCTAAAAACAAGAATAAAGATAGAATGTAAAATTTATAATCTAAGGATGTCTTCCAGAAAAACATGACTGAAAAAACATATTATATTTCAGAAAAATCATACAGAAAAATGTCTAGAAACATTGTAAACAGATGGCAAAGTACTGATCAAGAGACTCTATAGAAAACCAATGGAAAATCTCAAGTTTAATTCACAAAGAAACTTTATGGTAAAAACTCAGAAATATAAACAAATATTGGCTACTGCCAGAAAAAAACCACAAACCTTTCACATCCCAAAGAAAATTAATCAGAACAGCACACGGAGACCCCTCATTTAAAGAAATCAAAGGAACAACTGGGAATTAGTATGAAAAGCAAAAATTAGTCTGCATCACAAAATTTTATATCCTGCAAAGCTGAGCCTAATCCTCAGTGACAAACAAAATGGGGACATCGAGAAAAAAGGGAAGAATTCAAGTCATTCCTTGAAAAATCCCCAGAGGTGAGCAAGGATATTCAATATGCAAGCACAAATAAATTTTTAGAAAGTTTAGATGAAAGACTAATAAATGAAATTAATGTTTTTGAATATGCAAAACTGATAATTCAAAGAAGTGGATGAGTATCAACAAAAACATAAAATAACCAAATTAGTAACATAATAGGAACAATCCGATCTCAGAAAAAGAAATGGATCAAGCCCTAAAAGAGCCTCCAAAGTAAAACAAAAACAAAAACCACTCCTGATCCTGAAAGATTCACAAATGAATTTTACCAAAGATTTAAAGACACTAATATCTCTAATATTTTCACATACTCAAAAAGATTTGTAATCTCTCATAGGTAACAGTTTTCCATCCAATGATGGGGACTGTGACCCATACATTCCTACATATCCTAAGCAAATCTTCTCTACATCCTCTGATAAACTTGACCTGCATTCACCCAAAGTGCTAGTAACCTTCACTTTTCCCTGAAATTACAAAAACACCAGTGGAAGACACAGGCTGTCTACTAGGTACCTCTTGCCCTTGCCAAGGGACCACCTATCTTTTCTAAGCATCCATTTTCTTGATGGCATCCTTTATATCAGTTCTTTCTAGTTTTTTTTATGATTATGAATTTCAGTCAGCTCACATTTACCAAGCATCTCCAAATTATCCTGATAGTCAGTTACACTCAGTTTTGAAATTTTCCATAAGAAATCCAGTTTGCTATCCTTGTTTTAAATTTGAGGACCATTCATTCCTTTACACTGATAGTCCATGATGTATATGTTCTATACATGGATACTGATGTGTACATACATACATAAACATATTTATATGCAGATATAGGGTATCCCAAACGAGTAAAACTTTTGGGATACCTTGTATGATACTTTGTATCATACAAACAGTTATATATACCATTATACAATAAATAATAAATTATTATACAATCATACCATATTATTATACTTATGACAATAGTATATGTCATATAATCTGTTACATATCATTATATCATATATTACATGTGTAATAAGTATACAACATATCATTAGATACTGTCCATCTTAATATAATTATTGATACATACTATGTCATTAATGTTATATGCAATTGATATATAATCATCTATTAATAGCATTGCAGAATAATGTTACATATGGCGTAATTAGATATGCATACATATCTTACACACATTTTTCTTGGATATATGTACACAACAGATGAAACATTTTTGAATGGTTGGGTTCCCATAGTGGGTGATACCACCCCCTGGAGGATGCTGGAATGATGAGGGTGGGGGATGGTAGTGGCCTCAGGTGCAATTGGGGGACACTGAATAAAAATAAGGGAGCGGTGCAAGCATAAGGAAAGAAAAGAAGATAAGAAAAATTTGAAAAACAGTTCGTAGATGTTTCATATGTTGTATAACGTGATTAAAGTCATAGTGATTACATTATTTTCCAAATAAACACACAAAACCCAAGTTATAACCAATTAGTAGTCAAGTCTGCCAATAGGTATTAAGCAAGTGTTGGCAGGTGAGTGTGTTGTGCATTGTCAGGAACTCCAGCATTCATTGGCAGGAATATGTGCGTGTAATGACTTGCTTACAACATGATACTCTATGGTTAGATGACGCAATATTGCATCATCAAAATTTCAATGCAAGAAAAACCCACAAATTTACAATAAATCATTAAATTTAAGATGTCATTTATTTTTAAAAAATTTATATATATTTTTTGAAATGATGTAAATTTCCAAAAAAAAAAAAAAAAGCTTAATGGGTTAAAGAAAGTAGATTTCTGGGGCCGGGGTAGGTGCTGAGTAATTTATTTTTTTTTTGAAAAGGGGGCAGTAGGCCAAATAAGTTTGGGAACCTCTGGACTGTAAATGATAAGAAAAGTAGCCAAACCCTAAGTGACAAAGAAACATTTCCCTCCCCTTAGAGGCCAGAGGATTTTAAGAACAGTCATTATCTGATGTAATCACTCTATTGGTTGTCTTTGATGAATCCTTTTTTGTTGTTATAAGTTAAGGGGGGAAAGAGAGTAGAGTATTACCCAGAAATGAAACTGATGCAAAAAAAGGACTTTAATAAAACATTTTTGAAATAAATGTCTTGAGTTTTTTCAAAACTACTAAAAAATTAATAAATATGCCAACTATGTATCTTTAGCACTTCGTTCAAGCATGAATAGAAAATGATAGATACAAATAAAACGGCAATTAATATATATTATGAGCAAGAGTCATAAAAACACTGGATGGTATTACCTTGATAAGGCTATATCAAACATAAAAACTTCCAAGACTTTATACAATTTTTTCAGTCAGTGGCAAAATCATAAAATCTAACATTCAGGTGCAATATGATTTTTTAATCTTTATAATCACTATATTTCTCCCAAGTAGCAGGTTATAGTCTAATTTTAACCAAATACATCTTAATTTTATAAAAACCTGGAATCTGGAAAGCTGCATCTGGAATATAGGTAGATTATTATCTCGATTAGCCCTCCATGACCCAGAGTACAACAGGAACCAGAAATGAAAAAGTTTGTTGGCGCCTGTTGATGCCTCACTTGCCTCTATCATGAGAACAGTTTGGAAAGCCATTCATTGGTAATAAAGGAGCCCAATATTCCCAACAGATGTTGGAACATTAATTATTAATTTCCTAAATTCTGTGTTTTAATTCTAAATACTCGATTAAGTTTCTAGTCCAGGAAATACATTCATAATACGGACTATGGATTATCAACGCTGTTGTTCTACTTTGTTTCAAGACTGCATCTTTATGACAGGAATTTTTGGTCTTTTTTGTGTTATATACTCCTTTCCTAGACTGATAAAACCTAAAGACCTTGTCTCAAAATGTTTTTAAGTGCATAAAGTAAAATAAATATACAAAGGAAACCAATTATATGGAAAGTTAGAAAAATATAGAAAATAACAAGTTTATGATAAAGTAATATATCTAGGTCATATGTAGTATAGTAGCTATAGTAATACTGGAGTACTGATGAATGTAAATGATATTCTAAAATCTCTGCAACACCTGTAATATGATATGAAAATATATATGATAATTATTGGTGACAAAGTCACAGGTCAGTCAGTCAATAAGCATTTATTAAGCACTTAATGCATGCCAGATGCTGTAGTAAGCTCTGTGGATGCAAAAGAGGCAAAAAATAGTCCTTGTCCTCAACTCTCATAATCTGATGGGGGAGACAAGTAAGCAATCCTATCCTATATATAGGATAAATAGGAAAAAGGAAGGCATTAAAATTAAGGATTGGGAAAGGCTTTTCGTAGAAGATAGGATTTTAGTTGGGACTTAAAGGAAGTCAGGGAAGCTGGTAGGCAGAGATGAGAGAGAATATCCCAGGTATGGGGGACATCCAGAAGTAATGCCCAGAGCTGATAGAAAGGGTCTTGTTTGTGGAACAGCAAGAAGTCCAGTGTCACTGGATTAAAGAATACATGAAAATGAAAGAAGACTGGAAAGGTAGGGGGAAAGCTAGGTTATAAAGAAGTTTACATGCCAAACCATTTCATATTTGATCCTGGAGGCAACAGGGAGCCACTGGAGTTTATTGAGTAAGGAAGTTATATTTTTGGACCTGTACTTTAGGAAAATCACCTGGGTGACTGAATGGAAAATGGATTGGAGTAAGGAGAGACTGGAAGCAAGAATGATCAGCAGGCTGTTGCAACAGTGCAAGCATGAGGCAATGAAGTCCTTCACCAGAGTATTGTCAGTATCAAAAGAAAAAAGGGGGTGTATTTGAGAGATGTTGCAAAGATGAAAGTGACAGGCCTTGGCAGTAGATTGGATATGGGGAGTGAGAGATAGTTAAGACTCCAGATGATTCCTAGGTTGGGCACCTGAAGGACTGGGAGGAAAGTGTTGGCCTCTCTGGTAATAAAGAAGTTAGGAAGGGAAAAGTATTAGGGAAAAAGATAATGAACTCAGTTTTAGACATGTTGAGCTTAAGATACCTACAGGGCATCAAGTATGAAATGTCTGAAAGACAGCTGGAGATGTGAAACAGAGAGGAAATAGGGCAAGATAGGTTAATCTGAGAACCACTAGAATAAAGATGGTAACTAAATCAGTGGGAGCTGATGAGATCACCATGTGAAGGAGAAGAGGAAAGGCCTCAGTACAGAAACCTATGGGACACCTGCAGCTATGGGGCATGACCTGGATGAAGATGCAGCAAAGGAGTCTTAGAAATATTCAGATAGGCAGAAGGAGAACCAAGAGAGTAATGTCGTGAAAACCTACAGAGAACAAGGGTGATCAACATTACCAAAGAGTACAAGATCAAGGAGATGAGAGCTGAGAAAAGATCATTGGATTTAGCAACTAGGATTACTGATAACTTTAGAAAAAGCAATTTTGGTGGAATGTTGAGATTGGAAGCTAGACTTTAAGGGGTTGAGAGGAGGGAAAATGGAGGTATCTATTGTAGATGGCCTTCTCAAGGAAGTTAGTCACAAAGAGCAGTTGAGATAGAGGAAGATAGCTATGTGGAACAGTGGATAGAACACCAGGCCTGGAGTTAGGAAGTCCTGCATTCATATCTGGCCTCAGACACTTTAGCTGTGTGACTCTGGGCATTTTAAATCACTTAAACCTGTTTGCCTCAATTCTTCATTTGTAAAAATGAGCTGGAGATGGCAAACCACACTAATATCTTTGCTAAGAAAACCTCAAATGGATTATGAAGGGTCAGACATGACCAAAATGATTGAACAACACAATAGTTAGCAAAGCTGCAAGGATCAAATGAGGGCTTTTTTGAGAATAAAGGAGACATGGGCATGTCTGTGTAGCATGTAGGCAGTGGAGAAGGCAGTAGACATGGAAAGATTGCAGATAAGTGAGTGGAGCCTACAGAAGACGCAATCTGTTAGAGGAGATGGGATACAATGGAACTGCTTGTGCAGGCTGAGGGATCAGTCTTAGAAGGAGTAAGGCCATCTCTTCATTCTCCGGAGACAAAGGTAAAGGAGGAGATAATGGCATATGAATAACATAAGGTGAGAAAGAGGGGAGAAGGAGCTCAAGGCAAGTGGTCCCAAATTTTCTGTAAATTATGAGGCTAGGTTGTCAGCTGAGAAGGTGGTGGGAGGGAGAGCCATGGGAGTTTTATGGAGGGATGAAAAGGTTTGGAAGAGCTTTTGTGGAGACTGGTAAGGTGAGCTGATGAAGGAAGGATAGTAGGACTGACTAGCAGCAGTGAAGGCCCAATAGTTGAGAGTTAAGTTTATAGGGAACCTAGTCGGAATGATTGTATGATTTATTTTCTCCACCTTTGTTCAGTAGCATGTGTAGAGGAGCAAGGTCAGCAGACGGTAGGAGCAATCCAAAGTCGAGGCTTGGCAGGACACAATCAGCAACGATAAGGGCGCCAGGGACTCAAGAGACAAGGTTCACCAAAAGGGTTCAAATGAAGAAAAATGGCAAGAGCAAGGAAGTAGGCCTGTGAGAGAACTGAGCAGTTGAGGTTACAGAGTGGATGAAGCGTGGGGTTGGGTAAGGGAAGGCAGAGGAAGAAGTGGAAAGCCAACAGATTGTAGTTAGAATCCTTAAACATAGAGGTACTATGTGGGTGATGGCAAGATCAAGGGTATTACTATCTTTGTGTATGGCTAACGAAGGAAAGAGAGTAACTTGTAGACAACTGTTTACCAGGTTTTTTATTGGTTAGATGTAGATGGGAAGTGCATGAACCTCAAAGGAGGAAAGAGGTTACTGAGTGATGGAGATAAGAGAAGAATATGGAAGTGGCAATGGGGAGCATGGAGTATTCCAATTCCTGTACCCTGACCAGTGAACCAAGAGGAATAAGTGAAGATGCAGACAGTACTGGAAAAGGTATCCAGGGAGGTTGTGTCATCAGTGGGGAGCCAAGTTTCAGTGATAGCTAGAAGATGGAAGGAATAGGAGGGGAAAAAATTTAGGATGAAGGTAAATTTGTTGCCTATGGAACAAGCATCGAGAGGACATAGTGGAAGGGGAGGTGGCATGTGGTTGGAACTTTGGAGTGGAAGGACTGAGGGGATGGGAATAAGGAATCAGGTGTTGGGAGATAGGGAAAGGGGTTTTGATGATGACCTATAAGGATTCAGAATCACTGGGATGTATAAGATATGATCAGATGTGAGAAGAAATGTTCATCACTGACTGGAAGGTACCACTCCTCTTTCTAGAAGGCTAGAGATCAGGTTGGAGATGTGCAGCATGAGATGGAAGGCATGCAGTCAAACAGGAAGCCATTTCATTAATCCTATTCCCTCTTAAGGGAGGAAATGATGCAGCAGGAGATGGAGGTCAAACCTACACAGAAGGAAGTCCCATTCCCCACTGACTTTCTTTTTTCTCTTCTCTTAAAGGACAGGCACAGCAGAAGACAGAATGTCTGAGGTCAAAAGGAAGGCTGATCCTCTCTGCACTGAGGTTCTCCACATCAGCCCAGGAGGTAGAAGTTGCCTCATCCTGACAAAGATGGAAGTTGCTCGGCTGCTCTCTAGCAGACTTCCCTCAGGAAGTCTGGAAGCAGGTAATAGAAGGCTCAGTCAAAGGTCAAAGGAAGGTCTTGCTTGTCTTTTCACCTGAGGGTGGAGACTAGGGGGATAAGTTGTGGGGGGAGGGAGAGGGTAGACAGCAAAAAGTGAAAATCTCATGGCTGCAGGGGGTGTTAATTCAGGGTAAGATAAAGTTGGGCTGGCCCCTTGCCAGTTTCTCTCAGAGGACATGCACAGCAAGAGATGGAGGGTATGGTCAAACTTCTTATTAATACTGCTATAGTATTAGCAGTAGTTTATTACTATTATTATTCTTATTAGCAGTACTTATCTGTAGTTTATTGCCTAAATTCATCATTGAAGAAAATGATCAATTTCAGTTTAAGTTTCGTGAAAATAAAGATGTAATTTTTTCCTATCTAAATTCATGGGACTCCCTACAATTTGTCCACAGATCCATGGAAATATATTCTAGATTAAGAATTCCTATTTTAAGATGTTGACCATGACACCAGAATTGCCACTACCCTAAGAACTAAACAAATTAGTATATTTTAATGTGGCATTATCTCCAATTTATAATGGTTCTGATTATTTGTATCCAGAATTTGTGATTTTATCGGCATAATTTCATTGGTATATCCAGGCATCTGCAATTTCATCCAGGTATAGAAACCCCTCCCATTAATGCAGATTAGTAACTTCTTTATAATTTGTAGTTTTAGAGTTATCTTGGGGCAATAAGAATTTAAGTCACATGCACACGGTCATACAGCAAGTATGTATCAATCATGTCTTGCATCCAGGTTTTGCTAACTCCAAAGCCAAAACTATTCATCACAAATACAGTCAGGAGAATAATGCTATATGGAATCTTCATATCTAAAATACATGTGTAACCCATATTTCAAGCTTGAGGCATTTACATTAGACTTTCCTCAATGAGGGACAGAATGATGACCCACTGCACATCTGGGTGAAGAATGAAGTTGGTGGAAGAGCACTGAGATCAGAGACACTTTTTATTCCTCCTTTAAGAGAGGACATGTATGGTTCCAGACTCGTGGGAGAATCATCTTTGCTGACAATTCTCAAATCTATCTATCCTGCCCTAATATCTCTGCTGACCTTTAATCTCCAATCTCCAGTGGCCTCAAACTGGATGTCCAGTAAACATTTTCAACTCAACCTGTCCAAAACGGAACCATTATCTTTCTCCCTAAACCCTTCCCATCTCCTACCAACACAATCCTTCTAGCTCCTCAGTACTGCAACCTGGAATCATCCTCTACTCTTCTTCATCTCTCACCTTCATATCCAACCCGCTGCCAAGACCTGTCGATTTCATCTCTGCAACATCTCTCAAACAAATTCCCCTTTCTCCTTTGACACACACCACTCTAGTGTAAACTCTTATCACCTCACACCTAGACTGCTGCTATATCCTGCTCATTAGTCTGTTCACTTGAAGTGTCTCCCCACTCCAATCTATTCTCCATTCAACCACAAAGTGATTTTCCTAAAGCATGAGTTGGACAATGTCACCCTCCTACTCAATAAACTCCTGTGGCTCCCTACTGTCTCCAGGATCAAATAAAAAATATTCTATTTGGCATCTAAATCCCTCCTACAGTATTTCCAGTCTTCTTATACCTTACTTCCATCTATGTATTCTCCAATCCAGTCACAATGGTCTCCTGGCTGTTCCATGAACAAGATACCCTATCTCTTGACAGGGTATTTTCTCTGGCTGTCTTCCATGCCTGAAATGTTCTGCCTACTGACCTCCCTGGTTTCGAGTCTCCACTAAAATGCCACCCTCGACAGGAAGCCTTCCTCAACCCCTCTTAATTCCAGTACCTACCTTCCCTCTGTTAATTATTTCTGTTTATCCTGTACATAGCTACCTTTTCTCTTTCTCTCTCCATACATACATACATATATACAGGTATGTGTGTGTGTGTGTGTGTGTGTGTGTGTGTATTTGTTTGTATGTAGCCTCCTTTATTAGATCATAAGCTCCCTGAGGGCAGGGATTGTCTTTTGCCTCTTTTTGTATCCCTAGTGCTTAGCACAGTGCCTGACACATAACTGGTGCTTAATAAATACTAATTAATTGACAGACCAATTTCAGACATTTGGAGAGACACACACACAGATCCGGGAAAGCAGAAATATAGGGATAAGCCCCTGGATGAGACTGGGGTCTTTTTATTGGTTGAGTTATCTCATTTCCATTTTAGAGTTCATTCACTCTGTGCATTTTCTGGTATATCTAATCTGTATAACTTCTCTGATTTCTGTTTGCTCTCTGCTTAGACAAATGGGCTTACTATTCACTATGATTGTCTAGCATTCAGGAAGGACTTAAACCTGTGATTGTAAATTGTAAGCCTCCCTTTAAGTGACAGTGACCAAGTAAGCTAGTGGCTTTGTTGCTTTTGAACCTAAAAATTCATTCTCCAAGATCCACAATATGGTGGGGTGGGGATGGCATATAGAAATATCTCTGGAATTTTGCCCACCCTTCTCCAAGGCAAGCTTTGATTCCTGCCTGGAGGGCAGTAGGAGAAAGGGTCATAAGGCTGTCCATACCTGTCTTCCTCTGAGAGATGTGGGGCGGTGGTGGGGGTAGAAAGGGAAAACAGACTAGAATTGCATCTCTCTGCCCCAATCTTACTTCCTAAATATTGCTGGTTACAGAGCAATGAAATTTTTAAAGTTCAAAAGCTACAAAGCTGTATTTTCCCTGGTTGCTCTCTCTTATAGATGGTTACATCCAAGTTTATACATGCAGATTCAACTCTTTCCCACCAAATACTAATGACATAAAGGACCATCACGAACAGTGAATACAGAGTAAACTCATTTTTGCAAGCATGGAGCAAATAGAAATCGTTGAAGTTATACAGATTAGGATATACCAGAAAGTACACAGAGTGAATGAGTTCTCCCACTAGGAATGAGATATCTCAGTTCAACTAGAAAAGAAACTACTCTTACCCACGGGAAAATACTCATTAAGTCTCTAGGAAGACTCTATTCCCTTGCCACCCTGTTTTAGGACAGATTTTTTTTTTTAAACAGCTGGATGTCATGTCCAATTTTTCTTTTTAATTATGCTTCCTTGTACATGGACATTACTTATTTTAACTAACCCTGAATAGTCTAAATGTTCTGACATATGAATAGGAAACATTATGACTCTGGTTTGCTCCTATACTATTAAGGGGTTTTCCCCCTTTGTTATAAATAAATCTTTTCACTCAAAGAAGGAAACAAAATAAATGATTTAACATGCTTTATTCTCTTCTTGACAAAAATAAATATCTTTAATATTTCTGTGTACTGGAAAAAAGTATAACAGACATAAGAAAAATGTACAAAATCTAATGGTCCAACAAACATCTTCTCTGTAACCTCATCCTATTTAATAATACAATTCTAATAATACTGATAACTATCATAATATTCACCACTTACTACCTACATCTTTGTGACACAATTTCCCTCTCTTTACCCTTAATAAAAGCCTTTCCTCATTTGAAACAGAATCAAAAGGAAAGCAGAACCAAAAGGAAAGCGCATAGACCAAAAAGAGAAAATACCAGAACATAAATGTTGGCACTGCACTCTTCAAAAATTAATTTAAAAGGTAAATATTTGCTGGCTTACATCTCTGAAGAGCCTGGCTCAGGTGGTCCTGCATTGTTTCTCTACATTTAGGAAGAATCTGTTCACTTGTCTCTTGGATTACATTCTTCAAATTCTCAAGAACTCTTACTTCTCGGAGGCCCCGTTTTTCCTATTCAGAAGTGAAAAGGCAAGTTATCACCATATAAGTTGTTTGAAATCTTAGAACAAGGGTTCTTAACCTAGGGTCCATGATCTAAAAAAAAAAAAAAAGATTACATTTCAATATAATTGGATTACTTGTAATTCTACTTCTTATGTATTTAAAAACATTCTTCTGAGGATCTACAGCCTTCACCACAATGCCAAAGATCTGTGAGAAAAAAGGTTAAGAGCCTCAGACTATTTTTTGAGAGCTCATATATTCTTCTTTTCAGCCATTACTTGGGTTTACGCTGTATTTATATTTTTTATACTTATATATGTACATGTAATCTTTTTTAAAAATTATTTATTTAATATTTTTAGTTTTCAGCATTGATTTTCACAAGAGTTTGAATTACAAATTTTATCCCCATTTCTACCCTCCCCCCACTCCAAGATGGCATATATTCTGATTGCCCCGTTCCCTAGTCAGTCCTCCCTTCTGTCACCCCACTCCCCCTCATCCCCTTTTCACTTACTTTCTTGTAGGGCAAGATAGATTTCTATGCCCCACTGTCTGTATCTCTTATTTCCTAGTTGCATGCAAAAACTTTTTTTTTGAACATCTGCTTTTAAAACTTTGAGTTCCAAATTCTCTCCCCTCTTCCCTCACCACCCACCCCCCCTAAAAAGGCAAGCAATTCAACATAGGCCACATGGGTATCATTATGTAAAACCCTTCCACAATACTCATGTTGTGAAAGACAACTATATTTTGCTCCTTCCTATCCTAACCCCCTTTATTGAATTTTCTCCCTTGACCCTGTCCCTTTTTGAAAGTGTTTGCTTTTAATTACCTCCTCCCCCTATCTGCCCTCCCCTCTATCGTCTCCCCTTTTAAATCTCCTTCCTCCTTCTTTCCTGTGGGGTAAGATACCCAATTGAGTGTGTATGTTATTCCCTCCTCAGGTCAAATCTGATGACAGCAAGATTCACTCATTTCCCCTCACCTGCCCCCTCTTCCCTTTCTATAGAACTGCTTTTTCTTGCTACTTTTTTTTGCCAGATAATATAATTTACCCCATTCTCTCTCTCCCTTTCTCCCTGTCTCAATATATTCCTCTCTCATCCCTTAATTTGATTTTATTTTTTTAGATATCATCCCTTCATATTCAACTCACCCTGTGCCCTCTGTCTATATATATATACCTACTTATATACATACATACATGTATTCCATACATAAATACAAAGATGAAAGAGGATATAGTTCCACTTCATGTCACCCCCCCCACTCAATAAACTCCAGTGGCTCAGAATGAGTGCAACCTAGTCTTTTTAGCCCACTACACCTAGGTAGCCCCAAGCCCTTGATCATGTTTCATCTTCACATACCATCCAATCATCCACCCAGGTCATCTTGCCATCTGCTTGCTTGCACATGTGAGCACGCTCAATTTCATCCTCTACTTTCAACCTTTCCCTCTGGATACAGTATTCAAATCAAGAGTACTACTACTCCTGAAAGGGGTGAGTGTCAATTGCCTGCCTTATAGCCCCACTCACTGCCCAAGTGAATCCCCAAATCAAAACTCCCTTCCCTGGACATTACTTCCCTATACATGCTGTCTTCTGTGATTAAGCGTAAACTACTTGAGTGCAAGGTCAATCTTATTTCTTTGTTTTCCCAGTGCCAGGTACATATTAAATGCTTACTAAATGTTTTTATACATTCATTACCTATGGCCTCTAAGATCAAAAACAACTTCCCTATTTGGCATTTAAAGCTCTTTTCAGTCAGGCTTAAACCTGTTTTTCCAGCCTCAATGACTACTTCCCCCTACATACGTATGGCCTGGTCAATGTGGCCTCCTCTCCTCTCTCTCTCTCTTCGCCATGTCCAGGCCTTTGATCAGGCTCTTCACCATGCCTGGAATGCACTCCCTCCTTATCTATGCCTCTTTGGAATCCCTAGTTTCCTTCAGAGCTTAGCTCAAACACCAATTTCTAAATGAGGTCTTCCTTGATTGTTCCTAGCTACTAGTTCCTTCCTGAAAATTAACTTGTTTGTACAGAATTTTGAATGCACTTGTAAATGTTAACCTCTTTAGAATGGAGGATACTTAAAGGGGAAGGACCATTTCATTTTTGTCATTTATTCCCAGTGCCTGGCACAATGCCTGGTACACAGCAGGCTTTTAATAAATACATGTTGATTACTCAAGAAGCTTAAAATCTGGCATAAGTATGTTTATATGTACAGCTTGCATATTTTTATTATTGAATGTGTTAATGTTGGTATTTTTTAGAAAAGAACTTGAACTAAAATAGTTCCACAAAAATACCTCTAAAAAATGAAGTTCATATGCAGATTTCTTTTGGTCCATACTTACAGTTTCATCACTGCATGTATAGAAAAATCCCTCTACAGATGCAGGTTGATAATATCTCAAAACCAACTTATGGTTTTACAGAGTTGCCTGGAGTCACTGAGAAGTTAAAGTGACTTTTCCACAATCACAAGTATGTATCAGATACAGGACTTCCAACCCTAGATTTTCTGATTACAAATCAGCTCTCTAGCCACTACACCATAATGCCTGTCACTTGTATACAGATCATATGCCAAGAATTTAAATAGGAAGATTAAACTGATTTCCTATTAACCTAACAAGTAACAAGTTACTTCTACAAAGTTATTACGGCAATCCCAGTTCTTTGTATTCTTGAAGGTACTATGAAGAGGGTGTGAAAACTGATCTAAATGATTTAAAGTTTTCCTTCTGTCAAGTATTAGCCAACTAGACAGAAACGAAATCTATTATGTATCCACCTACCTGGCATCGAAGCAATCAAATAGATAACATAATATTTTACTCTAGCAAGCCAATTTTTTCACTGGGCACTAGAAATAGAAGGTTACAACTGTGAACACAGTCCTGTCTAGACTACAGACTTTTATGTCCTTGCTTCATTTTTCCTACCTTTTGAATTTCAAGGTAAAGTCCTTTTCCAGGAAAGTTTTCCTTGATCAAGCAAATCTACACTCCTAACTCATCAATAACCCTCCCCAAACTTGAAATGATCATACTTATCTGAATATTAGAATGACCGTTTTTCTCCCTCAGTTGTAGTATTTTCACTTTTTTAAACAGCTAGAACAATGGTATGAGTCCAATAGGAACTTCATGTATATACCTTTTAGCACTTAGAACAGTGCTTTCAGGGTGGGGCTATGTTTCTGATTGCTTCATTGATTAATAAATAGGTTCCTCCTTAGTTGTGTATAAGAAAGGATAAAATGAAATCTCCTCAGATGTTGGAGGATGAAGCCACAGAAAAACAAGGCTTTATGTTTCACTTTTACTGAATGATACTAGATAAAGATTAATTAGAAGAATGTTCACCACAAAATGCTAAGAAGTTCTAAAACTCTGTTGATAATTTCTAATAGAACCAATGTGAATAAACATACATTTAGCCACGAGAAAGGCTGATCATTTTTAAAAGTAGGGAACACAAAAGCATAGCAGAACCCTTCCAATTCTCTAGTAAATACTGCCACCATGTGGTATAAACTTCCTTCTATTAATTTCTATTAGAAATGTTGACATATAAATAGAAAAAATGACAACTATATCTACATACTTAACCATCAATTTGACCTGTCCATAAACCATGGATCACATGGACTGCTTGGTTGGTGTATTACACTTTTAAAATTAGTTAAAATGACACAACAGTGATTGCAATCATGAAGAATAATGTTCTTCAGCCTCAAGCATCTCTGTACAAAAGCCCCACAAATTTTAATGAAGTATATCAGAGACTAGACTAGGATCAAAGTTCTCTAAAGTTACACATAAACCCTAAGGTTCCATAAGAACTTCTATATTATTTTCCTAACAGAAGAAAAACAGAAAACACAGTTGAGTCAGATGGGAGAAGAAATTTGTAATAATTCACAGCAAAGGCTAGTTTGAAATTTTGAAAATCCCAATTTTTTTAAAAAAATGCAATTTTACTACATTTATGCACATGCAATAACTTCACTCCACCAAGGCAGTTTTTACAAGCCTTTTCATTCCTTTTCGAGGCTCCCATGGCTCCCTCCCACCCCACTCTGCCTCATATTTTACCAAAAAAATTGAGGGCATTTGCCAAGAGCTTCCTCTTCTCAACTCACATTACTCAGACACCTTTCTCCACCATTCCTTCCTTTATTCCTGTCTCACATGAAGAGGTGGCCCTTCTCCTTGCCAAGGGAACCCCTTCTATGTGCGTCTTCCCCTCGTGGTTAAACTTGAGAAAGCTGTCTGCAATTGATGCCTCCACCTCCTTTCCTCTTACTTTCTCTAAAACTCTCTGCAATCTTGTCTCCATTCTCAACATTTGTCTGAAATTGCTTTCTCCTGGGGGATCAAGGATCTTTTAATTACCAGACATGGTGGTCTTCACTCAATCCATACTTCTTGACCACTCTGCAGCCTTTGACACTGTTGATTACCTTCTTCTCCTCAATATCCTTTCCTCTCTAGGATTTTTGGGACATTGCTCTCCCCTGGTTCTTCTTTTATCTCAGTTTCCTTTGATGGATCTTCAACCAGGGCATACATGTCCACTACCACTGTGAACATACTTTCTTAAGTGTTAAAAGTATATCCTCTTTAGTAAGGATTCCCTCTACAAACTTATTTTCACCAGTCAATAAGTATTTGTTAAGTACTGTTTACACCAGCCAATAAGCATTTATTAAGTACCTACTGTGTACCAATCCTTATTCAAAGCACTGAGGATATAAAGAAAGGTTAAAAAAAAAAACAACTCAGTTCCTATTCTCAAGAAGCTCACAATCTAAGAGGGGACATAACATTCAAACTACTACGTACAAATAAGATACATACAGGTTAAACTATAGATAACCTCAAAAAGGAGGCACTAAGACTAAGGAAGAATGGAACAGCTTCTTGCAGAAGGTGAGATTTTTAGCTGAGATTGGCAGGGAAACCAGAAGGCAGAGATCAGGAAGGAGAGAGCTCTAAGCAAGTGTTGAGAGAAGCTGCCTATTTTATAGGTTTACGTATTGTTATTATTGAGTCATTTCAGTCATGTCCAACTTTTCATGAACAAATCTGGCACAGATACTGGAGTAGTTTGCTATTTCCTTTTCCAGTTTATTTCAGACTAGGAAACTGAGGCAAACAGGGTTAAGTGACTTGGCCAAAGTCACACAGCTAGTAAATAAATGTCTGAGATTGGATTTGAATTCAGGTCTTTTGGTGTCTAGGCCGGGCATTCAATCCACTTTGCTACCTAGCCACATCATGTCCTAATATTTAAGGCAATGGGTTCCTAGGCTTTTCTAGTGACAGTATGGCATAGTAGAGTGTTGGACTTACAGTAAGAAGACCTGGATTCAAATCGTATCATACATTCTCTATGAGTCTATAGTCAAGTCACTTGACCTCTCTGGGCCTCAATATTCTATTTATAAAATGAGAAAAGCAGTCTGTACCAGTAGTACCATCTCACAGGGTTACTGTGAAGTTCAAGTGAGACAAAAATATGTAAAGTGCTTAGTAAACTCTAAAGTATTATATAAACATCAGGATTTGGGGTTTTTTTGACTAATGATCATTTTTAACAAAAAAATTCACGGTTCTTCATATGGTAGCAGGTTTACTTACTATCCACTGACTAAGAAAATAATGACCAAATAACAATAAGTGCACATGTGAATTAACGGACCTCTTGAAATAATTGCAACCCACATGTTGGAAACTATTGTTTTAAGTTATAATCCTTCAAAGTGAAGAATGTTGAAGGAAAATAATACTTTTAAATAATTATCATTTAAAGTGAAAATGTACAAGGAATATAAAAGGATCCAAAAAAAGCCCTTCAGAAGAAATGCAAATGATCAACACCAATATGAAAAAAAAGTTCCACATCACTAAAAAGAAACGCAGATTAAAACAATTCTGAGAGTCAACCTTACACCCAGCAAATTGAAAAACAGATTAAAAAAGAAAGAAAATCAATGTTGGAGAGACTATAGGAAGACAGGCACTATATGAATTGATCCAAACGATTTGGGAACTATGTGAGAAGCAACAATAGTCATTAAATTGTTCATAAGTTTGGATTCAATGATCCCACAAGATATATATTCCAAGGAGATCAGTGACAGAAAGGTCTTGTGTGTAACAAAAGTTCATACTGACACCCTTTGTGGTACAGAAAATGGGGGGGGGAGCAATAAGTAAGACATGATATAAGAATGCTCTGTTACATTCATATACCAAAATCCGTTCAGTCATTTCCTAGCACGTGGGCACTTGTTTTGCTTTTAGTCTTTTGCTATGGAAAAAGGCAGTGAACAGAGAGTTACCATCAGTCAGGAAGACATTCTATCTCTGACACTGCTTGGGTGATATTGGGCAAGTCTTTTAACATTACAGTGACTGAAATAAGTCTGTAAGCCCTTGAAAGGGAGGAAGTGGATAAGAATTCAGATGAACTTGGGAAGACTTTATATGACATAGGTCAAAGTTGGCAAAACCAAAAAAATATACAAACTGACCATAACAATATAAAGGAAATCACTAAAATCCATTAGAACCTCAGATGAATTCAATGACCAATTAATCAAGAGAATCAAAGGATCAAACATCTCTGGAAGAAAACATAAAGGTCATCTAGTCTAATATTCTCATTCTACATTTGAGGAAACTGAGGCCCAGAGAGGTTAAGTGACCTGCCCAAGATCATGCAGTTAAAAAGTGGGAGACCGTAGACTCAGAGCCTCAAGACTGTGACTGTAAGTATATGGCATTCTTTCCACAGCACCACTCTGCCTTATGGTTGATGATGAAATTTACTTTTCTCCTTTCCACAGAGAAGATATAAACTACAAATAGGGCATGAAGCATATGGTAGACCATGGTAAATGTATTGGTTTGTTTTTCTTTTCACCCCAGGGTTTCTGGAAGGAAGGGAAAGGAAGGGAGGAGTACTGATTGGGAAATGTCACCATTCTTTTTTCTAGTATAAATAAGATTTTTTTTTAAAAAAAATACTTTAAATAATACTTCTGAAGTATTAAAACACTATTTACCTATTTATTCTATATTCTTTTTTTTGTTTTTTTGGCAGGGCAGTTGGGGTTAAGTGACGTGCCCAAGGTCACATAGCTAGTACATGTGTCAAGTGTCTGAGGCCACATTTGAACTCAGGTCCTCCTGACTCCAGGGCCTGTGCTCTACTCACTGCGCCACCTAGGTGCTCCTAGTCTATATTCTTAAAAGTTTGATTTTCTATCATGCTGTGGACATAAGAACTGAGTAAGGAGAAATTAAAACTTAGGGAGTTTCTCTCCAATTCAGAATTCTAACCAGCAATGGGTGTTTTTAATCAAAATACCTCAAAGACAAATACTCACTTCAAATTCTTTCACAAAGTAACGTGTTTCTCCTTGAATAATTGGTCGATGATCTAATAGTCTAGAATGAATCTCTCCCAGATCTATAAAGACAAAATAAAAGTCAGGTTATTGGTAATGTGTGAACAATGGAAAAAAGCACTAGATTAGGAGTCAGAGAATTTGGATTCGAACCTCAATTTTGTCATGTAATTATCAATATGACTTTGGTCAAATCACTTGAGCCCTGTGAGCTTCAGTATCCTCATTTAGAAAATGAGACAGTTAGCCTAGATCAGGGGGCCAAACTCACATAGAAACAGCCCTAGGGCCAAATACTGACTTTAAAAAACCAAGTATTAACATTATCAATGTTCTACTGTATTTTTATTTACGTTGTTAAATTTATTTTATTATAAATTTATTTTGTTAAATGTTTGCTAAAATGTTATTTTAATCTGGTTTGGCTGTATTTGAATGTTGCAGCAGCAATTAAAGGGTCATATGTTTGACATCTCTGTACTAGATGACACCTAAGTCCTTCTTAGCTCTAAATCTATGATCCTATTCCTTGCTAGAAGTAATACCACAAGAATTTTTGTTTGAAATTTTTTCTAAAATCCCTAAGATTTAGGAAAAGTTACATGTACAAGAAAGTTACAGTTTAGAAATTTACCTATGGTAAATTTTTTTACTTTTAACAATTATAAGACCTAAGGTGTATAACCTGGAATTTCTAGGGAAATTAAATTATTAAACACAGTTAAGTGTTGACCAGTGCTATGTGTTTCACAAATAAGTCCTTAGAATGATTTATCTATACTTGTTTACAATTTCCTCACTAGTCTGTCTTTCAAAAAGCATTTATTACTTACTATATGCCAGGCAATGTGTTAAGCACTGGGGATGCAAAAAAGGGCAAGAGCTTCCGAAAACTGAATTTACCATCATCTACCCTAAACCTGCCCAACCTCCAATTTTCCTGTTTTGATGCAAGACACCAACATCCTCCCAGTCACTTAGGTTCATAATTTCAGTCATTTTTATTCTTCCCTCTCCTTCACCTCTGAATCAGTTACCAAATCCTGTCAAGTCTACCTTCACAGTACTGTAAATGCCATTTCCTAGTTCAAAAACTTATTGCCACTCATCTAGTCTACTGTAATATCTTAGCAATTGGTTCTCCTGTTATCAGTGTTCTTTAGAATCCATCTTGTGCCCAGTGGCCAAAATATTCTATCTAAGGCATAAGTCCAACCACATCACTGGCTTGCTTAAAAAAAAAAAAAAGCCTTAGTGGTTTCCAGTCACTTCTAGGAGGAAATACAAATGTGTTATTACCCTCGCATCAAAGTCCTCTACAATCTAGCTGAACCTACTTTTCCAACTTCCTTTCATAATAATCTCTTTCTACCCACCTTAAATTCCAAAAAACTAGTGTTAAATGAATTTTTATAACATTTCCTAACTCAAAAAGCTATCTTCTACCTTCCTGCATTCACATAATTATCCACAATGTCTGGCATAAACTTCCACCTCATTGCCAACTTTTACATTTCTTATTTTCTTTCAAAGCTCAGTTCAGGTACTACCTCCCTGAAGTCTTTCCTGAACCCCCTATTAAAATGCTCTCCCTCTTCAAACATCTCCTTTGCCCCCTCACTTGTTACCTGGCATTGTACTTATACCACATACCTTGTTTTGTACTCTCCCTACTACAGCATAGTGTAAAAACCTTTAGAGAAGACCGCTTCATTGTCTTCTTTGTATACTCAACACCTACTACATTGCCTTGCACATATTAGGCACCCAACAAATAGCTGTTGAACTGAATAGATCCTTACAGCCCTTTAAGCACATTATTCCCATTTTACAAGAGAAGAAACTTTAATTAATATAAGTCAGAGCTGGGATCAAAACCCAGATCTCTACTGACTTAAAGTCCAGGATGTTCTGCATTATACCATACTACCTAAACCATGGGAACAAAGACACACAGAAATAACTCTTCTTTGTGTTCACTGGCATTTATTTTTAGTCTTCCATAAATACATATTCTAATACTCTTATAGAACTGTGAACTCATTCATATGGATACTCCCTCTGATCATGTAGGTTTGCCATCAATCCCTGCCTATCCTGTGCACTTGGTCCATGTCCATTCATAAATTCATCACTGGAGATCCACCTAACATGCTGGAAGCCTTCCTCAATTTCTTCTGAGATTTCAGGGATACTAATAGGAGCAAGCAGATTATCTCTAATTGTTTTCACTAAATAAGTAGCCCTCCATTTACCAGCTATACTTTCCTCATAAGGTGCTAGAGCCTGCTCATACCCTGAGGCACACCCCTCCCCAATTCTCTTCTCTATTTCCCCTCTGGTAATTCTCAAATTTAATTATTCGAGGGGTTCCCAGTGGCAGGAGTGAGGGAGAATAGCGCAGACACAAGACCAACCTGTACAAATGTAGAATTATGAAAAAATGGTAAGGCTGGCTGCCAATCTGGCTAGAACGTAAGATACCTGAGGAGGAAGTAACGTACAATCATCCTGGAGAGGTAAACTGGAGTCAGACTGTGAAAAGCTTTAAAGGTGTTTCAACAATCCGGCTAGCAGCTTCTGTGGGTGTGTAAGATCCACCCACAGCCAGCACCCAGAAAGCTGCCAACAGCACAGGTTCTTTTGATCTACTTAACTAAGGAAAGCAAGGTGAAGGGGTTGACAAGCTTACTTTTAATTCAGCATACAAATATCATTCACTTAGTTCAGGGAAAAAGCCAGCACCCCAAACTTCAGAACAAAATACAAACAAATTACAAACATCAACAGACAGACCCAATACAATTCACAGTTACCAACATCTAGGTTCAGCCTGGGAGCTCATAACAAGGGCTGGCCCAGAGTCACTCACCACCACTGCTGCGGGACAGAGCTCCAAAGAAGAGACAGCCAACCCTTGGTTTTATATCTTTCTCAGGGTCAGGGGTGAGTCACACCTAGAATCATCACAAACCGGTCGACTTTAACCCACATGGTCTAAAAGCCTCTGCTGTCCCAGACATGTAAACTAGGCCCTCCCTGGAGTTAGCCCCACCTTGGGCCCCACCTTAGTTGCCAATCCACAGCCACACAGGTTTTACACCTAATAGGGGTTTGGGCCTGGGGCTTAGCACTTAGTAAGACTCAATGAAATACACTGAATTACTCAAAGCAAACAAAAGCCAAACTCTTCAAGGGCACTTGTTGAACTAAGTGCTAAGGAGCCCATTTTGCTTACCAACACAAAAGGTCAAACAGAAGACACTGTATTTTATCCTAAAGACAACAGGAAACCACTAGAGCATCTTGAACAGGAGAGAAGAGATATGGTCAGTCCCGTGCTTTAGGAATATTTGGCAGCTATAGAGAATATGAATTAAGGCAGAGCTGTAGAATGGAAAGGGCAGTGGGTATGGAGTCAGAAGATCAGGATTCAAAGCAAATTCAACATGTACTAACTGTATGCGTTAGCTTTCTCCCCTCCTTCTGCCAACTTCTCTATTACTGTCAAGGGCATCACAATCTTCCTGTCATCTAGGCTCAAAATCTCATTGTCATACTCAACCTTTCACTCACATTTATCCTACATATAGATCCACATTGCAAATCTTAATCATTTCTGCCTTTACCACATCTCTCACATGTCCCTTTCTCTCTATTCACAAACCACGGTCCTTTTATAAGCTTTGTCACCTCTAACCTGGTCTTTTGCAATGATCCTCTAATTGGTCTACCTGCCTTCTTTCTTCCTATTCTAATCCATCCTCCATTCAACTGACAAAATGATTTCCTACAGCAAAGTTCTAACCACAGCACCCAATACATCTTTTAACGACTTCCAAGAGCTCCCTATTTCCTCCAGGATCAAATATGTGTTGTTCATTAAGCCCTTCAAAACCTGGACCCTTCCTACCATTGTTATCTTCTTACACTTTACTTTCCTCCATATACTCTTAAAATCCAACTATACTGGTCTTGTTCCTTACACTGGAGACATTTCATTCTTTTCATTGGCAGTACCTCCTCATTCCTAACTCCTATTTTCCCTGGTTTCTTTCAATACTATGTTCAAATCCCCCTTTTTGCAAGAAGCCTTTTCCATTTACTCAGAGGGAGTTCTCTGAGATCACCATGCATTTACACTGTATGGTCTCCCAAAAGTCTTAGTGCAGTTTTAAGCTTTCATAATTTCAGAGGTGTAAGCGGTACAAACTTTAAAAAAGAATGAAGTTTATTTAAAACTATTTTACATTTATTGTTTTGTGAATTTTGAGTACATTTTAATTTTATAGATGACACTTCTCAGATCAGTGAATTGGTAGAAGTCCTCTTGCTCAGCCATTTCCACCATCTGATCTCTTTCCATTTGACCTTTTCTTGTGGAATGTCAAAACTGTCCTGTAGGTATCAAAACTTTCGTTGGATGATCTTAACAAGGCTATCACTTCAAATGTCATTCTTTCAGTCACTCAATAGGAGCTGATGAAAATTACTACAAAATTCAAAAATCAACTAGAGCGACATGTAAGCACAAGATGTGAGGATCGAATTATAAGACAACAATATTTTAAAATTTAATCAATCATTGAATGTGAAGTCCCTGAGGGCGGGAACCCTGGGTTGTGTGTGTGTGTGTGTGGGGGGGGGGGTCTTTCTTTGTATCCCTTAGCCCAACACCAGGCACACAGTAAGCACTAAATTGCTTGTTGGCTAACTGGCTTCTAATATTTACTATCTGTGTCACCTTGGGCAAACCACTTCCCCTCTCTAGCCCTGTTTCCTCAACTGTAAAAGGAAAGAATCGTTTTAGAAGGCTTCGGAGGCCCCTTCCAGCTCTACCTCTATGAGCCCATGGAAGGTGGCAAGGAGCTGGGGTTGTGAGAACTAGAAGGACTGTCGTCTGGGAGAAAGCGCGCTTGGCCATTGATAAAATGAGATAATACAAGCAAAGCGCTTAGTCAACCTGAAAACTGGAGAGCAGGGGCTGTCTTTGGCCCTTCTGGTACCCCCAGCTTTTAGCACAGTGAGAATGCTGGATTATCATCATCGTGGTTTACCTAGTGCAGCAAGCAGAGTGCAAGTGGATGCAGCGTGGAGGGGAGGGGAAGCAGATGTCTTTCTGGATGTCTCAGGCCCGGGCACCTCCAACCCTCGGACCAGGGCAGAGACAAAACGAAGCCCCGCATAAGCCGAGCTCCTAGGGAGGTACGTGGAAGGGCGGGGCTCTTGGGGATGAGGGCGGGGAGTGGGGGGGTGCAGCCGAGGGGGTGGGGCGGGGGACCGCACCCGGGTCGGGGGTGGGGAGGAGCGGCTTTCCTCTCACTACAGCTGGGAGGCCGTAGGGGTTCGGTGCCGGGCCTGGTCCTCTGGAGCCAAAGAGGTGGAAGGTGGGGAAGGGGAGCCCTGACAACTCCTTACCCTTGATAATGACGTGAACTGGCGAGCTCGCTGGTCCCTGCGAGTCTCGTTTCTTGCCTCCCACCGGGACGGAAGCGGGAGTGGGGGCGGCTTCGCCCCCCGAAGGGGTCTCGGTCCCTCCGCCGCTCATACTAAGTAAGGCGCTACCTTCCTAGCGGGCGCACTGCGCTTGCCCAGGGTTCTCTCAAACCTCCGGCTCTTCAGGCTGGCTTCTATTTATTTATTTATTTCTGTGGCGTCATCCCTAGGCGCCCGTGCCCGGTTGAAGCCTAACAGGAGGCGGTCGCAGCAGGGAACAAGCGGGTCCTCGAGGGAACCGGAAGCAGTGAAGCCGAAGCTGCCATGATGAGTTAGGGCAAGGGCGGCGGGAGATAAATTTGGTGGCGGTGTATGGGGATGGGGAACCGGGAAAGGCGGTGAGATCAGGAAGTTTTGACACTGTGAGAGATAAGACAGGAGCACAGAGAGGAGAGACAGAGACAAAGAGAAAGCGAGAGGAAAGAGAGAAACAGATTTGCTGGGGTCTGAAATCTCTGATTTCAAAGGCGGCTTCAGACGCTTAATAGTTGTGTGACCCCTGGCAAGTCACTTAACCTCTGTGTGTGCTTCACTTTCCTTATCTGTAAAACGGGGATGATAATAGCACCTACCTCGCAGAGTTGTTGTGAGGCTCATGTCCAACTCTTCCTGATCCCAATAGAATAGAAGAACCTCTGCCCCCTGAATTCTTTCCAGATAGCCCAACTCCGAACCTCATCTACCTCGTCAGATATGAAACATGGTCAGGTCTGAGACCTTCTAGTTACAGTGGGTTTGTACTCACCACTCAAGACAGCAGAGCCCCAGAGCGAGCTTTCCAAAACCGAGTAGATTAGATACCCCAGAGATTTCCAAAGTCCTGTTGTCCTCCATGTATCACATATATACCTCTTTCTCTCCTCGGACGCTGCCAGCACCGTGGTGCAGGCCCTTCATCATCTCCCAGCTGGACTATTGCAATAGCCTGCTTGTTGGGCTGTCTGCTACAAGTCTGTTTTTTCGCTAGTTCATCCTCCACTCAGCTATCAAAATGACTGTCCTAAAGCACAGTTCTGACCATATTTTCTTGCTCCAGTCACTCCCTGTTACCTCCACAATCAAATATAAAATCCTGTATTTGGGATTTGAAGCTTTTCATAAACTGGCCCCTTCCTACCTTTTCAGTCTTCTTACACCTTGGCCTCCTTGCTATTTCTTACACAAGAACAGTCCATCTCCTGTCTGGGCATTTTCATTGACTCTTCCTCATGCCTGAAATGTTCCCCGCTCTCACTTCTGCCTCCTGTCTTTCCTGGCTTCCTTCAAGTTTCAGCTAAAATCTACCTTCTGCCTTACCTGATTCACTTTAATACTACTGCCTTCCCTCTGACATTATCTCTATTTTATCCTGTTGTATGGAGTTGTTTGCATGGTGTCTCTCCCTATTAGGTCTGTAAGCTCTTTGTGCCTGTGCTAAAAAGTTGTTTAATAAATATCCAAGACAACTCTGAGACTTATGATGAAAAATATTATCCATGCCCAGAGAAAGAACTGACAGTGTCTGAATGCAAATTGAAACATACTTTTTTTTTTACTTTATTTTTCTGGAGGATTTTTCTTTGGGGGGGGGTCTATTTTTACTTTCACAACATGACTAATATGGAAATGTTTTGCATGACGACACATGTATAATCTGTATCAAACTGCCTGCCTTCTTGATGAGAGGATGAGGTAGGAAGGGAGGAAGAGAGAGAATTTGGAACTCAAAGTTTTAAAAATTATTGTTAAAACTTGTTTTTACATGTTGCTGGGGAAATATAGAATACTAAATTTTTTAAAAAATTGGCTCTGGTAGCCTTTTGCCCCAAACACAGAATACAATATTTTTCATCAACACCCTTGATTTCTTCCTCTCCTTAATCCTTAATCCACTGTATCCAGTCACCAGATACTGTTGATTCTTCATTTGAAATGTGTGTTGTATCATGCCTTCATTTCTCTTTCCATTGTAGCAACCCTAATTGAAGTAAACATCACTTCAAGACTGGATTCTTGCTACCTCCTAGTTACTTGGGTGTTTGTTGTGTCTCCCTATATTGTTATCAACTCCATGTAGATTGCAATGGTATCTTGCTCAACCTTTGTATTATCTCCCAGTTCCTTGCAAGGTTCTCTGCACATACAAGTGCTTAATAAGTGTTTGTTCAAGTTGAAACTGGCTTCCAGAGGCCAGTCCTCCAGACCTTCAGTCCCTACTTACTATTAAACTATCAAGCACATTAGAGTCAGAATGCCTTCCTAAAATACTACCTACATCATAGGATCATACATTTAGAGACAGAAGTCAACTCTCTTATTTTAAAGATGAAGAACTAAGGGACAGTGATTTGCTCAAGGTCACACAATTACTAAGTGTCAGAGGCAGGATTTGAACCAAATTCTCCAACCAAGTACAGCATGCTAATCAACTATGCCATGCTGCCTCATTAAAACTGCAGTGGCAGAGCTGGGGGTAGGGGATGGAAGTGAGGGGGTAGAGAATAAACCACAGGTATGGAACCCTGCATAAATTTTCTGCTTCCTCTTTTAAAAAAAATCATTGTTATAATGAATGGGCTCTGAGGGAGGGGGATGGATGCAGGTGAAAATTTAAGTAATATAGAAACAAAAAGTATCAATAAAATTAATTTAGAAAAAACCTACAGTGGCTCCCTGTTACATTACGTCAATTCAAAACTCTTCTTTCTGATTTTCAAAACCTAACATTATCCGCTCCCATTCTACCTCTCCAACTTTATCTCCCCTTGCTTTTAATATGGATCCTCTACTCTAGCCAAGACAATCTCCTCATTCTTGGGAATATGCCATTCTCATTCCTGATTCCTTGCGTTGGTTGCTGTCCTTACCCCTGCTTGAAATGTCCTTCTTTCTCTCAGCAATTCCAAATCCTACCTACCCAAAGTTCACGGCCCAGTTCAACTTCTACTTCGAAAATTGTCTTCCCTAAGAACTCTGGCCCTCCTAATTCCCTCCCTTTAAATGATTCTTTATAAAATTAATATTAAATGTCAATACAACCAATTAGACTTACTTTGCAACTAGTTACATTTCATGAATGTGTATTTCTTTGAATGTATATATTTATCATATAATACAATATTCATATATTTAAATAAAAATAATTTAAAATACACTTATATAACATTTATAATAGTAATGTAAAGATATGTACCACAAAACCTTTCAAAAAGGAAACATTTACTTCAAACTTACCAACCTGTGTGAAGCATAATCCCCCTCTCCCTTTGTACCACCTGGGGAGGGGAAGAGTATTAGGTTCATAGTCCAAAACCCTCCTACAGACTCTAGTCCTAGACACTCTGATTTCTCAGAGTTTCCATGCCAGACTGGCTGCACTGTCTCACTTGCAGTCCTGACTTCAAGGCCATTATGGCCTGAACTCTGGTCCAGTGAATATCACCTTCCACACTTGAAACTGAGGATAAACAATACAGAACAGAAGCGATCTCAGGTCCACTCCTTGGAGCCAGGATTGCAGAGAAGGAGCTGGGAAGGATTTTCCTTCCTTTCTCAACAGTTCAGTTTATGGCATCCAAGCTGGTCAGTGGAAAGGATAATGACAGCTCAGTGTCACCAGTTTTAAAGACATAGGCAGCCGATCAAAAGAAGCTATCCCTACCCACATGGTAGGCAACATGGTGAGCTACATGTTAGACAAACTGGGCATGCTCAGAAAAGCTTGGGTTACAAATAAATATTAATGTATTATATAAATTTATATTGAATTTATGTATAGTTGATTGAATTTCAACAGATATCATAACTTTTTAGTCACTCCAGGTTTCAATTGGGATTCCTTGTTCATTCTCATTCACTTTCTTCTTAAATGGATCTGTGAAATCATAGATTTAGGGCTGGAAGTGACTTTACAGGCCAACAAGTTCTGTTATGGTCATAGTGTATATTCTGTTCTTCTGGTTCTCGTTTTTTCACTTTGCATTTATTTCATAAAGATATTGTTAGATTTTGTCATATACTATATTCCATATAATTCTACATATTCTTTATATTCAGTATACTTGTTAATATCATCATATTGTGCTATTACAAGAGAAAAACAATGTAGAGTGAAAGAGACTAGCCTCAGAGTCAGGACAAACTAGGTTTAAGTCCAGCCTCCTACATGTGTCTTAGCTGTGTGATCCTGGGCAAGTCATTTAACCTCTCTGTGCCTTAGTTTCTTCATCTGTAAAATGAGAGGGTTGGGTTAAATAGCTTCTAAATCTCTTCTATCTAAATCTATGATCTTATGATGTGGGCAGTACTTTGGGAAGGCTATTCTGGCTCTAATATGCCTGATGGTTTAATATTAAGTAGGGACGGAAGGTCTGTAGGCCTCCAGACTGGTCTCTGGAAGACAGTTTTGTTTAACTTCTTAATGCCCCCAGATAACACTAAACCCAAAAGCTGCAGAACAGGTGGTGATCTGCCTTGGTAAAGGGAGTTCCCTTTAGCAGTGAAAACAGGTTCTGCCATGACATGACTCAATACCCTACCATCTTGGAAGAAGTGAAAGGAACTATATCCTTAGGACAATAGAAGATATGGTATGTAGCTTACAGGTAAAATGATGCTCTCAAGAAGCCCTAACAAATGATGTGAAGGGGAGGAAACCTAGCAGTATTATCAGCATATCGGTTATACAGAATTATCAGTACTCTGTTAGTCTAGGGCCATTGCTTCAGTCTAGTGGTCATTTAGGCTCATCGAATAGGGATTTCTGTTCCTCCACTCTGACTTGAGCTTTCTCTCTTAAAAATAATGGAGAATTATTCAGAAGTATAAATGACATTGAACTTAAAAGAGCATCTTAAATCACTGATATAATCACTGTGTACAATTCTCCACCAAAGAACTTCCAATGCCTGCTATTAAAGATGAGGGCAAATTTGTACGTTGAAACTTCATGTTCCTTTAAGCCAACTGTTTGTTCCATTCTTCTTGGGACTTCATATTTCATTGCTAGAAAAGCACAAATACAAGAGCACTATTAAAGGCTGGGAATGCTTTATTACCCACATTACCTACCCTACCCCCTCCATTTCAAAGAAAATGTTTTAGGGGAACAAATTTATGATTTTAGAATGCTAAGTGAATGTTCACTTAAATAAGCATTAACATTCTTAATACTTGACATGCTTCCTATATAGAAATATGAACCAGAGCAGCACAGCTGAGATAATATACTCTCAGTAACACTGAACACTTATTCAATCATTTTAGATGCATTTTAAATGATGAAGTAATATGAAACAAAATAGAAATAGGAAGTGTATATGTAATAGGGCACATCATGTTGCCCTTAATCGTAGCTTTCCAGTATGACTCAATTGCCCCAAATTACAAAGCAAGGGCACAGTCGTTTACTGGAAAGCCTTGTGACATTAGAATCCCATAGACTGTCATACCTGGATGTGGAGATTCATGTCAGAAGTATGGGAAAGATAATTCTTGTATATGAGTTTCAGGTTCCTCAGGTTTCAGGCTAGACAACATAACCTCCTAAATAACTTCCAGTTTACAATGACAAGTCATCTTGAGTTGAATAGGGCTAAAACTGGACTGGTAAAAAATTCATATGAGGAAAATTTACTTTAAAAGGTCTTTAGTTTTAGATTTACATATATTTTTGGCCTCCTGGGCTTATTACTCTTCTTCCCCATTTCCATGGTTTTTACATCTACCTTTAAATTCTTAGGGAGGGAAGATGGTAGCTGAAGAAAGTAAGAATTACATTTCTCTTGCTAATAGAACATCTTTATTTGATTCAATAAGCATTTGAAAAGTACTTCTTTGGAGCCAAGATGGTGGCTGGAAAGCAGGGACTAGCATGAGCTCCCTACCAAGTCCCTCCAAAAACCTATAAAAAATGGCTCTGGACCAATTCTAGAACTGCAGAACCCACAAAACAGCAGAGGGAAGCAGGGCTCCAGCCCAGGACAGCCTGGATGGTCTCTGGTTGAGGTCTATCCCCACACGGAGCTGGGAGCTGGGAGCTGGGAACTGGGAGCTGGGAGCTGAGCAGAGCCCAGCATGAGCTGCTCGGACCAACCAGACCAGGAGCCAGGTGGAGCAGGCCCTAGCGCCCTGAATCAGTGAGCTGCAGCAGTTACCAGACTTCTCAACCCACAAACACCAAAGACAGTGGAGAAAGTTAGTGGGAAAAGCTGCGGGAGTGGAAGGAGTTCACAGTTCGGCCACTGCCCCCGGGGCAGCGGAGGTGGGGCAGCTACAGCTGCTGTTGCTTCCGGCTGCAGGCCCACCTGGTGGGAAGAATTGAGTGGCGGATCAGAGCAGGAGTGCACAGCCTGCTGAAGATCTAAGCCCAGTTCGGGTTGGGGGTTCTTGGGGAAGGAGGAGTGCTGGCGTGGCAGAGCTGGTGCATCCCCCCCAAACATGGAACATAGAACTCTTTAGTCTACAAGCAGTCATACCCCGCTGAAAAACTCAAGGGTCAAGTTAGTTGGTTGGGAATATGGCCAGGCAGCAAAAACACACCCAGATTCAGTCTCAGACTTTGGATTCTTTCTTTAGTGACAAAGAAGACCAAAACATACAGCCTAAAGAAGTCAACAAAGTGCAAGAGCCTACACCAAAAGCCTCCAAGAAAAACATGAACTGGTCCCAGGCCATTGAAGAGCTCAAAAAGGATTTGGAAAAGCAAGTTAGAGAAGTAGAGGAAAAATTGGGAAGAGAAATGAGAAGGATGCGAGAAAACCATGAAAAACAAGTCAATGACTTGCTAAAGGAGACCCCCCAAAATACTGAAAAATACACAGAAGAAAACAACACCTTAAAAAAGAGACTAACTCAAATGGCAAAAGACCTTCAAAAAGCCAATGAGGAGAAGAATGCCTTGAAAGGCAGAATTAGCGAAATGGAAAAGGAGGTCCAAAAGACCACTGAAGAAAATACTGCCTTAAAAATTAGATTGGCTTGATGAGAAATCAAGATATTATAAAACAGAACCAAAGGAATGAAAAAATGGAAGACAATGTCAAATATCTCCTTGGAAAAACCACCGACCTGGAAAATAGATCCAGGAGAGATAATTTCAAAATTATTGGACTACCTGAAAGCCATGATCAGAAAAAGAGCCTAGATATCATCTTTCAAGAAATTATCAAGGAGAATTGCCCTGATATTCTAGAGCCACAGGGCAAAATAGAAATTGAAAGAATCCACTGATCACCTCCTCAAATAGATCCCAAAAAGAAATCTCCTAGGAATATTGTCACCAAATTCCAGAGCTCCCAGATCAAGGAGAAAATACTGCAAGCAGTCAGAAAGAAACAATTTGAGTATTGTGGAAACACAATCAGAATAATCCAAGATCTGGCAGCTTCTACATTAAGAGATTGAAGGGCTTGGAATACGATATTCCAGAGGTCAATGGAGCTAGGATTAAAACCTAGAATCACCTACCCAGCAAAACTGAGTATCATGCTCCAAGGCAAAATATGGATTTTCAATAAAGTAGAGGACTTTCAAGCTTTCTCAGTGAAAAGACCAGAGCTGAATAGAAAATTTGACTTTCAAACACAAGAATCAAGAGAAGCATGAAAAGGTAAACAAGAAAGAGAAATCATAAGGGACTTACTAAAGTTGAACTGTTTTGTTTACATTCCTACATAGAAAGATGATGTGTATGATTCATGAGACCTCAATATCATAGTAGCTGAAAGGAATATGCGTATATATATATATATATATGTTTATGTATATATATATATATAAGTGAATGTGCACGTATGTATATACGTATGTGTGTATATATAGTGTATATATATATATATATATATATATATATATATGGAGAGAGATTGAGAGAGAGAGAGAGAGAGAGAGAGAGAGAGAGAGAGAGAGCAGACACAGGGTGAGTTGAAGATGAAGGGAAGATATCTAAAAGAAATAAAATCAAATTAAGGGATAAGAGAGGAATATATTGAGAGAGGGAGATAGGGAGAGATAGAATGGGGTGGATTATCTCGCATAAAGGTGGCAAGAGGAAGCAATTCTGTGGGAGGAGGGGAGAGGGCAGGTGAGGGGGGAATGAGTGAATCTTGCTCTCATCAAATTTGGCCTGAGGAGGGAATACCATACATACTCAATTGGGTATCTTACCCCACAGGAAAGAAGAGGGAAGAAGATAAAAAAAAGGGGTTGGGGATGATGGAGGGGAGGGCAGATGGGGATGGAGGTAATCAAAAACAAACACTTTGGAAAGGGAACAGGGTCAAGGGAGAAAATTCAATAAAGGGGGATGGGTTGGGAAGGAGCAAAATATTGTTAGTCTTTCACAACATGAGTATTGTGGAAGGGTTATACATAATGATACACATGTGGCCTATGTTGAGTTGCTTGATTTCTTAGGGAGGGTGGGTGGGAAGGGAAGAGGGGAGAGAATTTGGAACTCAAAGTTTTAAAAACAGATGTTCAAAAACAAAAATAAAAAAGTTTTTGCATGCAACTAGAAAATAAGATACACAGGCAATAGGGTGTAGAAATTTATCTTGCCCTACAAGAAAGGAAGGGAAAAGGGGATGGGAGGGGAGTGTGGTGACAGAAGGGAGGGCTGAATGGGGAACAGGGCAACCAGAATATACATCATCTTGGAGTGGGGGGGAGGGTAGAAATGGGGAGAAAATTTGTAATTCAAACTCTTGTGAAAATCAATGCTAAAAACTAAATATGTTAAATAAATAAATTTAAAAAAAAAGAAAAATACTTGTTTTATGCTAGGCACTGAGAATGCAAAGACAAAAATAAAATACTCTCTACCCTCTAAGAACTTATATTCTACTGAATCAGCCTGCCAAAATTATAAAATAGAAATATCACCCATTTTACACCAAGATTTTATAACTAAATCTTCGCATTTTGAATAGCATCAAAACTATCCATTAACATTTAGTATAGTGATTATTGAAAAGATACTGGTATATTATTAGAAAAAATGCTTATCTACAAAATGGGATATAATCAAGTCATAACCAATATAAAAGGAATGTAACATGTTTTTCCCCCCCCATCAACAAGGGTTCAATTATCACTGATAACTTTCATATCATCTTAACTCTTCTGGCCATCCACCTTGCCATCTGAACCAAGGACCATGCCCTGGAAGACTTATAGAGGCAGCTGGTGGTGCAGTAGATGAAGTGCTTGGCCTAGTATCAAGAATTCAAATTTTACCTCAGGGACTTAATAGTTTTGTGGCCCTGGGTAAGTTACTTAAATGCTGTCTGCCTCATTTTCCCCATCTGCAAAATGGGGATAATAATAGTACCTACCTTGCAAGATTGTTTTGAGAATCAGATGAGATAATTTTGTATATATGTATATCACATCACACACACACACATGTGTGTGTGTATATTAAATCCTGTTATTTTTCTTGCAATGATTATTCACTAAAGGGGCTATTCCTTCCAAGTGCCAAAGATCATATGAAAAGTTGAAAAAACCATAGGAAACCCAAACTTGTTGAGGCATACCTGAGAATAAAGTAATTAGAACAACCCTTAGGAGAAGGTCCTGCTTCTATGTGTGTGAGAAGACTGGAAATGGGGGATATGAGAACTTGCAATGCATAAGCAACATAGTTCATGGGCTGCAACAGGGAGGACATTTGAGATTGAAATCAAGACAGTTGGATGTTTGGGGACCATGATGCTGATCTTGGTCAAAGCCAGCCTGGGGCTTCACTGTCTGGAGATATGCCTTGTCAAATTAACTATATGGCCATTGTATTTTGAGTTCAACCTGTACAGACAGGCCTGCCAGGCATAGGCTGCTCAAGCAGATGATGCTAAGGAAGACAAAAATTATCCACTACAAGACTGAGAAGAGAGATGACACCCAGCAGGAATGGCAAGTCAAGTCTGCAGTATCCACAATACAATTGGCTAGCCCTAGGGAAATTGCTTCTTTGAAGTTGGAGAGACATCACCAATGAGCTATCAAATTAGTCCACCAGGGTGGAAAGGATGAAAAAATTTCATTGCTCTAACAGAGGAGGGTAATATTAGAGCTTTACTAAAGGGGCCATGACAATATTGTGATCAAGAGCAGAGACCCTTGAGAACAAAAATGACCAGCATCTCAATTTTCTCCTCCTTTTCTCCCCATCCCCCTTTTGGCCTCTCCCTAGCAAGTGAAAGATGAGTTTAGCCAGGCTAGATAGCAGTTGGAATAATTTTTACTCACCATCAGTATGGGAAATAACAGCAAGCCTGCAGGAATGAGTCCCAGCAACAAGTAATCATTATTGCAAAATCAAATTCTCCCTGCTATCTCTGATATACCTATATGTCACCCCAGAGATGGGGCACATAGTATTATAAATCCAGCACACAAGACATGGGACAGTAGGCTATGGAGCCCTATGTGTATCTAAGGGCTCAACACACCAAGAGAGATATATGATGGTAACTTTCTCCCCATTGCTTTTGCAATAAAATTCCCCCTGAGCTCCAAGAAGAGTTAGGAGTATAATGCAGTTTCAATAAATCAAGACTCAAATTAAAATGGCCAGATATGTAGTGGTATGCTCAGGTGTATGGAGAACATGAAATTTAGTGCTCTGGTAATGGGTGGGAGCAGATTATCTAATTATAGAGGCAAAGAACAAATATTACTTTCTGGGGTAAAAGTTAAATGCTTGAATCCATTAAATCGCCATGCCTCTGCAACTGCTATATTAACATGAAGTAAGGCCCATGTAATAGACTTTGAGTTTTTTTTAGAGAATGAAGTAGACCACTAGAAAGAAAATGTAAATTAAAAAGCTACAGTTAATGATAATTTTAACACTGTACTTGTAATTTAAGTTTGATCTTTGGATGTTGAGGTGATCTCTCTGATAATGGGGTTGTATCTTTTCATCCTCTTTCAATGTTAGCTCTTTAATTTTTCTCAACATATCTTGAAAGGATTCAAGATGATCTTTCAGCAGTTTCAGATCAGTGATCTTGAGTTAAAAGGAACCTGAGAGACCGTCTAGTCCAGCTACCTTATTTTACAAATAAGAAAACTTGGGGTTCGGGAAATGATACACTAGTAGGAAGTGTGACAGGTTAGTTATGAATCCTTATTAAACCATTAATTGTTTCAAAGCATATTTAGAGGCAGTGGGGAATGGTGGGGAGAATACTGAGATTGAAGTAAAGAAGATTGGGTTGAAACCCCACCTCTGACACTTATTAGCTTGTGACTCTGGGCAAGTCAGTTTATATATATGTCTCTGACTGCTCCTTAGGACTTATTTACTAAACCATAGATAGCAGTGATTTGAATTAGGAGAAATTTCCATGCTAGGAATACTACTCATTAGCCAAATCACATATTACCAGATGGTAAGGTTTACTGGGTGAGGATGCATTGTTAGTTGTCCGTCAGCTAGCATTTGTTAAGCATTTACTATATTTCAAGTATAGTGCCTAAGCCTGGGAATAAAAATAAAAATAGAAAGACAGTTCCTGTCCTCACAGAGATTACATTCTAATGGAGGGAGACAACATATAAAAAGAAGCTATAAAGCTGGGAAGGGTATATAAAAGGTAAGGTACAAGAGTAGAGTGGGTAAGAGAAATGGTGGAGGAAGTTCAGACTACCAAAGAAGAAAGAGACATATCTGGCCTGGATGCTTTCTTTTTTTTTTTTAATTTAATTTATTTTATTTTTAGTTTTCAACATTCACTTCCACTAGATTTTGAGTTCCAGATTTTCTCCCTCCCTCTCTCCTTGCCCCCCCATCCCAAGATGGTGTATATTCTGATTACCTCTTCCCCCAAACTGCCCTCCCTTCCATCACACCACACCTTATCTTATTCCTTTCCCCTCTATTTTCCTATAGGGCAAGATAAATTTCCATACCCCATTGCCTATATATCTTATTTCCCATGTACATGTTAAAACAATTTTTAAAATTTGTTTTTAAAACTTTGAGTTCCAAATTCTCTCCCTTCCTCCCTCCCCACCCACCCTCATTGAGAAGGCAAGCAATTTGATATAGGTTATACATGTGTAGTTATGCAAAACACTTCCACAATAGTCATGTTGTGAAAGACTAACTATATTTCCCTCCATCCTATCCCGCCCCCCATTTATTCTATTCCCTTTTTTGACCTTGTCCCTCCTCCAAAGTGTTTGCCTCTGATTACCCCCTCCCCTAATCTGCCCTCCCTTCTATCAGATCCTCCTCTTTTATCCTCTTACCCCTTACTTTCCTATAGGGTAAGGTAGATTTCCATACCCAATTGAGTGTGTCTGTTATTCCTTCCTTAAGCCAATCTGGGTGGGAGTAAGGTTCACTCATTCCCTCTCACCTTCCCCCTCTTTCCCTGTATTGTAAAAGCTTTTACTTGCCTCTTTTAAGTGGGATAATTTACCCCATTCTACCCCTTCCTTTCTCCCTCTTCCAGTATATTCCTCTCTCACCCCTTAATTTTATTTTTTAGATATCATCCCTTCATATTCAACTCATCCTGTGCCCTCTGTATGTGTACCCGAATGCTGAGAAAGGTCTCATCAGTTACAAATATCATCTTTCCATGTAGGAATATAAACAGTTCAACTTTAGTAAGTCCCTTATGATTTCTCTTTCCTGTTTGCCTTTTCATACTTCTCTTGATTCTTGTATTTGAAAGTCAAATTTTCTGTTCAGCTCTGATCTTTTCATCAAGAATGCTTGAAAGTCCTCTATTTCATTGAATATCCATTTTTTCACCCTGAAGGATTATACTCAATTTTGCTGGGTAGGCGATTCTTGGTTTTAATTCTAGCTCCTTTGCAATATCATATTCCAAGTCCTCCAATCCCTCAATGTAGAAGCTGCTAAATTTTGTGTTACTCTGATTGCGTTTCCACAATTCTTGAATATTTTCTCCTTGACCTGGGAACTCTGAAATTTGGCTACAATATTCCTAGGAGTTTTCATTTTGGAATCTCTTTCAAGAGGTGATTGGTGGATTCTTTCAATTTCTATTTTACTCTCTGATTCTAGAATATCAAGGCCAGTTTTCCTTGATAATTTCTTGAAATTAGGCTTTTTTTTTATCATGGCTTTCAGATAGTCCAATAATTTTGAAATTATCTCTCCTGGATCTATTTTCCAGGTCACTTGTTTTTCCAATGAGATATTTCATATTTTTTCTATTTTTTCATTTTTTCAGTTTTGTTTTATAATTTTTTGAATTCTCAAAATGTCATCAGCTGCCATTTGCTCCATTCTAATTTTAAGGAATTATTTTCTTCAGTGAGCTTTTGGAGCTCCTTTTCTATTTGGTAGATTCTGCTTTTTAAGGCATTCTTCTCCTCATTGGCTTTTTGGACCTCTTTTGACATTTGGGTTAGTTTATTTTTTGAGGTGTGATTTTCTTCAGCACTTTTGGGTCTCCTTTAGCAAGCTGTTGACTTGGGTTTTTTTTTTTTTTTGTGAATTGGTGGCAGACCATATTTTTCTTGGAGGCTTTGGATGTAGGAGCTTTGACTTTGTCATCTTTTTCTGTATGTGTTGATCTTCCCTGTCACCAAAGTAAGATTGTATAATGTGATGTTTCTTCCCCACTGTTTGCTCATTTCCCCAGACGATTATATGACTATTTAACTCTTTGTTAAGGTAGGACTCTGCTTCCAGTGTGGAGGCTTCAGGGGTTTTCTGCAGCTGTTTTCAGAGATACTTCTAGGGATCTGTAAATTTTCAGTTTTTCCAAGGTGGTATGAACTAAGAAGAGGTGTTTCCTACTCTCCTGGCTTTGTGCTCTGGTCTGTGAGTGACCACAATCACTCTTTTCTGTCTTGGAACTGTGAGGAGGATTCCCTCTCCACCACCGCCACAAGCTCCACCAAGCCAGTGCTCCTTCTCTCCCCAGGACCACCACAGATCAAAGCATAGGCAAAGCAAGAGAATCCTGCCTCAGTGCTAGCAAAGTGATCCCTGCAATCCCCCCACTGTCTGTGGGCCAAGAGCTTTGGAAGCAGCCATCTCCACTGCCCTGGGGCTGGGGCTGGACCCGGACCATGCTCCTCTCTCACCCAGGTCCAATAGACCTTTCCTACTGACCTTCTAAGTTGTCTTTGGTGTTTTGGGGTTCAGAAGTCTGTAAAGCACCCCAGCTGCCAGAGATTCTGTCCACTGTGGCCTGCTCAGGCCCTGTCTGTGCTGGCACAGCCCACACTGGACTGTGCTTCTCTCCCAGCCCTGTACAACAGACCCTTCTTGTCGACCTTCCAGGTTGTCTTGGCCTAGAAATTTGTTTCACTCTGTCATTTTGTGGGTCTGCTGCTCCAGAATGTTTAGAGTCATTTTTACAGGTATTTGGAGAGGTTTGGGGGAGAGCTCAAGCAAGTCCCTACTTTTACTCCATCATCTTGGCTCTGCCTTTGGATGCTTCCTTTAAATGGAGGTTCTCAAAGAAGCTATCCAATCAGAGAGAGAGGATGCTGGAGTGTAGGGTATGTCTAATGCGTGAATTCAAGGGTTGGAGTGAGGCTTCAGGATAAAGATCTGGGGCATGGTAATCAATCAGTATTTATTAAATACCTCCTACGTGCCAGGCACTGTGCTAAATGCTACAGATACAAAAGAGGCAAAAGACAGTCTAATGAGGGAAATAACATGCAAACAAATATGTATGAAGCAAGCTATATGCAGGATAAATAGGAAATAGCAGAAGGAAGGCACTAAGGAATTAAGAAGGGTTTGGGAAGACTTCCTGTAGAAGGTAGGACTTAAAGGAAGTCAGATCCATAGGCAGAGCAGAGGAGGGAGACAGTGTTCCAGGCATGGGGGGGGTGGGGGGCTGCTAGAGCCCAGAGTCAAGAGATGGAGTGTCATGTTTGCAGAATAGCCAAGAGGCCAGTGTCACTGGATCAAAGAGTATGTGGTGGGAAGTAAAGTGTAAGAAGACTGGAAAAGTAGGAGGGGACTAGGTTATGAAGGGCTTTGAATGCCAAATAGAGCATTTTTTATTTGATCCTGGAGACAATAAGAATTCACTAGAGTTAATTGAGTTGGGGGAGAAGGAAGGGAAGGTTCTATGATCGGACCTTTGCTTAAAGAAAATCATTTTAGTGACTGAATGGAGAATGGATTGGAATGGGGAGAGACCTGAGGCAGTAGAACCCACCAGCAGGCTATTGTAGTAGTTTGGTCTTATGGCGATGAGGGTCTGCACTAGTGATGGCAGGGTTGGAGGAGAGAAGGTGGACCTATTGGAAAGATACTGCAAAGGTGAACTTGACAGGTCTTGGCAACAGATTGGATATGGCAGGTGAGAGATAGTAAGGAATCCAGGATGACTCCTAGGTTTAGAGCCTGAGAGACTGGGAGGAGGGTAATGCCTCCTACACTAATAAGGAAGGTAAGAGGGAGGAGAAGGTTTAGTGGAAAAGTAATGAGTTTTGTTTGGGGCATATTGAGTTTAAAATGTCTACTAGATATCCAGTTTGAGATGTCTGAAAGGCAGTTGTCGATGCAAGACTGGAGGTCAGCAGAGAGTTTAGGGCAGGATAGGTAGATTTTACAATCATCAGCATAGAGATGCTAATTGAATCCATAGGAGCTGATGAGATCATCAAGTAAAGTATTTTAGAGCAAGAAGAGAAAAAGGCTCAGGACAGAACTCTGAGGGATATACATGGTTAGAAGGCATAAACTGGAAGAGGATACAGCAAAAGAGACAAGGAACAGTTAGATATGTAGGGGAACTAGGAGACGGTGGTGTCTAGAAAACCCAAAGGGAAGAGAGTATTAAGGAGGAAAGAGTGATCAACAGTGTCAGAGGCTGAGGGGGGGCGGGGTCAAGTAGAATGAGGACTGAGAAAAGACTATTTCATTTGGCAAATAAGAGATGATTAGCAACTTTGGAGAGAAAGGTTCAATGGAACAAGGTCTGAAACCATTGCGTAAGGGATTAAAAAGGGAATGAGGGGAGAGAAAGTGGAGGTAACTATTGTAGACAGCCTTCTCTGGAGTTTAGTTACAAGGAGCAGAAAAGATATAGTACAATAGTTAGTGGGGACAAAACGATCAAGTGAGGTTTTTTTTTTTTTTCAGGATGGGGAAGACTTAGGCATATTTGTAGACAGTAGAGAAAGAACCAAGGAGAGATTAAAAATAGGTGAAAGAATGGAGATAACGGAAAGGATGGAATGGGGGGATTGCTTAAACAAGTAGAGGGGTCAGCCTTTTGTAATGAATATAGCCACTTCAACATGTAAGACAGGGGTGAAGGAGGAAATAGTGGCAGAAGGCATCTGAGTGACAGAAGATAAGAAAGAGAGGAAAGGGGGACTCACAGTGAATGGTCTCAATTTTTCCCTATAAAATATAAGGCAAGGTTCTCAGCTGAGAGAGTTAAGAGAGGTCTAGAGGACATGCAGGAAAGGTTTAGTGGAGAGTGAGTAGAGAGTCATTGATGTTCATTCAATTCCTATTTACTTTTGGGTATAGCAGGAAAGCTGCTGACTACAGTACTTATGTCTATGTACTTAGTTATAATTAAGTAGCATAGTTAATGGCTATCAATCTGAGGAAACAGGCTTCCAAAGATCTATATATTGGATTGGAACACATCCTCTGTATAGCCAGGAAGGGCAATTCTAAACATGCTCCAACTGTTATGTGTATGTGTATAAGGCATAGTAGACATAAAAGACTGAATGGATGTCCATAGGAGAAGATAGGCCCAAAGGGAAGAAAACTGACAAGTTAATAAAGTTGTGTTTTTGTGAATACTGTTACTCCCATGGAAAGATGCTAAAGTAGAACATTATAGTTTGGTTAAAATCAATGAAAGTATTTTTTTTACAGCTCAGAATCTTGAATTTTATACTAGTCATAGGAAATAACAACTCTGATCAAAGCAAAGGTGCTAACTTAACCAAACACACACTTAACTTTGATGACAGAAAAGTATCCTGAAACACACTTTATGAATTTGCCAGATGTTCTCATCTGATATGGGATTACTGCATACTTCTAATTGTGACACTCTATCCTTGGAGACTTTTAAGCATCTTGTATATAAATATACATGGTTAAAGGACTTTTCTATACTTACTTAACCTCTAATTTTAGTCCCCCCCCCCCAGTATTTTCAATATGCTTTTGAAGCCTGGCAAATATATCATCAGAAATAATAAACATATTATAATAACATCTATGTAGATCTATTAAGTACCATCTATGTGTAAAGTACTGTGAAAGGTACTGGGCATAGAAAGATAAAAAATGACCAAGTGCTTGCCTTCATGGAACTTACGTTCTATTTGGTGTTGGGAGATACAACATGCACAAAAATATATAAATATGAGAGAATGAAAAGGGGGTAAAAGAGAGATCCAGATAAAGATCCAGGAAAATCTGAGGAGGGAGAGGAGCCCAACTTCATTGGAACATTGTTTAGGTTCAGTCACTGAACCCAACAGTAGTATTACTTTTAGGAGTTTAGGAGAGGAAAGAGCAATGAGAATGGCACAAATTGAGGAGGTGGATAGTAGGGGCAGGAGGAGAGTTTCCAGAGAAGGTTATAAGTTAAGTTGTGGCATGTTCATAGAACAATAAAGAGACTGCTCTCTAATTGAAGTAGTCTGAGGGAACATAAGAAGAACTCTACTTATAAATCACTTAGAGGCTTTTAGTTTACTACTCAGATGCAATAGTGTGGTTAGCGGAAGGAACACTGACACCTGGGAATCAAGAGATCTAGATCCTAGTCAAAGACACAGAAAAGTAGTGACTAGCTTAAGGTCACACAGATGGTAAGTGGAAAACCAGGGCACTGCTTTGTTAATTAGAATAGAATTTAAATTATAACAAATACAATACCCATTGCCAGGTTACAGAAATTGTATCTAGAACAAAGAATACAGCTAGGTATTTGATAGTAAATTAGGAAGTTAAAAGTCCTTTGAACCCAGTAGAAAAAGAGGTGAGTTGTTATGTACCCACCACCATGAACAGCTTTCCTTCTCCAATGTTTTTAATCGTTTTGTGTCCCATTGCTAATTTTTGATTATGTTTGGGGTGAAAGGGAACAAAGTTGAAAGGTTCTGTTTGAGATCAAGACAAAAAAAAAAAGTAAATTTAGATGGAGCTCCTCCATTTTTCCTTTTCTTCTCCTTGTTTACAACACAAAAAGCATACAACCAAGTACTGTTGTTATACTTTTATTGCTATCTGCGCAAGAACAGTGAAAACGTTTATTAAATGGATTTAACACATCAAATGAATTGTAACCAGATCAAGATAATACTGTTACTCTTGCCATGTGCTAGCATGTAGAAATAGTTTTGCTATATAGAATCATTCTTTATAAGGGAATTTTGTATTTATTCACTGCCTCATGATACTAAGGTATCATTTTGTACCCTACATCAGTGGTGGCAGTTTTACACTTTTGAATTTAGATGGCAAATTTGATATGGACATCTTTAATCATGTGTGTGGGCTATAGCTTGTGTGTTAATAGTTCTATCTACAACAAAATATTTATCTTTAATCACAAAAGCATGAATCTTCTGAGTGTCAAACTTCATAAATCCTGAAAATCAATATTCATGTTACATATCAGTGTTTCCAAACAGGTACAGCTGCAAAGGACAAAAACATCTCTTTGCACAACTGAGATTTGTCTATTCGCAGTTTTAAAGAGAGCTGCACTCAATAAAATTAATTTTTTTTAAAAAAATTCTGAACTTAAACAAAACCAAGTCAAATAGGCATGTATACAAAGTAGAATAGAAAAAGGATTGTACATGAAACTGCAAATCTCTATTATGTAAAAGTGGCTTTTCCTTTTTAGTATGCATAAATTTTCAATATGTAATTTTCAAAGTTATCCTGCTTGTCAGCATTTCCTTCTGGCCTTCCGTCGGCTCTCTTTTGTGCATTAAAACAAAACAAAAAGCAAGACAAGACACTTCAAAGATCTCCTTTTGTTTCTTTTTCTTTTTAGCTACTCTCTTATTAGCTCCCCCCCACTTCCTTCTAGCTCACTTCTAAACTGAAACAAAAATAGAAAAAAAGAAAAACCAAACCCTTGTAACAAAAACAAAACAAAAAACTTGTAACAAATAGGCATTTTCAAGCAAAACAAATTTCCACATTAGCCAAGTCCAAAAATCTGTTGCATTCTGTACCTTGAGTACACTATCTCTCTGCCTCAAATAAATTACAAAATTAGCGAAACTGAAGTTTTCCCTTTCTGCACACCATTCATACTCAATGGTAATTCTACTCCATTTAGCCCAAATTGGAGCTGCCCAGTGCTCCCCTGTTTCTAACCCTTTCACCCTAGGAAAGTTGGAAACCTGAAAAGATATGATTTTGTTTATTTTCAGTCTGATCCTAATTCTGTAGCATTTAATCTCTTAAGGACTAACTAAATGATAAATGGTCAAAGGATATGAACCAGCAGTTTTCAGATGAAATCAAAGGTATCTATAGTCATATGAAGAAGTACTCTCAGTCATTTTTGATTAGAGAAATGCAAATTAAAATAACTCTGAGGTACCACCTCACATCTATCAGACTGACTAATATAACAAAAAAGGAAAACGATAAATGTTGGAGAGGATGTGGGAAAATTGGGCCAACAATGCCCTATTGGTGGAGCTGTGAACTGATCCCACCCTTCTGTACAACAATTTGGAATTATGCCAATAGGGCTATAAAACTATGCATACCCTTCCTTTGCTCCAGCAATACCACTTCTAGGTCAATAAAAGAGACATTTTAGTAACCAGTTTATTGTATACTTGGAGCATAGTTCCATGGTAAACAAAAAACAATAGGCCATAAGTAGCATTTTCAAAAACTCTTATATAGGACAAAGCAGAATGGATATAATTAGAATTTCTACGGAAGGCAAAGGAGAAGGTAGAGGTTTATATATCAAAGAACCAATAACAGAAGGGGAAGATCTATGTAAGCTAAAATAATAAACTGATCAGCAAATACTGGGTTTAACTGGAATTTGTGGACAGAGCAGGAACTAACCAGATAGCACCAGAACTAGAGTCAATTTCTCAGATTAAGTAAATGGGGGCAATAAAGTTGAGCCCAAAATTATTTTCTTATTAACCTCTTAATTATCTAAGATAAAGTTTGATGTTTCTGATAAATTCTGCAAGCTTAAGCTTGTGATGTAACTTTCTCGAGAAAACTGTGACAATATTAAAATTCTCTTACCACATTTATTATTGCACATTAGTGTTCTATCACATTCATATACTGTAATTTTTCAACCATTCTTCAGTCACCGAGTCTTTGTTTCCCTAGCAGAGGGTAATCAGTTTTTGATTCAGAGGATCTCAGTTCAAATTCCACTTCTGACACTACCCATGTGACCTTGGGCAAGTCACATCAGTTCACTGGGCTTCAATTTCCCCATCTGTAAAAATGAGGGAATTGAATTAAAAGACTTCTGAGGTCCCTTCCAGCCTTTGAACTCTGATCTTTTTGTTTGTGCAACCTTATTTTGGCACTTTTAACCCTTTCCACGTCCTGAATATGTCTTAAAAAATTTGTTTGAGGGTATGTATTGTGTTGGTTGTCTTATTTTCTTCAATTAATTCAGGTATTCTTTAATTCATCTAGCATTATTCTACACAGGTGTATCCTGAACCCAGTTTCTGGAGCTTTTCCCAGGTGCCAAAATTGCTAATTATGGTTGTAGAATTCATTGTTGTGATCATTCCACCCCCAACACTTTCTAGAAGCTGATACTGACTATTCTATTAGGGTGAGCATTCTGACAGAAATTAGCTTACAGTCAAAAACGTTCCTTCTGTTCAAGGCACTTTGAAAGGAATAGGGTTGGAATACTCCAATAAAGGTCCTACTTCTAAGATATATAGAGAGCTAATTCATATTTATAAGAATAAAAGCCATTCCCCAGTGATAAAGGATATGAATAAACAGTTTTCAAAAGATAAAAATCCAAGCCATCTAGAGTTATATGAAAAAATGTTCTAAATCATAATTAATTAGAGAAATGCAAATTAAAACAACTCCTACCTCACAACTATCAGACTGGCAAAGATGACAAGACTGGAAAACAACAAAGGTTGGGGGAGGAGCATTGCTGCAGGAAAAGAGGCAAATTAATGCACTGTTGGTAGAGCTGTCAATTGGTATAGCTATTCTGGATAGGAATTTGGAACTGCACTCAAAATGTCACTATATTGTGCATAACTTTTGACCCAGAAATACCTCAGCAAGGTCTATACTTCAAAGAAATCTAAGAATGAAGAAAATTACCTATATATAGACATTTATGGCAGATATTTTTACAGTGGCAAAGAATTGGAAACTAAGGGAGTGCTATAAATTGGGGAATGGATGAACAATTTATGATATGTGAATATAAAGGAATACTATTGTGCTGCAAGACATGATGAAGGAGACAGTTTCAAAGAATCGTGAGAAGACTTGTATGAATTAACATAGAATGAAATGAGTAGAACCAGAACAATTTTTGTAATAATAATGTTGTAAAGACAAATTTAAAAGGTTTGGGAATTCTAATCAACCTAATGACCAATTGCAATTCCAGAGGATTTAAAATAAAACATGCTCCCCACTTCCTGACAAAGGCAATGAACTCAGAATGCAAATGGAAGCATTTTTTTTTTTCCTTTTGGACATGACTGATGAGGGATTTTGTTTTGCTTTACTATACATGTTTGTTACAGGGTTTTTGCTTCTTTCTCTTTTGGGAAGGGGCTGGCAGGAGGGAAATTATTTAAAAATATAAAATTAATTAAATTAATTTAATTTTTATTAATTAAAAATAAAATTTAATTTGAAAAAATGAAAGTTACAAAATTGCAAAAAAACAAGCATGGCAAAGAAGAGAAATGAGAAGAGAGCCCCACTCCACTCTCTTGCAGAGGTTAAAGGTCCATGAGAGTCATTAAATTTCAGACTTTTTCAATGTATCAATCAGCTTTACTGATTTTATCTTTTTTCCATAAAAATATTATTTATTATATAAGATAGCCCAGAGGAGAGGTACTGGGGGGCATTTTGGTAATGTAAAAACAGAAGATAATCAATAAAGTTTATTTTGGACCTTTCTTTACATCACCAACCCCTTGGTGATCAATTGATATACCATGTATAAACCTTAATACACTACATAAATGTTAGTTTCAGAGGCTGTTGTCATTCGGTTTTTTCTCTTAAAGACCAGCCTTAATCCCAAATCACTCTGGTCCCAGACCAAGCCCTACTTGGTCACTGTGGGGTCCCTAATTGGCTCAGAATGAATGTAAATAACAATTATTTTGGTTTTGGCCAGAAACCCTCTGGGTCTTCCACTCCCAGATCTATTTTTTTTTTAAAGAGGCCATTCTTTATCTCATTTTATTAAGCCTTAATCACTGAATGGGTGTTGCCTCAGTCAAACTAAGACTTGTTAAAGACCTTAGGTTGAAAAGGCCAAGGTCCCCCACTGCATCCATGGCCATCTCCAGTTGTCTTGATCAATATCTGGTCACTGGACCCAGATGGCTCTGGAGGTGAAAGTGAGGCTGGTGACTTTGCACTGCCCTCCTTCCCTTAAATCCAATTCACTTGTATGTCGTGGCATCACTTCCCTGATGTCATGGTCCTCTGAATGAAGGACAGAAAGGAAAATGTTAGCTATTGTTGTTGTTGTTGTATTGGGGGTATATACCTAGGTGAGATCTCAGGGTCAGAGGTTATGGATATTTTAATCACTTTCTTAGCATAATTCTAAAATCCTTTCCAAAATATTTCATACCAATTTACAGCTCCATTAACAGTATATTAGTATGTTTGACTTTCCACAATCCCTATAATGTTGACTGTTTCCATCTTTTGACATGTTTCATATACCATTTTAAAAAATATTACATATCCCCTAGTACTTTTGAAGAGAGGATGGAATTGTGTCTTAAATAAAACCAAGAAAATAAGTCTAGCATTGAGACTCCTCAGCTAGACCCCCACATAAAAAACTTAAAAGTAGGCATTAAGAAGATTCAGTGTCTTAACTTGTAACCTTTGCTGGGAAGCTAATATTTAAACTTCATCAGACCATAAAGCAGTTGCAAAATTGTGAATTAGTCATTTTACATTTCATCTTGCAATGGCACTATCCAACCCTTCCTAGTTTTACTTGTCTGCTGGTAAAATGGGTAAAATTCCTCTTGTTGGTGGCTATCCTCTCCAGTGCAGGCGTTTTCTCTTGCATCAGTCACCTCCACTTTGGGCAACACCTCCACTGCCTTCCTAGTGAACCCTACTGCCACTACACTCTCGGAGCTCTAGACCTTTTAAATTCACAAGGTTACTTCCTGGACACATACATCTCAAGGTTGTTGCTTGGTCATACTCAAGAAAGGATATGCAAGGCAATGGCAGTCATATGTTTATGATTTTATTGAAACAGGAGTTGGGGGGAGGTAGGATTCAATTTCATCTTGAACCCAGAAAGGAAAACTCCCATACCAGGAATTTACCACAGATAGCGTGGTCACAAATGATGATTTAGTTAAAAGACCTAAGAAACTAATCAAGACAATCACTAACTCAGTAATGAAGTAGCACGTAAGATAAATCCACAAAAGTTATCAACATTTCTGTACAGTACTTACAAAAAGAGGAAGAAATGATAGGAGAAATTCCATTCAAAAGAAGTAAAAAATGTATAATATCTTTGGGAGTTAACCCATGAAAATGCCCTTAAGATATATAGGTAGGACTACAAAATACTCTTTAGAGAAATAAAGGATAACAAACAATTTAAGAGAGATTTGTTATTCATGGTTAGGCTAATCAAGTATAATAAAGAAGAACCCATTTAGATTTTTGTACAGACTTAACGCTATGCTAAACTTATCAAAGAGATACATTACAGAACTAGAACACTGACAGCAAAATTCATTTGGAAGGGAAAAAATCCAAGAATTTCAAGGAAAATAATTTTTTAAAGCAGGAAAGAAGGGAGTCTACTATTACTAGATGTCAAGTTTTATTGCATAACAATAATCACCAAAATAATTTGGTACTAGTTAAAAAAAAAACAGAAAAGGAGAGCAAAGGAGCAGACTAGATAAGTAATACCTAAATATAAACAAATATAAGTGGATGAGTTACCCAAGAATACAAACTACTGGGGTAAGGATTCAGAATGCTATACCATATATTGCAATAAGGTCCACATGGATAATTTTATTTAATGCAACAGTCAGTCAATCAGCTAGTCAATAAATATTTATTAAGCACCAGCTAGATATTATGCTATGCGTTGGATACAAAGAAAGATGAGAAACTGTCCCTGCTCTTAAGGAGCTCACAATCTAATGGAGAAGACAACATGCACGTAACTATGTACAAACAAGCTATAACAAGACAAATTAGAAATACTAAAGAGAGAGGCACTAGAATTAAGTGGAATTGGGAACAAACATTTGTTAAAAGCCTAATATGTTCCAAGCACTAGGAATACAAAGACAGAAATGAAACTCAAAGAGCTTACATTATACAACATGCACAGATACAAATATATGAACTTTATAAAGAGCAAATAGAATCACCTAGAGTTATGCTACAAAAAAGATGGAAGACTAGACATTTTCTCTGATCCTCACAACCTTCAAATATTTCTAAAATAGGAATTCTATGCAAAAGACAAAGCCACTTCAGATTTACCTTTAGGATCTAGGCTACTACGAACCCTAATGTTAAAAATCCAATAAATCCAATCTCTAATCCCTAATATTCATTCATCATTCACTCCATCACTGTCCACCACACTTTGGCAGGGCTACAGAAGCCAACCCACAGACTTGCAATAAAACTCACATCTACCTACCCCCTACTCCTCATGTGTCCTAGTGCTACTGAATCAAAAGGCAGAAGCTTGCTTTGGCATGGACTGTAATTCTCTGTATTGCAATAGTGCTAGCAAACTGAGGAAGAGAAAACTGGGCTGGGTTGCCACAGTGTGTATGGATCCACCAGGCCTGCCAGGCACTGGGCCCAGCATCCAGCCAGGGCTGTACCCCCAGAAATCACTTGGGGCAGAAATGAGACCAGTAAAATGTGAATTGCGCAGCATAGGAGAAAGCTGAGACAGCTTTGAATGGAACCAACATCAAAGAGGAAAAAGTAAAAAAGTGAGCAATATGGGGATATATGGGGAAAAGAAGCCCCTGAAATTACCTAAGATCTGAGGAGGAATAAAACTCAATTAAAGACTTTGAAGATAAGCAGATAAACCAACAGGTAAGATAATGATTATAGAAGGGAATTTGGCCTCCAGATTAACTGAGTCCAAACATCTACAATTAAATATTAACAAGACAAAGGAAAATTAATCAACACCAGGTGAGACAGAGGACCATGTGTATTACCAAGTCAGCATGGAAGTACAGCAGGATATCCCTGAGTGATTTAAAAGAGAAATGAGAATTGTGAAAGCAAAATTTATGGTCTGCACAGTGGAAAAAACTTGAATCCATCATTGTGAGTTTCACCAAAGAAACAAAACTGAGAATAACTGAATGGTAATGAAAATACATAGAAATGAAAGACAATCTAGAAGAAGAAAAGAGAAAAGCAATGAAGTGTTAAAAAAAATCACCATAAAATCAAAGCATATTGATCTTGAAGAGAGGATACAAAGAGACAACTTAAGGATTATAGGTCTCCCACAAAAATATGACAAATCAAAATACTTGAGCACCATAATGCAAGAAATAATACAAGAAAATTGCTCCAAACTTCTAAACACAGAAAATAAAGCACCAAATGAAAGAATCCACAGGTTGCCTCTATGAAAAAACAAACAAAAAATGCTGCAAACTCTAAGACATACATTAATTAAATTCACTATCTAAGGACAAACAACAAATTCTTCAAGTGACCTTCAAATCTAAAGGAAAGGAAATTTGTATAACATGACACTATTTTGCACCCACCACACACTGCAGGAAGGAATAGAATAATGTGTTCCAAAGAACAAAATATCTCAGTACACAACCCAAGGTGACATACTCTACAAATCTGAGTCTAACAACGAAAAAAAATGAAAGTTCAACGAAAAAGAGGCATTCAACACAGTACTAGAAAGAGAAACAAGTCTTGAACAAATTATTTGTTTTGCAAATATTCTAGATTACAGAAATACAAGAAAAGTAAACAAATATGGCAACCAAGGAAAATAACAAAAAGTAAGAGAGATCATTAAGAGATTTCTTTCTAAAAGTACAAAAAGAAACAAGGGTGATGGCAGAAGGTAAACAGAAGTGTTGGTGGAGAAGCAGGCCTGAAAAATCACAAATTCAATCTCCCAGCACCCGGCATATAGACGTCAGTGTTTTTGAGGGAATAAATTACAGAATGGGAAGGTACATATAAGGGGTGAAAGGAAGAAGATGGACAGGAATATGTGACATAACATAATCAAGTCAAAAGGTGAAAATGACAACTCCTGTATTTTCTCAAGAAGAAGAAAGCCTATAAGGAGAATTGGTGAGGAGGCAAAAAGAGGGATTGAAACAGGAAGAAAGCAAGGAGAAAATCTTTTCAATGGTGGGGAGGGGTATGACTGATGAACACTGCCATGGAGGAGAGTAATATTCTATAAAGGGATATGAGGACCTTATAATAGGTTTAATCTGCAGGGACTTGCTTCTTAGACCATTCATTCTGCCTCTGGAGAATGGGGATCAGAATGGGGGGACAGGAGCTGCCTTTTCTCAATTTTTATCTTCTCTGACTCTGCTGCTTTTGCCATTGTTAATCACTTTCTTTTCTTTGATACTCTCTTCTTTCTAGATTTTTATGACATGATTCTCTCCTGGTTCTCCTCTCCACCTGATCTCTCCTTTGTTGGATTTTTATCCAAGCCTGGTAACTGTGGGGATCTTTCAGGACTTGGTCCTGGACCCTTTTCTCTCTGTATACTATTTCAATTAGTAATCTCATCAGTTCCTATGGATTCGGTTATTTCTATGCTGATGATTTTCAACTCCACCTATTTATCAACTGCTGACTTCCATTTCCTTTCTGCTAACTGCCAGTTAGATATCTTGAACTGCATGTCCAGTAGACATCTTAAACTCAACATGTCCAAAACTGAATTGTCTTTCCTCTAAACTTCCCTTTCTTCCTAATTACTGCTAAGGATACCACCATCCTCCCACTTGCCAATGCTCAAAACCTAGATGCCAATCTTGACTCCTCTCACCACCTCCCTGTTATATCCAATGTTGCCAAGTCCTGCCAATTTTAGCTTTATACCATCTTTCAAATATGCCCCTTTCTCTCCTCTGAAACTGCCACCATGCTAAAGCAGCTGTTATCATCTCATGCCTAAACTACTGTAATAGCCTGCTGGTTGGTTTTTCCCCACTTCAGTCTGTCTTTCCACTCAGTTGCCAAAGCAGTATCCCTGAAGCGTGGATCTGGTCATATCACTCTTCCCTCCCTTACTCAATAAACTCCTGTCGCTCCCCATACCTTCAGGATTAAAAATAAAATCCTTTTTGACATTTAAAGTCCTTTATAATCTGTCCTTGTACCACTTGTTTACCTTGTACTAACTTTGTATTGTTTGTTGTAAAGGATGTTTGTTTGTACCCTTCCCCCTTTGGGGGACTCTTTTGGGTAAGGAAGAGAACAGAATACATTGGGAAATGAAGGTGGTATAAAAACAAAAGAAATCAGTAAGAATTTTTTTTTTAAGAAAAAGATTAATCTTCCTTAAGCACAGATTTGTTTCTCTAACTTTAATTCTTGATGTCTTCTAATGGCTCTGTACTATACTTATGCGAAAAAGTTTCAACATCTAAGCTTGGCATTTAAAGTCCCACAAACTAGTGACTTCTTACCTTTCTGGCCTCATTTCTCATATTATTCACCAAATCAAACTGGACTATTCAAGGTCCCCTCTATGTGCCCCAAGCATTTTCTACCTCTGTGCTTTTGCTGATCTATAAAGTGAAGGAGTTGAATTAAATATCCTTCTAACTCTTAATTCAATGACAGTAGGCTCTCCACCTGTTGCAATTCTACCCATCATTTAAAAGACCAGTTCAAATACCACCTTCTTTATGTAACTCCATCCTACTCCTACATCCTAACATCCTATTCCACCTGATGCCCTGTCATATAAAGGCTTCCCCTTAATTAGACCTCACATAGTATTTTGTACCTGTTACCATTGTTTTAGAGTTGTATGTTTCTCTCCTATGTTATAAGTTGTATATTTCTCCACTATGTTATAAGCTCCATGAAGTGAATTGTTTTAGCTAATTTGCCTAACCCGGCATAATGTTCAACACATATTAAACATCTAATATTTGTTGACTATTGCTGAATACAGCTAGGCATAGATACATTGAAACATATTACTTTTCTTTTGCTAGATTTCATGAAAATTATTATTTTACATATGAACTTGATTCATTTTTATATTAATCATTGGTAAGTGGGCATAAGCACTAAACCAGTGCCAAGATTTAAGTTAAATCAAATGAGGTTAACTTGACTTACATTAGAAGAATGTAGTGGTGATGAACTGGGAGATATAAAACACCTCATGCCTTTTAGTACTTTTTAGCTAATAAAATATCTTAAAAGTTTTGAGAATTTCCTTTTGTAAAGGCTAGATGTATTAGGTATTATTTTTTCATGTATTATATTTTAAAACATAACTAAAACAGGCATTCTTCATCTTTCTAGCCAGAAGCTGCTAATATTAAGCCTTAGATGCTGGAGCAGGAATTTAACCTTTTTTGTGTCATGGACTCTTTTGGCAATCTGGTGAAGTGAATGGACCTCTTCTTAGGAAATGTTCTAAAATTCATAAAATGAAACACACAGGATTACCAAAGAAACCATTTATATTGAAATAATTATCGAAATATTACAATACAAGTTGGTGGATCCCAGATTAACTTTTGATTTAGAGCTTCTAGCCTTGGTTAACTTCAGGAGTAGGTACTTTCAAGTTTGATCACATTGTCTGAAACACAGAAAACACTGGACAAAGAATGAAATCTGGCAGCAGCCAATAAACACCTCATTCTAGTGTAATGGGATCAAGGTTGGAAATTAAAGGGAAAACTAGGGGGTAGAGGAGAGTTTCTTAAAGTCTGAAAGGACAAGAAAATAGTGGAGGCTTAAGAGGTTTCATCCTGTCCATTAAATTAGGGGATAGCTGTCCATCCTGTCCATTAAATTAGGGGATAGTTCATTCATCCTGTTCATTAAATAAAAAAATATCACTAGGTCAGTATGATTCCATGTACTAATGACTTAACTTTCTGAGAATGCAGCTCATGTTTACACAATTTTATTTAGTAAAAGGTATGCCTGTTTTATCTAAAACCAAACATTTTATCAGGGCTAGTAAAAGTTGGGTCATCTATAACTTTACTGGCATTTATATAACAGATGACCAGGATGAACCGCAGGACAGTGAAATCCCTTCTAAATCATTTTAGATTTAATTCTAGTTAGTATAGTTTATGTTGCTAGTACCCTAAGCCTTTGAAAATCTATATGGGGGTCCTCTATTTCAAAATTAGAAGCACCATTCCCCAAAGAAATGTTAAATGATGGTTGGGCACCACAAACATATTTTAATCTGTTTAATTTATTAAAGTTTTACTAAATACAAAGCATGGTATAACTCCCTAATAAAACTAAATTAGGTATTTATTTCAAAGTTACAAAATTTTTAAAGTAACCAAAATTATATTCCTCGGTGTTACTTTATAAAAGTGTGTGTGTGTGTGTGTGTGTGTGTGTGTGTGTGTGTGTGAAGCTTAGGAACCATGACAAGGATTATGAGAAGAATGTGTGATTGAGGATGTGTCAATGTTACAGATGGAGACAAAGAAAATTAAAACATGGTCTCTTGTCCACATGGAGCTCATAACTTGTGCAAATAGAGGGAAAGAGGAGGGAGATACGACATCTGTATCTGTACATCTCTGTGACAGAGAAGAGAAATACTAAGTGATATGAGATGTCTAAAGAATTAAATAATTTCTGGCTGCTGAGGAGAATCAGAGTAAACTTCATAGAGGTGAGTATTAGAAATGGGCCTTAAAGCAAGTCTTTCAATAGACAACAGATATGTGTTTCAATTGGTCAGGACTGGGAATCATTGGAGAGGAGGGAGAATCTGGTGGGGAGGACAGTTAGGAAATGAGCTCAGGTGGGTGATAATAAGGGTCTTTACCTAGATGGTGGCATAAAGAAAGGAGTGGATAAAACCAAGGAAAACTGCATAAGTGAAATGAACAAATCAAGTGCCAAGGATAGCCAATTTATAATGTAGCCTAAATATATACACTATCAAGAGCAGCAGAGAATCTAAACACAACTTATAACAATGTTTCTAGGGAAATGCATTTCAATTTGGGGAATGGGTGAAACAATCGAATTTAGCTGGTTGCAACCCTATGAGTGGGAGGAGAGGTTTTTCTTCTGAGTTAAAAACATCACTTCCTCAATTTGGGGTACAGATGGTTGGAAGTTATACAGTGAAAAAGTGAGTGTGGTGGGGCAGAAAATTGAAGACTGGGCACCAATATTTGTTGTGACCATAATGTAATAAGACTTCAGTTTCTGGTTTAAATGTCATTTTAGAAAATTCAACGTTCCAGATTAGGGGTTCTTAACTCATGGTACATGGACCTAAAGAGATTAGAGCCAGGCTGTCCAACCTTAGGTTTTTATTGAAACAACAGACAATACATTTTGATTTGCCACTTTAGTGAGAGCTTTGTGGTAGCTCAGCTTCCTTTACTAAAGCATTTATGTAAATCTCTATGCTTGTAGGTGGGTGCATAAATAGCACTGCAGGCCAGCCCAGCTGAATGCGCCTGCCTTCAGGCTGTATTTTGGACAGCCCTGGATTGGAGGATTGATTTTCGGGGAGGGGGCTTGTTTCAACAATCTGGCTAGTAGCTGTTGTGTAAGACCAACACAACCCCAACAACAAGCACTCGGCAAAAGCACAAGTTCTTTTGATCTGCTTAACTAAGGAAAGCTACGTGAAGGGGTTGAGAAGCTTACTTTAATTCAGCGTACAAATATCATTCACTTAGTTCAGCACCCTGAACTTCGGCACAAATACAAACAAATTACAAACATCAACAGGCAGATCTTGTCTGATTCAAATCCCAATACTTAGTTACCAGAGTTTAACAAAGTCTCAGCATCCGGGTTTACAAGCTGGAGGGCCCTTAGCTACAGCTGCCCGTAGTCTGCATCAGCACACCAGCACGAGTGAGAGCCCTGAGCAAATGGCTCTGTCTTCTCTTCTTATCATCATCAAATCATCTGAATGACCAGAACTTAGGCTGCTATGATTGGCTCTTGAGTTAGCCCCTCCCCTTCGGACCCTGGGAGATTCACATCCACATAGGTTAGGTTAACACCTAATAGGGGTTAGAGCCTGGGGCTTAGCACTTAGTAAGACTCAATGAAATACACTGAATTATTCAAAAGAAACAAAGCCAAACTCTTCAAGGGCACTTGTTGAACTAAGTGCTAAGAGCCCATTTTGCTTACCAACACAGGGCTGTAAAGTTGGGTAAGGAAAAAACTACATCCTTATTTTGACTAACCTCTAAATGAAATCTATTATTTCCTTCAATTATCCTGCAAAGGAATTGATATACTTCATCAGACTGCTAAGGGGGTCTATGAGAGAAAAAAGATTAAGAATTCCCATTCTAGATAGTTAGCAGCAATACAATTGAAGGATCATTAGGAATTCTATCATGATATCTCTTGAATACTTCTCATATTATTGTAACAGTAGTCAAAACATTAAGTAACACTGAACAAGAGCCCAAATGCCACTATTTTGAAAAGGAGACTTTCTGTTAATATAGGTTCAGATATATAGACATGTACTGATGACCTCCTTTTGTATTTCTGTTATACCAACTTAAGAAGTACACACAAGTGATGTGACTTGGTTGAGAAAATTCAGTATTCATTATATCTTAAATCAGGGCTGTCCAAAATACGGCCGGCCACATGCAGCCCACAGTGTAATTTTATGCGGCCCATCTGTGGGTTTTAATTTTCAAGAGCAAAAAAATAAAATAATAATTTGCATGGGATGTGTATTAAATTTTTTAATTCCGACACTAATAAATAATCTCATTGATGTTAATTTTCTTTGGTGTTTGTAAGCAGTATAAGGAACGGAACATATCACACGGAATTTTCAACGGATCTGTGGGACGCATTCGGTCTGTATGTTGCATACTAGTCAGTATGCACCTACATTTATACTGTTGTGTTGTTCCTTTGTTGTTTTGTGTTTTTGGTGCCTTCGCCTGCGTATTGATGATGCACGGTTCACCCACTTTCTATTAGTGTACTGTATTTTTTTATTCTGGGTACCGCCCTCGAATAATTATTTTATTTTAATGCGGCCCTAAGATAACCTAAGGTTGGAGAGCCCTGTCCTAAATCAGTGAGGAACCTCCTGGTATTAGCCTTCTCTCTTTACTCATTGCATTTTATTGAACGCAACAACAAAAAAAATCCATTGACTCAAGAGAATATATATCACTCCACTTCCCCTAAGGGCAATTCAGTTCTTAATTTCACCCCAATGAATACTGACTGCAGAAAAGAAACAAAAAAGACTTTTTCAACCATATTTACTACATCACATAAATATTTTCAAACAAATAAATCTCTTCCCTTTTGCTATCCTTGGCACAATTTATTAAAGTTTTATAGTAAACAAACTAGTGTAAACATTCATGGATAAAAAAAATGAAATTTTAAATATGGTACAGAGGTCAATAAATAGCTAAACAGGAGCAAATACTAAAATCACTGTAGATTTTTTTTACACTAAGATTGAGTCACTGATTTGAACTTTGTCAAAATAAATTTCACCTACAAAACAAAGCAATTTAGAACTCAATTTTGATTCAAATTTTTAAAAACTACAGTTGCATTTTTACATTAAAAAGCTGCAAAGTAAACTCTAAAGAATAAACTAAAAATTTAGACATACTTTTACACATTATCAAAAGTTCTTCTAGCCTGCAAAGGACTGGATATTTAAGTTAATTACAAGGTCCAGAATTCCATTTCCTTTAAGCAATTTTCAGTTACTCTTCTGTATGGCATGGAAATCTTCATGATATTCTAATGAGTATTAGTATAAAGTCTGTTCTTGATAAAAACAACACTAGACAGATGTTGCCTGATGCCTGGATAATGCTGAATGTGAGAAAACCAGCGAGACATATTCATATATTTCTCCTTTTCTTGAAAAGTAAGGTCAACCTAAAACCAAACAGACATTACATAAGCTCAGTTAATTTTAGAGTAAGAGACAGAAAGCTGCAAAGACCTGTTCTCTGAGGCCACCACTGAGAGCATGGGCTTTCTTTTTCTTGTTCAGTTCAAAGCCAAAGTCTGATGCAAGGAGGCTCATCAACTGCCAGCTTGTATCAAAGTCATGTCCTGAGATGATCTGGAAGCTCTAAGAGCTCTTGGAAGAGGTGAGATTCCCGAGGAAAAGGGAGCTCACGAAGGACCAGGACACAATTGATTTCCCCGGTGTTTCTGGCAAACTTAATATAAGCAGGTTAAACTCCGAAAATATTATCTAACAAGAGAGTAAAGTACAACAATCCAGAGAGAAATGTTCACTTCAATTAAAGTCAACAGTTTGCCATAGCACTCAACTCAGAAGAAACTGGTGTTGGAACCAGTTGTTAATGTCAAATGAAAGATGCTAAATGATAGAACAAACTATTTCTAGCAGTGAAGAACTCAAATTAAAGTACAATTGAATACATTTTATCAAATAGGACAAGAATATTGCAGTTTTTTTCTCCTTTTCTAAATAAGATTGTAAGGATTGAAAGAATTCTTAATAATTTTCTTTTATCTCTGGGAACTAACACAGTGTAACACAGAAGGCAATTAACATTTTGAATTGAAAAATGCTTCTGAATCTGATTCAAATAGACTCATGCAATAAAAAGTGGGACGGGGAGATAGTTGTGGGTGCAAACCCTTGTTATTTTAAAGCAGCATGGCTAAGTAAGTACTGAGTTCAAATTCAAACAAGGGACTTTGAGGGTTTTCCTTGAGAAAATGTTTGAGTTAATCTTTATGAGTTATAAGGTTGGGTAAAGACAGAAAGGCAGTAACTCACAAACCACAAGCATGAGGGGCAGAGCTAGTTTCCTCCCACAGTTTAATCAACAAACATTTGATTCACTAGTACCATCTGTGGAAATATGAAATTTGGTATCCTGTCTGAAGAATCAGATAAACAAAATGTTCTCCAAGAACGGTGTAAACATGGGCAATACCGTGTGTAGCTAATAGCATATTCTTGGTTCCACAACTAACTGGTAAGATTGAAGCACATTTCAAAGGTCCTTTCTATTGGCTATCAGTCTTCATTTTTAAAGAAAGAGAAAACAAAACGAATTTGAGGCTCATGGAAGTCCTCTCTTCTTATAGGGCTTCAAAAGCAAAGCTACAAAAGATTTCTCCACCTGTTTGTGCCAGTAGAATTATACACAGCAAACTACACTTGCTAAGAATTTTTTTATAAAATGCAATTATTTCTCTCTCTCTTTTTATTTTTTTTGCTTTTTGGCAGGGCAATTGGGGTTAAGTGACTTGCCCAAGGTCACACAGTACATATGTCAAGTGTCTGAGGCTGGATCTGAACTCAGGGCCTCCTGACTCCAGGGCCACTGCTCTACTCACTTCACCACCTCGCTGCTCCTAAAATGTAATTCTCAATAAGAGTTAACAGACTAAATTCATGATTACATAGATATTAGTTAAGTGTTATTCCTAACTCAGTTATAGATTATCAAATAACAGGCTGCCTTTTACTTTTCTATTGAGTGTTACAAAATCCCTCACACATTGTAGGTTACAAGATTGTTAAATATTGAAATGTGATTGTAAAATCTCTCATATATGAACTCACCTAGGAACTGAAAAGCAGAACTACGGGAAAATTTGGAAAACTTTTCCTGATTTTTGGTTTTCCATGTGCAGATGCACATTGAGTAGTGAAATTGTGTTTAGAAAGGCTTCTTAACTTCCAAAAAAGGGATGTAAAATTAAAATTGATATTTATTTCAGCAATTTAGCAGTTCTGGCAGATAGAACTATCTCTAAGTTTCAACCAAACTTGAATCTGACAATATGTTTAATAGGCCAGGTGTTTAAATGATTCCCCAAATTTGGCCAGTTAACTTACAATTTAGAGTTCTCTAGTGTCTTTTAGAAGAGGTTTAACATATTTTTTGACCTCTACTCACTTTCCTACACCTTATTTTGAATAAAATTTTCTAGTGAAGTTGATACTCAGTGACAAATGCTATTCAGAATGTTTTCCCAAAAAAATGAGTAAGAACAAACGTTACAATTAATCATCAACAAAACACTGTAAAGAAAAATAAGTCAGTTTCCTTTTTCTTTAGCTATTCTGTAATCAAAAGCTATTCTTTGGATTGGACTTGAACATTAAACTAAAGAGAGTTGCCAAAGTATTTTCTAAAGAGAAAACTTGGTTGATAAACCATACATTCAGAATACGAGTCACAGGAAATGTCACTGTTGCCTGACACTTAACAACCAAGTGGAAACAAATCTTAACATTACTGAGCAAAATCAAGGTAGCAAGCTCTCACACCAATCAGCTTGTCCCAAGATAAAAATTTCATATATTGGGTCTCAAGAGTAAAGGTTACAAACAGACCTGAAGTACCAAAAAAAATTTCAGAAAGGCTTTTGCTGCCACTTCTCTTTTGTTTTTCTGGTTTGATTTATCTGCTTGTCCCATGAATCTGAGAAAAGTGAACATTGCGATGGACCATAATTTGTTCTCCTATTAATGTCTGTTATATAGACATTAAACAGGAGGTTACTGTAAATAAGATATTTAGCTGAGTCCAATTTTAAACACATGAAAACCTACAACTTTCTTAATGGGATTCCCTGGGCTTTCACCTTAGAACAACAGTTTTATACTTTGTCTTTTTAGCAGGATTAGTTTTTAATAGTAAATTTAATCTATTGTTTTTAATTACCATTTCATCATTGTTATTTGACTGTAAGCCAACATGTCTATATATGATAACTTGGCAGGCTGCTCCTAATCCTTCCATGTTATTTACAACAGCACCCTGCAATTATTTTCAACTTTAAAGGCGCTAAGATTGTAATCTTATTTACCATTTTCCCACAAATGTGAAAAAAAAAATCTTCAAATGACCACATTAGGATGAAATGCTATCTGGCTTCTTATATGAGCTTGTATGGTCTTTGCTACACTCTGCTATGGCTTTTATGGGTAGTGCTCCTGGATTCTTTTTACAGATTCTCTCTTAAAAGTCTATATACTTATTTCTGTTCTAAGTTCCAATCCAAATTTTAGTCAATCTTGTATTGTTATAAAGGGTAGGAATTATCTTTCCACCTGGATCACCAGCTACCTGATACTACTTCACTGCAAGAAGTAACATTTCTTTCTTCTGATTGGAAAAGATAATGTTTCATCCTAGCAAATGTGTCTTTCTAAAAATATTTCTGCCTTCTGACTAGTCAAGTGGAATGAAAAAGATTTAGAAGAGAAGGGAATTAAAAGCCTGTAGGGAATTTCTTCAGCCTCGCTAGAAGAGGACAGTGATCGGAATGATTCTACAACCTGAAGTACTTATAGTCATAGCTGCGAGGTTTATTTGGTGTTTTGCCACTGGGTCTCCCTTTTTTGCTTAGGTTGGAAGTGCAGTGGTTACTTACAGGACAGTAACTGATAGACAAGTTTGGCCCAGTAGTCATTTGTGACTTGATTCAGTTTACCTTTACTCAAGCAGCCTACTACTGGGCAATAGGGAGTGGGCCCACACTGTCTCTCCACCCCAAAGGACTCACTATATTGGTGACAGCTGATCTGCTTTAGCTCACTGCAGCTCAGAAGCTCCTCACCTCAAGGGATCCAACAGCCTCAGGGATAACAAGTGTGTACCACTATTCCCATCTGTAAGGGCTTCTGCTATCAAACTGACCTGAATGTGAAATTCCCCTTTCTGATCAAAATTGTCTATCCTTCCACTTCTTACTCCTCACTCTTCTCAAATCTAAGGGTTAGGCTCATAGCCCTTGACTGCTTATCCACTGGGCAACTGGCTTTTGTTTTTGTATCCCCCAACATTTGGCATGGTACATGGTATGCCTTTGATAAGTGCTTGTTGATTCACTGACTTGTTTTGTTTGGTGCTAGCAGGTAGAACAAGGAAGGAGCAATAGGCAGATGAAGGAAAGAGGTAAATTTAGCCTTGATATCAGGAAAAACTTTCTAACAATTAGACTTGCCCAAAACTGTAATGGGTGACCTCCCATTCTTGGAGGTCTTCAGACAGAGGCTGATAACTGATTACTTGATGGATTTGTAGCGAATCAGTCAATAAGCATTTATTAAGCACCTACTAAAGTAAGAGGCACTCGCTAAGTGTTGGGGATACTCTGCCCCAAACTTGCCACTACTGCCCATCCCATAACTTTTTACTGGCTCAGTGACACCACACGCAATCTCATGGTTCTCCTCTTTTCTCCCTAACCATTCCCTTTCTCTTTTTCTCTCTTCATTTTCATCTTCCTCCTTCCTCTTAAAGAAAGGGGTGCCCCTAAGATTCTGTCCTGGTTCCCTCTCCCTCCCTCCCTTTGCTCTGTGGATGATTATGGCAATAACCTCTGAACTTGTCCTTCTGAGTCCAGTCTATTCCTTTTCACATCATTGTCCGAGTAACGTTCCTAATGCACTGTTATGATTAAAAAAAAGCCTCTGTGGCTTCCCATTTCCTGATTCTAGTAATTCAAGATGCTTTATTAGAAGCTGGCCCCAATTTGCCTTTCCTGCAATTCATCTTTATACTATATTTTAGAGTAAAACAGACATACTCCACCTCATTTTCTTCCTTCCTGCTCCTGTTTCTGTGACTTTGCTCAAATATCATCCATGTTTAGAAGTGATTCCTTCCCACATCGACAGAGGTAGTTAGATGATACAGTGGATACAATGCTGGACCTGAAGTCAGGAAGACCTGAGTTCAAATCCCACATCAGACATCTATGATCTGTGTGATCCTGGACAACTTACTTATTAACTATCTGCCTCAGTTTCTTTAGCTGTAAAATGGGGATGACAATAGCACCTATCACACAGAGCTGTTGTAAAGACCCAATGTGATAATATTTGTAAAATGCTTAGCATAGTGCCTGGTACATAGTAGGTGCTTAATAAATCCTTGTTCCTTTCCTTTTCCCCACTGTAGTCTTTCCCTTTCTTTAAGGTCCAACTAAGGAACCACCTCTCTCACTTCTGTAGCAAATGTGTCAGATCTACATTTGCACTGCCAGTACCTCACAGTACTTCAGGATAAGTATTTAATACATGTTCAATTGAAACTATGGTTATTATTGGAAATCTTTATTTTCTTTAGAACTAAACAAATTAAATTATACAAGAATAGTTAGGGATTTATATAGTGCCTTAATATTTGCAAAACACTCTATAAATATTATTTCACTTTATCCTCACAGCTACCTTGGGAAGTAGGTGTTACTATTATCCCCATTTTACAGATGAGGAAACTAATGTTGAAAGAGTGACTTGCCTGGGATCACAAAGCGATTAACTGCTGGAGGCAGGATTTGAATTCAGCTCTTCTTGACTCCACGTCCAGCCCTCTAAGATGCCTCAAATATAATCAAAGTTCCTAATTTTATAAATGATGGAGCAAAGGACCAGAGAAGTTAAATGACTCATTTGTGGTCACATAACTTTTGAGCAGCAGGTCCAGGCCTAGAAATCAGTTTCCTGACTCCTGGGTTAAGACTATGTCTACCATACCATGCTATGACCCCCTGTAATGGTAATGTAAATTTGAAGATCTTTCCCACCCATTAATGGGCCCAGGCTTATGTCACAGGAAACCTAAGTCATGTGGCAGGAGGAGCTTGCTGAACAAGTGGAATAGGAAAGGGTGGAGCAGAAAAAGCTCAGGGCGAGTTAGAGCTGAGGGAAGAGGACACAGGCAAAGAGAGAGCTAGGATTTGTGAGTGTCTGTGGGAAGGCCCCAGCAGGGGGAAGGCTAATGGGATGGCCAGGCTCCCTGCTGTGACACTGTGTCTTATGAAGTGGGCTTACTGGTTCTGGGATTTGGCTGCTGCTTGAATGGACTGGATTTACTGGCTTTGGGATTTGGTTCTCTGGTGTCTGAATAAATGTTTTACTTCTTCTACCTTTTATATGAAGAGTCTTTTATATTTTGCAAAACAGTAATTACACAGGCAACTATCATCAATGTTGTGATTACTGCCTTGCTGATATACCTTTCAAAAGAAGTATTCTACTCAAGGGGAGGCAGAATAGTAATCAGGGTTAGAGTAATCGAGGATTGATAAGTTAAGCATTAATGAGGTGAAGAAGGTCCTAAAACATATGTAGGTATTTGTATTTCTTTAAATCTTACTCTGATGTGCCTTGTATTTTAACATAATTAGTACCAATCAAGAATAATTAGGTTTAACTCTAAGAGTTACATTTTAATTTTTTTATAAATGTGTAATTACATAAGAAAGTATCCTAAGCTCTTATCTTCTTATTTATTCTTCAAACTAATCACTTTTATTATTCCTAATCTACATAAAATGGTCCTTAAACTATTATCACAGATGATATTAAGTACAAATTTGCCACTAATATAAGGCATGAACTACAAAAATCTCAGCTATACTAAAACATAATTTTATAAAGTGGCTTTGGCAAACAGTCACAAAATGGTAGTACTTGTTTCTAACAGAGTCCACCTTACGGAATTCCATCAAGGTGAAACACTACAAGATTGTTTACTGCCCAGGGCCCTCCCCCCCAAATCATACAGAAACATTTCAATGGCAAAGTCTTTATCAGCCTCTAAGGCTTTTTCTTTAAAATGAAATGGAAGTTACACAACTTAATTTTAGAGGTAGTTTGGTTAAGAGAGAAGCAATGGTAGACAATAGGCTCTGGTCCTGGCACTTTCTGTGTGACCATGTGACCACTTAACCTCTTCTGAACCCCATCTGCAATGAGGAAAATAATATGTGTACTGTTTATCTCCAAGGATGGTTGTGATGAAACCTTAAAGCTCTGGATTAATATATGAACTTTATTTTAAAGTATAAAGTACTCAGTACACACTCAACCAGGAAAAGGATAAAAAGAATCTTTTCAGTGTGACATTCTCTTCCAATTAAAATCAATTATTGCTCAAGTCTGAGTTTCAATCAGAATGAAGGTTTCTTCAATTCTGAAAAGCTGGCATCTTTATAGTCTCAAACACAATTTTACTGTTTTAAATTCTTAATCCTTATAGCCAAAACTCTAGCCTATTTATCTTGTCTACTACTTAAGGAATTAATTGGGAGCTGTCAACAATGAGACTTCTCTCAGATGCCCAAGATAAAACAATTTTTACAGGTTTCTTCTAGATTCCTTGTTTCTTTCCTCTATTAACATAATGTTTGTTTTGACCATAAATTAGTACTTTTGTTGGTCTGTACACTGTTTCATGTGCTGTTGCTTTCACACTGAGTTTATAATAGCCCTCTGGGAAAAAGTCCATGCCTTACACTTTGTTCCATTGTCTGTCCATCATGCTGGGTAGTTGCTAATACTCAGTAAACTGAATTTTGCTATCACTATAAATCATGAAAATAAATATCAAGGACCTATGACTTTATCAGTAGGGGAACCTTTTACTAATTCAAATTTCTTAATGGACAATCTTAACGAACTGCCTGATGGTGAGATACACTGCCAACACTGCTAGGTCTTTCTAACTCTGTGGCTAGCACTCTAACCACTACACCACTGTCCCTCACTTGTAACTAGTGGGAGAAAACTTGAGTTCACTCAACACTGTATAAGGTACTACTCTAAACACTGATACAAAGATGCAAAATACCTAAGTCCTACTAAAATACTAAGCCCTACCTAAGTTACTTATAGAGCTGGCCAATTATCTGATCTCTCTGTACTAAAATCAACGAACTACTGAATTTTAGAGTTCCACTCCTCACACTGTGGATTTCTCCATGCCAACGTCAGCAACCACCCTGTACAAAAGATGACAACTCTTCTGACTGGTGAGTCCCTATCCCAGACCTACATTCAATGAAGCAGCTAAGCCAAGATCACTTTGCTCCTGGCACATAGTGCCTAATAAGGAAAATGAAGCCTCAAAGAAATAATCGATGAATTAAGCTCACATAGCTAGTTTCTGCAGAGCTGGGACTAAAATTAGGATACTGCACTTTTAAAAGGTACATAAATCTGAACTCTTTTGTTCCAAGTAGTGACAAGCACTGCAAGGAGATTAAGTTCACAAAGTACAGTAATTATTAGCCTTATACCTTGATCAAGATACTCACTGAGCCTCAGTTTCCCCATGTGTAAAGTGGGGCTATCATCACCCTTGCCTACTTACATATGTTCATGAGGAGCATATGAGATAAAGTGGAAGAAAACATTTCTAAGTGTATGGTTTAAGGCTCTACACAAATGGTATCATCTTCTCCATAAATGTAACTTTTTTCTTTTTTTTTTTTTATGGCAGCTGGTGGTATAGTGGATAGAGTACTGGGTCTGGAGTCAGGAAGACTTGAGTTTAACTCTGACATCAGACACTAACTACTGTGTGGCCCTAGGGAAGGCACTTAATCTCTGCCTGCTTCAATTTCTACAAGTGTAAAATGAGGATAATTAGCAACATCTACCTCGAAGGACTGTTGTGAGGATCAAATGAGATGTTTGTGCAAACATTCTCCTTTCATTTTTCTTGCAAAAATTAATCCTGTTGTTACAACAAATTCAACTGACAAATACTAACATTAAAAAAATCATTTCTCATTTCAAAATTATGTTAAGCATTCGAAAAGTTTAGGAAATACTTACTATGAAACGATGAAGTCCATAGTACAATAAAATATCTGCTACAGTAAAATTATTACCAGCAAAGTAGACTTTATCTTCAAGATATGAGTTAAGATCCTAAAAGAAAATATTAACAAATTACCAACAAGAGCAGCAGTCTGACAACACACTGATCACTCTTAATGACTTAGGAAGACCATGTTTTCTAAAATTCAACTTGACATCCATCTTCGACCTTAACAAAAATAGTAGAAATTTGTGAACTGTATGCCCACCAACCTTTTAGTTTTGACTAACTTAAAAAGAAACAGACACTAGCAAATACTTTTAATTTCCCCCTAACACATGAACAAAGTTTATTTTATAAACAAAGGCTCATTAAAAATAATCCAAGGAAAATCTTTCCTGAATGCCCTTATCCATGCCAATGCTATAGACACTGTCAGTAAATGACATGTTGGGTTCCTCCAATAATGCTGATTGCCTTGGTGTGACAGAGGCATATACTCTTGTTCTGTTCCTCGCTAGACACCCATGGCATACTGATCAGTGTTAAAGTGACAACCATGGGAAAAGCTGAAGATCTTTTTATTTCTAGAACTCTTAAAACTCCCAGCTTAAAAAACATGGTTTTACTAGGCATTAAGACTCCCAGTATCACAGAAAAACAGGATCACAGATGGAAATGACCTCAGAAGCTACCTCATCCAACTCCTTCATTTTACAAAAGAAGAAACAAAGGCCCAGTGACTTGCCAAGGGTCATAAAAATAGTGTCTGAGGTGGATTTTGCATTTAGATCTTCTAATGCCAGAACTAGTGCTCTTCGGAAAAGATTTTAAGTATCTTCCCAGAAAAGAAAAATAAATCCCACAAAGTAGAAGATGCATTTATACAACACCCTAATTAAATTTAAGATACTAAAATCAAAATTTGCTTCTCTTTATGTTGCTAATTTCATGTGTTCTGTTCCTTTTGTTAACTTTGTGCCTGAACAAATTCTACATATTTTCAGAGATGTAACAAACTACAAAATATTGACTTCAATTATGGCTTCAGAAAGATAAAGCTTTGGGATTTAAGGCATTTCTATATCTTCATGTGTGATTCCTCTACATTTCTTTTACCTAAAATATCCCTTTGAAATCTAGAACAAGACATTATAAATATGAAGAGAAATGTCATTTTTAATGCCTTGCTCCTTTGGGTAAGGAGATGTTTATGCCCTTGATTTTGTCAAGATACTGACAGGATAGAGTTGGGGAAAGGGTTTGGTGGTAATCCATTATCAGACAGCATATAAAAAATCAGTAATAAAAGCTCTTTATAACATTTTATCCAATAGAAGCAAGGCATACAGGACACCCCCAAGGTCAATGAAGACCACAGTATTTTGTGAAAGATCTTCAGTAACAGAAACTACCCATGTAGTTTTCTTTAATCTTGAGAGAAATCTCTAAAAGAAACCCTTGAGAAATTTGTAGCCTATTTGTACAACATTTCTAAAAAGTACATTAATATGTTGTCATTACACTTGCTATTCTGTGATACTGGGAGTTTTAATGCCTAGTGAAAACTACCCACATTTTGTGTATAAGCTTTTAACAGAGGAGGGTCTACATAATACCTGTAGAAGGTACATTGTGATATAATGTACTTTTTTCAGATATAAAAACTACCTCAAGATTAGTAGGGTATATGCTTTGGGTGGGTTTTAAAGGAGTATTCAAATAACAAACAGTAGTGATATCATTGTTATCATCATAATATAGCAAAAGCTAGTATTTATGTATTGCTTACTATATGCTAAATGCCTCACAAATATTGTCTCCCAATAACCCTGGGAGGTAGATGCTATTATTATCCCTATCTTTCAGCTAAGGAACTGAAGTACATGTGATTTGTACAGTCACACAGCTGTTAAGCATCTGAGGTCAGGTCCTCCTGACTAGAGGTCCAGGGCTCTATCCACTGCACCACCAAGCTGCTTCTAGTTAATGCAGATTAGTAAGTACAGAGCAGTCTATGAATTGAGATGTGTTAAACCTTACATACTTGTACCCAGTTTGACTAATGAAAAGTTGGCTTTTCAGGTTATATACAGTATGCTGAAATATGGGCATAGTAGTAATAAAAAATAAGTTATACATGTATATCCAAGAATATAACATCACCACATGTAAGTGCAAAATATTTTGTATTTCATTTTCAAGAATTAAAAGTCTGCTAATGGAACAAATTCATTATATGCAGAAACAGAGTATACAAGTTTAGAATTTCATTTAAGTATTTTAAAAGGCATTAAATTCAGAAAATGAGGGCACATGACTACTGATTACAAAAAGGATAAATTCCAACGTTAGTCAATAGCCAGCATAAAAGAAAACAAGTGTAACCTGAGTATGTGTGCATGGGGAGATGTATACAGGTATGTTTTGACTCAGCAATACATACCTTTCAGAAGTCTCCTAATCAAACACCATTTCCAGTTTTCACAATGCTTCTATTTAAATGCCTTACTACATAACATTTTGTAAAATGAACAAAACATTTGTGTTTAAAACACAATAGTTAGGATCTTGGTTCATTGATTTTGCCAATATATAAACAGGAACTAATTAGTTGGAAGGGTTATTTCATAGCATTCTCTGTTTCTAAGTTAAACCATGAGTTGTTTAAAAATCCCCATTTATTCTAACGGACAAAGAAATGGTGGATACCTTCAATATACTTCGGATATCTTCCTTGTTGGAGTGTCCATCAATGCGAGTTACTTTGTATTCTAACCACTGCTGAACGAGTGCCTTCTCTTCTGCTGTGTTTCCTAGAAGATGCTCTTTGTTGGCCTGCTTGACCAGATGAGCCGCAATAGTAGCCGAGCCTGTTAAACTTGGCCCATTGTTCGTCTGAAGGACTGGAATCTGAAAGGGAAAATAAAAATCCTTCACATAAACTCCACGAAGTTATTATGACTAAATACTTAATTCTTCCTTTCAAGTACCCAGAAACCGCTGCCATTTAAAGCTAATGATAGTGCTTTGCATAACTTCCTCATTTTGAGCCTCACAACTCTCCAGTATTCATTGTTTTACTCATAAGGAACTGGAGGCATGGAGACACTGGTTTGGTAACTTGCTTGTGGCCACGGTCTAAGCAGGTTTTTCTTGAAGCAAATTTTCCTCATAAATTGAAAAAATATGATAAAAGCATGGAGAAACTAAGTCATTAACATTTTGATAGTGAAACTAAAACCCTAAATTTCATCTCAGTTTCACAAACATTTAAGGGTCTCCAGTACACAAAGTACTGTAGTATGTCGGATACCAAGCTGGGTACAGATCCTACCCTAGGAAAGTCCATAATCTAAAAATGGGGAAAAGACCTGTACGTGAATAAGCATGATACAATGAAGTGTGATAAGTGTGAATGAAAGGTCCAAGATGATAAAAATTAGACATCATTTTAGCTAAGAGGGAAGAAGCTCAGGGAAGGCTTCATGGAGAAAGTGGCCCTTAAGATGGACTTTAAAGAGAGGGACTGAAACAGATGGAAATGGGAAGGTAGGCTGGACTGGGGCTGGCATAAGCAAAAGCATAAAGATGGGAAAGGATAGGACAAGAACATGGAGAAGAGAAGTCAGATGGAACAGAGCTGGAAAGGTAAGCTGTAGCAGAACTGTGGACAGTGTTGAAGCCTAGGAGCAGAACTTTATTTAAAAGCTAATAGGGTAAAGCTAGTAAAGGTTTTTGAGTAGGGGAGTTATATGATTACTTGGGCAGAAGCATTTGGAACCTAGGAAGCCATTAAAATAGTTTAGGAGGGAAGAGATGAGGTCCTAAACTACAGGACTACAGTGAGAACAGGAGGATTGGCTGGATGCAAATACATGCCATGAAGGTGGAATCCTTGATCTCTCTGCAACCCTATATACTCTTTTGAGTATCTCATGAAAGACCTTTATAAAGAAGTCACACTATTATTTTAAGCCCTGTGATTTTATCAGCTTGGGGAAAACAAACTATTGGGCGTAAAGACTTAGCAGTTAAATCCCAGAAAGTTGCTTATGCATACTGATGTGAAGTAATGAAATTATGCTCAAAACAGCTAGTGGTATATGAAGGCGGCTTTTGAACCCAGATCTTTCTGGCTCTAAAGCCAACACACTACTCCCTTACCACATACTACCTCCATTTAATATTCTTATAATGTCACGCAATTATACATAGCGTAGATACATTATAGACCATGAACTTCGTGAGGGTAGGGACTGTTTTGTCTTTGTATCCCCAGTGTCTAGCACAGTTTCCTGGCACAGAGTAGTTGATTATTATAAAAAATGAACTCTGTGTTGTGGAACTGGGCTAGGCACTCACTGGGGGTACAAAGACATCAAGTATATCTACAGGGGAAAAGGATAACAAATGTAGAAAAGTACTGGACTTGGGTTTGACACCTACACAAGTCACTTATCCCTTTCCAGTTTTGTTTTGTATCTATGCAATGATAGCTTTAGACTAATGACCTTTGAGCTTTTTAGTTTTTTCAATCTATGATCCTAGGACTCCCAGCACTCACTTTACACATTATAAAATAATTAAAAACTGAGTTCTGGAGAAATGAAATAACTTAGTGAAGATCACAAAGCCAGATAAGTGGCGATCTGAGATTAGAACCTATATCTCAGGATGAAATATGTTTTTTTCCTATTTAATATTTTATTTTTCCCAATTACATGAAAAAAAAAACTTTTGACATTCTTTTTTTCCCCCAAGTTTTGAGTTCTAAATTCCCTCCCCCTCAATGAGAAGCCAAGCAATTTGACATGGGCTATACATGTGTAGTCATGCAAAGCATATTTCTGTGTAAGACATTCTGTAAAAGAAAAGACGAACACAAAAAACCCTAAGAAAAAATAAAGAAAGTAAAGAAAAAGTATCTTTGACCTGCATTCAGGCTCTACTAGTTCTTTCTCCGGGAGGTGGACAGCACCTTTCATCCTAAGTCCTATAGAATTGTCTTGGATCATTGTTATAGCTGAGAAGAGCTGTTATTCATGGTAGATCATCATACAATACTGCTGTTACTGCATATAATGTTCTCCTAGTTTTGCTATTTCACTCTGCATCAGTTCATGTCTTTCCATGTTTTTCTGAGAGCATCCTACTATTCATTTCTTAGAGCACAATACTATTCCATTACAATCACATAAACAACTTCAGACATTCTCCAAATGATGGATATCCCCTCCATTTCCAATTCTTTGCCACCACTAAAAGCGCTGCTATAAATATATCTGTACAACACACAGGTCCTTTTCTTTTTTTTCTCTTTGGGATACAGACCTAGTAGTGATATTGCTAGGTCAAAGGGTATGCATAGTTTTAAAGCCCTTTGGGTATAGCTCCCAATTGCTCTCAAGAATGGTTAATCAGTATACAAATTCACCAATAGCACATTAGTGTTTTAGTTTTTCCACATCCCCTCCAACAGTTGTCATTTTCCTTTTCTGTCATATTAGTCAATCGGATAGGTGTGAGGTAGTAGCTCAGAGTTGTTTTAATTTGCATTTCTCTCATCAATAGCGATTTAGGGCATTTTTTTATATGACTATTGATAGGTTTGACTGCTTTGTGTGAAAAGTGGCTGTTCATATCCTTTGACAATGTAAGGATTTAATGTTTTTAAAGCCACTGCTAAAAAACAAAAACCCCTCAAAACCACAGAACCACCCCCCCCCCTCACATCAGCACAGCTGAACAAAACACATTCCCATATTGGTCACACTCAAAACCGCATTTCTTACTTTGCATATTAGTCTATCACCTCTGTCAGGAGGTGGGCATATTCTTTATCAGTCCTTCTGAATCATGAATTCAGAGTTCTCAAGTCTTCCAAAAGTGTCCTCTTTTCTAATACGGGTGTTACAGTACAAACTGCTCTCCTGGCTCTACTCACTTCACTGAATCAGTTCCTAAGTCTGCGTGGGTCTTCCTCCTTTCTGACAACACTATCTGGATTCCACTACATTCACATACACACTTTGTTCAGCTATTCCCCAAGTGACTGGGCATCCCGTTTCCAGCTGTGCGCCACCACAAAGCTGCTATGAATCTGTGTACGTAGTAGTCCATTCACGTTAGTTCTTCTTAGTCCGTTGCTTTTTACACTAAAGCAAGCTTTGAGCAACTCTACCATCGTGCAGACGAAAGAGAAGAGGGTCCAATACTTCCCCCCTCTTCCCGGGAGCATTCTAATTCCCAAAATGTAATAGAGGATCCCTCTCCCCTGTTGTAATCCCGCCTGAGATACTTAGTTGTGTGACCCTGAGCAAATCACTCAACCTAGCTCGGCCTCACTGTGCTCACCTACAAAATGGGTATTAACAGCACCCTACCTCATAGGGTTTGTCGTGAGGATCAAGAGATTTTATATATTTCGCTTTTAAAACCTTAGAGCTCTATAAAAATGCTGTTACTATATAATTACGGCAAGCTTAGGGCCCACTTCTATTTAACCAGGGGAGGGTAATCAATGTCCTCTTTTTTTTTCCTCCAAAAGAAGGAAATGTCTTAAATGAGATAGCAAATAAAAGATGGGGGGGGGGGGAGGTGGATTTTCAGCCATAAAAGAGGCTTAAAAACTTGTCTGGATACAAAGTTCACCGCCTCCCCGGTCTACAGATGAGGGAGGCACCCCTCCCCCGTTCCCTCTCATTTTCCCAGATTCGGGTGAGGAACAGCTGCAGGTCAGTCCCCTCCATTCCAGCCAGGTTAAGGATCCCCGGGGGGCGGGGGTGGGAGGCTAGACGAGGGAAAGGAGAGGGAGGGGAAGGGGAGGGGGAGGGAACACGCGCCGCTCTCCACACACACGTGCGGACCCCGGCTCGCTCCAGGAAGCAGCATGTTCCCGGCCGCCCCTGGCGCCCTCCCATCCCTTCGTCAGAACCGGCCGCGCGCTCACACCCCTTCTTCCCCCTCGCGCTGCCTCACCTGGCGCTCTCCTTGAGCGCTATACTTGTTCCCTCTTCTCAAGCCCAGCAACTTCTCCAGCAACGTCAGGTCCTCCGCCGCCGCCATCTTTGTGGTCTTAACAGAGGAGAAGGAGCGGGGCACGGAACACGACGAAATTCCGCATTGAAGGTGACGTAAGGCACGCCGCCCAAGCGCCATCAGCCATTGGCTGGACGGAGGGGGGCGTGTGGGACGTGCCTTCGCGGAGGAGGCGGAGCGAAGGATCTGGGCGGGGCCGAGGTACCGGCCACGTGGGTTTCAGCTTGGGGTTCTTCCGGAGCTTTTCTGTGAAGAGAAGCAGATGTAATGGAGGCGCTGGGGCGCTGGTTGGGGAGGCGTGACGGTGGCACTAGGGTGAGGGAAGACCGGATAGCAGCGCCCTCTTATAGGGGAGCACTGCACGAGGGGTGCCCCCACGAGAAATCCCCCCTTCCTCTGAGGAGCTGTCGAAGACTTGAGGGTACAAATCATCAGGCTGGTGGTGGACCCCGGGTCACGAGGCCTGAGAATGATTCGATTGAGAATTATTCTCTTATGGCTTCCGGAGTGAAAGACAAAATCTTCATCCTTCCAGTTTGGCTCTGATTGGCCAATCTTCCAGTCTTATTTCATATTCCTACCCTTCCTGGCCTGTTAAGTTTTTCCTTCTTATGGCAATCTCCAGCCTCCAAGCCTTTACACAAGTTGCCATTCCCTTTTGGAATGTATTCATTCTACCTCTGCCTCTTAGGACTCCTAGCTTCCTTAAGGGTCCAGCTCTGTTACCACCCTTGACACTTGCCTTTCTTGATGCTTCTAGTTTTTAAGTGATTTTGCTCCCTTTTGAAATCATTTTGTATATGTTTTGTATTTATTTGTATATGAGTTTCATAGAAGACAAGGGCTATTTATATTTCACTTTGTACCCTCACTTTTGTCACTGTTTTGTGCATAGTAGGGAAGTTAGGTCAACAAGCATTTATTAAGTGCCTACTATGTGCCAGGCACTTTGCTAAGCCCTTTACGAATATTATCCCACTTGATTCTCACAAGGATCCAGTGATGTGGTTTATTATCCTCATTTTACAGTTGAGGAAACAGGCAAACAGGTTAAGTGGTTTGCCCATAATAATGTGTAGTAAGTCTCCAAAGCCAAATTTGAATACTGGTCTTCCTGATTCTAGGCCCAGAGCTCTATCCACTGTACCACCTAACTGCCCCTGTCCCTAATGAGCTTACATTCCAATGAGTGAAAGGTGGAGGCCTATTGGGAAAGCATATACATAGCTACAGCAGTAGCAGCAGCAGCTCCTACTTTGGGAACTCCTAGCCCAGGGACAGCAAGGGGTCAGACAGATGGTCAGAAAGAGATTACAGGGACCCATTGCTGGCGCTGGGTACAGCTAGCACTCATTGGCAACCCTATTATCCGTACTTGGTTCTGGGCCATAGTTCCAGGGCAGAGAAGAGCACTTGTGGTTGGTCACAAGGGAGCAGGACCCTTCCTAGGGAAAGAACTGAGCTCAGACTAGGAGAGCAGTGATCACACCTTTGCCCTGATCAGATCACCTTGGAAGCACTGAAAACTTTCAGACTGCCCAGAACTAACTCCGAAAAAAATAGCATGAAAAAGCCTGAAGCCTAAGGAAGTGCCTCCACACCCTCAGATGAGCAGAGCCCAACCTCAACATAAAGTTCAGAGTGAAAAAATAGGCTAGAAAAATGAACAAACAACAACAACAAAAAGAATGACCATAAAAAGCTACTACTGTGTCAGGGAAGACTAAGACATAAACTCAAAAGAAGGCAACACAAAAACAGCTATAACTGAAGCCTCAAAGAAGAATGCTAATTGCACACAAGGCCAACAATATTCCTAGAAGAATTAGAGAAAGAGATAAGAATAGTAGAGGAAAAATTGGAAAAATAAATGAGAATGATGCAAGAAAATTATGAAAAGAAAATTAACAGCTTGGTAAAAGAGGCACCAAAAAAAAAAAAAGAGAGAGAGAAAGGGAGAATGGGTTGGGAATTGATTGATAACTGCCACCAGGATCTAGCTGGAATGATATCTATGGATAGTGTGAACCTTGAAGGTGGAGAGATTGCTGAGGTGGCAGAGACAGGGTCTGGTAGTAACAATGGGGAAAAAGGAATATGACTATTTTTTCTGGTCCCATGTTGTGGGGGAGTGGTGGTGGTGGTGTAATGAGGACTAAAGAAGGTTGCCAAGGATGCAGTGTCTTCAAGAGGAAACTGAGTATGGATGTTAGAAGATGAGAGTAGTAGACAAGGATAAGTTCTAAGATGAAGACAATTTTGTTAACAATAGGGTTCTAAAGGGCAGAGTTAAATGGTGATGGGGGACTTCTTTTAAAGACAACTGAGTGGGTGGACCTTTTGGGACCAGCGATTAATCATCATAGTGTCCAGTGATCAGGACCATGGAAAGCACCAAGAGACTTTCACTGTGCATATTCTTTAGTAAGATGTGTGAGCCCTGGAAGGGACCAAAGCACATTTTTCCGCTTTGTAGGAAGTATTTTAGCTAGAATGTGTCATTTGGAGTGGTCAGGGCTCAGGCTTAGCTCCACACATGATGCTCCATGTTCCCATGCGTGCTCCATGGTGTGTGCTGAAATCCAATCCTTGCTGCATAAAGGATTTTGCAAAACAGGGGATTTTATAAAATGTCTGTTTTTATTTCCACTACACCAGACAACCTCCAATTACTATAATCTTGAGCAATTGGGTGAAAAGCTATTTGTAAATGATACTGTTATCAATTGATATTATTATTAACTGAAATCATATTGTGTTATTACTGTTTGTTTTTATTGGTAATTTGGAGAAGCTAACTTATCACATCAACTTTCATAGCAGAAGAATTAGGAAATCCAAGTAGCAATCTAAATGGCACCCAAGTAATTGGCTTGTCTTTCTGATTGCATAGTATTTCATATTTCATTTTTCTCATACACAGTTCTTCATAATTCCAGTAGGTGGTACACTTGAATCATAGCAGCTGCTGTTAAAATTTGATATTTAAAGTGAATATAGGCTCCATTTTCTCTTCAAGCCCAGGAGGTTGTTACATTTATGTTTTTCTTCTTTCCTTCTGCCTTCAGTCATGATTAGGACTAATGGCAACTTTAGGACCTCTGTAACAAGGAAAATAAAATGCGTATATGTTTATAGTGTACAGAATTAAAAACTAGGAGTCAGGATACTTAGGTTCTATTTCCAGGTCTGTCACTAATCACGTGTCAATTTAGACAAGTCTTTTAATGTCTTTGATTTTCGGTTTTCCCATTTACAAAATCAGGGAGATGCACAAGATGATCTTGAAGTCCCCCCCCCCCCACTCTAAAATTCTGTAATTCAGTATGTCCAACAGGAAGTAGGCATAATTTTTGTTCTTTGGGAGAGATAGCTGGGGGGAAATCGGCATAGTTCTCTTGTAGTCAGATGATGCATGCATCCCCTTGAGCATTCTTCCTCAGAATGCTGTGCAAACCAGCCAGATAGACAATTTGTCATGGGGAGGGACAGTCATCCCCTTTGCTCCCCCATTGTACTGTGAGAACATGGTTATTTATCACTTTATCACTCTGTTTTCCCTATGCACAGTGAGAATCAAGCTACTTAATTCCAAATGAACAGAATATGTGAGGGAGGAGGGTGAGAAAGTGTACTTTGCTGAAAGGAATCAATGTCCTGTCCATTTGATGTGGAGGAATCTATATCAAGACCCTCACTCACAATGAAAATATCTTGATAAATTGATTCTGTCAAATGGAACGCTGCTCTAATCTGCTGTTATCATAGTCAAGTTTTAAATCCACAGTACCTTAGGTTATAAATTAAATGTCAAAAAGAATTAATTTGGCATATGAAACATGAACTAGAGGACTGTCCTTTGGAGAAGACCTGACAGCTTTATGTATGTCATATTGTCATCTGCTAAAATGAGCTGTACATGGTAGAAATTCTTATTGTGTAAGACTGCTTTTAGTATCTGGTTAATTTTTAGTTCTAAAAGAGTAAAACTTTCAATAGCTTAAAAAAACCCACTTCCATTTAAGTTGTATTAACTATGTGGTATACAGAGCCATTATTAGAAATTTGGTACTTAGAACAAATAAATGCAGATAATACTTAAGGGAGACTTTTTAGGGGAACAAGACTTTCACTGGGTGAGGGGGAGGGGAAGAGAGAGAAACTGAAGGACATACTAAGGCTAACACTATGGAGGCCACCACTGGGGGAAAGAGCAGGTTAGGGATAAGAGAGGATTTTACCTATTAAGTATGAAGCTCTTGGGATCCCACCTTGGCCATCTCCCAGAGCTACTGTCATAGTGCAGAATTCAGTATTCCCTGGTTCGGTGTGTTTGTAGCAGAGAAGAAGCAGTCTAACCCATGAAGATTCTAACTTCTAACTCATTCCCACAGACCCTCTCTCCTCCCAGCTCCAAAGAGGAGAAAAGGCTGGGGGAATAGAGGTTGTCTGTGGAAGTGGACAAAAGCATTGGGATGGTAATCTCCTGAGATTTAAATATAACCCTGGAATGTGTGGCATCAATCTGGCCACTGGGCCTCTGAGGACAGGGGCAATCTGTCAGGAGTTGGCTGCCCAGAGCTAGGCAGAGGGCATGAGGTGGTTTTGTATTAGATGTGGTGGTTCTGTGGAATGGGGCAAGCAAAGGACCTCAAGATGTAAGAGGACCACCAGGAGAAAGAAATTAATCTCCCTTGTGAGACATACTGGGGTAAAGCCCTGGTTACCCCACCCTACTTGTGGCTCTGGTGGCATATAAAGTAAATGCAGGTGATAAATATGCTTTCTGTGTACCTGTAGGGTTTGTGATTTCAACTGTGTGATTACTCCATCCACTGATGTAGGTCTCAACTTCTCTGTGACTTAATAGATAGTCTTTGAGTGGTACTGTAGCCACATAATCCATTTCTTAGAGTCAGTCTGCTCTACCTTCAGTAGTGCAAGGGCACTTCATATAGTAGATGGTTAATAAATAAATACTTGTTGAATTAATTACTTAATTCAGTAAAAGTTGCCACTGGTGTTTTACAGAAATGCTAAAGTATTTACTAACATTTTTAGTAAAAAAACAATTACTGTGCCTGTGTTATTTTACCAAATTACACACTTCATTTTGCTAGTATAAAAACAATTTGGTTTGGAAAAACTGATGGAATACAGCAGGAAATTCCATGGAAGTTAGATATAAAGCTAACTTCAGAGTTTTGAACCTATGGACAACATTTTAGTTTACATTTAAAGTTTGTTGTTTGCTACTGAATACCAGTGCATTAAACTGCAGTCATGTTATTTATGACTCGTGTAATTATATTTTAATTTGTGCATTACATGGCAAAAACAGAAATAATGGATGGAAGTTGCAGACTTAAATTTAGGTTCCAAGTAAGGGGGGCGGTGCGGCAAGGAGAGCTTTCTAACGATTAGATCTGTCCAAAAGTGGAATGGGTTGCCTCAGGAGGTAGTGGTTTTCTTCTCACTAGGAGTCTTCGGGCAAAAACTGGGTAACTAATAGTCAGTTATATTGTGTACACTAGAGAGGCTCTGAGGTCTTTTCCAGTCCTGAGACTATGAATAGCATAATGGCCATAGTCCAGAAAGAAAAGTTTTCTAGGAGGAAAGTTCTAGAACTTTTATAGTTTGAAGATCATAGTACTTTGCCTATATTATCCCAATTCACTCTCGCAACAACCCCATGAGAGTTTCTGCTATGTGCCTCTCCATGTGCTAGGAGTGTGGAGAAAAAGTGAGGGCAATATACAAACCAGTGGTTTTAGTAGTATTTGAGGAGTGGCTAACATGCTGGATAGGGAGAGCTACTGGTTTAGTTCAACATTTAGCCTGTCTACTATAGATCTTTTACGGATCTGGCTACAATTGGCCTACATTGCATTGTGCCATGGTAATAACTGTGGGGGTAACATTAAGATATAAGATACTTGAGAAGGATAGGCTACTGTTGATTACTGGTAAATTAATCAGGATTGCTGAGATGGTACCTTTAAGTGGTTTGCCTTGTTTGAAAAAAAAAAGTTATTCAGATAACCTTTGACATGATACTTGGACCTACTCAGGCATCTTGTAATCTACCCTGTTGCTGAACCCTTTTCCTCGTAAGGCATAGCTTCCCTCCAGACCAGCCTGTAGAGACCATATCCCACTTTCCTGAGGTAGTTAATCCATTCAGTTTTGAAAATCTACTGTTTCTTTAGGTGAATGAGTACAAACTCACATGACCTGTTAAAGCTAGTCAGTGCCATCCTTTGCTTCTCATTCTATCCAGCTAATCATAAGGAAAATAGTGCCTATCGAGGCATCTTATCATCTGCCCAGTACAACCATTACTATTGGAAAGGGTGTAACAACTGCTTTGTAGTTCCACTTGTGATGTCTGTGACTTCTCAGATGAAAATTTCCCTGGCCTGGTACATGGTAGGCACTTAATAAATGTTTATTGACTGACTCCTTCCTCCCTTCCTTCCTTCCTTGAATGACAACTGAAGGTTGCTGAGCTGGAACTGAATGCCGATCTTTTTCTCTCCTTTGTCTTGAAAGTGAGAGAGCTATATTGAGTTTCCTTCTGAGAGCTATATAGGGAGAAGGGTGGTTTGCTGCTTCTTCATCCAGTCACGTGGTAGTTTTAAGCACATGCCTACCTTGATGAGATTGTACCTGGTTTGGAGCCACCTTTCTTTTATGTTTCTTTTCTTCAGTTGGTGACTCAGCAGAAACTTCTATGTAGAGGGCAATGATCTTGTGAATTTGGAAGACCTAGAAGTCCTACCAAAGATCTCATCAGTTGTCAGATGGTGGCAGAAGCATATACCAGAGTGCTTGATCTTGTTTGATGCATTTGCATCGGGAGTGGAGAGACATCAGGAATGACAGTCACTTGAGAAGATTGCTTTAGGGAGCAGGACCTCTCATGACCCTTTGAAAAGTGCTGGCTATGGACTTAACTGAAAGATAGACTCTTGGATCTCAGCTGGGCTGCCTGTCTAGCAGGGAACTACATATAAGAGGAATTTGGTGAGTAGTCTACAAAGGAAGAGAGAGATTCCCAATGCCATGAGTTGCAAGGTATCCCTTTGATCCACAAGTGCCTCACTACCTTTGTGCTTTAAGTTGAGCCAATTCTCCCCTGGGTGCTTGTGTATATGAAGAGAGTATGCCCCAGGTTTGAGGGGAATGTTTTATACCACTTGTTCTTGCTATGTTTTCTTAGTTGATCCCTTTTCTGAAAGCTAATGAAGCTAAACTGGTGATTGTTAAAGGAGAACACACCAATGGGAGCTCAAGAGCTACACTACAAGAAGTACAGCCCCTCCAGGCTTCAGGGAGATGAAAATTAGCTCTTATCTCACAAAAAAAACCTGCTTCAGGGAGATGAAAATTAGCTCTTATCTCACAAAAAAAACCTGCACTGTACCTTAATAATATTTCTCTAAGCACTACCCTTGCTGTTCAAATGGAAACAATTCAGTTTTCTGGCGTGGCACTAGTAGACTGTCCAGGTTTCAGAGGCATACAATGATGAGGTAAGCATAATGGCTCTGTAGACTTTCAGCTTGGCAGGCGGGCTAATTTGAATTGTCTCAAGAAGATTCTGAAGATCACCTGGCAAGATAAGGTACTGGACACTGAGGTCCTCTCTCAAGCTGAGCTGCCAAGCATTCATACTTTGCTACAGCAAGCACAACTCTGATGAGCTGTTTGAATACCAAATGTACATTTGCCTAAGTGACTGTTTTACAGAGAACTCACACAAGATGCTCACCTGGTAGTCAGAAGAAGTGATGCAAGGATACTCTCAAGGTCTCTCTGAAGAACTTTGGAATCGATTGTGAAGCATAGTAGACACTGGAAAAGGACCACCCAGCATGGCATGCCCACATCAAAGAAGGTGCTCTGCTCTGTTAGTGCAGCAGAATTGCAGTAGTTCAAAAGAAATGTGAGATACGTAAATTTAGAGACCTCTCCACTCCAAATGTTCATGTGGACTATTTGTACCTGACCTGTGGTAGAGTCTTCCAAGCTCATATTGGTCAGATCAGCCACAGTTGGACACACTGTACCTTGACCCCAGCATAGTGATACCATTTTGGTCCTCTTCAAGAAGGAAAGACAACAACTAGTCAACCAACTTTTGCTATAGAAACCACCTTAAATAAGTAAAATAACTTGATCTTCTCTACGACTCTCAATAAAATAATTGGCCTTCTTTAAAGCCTAATCCACATGTCTTCTGTTGTAGGACCATAACAATCAAGATCAGTGGTTGGTTTATTAGTAGAAAACTCCAGGTTCTCCTCCTGGGACACATGAATTATTTCAGTGGAGTTGAGAGTGCTTCACCTTTTAGCTCACCAAGAGTCACTGCTCATCAGTGGCTGCTTGATCTCCAGCAGCTACTGTTTGGCAAGAAGCTTGTTCAGAGAAAAGAATACATTAAGACATGCTGTCAGCACTTGAGGTGGACTCTGGTGGCTCATCCTCAACAGAATACTCCTCGATTGGCCTTGGGGGGCACGATAACAGTCAGTCATAGACCTTAGTGTCAGACTATAAGATGATGCTCTTAGCAGTGCCCTTAAAGTGGCATTTCAGCCTGTTGCCATTGTATGGGGGGCACTGCTTCTCAAATATAATTAGAACCCTCTCTACATACATGCAAAGTAAGTGGAGTATGCCAGCCTCTCACATGGCAAGATTTTAGTGGTGCCATAATGACCTTGCCTTCCCTCTAAGTATCTCTTCCAACTCTCCATTTCTGTAGTTCTTTCATCTGCTACGACTAGACCTGAAGTTATAACCACTGAAGTCACTTCTTGAGTTTAAACAACAAAGAAAAGATATCTCCAAAAGGTTATTGTTCAAATGCACTTATGTCATCTAGGAGGAACAAGGGAATGATGGGGAGGTATAATGTTGTCGTGCAGCTGTTTCATCCCTGTCCACCTCTTTGTGACCTCATGTTGGAGTTTTCTTGGCAAAGATACTGCAGTGGCTTGCCATTTCCTTCTCTAGCTCATTTTACAGATGAAGAAACTGAGGCAAACAAAGTTAAGTGACTTGCCCAGGGTCACACAGCTAATAAATATCTAAGGCCAGATTTGAACTCAGGAAGATGAGTCTTCCTGTTTTCAGGCCTGGCACTCTATCCATTGCAAAATCTAGCTGCTCTGGGCATAACATTAGCTGCTAATAAACATTAATTGCCTATTAGCTGCTAGTAAAGATCAGCCAGTTATTACTTAGGAAAGTATGACCATAATGTGTTAGGAAAGAATATAACTATTTCTGCAGTAAAAGGGCAGGGCAGGAGAGGTAAGGAACAGAATGGATGACTATCTGGCAAGGGAAGGTCCAGATATGATGGTGCAGTGGGAATGCTGAGTGTAGTTGGGAGATAGCATGAGATCGTTGAATTACAAAAGTGGGTAGTGTGTTGTTAGGCCTGTGATGAAGTGGCATAAGTCTTATACTTTTTTCTTATAATTTTGATTCTTCTGAGATGGTAGCATTCCATTATTTGCAATTATAGAACATCACTAGGATAATGTTTATGTTAAAGATATCTCTGGTAGCGAGAAGATTAGGGTCATTGAAAAAGATCTGGGGGTTTAGTGGACTGAAAGGTCAATGATGCAATGATGCAGTATGATGTCAGTCAAAAAAAGCTAATGAAACATTGGGCTACCTTCAGATAAATTGTTTCTAGGAATAGGAATGTTATAGTCTCACTCTGTTCTGTCCTCATCAGATCTCATCCAGAGCAATGTGTTCACTTCTGGATGCCACAGTTTAAGAAGGACATTGATAATTGGGAGACTATCAAGGGTAAGAAGAATGGTGAAGGGACATGAGTTCATATCTTAACAGTATTGGTTGAAGAACTGGGCATGTTTGGCCTGGAGAAGAGAAGCCTCAAGAGCAGACATGTTAATTGTCTTAATGTATTTGAAGCGTTGTCATGAAAGGATCAGACTTGTGCTGTTTGACCCCAGAAGACAGAACCAGGAGCAATGGGAGTGGGGGAGATCTGCAAAAAGGCAAATTTATATTTTGATGCTAGGAAAAATTTTCCAACAACTTCAGCTGTCTAAAAGTGAAATGGGCTGCCTTGGGAGGTGTTGGGTTTCACCTCCTTGGAGGTCTTCAGGAAGAGGCTGGTCAGGCATTTATTAAGTATATTGTAGTGGGGATTCCTTTCATATGTTGGTTGGGCTAGATAGAAAATGTCTGAGGTCATCTCTCTCTCAAATTCTGTAATTCTGTGAAAGTACTGTGCAGTTTCCCAGTTTGATCTTTTTCTCTCAGCTCATTGTACATCTAGTGCTTGTCCACGGTATTGGTAATGATGGTCTAACCCATTTGACCCTTTGGTAAAGTTTGGGTAATATATTTTCACCTACTTAGTTTTTATAGTCAGGATAGTTAGGCCAGTGACTTTTGATTTTTTGTAGATTTTACTGAGATTTACTTTGTAATATTTTGGGATGTGATACAATTAATGTGTTATTTACAAATAGGAATATTTAGAGAATCTTGCCTTCAATGTAGATCAGGAAAGTACCTTAGAGATCACTGAGTCCAACTTTCTCATTTCGAAGATGGGGAAATGGAGGCTCAAGGAGGTTAAGTGATTTGCTCACAGTCACAAAACCAGTAAATGTCAGAAGTGGTATTTGAAACTTAGTCTTTTTTTTTCCAGTTCTCTTTCCATTTTACTATATTGAATCCTTTTTTTTGTTTGGATTCTGCACAGGAATGACACTGGCAAATACATTGATTGAACATATTTCCTTGATTTATACCTAGCTTGATCACTGAACAAAATCATCCCTGTAGTCATATTTGTAAGAAGGCATGCCCACATGGGTTGTCAAAATGTGTAGACATGGATTGTGGGTAGCATGGATAGATAGAATCTGAAGCCTGGCCTTGCTCTGTGGAGAAAAGAAGAATGAACAGTTATGCTACCTGGAGGGAAGGGACAGATAGGCCCTAGGAATACTGCCAAGGCTGAACATTCTTTTCACCGGTTACCAAGAGAAGTATTGGGATATAAGTACATCTATCTGCCTCCTTTCAGATATCTCTGATGTAAGGATGTAAGTCTGGGTTCAAAAGGAAAGCTGTTTCCCTGATCGTTCTGAAGGTCATTCTAAATTTATACTCAGTAATTTAGCTCCTTCCCATCAAATTGTGAATCAAATTGTTTGCATAAAAGACCATCAGAAGTAGTGAATAGCTGGTAAGCCCATTTATCCAAGCCAGTAGTAAGAAGAAATTGGAGAAATTATGCAGATTACAATGTGCCAATGGATATACAAGAAGGAATGATCCTTTAGTTGGAAGCAAGATGAGATCTCAGCTCAAAGCAAGGGAGAAAGAATACTCAGAGAAGGAAAATTCTAGCAGCCTCTATAAGTTCTAGCTTTTTTTTTTCAACTAGAATTTCAGCCAAATACAGCTGCTTGATAGTGTCAGCTTCCTCTGCATGTCTGCCATTTACAAAGTCTTTCTCTATTTCCTGAGTATCCTCTTTCCAACTATCTCTTACCAAAGTGTCTGGAACCAACTTAGTCTCTTAAGCAGATATGAACTGTTACATTCAACCTTCTCTCCACCAATCTGGGGTTATTTTCTTCAATATACAAAGCAACACATAAAATGCCCTAGATGTGGGTGAAAGCTGGGTTACTTATCTTTAACAGGGTCTTGCATAATTTTAACTTACACATGGAAGCGCCATGGTTGAGGAGAGCCCTGAGGAGGTCTACGTTTTGAAAATCAATAAACAATAAACACAGTAAACTCAAATTCTCTATATTTCTCAGTCAATTGTATATTATAGGAATAGAGTCTGCTGTAGAATCACTCAATCTAATCAACAAGAATTTAGAAATGTCATTGATAGGAATACAGAGGATAGTAGAGGGGAAGGATTAGGGGGAATAAAAGATGTTCATTTTTGGACAGGTTAAATTTGAGATGTCTCTGGGGTATCTAATTTTAAATGTCTAATAGGCAGTTGGTGATATGGGCCTGAAGCTTAAGTGAGAGACTAAAATATATAGATCTATGAGAAATATCTATATGTATATATGCACATGTATATACATATATACATACATATGTTTATGCATATATATATATATACATGCATGTACATATTTCTCCCTCTAGAGCTGTATGAAGATATTGTTGGGGAAACTTTCTCCACTAATTGACAATAATTCTGGAACCTAAGAGTCCTTAGACAGTTGCCTGGGGCATTGAGAAGTTAAGTCACTTGCTAAGGTCCCCCAGCTTGTATATTTTAGAGGAGGCATTTGAACCTACGTTTACCTGATGCTAAGGTTGGTTCTGTATCCACAAAGCTATGCTACCTCTCCCTACATACACAAATATGTTTGTATATAGTACCACATGGAACAATGGAAAAGGCACTGGATTTGGAATTAGAGGACCTGGGTTTTAATTCCTGGAGCTACTTGCTATCTACTGCAAGTCACTTAACTTCTCTCCACCTATTTCTTCATTTGTAAAATAAGGTGTTTGGACAAAATGGCCTTCAAACATCCCTTCTTGCTCTAAATTTGAGATCCTGTTGTTCTCTGTTATATATCTTTAGTTACTGTATTCTGATCCATCTTCTGGATTTAGGAAGCAGAATAAGGCATAGAAGGTGAAAAGACTTCTGTGTTATTATTGGTGAAGGTAGGAGAAGCAAGGGTAGCAATTTATCTGAGACAAGTACTATCCAGCCCTTGTTCTTTTTTCCTCCTTTTTTGACATTGAATAAATAGTTTGGAATGCTTGGTTGCTTTTCTTAAGTCTTTTTTAAAGGAAGGTAGTCTTGTATGTATGTTGTTTGGAGGATGCTATTGTCCTTCCCAAGCTTTTATTGTTGTCTCCTTTGTATTCCACCTGGTAGCAGATGCAGTTGTTTTCCTGTTTCTCTTTTGAGTTGGGGTTAGTAGGGGTGTAAAAGCTTTATGCATGAGAGGGAGGTTGTAGCTCTTACAACAGATCAATGACATTTTGAAAAATTTGCTTCTAAAATTACTTGAGCACACAATTTGAGGCACTGTAATTGGTTTTTACTCCACAGGGGCCTACATGAGGTCCAGGTAATAGTTTATAAAATAAACACAAAGATCGTTTGAAATTCAGACTGATTTTCTATCTTTTTTTTTTTTTTGAAGAGGAGGAGTGGTGGGGCAAGGGGTGGTGGGGAGAAGGAAGAAACCTTTGAAAACACTTTCATTTAAGACCAGTTCCTGCCAGCAAGGGAAATTTAATCCACTCAAACCACCAAACCATTGACTGTACAGTACATTTATTCATTAAAGTAATCAATCAACAGAAATAGGGCTTTCTTATATATATATAAAACATATATTAAATGACAAAAATGATGAGTTCATAAAAATGTCTAGGCATTTTCACCCCTACTATCCCTTTTCTTAGGTCAGCCGTCTGAAATTGTATTATTCTGTGTGGGATTCCCACTTAGACTGGCTTTCTCCATTTTGTTTATGTGTGACTATCCCTACCTTCCTGGAGTTCCTGTCTCTTTATTTTCCTTTCCTTCTTCCCCCCTCTCCAGTCCAGTGAGAAGATGGGGTAGGCTACCTCATATATGTAGAAGCCTTAGGAATTGGAAGTAAGAGAAGTAAGCCAGAGAAACCATCGAATACTAGAGGAATCAATCCTGCCTGATCTTTAGCATCAAGCACAAAAACGACATCTTTGAATTTTGGGCGCTGGTATGCTGGGCTGTAGCCTGTATGTTAATGCATTCATAGATCAGTTCTGGCAACTGCTAGTGTTGCAGTTTGCTGCTGCCTACAAGTGTGTCATGATCTATGCTTATTATCCCTAGTGCAGCCAGCTTTCCTATATCACGAAGATCACTTGCAAGAAAAGAAAGTCACTCATGGCCCTTGCCTATCATAAGTAGATGATAAGAAAAATCAACCAAGCTGCTATCATTTTTTCTGTCCTATAAATAATGTAGATGGTTTGCTTAGATTTTTTTTAATACAGGGTTGACATGGAAAAATACCAGTTCTACATTTCAAGTAGAAAGGAAATGTTAATGTGGAACACTGCAAGGATTTGGATGTATTTGAAAGAATTGAACTGATATTCATTTGGTCTCTTAGAGGTCAAGTTATTTCTCGTTTTAATACTTGAGCTGGAAATTCTGTCTCTGAAATGCCCATACTCTTCCCTTTGGTAATTGAAAATGCTCCTTTAGGATTCTGGAGTCACTGGACTGGATGGAACCATGAGAACTCATTTAATCGATTCCCTTCCTTCAGACAGGGCCATGCATAAACAGTTTTAGATTGATGAGAGTCAATTTCATTCTTTTACATATCCAAAGAACAATCCCACAATCTGTTTCAATGTGTGACCACACTCGTTGGCTTACTCTTTCAGTTCCTCTTTTATACAAATGCATACTGGACTTTTGCTAGGAGGAGCAATGCCACAAAATAGATAGAATGTTAGACTTAGAATGACTCTGGCAATTCACTGAACTCCTTTCAGCCTCAGTTTCCTCCTCTGTGCAATGGGGTTAATAATTGTACTTCTTTCACAGGGTTATTGTGATGATATAAAACACTTTGCAAAACTCTGGTTGTTATCATTCAGTCGTTTTTCAGTAGGGTCCGACTTTTGGAGACCCCATTTGGGGTTTTCTTGGCAAAGATACTGGAGTGATTTGCCATTTGCTTCTCCAGTTCATTTTACAGATAAGGGAACTGAGGCAAATAGGCTTCAGTGACTTGCCCAGAGTCCCACAGTTAGTGTCTGAGCCAGATTTGAACTCAGGCCTTCCTGACTTTAGGCTGCTGCTTTTTCCACTGTGCCACCTCTGTCCTGTTTCAAAGCTCAAATGGCTACATAAATATTAGCAATTATTAATATTGTTATTATACAAAATCTGCCTTTGACACATGCTAGCTTTGTGAGCACCGAGATATCACTTGATTTTTCTGAGTCTCAGTTTCCTCATCCATAAAATGAGGTTCACATTTATATATATATATATATATATTTATATATATGGCTTTAAGGTTTGCAAAATGCTTTACATTTAATCCTCAAAACTTTGTGAAATAGATGCTATCCTCATTTTACAGATAAGGAAATTGAAGGTCAAAAATTTTTATTTACTTGCCCAGGGTCATATGAGTACTGGAGGAAGGATCTAAACCTAAATCTTCCTGTCTCTAGGACCAGCTCTACTATATTGCTCTCATCATGAGATACTTACTCTTTGATCCTTTATGCAAGTACACTGGGCCATTGCTAGGAGGACCAATGTGGTAAAATGAATAAAGTGCTAGGCTTGGAGGGACCCTGGGCAGATTACTTAGCCCTCAGCTTCAATTTTCTCATCTGTATAATGGGGATAATTATTGTATTTGCCTCATAGGGTTGTTCCGAGGCTCAAATGAGGTAATGTATGAAACTGATGTACAGACTTTAAAGTATAATATAAATGTTTATTATTATTGTTGTTATTATTAGCATTCCCATAATCTCCAATATTATGCAAAAGGCTATGGCTGAAAGTGCTGAAAATGTAGTCTATGTTGCCAGTATAGGTTCTCCATGTGCCCCTTAGTAACAGTAGTAATAATAAGGATAATAATTGGCATTTACATAGTCCTTTAAAGCTTGAAAAACTTACAGTACAATATCTCATAATAACACTTTGAGGTAAATATTGCTGGTCATAACATTCCCATCTTATAGGTGAGGCTAAATGAGGTTAACTGAAATACGCACTGTCACACAGTAACTTTGGTGCTGGTATGTAACATAAATATAGTGAACACCATCTATAGCACCATCATTATTATGTGTAGCATTTCTTATTCCCTATACAGAGGTGGTTGGTGGCAAAGTGATAGAGTGCTTGGCCTGGAGTCAGGAAAGCCCAAGTTCAAATCCAGCCTCAGATATTTACTGGCTATGTGTTCCTGCATCAGTCATTTAACCTCCATTTGCCTCGGTTTTATCAACCATAGCTAATATACTACATAGTACCTACTTCATAGAGTTGTTGTGGGGGTCAAATGACATGATATTATTTAAAAAATAAAGGGTCTAGCATAGTACTCAGCATATATTAGGGCTATGTAAATGCTTTTTGCCTTCCCTTCCTTTCCCCTGAATAAGAAAAGAATTGAAAAGCTAGATTTCCTCATTTAGAAATGGCTTGAAAATTTTAGACCTTATGTTCAAAACATGTTACCTGCATCCCAGAAGGCACTGCTCTCACCCTAAGGGCCTTCTGGGCTTAAGGGAACTGAGTTCTGTCCTGGGGAGCTTAACCCCAAAGAGAAGGGATCAGACTTTTTTCACCCTCTCTGACTCATCATGATCTCACCTAGAATTATTCCAAGAAAACTTTCTTAAACATTGCTTAGCTTTGATTCATAACTAGACAAATTACTTCTTGTACAAAGTAGTATGAGACAGTTCTTTATTTCTTCTACTACAAAAGAAATGTTTAAAACACAGAAATATCGTAAGCTGCCATTGACAAATACTTAAAACATGAAGTGACTTGTTGCTCCTAACATACTTTCCTGGGAGACTTAAGGACTCTCAGGAGCTCATAAACTGGTAAGAAAAAAAAAAAACAAACCCCAAACCAAAGACATGTTGGTTAGTTACGTTTACTCTCCTAGGAGATAAACTTGGGAAACTTGTAGAATTGCTGATGAGATTCTACTTTTCTTTCAGTCTTCATTGCCTGAGCAATCTCAAGGTCCAGAACTTCAGGCCATTAGGGTGTGTGTTCATGGGGCTTGTGGTGACCTAAGGATCTTCTCCCCCAAGAAGGGTGCAGTTGAAAAGCACATACTGTTGCCTGTCAGCGCTCAGTAAGTCCTGAGCTCACCAGGAAGTCACCATGGCTAGAAATATTCATCTCAGGATTAGTGTTTGGTCACCTAGATACTCAGGGAAAGATCCATGAAGTACATGTACTCATTGCATGTACTCAATTAGTCAATCAATCAATTATCAAAAAGCATTTATTAAACACCTATTGTATGTTGGGCACTGTGCTAAGCAGGAGATACAGTGAAAGGCAAAAGACAGTCCCTGCTTTCAAAGAGTTCATAGTGTAATGGGGAAATAACATACAGATGTGATAGGTACAAACAAGATATATCTATAGCCATATATCACATACATTATATATATGTACATGTGTGTATGTATATATATATATATACACATATATATATAATCCACCCATCCATATATATATATACAGAACTTACCTATATGTCCTATCTATCTGTCTAGTAAATTGGATTAAGGGGAACTAGGAAAGACTTCTTGCAGAAGATTGTGGGTGGGATGGAAGGGGATAGGGACTTTAAGATCTGAGATTTGAAGGAAGCCAGGGAAGCTAGGATGCAGAAATGAGTTGAGAGAAAATTCTAGGCATGGGGGGAGGCGGTGCGGGGGCAGCCAGTGAAAATGCACCAAGTTGGGTAATGGAGTGTCTTGTATAAGGAATGATAAGGAGGCCAGTGTCACTGGACTGCAGGGATGAGTAAATTGTAAGAAGACTGAAAAGGTAAGAAGGGGCCAATTGTAAAGGCATTTGAACTCAAACAGAGGATTTTGTATTTGATCTTGGAGGTGCTAGGTAGCTACTGGATTTATTGAATAAGGGGATAACATGGTCAGGCCTGCACTTAAAGAAACAAGCACAACCGATAAATACATCAAATAAATCTGAAAAGATATATAATGTGCCATACTTATTGACCTTTTACGTCTGGACAAGAGTGTGGGAGGAGGAGGAGGTCTTCTATCTCTTCTTTGGGACCATTTTGAAACATTCGATTTCAACTGTTTTGTGGTTGCTGTTCTTTCCATTTACAGTGTTGTAATCATTGCGCATATTTGTTTTCTTGGCTCTGCTTACTTCATTCTGTATCAGTTCAAGTAAATCTTTGCATGATTCTCTGTATTTATTATATTCTTATAGCACAGTGATATTCCATTACATTCATGTACCACAGTTTGTTTAGCCATTCCCCAGTTGATGGGCTCCTATTTTGTTTCCATTTCATAACATAAAACATGTTACTATAAAAATTTTTGTTGGAACATTACATGTATTTTCAGATTTATTTGATGTATTGATCAGTTTTGCTGATTTCTTTCCTTTTATTAATTGTCATATGAGATGGCTCTCTGGGAGGGGGAGGCATTATAGAGGGAAATATAGGTTATATAAAAACCAAAGATCAATAAAATTTTGTTTTAAAAAAAGTAACCTCAACACTAAAAAATAAAACCCTACAAAAATGAGATAATCTAAAATGTTTTGTTTCATCTGTTTTAGCCTAAAAATCATTCTGTCTAATCTTCCACTTTAATTACTATATTTGTAACATTATAGTACAGTGTTGGGGAAAGAGGACTGGATTTGGAGTTAAGAAGATCTGTGTTTGTACTCACCTCCAACTTTAATAAGTGGCCTGACTTTGGGAATATTACTTCCCTGAGTGTGAGTTTCTTTAGCTCTAAAATAGAGAAAATTGTATCCTTCTCCTTTTCTCCCTCCCCAGCATTGTTGTAGGGAAAGTGGTTTGTCAATCTTAAAATGCTAGCCTTTGAGTCTCTCTGAATCCCATCTTTACAGAATCCTAGAAATTGAGTGTAGAAACAACCTCAGGGCCGTCTAATCCAATGCATACACAAATGTATGACATACCTTGCAAGTAAGTAGTCATTCAGCCTCTGCTTGAAGACCTTCAAGGAAGGGGAGCCCATTGGCTCTCAAGGCAGCTCATTCCACTTCTGAACAGTTTCAGTCGTTAGGAAGTTTTCACTGACATCAAGCCTAAATCTGCCTGTTTGCAGGTTCCCCTCATTGCTCCTAGTTTAGCCCTCCGTGGCCAAGCAGAATAATTGTAATCCCCTCCTCCCCATGACAGCCATTCATATGCTTGAAAGACAGCTGTCATTTCCCACCTGAGTCTCCTTATCCCCAGGCTAAATCCTAGGTGATAAAAAATGAGGCTTTAAGCTTGAGAAAATAGCCTCTGATTATTTTTTGATATTCTTATGAAGACTTAGGCCGATTTTAGGGACTAGAATCTAAACTGCCCATAATTTCTTTTTCCTCCATTGCCCTATGACTACTGCCACCAAAGGCATGGGCAGAGGAAGCAAAAGAAGATGAAAGAAATCAATTTTCAGGTGAGAGGTAGAAATTCCACAGATGGAATAAGTAACTTTAATTTTTGTTATAAATTTTGAGTTGTGAAAATGAAAATCACTTTCTTCCATAAGTGAAATAAATCACAACTGGGTAAGATTTTTTTTTTTAAAGCACAGTCAGCCAATATGATAAACTCTCAACTAGTAAGGGCCTTCTTGGAATTTGTTGTACTCTTTCTGAGCCTAATTACGACCAATAGTCAGCTAGGTGATATAGTGGATAATATGGATTCTATTTGAGGTCAAATGTGGCCTCAGATACTATCTAGCTGTGTGAACATGGGTAAATTTGGCTCAGTTTCCTCATCTGTAAAATGAAGACATAATAGCATTTAACTTCATCTCAGGAGCAAACCAGATAACAGTATTTTTAAGCCTTAAAGGAGGGGTGGGAAACTTGCGGCCTCAAGGCTACGTATAGCCCGCTAGGTCCTCAAGTACAGCCCTTTGACTGAATCCAAACTTCACAGAACAAATCCTTTTATTATTAAATTGTGTTATTTATTTAATATAATAATATGTTTATTATTAAGCTATTATTAATAAAATAATGTTTTTTGTTATTAAAATATTTATTATTATTAAACTTGATAATAAAAGGATTTTTTCTGTGAGGTTTGGATTCAGTCAAAGGGCCGCACTTGAGGACCTGGAGGGCCACGTGTGGCCTGGATGCTGCAGGTTCCCCACCTGCCTTAAAGTACTACATAAATGCTAGCTGTTGCAGTCATTATTAGTAGTAGAGAAGCACAATTCTGAATACATAGTAGACATTCAATAAATGCTTATTGACTCAATAACAGTTGATTCAGTGTAGATTATCTATGGTAATTGTCATTGGGAATAGCATAAGGAATGGAAATCCAAAGCAATCATTATCTAATATTTTCAAGAACCACACCTTCCATTCGTCCCCCCACCCCCGTATCAGAAAAATGGATTCACTTATTTTATCTTCTTTTACTTCCTCTACTTCTTCCTTTGGTGGGATTTCATGATAAAAAATAGTGAGATGTTCTGAAATATAATCATAGAGCTAAAGAACAGCATAGGAGCATAGATTTAAGGTGGAAAGGAACCTCAGAAGTCATCTGGTCAACCTCAATTTTGAAACCCAGAAAAGTTTAGTCATTTGTTCAGAGCCACTCAAGTCAGTAAATAGCAGAGTTGCGATTTAACCACAGCTCCTCTGATTCAAAGTTCAGCATTCTCCCTGCTATGTCATGATATCTAAAAACTGTGGGCTGCAAAAAATATCCAATCTGCAATAAAAAGCACTGAGGCAGAGCTCTGAGTCAACAACCATTTATTAAAGGCACATGGCCCACTTTAATGAATGGGACCTCAGATCTTCCTCATGATTTGAGATGCCGCCTTTCTCCAGGGCCTTGATAGTGCTTGATACGCAGACGATACAGATGAAGCAGAGTAAAATACAGAATCTCATTGGTTGATAGACCTATATACCTTGTCTCCCCAGACTTATACCTTGACTCTCCAAAAGAGTGATGCTTCTTCATGGGTAGTCACAGGATGGGCAAGGCAAAGGTCATCTCCACTAAATGGTCATAGGATAGATGCCGCCTCATGTTGGGCAAAAGAGAGTGAAGACAAAGAGAATACATGAGAATAGAAAGATTGATTTTCATGGAAAAATTTCCCAGAAGGCTCTTTCTAAATTGGGAGTTTATTATATTGATTGATATCATGGTTGTATGTGTGTGTGTGTGTGTGTATGTGTTTGTATGTGTTTTAAATTAAATATCAGTCATCCAATTTAGTAAACATTTATTAAGGACCTACTATATGCATGGCACTGTGTCAAGCACTGGAAATACAATTAATAAAAAGAAAGATAGTCTTTGCTCTTAAGGAGCTTACAATCTAAAGTGAGAGACAACACACAAAAGTAGTCAGGACATCAGAGTGGGGTGAGGGGGGTGTACCTGCAGGTATCTTGTTCCTTGGGTTTGAAACCAGGGAGTGAAGCGGGTTCAAAGTGGACTGAACTGAGAGTCCAATTTCTGCCCAATTTCTATTATACAGTAAGGCATTGGGAGGAGTTTGATATTCCTCTCTCTCCAGCCCTCCAAACAGAAGGAAGAGCCAGCTTAGGGAGGTGGTGTCTATCCAGGCTTGAGTTAGCAACACGGTAGTGAGATTTAGAAGTGAAATCATGTCTAGGTTTGGTTTTTTGTTCTTATTTGTGGAGGAAGATGATTTTCATTTTCACGATTACAACTTAAAGCAAAAATAAAGCCCTTTGTCTCTTCCACTAATAGCAAAGGACTTAGATAGCTGCAAACTAGATAAGTCATCCTTAAATTACTTAATATTAAACTTATATGTTAATACAGGCACTTAAATACTTCTAGGTGGTGCAGTGGATAGAGTGCTGGGCCCAGAGTCAGGAAGATTCTGTATTTTACTCTGCCTCATCCCTATCAAATCTTATATCAAATCTGACCTCAGATACCTACTAGCTATGGGACCCTGGGCAAGTCATTTAACTCTGTTTGCCTCAGTTTTCTCATCTGTAAAATGAGCTAGAGAAGGAAATAGCAAAGCATTCTAGTATGTTTGCCAAGAAAACCTCAAATGGGGTCACAAAGAGTCAGACATGACTGAAACAACCGAACAACAAGAACATTTCTAAGTTTTTAACACTTTTAAAGTTTATAGCACCCTACCCTTTATATTTACTAGTTTAATATTGGTCTTCTTTTTGCTACATATATAATAATGTTACCATATGCCAAAGTTATATTAAAAAATAGGAATCACTCTAAATATACAATAAAAGAAGCCTGTAAAGAAGACATTGATTTGATTTCTTTTTGATCACTGCTGCTTTTATTTTTGTCGTGGTCCAGTTTCTTAAACCCTTAAGCTTTGATAATTCACATGGTTGCATTAATATCCACACGGAACCATTCAGAGTCATTGTAGACCTATAGACTTTTAGGCTAGTAAGGGATCTGATAGACTGTCTAGTACATCGGACACTTGAGCAGGAATAACCTCTGAAATATCTCTGAAAAGAAGATATGCAATTTCTATTTGGAGACCACAGAGGCACCCATTCTCATTTTAGATAGCTCCAATTCTTAGGACATTTTCTCTTGGAGCTACCTTAAATCTACCTCTCTTCAGTTTCTATTGAATGTTTTTTTTATTCTGACCCTGGTCCAAACACCCAGAGCTGAGCACGGTAGAACTTTTCTCTCTCTCATTCTCAGTCCAAATGTTTCCATTAATACAATGTAAAATATTATTAGCATTTTTGGCTATCATATTACACTGCTCACTCGTATCTAGTTTTATGATGTACTAAAACCTCTAAGGACTTTTCACATGAACTGCTGCTAAGCCATATCTCCTCACATCCTAAACCTTTGGAGTTAATTTTTTGAATACAAATGTAGAACTTTCCATTGATTACTTTTCAATTTCATCTCATTAGATTTAGCCTATTATTCTAGCCTTAAGATCTTTTTGAATCCTGGTCCTATCAGCCAACTTGTTGACTATCTCGAACTTCATGTCATCTCTGAACATCAATCAGTTTGGTAAAAATTCCATGTGATTTTAATTGATAAAATATTTAACAGGTCAGGGCAGAGGGCGTTCCATTAGAAACCTTGTAAGTTGATTTGCTTTGTTACTTTTCGCCCTTTGGGTCCTTGGATCATTCAACTAGTACTGAATCCACCTTCTAAGACAGTCATCTAGTTCAGGCTTAAACTTTTTCTCTTGTGACCCTTTTGGTACTTCTTAAACTGTGGGTCGCAATCCCATATGGTTTAAAAAGCACTGAAGTTCACATCTTTTTTAAAAAATTAATTTATTTTTAGTTTCCAACATTTACTTCCATAAGCTTTTGAGTTCTAAATTTTCTCCCCCTTCTCTCTCTCCAAGATGGTGTGCAATTAAACATATTTTCACATTAGTCATGTAGTAAAGAAGAATTAGAACCGATGGCCATGAGAAAGAAGGAACAAAAAAAAGAGAGCAAATAGTATGCTTTGATCTGCATTCAGACTCCAAAGTTCTTTCTCTGGTTGTGGATAGCATTTTCCATCATGAGTCTTTTGGAATTGTTTTAGATCCTTGCATTGCTGAGAAGAGCTAAGTCCATCAAAGTTAATCATTGTACCATGTTGCTATTACTGTGTACGAGGTTCTCCTGGTTCTGCTCATGAAGTTCACATCTTTCCATATTGTCCACAACATCATGAAAGATTTTGTAAACTGCTTCACTTGTAATTCAACCCTGTGAATCCAGAAAATGCTCTAACTTTTAATGTGGTATCAAATCTATTCAGCGAATTGAAATGCATTCATGAGACATGGAATCTATGAATTCCGTTCAGTCTTACTATACCTGATGCCTTTTGAAAGTTTATATTGCAATGAAACATTAGGGACTTCATTTCCCAGAACTGTTTCTAAGTTTGCATTTACAAGTGGTAAGCATTCTATTCTCATATGTGCAAATTTAAAGAAAACATTAAAGCCATTTTGGATATTTGACCCAGGGGCAGGATTTGGAAAAAAAAACAACAACCTTTTTCTAGTTCACCATTAACTAGTGTAGTTTTTAATTTTAACCATGGAATATGGTTTCTCCCATGGCTACCTCAGAGGCATCTTGTTAGAACAGAGCATAGTGTGGGAAAAGAGAACATTGACTTAATCAGTTTAATAATAAATCATATTCATATAGCCCATTGGAGTTTACAAAAATTTTCTTCACAATAGCCTGGTAAGCAGATAGTGCAAGTACTGCCATCCCTATTTTACAGAATGGGAAATTGAGAAACAGAGAGGTTAAGTGACTTGGTACAGAATCTGGCACATAGTAAGCACTTGATAAATATTAATATTAATTTATTGGCCAGGGTTACACATTAAGTTTCAGAACCAGGTTTGGAACCCAATCAATGTCTCTGGATTCTAAATCTATTAATTCTCTACACCGCATTGCTTATCTTGACTGTATAGTTTCATATATTCTCTATTTTTTGTTTGTTTTTTGGTGAGGCGGTTGGGATTAAGTGACTTGCTTAGGGTCACACAGCTAGTAAGTGCCTGCATACATTCTCTATTGTGATGATTAAAAAGGTTAGAGAGACATAGTTTCTGGGTAATTCAGTTATTTTATTAATAAGGCCAACAAGTAATTAATAAAAGGTTGGTTATTTTTCTGTCTCTCTTAGACCAAAGACAATCATGGCAATGGGCTCATAGCTCATATACCCTTGAAAGAGTAGATTTTCAATGAGGGGCAAGTGACATCATGTCATCTTTGGACAGAGAAACTAGCTCAGACCTCCCCCCCTTTCCTGCCTTGGGCTATCTAGACAAGGATCTGTCTCCACCCAATCTGGGGTAGAGCACAATGAGCTTTCCCACTTTAAATTAAATTCCTTGTAAGGTTGGGTGGGGTCTGACCAAGATGAGGACAGTTAATTCAATCTCATTAGCAGTTATGTCCTTCAGGAGACTGAACTTTTAAAGGACTTTAGAAGAAGGGGAGAGCTCTGAATCTCCCCCTAAATTATTGTTTATTAATAATAATTTCTCACACTATTGAAAGGCAGTAATTGTAATCAGGTACATATGTGAGCTCCTGGTTATGTTCAGCATTTTTCTTACTAAGGGTATGGGCAGGGCTGATTCTAGCAGTTTGCCTTTCAGGTCCTTCCATTCTGCCTTTTCAATGTCCTCCTTCTCCCCTGCATGAGGATAGCCAGTGCCCTCCTCTTTTCCCCTCCCCAGTGTGGGACTCTCTCTTTATGGGTGGAGATAAATGCCCTGCTGCATGTGAGGAGTTGGGTGGAGTTGGTGAGAGGCCAGCCACCTCCAGTTTTCACCCTTCCCCTTTATGAGACTCTTGAGGGTCAGCCCTCTTTGCCATTGTGTCAATACCAGTCTTCTTTAGGACTCTTCCAGGGGCTTCTGGATTCTAGCTTCCAGAGGGATGATAGAAGAGACCAACCCCACTTCAGGTTGCTGAACGGAAAGACTCTGGGAAGACATGTGATGATCTATAATGTCCCTATTCTCTGCTTGCTTCTCTAGAGACTTCGGGGATTTTCATCTTAGCTGAAAGCTAAAACACTCAGTTGGGTTGTTATCTTACTCCCAAAGGAGTTCCTTGACCCCGTTTTGTCTGGTATGTATTCTCCTATGTATACCTTCTCTGATTTCTGTTTTGTTACTGATTTGGATAAGTGGATTTCTTTACTATTCTCTATGTGTGTTAATTGTCAAACTGGCATTTCATGGAAAAACGGTCAAGCCTAGTATGTAGAGCTTGGAGGCTTCCTTCCCCCCCAAAATGAAAAAGGCATCAGAAGTTAGGTAGAAACGGATCACATCTCCTAGACTCACAGCCTTTAAGGGTAAGGATCTATTTCTAGCCCAGTATCCCCTGTCTCAGAAAAGATTGGTGGCCTCCGGCCCCACCTTCCTGCTTCCTGCTTCCTCTATTCCTGGGAATAAAAATCTCGCTTAGAGGAGGGTGGGAGAAGAGAGTAGAGATATTTGTTCTGCCTCTCTTTGAGCCACACACAAGGACAGCCCTCTTTGTTACACACCCCTGCTCTAGACCTCCTAAACAATCCCCCAGCAAGGCTTTCCTAGCTAATTCCTTGACAGCCCTACTCTCCTTCTTGGTGACCATGGATAGCACTGGTTTTAACCCAATATGGGACAATGGAAAGGGCAGTGGATTTGAAATGAGAGAGATGGTACAAATTTTACCTTTGTCACTGACTACTGTGTGAACTTGAGCAAGTCATTTAACCTTTCTGGGCCCTTATCTCTAAAATGAGGAGCTTGGATTAGACGATGTTATGGTAATTAGGGTGGGACTTTTTTTGCTGTTCTCTTTTGGAATGCTAAGGCAATCAAGTGCCTTTAATGAGTCTTGCCTTTGTTTGAATGGGGCAGGTAAAGTGGAACCCTTTTGTCTTTTTTTTTTTTGGATACTCCAATTTTTATTGTGTTCAGTGGACTAATTTTCTGCCTTTCTTTTTTTTTTTTCTTTTTAGTTTACAACACATGGTTCTACATAATTTTGAGTTCCAGATTTTCTCCCCTCCCTCCCCCCTCTCTCCCCAAGACAGCATGGAATCTCATATAACTACCATGTATAACTTCTCATTGAATTAATTTATACACTAGTCAAGTTGTGGAGAAGAATTATGACCAATGGAATGAATCATGAGAAAGAAGAAACAGAACCAAAAAAAAAAAGACTCAAAAACAAAAACAAAAGAGAAGAAAAAAAGGTGAGCATGTAGTGTGCCTCAATCTGCATTCAAACTTCACAGTTCTTTCTCTGGATGTAGATAGCATTCTCCATCGTGAGTCCCTTGGAGTTGTCCTTGCACCTTGTGTTGCTGAGAAGAGCGAAGTCTGTCAGGGTTAGTCCTCACGGAATCCATATGTCTGTGGTTGTGTACAATGTTCTCCTGGCTCTGCTCCGCTCACTCAGCATTATGTCGTGTAGGTTTTTCCAGGTTGTTTTGAAGTCTGTATCATCCCCATTTCTTATGGCACAATAGTATTCCATTACCTTCATATACCACAGCTTGTTCAACCATTCCCCAATTGATGGGCATCCCTTTGATTTCCAATTCTTGGCTACCACAAAAAGAGCCGCTATAAATATCTTTGTACATATGGGTCCCTTTCTCTCTTGTGTGATTTCTTTGGGATGCAAGTAGTATTGCTGGGTCAAAGGGTATGAACATTCCTATGGCCCTTTGGGTGTAGTTCCAAATTACTCTCCAAAATGGCTGGATCACCCTTTTGTCTTTGGTTTTGGAGTGTTTCTCAGCACTGAGGTAATCAAGTGCCTTTGATGAGTCTTGCCTTTCAAATGTAATGGCAAGCAAAGTGGGACCCTTTTGTTATCTTTGTTTTGGAGTGCTTCTCAGCACTAAGGCAATAGGGAGTCATTGATTGCAAGCAAGTATATGATGTGGTGCTAATGATTGAAGAACTTTCCTGTATTCCAAATGCTAAGTAGGCCCTGAGCCATCAGGGTCTTGAACAGCTTATATGTGCTGGAAGGTTAGCATTTCACCTTTGGGGGCACACTCATTGGAAGAATGTTGGTGATTTGGCCAGACGAGACTCTGAGTAGCTGTTGGAGCCCCCCTGGCTTTGAAAAACCCAGATGTTGTTGCTTCTCTGTCTGGTAACTATGTATGTATTGCTTTGAATAGACTGGTTTGTGTTATGTTGCTGTTTATATAATTTCTGCTTATAATTTCTGTTTGTGTTTTCTATGAAATTGAGGGTGCTGACTTTTCCCCCTGAACTAAGTGAATGATATATGTATGTTTAATTAAAGTGAGATTGTAAACCCCTTAAAGTTGCTTTCCTTAGAAAAGTAGATCAAAGAACCTGTGCTAGCAGCTTCCCTGTGTGCTTTTGTTCTTGACCTTTTACCTCCACAGGAGCTGCTAGCTGCATTGTTCTTACAGATGACCACTGAATTTCTTTCCATTTTGAAATCTATTTGTGGGGAGATAAAGGACCCTGGAATAATAAAAAAAACACCACTGGTCCAATCACATTTCATGTTTTTAAGTTCAAAATTTTAAAATTAAAAAAATAACACAAATTCTACCCTTTCTTTGAAGCTTAACTCAAGTTCCACCTCTTTCATGAAGCCTTCCTTGATAATTCCAGCCTACATTTTCCATCTGCTCTGAGCTTGGCTAGCATTTATATTTGGAATTACCACAGTTCAGCATTTAACTATATATACTGTCAAATTGTTTTCTAATTGTTTTTTTGTGTGCTAATCTCAGTTCTCCAACTGGTTTGAAAGATTCTCGAAGAATGTATGTTTCTTATACTTGTTCGGTATCTCCAGCACAGTACTCCCCAGAGTACAGAGTGCATATTAGGCATTCAATCAGTGTTTATCAATGGAATGATAACTGCCCCCCCCCCCCAAAAAAAGGACTGAGGAATAAAAAACTACCAGCCTCTTTTAGCTAAGAGGCCTGGTCTATTTCGTCTCATATAAAAGGTTGCAGCCTCCTCCTTCTAGAAACTTTCTCTATTCATACAGCAGCTGGTGGAATTTATGTACACAACTTTCTAGGAGATAAATGACACTTGTGTGTCAGAAAGCCCAATTTTTTTTCTACCATACCACATTACCTTTTTGACATACCAGTGTCATTTATCTCCTAGAAACTTGTGTACATAAATTCCACCATCTCCTAAAAGGGGGTAGGGGTGGGAGTGGGAGAAACCCACCACAATCCTTTATACATAGTCACAATCACAAAAAATTCCCACATTAGTCATGTCCAAAAATGTATGTCATATTGTGGATGAGTCTATTATCTCTTTGTTGGGAGGTAGGTAGCATGGTTCTTCATTGATCCTCTTGAATAGTTATATATCCATATCCTATGAATTTGGATGAGTCATTTAAAGCTTTACACAGTCTGGATCCAACTTACCTTCTAGACTTATTTCACTCTAATCTACTTCACACACTCCTTATTCTAGCCAACTGGTAATGCAAGCTCACTATATTTTGATCATATCCTGTGTCTGTCATCTGATCTGGAGTGGGGGTGGAGACTGAACCCCAAAATCCTCCCTTATATGCATATAATCCTATTTTAGACTTTTTTCTGGTTCTGCTGATTTTACTGTGTCAGTTGATATAAATCTTGCCATATCTTCTTCATATCATTCAGTCAGAATTTCTTAAAGATTGGGTTCTTTTTCCATCGCTGTATCCCCTGATGCCCAGGACAGTGAAATGAATGAATAAAAATGCATGCATAACCTCTATGAGCTTCAGTTTCATCATCTTTAAAATGGGACTAGTAATACTCATGCTACCTTCCCCCCATAAATGTTGTGAGGCAAGTGAATTGTAAACTGTAAAAGCATGCACTCTGTGGTGCAAATCATTTAGTGAACAGTTAGAAAATAACTCATTTTGATCAGCTATTCACCCAGGCTGTTTTCTGCCAACTGACCAGCTGAGGTCACTATGGGACTGTGAATAGAGGACTTTCTCGTCTCTTAGAATTCAGAAAACCAGAACGTTGTTGTTAGAGAAGAGGAAATGATCCTCTCCCTTCCAGCTCCCCCTGGCCTGTATAGTTTATAAAATTGAGAACTAACTGACGGATATAATTTTGATGGAGATTTACCTGTAGGCAAGACTGCAATCAAACCCATACTGTTAAGGAGAGGGTGAGTGAGATAATGAATATGATTGTCTGAGCTTAGCAAAAGGATAGAGTCAAGCTAATAATACATCAATTTCCTTTTTTTTTTTTGCTCTGATGTGCCCTCATTTCTATCTTGTTATGTACATGGTATTTCCAGACGATAAAAGACTGGTTAATCTGTTAGTGGATTATCCAGATCTCTGATTTTTCATCTTCCTTTCCTCTACCTACTTTTTGTCTATTTTAACTATTTGTTACAGCTTCTACCAAAGGAAAAGTGGGGCTCAAATCTGTTGGGTGACTCTCTTTTTAGCTTCTTCAACTTCAAAAGATCTTTGGTTTCATCCACTGATATACCTCCTAAGTCCTCAGTACTTTAGTAGTCTATTTCCTGAGCTGCCATGGCAATGAACAAAATGAATCAATGAATAAACAAAGGATCACATGATTGAATGAATTGATGAAAATAATTTTTAAGAACATCATGATTGAGTAGCCATCTCTCTTTTGCTTTTCCAAACTGAGCCAGGATAGGCCATTGAGGACATTTCATTTCTGGGCTTTTACTCCAAAGTATTTCCACTCACTATGACCTTTCAGAGCTTTTTCTTTATTGGAATAGTCCCTAAGAACCTAGAATCACCTGTATGTCTTGAATGAAGCTTTGGAATAGGACTTTAGTGAAGGCCCTATGTAAGTGGAGATAGGGTAGCACAGTGGAAAGAACCCTTGCTCTGGAATCAGAAGGCATGGGTTTGAATCCTGACTCTGCTATTCTGCTGTAAGATAATTAACTTCTCAGTTCTAAAGATCTGCAATTTTAAAATGATAGATTTGGACCAAATGATCCCTACCTATTCTAAATCTATAATCCATTTTAGAAACCAAAAAACAATTTGATAGGGGAGAAGGCTGAAGTTAATTCCTAAGCTGGGATTTGGGAATTATCTATAGATTTAATAAGTTACAGTCAGGTCTCAAGCCCTCACAGCACTGAGCAAGTCTTATGTGTCAGAAAGGAAATGTTTGCTGACAGCATGAGGGGCAGAGCTAGAACATTTAGTGCTAATAGCAACAACTTCAGTCTGGGATGCTCAAGGCAGTTCATAATTTACTGTATTGTATAGTCCTAGTCCATAATTGCAGGGTGACTGCCCCAGTGTCCAATGTTTCTAATGGTAAGTGCATTCACATCGTGTCATTCAAGTCAGTTACTTTTCCAATAAACAAACCCTCTTTCCCCTGGGTTCTTGTCCTCTAGCCTCAGCTTGTTAAGGAAATAGCAAGACAGGGAGCTTACCTTATCATGTGAATAGGTCCTGGAGGGTTTGGGACTACCTTAATGAAGTACACAGCATGCACATCATTCTGTTAGGCTTTGACTGACATACAGCCCCGGACTGGGCAATGAGACCATAACATAAAAATGTGGAAGCAAGTGCCTACAGACTTAGCTCTGTCTGAAGGGAGGATATGTTTGTATCTTAGAGGACTCATTCATCTTCCCACAGGTCCAGGACACATAGGAGGAGAGACAGAAAACCCAGGTCGGTAATGAGTAGCACAAGTTAAAAATTAAAGATGTTGAGCCAAAAGACCTCTTCACATACATTATAGCTATATATTACCTTACACCATTGCCACAAAAACTCCAGAGTTGGCCATGTCCAGTAAGGTACTAAACCCATTATTTCACAGGCAGAGGGAACTCTCTCAGCCAATGCAAAATGGATCCTTTTCTGTAACTTATAGTCTTAGAGACTTATTGGGACAGATGCCATCCTTTCCCCTACTCTGAGCTCTGATGAAGAGCAAATGAAAGAGCAGCTAGGGAAAACTCTGTGAACAGAGACAGGTTGTATGGTGCAGGAGAGAGAACTAGATGTGAAAACAGAGCATTATCAGGCTTCAAGGCCTAGCCATGATACTGCTGACTATCTGTGAGACTTTGGTCATTACTTAACCATTTTCTACTCTATAAAATTAGGAGGTTTAAGCAGATCATCATTAAGGCCCCTTTTAGCTTTAAATCCTGTGGCCCACAAAAGTTAAAAGGAGTATCATTGAGAATTCCAGAAGGAAAAATAAAAGGATGCAGAGGGAGTAAAATGAGAAGAGTGTGAAATTTAATGTCACAAGAAGCAGCCCCTGGATCCTATTTTCCCCACTGGTTTCTGTCTCTTTCCTCTATAACCATCAATAAAAGGTACTGGATTGGAGATCTTGGAAAAATTCTTTATCCATGATTTTAAACCCCACTGAAGGAAATGTTTGGTGCTTAGTGACCTGGATTACACATCTCTGAATACTTTGGAAAATTATTTAGGAATCAGTAGTTCTTTCATGAACAGGACTTGCTCTTGGCAAAATTATGAAGGAGTTAGTTTGTTTTCTGCCTCTCAGACTTCCTCTTGGATTTTTCCTCTCTTACTGTTGCCCTTTCTACATAAAACAGGCACTCAGTGACTTCACATCTTTTCCCCTTCTCCTACTAAAACCTGCCTTTAGGAAGGGATCAAATACTTCTTCCTGTTCCTAAATGGGTGACTTCCTCAGAATTGCTGAGTTTTGTTGTTGTTTTGTTTGTTTTTTGCATTTCCACTGGGATAAAGTAATACACTCCTCATTTTAGTATTTAAAGCCTTTAACAACCTACCTTTGTAGGTTCTTATATATTACTCCCCTTCACACAGTCTACATGGTCCAGACAAATTGGTTTTCTTGTTCTCCCTAGAACATACGCACTTCTCACTTCTATCTCTTAAAATTCCTAGTTTACTTCAAAGCTTAGCTCAAATGCCCATTTCCTAATTCCCCCTAGTTTCTTCGGCTGCCCAAATTCCCTTGTCTTTATTTTTGTATGCATTTTATTTGTTTCCTTATATTTATATGTAATGGGGACCAACTAATTAGGGCTCAGTCTTGGGAGAATGCACAGGGAACCCAGTGTGGATAGTTAGTGATCTTGCATGCACATATTCCTAATGGTAGAGAATGGAGAGGCCTGGCTATCCTCTTCAGAAAGTAGGTATTCCATGACTTTTTCCTTCCCACTTACTGTGCAACTGAAGAAAAGGTCTTTTGGTTGGCAGCTGAGCTGAAACTGAGAATGCCTATTCAAACTCCAATAGAAATAAATTACTCTTTCTCTGTAAGGTATAATGATGACTCTCCAAGTGTCAGAGGGCTGATGGGGGAATGAATGCTCTGCCAGGGGAACACCTGACCTCCTAGGCAAGCCTTTGTCTGGGGTAGGTTTGTCTCCTCTTTGGGTCTTCTTTCCTTGTTACAGGAAAGAAAATGATCCAGTTTCTTATTCAGGGCCTTTTGTATCCTTGCTTAGTTCTAGTGCAGCAAGCCAACCAAAAAACCTTTCTTTATGACACAGTAAACAGATAGCAAACAATTAGAGAATACTTGTGTATGCCCTGAATTGGAGAGCCTGAGGTGGCCCCTTTACTTCAAATCATTGAATACTTCCAGAAGGAGGCTCACCAAACATCCACATGTGAGGCCTTCATTGGCCTGTTTACCTTTACAGGACCATGCTATCTCCCTCTCCAGAATGTAAGTTTATTTTTGTCTTTGTATCTCCAGTGACTGGTTCATAATAGGTGTTTATAAATCCTTGTGAATCGATCAGTTGATTGAATCTCAGAACAAAACCCCGAAAAGTAAGTAGAATTTCAGTCATTAGCCATGGGGTCAGGGAGGTAGTGTGTGTGTGGTTGGGGGGGGTGCTTTTGAGCCCCAGAAATCAGACTTCTTAGATGGTTACTTTTGTTTTGGTATATAAATGTTATCACTATTATTATGACAAGGTTTACCCTGCTCGAGAGAAAGTATACTTAATTTCATTTCAATTCTATAAATGATTGTGCAATACTTAATCCCTCTCCAACTCTAGCACATTTTTAGGGAAAAGTCACACCCTTTTCTTCTGTAACTGGGCACAGTGGGGGCCCTGCTATCTGTTGAGTTCCAGGGAATGATATATTATGCATTACGACTTGCAATACCACTCTCTCCTTACTCTCCCTCATTTCCCATTTTTAAACATGTAATAGATGATAAGATGATCTCTCTGTGTTAGGATATGAAGCTGCATTTTTAAAGCCTCACCCTGCTAACAATAAAGAGAGATTTATAACACATTTTCTCATATTTCATTTATGCCCAGTCTTATTCCTATTATCATGTACTGTAATTCATTTTATTTAAGTGAAAAATATTGCTATTTCATAGATGCAAACATAAAAGAGATTTTTCTAATTTAAAAGAATTTTTCCTATCTCTTTCTCATTTTTTTTATTGGATGTTAACACCAGTCTGCATGATTCTAGCCACCAGGCAATGTCTGCCACACAGAGAGAAGAACAGTGACTTATATTTATGTTATAGCACAGACTTGGTTAATATTGTCTGCACAACTGTGTGTTTGTCACGAGGTGAGCCAAATGTGATGTGAGGTTTGGGGAGAGAATGTACTGCACAGTGAACTACCACCAAATACAATTACTTTAAATTTAACCAGAAGTTTAATCAATAAAAATATCAGCATTAAATTTGCTGGGCTCTCTTGTCTTGTAAGGCGGCTGCCTCTTTTCCCTGGTTCTGCTTTTCCAATGTCTCCTATCATCCACAGAGTGGTAGGCAGTCTCCTGTAGTGCTGTTTATGGCTCCAGGCTTATAGCTTTCACTTTCAGATAACTTAGAATTATAAGTGAGTTATATGCATGTGTGGCCCTCTGTTTTACTCACAGCCTGGTGCATTGGAAAGAAGGTTGAATTTGAGGTCAGAGACTTGGGTTTGAAATCTCATCCCTTCCACTTACTACTTCTGTGACCTTGGGTAAGTCACGTGTTTTTCTGGGCCTCAGTTTCCTTATCTTTAAAATGAGGGGATTGGTCTACACAGTTCCTTCCAGCTCTAAATATACTATTAAAAGAAGATGGGTATGGGGAAGAAATACTCACCTTCTCTAGTACCAGTCGGTACTTTAATAAATATTTATAGCCTTAAATTGTAAGGGCCAAGAGAATGTGCTAGTGTGCTAGTAAATGTTTAACAACTAGCTCTCTGAAAAAGATATTTTGCAAGACACACTTTTATGTTTAATCTGCATCTGCTTACATTTTCTCCTTCATTGTTTTGTCTAGACAATCAACAAAACAATAAATCAAGCCTTGATTTGTAGTCTTTGCTGATTTCTGAGGTTGCCCTGAAAATTTAACAATAGACTTCTAGAACCAGTTTGATCTGGCTTTAGCATTCCTGGAAGATGGGTTCCAGATTTTTCCATTCCTCTGAAATCCAAAGGGCTTCACAGCCTGAACTTTGAATTGGGAGTATCATTAATACATAATTCAGATATCCTCTCACAGAACACTGATCATATTTCAGAACTTCCACACATCTGTTTCATTGTGTATTATAGTCCTTGTATATGTAATTTCTTGTATTATTAAGCTCATTCTTTGGGTAGCCATATGGTGTTTGGACAGACTTGTTAGAATTGTCCAATGAGAATTAGGCCATTTGTGGTGATATAAGGGAATGCTGTAGTAATAGCTCACATTTATATGATGCTTTAAGATTTACAAACTGTTTAATAAACATTATCTCATCTGATGCTCACCACAAATGTCTTAAATAAAGGCTGTAATCCTCTACCAGAGGATATTTATTATTTCCACCACTATGACATTGGAAAGGTCATTGGGCTTGGAGAGACCTGAGTTCAAATCCTTACCAGCTCTGGGAGCAGGGACAAGTCATTTTACTTCTCTGAGCATCAGCTTCCTCATCTGTAAAATGGGAATGTTAATAGTTGTGTAGATACCATTAGATTGTAACCTCCTTGAGGGCAGGGCTGTCTTTTTTTTATCAGTAATCTTTGTGGTTTTTTTTAATAATAAATTTGTTTATTTTTAGTTTTCAACATTCACTTACATACATTTTAAATTTTCTTCCCCTCCTTCCTCTCCCCCCTCCTCAAGACAGCGTGCAATCCAATATAGGCTCTACATATACATTCCTATTAAGCATATTTTCTGTTAGTCATGTTGTATAGAATTAGAATGAATGGGAGGAACCATGAGAAAGAAAACAAAACAAAAAAAGAAAATAGTCTGCTTCAATCTGCATTCAGGCTCCATAGTTCTTTCTCTGGATGTGGATGGCATTTTCCATCATGAGTCTTTCGGAATTGTTTTAGGTCCTTGCATTGCTAAGAAGAGCTAAGTCTATCAAAGTCAGTCATCGCACAATGTGGCTTTTACTGTGTACAATGTTCTTCTGGTTCTGCTCACTTCACTCAGCAGCAGTTTATTTAAGTCCTTCCAGGTTTTTCTGAAGCCTGCCTGCTCATCATTTCTTACAGTATGATCATATTCCATTACATTCATATACTGCAACTTGTTCAGCCATTCCCCAATTGATGGGCATACCTTCAATTTCCACCTCTTAGCCACCACAAAAAGAGCTGCTATAAATATTTTTGTATGTGTGGGTCCTTTTCCCATTTGTACAATCTCTTTGGGATACAGCCCCAGAAGTGGTATTGCTGGGTCAAAGGGTATGCACATTTTTATGGGTGGGTAGGGGCTGTCTTTTGCCTCTTTTTGTATCTCCTGTGATTAGGACAGTGCCTAGAACATAGTAGGGTCTTAATAAATGTTAATTGATTGATAGGCTTCTGGAAAGGATCCAATGAGATAATGTATATAATGTACTTGGCAAACTGTAAAGCACTATAGGTTATCTATATGTCATTTTCTAGTTTGAGTGTACTTTTTGAGGAGTTTGGGTTCTTCTCTATGGGTGCTCCTCTGGTCTCCACAGGGAAAATTTTCTTTCAAGTCTAATTCTGTAAGTATGAAACATATCATTGCTTCAGTAAAATCTCATTTTCATGGAATGGATTGGAATCCAAAGTCATTCTCACAAATTAGATTTTCTAGAAAAAAATCAGAAGTTGGCAATTTACACTTAAAGTTTTATTGAAAAAATACTCTTCAGTTTGACAAATAATGGGAGATAATCTCATTGTCCCTCCTTTTAAATGAATTAAGACATACCAAACCTCTAAGCAATGAAATAAAAGGCTCATAAACAGCATTCATGTATATTTTTACTAAGCAGTCATCTTTATTCTATGAAACAAACCATTTCCATTAAAATAGTGCTGTGTCCAAATGGGATTTTACCTTCTTTCAGTTTTCCAGATGGGAATAGGGATGGAGGACACAGGATCTGAGGGGCTGTGCCCCGTCAAGTTCTATGTAGGAGCAGATCTTCTGACATTGATCACAATGACAAAATCTGAGGAAGATAAGGAAATCAAAGCATAATGAGAGTACAGTTAAGTCAATACAACACATTTATTTATTAAATGCCTACTGTGTTGCAAGGTACTGGGGTACATGCCGGGGATCCAAAGGTAAAGGTCAAACAATGACTCAGGAGGTCAACCCCTTAGATTTCTTCAGGATCCTGCACCTGCCCACCTTATCTACCAATCACCACCCCTCCCCTTTTTCAGCTTCCCATCTCAGTCCTCATTAAGCACAGCAGGAGATGAGCTAACTGATTCCCCCTTGCAGAAGAATTAACTTGTTACATTCCAGTAAATGAATAATTAGTTTGTCGTGAAATTTAGCAGCTGGATAGTTTGCCATAAGATGTTGATTATTTGCTGGTCATGCTCCAGGCACAAGCACTGATGTAATGCATGGGAGGAACCTGAGTAGGGTCTGTACATGCTTAAACTTCATAAATTTGACCTGGAGGTTTCTTTGGTAAAGGACTGTGGCATCAGGTTATCATCTATTTCAACTCAATCATCAGATCAGCTCAATCCACAAACACATGTCTTTTCTTTTGTAGGCACTATAGGTGTTTCATTCATGTTTATAGAATACCATTCCTGTAGCCTGGCCTGGCATTGTAATGGTGTACTTCAGTTGCATGTTATTAAAATTTTCATTATGTTTTCCATTAACCTTTAATAGGTGAGCTGTTCATAGTGGTGCTTCAGAGAGGCTTTATCCCCATTTTGTGCCCTCTCTGACCATTACTATATTTCCTTGTCCTGGATTTTTATCTCTAGAAAGGCTAATGGCATAGTTATTGTAAAAAGTGTGGCTAAGGAATACGGTCCTGTCTTTTGTTGTGCACAGAATTCCAACTGCGGGCTGCAGGAATCTTGAGCTCACAAAGCAAAGCCTGCAATATCGGGGCTTCTGAAATAGAAGAGACAGATCCTACATAGGAAGCCCAAACGCACTTGTTGTCCCTCTGTGGGAAGCACTCAGAAATGGAAATGATGAGGAGATCAGGAAAAGTACAGGGATGAAATTCAGAGACTAACTCTCTCCCATTATAGTCTTTGACTTGAAGAAATAGATAAAATAATCAAGCTATGAAAGGGAAATTCAGCAGCACCTGGAGAGTCCACCTCCAGGCTTTGCACAGGCTGTACTCCATGCCTGGAATACTCTCCCTTGTCACCTTTGCCCCTTGGATCTCCTGACTCCCTCTAAGGCTCAGCTCAGGCTCCACTTTCTTTAGGAAGCATTTCCTGGCTCCTCCAATTATTACATCATTACTCCCTTTTCCCCCTTCCTCTGCCGCAACATGCCTCTATTTACATATCAGTGGACTTAATCATATTACCCTAGTATAGGGGTTATTAACCTTTGTTGTATTATAAACTTTGCTGGCAGTCTGGTGAAATCTATGGATTTCTCAGAGTAATGTTCTTAAGTCAATGAAGTAAAATGCATAGGATTACAAAGAAACCAATTGCACTGAAATGGTTATTGAAAGTTCATGGATCCCGGGTTAAGAAACATTGTGCCTAGTAGAATGGAAGCTTCTTAAGTACAGGGATTGCTTCATTATTGTTATTTGTTATCTCCAGTGCCTAACACAACCCCTGGCACATCGCAGGAATGGATGCTTGTGACTGACTAATGGGTTACTTGCAAATAACATTGATTTGTATGGAAATATTACTAAGGTATCCTTTGTGTTGAGTGAGTGGAAGGGAAAGAAATAAAGAAGACACTGGCATTCACCATTGTTCCTGGGGGTGGGGGCAGGGGTGCGTAGGGAGTTTCCCACTCACTGTCACTTAGTATTTACTTAGCATTTGTGTAAACTTTAGAAATATTTGTCCTCTCCAAACCCTAGAATCACGTGACCATTCCCTTTATGGATGAAAAACCAAATGCCATGTCACTTAACTGAACCAGCCAAGATCACAGTTGCTTCATCCACTGTGCTATATAGCTCCAAAATACACGGGAGGTCTTTTCTAGATCATTAGATCCATGATACTATGTATGTGTAAGTTGTGGCTGATAGTAATAGAAGTATATGGAGTCCAGTTTAATACAACATTCACATGCACAGCATTGTTCTAGCCATGGCAGATGGGGAAGGGGGTTTACAAAGATAAAATGAAAAACAAAGATATACAACATTTAAGCAGAGAAAGATATTCTGATGTGTAAGGGTATCAAAGAATGAAAAAGCTTTGCTGGACATATACACACACACACACACACACATATGTGTATATATATATATATCCAGCAAAGCTTTTATATGCATATGTATTTATGTATATATGTGCATGTATGTATGTATATATGTATATGTATGTATGTATATGTGTGTGTATGTGTATACACATACACATATGTATACACACACACACACACACACACACACACACACACACATATATATATATATGAAGGTAGGAATACAGCTACATAGGAAGATTATGACCTTGCCCCCTGGGCTTAGTTTTGTGTTTCTGTGTCTCACCCCTTTACCACAAGTCATCAGTATGGGAGAGCAGAAGGGGTTTTGGATTTGAGAAGCTATGCGAACCCAGGAGGGCAACCTCTAGATTGGATCTTGATTAAATATAGTCTAGCAATTGGAGATTTATAGAGAGGCAAAGGAATTTGCACTTTAAGCTAGAGTGGGGTCTCTAATGTAGAGGCAAGCCCCTGTGATCAGGAAATATGGTTAAAAAAATAGATTAAGCCTGAAGCACTACCTAGCTGGGAATATCTCTAGAGATTTTGGCTTCTGGGGCAAAGAATCTTCTGCTGATGAAAAGCCTGTTTTTGCAGGAAGTCTGAAAGACTATTCCCAAAGGAAAAAAAGCCAAGAGTTCTTTTTGTTTGTTTGTTTGTTTTGTTTTCTAAGAAGGATTTTCACTAGTCTGATGTTTGAGTGTGTTAAGGGCTGCTTCTTTCTGAAAGAGCTATGGGGAGAATATGATGGAGCTAACTCATCATAAGGAAGAGATAATATTCTAGCTAAAGATTCTAACTGAAGTCACAAGCTGGAATCAATTAATCATTAAGAATTTATTAGGCATTTAATAAGGGCCAGGTAGTGTTAAGTGGTGAGCTTACAAAGACAAAAAGCAACACAATACCTGTCCTCAAGGTGTTTAAATTCTATTGGAGAAGAGAACATGTATATGTAAACTAGGTTTCCAGGTAAGCTTGGGGAATTTTGCATAATACTCTTAATTGGTAAAGAGAATGATGACTTAACACTGAGTCTGTGAAGGATGCAGTTGTTAGAGCTTTGGAGAGAGAACAGGTATAGTTCCAGACTCTTTGGGGGACAAATTGAAAGGAGGAGAGAGTTAAAAAAAGAAAGGACTTTGGAAGTAGAAATCATGTAGGGGAAGTTCCTGCCTACTTAAAAACTTTGAGGAATATCCCCTTGAATGAGACTGGATCCTCCCTCTCTCGGTTGAGAGAGATCTCAGCTTGGTCCTATCTAATAACCTTTTGCCTTTTTTGTGTATATTCTGATCTATAGAAACTTCTATTTTGGTTTACTGTGTTCTTGGATTTTTTTTTTTGCTTTTCATTATTTATAATGGGCTTTTAGCCCACTAGCATTTAATGGTGAGGGGCCAAACTAGAAGATAAAAACTTAGGGTGCCCTAGCCCCTCTAAGAAATAGTGTTCAGGAAAGTGGCTTTTCGAACCTAAAAAATCATGCCTCTAGACCAGCAATATGTAGGTGGCAGATGTAATTCAGGTCAGTTTTCTCTCTCTCTCTCTCTCTCTCTCTCTCAGGAGAAGAGAATGACCTGCCTTTTCCCCTTCTCCTGCTCCCTTCAAGTCAAATATCACCATTTCACTTGGAGAAGAGAGAGAAAGATTCCAGAGATATCTATTAATGCCTCCCCTCAAGCCACCTGTCTAAACCTTTAGACATCCCATAATGATATAGACATCTTACATGGGTAACACACAGTTTACATACATAAATAAGTGTACACAAAATAAATAAAAAATTCTTGGGAGAGGGTAGAAGGTACCGGCAGCAGGAAATACTTCATGAAGATGATGTTGTTTGAGCAGAGTTTTAAAGAAATTTTTTTTAAATAGGTAGACATTAAGGAGGAAGATATTCCAGACATGAGGGACAGTTAGTACAAAAATCACAGAGAGAAGGAATGGAATACTGCGTGGATGGACAAAGAAGCCCAATTTGGACCAGAGAATTTGAGAAAGAGCATAACATATAATTCAATAAACTAAATTCAGTAAACATTGGGGACACAAATAATACAAATAAAGACAATCCTTGCCCTCAAGGAGTTTGCAGTCTTATGTTGTTCAGTCATTTCATTCATGTCCAACTCTTCAATGACCCCATTTGGGGTTTTCTTGGCAAAGATCCTAGAGGGGCTTGCCATTTCCTTCTCCAGCTTATTTTATAGATGAGGAAATTGAGGCAAACAGGCTTAAGTGACTTGCCCAGGGTCACACAGCTAATAAGTGTCTGAGGCTAGATTTGAACTCAGGAACATGAGTCTTCCTGATTCCAGGCCGGGCACTCCTACCTAGCTGTCATACAACCTAATAGGGGAAGACAACACACAAAAAGAAGCCGAAAAGGGGAGGAGGCCAGTATCCTGCATAGTGGAATGATATTTAGAGTCCAAACCAAGCTGACTAGTTGCTGATGGAGAATGTTGAGTTACCTGGAAAATTCTGAAAGTTCAGATCCCTCTGTAAAGGAGGGCTTTCAGAGAAATTTACTGCTCTACCCTCTACCCTCTAATCAGAGGAAAGATGAAACTGAGGGAGTTGACCAATGAATGTGAGAGAGTAACATATAATAAGACTGAAAAGGTATTTGAGTGCCAGGTTATAAAGGGCCTTAAAAGTCATACTTGATCATAGAGGCAAAATGGAAGTTTTCAATGGAACTTACCGAGTAAGGGAATGACATAGTGAGACTTGCACTTTTAGGAAAATCACTTTGGTAGCTATGTGGAGGATGGATTGGAGAGGGGAGAGACTTGAGATAGAAAGCCCAAGAAGGAGGTTGTTGAGGTTATTGCACAAGTTTAGGTGAGGAGGAGGGAGGCAAGAGAGAAGTATTTATTAAGTGTCTACTACATGCCCAACGGGGTTGGATGCCCAACCTCAGATACTTACTAGCTGTGTGCAAGTCGCTTAACCCTGTTTGTCTCAGTTTCCCTCACCTATAAAATGAGCTGGAGAAAGAAATGGCAACTCATTCCAGTATTTCTGCCCGGAAAACCCCAAATGGGGTCATGAAGTCAGAAATGACTGAAATGATTGAACAACAACGATGTGCTCCACTGTGAGAGGTAAGAGGTGACTAGCTAACTGATTAGATATTCCTAGTGAGGGAGTATAAGGAGTCAAGTTTGCTAAGGTTGTTAATTCTGGGAGATTATAAATTTGGAAGACGGTAGTGCTCTCAACAAAAATAGGAGAATTCAGAACAGGGGTGGCATTTGGGGGAAAGTTAATGAGTTTAGTTTTGAATATATTGAGTTTGAGGTGCCTATAGGATGCCCAGTTTAAAATGTCCAATAGACAGCTGGAGATTGAGGCCTGGAGCTCAGAAGACAAACTATTATGTCTGGATATTTAGATCTGTGAGTCATCTGCATAACGAAGATAATTAACATCCAGACATTTGCTAACTGTATAACCCTGGGCAATTCACTTAACCCTGTTTGCCTCAGTTTCTTCATCTGTAAAATGAGCTGGAGAAGGAAATGACAAAGTACTCCAATATCTTTGCCAAGAAAACTCTAAAAGGGGTCATGAAGAGTTGGGCATGATTGCAGAATGACTAAACAAGAATACTAGGTGGCCCAGTGGATAGACTGCCAGGCCTAGTGTCAGAAAGACTCATCTTCCTGAGTTAAAATCTAGGCTCAGACACTTTCTAGCTATAAGGCCTCTGGTTGACTCATAGAAATAAGCAGATTTATGGGGGCTCATAAGCTATGATTATTAAGAGATTTAGACCCATAATATACCTTGAACCTGGGATAACTTTGTCTGGGGGGCAAGTTTGTGGGTCTTATGCATGATGATTTGAGGAAGATGAAGAAAGCCCTAAGAATTAGAGAAGACAGGGAGGGCTTTCCAGTAGGAAGTACTACATGAACTGAACCATGAAGAAAACTAAGGGATTCTAATGGGAAGAGATGAGGAAGAAATGATTATCAGCCAGGGAGAATTAATCCCCTTATTGTGTTCACTTAGCTACAATACTTGGTGAAATATACATCAATATGAACATATGAAAACTTTGTGGTTTTCCTCCATTCTGTTCATATAGAGAAATAACAAGAAAATGTTCTCTTTCTCTTCTACCTCAGACTTGAGTCATAGAATTGGGCTTTACTTAGAGTGAAATGCTCACTAAAATGCTTTAGTTTATATAGAGGCACAAAGTGGCAATACCTGTGGGGCTTCAGGCTTTAGGGTGCCTCTGGGCAAAAGTCTTTCTGTGCTGAAAAGAAAGTGCAGCAATGTGAGTCGTTTATGTTTCCTAACCTGTTTTCCTTGAGATAACTGTCAGATTGTCAAACAAAATCTCTGATGGGATTTGAGCCCCAGCCACATTAAACTGGAATCCAATCTTGTTATGCTGGCCTCAGCTAGCGGATAGTCCCTCTGTGATAGCCCATGTTGTAGTGGGCTGCCTTCTGTTTCTCCAGCTTAGGCTCTGAATGTAAAATCATATTTCCTTTGGAAAATGACTTGTTTTTCTTCATTACAGGAACAGGATTGATTTTCCTACTGTGTGTTACAGTTGTAAAAGCAACTTTAATAAAATTTTAGGGTTATGTTCTGACATAAATCATTCCTGCAATTAAAATTGTTAACTATTTTGCAGCCCAACTGCTGCTCTTCACCTCCCCTCCCCTATCCAACCCATCCTATAAAAATAAACTTCCCACAATGATTCCTAAGCTCAAGGGCTTGTGACGGCATATTTTTTTTTCTGTGAATGTACGTGTATATTTCTAGAGTATACTATTATTTTGTTGCTGTGAACTTTTATAGTTATTTAGTCAACTGGGCTTAAGACAGATATGAAATGCCCTGATAAGTCACAAGCCAAGTAAAATTCCATTTCCTAAATCAAACAATATTTTGGGTTTGTGTTATTGTTTGGATAAGGAAGAAAACTGATTTGTCTGTGTGCCTTTTTAAAAAAACATGAGCAGCTTCCCTGTAGCCCTTTCACTTCACAAGTCTTCCTTTTCTTCTTTGACATTCTCTTTTCTCTATGAAAAACTTATTTTAGTTTCAAGTAAATGCAATTTATATGGGGGGGGGGACTTAGAGATTGACATTAGTGGATGATTCCTCTACTGATTCAGTTTGCCCTTAAGTCCCTGAATGCTTGCTGATTGGTTGTGGGAATTGTGTTAGTCAGACTTCTTAGACCCTGCAGCATGCCCAGTACCATCTGCGCGTGCCCAGTAGGGATTAGATGGAGGTGAAGTAACAGAAAGGAGATATGGACAGGTGTAAGGCAGGAGAGCTGGAGTGAGGGAAGGAAGAAAAAAAAGTAGGTATGGGGCTAGGAAGCTTGCCATTAGCTACATCTAATTCCTCCTAAAGTGGCATAAATGGCAGTGGGAAGCTCACACACCCAAGACTTGCTGCTGGGACCATAGAGGTCAGCGCTAATCTGCACAGTGCTCCCTAGATGCCATGCTGAGAAGCCCTGTATCAGAAGTGCCAAACTTACAGCAACAAGCAGCCAGCAAAACCCCTAAGTGTAGCTCGAACTAGATTAAATGTAATTGGGAAATATTTAACAAAACAAATAAAATATAATACAATGTAGATAATGTTAATCTGTAGTTTTCTAAATCAATATGTGGCCTTTAGGGAATTTGTTTCTCTTTGAGTTTGATACTATGGCCATATTGATAGGGTCATATCTTTGTGATGAAAATATATCTGGTGGGAAAAATGTGCGATTCAATAAATGTTGGGCTGGGAAGCCTGACACTGTCTTAATTTGTCTAAAATTCTATTGAAGGGTGAGTGCACTTCTGGTGGAGGAGAATAGATGAGAAGTGGTGGACTTCTACGGAATTGTTTATGATCGTTCCTTTAATCTTCCTGTGCTGATGTCATATCTGAGAATGGAGTAGAGGGAAAAGGATTAACCCAATAATTGATTGCCTGAATTCTGAACTGAGTTCATGAACTAAGTTATAAAATGACTGTTAGAGTAGTTTCCCTTTACCTTTATAAAAATTGCATGTTTTCTCCAGAAATGCCTGAGGGAAAATGCAATTAAGTTCAATTGATGAGAGAAAAAAACACAGAAAAGTGAAGAAAAAAGGTATTATATACTTTATATATCATTAAGTAAGCATTTATTAAGTACTTACTATGTGTCAGGCACTGTGCTGGGCACTGGGGATACGATGACAATGAAGTAGTTTCTGCCTTCAAAGATCTTACATTCTCTTCAAAGTGTGTAAGACAGGTAGAACCATTGGAGAAACTCCATATTGTTAAGTTGTTAGGAATTGTTATCTTCACAGTGAGAATAATAATTGCCAAAGGCAGTGTGGTGGAGTGGAAATGAATGCTGAATTTGGAGTCAAGGGATCTGGCTTTGAATCCTGGTGACTTATTATCTGTATGATCCTCAACCGTCAGCTTTCCCATTGGTTGGACTAGATGATCTCTCATGTCTTTCCCAGCTCTAAATTTATGATCTGATGAAGCCTACACAGCTAAAAGAAATTATGGTCTGCTACACAAAGTTCCTAGTATTTCTCCACAAATGAACTGTCATGTTCTTCTACCGTGTTGAATATTGAGGAGCAAAAGTCAACCTTAGTCTCTAGATCTTGGAGGCTTGAAAGATGGTAGTTTAGAGATTTGAGTAGTTTTAGCCATTATATGTTATTTACCTTGCCTTTGTCTTCAGTAAATGTCCTTGACATTGATGTTATTTATATGTTTCATTTTAGTCTTGTTCCAGCAAGACTCAGTATAAATGGGTGCTTGTCAGTATGATTTTGAGTAGGTGGTGGACCCATACAGGTTTTCAAAAACCTGTGTGATGTTATATAAATAGTAATTGGAAAAAGAAGAAAGGTTCAAAGAGAGAAGAGGGCACACAGAGAGGAATAGGTTTACAAGATATCAAAAACTTGTTTGAAAAGTGAAAAAATTTAATCATATTGGTTATTTGATAGTGAGTTGACTAAAAATGTTTAATTTTACTATATATAATCATTTTTAGAAACCTGAGACAGTTAAACTGGTTGTATGAGATGGACAGAAATTTATATCTGATAATTACATATATGTTTATACATAGTTATATACTAGAAATACAAGCTTCTGTGGGACAGAGATCCTTCTAGCATGGCAGAGTTGAAGACAAGGTTTGTAATACTAGGACCCCAGAACTGGTTACATGGCACACCAGTGTCATTGGCTGATGTAACCATCCATCAGCAGCAAGTCATACAGAAATAGTTTTTATTGTTTGCCACACCATAAGTATCTGGTCTGATACTGACTGACAGCTTAGCCAACAAGTGATGGGTTTAAATTTCCGTGTTCTTTGTTGACTCGCATAAGAAGGTCCAGTCTGAAGGTCTGAGGATACAAATTGTACGATGCTGCTTTGGAAATAACAGCAATGCTAGATACTCCTGAATCCTCAGACTGTTACCTAGTGTCTCTTTTACCATCTTGTAAAGAGTTAGGGTGGAACCAGGGGATGAGACTGATTGTAGAACATTCTGCTAGGCAGGGTATGAATGTCTCATTCAGAGTCCCAAAATACCTCAGTGTGATTAAAGTCCTTTAACATAGTGCCATAAAAGTGATTTCTTAATAAATGTTCTTGTTTAGATAATAAAGTCTAATTCATATAGGGAGATAGGAACTTTTTTTTTTTTACTGGCCAAAATATAACGTTGAAGCTATTTTTTTTTGGGTTGATAGATATGCATATGGGTGGAGAAAATGATGCTGGCTTTCTTAGTTGTTTATCTTTTGTTTTGGCTCAAGTTCATTTTCATTCCCCAGGATACGGGGAATGTCAAAATTATGTAGTTACCTAGATAATAGATAATTAATCTTTTCCCAGACATGGGGATGGTCAACTTAGAGTTTAAAAGGATCTTAGAGGTCATCAGATTCATCATCTTCATTTTAGAGATGAGAAAACTGAGGCTAATAGAAATTAAGTGACTTGCCCATAGTCACACAGCTAGTAAGTACAAGAAGCAGGATTTGAACCCAAGTCTTCCTCATTCCAAGTCCATTGCTATATACACTACACCATGTTGTCTCTTGAGAAGAGAAGATGTAATCTTCACCTGGGGTCCCTGGGCCTGACTTTCGTTAGCTGTGTATGGTAGCTAAGACTAAAGAGCCATCAGCTCTGGAAAAGGTTCTAGCCATTATACTCTAGCAAAGTGAACCTGAGTTGGATGGTGGAGGGCATTTAAGAGAAGAGCATAGAGGGTGGCAGCAGGGATCAAAGCCCAGTTGAGGCAAGTGCCCAGTCATAAGTGAAAAGCCAATTACCATGAGACTGGCAGAGCAATTTGCCTAGCAGAGAAGCCATCCCTGGCAGGTCCAGTGAGAGCACCATGATAATATCAGTGATGGGAACTCAACAGTTAGGTAAACTCAGGGGGTTCTCAATGCCTGGCCTTGTTGAATAGCTCTCTCTGGCTATGGCTAAGCACATCTCCTTTTGTTAACTGTTGAATGATCTGTGAGCCTCATTTTGTTCCAGTATCAACCCTAAAGTACTGATCTAAGTTTGGTTCACCCCAGAGCAGAAGTATAATGTGAATTAAGACACTGAAACCAAATCTCAAAAATAATACTGATAATTCATACTTATAATGTTTGAGCATTTACAAAATACTGTCCTTAAAATATTGGTGAAGTAGGTAGTATAAAGATTATTAGTTCCATTTCCATCCTTCAATTGAGGAAATGATATTTTAAAGAGGCATAGGAATTTACGCAGGGTTATACAGCTAGCTTGCATGTGCTGAACCCAGATTTGGAACCTAGCTCTCCTTTAACTGCCTAAGTGCTCTTTCCCTTCAGACTACGCCATAACATTTTCTTATCCTCCTTAAAACCATGTCATGGTTGCCCTTATACTCTTAACTATCCAGATAGCTGATTTTGATTGTTATACATTTGATCCGATTCTCTCCATATACTGATTGTTAATGAAGCCCCAAATTCCAGGTGGGCTCCAGAGTGCAATAACTGGTGGTGATGGATAGATTTTGCCAAAGCTATTTGCAGTTTTTATTCAGCAAAAAGAGGAAACAAGAAAAGCAGTAGCTCCATGTTAATAATCTAATATGTTTTGCCTGCAGTAAAGGCAATAAAAAATGACTCACTGAAAACAAAGGAAAGGATAGCTGTGTAATACCTGAAATGGAAACTTGAAATAGCCAAGTTAGAAGCGGAAAGGAGGAAAAAATTTCAAGTATTTGGTAATCAGGAGACCTGGGCTTTATCTGGGTTCTAATCTGTAAATGTAGAGGTTGGATCAGATGACCTCTAAGGGCATTTCCACCTTTAAACTTCTATGTTTATATTTTGGTTTGGGTCTGTGATTTCATTGCTGTAGAGAATGCTGGTTGAGAAGACTTTCTTTATGAATTCAGTTTGGTAACTGCTGCCTGAGGGTACTGACAGCTTAGGTGAATTTTCTATGGTCACACTCCCATGTGTCATGGGACGGACTTGAACCCAAGTTATCATGAATCAACTCTTGTTGTCTCCCTAGTCACTCATTATATCAGGTTGTCATTACATTTGTATTCCTTATTATAATTGGGACTAACTGGGATGATGATGTTCTTCATAAATTGCTGGAAAAAAATCTAAATTATGGAATACTTGAAAAGAAATGTAGTTTTATTACTTTCAGTGACATATATAGTAACTTAAAATAGGCTAATGAAGTATCACCGAGTAGAGATCTTTAGAGGAGTTACTTTAATGAATAGATAAGGTTAATTTATAATTAGCATATCAATTATATATACATATATATACTCAAATATTTCCCAAATATTTAAAGGTGCTTCGTTTTAAGCATTCTACCTATAATTTATTCTATCTCTTAATTTTCTAAGGAAACCTTGTATAGCAATCACTTTCCAAGTGTTCATAAATTCTATATTAGTGGCACGTAAATGAATGAACCTTTATCCTATGTTGAAGTAATCCATAGGGTAGATGGAATGTCACTTATTTTGGTTCTTTCCCAGAGGGAAATTTGTTGAGTACTTTTATGCTTACTGTATCAGGACAAATTGTGTAATAGATTGTAATGAAAATTCCCTTGGATGCATACTAATAAAATAATTTTGAGGTCAATGACATGGGTAGCTAAATCCCACACAATGCAAAGTCACATTTCTCTCATAAACCAGATTCAGGCCAATGAACTACATAAGAATTTTCAGCACAATGCATAGGGTCTGTTGTTTTTTCCTTCCCTTGATTTCCCTTCCTGATTACCTCCCTTTTTTGGAGCTAATGTCAAGTATGAGTTATTGAAAGATAGAACCTGTCACCTTGGCTAACTGTAAAAGACTTGCCCAACATTAGGGGAAGTTTTTGTTTTTGTTTTTGGTATTAGAGACTACTGTTAATTTTGTTAAGGGTTAAGCAGTGATGATTCAAGTTTTCTTGAACAGCAAAGTAAAAGAAAGGGAAGAAGCAGACTGGAGTGAATCATCTCACTGACGCCTATCCCTCTAAACCAAGTTGGCATCTTGAAAGAGTTTGCAGTTGGAAGAAAGTTCCTGCCTCTCTTAGCTTTAAGCAGATCTGACTGTATCTCATTTAGAGTGAAGGTGTTATTTTGTTGACATGGAGAGTTTTGATGACATGCTATTGTAATTGCTCAGTCCTCTTGGGAAGCACAAAATCTGTAGCTACAATACCAGATGACATGTTTTTGTGCTTCTTGCTGTTATCATTTTTCACTAACTGATCATCATAGCAACTCAATCTGCAAACAGAAACTCCTGTGCCCTTTAATGAGGAGTCTCTGATCTGTGGCCAACTTTGAGGCCCCTGTTGGATTCTTTGCCATGTCTCCCCTGTTGAACCTCAACAGCTCTAAATAACCCTCCTATTAAATGGAATGCATCACTGTCAAAGATGTCAGGTTGAGGGGTGGCCAGCCTCTGAAGCCAGTTACTGCATCATTCCTTTGCTGGCACAAGGTTCAGGGCTTAGCAGCGTGATTAGAGCAATTCCTCAGCACTGACTGTCACAGGAAATCAGATGTGGCCCATCTGACAGTGGAAAAATGACCTAGACTTGCCTTCCCAGGCAAAGCATTATTACTGGATGGTACCTCTGCCTTTAGCATCTCTTCATATAAGCTGAAGTTTGAAACATTTATTGGATAAACTTAACTTCCTAGCAATTATTTTTCTTTTCCATCTTATTAGGTACCCAACTCAGATTATTTGAAGCATACTTTCTTCTTCCTTTTTTTCCAAGGTTTTTCCTCTGTTGTTCTTCCAGAAGTGTCTTCTGCCTTTGTTCACTTTTATCAGAGGAAGACTTTGTTTTTCTCTGAATTATCAAAAATTGACCTTCCCCTAAAAAACCCTTGGTTTGTGCTATTACTCAGGTAACAAAGAATACTGATTTGTCAGTTTCATTTATGTCCTTAATGGGGAGCAAATGGACCCAGTAGTGTTCTCTAGACCTCAGGGTAGACCAAGATAGGAAAAAATTGGGGGGGGCAGGGATAAGAGGGGGGAACTTCTCTTTAAACAACAACAACAACAACAATCTCTTGCCATCTGAGATCAGGCCTAAGTGCTCATTAACTGACTGACCCATCTGCATTTGACATGTTATCTGTCATGTAAATGAAGCCAGGCATTGTCCCTTCTTCCTGGAAATCTACAACCAAAGACAGCCCAAATTCTGGTAGTTATATGAAAGGAGATATAGATTTTAAGTAAGCATTCATCAAAATGCTGAATTAAATCATTAATTGACATTTTATGTACAGTGCATTTTGTAGGATGTCAAGTGAAGGAAACTCATGGCGGCTGCACATTTTAACCAAAGTTGACTCAGGGGAATTTTCTATCTTTCCCTCAATTAGCCAGAAAGAGACTTAAAGAGGGGTTTGGATTTCAGTAGCTATTTAAATGAAAGAGAGCAGATCATGTGTAGTGAGCCAATGCTGAAAGGGTTTTCCAACAAGAACAGCCACATTATTTCATATATCCACATTATACACACATGTGAGAAGCAGCATGATGTAGAGATGGTGGTAGACCTGGATTCAGGTCCCACTCTGACACATACTGATTCTGTGCCTTTGGGAAAATCATTTAACCTCTCAGTGCTTTAAAAAAAAAAGGCAACTCTAAAGTTGTTTTTACATATAATTGGGAAAGAAATAAAATTTAAATTAAAAAAAGGCAGCAAAGGTTACAGAGAAAGTGCTGACTTGCATTGATAAAGGACATTCCTCAAAGGGAGAAGGGGCCATCCTCCATCCTTTAGCCACATTATCTGGATGTATTTAGGTAATTGCTGCAAAAGCAGGGTTTTTCTCCTTTGTGCCTGAGAACAAAGTATTAATTTTCTCAAACATTAAGTGGTAGCATTATCTTCTTGGATTTGATGAAAGGGATCATACTTGGCTTGATTTTGGTAAATAATAGGTTTCCTCTTCTTTCTCTTCAACCCCAACCCAACTTCAGCCTTTCTTTCTTTCTCTCTTTCTTTTTCTTTCTTTCTCTCTTTCTTTTTCTTTCTTTCTCTCTTTCTTTTTCTTTCTTTCTTTCTCTCTTTCTTTCTTTCTTTCTTTCTTTCTTTCTTTCTTTCTTTTCCTTTCTCTCTTTCTTTTTCTTTCTTTCTTTCTTTCTTTCTTTCTTTCTTTCTTTCTTTCTTTCTTTCTTTCTTTCTTTCTTTCCCTTCCTTCCTTCCTTCCTTCCTTCCTTCCTTCCTTCCTTCCTTCCTTCCTTCCTTCCTTCCTTCCTTCCTTCCTCCTTTCCTTCCTGCAGTACAGAACTCCTAAGCTCAAGTGATCCACCATCCCCAGTCTCTCCCCAGTAATGGGGATTATAGATGTGTGCCACTAAACCCTGCTTAATAACCTTTCACTTATTTTTAAAGGGTTTACTGAAGGCTCATTTTGTCTAGCTTGCCTGCCCCAGGTCCAAAAAGGAATAATCACAGCTGCGGCATCAGAGAAGACTCTGTGGAGAAGAGAGAGTTTGAACTGGCCCTCGAAGAATGGGTAGGATTCCTACAAGTGGAAATGTTGGGGGAGGGGTATTCCAAGCATCACGTGCTTGCTGGGCAAGGGCAAGAGAGATGGGAAGGAATGGGCCATGCTCAAGAGATGGCACATAATTCAGTTTGGTTGGATTATTTTCCATATTAAAGATACTCTGCAAAGCAGTACTATTTTGTACTCAAAAGCAAACTTGCATCCTAGTAAATGTCTGAAAATAAATGCTTTTGGATAGTTGAGTTGTTCCCTTGATCTTTTTCTTCATTCATCTGTGTGCAATGCCATAAAGATCTAACATTGTTCTCCCTTCTATTCTAAATGTTTTGACACACTGAATTCAAAATCTCTTTGAATTAGCAATGATTATGGTCCCAAATTTTTGATAAATGACACTGCTATTCCTGCAGTCCACACATACATCATCTTTAATAATCAAAATCTCACTTTTGAGATAGCACCTTTGGTTCTTTCTGCTCTCCTCTCCTCCCTCCTCCCAACACTTGTTCCCACATCCTCTGACAGTCAAGTGTCCTCCTAGGCACACATTCTCACTCAGTACCATCAGTTATAGCAGGAGAAGAGCAATAACACTTTTAAATGGAAGTGGTATTGTATAAGCCTGGGGCATATGAATTAAAGTCCCTACTAGTTGGCATAATTTGCTTGGTCAAGTAGCAAGACAATCCTTCTGCTACCACCACAAAATAAAATAACTTTGGGAAAACAGCTACTATTGCATTTTTCTGTGCTATGCCTAGAAACATTCTTTTCACAGCTTGGTAGGGGAAAAGAGACCAACATGATTATTAGAAGAGAGGAAACAAAATCAAATTTGAGTGATCGAAGCCATGGCAGTCATTTAGTAAGCAGTGTGATCACTCTGTATGACATTTCAAATATCCTGGATAAGTAAAAGAATGAATATTGAGTTAACCAGCTTGTTGCTACGATAATTAACCAAAGCCTTTAGAATCATAGCCAGTTCATTTTATAAGCAATAAACTGATCTATGCTTACGTTGGTGTCATTTCCAGAACAGTTCTAATATGTAGTTTTCCTCCTCCTTCTCTTCCTCCTCCTCTCCTCCTTCTTCTTTCTTTTCCTCCTCTCTATCTCTCTTCCTCCCTCCCTTCTCTCTCTTTTTCTCTTTCTTTCCCCATTTCCTTTTGAACTTACCATCATCTGGTTTCATTATTCAACTGAAACTCTCTCTCCAAAATTACCAATAATCTCTATCATTAGTAATAATTAGTAATTAGTAATAATATTACTAAATATAATGATCTCTTCTCAATCCTTATCTTTCTTGACTTCTCTACAGTCTTTGTCACTGATGAGCACTCTTTCCTTTCTATGTTCATGGATCTGTTATTTACTGCTTCTCCTCTTGCCTGATTGACCACTCTTCAGCATTTTGTTGATTCTTCATCTATGTCATGTCCTATCCTAAGACTCTGCCTTGGGCCCTCTTCTCTTTTCTCTTTATACTTATCACTTAATGACCTCATCAGTTCCTATGGATTTAATTAGCATCTCTCTGAAGATGACTCCCAGATCACTATAACTGGCCCTAGTCTGTCTTCCTCCCCTCCAGCTCCAATCCTGCATCACCAACTACTGATTGGACATTTCAAAACAGATGTTCCGTAGGCATCTCAAATTCAAAATAGCCCAAAGAGAATTAATTATTTCCCCTAAGTCCCTTGCTTTGACCATTCTGAACTCCTCTATTCCTAATAAGAGTACCCTCATATTTACAGTTATATAGATTTGAAACCTGTGTCATTCTCAACTCCTCCCTCTCATTTGGCCGCTGTAGCTAATCAATTACCACATCTTGTCATTTCTACTTCACAACACCTCTTAAGTACATATCCTCCTTTCCATTACACATCCTTCACCATAATTCTTATCACCTCTGCTTGACTACTACAGCAGCCTCCTAGTTCATCTTGCTCCTTCAAGTCTTTCACTTCTCTAATCCACAGTTTTTCAAAGTGATTTTCTTAACGTGTTGGACTGATCGTGTCATCTTTTCTCCTTATTTAATAAACTGCAGTGGCTCCTTATTACTTCTAAGATCAAATATAAATGCCTCTATTTAGCATTTAGGTCTCTTTGTAACCTGGCCCTATCCTATCTTTCTAATTTTCTTATACAGTATATTGCTTTTTTCTATACATATACTGGACATTTATTTGTCAAACAGAATGCTCCATTTCTTCTCCCTGATTTTTCAGTGTTTGCCACCAGGCCACTTTCTGCCCCGTGCTTTGAATGAGTCTCTTGTAGTCTTGAATAAGACTCTTGGACAGAGTCACCTCTGTCTTTTGGAATCCTTTGTGCTTTAGTCCTGTCTTTGTATTCCCCAAACTCAGCAAAGTGCCTGGCATATAGCAAGAGCTTAATAAATGCTTTTCGATTGAATGATTAATTGATTAAATTTAACAAGGTAGTGACAAAATCACTTTGTGAACCTTTCTGAATTTTTCTTATTCTCATCTGTGTATTTAAAAAATGTTTTATTGATGCACTATTAGAAAATTGACTTCTGATCTACATTTTTGATTGACTTAGGTAGGTAATTAATTGCTGTAATGCTTCTCTGATCTTTGCCTATTGAGGCTCCCTGTCTAGGCTTTTTTTGGAAAATTTACTGTGAGGACTTTTGCAAGGAACTTGACTTCTTTCTGGATGAATAAAAGTCACTATGTCTGTGAAAACACTTGGTACTCTATGTAATAATGATTGATAATGGTCAGTAACTCATGACTGATAAGTTCTAAAGTTAATGACTCAAGGCCAAGAAATAAGACATCATCCTTTGATCAGCCAGTTTTTACTTCAATGATAACACAGATTGTGGATAAATTTAATAATTTTTCGTTTATGGTAACTACTGATTTCTTATTAACCAAGGAAGACATTAGTGTGACTTACAGTTGGCTCCAGAGCATTGAAGGCTAAGCAAATAGGTCTCCTTTTTTAGGAAGGCAAGTTTGATTAAAGGACCACCAACATCAAAACTTCCCACTCCAAACTCCATCATCCCCTCTTCCTGTAGCCACTTTGTGTAGCATGCCAAAGGTGAAGGAGGCTGGGAATACTGATCAAGATCTCCTAATGAAATTACCCCAATATTCTTCAAAGTATCACAGCTGATAAAATGACATGCTCTATGTTTTCACAGTGGCCCAGAGACTGAAAATGGAAAAGTTAAATATAAATCTTCATGGAAGTTTCAGTAATTTTTAATAATTTGTTCTTTTGTGGCATGCATATGTGAATGATATATTTGTCCTAGAGCAATACAATTCATTTTCCCACATCTGTAATATCTGCAGTAAGCTAAATTAAAAATGCATTTGTACTTGTACAGTTAAATGATCATATTTAATGAAATGTCAGAGATGAATCTTAGCAAATAGTCAGGAAATTATTTCAGAAAGTGCAGCATTTCATTACTGGAAGTCGGGGGAAAAGCAAAGTGATTAAACAAATGGTTTACTACTCCACAGGAGTGGCTATGCAAGAAGGGAGCAACACCTGTGTCTGAGAATCATAGACCTTGGGCTGCAAGGGCCATTAGAAGCCATCTAGTCCAACACTCTCATTTTACAGATGAAGAAACTGAGGCCCAGAGAGGTAAAGCCATTTACCCTTGGGTAGTGGGGCAGAGTAGGGGTACTTGAACATGAAGTCTTTTATCGTTAAATCCACTGTGCTGTTTAGGCCTTGCTTTTTCTCCCTTTGCAGTCTTGGATCCAGCAGTAACTTAAGACAGGAACATGGAAGTCTATCTCATAAGAGTAAGAGAGAGAAACCATTAGGTAGCTGACAATGAGGTTTGCTTTCATAAAAAATCACAATTGCTGAAGGCAGCCAAATCCAGACCGGTATCAGGTAAGTAAAGTGTTAGGTCACTTGGCGGGAGGAGTCAGTGAGATATCAAGAGGCAGTGGAGGCTGGAACCAAGAATCCTCCCCAGCTTGCTAGAGTTAGAGTGAAGTGAAAGCCAGAGTGGAACAATGAGGAGACTGGAGCGAGGTGGCACAGTGGGTAGAGCCTTGGACTTGGAGTCAAGAACATGAATGCAAATCCTGTGTCAGATACTTATTAGCGGGGTGACTCTGGGCAAGTCCTGTGACTTCTCTCAGCCTCAATTTGTAAAATGGGTATGATAATAACATCTGCCACAAGGGGTTGTTGTGAGGATCATATGTGATAACATATGTTGAGCCCTTTTACACACCTTCAACAGCTATTACAAATCCTTGTCGTACAAGCTGTTTGCCCTAGAGAGAGACACCTTCCTCCTGCTACTTCCCCCAGTACTTACCCATTTTCACCCCAGCCCTACTTAGTTCCTATTATCCCTCAGCTTGGCCTTTCATCTTTGATATCTTTCTCCTATTATATATCTATCCTGGCAGCTAGGTGATGCAGTGGATAGAGCACTGGGCCTGGAGTCAGGAAGACTCATCTTCCTGAGTTCAAATCTGGCCTCAGACACTCACTAGCTATGTGACCCTGGGCAGGTCAGTTAACCCTGTTTGCCTCAGTTTCCTCCTCTGTAAAATGAGCTGGAGAAGGAAGTGACAAACCACTCCAGTGTCTTTGCCAAGAAAAACCCAAATGGGGTCATGAAAAGTTGGACATGACTGAAAAAGAATGAACAACAACAAAAATACATTTCCTATCTTCTCAAATGAACTGAAAACTGCCTCTCCACTAAGCATCTTTTACTGGCTATTCTCTGCCTTTCTGACCATTTCTCCCACTCCTTTTTGCCCACAGGAACTTGAGGTGGAATAGGCATACTTCTTAGCTCCCCCTGCCTCTCTCCCCCATTAACACTTCCAGAATTTTGTCCTGCTGCCTTAATAAGCTCTTCTGAGAAGTTCACATCATCCAGTTGTGCCTCCCTCTGGCACTGACTTTCAGTATCCCTCTCTACCTTTCCCTCATCACCATACCCTGAGACAGCAATATCTATGCTGACTACTTTTCAATCTGTCCTCACCGTGCCTTGATCTCCTTGGATTCTGTGACCTCTATCTCCAGTCAACTTTAACTCCTAATCCCGATGGTGGTATCCTGATGAAACATAGCATTGTACAGTATAGAGAGTTCTAGATTTGGAGTTAGGAGAGGCCTGGATTCACATCCCACCTCTGAAATTTACTACCTGTATGACCATGGGCAAGTCACCTCAACTTTCTGGCCTCAATTTCTCTCTCTCTCTCTAAGATGGGGATAATAATTCTTATTACCTACCTCATGCAGCTGTTGCATTTTGGAAACCTTATATTAAAGCATGGTATAAATGAGAATGGCTATTCCCTTGGCCATCACTCAAAGACAAAGATCACGTCCAAGATAAAATTCCCCTGTCAGAACATACTACCCTTTAACTTAAGGATCATAGATTTAGAGGTAGAAAATAACCTTAGGCCATCAAACTTAACTCCTCCTCCCAACCCCCATTTTACAGATGAGAAAATTGAGACACATAGACACTGGGAGTGTGGGGGGTCTTATAACTTGTAGAACAATCCAAGGCAGGATTTGAACCTGAGTTTTCCTGACTCAAGGCCCAGGGCTCTGTTCATTACACCATGCTGTTTCCTACTGCTACCACTTGCTTACTGCTCCCAAGTCTATCCTACATCTCTTGACCTCTCCTTAATATCTCAGTTTATCGTAAGTCCTCTAGATTAATTTCTGTGATGCATGATTGCTGAGACCTTGAGTTCCTTAGCCCCTTGCTCTTTCGAAGTTCCTACCCTGAGTAACTTCCACCATTCATCTCCACTCTCAGTCCTCAGCACCAGAATATTGCTAAAAGGCACTACAAAGCAGTACTGATTTGGGTCTTTGAATCCATTGTCAATTTATGGCATTTAACGTCCACCAGGCCTTCTCACTGTTATGTGTTAATTCTTTTATTCATCTCTTACTCATTCTCCATCCTATTTCTCATCGTGATTCCCCATTGCTTTTCCTAACCTCTCTTCTGAAGCCGTTATCTCAACTTCTTTTCTTTCTTCTCAACTGATGAATCTGCTACTTAATTTGCTGAGATTAAAGCTTTTGGATTAAGCTCCCTTAACTCCTTTTCTCATCTTTAAACCTATGTTTTCATGTATTGTTTTTAGATGAGGTGTCTCAGAAGATGAGGTGTCCAAAGTTAACTTTCATCTTTGTTGTTGTTCAGTCTTTTCAATATGTCCAACTCTTCATGACTCCGTTTGGGGTTTTCTTGGCAAAGATACTGGAGAGGTTTCCCATTTCCTTCTCCAGCTCATTTTACAGATAAGGAAACTGAGGTAAACAGGGTTATGTGACTTGCATAGGGTTACCCATCTGGGTAATGTCTGAGACTGGATTTGAACTCAGATCTTCCCAACCTTAGGCTAGGCACTCTATCCACTGTGCTACTTAGCTGCCCAACCTTTTCATCTTACCCTCTCCAATTGTATCTTTGAGTCTGTCCTCTTCTCCTTGCATGATTCTGGCTCCATTTGCCATGCTGCTTCTCTCATCTGTCTTCAATATCTTCCTCTTGCCTTCAGCCAACAAATATGTTCACATCCCCAGGAGCCTAAAAAACTCTCCAAAACCGTTTCTTTGAGCCCACTTACCTGATCAAGCTTTCATTCCATCTCTTTGCGAACTGCCAAATTTCTAGAAAGAGTGGGCTACACTGTTTGCTTCCATTTTCCCCTTTACCCAGCTGGTTTCTTATCCCATCATATCTTAACTTCTGTCACAACTCACTACTGATGCTCATAGATTTTTTTGAATTTTAATTTAATTTATTTTGTTACATTTTAAGTTCTAAATTGTGAACTCTCCTTCCCACCCTGCCCCTCACTAGAGAAGGCCATAGTTTCACATGCACAGACACACATGCACACACACACATGCGCATGTATATATCTATGTGCATGTATGTATATATATGTATGTGTACATGTTTATACATACCTATGCATGTATATGCATGCATGCGTGCATATGTGTGCATGTGTATAAAACCATACTATACACACTTCTGTTTATCAGTTCTTTCTCTGGAGGTGGGAAGCATCTTCCTTCATAGGTTCTTTATAGTTGATTTGAGTATTTATGATGCTCAGAATATCTTAGTCATTCACATTCACAGCTTTTTGACCACCACTGCTGTTACTGCATACAACGTTCTTTTGGCTTTACTCATGTCACTCTTCATTATTTCAGGCAAGTCTGATGCTGCTCTTTCAGAAATCACTATGACCTCCTATTTGCTGCTGCAGTGTTTTATTTTTTGAACTTTATTAGTGTAGGAAGGTTCTGGTAAGGAAATTCCTCTACCAACTGGCACTTTCTCTGTGACTGACAGTCTTAGAATGTTATCTGAGGGCACTAAGAGGTTCAGTGACTTGCCCAGGATCACGCTTTTAGTATGTGCCAGAGATGGGACTTGAACCCAGGTCTTTTTGGCTCTAAGGCCAGCTTTCTTTCCACCTAAGACATGCTCCATGCTACTTCTCATGGGTTCAATGATCACTTCTTGTTAGATGACTCACAAATCTGCATCCTCAGTCTGACCACTTCCTTGTCTTTACAAATGTCTCAGTTGATCCTCACAACAACCCTGGGTGAGAGGTGCTATAATTATTTCCATTTTACAGTTGAGGAGACTGAGGCAAACAGGATTAAGTGACTTGTCCAGGGTCATGCAGCTAGTAAGTATCTGAAGCTGGCTTTGAACTAGGGTCTTTCTGACTCCCGACGCAGTGCCACCTACTTACGTAGGACCTGAAATGTGGGATACAGAACAGGAGCAAGCAGGAATGATGTCAAGAAATGAAGCTGAAATACCTGAGGGAGCCAAGCCCTGGGAGAAACAGTGGATACGGTAGAGAGAGTTGGGGCTGAGCAACTAGGTGAGAACAGAATGATTGGGCATCTTAAACGAATGTTTCATGCTGTTCATCTGATTAGCTGTGTGCTCTTCATTTTATTGATCAGTTGGCCCCACACTTTTTGCAGGGCTGTTGGCATACAGGCATTCACATCCTCTGCATCCCCAGACCCTTGGTCTTCTATTTCTAGCCATTTCCTGGATATATCTACCTAGATGTTCCTTCCAAACCTCATGCTCATTACGGCAGACACAGAATTCATTGTTTTTACCCCCAAACACACTTTTCCTTCCACTTACTCTATTTCATTTGATAGCATCACCATCCTCATAGTACCATGTTCAACATCTGTCAGTCACATTTGGGGCTTCCCTTTTCTCTACCAATTCACTTAGTTGCCAAGACCTGTTGACTTTACCGCCACAATTTCTCACATCCACCCCCTCCTTTTTAAGCCTGCCCTGTCTTGATCCTTCCTCTGAACTATTATGACATCTTCATAATTCTGTTTCTTGCTTTCAAATCTCATCTCTCTCTAATTCATCTTTCACATTGTTACCTTAATAGTCTTTCTTTTGCATCATTCTGAGATGTCACCCTTCTATTGAACAACATTCGTTGTCTCATCATTGCTTACCAAATACAGCATGAACATTTCTTCCAGGCATTCAAGGTTCTCTATGGTCTCCTGATTTACATTTCCAGCTTTATTGAATAGTATTAATGGCTACCATTTAGATAGCACTTACTATGTGCTAGGTATTATGCTAAGCACTTTTTAACGACTATCTCATTTGATTCTCACAACAACCCTGGGAGGTAGATGCTATTATTGTCATTTTACAGATGAGGAAACTGAGTCAAGCAGAGGTTAAGTAACTTGCCCAAAGTCACATAGCTAGTATGCTCCCTGAAGCCAGATTTGAACTCATGTCTTCCTGATTCCAGGCCCAGCTCTGTATCCACTGCATTACCCGGCTGCCCCTGATTGCAGTATCCAATTTCATTTACGATATGTCCTCTGTAAAGCTGGACCATTCGCCTTACCTGATTGTCATGCTACCTTCTCTTGTCTTTCTACTTGTATAAGTCAAGTTTGAGACTGGGTTTTTTTGGCCTTTATTTCCCCAGTATCTAAAACAGTCCTTGGCACATAGAAGATGTTTAGTAAATGCTTGTTGATTGATTCAAGGAAAATAGGCAAACACACTAAATTGATCTAACTACAGGATCTGCTGAGTGATATACAAACTATGTGGATGCATTCACTCAGAGTTAGAAGAAGACATGTGTGACTGCCTCCTGCTGCCTCTGGGGCTCCATGTTTTGTCTAACTCAAGGAAATAAAGCTTCACAGAAGGTTAACTTTATCTAGAGCAGTGGCCTGACTCTAGATGGCCTGTGGGTCTTAGGAGCTATGTGGTTTTATACTGGGCTGGACGAGGGAATCCTGAGCCTCTTACAAATGCACCAGTAGCTCAGATAAGCCTAACCACAGGGACTGGTAGAATTCTTTACCATGCACTATCTTCTTTTCTTCCTGCATGTCTCCCTTTCTCTTGGCAAAAGAGGCTTGGTCTAACTGTACTCCATTAGAGCCTATTCTCACAGCATCCTGTGTGTTCCTTTTCTACCCTGTCTTTACCTGTTGGAACTCTTCCCTTTCTTCTACTCAGGTGCCACTTTTTCCATGAATGTTCCCCCAGGTGAAAGTGATCTCCTCCTTGTCAAATGTTTTCAGAGACCAGAGAACTTGCTGACCCTGATAAACTCTTTTTGGTTCAGAGATTTTGTGTGTGTGTGTGTGTGTGTGTGTGTGTTTGTACACACCACACACCCACATGTGCATGTACACTTGTACATGGATTCCCTCTTACTGATAAATTCTCATCACAGGAAAACAGTAACAGTTTTAACTAATTTATAGTTAAGGTAAGAGACATTTCTAAAGACTGACTGTATAAGTGTTGTGCATAGAAATGTGATCCAGGTGAACCAGATAAAATGCATCATCTTGAAAAGAAAGCTCTGTTAGCATTCTTCAGACATGTAGATTGTATAAAGAAAAGAAAACCTTCCATAATACCTACTGGTAGCTAGGGGAATCCTATCTACTGGTCATTATCACATGACAGCAAATGACTACATAATTAATATAGCAAAAATGATTTATACTTTTCAACTCACATCCTGGAGGCTCTTTGCCGTTACAAAGTATAATAAATGCAGGTCTGATTATTTCCCTAGGAAGAGACCGGGGGACAGAGAGCCATTGTTCTTGGTGGTGGTTAATATTCATTGACTAGGTACTCAGTGCAGTTACTACAAAGCTTAGGCATGTTAGAGAGACCACTAGTTCAATGTCCCAATCACATTCTTAATTCGGCCTGGCTAGCTTTTAATCACTAAATGAATCAGTGAAGCCTTCATCAGCACCCGAAGTCTAAGGCAAAGAAGATTTGGAGGGGGTAGAGTAAAAGAAAAGATTCTTATTTAATTTCCTTCTGTGAATCAAAAGAGTAAGTGGTGCTTGAGAGTAGAAGGCAGAGGAGAGGGCCTAGGATATGGAATTCTATTTCAAAAAGAAATAAAATGAACAAAGGCAGGAACAATGGAATAAAAAAACTGTTCTCATTGAGAATTTTTTCCAGTTGAATGTTCTTTCCTTTGTGGGCCATTCTGTCAGTGGGGAGTCCTCCAGGGAAGAGTTTCCTCAGTTCCTGGGTTTCTAGACAAAGCTTCTTTCTCCTAAAAATGCTGCAAATCACCTCCCTATTTTATATCAATATGGACCTGTCAGATCATCAGCCCTCAATATCCCTGAGCTCAGTTCAATTGCAGAGGGTTGGAAAAAATATACACCAACACATATGTGAAAGTTTATGTCGAGATTGATTACCTTTGTGCTTTGATGAGAGGAAATATTTGATCAGATTGTTGCCAAAGAAAATCATAAGTCATTTGTGCGTACATATAATGCTTTTAAAAAGCACGTGCCCTACAGGGAATCTGTAGGGTTTCACGTTCAGTTTCAGGCTCTTAAGATGAGAGGTTTCAGATCTATTTAGTCATCTTCACTTTTATGATAAAACAAATAATGCTACGAGGAAAGACAGTTTGACAAGGTCGATCTCATAGTCTGGCAGTCTGGGGTGTCTCTGTTTGGTTTGCCATATTTTAGGAGATGTGCTGGCCTTTTTGTCAGAAAATGGAGGAAATGGGACACTGGTGCTGGAGAGAAACATCAGGATTTTCTGAATGAGAAATTCAGGGACATCCTACCACCAAAGAGAGTAGTATTCCTGAAATGACTCTACCCCTGAAATCCTTCAAGAGTTTATTCAGTAGTACTTTAATGCTTATGTTACAGGGGAAAGAGCACTGATTCTGGAATCAGAAGGCATGGGTTCAAATCCTTCTCTGATGCTTCCTACCTGTATGACCTTGAGCAAGTCACTTGGTCCATGTTCTAGGGCCTCATTTTCCTTATCTATAAAATGGTCCCTGTGGTCCCTTACATCCCTAGATCTAGGGGCCTGTGAGTGCTTTTTCAAGTGATTATTTCAACAGACTCATGAAGTGGAGAAAAACAAAACCTCCCATGAAAAAGAAGAAGCAGAAAGAGGAGGAGGAGGAGGAGGAGGAGGAGGAAGAGGAGGAAAAGAAGAAGTAGAAGAAGGAAGAGGAGGAGGAGAAATAGACAAAGGGGTACAATGACTTGCCAGAGTCCATAGGACAAACCATGAGGAGGCCACAAGCCATCTGGGTCAGGGGTACCATAGCTTTATAACTGACTGTCAATAAATCATGTGGGAGTGAAGGAAGTGGCAGCTTTAAGATTAAGCATTAGACCTCATTTCAGCTTCTAAGACCTTCAGAGGGCTAAAAGATTTAAAAACAAATTAAGGAAGGAACAGTGGGAGTGACATCTACTAAAACGGAAAGTCTCTACCACATAGATTACATTTTCCCTAACAAAAGCAATGAAATGATTCTTGAGATTTAATTGGTCCAGGGAACCAAGGCTAAAATTGTGGATATCACTTTCCAGTTGTGGATATCACTTTCCAATGGGTATCAAAGCCCATTGCTCAAATGGTTGGTGTTTCTTTGGCTGGCCAGATGTCCCACTGTGGTGCAAGTCACACTAACACATCCTTCTGCAGAGGTGACGGGAGCTCTACCCAACTGAATTAATGCTGTATTGCTGCATATTCTTTCTATGTTCTTGTTAAATAAACTGCTCTTGTTAATTGCCACATAGTCCAAAAATATCATATTTTGTTCTGGTTTTGAGCCTAAATAACTGGAATCGCTTAAGCCAGACTTGGTCCTGAAAAGCATAGAATGAAGATTAGACAGGATTTGAACCTTGACCTTGATTGAATTTATAACTTGTTTTGTCTTTAACACTCACAGACAAGTAATATACTTATATCTCCCCCATCCTTAAAAATCCCTTAATTGATTCAATCATCCTCACTACATATTATCCTATGTCTGTTCCCCTCCATTTATAAACTTATTTAACAAATCTACATCCAGTGCCTCCACTTCTTCTCCTCTTTCTTCCATCTAAAAGCCTCTGAAATCCAGCTTCCAACTTCATCATTAAACTGCTTCCTCCAATTTTGTAGATATTCTCTCAGTTGTCAAATTTAGTGTCTTTTTTCCTCAATCCCGATGCTTCTTGACCTCTCTGCAACATATGACACTGTCAAATCTTTACCTTTTGGATGCTCTGTCCTCTCTAGGTTTTTGTGATACTGCTCTCTCCTGGTTCTCTTTGCTGTCTGGACGCTTCATGGCCAGACCTGGTATTTCTCAGTTTCTTTTGGTGGTTCTCCACCCATGTCATGTCTTCTAATTGTGTATGTCTCCCAAGGCTCTATCCTGGGCCCCTTTATCTTTTTTGCTTTATACAGGGTGTTCCTAAAGTCTGGACACATAGGCAAAAATGCATGTTTTCAAGAAATGAAATGAATGAAATTTTCAACAACATTTTATTTAACTGGAATATTAACAAATAACATCTTCAATGTGATGTCTGTCATTTGTGATGCAAAGCTTGATGCGCTTTGCAAGATTCATGTGAACTTGATGCAATAACTCCATACTGCCATCAATTTTAGCGCATTCACTCTTTATGTGTTCAATTAAGTGTGTTGCATCTGTGATTTTCATTGAGTACACCTTCTCCTTTAGCATACCCCAGAAAAAGAAGTGAAGGGGGCTAACGTCTGTTAATGTTGCTGAAAATTTCATTCATTTCTTGAAAATATGCATTTTTGCCTGTGTCCAGACTTTAGGGACACCCTATACTATTTCACTTGTTACATCTAGCCCTCGTCTCTTCTGAGCTATGGTCACATATCTCCAACTGCCGCTTGGACATTTAGAACTGGATGTCCTGTGTACATCTCGAACTCAACATATTCAAAACAGAACTCATTATCTTTCCTCCCAAATCCAAGCTTTGCTATTATTGTAGAGGACATCATAATACTCTCAGTCACTCAGGCCAGCAACCTTGGTATCATCCCTGACTTTTCACTTTTACTCACCTCAACAATGTAATCCATTGCCAAATCTTGTTGTTTCTACTTTCACAATACTTCTCATATACATTCCCCTATCTCGACCCACGTAGCCACAACCCTAGTTCAGGCCCTCGTTCCCTCTCACGTGGATTCCTGCCATAGCTTTTTGACTAGTCTCCCTGTTCTTTACACCATTTAGCTACAAAGGTGATTTTTCTCAAATAGGTTGGACCACGTTTGCATCCTCTGTTCAGTGAGGCTCAATGGCTTCTGATTGCCTCTAGGATCAAATATAAAGTCTTCAATTTGGCGTCTAAAGCTTTTGATATCATCCGTCCCCTTCTGACTATTCCAGCCTCTTTACACCTTACTCCCCTCTATACACTCTGTGATTCAGCTACACTAGTCTAATTACAGTTCCTTGAATATACCAATCCATTTCTCATCTTTGTGCCTTTACAATGGCCATCTCCCATGCATGGATTACCTTGTCCCCTTACTGCTTCATCTTAGCTTTCCTGGCTTTCTCAAAAACTCACCATCTGCAGGAGGTCTTTCTCTGTCCTCTAGCTGCTAATATCCCTCTTAGATTAACTTCATTTATTCTCTCTCTCTCTCTCTCTCTTGCTTCACATATCTGTATATATAATGTATATATGTGTGTGTGTGTGTGTGTGTGTGTGTGTGTGTGTATGTTCACACACATATATTTATATATCTTGTTATTTACATTCTGTATTCAGACTCCCAAGTCCTTTCTCTGGGTGTGGATAGTATTTTCCATTGTGAGTCTTTTGGAGTTGTCTTAGATCCTTGCATTGCTGAGAAGAGCCAAAGTCTATCAAGGTGAGTCATCATACAATGTGGCTGTTACTGTGTACAATGTTTTGGTTCTGCTCATTTCATTCAGCATCAGTTCATATAAGTCTTTCTAGGTTTTTCTAAAGTCGGCCTGCTCATCATTTCTTGTAGCACAATAGTATTCCATTACATTCATATACCACAACTTGTTCAGCCATAGAATATGTTTTTCTTGAGGGATATATTGATTATTACTGCTTTAGTCTTATTGTTAAGTAAGTGGTTATGTTTAAGGTGTGAAGTTGTCATCATTGTGAGTGCTGGTTTAGTGTAAATGGGAATTCACATCTAGGGGGCCTGAAAGCTATCAAGATAAATAGAGAGAGGGTCTTCTCCCACCCTAGGATTATCCCTGGAACCTTGAGAGATTTTGAATGTAATTGTGTGGTGATGGTCCTTCTCTAGCAATTCAGACTTGCAGTATGAGGGCAGCTTGGAGTAAATTAGCCAATCCAGAGGCTGAATTGAGGAAAGCCCACCATATTTGTGTTATGTAAAATAGAGAGGTGAGAAATTATTTAGTAAAATGAGAAACATAGTGAAGCTAGGGTTTTTTTTCGGTCTTTTATATGAATACAGCTATTTTTTAAAAAAAGCTTTCCTAGTCATTGAACTCAATAATCTCTGAAGAATTAAAATTCAGTATCACTCAAAAGGTAATGGAGAAGGATATGAGGGTTTTAAGGAGGTCAAAATATATAACAATTAAGGAACTACAAAAAGAATAAGAGTAAAGTACAGCACCAAAGAAATGTGTAATGGAGAAAGAAGATGGGATTGAAGGATAGCCGTTGGATAGTCTACATGCTCCTCTGGTATCTTTTTATGTCATGAGAAAGGGAGAAAAATCCCTCCAGCATGTTGGGAGGAGCCTCTGTGACAAACTGTGGTACAGAGGAAAATCACTGCCTTTGGAATCAGAAAACCTGTATTCAAATCCTGATTCTATTATTTTTACTTGTGTAACCTTAGCTAAGTCACTTATCTTCTCTGCACTCCATTTCTTCATTTGTAAAATAACAGATAAGAATCACGCAGTGATGAATGGGTTGTGAATCATACCATTGATGAGATTGCAGATACATTTGAATATTTGTTAAATTAAAAGAAATAGTTTGTTACTGTCTTTATCTTCATTGAAGAAATAAGGCCTTAATGGAGTCTAAAGATGTTTGGAAGATCACTTGTCATACCTAATATTGCAGTTTGGCACATATGCAGCATCTGTTCAGTCCCTTTATCAAATTGACATGAAAATGTATGTCCCATCAGTGAACAACAATGGTGTTCTTTTGTTGGAGACCCAATGGTCAGCAGCCTTACTCTTTCATTATCTTCAGGATTCTCAATTGTTTAAACACATAGCAGAAGCAAGAGAGCAGTAATTAGTCAGTGCCTTATGAACACTGCTAGGTGGAAACTTGAACCCAATCACCATCAGGGAATATCCACACAATAAGAAGTGAAGAAAGACTACTATTGAAAGAGATTTTTGGAAAATAAATTTAGAGCTGGAAGCAGGTAAATGTTTAACAGCTGATTTCCCCCCAAATATATGACACACTTTTAAGTTTAATCTAAATTATTAGCATTTCCTCCATCATGTTTTAAAGTCTAGAGGATCAACAAAACAATAAATGAAGCCTGAATTGTAGTGTTTGTTGATAACTAAGGTGTAAATGCTATGCTAAAAATTTAACCATTTACTGTCTAGAGCCTGTAAGCATTGGCTTCAGCATACTCTTGGTAGGAAGGGACCAAAGAGGCCAAACCATCATTTTACAGTTGAGGAAAGTGAGGTCTAGTGACTTACCCAAAGCCACACAAGGAGTGACAGAAGCAGAATTTAAACCCGGGTCCTCTGATTTCAGAACTAGTGCTCTTCCCATTGTTATCATAGTGCCTGCAAGTAGTCAGCCCTCCGTATGACTCTTGTTAATCTAATATAAAAATGGGAGAGTGTTTGGGAGAGGCATAACCATCTTTGGAACATGGCATACTGATTCTTGGTGTTTGTGACCTGTTGATGGTTTTGTAAATGCTTTCTGCCCCGTTAGCCACATTCTCCACTGCTGATTAGAGCCCTGTCTCTGAATGTGGATCAGCTGTGGCCATGGTGGCAGTGAAAATGTGAGACTAGGCAGTCGATGCAGATGCCTTGCAGTTGATAGTGGCAATTGGCATAAGGGGACTGTGTGTTGTTGGCCAGACTCTTTCCTCTGGAGAACTAAATGCTTAGAGCCCTCACTGTGCTATTCCAGCCCTCATCCCTGCTCTTCAGAGCAGCATCAATACAATTTTCATTGTTGGTGTTTCTATTAAGTCCATTAGTGGCAACCATGAAACTTATTTAGAAAAAACCAAAATTCATTTATTTCCCTTTTATATTTCTTCCTAACCAAACCTAGAACAGCTTGGGATACTTTCCAAGAGGTTCCCACCATGGACCATAGGGTCTTAGCATTGATTTTGGTGCAGAGGACAGAATGTTGAATTTTTAGAATGAGGACCTGGATTCAAATTCTGCCTCTATTACTTATTACTTGTGTTACTTTGGGCAGCTCACAACCTCTCTGGGCCTCCTATAAGATGTAGGATTTGAATTAAGTGGTATGAAGGTCCATTTTAGCTCTAAACCTATGATCTTATGATTTCTTGGGCTCTGCATATTGTGCCTGGGCAACAGATTGCATAATGAATGTTTTTCTTTCCCAAGTCTGGCTCAGTCTGGAGCGACTTGACTGCTACCAGTGATCTTTTTCATTCTTTGTCTTAGTTTACTCCTAAGGGTTTCTTATTTCATCTTTTTCAACCATCCTAATGTACACAAATCACTTTTAGAGATAGTGTCATGAGTATGAAGAGAGCAATTTATCAATGCGGACACTTCTTTGATGAAGGATAGTTTGTCTTTACAAGGCCTGATAGCCTCCACTGAATTTCAATTTCCCATGGCATGTAGGCGATTTGGAAGATTATGGTTGGTGAGAGGCTTTACGTATCCACCAACTTATTATTACAGGAGAAGGATACAATTTGAAAACCTTGTTTGTTTCAATTTTTCTTTTGTTGCTGAAAGAGGAAAAGGACACATCAGTGAAGAATGCAATGAACCAGTGTATGGGTTTGCAGCAATTAATTTTCTACCCCTTTCAATCACTTGCTGTTATCTTTTTTTTTACTTGATAGATGATCCCCAATAATAACTCTGTCTAGTTTTTTCCTTGTCCTCTAAAAATGTATAAGGGAGATAAAGACCAATAACTGTAAGCTATTCATGTTCATGTGAATGAAAATATGAAGAACAAAAGGTAATTATGTTTAGAATATCTTCCTTGCTATGTTTTTCACATGTTCATTTCTACATGTCAAAAATAGGCATAAAAAGGCATAAAATTTCTCATTACATGTTCCATGTTAAATAGTAGAGCTGGAGAAGACCCAAAGGAGTCTAGTGGCTTAAAGCTATGCTAGATACTTGGCAATCCCTAGCACTAATTACTGTTAATAACAAGAGTACAGCAGATTAGTTACCATGTATTCTAATATTAGCACCCATAATTCTAGTTTGTTATCATAATCCAATTAAAGAATGGATTGCGCAACTTGAATCTTTTACAGTCACTGGAGGTCCACAGGGTGAAGCTAGCAATAAGATATGTGACTTATTGGAGCTAGTCCATGGAAGTTCTTGGGGGAAAATTGTTTCATTGGCCACTGTGGAAAAGAATTCTATGAGAATTCGGTTGGCTCTTAAATAAGCATTGTGACCCTACCCAAGTAATTTTTGGTTGGCTTGAGAGTTGTGGACATGGTATTAGACAATCTATAGTTTCGCCAGGGATTTGAGATTATTTTAAGATGAAGTAAACTTGCAAAGACTGAATAGAGTCATATACCTGAATACACTTTGGGGTTGGATCTTCTTGGTCTCTCAGAATGTTGGATAATCCTAATGTGTTTGGTCATCATCTGAAACCTCAGGACTGACCCAGACTGACCTGGCTCCTGAAGATGAGAGTACATGGTACCAAGCCATCTGACAGCTAGTGATCTCCCTAATTCTCTTCCATGTTGCATAGTTATTCTAAGTAGAAAGTAGCTTTATCCTTGATTACTAAAAATTTATGGAGCACATAAATAGTCAAATAGTTATGTAGTTCCCACATTACAATGCTCATGGAATCTTTTCATGTTTTGTTAAATACCTAAAATGTGGGATCCCATTGATGCTCCTAAATTCATCTCTCTCTGTCTCTCTGTTTCTCTCTGCCTCTGTCTGCCTGCCTGTCTGTCTGTCTCTCTCCCATTTTTCCTCTCCCCCTCTTCATCTTCTTCTCCTTCTCCACCCCCTCCACCCCACCTCCTCTCAGAAAGGATATTCTGAGAGAATATTATAGGAGAAAGCAATTTCAGAGAAGAGGCTAATCTGAGTATGTATTATTGGGTTATTCCCTCCCCCTCATCACTTTGTAAAAGTGGCTGGATGATTAGCAGGGCTACAAATGTAGGAGCAGAGGCAGAAATTTTAGCTTCCATTTCAGACAGGTGACGTAAGAGAAATGTAACTCATGATTAAGAAAAATGAAATTGTATAAATTATAGCAGGAATGCCTGTCATCACCCATATTAGCTGCTAAAATGCCTCCAGGGGGTTAGATTAGAAAAGAAAATTACTTATCTGTAATTCTTATTCTCTTTAGGTAGCAATTATAATAGATATACACTCTTGGGTGTAAGTCATTGGCGTGAGAGCTAGAAGAAGACTATGGAATCAGGCTAAAGAATTACAGCCCTCGAGGAAGGTGTGCCAGGGGACATCAAGGGCATAATGTATATGGAATATCATACCATTCTTGTCTGACCACTGAGAAAAGCATATGAATTCAGTTCCTCAGAAGGGAAGAAGACTGGTTAAGTGGGTCTATTATTATCTGATATTGAATATATAAAGGGCCAACCTTAGGCAAAAATTAGAAATAGGTGAAGTTTACCTTAGAAGCCCCTAATCTACCTCTTTCTATTTCCTTTTTTACTCCTCTGTGGTACCAGTGGTATCTGTAGGGCATCTGCAGTTTCATGCTTTCCTTCACTTTCCACTCCTCAGTCTCTGTATTATGTTTTTACCTCTTTCCTCCTTCATCTAAGAATAAGAACAAAAAAACTTTTCTAGGAAGGGACCTGATAAATTTACCTATTGTTGTTGTTGTTAAGTTATTTCTGTCATGTCCAACTCTTTGGGACCCCATTTGGGTGTTTTCTTGGCAAGGATACTGGAGTAGTTTGACATTTCTTTCTCCAGCTTATTTTATAGATGAGAAACTGAGGCAAACAAATTCACCTATACTGAGGTGTAAATGACTGATTAGCCTTAAAGTATTACCCTTCTTTGGTAGTATTTGGACATTGATAGGCCTCACTAAGCCTTAGGCCAAAGTTTTCATCTAGTGGTTTGGAAGGAATTGGGTGCGGAGAACAGGGACAACAGCAGAACCTTCCCAAAACCTCTAAGATGGGGGCTGCCTGCTCCATTGCATCCTGGATGTACAATAGATACCTTGAGCTGGGGTCTCGCTGGTGGGATGTCTTGGTTGGATTCTTCCAGGCTACAAGGGTAACTGGAGAACTGAGGCAACAATTTGCTAAGGGTATTTTAAGTGACAAAAAAAAAAAAGAGCCAGAGTTGCTTCCTGAAGAAAATAATTTAGTTTGAAGAAGTCTTCTATCACTAAAGGAGTCTTCTTTTCCCTGTCAATGTGCTTAGGGATTGGGGAGGTCAGCTATACTGGATCCAACACAGTTCTAAAATTCTGCTATTATAGGAGGATTATCAAGGGAAATAATACCCACTTTCCAGCGCATTTGCTCTTTATTTTCTGGAGCGAATTCTATAGGGGAGAATTGCTGATAACTCTAGCACCGTGGGTAAGGGAGATGGGGCAGAACTGCTGATTTTGTCCTTGCTTTTATATATACATACATATGTGTGTCTGTGTATATATATATGTATGTGTATGTATATGCATGTATATATGTATACACACATATGTATACATATGCATGCATGTGTATATATGTGTGTGTATATGTATATGCATGTATATATGTATACACATGCGTGCATGTATATATATGTGTGTGTATGTGTGTGTATGTATATATAAAATAAAAATTACATGTGTGTATAATTTTTATTTATTTCATTAAATATTTTCTAATTATATATACTTTTTTAAACCATTATTTTAAAAAATTTTGAATTCCAAATTATCTCCTTCCTTCCTGCATCCTGTCCCCTTCTCCCTTAAG